>NC_062272.1:19045287-20346804 GCF_916048215.2 Malus sylvestris
TAGTTGGTAGTCTAGAGATATTCGTCTCTCTAAAAGCAGAGCTCTAGGTCGATGTTATATGTATCCGCGCTGAGCTTCTGAAATTCCATGCCTGTATCCACACTGTGTAGTTTTTGAAATCTTGTAGCATATAATTGTTATATTTCTGAGATGTAGCAAAGAGTATGCATTGAAAGGGATGAATTCTTGATAGTTTTCGTCATAATCTATTCATTTATTTATATGTTTACATTTTTCCCTTTAAAAAGGAGAAAACTAATCTGATATCCTCATATGAGTTTCTTTACGTCGCGCAGGTGGTATTCAAGGCCAGTATTCAGATCTTCTGAGTCTTTTTGAGTATGGTGGATGGCCCTCTCACTCCAACTATCTGTTTTTAGGGGATTATGTAGATCATGGGAAGCAAAGGCTAGAAACAATATGCCTTCTCCTTGCATATAAAATAAAGTATCCTCAGCATTTTTTCCTTCTGAGGGGTAACCATGAATGTGCTTCAATAAACAGAATATATGGCTTTTATGATGAGTGTAAACAAAGATTCAATGTCAGACTTTGGAAAGAGTTTACAGATTGTTTCAACTGCCTTCCCGTGGCAGCTCTCCTTGAAGACAAAATACTCTGCATGCATGGTGGACTATCACCCGAGTTAAACAATTTAAATCAGATCAACACTTTAAAGCGACCTACTGATGTCCCAGATAGTGGTTTGCTATGTGATCTCATGTGGTCCGATCCTAGCAAAGACATTGAAGGTTGGGGACCAAATGATAGGGGAATTTCCTTTACCTTCGGTGCTGATAGGGTAACAGAGTTTCTTCAGAAGCACGATCTAGATTTGATTTGTCGAGCTCAACATGTCTGAAATATCTTTTCATTTCATAATTTTCCACTACCATATAACCAAGAACTCCTTCCACTTATCAGATATTATTTATATTTGCAGGTTGTCAAAGATGGATATGAGTTCTTTTTGGACACGAAACTCTTGACAATATTTTCGGCACCAAATTACTGTGGTGAGTTTGACAATGCTGGGGCAATGACGAGTGTCGATGAGTCTCTCAAGCGCTCTTTCCAGATATGATAAGAAGCCAAGTTAGCTTTGGGAGTAGAGCTGCAGGTCAGCCGGTACTCCATTGAAAGTCAAGGTACCATTCATCTCACCCCATGTACGAAGCTCTACTTCGTAATATATAACCATTGTAACATTTTATATTTTTGTATTTGTTGGAAACAGATGAAAAAGTAGAGAATTATGTAGAAAAATTTCCAACTATCGTCCATGCTGATTTGAGCCTAGAAAAGCACTGCAAAATAATATATGAACAATGCATCTGAGTTGGTTAGTTGTGGAGTTTTCTATATATACAGAAGACAGAAGTTATAGGTGTAGAGAAACATCTAGGAAGACTTTGAAAGCGACTCTAATAAAAGACTTGGATTACTTGAATCCAACAGAAAACATGGGATAAACAAGCCATATATTTTAGGAGTCCCATGCCTTAATTCAACAGTTTTTAAAAAAGCTAATGAGAGCTCCAATCAAATTTTTTTTTCTGAGTTAAACCTTCTCTTGTTGGATTTTATTGGTTAAAAAATGTTCTCCGAAGTATCCAAACTTGGTCTCTAGTTAAGAGTCCGCACCCAAGAGTTTAGAGGGTACCTCAGTTTATGCTCTTTAATTTTCCTTCTTCCTAGTTATGTTGTAGGCTGCATATTTAATGGATTGTGACATTATATGCGCTTTATTAACTCTCACTTTATACATGAAACTTGTCTTCCATTGTTATGATATGCATTTTTCTTTACCTCCAGTCGTTTCTTGGTGCAATGGTGTAAGGTATTGCGATGGGAGATTTCTGAAGAAAGCACCTCCCTTTGTTCGGAAAGACGTAGCGTGCCTGTTTAACTGTTTTAAGTCCTCTAATTTCTTTCAATACAAAAACACAAATTCGAAACTTCTTTCAGCAAGAGAGTGCAGAAGATCTTCCCAGGAACATATGCAATGCCCTTGTATGCAGTGGAGACTAGTACTATAAAACCCACTCTATGAAAGAGCAATGGGTAAAAAGTTGGAAAAAGAGTGAGTTTTTTCTTTCATTTTTGTGTTTTTGGGTGGGTTGTTTGAGTCTTGTTTTTCATGTAAAATAATAGTTGTAAGACTCAGTCGATAGATGAGTACATTAAAATTACTCAAAGAACGAAATAGTGAGTGTCCTTAGAAGGTCTTTTGAGCACTAAATGATAGATGAGGTTCTGGTGTGATACAACCACGAATTGTGCCCATGGTAGATTGGGATCTAACACCATATGCACTATGGCTGTTGTGGATTATAAAATGACCACGACCAAAGTCCGTTATAAAAGAATTTTCAAAACTAAAAAAATAAATAGAAAGATATTTATTTTTATTTAATCAATATAATATAATATTTATATTCAAGATTGCACATTTACTACAATATAATAATTACATAAAAAAAATCACAATTAAAATCAATGAGCTATCCTAAGAAATATGAAACTATCTATCAAGTACGAAATACTCCATTTACAAACAATTGTCACTTAAAATACTTCACTTTTCCTTGAATCGTATTACAAAGATTCATAATTTGATAACCGCCGCTACCACTACCCCTTCCTCTTGGTTGAATAATTCACCTAAATACATAATGACAAATAAGTTGATCAAATGATTGCTTCTAAGAAAACATATGCTTAACAATTTGGTATATAACACTCAATAGAGAGAAAGTGAGATTCCTAACCATACAAGAAGAACTTGAATGAAAGGAAAACATATCAGATTAGAAATCGAAATACTATCAACTTGAGAATTAAGAATCACTAACAACAACTTCAAATTATCGCTACGATTATTCATAATTTTAAAAATTAATTTTAAAAAATAGAGAAATTGAGAAAATGTAGGACCTGGTCCTGTCGAACCATAGGTGGACGACCTCAGCGAAGAGAATGTAGCACCATCATTGCATTTGCTCCCACTACAAATCTGTTCGTTCCAATTGAACCGCCTTAATTTTCAGAGCGACACGGTGGAGTGGAAGGGATGGTCGCCACTATTGCAGTGAGGCTGAGGAGGAGAGAGCATGGAGGTTGTGTTAGGGTTGATTTGTTGGGTTGCTAATGTTGTTGCAGGAGGAAAGTGGGAGGTTTTTGAGTGGGCGACATCAGGAGGGGAAGAAATTGGTGGTAGTGGTGAGGTGAGGAGTCATGGATGGAGAGAGGCGATGAGTGGAGAGAAGATAAAAAATGAGAGAAAAGTTTGAGAGAGGTAAAGTAATAGGAAATGAAGTATTTCACTTAAATTTTGAGAATTGCAGGAGTACGGTGAAATTTCAAAGATTTGAAATTTTGGGAAATTTTTCAATCCCTCCTAAATTTTTTAAAATAATGCGTGTAATTCCACCATTTTTTTTACCACAAACATTAAATGTGATTAAAAACAATATTTCCACGACCAAGATCCATGGTGGTTTAATATTTTTACAACGTGTTAGATTAAGTATGTGGTATTAAATTGTTTTTGGAAAAATTAGGTTTTCATCCTTATTTTTCTTACTTCATTGATCAAAACCTTATTCCTTTTAGATTTCAATAATAAAATATTTTTATTTCTAAATATATTTATTTAGTGTTAGGAATGTTACATTTTGTATATTTATATTTATGGCTAAATTTTTTATCATATATTTTTTTTTAGTTTGTACCAATTTTCTTTTCAGTTTTAATTTGTACTCATATATTAATTCCTTTTTATGCCCATATTTTTAAAATTTTATTAGTATTTGTAACCATTTTTAATTTGGCTAAATGTACCCATGCTAATTATATGCATTTATTTTATGTTTTAAAATACATCATTAGTTATTTTTTTATAATATGTTAATAATTATGGGCACATCATTTTTTTTGCTATAATTTTTGTAAAGAACAATATTACTCTAAAATTGATTTTTAAGTATTTATTATATTTTAAAAATATTATTTGAATTTGTTTAAATTTCATAATTTGTGAGACATTAAATGCACAAATGCATAGGTTAAATCTCTTAAATGAGGCTAAGGACCTCGATCAAAATATTTAAACAAACAAGGTTTCAGTCTAACAATTAGGTTGATTAGGGATCGGAACTAAAGTGACCCATTGTTTTATTATAACAGGGCACTACTTGTCTGTTGTAAAATATTATTTTCCATAACGTGCTAACTAAGCCTGCGATAAATGTTAACTTTTTATAACAAGTGCATAAAGCCCATGGTAAATTTGTTGTGGTAAATGAGCTGCTGTCTAGTAGTGAGTGTAAAACATTTGGTAAATTATAATGTAAAGTGTAATTGTATATAATGACAAAAATAGACGTTGTGGGAGTTGTGGTCAATCTGCAATGACAACAGTGATGAGGGCAATGGTGATGGTGCAGTAGTGGTGATGGTAGCGACAAAGGTGGAGGTATGGTGGTGGAGCCAATAGTGGAATGTGGTGGTTTTGGTGTAAAGATAACAATAGTAGTAGGGGTCGTGGTAGAAATGGTAGTGGCGCCTGTGGTTGTGGTTGTGGTGGTTGTGGTGGCGGTTGTGGTTAGGTGGTGGTGGTGGCAACAACGATGGCAGGGGCGGTAGTGTAACGATAGTGATGGCAATGGTGGTGGTGGTGGCGGTTACGATTGTGGTGGCAACGCCAATGGTGGTGGAGGTGATAACAACAATGGTGGCGGTAATGGCGGTGGTGGTGTAAGGTTAGTGTTTGTAAGGTAGGTAGTGACTGTCATTTTGTTTTCCAAGGGATGAAATGTGTGTAGAAGATTAAACAATGTCATTTTAAAAACTTATAGGGTATTACAAGAATTGAAAATATTCATCAAATGCTCAACTCCGTTTTTATAAATGCAACTTACATGTTACTTTTAAAAGTTGTTGTCTAAAGACCGTTGCTTTTAAAATAAGGTGAATATTTTATTTTTACCAAACATTTTTTTATTGCTTAATTTAGAAGTGAAGCTGTTTTTTGTGGAAACAAAAAAATACCGAAGAGCCTTACACTAATGAGCTTCTTCTTTTTTAACGGACAAAATTTTGGAGAAATTTTTTTTTTTTCTTCGAACAGAACACACATTGTCAATCCTTCATGAATAAATTCTTGTTATAGCAATCTTCACAATAAAATAAAGAAGACCAAATTGCACTAATAGACTTTATAGTTACCTGAAATTTCACTTGTTCCTGTAGTTTTTTGTTAGACTGTCGTCCTTATAGTTTCGTTATATTTTCACTTTAGTCCAGTTGTTAACCTAGTTGGTTTTCCTATCCATGTGTGTTTACATCTTCTCATTTGAAAAATGAGAATTGGAAGAAATTTTGACTCATTTAGCCAAATAAAGGACAGGGGTGATAGAATTCTAAGTGAACTGAAGGGAGAATCAGTGCAACTTAGGCAAGTGAAGAAAACTAAAACAAAAAGATAAGAATAAAGCATTAATTATGTATATCTTGTCCACGTTTGAGAGAATACACTTCCCACCACTAAAAGGCGTGGTGATTTATGCTCTCATCTTGAGTTGAGTAAAAAAAACATAAGCACTATATACTACATAATCACTAATATACAAAAACAAAAATTAGTAAACTAAGCATGAATTACTATTGAATCGGTACTGAGACATTGATGTTGGTGTATGGACAAAAATGCTAAGGGAATATTGTTTGTGAAAGACTACACTAATTCAGACCATATGAAATCTACAAAATGTAGGTCCACACAAGGATGTGTCTTCATTTTGAATGAAGGAGCTATGAGTTGGAGAAGCAATATGCATAAGTGCATAACGCTCTCCATCTGAGAAACAAAATATGATTCTGCTTCAATGCTAATCGAAAAGTTGTTTTGGATAATGAAGTTCATCACTGGACTTGTCAATGTTCGTACTATTGAATCACTAATGATATTATTAGGTGATTAAAATGGGGCATTAGCTCAATCCAAGGAACTACGATTTCATGAATCATTGAAACAAAAATAAAAAAGCATCGTTAATTACGAGATTATAGTGTAAACACGGAATTCCTGCAATGAATGAGACAAGAACACGTGTACAAAATAATATTTGTATTAATGATTTAGGGGTTACAATCTCTTCTACAAATTTATCCTCTGATTCTATCTTTGAAACGTGTAGATGTAGTGTTGTTGATCCAAGGGCCGTCGAGGCTTAATCTTGGACGAACAGTTGATGAATGATGAACGCCGTCGGGGCTTGATCTTGAATGGGTGGAAGTTCTTCAAGGGGCGTTGGGGCTTGATCTTGAAGGAGGATTTCACGAAGAACAAAGAGGGCTTTCTTGATCCTTCGGGATTTGCTTGAGAGCTTCAAAGTTTCGAGGCTTCAAGGCTTTGGTGTGGTGTGACTTCTCTTCCAATTTGGGAGTAGAGAAAGTGTATGTAAAAATCCTCCCCTTGATCCTTTGATGGAGAGGCCTATTTATAGGCTTTGAGAATGAATCACCACCATCCATTTGTTTTGGTGGATGTTGTAGGTGAATTTGGGTGGAGGTTGTAGGTGAATTTGGGTGGAGGTTGTAGGTGAATTTGGATGGATTGTTGTAGGTGAATTTGGATGTATGTTGTAGGTGAATTTGGGTGGAGGTTGTAGGTGAATTTGGATGGATTGTTGTAGGTGAATTTGGGTGTATGTTGTAGGTGAAGTGAATGAAGGTTGTAGTTTTAATGCAATGGTCAACATTTATTTCACTAAAATTTCAATGTTTACAAATGTAATTTTAATGCGATGGCTAACATATATGCCACCGAAATTTCAATGTCTACAAATGCCCCCACTTCAAGGCGCGTTGTATACATGTGCTTGTTACATGTAGAAGATGCGTTTTGAAGTCCCTTAATGCAATTGTCGATCCAAGGGCCGTTGAGGCTTGATCTTGAACTGGTCTGGGAGTTTCTTCAAGTGCCGTTAAGGCTTGTTCTTGAATTTTGTTTGGAATTTCTTCAAGGGCCGTTGAGGCTTGATCTTGGATGAAATTGGACCACAAGGAGCTTCGTGTAGTAGACGATCCTTGGCTTTGATAATGGATGAATTAGCACGTATTTTGTTGTGCTTGTTGATTTTCCACAGCTTTGATCTTGAACTAGGCTGGAGGAGTTTTCTGGTTTCCTCCAAAGGACTTTCCACAGACTTAATCTTGAACTGGATTTGACTCAAGGGTGGTGGACACTTGATCTTGAGTCAGGGTCGTTGAGGCTTGATTTCGAACTTAAACATGACCACGAGCAGTTTCAGGACATGCATGCTTTGAAAGATCAAGGAAGTTCACAGCATTTTCATATGAACCCTGAGCAGTTTGGTCAACTGCATGATCTTCAAGATCGATGGGCTCTTCTTCCAGTTGGTGACTTGATCTTTAAGGATTATCGAGGCTTTACTCTTTGGTGACGGTGCCAGCGAAAGGTTGTTAAAGCTTCTCGAGCCTTTTGGTTAGAGCAACGGTGTCCAGCTTGGATCTTTACTTGAACTCCTCTGTCTGGATTATGTGGTCATGCAGGGAAGGCTTCGTGCTTCATGATTCGTTTCAGCTCGTTGTGTTGCATTCTTCTCTGCTTGTTTCTTTTGCATAGCTGAAGCGGTATGCAACCTTTTACCTTTAAATGGTTCTTCGGAGCACCACCTCTCAGCGACTCACTCATGCTTGGCAGCTTCAGTGCAAAGCGCCGATGTCAACAGATCCACACTCCTGAAGCGTTTGCTGAGGGAATTCGAGACATATCAGCAGTTGAAGATGAGCACTCGAGAGCAACGCCAGGTAGGTAACCAGGCAAAGGTTGCAGGCAATCAGTTCTTGATCAGACGTTTAATTTCAGGTTCCGACTGATTGCTTCCCTTCTCCTTGTTCTGCAGGCAAGAGCAAGGGCATGGGAAATGATGGGGGGAAAGCATGATATGAGATACCTTTGCTTTCGACCCTAATGATATGAGATACTTTTGCTTTTGAAGAAGTAGCGGACGACCAGCACATGCATATGTTGCGCCTGTCTCCACATGCTTTGATGCATCATCTTCACCTGCATCATCTGTTTTCCAGGCAGATGTAGAGACGAACAGGAAGCAGAAGATGTTGAAGATGAGTATTTGAGAGCACGGCTAGGTGAGCAATCAGGGAAGGTTCCAAGCAGTCGGTTCCTTACCAGGAGCTTGAGTGGAGGTTCCGACATATTGCTTTCTTTATCCTTGTCTTCGCAGTGAAGAGGGAGGACAAAGAAAATGATAGGGAGAAAGCATGCTATGAGATACTCTTGCTCTCAACCCTAGTGATATGAGATACCTTTGCTCTAGTGTGGCTTGGTCGAAGAGGCGCTTCCAGGGAGGAAGAAAACCGAGTTTTGGTTGCAGATGCCTTCGGCGAAGAAGAAAGGTCAGGCTGGATGTGTTTTCAGGGAGGAAGAAAAACTGAGGTTTGGTTGAAAATGCCTTCGGCAAGGAAGAGGGGTCAGGCTGGATGTGTTTTCAGGAAGGAAGAAAACTGAGTTTTGGTTGCAGATGCCTTCGGCAAGGAAGAGGGGTCAGGCTGGATGTGTTTTCAGGGAGGAAGAAAAACTGAGTTTTGGTATAGGATGGGGTCGAATTATATGGTGAGCTCTCAACATCAAGTGGTAGGGTGAGCGTGGCGTTGTCACCCACGCTTGTCGGCAGAAGTGCGGTAGTTGGCGTAATGGACTTCACACGTTTTCAACTTTGTCAGTGATCTCTGACAAAGTTGCACGTGATAGCCGAAAGCTGAGATTGTGTCTGAAAAGTGTCGACGGACTTTACGCAGGAAAATCCGGGTTTTGAAATTCGGAGAGTGGTGGCTCTTCGATTTATGAACGAATGGTTGTGCTACCTCTCCTTTTAAAGAGGTGTCAATTGTATTCAACATGCACAATTTGAAGATTGCCTGCCCGTGAAAAATTATCTCTGCTGCTCTGAGATTTTACTTCCTCCAACCCTTTTCTTTTAGTATTTTTGAAAATGGCTTCCCCTTTTAACATTTGCTTAGATTTGAGTCTCAGCAGTGACACAGGCGCACCGCGTCAGGGTAATGTGTGGCGCCCGTCTTTTTTTTCTTCTAATGGCCCTCTTACAGTTGAAGACTCTGTGATGAGGGATGCAACCACGGCTACGGTTGTAGCTAGAAACCTCATCACTCCTAAAGATAATAGGATACTTTCACGACGGTCCGATGAGTTAGTTGTTCAAGAGTCCCAGGCTCTCAGTGTCCAGTGTGCGAACTCTGTTTCCAACATGGGCCAACGCTTACTTGCTCGGACTCGCCAGGTCGAATCATTGACAATCGAGGTGGCAGCTCTTAGTCAAGAGATTAAACAGCTCAGGCGTGAGAATAGAGAGTTGTATTTGCTTGCAAATAGTTATTTGACGAGCATGAAGAGGAAGCTTGATCAGCTGATGGACTCCGAAGGTCGAATTCAACGTGACCATCGGAAGTTTGTGGATGTATTCCAGAGGCACTTTTTGCCTTCGTCATCTGGAGTTCAACCAAGTATTGAGGCTCCGAATAAGCTATCTTCAGTGCCTCCCTCCTTTAGGGTTCCACCGAGTACCAAGGCTCCAAGTACTGAGGCTTCACACAAGTGACATTCGTGAAGGCTTTTTGTTTTTTTTTGTTTTTTTGTTTTTTTTGTTTTTTTTTTTTTTGTTTTTTTTGTTTTTTTGTTTTTTTTGTTTTTTTGTTTTTTTGTAATTTCTCGGATATATTAATGGACGTGCCTTATTTTATTCAGTATGTTGTGTTGAAACGCAAATAAAACGTATATCTAACTAAGATGTATTACTTCCCTATGCACCCACTTCCTTTTAGATAGTGACTAGTGCACCCATTTCTTTTTCCATTATTGACTTGCTAATAGTAATACGCACTTGTGAGTGGCTTGACGATAGTACGATTGGGTTTCTTGGTGGCCTTCCTCACTGCACTGCGTTCTTCTAGCATGCGGACCGTCTTTTCACTTGCACAATCACCTTATTACATTCTTCACTGCATACGGATTGCTATTTGCACAGTCACCATACTGCAGAGGATGCTGCATGCGGGTTGTTGTTCGCATAGTCACCGCACTTCTTTTTGCTTCTCTGTGTTCTTTTACATACGTATATATATATATATATATGTATACACATATCCCGACATACATATATATCGAGCCATCACTGCACAACCATTGCACAGCCACTGTATTTGCTTGCTATCTTGCATCCCGATTGCCTTGTTCTGTAATCATGCGCTACTGTTGATTGCACGCACTGCTTCCTCGCCGCACTGCGTCCTCCATGTTTGTTGCCTGCTAAATTTGGTGCAGGACAAAACCGCAAGGGCGAGTTGCTTTGGACGGGGAGAAGAGAAAGCAGTCATCCAGTAAGTTCCTTTACGCAGCCTTTACTCTGTGAGGTATTTATTTTAAACCGAGCACGATTTTGACATGTACATATGCATATGTATACATATATAGACGTTGATTGTCCTGGCACCATCACTGGGCACATATTGTTTATATATATATATATGGGAGTTGGATGTTCCATCTAGTCGTTTCATCACCCTCACTGCATTGCATTTTTTGTGCCCGTTGAACTCAGACATGTTGATGCAGCTGTTCTTTGAAGGAATAAAGCAGATCAAGGTCTTTCTCATCCATGACCCCAACATCCCCCATTGGCTCCCGTGTACTTGTCGACCACGCTCTGGGACTGCACGAAGAAGGAGGAGAAGAGAAGAGGGGTGCAATCCAAGTTCCATGTTCCAGCAGCGAGGCAGAGGGAGGGATACAAAGCGTCAGTTAAATCAAATTCAAAGGCAGTGGTAGAGCAACAGAAGTACACAAACCTCCGAACCCAAGCCCAAGACTTCAATCCTTGGACACTTTTGGAGCTGAGGATCTCAACCAGGAAACTATCGAAGATCTGGCGGCGAGAGGAGATGACGCCTGGTGGAAGAGCTGTTGAGGTAATGGTAGAGAATAGTTTCGGCATTTGAAAACTGGAGCAAAGAAGAAGGCCAACCGTGACTTTGATGTCGGATCCAGCTAGGGCCCGGAGCATAACCGGGTCAGAATTGAAGACCTTGATCTGTCCCAAGCCTTGGGACTTCAGAAGCTGCACCTCCTTGTTCGTCGACGAACCATCAGTGCTTAGACTTGGTCTCGCCGGAGCTGAACCAGCAGAAAGGTTGGTGCTGAGAAGGAAGAGGTGTCGCAGAGGAAGGCTTGCCATCACTGGATCTGTAGGTCGAAGCCCAAGCGGAGTTGTGAAGATAGAAGTTGGTGGCGCCATAAGTACCAGAGCTCCGGGAATCTGTGAAGAAAGAGCACCGATGGGCCTGCTCCGATTGAATAGAAACCCAGATCTTGTGGTGGCGATTTTTATGCAAATCACAGCTTTACAAACCTCACTGATGCCGATTATGGAAGAGTCGAACTGGATGTTGTAGAGACGGCGAAGCTCGGTGACTCGTCGAATGACGTGCTTGGAGTCGTCGAGGTCAAGCTTCCTTGCTATGTCAGAGAGAATGCAAATCCCTCTGCACACCCACCCTCAGAAGCTTCCTCTGGCATGGCTGTAATAGGCCTGGATGTTGGGCTTGACCCAGGATTGGGCCTGGGTCTTGGACCTCGGAAATGTAGTATTTTCTTGTTTGGAGCTTGACCAACTGCCTTACAAATTCAAGCCCAATAAAAGGGTTTGTCCTGATTGGAAGCTTTCAGAGACGTGGGATTTGGAGTGAGTATGACGTGGGCATATGTGTGCTTTCTGCTGCCTAGGGTTCGTGCAAGAGATTGCAACGGGGTTTTGCTGTGTAGTGCCTTTTGATCACAGTTTTCCCTCGGTGGTGTGCTGCCGTGTGCATTGACCTTGCTGCTTGCCATGGGCTATTTGCCGCTGCTGCTTGGAGTTTGTTCCAGTGTGTCACCTTTGTAATACGGCTTTGTAACCAAATCATTCCTTTAAAGAAATAAAGTGTTCATATTTTGAATTTGCTTTTTATTCTTCAAAGTGTTTGTGTTTTTTATGATGATGTGACTGTACTTGACGTTTTGAAGTTTCAAGTTGCCTACGTACCCCCGGTTGATGAGGGATCAAGTCACAACGTAGTTCAAATGAGCGATGAAATTTTTTTTTTTTTTTTTTTATTATTATTTTTTATGGTGATTTTGATGATGATTTTGCCGTACACAGTTTATGCTCTTGCGGGCCAGGAGCTTTGTGCCGTGTGCAGTTTAGGCTCATGCAGGCTAGGAGTCTGGTCGTCGCCTTTTAGGGGTAGTATCGCTTCAAGAATCTGCCATTGATAGGACCGATCTTCAAGCCGTCTTCTGCCATGATTAAGTAGGCGCCGTTCGTGTAGACCTCTTGTATTACGTACGGTCCATCCCACTTTGATGTGAACTTGCTTTTTGTCTTGTGAGTCGTGATGATAGGCCTTCGTAATGCAAGGACGAGATCTCCAATTTGGAAAGACCTTAGGCGGACCTTCTTGTTGAATGCCTTGGATAGCCGTGCTTGGTAGCATTCCAAGTGTTGTTGAGCTTCGAGCCTTCTTTCATCGAGTGATTCCAACTCTTGAAGGCGCAACCTTGCATTCTCTTCATCAGTCAAGCCTTCTTGTATAGCCATCCTAAGTGAGGGGATTTGACTTTCTAGCGGTAGAACAGCTTCCACGCCATATACGAGAGAATAATGGGTAGCTTGGGTAGGAGTCCTATGCGTCGTCCTATATGCCCAAAGTGCTTCACTTATTCTTTCGTGCCAGTCTCTCTTTGTTCGGCCGATCACTTTCTTTAAGAGGTTGCACAATGTTTTGTTGAATGCTTCTGCAAGACCATTGGCCGGAGCATGATACATGGAAGACTTGTGCTGCTTGAACTTGTATTTCTCACAGAGCTCGTCTACAAGTCGGTTGGAGAACTGTTTTCCATTGTCAGTGATAATGTAGCAAGGCACACCATATCTGTGGATGATATGCTCTTTGATGAAACGGACAACAGTTTCCTTTTTTACTTCCCTTAGGGGTATGGCTTCAGCCCACTTGGAGAAGTAATCTGTTGCAGCTAGGATGTAAGCTTCTCCTGCATATGACTTTGGAGTAATTGGTCCCACGACGTCCAATCCCCATGCATCGAATGGCCATGAAGCAGCTGTAGGGTGTAATGGTTCAGGTGGTTGATGTATGAAGTTGGCGTGGAATTGGCAGGCTTGGCACCTTTTGGCATGTTCCAGGCAATCCTTCACCATACTTGGCCAGTAGTAACCCATTCTCTTGAGCTGGAAATGTAGCTTTGGTCCAGATTGATGCGCCCCGCACGCGCCTGAGTGTGCTTCTTCCATGGCTTGATTGGCTTCTTCCTCACCTAGGCATCTCAGAAGTACTCATTCGAAAGAGCGCCGGTAGAGTGTTTCTTTGTAGTAGAGGAAACGAGGTGCTCGTCGACGTATTTCAGAGTGGTGTCTAGGATCATTTGGAAGTTTTCCATACTCTAAGTAGTCAATCAATGGTTGTCTCCATTCTTCAACATCGACTGGAAGTACCGAGATGACATTTGTATCATCTAGTAGCATTTCGGTGGCGAGGGGGATGACCCATCTTTGGCAAACTGGCACATCTACAGCTTCGTCTTCTCCTAGTGTCATACTCGAGGCCAGGTTAGCGAGAGCGTCTGCCATTTGATTTTCTTTTCTCGGCACATGTTCTAGTGTTACGGCCTCGAACTTTTGTAGCAGCTGAGTTGCCAGTCGGAAGTACGGAACGAGATCATCTTTCCTCACCTCGTATTCAGTCAAGAGTTGACTAATTATGAGCTTGGAGTCGCCATATACCTCAAGGGTTGTGATTTCCATGTTGATCGCCATTTGGAGCCCGATGATTAGTGCTTGGTACTCAGCGACGTTGTTGGAGCATAATTCGCTTAGTTGGAATGAATAAGGTAGTATTTGACTTTGTGGCAACATGAATACTACTCCTGCCCCCGCTCCGTCTGCTCGTGCGGATCCGTCGAAGAACATCGTCCATCTCGGGAATATGTCAATGTAGAATACCTCCTCGTCAGGCAAGTCGTCTGAGATTTTCCAATCGGCTGGGATTGGATGATCGGCAAGGAAGTCCGCTAATGCTTGTCCTTTGACGGCTTTAGTTGGGACGTAAATGATCTCGTATTGATTGAGAATCAACGCCCATTTAGCTAGTCGCCCTGTCAAAACTGGCTTGGACATGACGTATTTAACCGGGTCAGCTTTAGCAACCAAGTGGATGGTGTAAGCATGCATGTAATGTCTGAGCTTCTGGATGGCAAACACCAAGGCAAGGCATAGTTTTTTCTATTGGGGAGTAGTTCAACTCAGCGCCGGTGAGTCTTCGACTCAGGTAGTAAAGCGCTCCTTCTTTCTGGAATTCGTTTTCCTGTGCCAAGAGTGCTCCCACTGAACTTTCCTGAGCGGCGATGTACAATATGAGTGGTTTCCCGGGCACAGGCGCCCCCAGGACAGGTGGACTCGATAAATATTTTTTTATGCTTTCAAAAGCGATGTGGCACGCTTTGTCCCATACGAACGGGACATCCTTTTTCATGAGTCGACTAAACGGTTGACAATGCCCTGCAAGGTTGGAGATGAAGCGTCTGATGAAGGCTAGTCGTCCTTGTAGACTTTTTAGCTCGTGCAGGTTTCTTGGCTCGGGCATGTTTTGAATGGCCTTGATCTTTGATTGGTCCACTTCAATGCCACGGTGCTTGACAACGAAGCCGAGAAACTTTCCAGAGGTGACGCCAAATGCACACTTTAACGGGTTCATCTTAAGGTTGTATTTTCGCAGCCTTTCGAACACTACTCGCAAATCCTTCAAGTGATCTGATCTTTTCTTTGTTTTGACCACCACGTCGTCTACATAACATTCTACGTTTTTGTGTAACATGTCATTGAAGATTTTCTGCATTGCTCGCTGATATGTGGCTCCAGCGTTCTTTAGACCAAAGGGCATCACCTTGTAGCAGTATATACCTTTTGGAGTGCGGAATGCTATTAGTTCCTCATTTTCGAGAGCCATACGAATTTGATTGTATCCAGAAGAGCCGTCCATAAATGACAGTGCCTCATGGCCAATGGTTGCGTCCACCATGATTTCGATGATCGGCAAGGGAAAGTCATCTTTCGGGCAAGCGTCATTGAGGTCCCGGAAGTCTACACAAACACGTATTTGTCCAGATTTCTTAAGGACGATGACGATGTTGGAGATCCACTTGGGGTATTGCACCTCTCGAATGAAGCCTACTTCGATTAGCTTGTCAATCTCTACCTCGATTTGTGGAATGAGCTCGGATCGATAGCGCCTTTGAGTTTGCTTTATCGGTCGCGTTCCAGGCTTAACTACAAGATGATGTACAACGATGACAGGGTCAAGGCCGGGCATTTCCTTGTAAGTCCAAGCAAAGACGTCTTTGTACTCTGATAACAGTTGGTAATACTCGTCTACCTCGTCTGCACTTAGCAGCGCACTCACGAAGATAGGTATCTGCTCCTCTTTTGTGCCTAAGTTGAGCTCCTTGAGATCATCGACCGTGGATTGCCCCCCATCCTCAAGTTGCGGTGGCGCAGCAGTGACATCTTCTTCGGGGATCTCATCTTATTTGCCTTCTTGGATCGTGATGTGGAAGACATCTTGGAATTCCTCTTCGGTGTCATCCTTTCGGGTGTTGTGGTTACGAAAATCTATGTAAGCGCGGAGTTCCCCTGATTTTTTAAAGGCAACATTTAAGTTCCGTCCAATAGTTTCTTGCCTCCTTTTCGACTGGTGCATTTGTGAACGCGACGTAGGCTTCATGTGTAATTTCTTTGAAGTGACATGAGTCCTTCCTTCAACTTCGCTATACTTGGAGCATGCCCCCAGCGATCGAGGTGGCGATTTTGAGTCGAAAGAGCCAGAAGCAACGTCTTCTTTAGGGATTTCATCTTCTTTGTCTTTATGGATCGTGCCGAGGAAGATGCCTTGGATCTCCTTTTCAATGTCATCCTCTTGGGCTTGTTGGCGTGAAGATTGTCCAGTGTGGATGATGGTGCGCCTTCTTACTTTTAGTGGTCCGTTTGTGTCAACCTCCAAGATTGCTTGGCGCTTCATCCTTGAAGGAACTAAGCTTCGAATATTGCCCTTTTCTGCTAGCCTGTCGAGCTTTTCTTCCTTTGACGTTGTCTCCCTATTTCTAGAAAACTTCCTGTTGTCTTCAAGTCTTTCCAAAGTTGACCGACGAGAAGGAGAGCTAGCCGTGTGGCTTTGCTTCTTGGGTTTTGATAACCTTTCAAAAACAGAGCTTTGGGATGTCGGCATGTTAAGTCTCTTGAAGACGGAGGTTCGTTTTTTACCACCAATGCAATTAAGTGCTGACATTCTGGGTCTTGAACGATTCATCCTATTGAAGACCGACGTCCAAGGGGTGGATTTAGGCTCATCATGATCTTGTTCAATACTCACGCTGATGTGTTGAGCGCTAGCATTTTTTGCTTTACTTGAAATCTTCACAGGTGCATTTGGTGTGAAGCCAAGTCCAGCTTTGTTGTTATCAACTCCGTAACCATGCTTCTTCAACTTCTTTTGAGTCTCGGTGAGGTCACGTTCTTTATTGTTAACGGTGTTTGAAACCTTCTTTCCATGATTCGAAGAAGAAGCGAAGTCGTAGCCAGCTTTCGACATGAGTTTATAGGCGTTTGGATCAAAACCTTCTTCGTTCCTCTGGGTTGGGAGAAAGCTTGGTTCCACCCCCCTTGGTAGAGCTTTTATGAAGCCTTGTGGTAGTCTTGCAACCTTAGTGCCGCCTAGCTGTGTTAGAGGCAAAACTGCATTCGTCCTGAGCAACTTTACATTGTCCATATGCCGCTGTGCATCGGCTTTGTTTGCTCCAGTTTCGAACGGAGATTGACCATTCTTTCTTCTCGACATCGGGATGTATCGGAAGACGGGTGTGTTTGGTCCATTTGAGGGCGTCCTACTCCCCTTTGTTGTTGCACGTTTAGCCAGCTCGTTATCGTTCTTGCTTAAAGACGGCATAACTTCTTCTTCTTGCTTCTTGGGCATGGCTTGTCGCTCCTGCTTTTTAGGTGTTGCTTTGCCCGTGGATTTGATCTCTTTTGGAAGAGCTTCGGGCACCATGTCTTCATCCATGTAGAACTTGGCGTCTGCGAAATGTGATTCGGCTTCAGTGAATGGTTTGGTGTCGCCATAGATCACCTTCACTCCTTCTCGGTAGAATTTTAAGCATTGGTGAAGGGTGGACGGTACTACTCCATTCGCATGGATCCAAGGCCTTCCTAAGAGTAAGCCGTAAGAAGTTCTTGCATCAATCACGTGGAATATCGTGCTCGACTTGAGTTCACCAATAATCATCTCCACTCGGATCATGCCCATCACTTTTTGTCCTCCTTGATTAAAACCTTGGATTAGTAGACGACTTAGGGACAGCTCATCTGCCTTGATGCCGATTGTAGTCATTGTTGACTTTGGCATGATGTTTATGGCTGATCCACCATCCACAAGCATGCGGTTGACTTTGTGCCCCTTTACATACCCAGAGACGAAGAGAGGACGGTTGTGAGGCTTGGATCCTAGCAGCAAGTCTTCGTCGGTGAAATGGATTGCGTCCTCGATGGCACAACATGTGGCACATTCATGTGGCCGAAGCTTCAAGCCTTCGTTCTTGCTTTCTTGCACTTCATGTTCATTGGGACTTTCCAAGGCTGCTGCTAATGCTATTCGCATCTTCTTTGGTAATCGTAGCGCTTCCTCGATGATAAAGTGTGTTGGCAGACCTTCTTCGAGCGTGAGAGTTTTTTCTCCCTCAGTGGTGATATCTTTTCCTTTTGAAGGTTCTTCCGTTTCTACTTCGACCATATGGCATGCAGCGATAGTGCACTGTTGGAAGAAGTCATTCGGGAAGTACTCGTGCAAGGAGACAGGAATGCGTGGCTCCTGCTCCATAGGTTCCCCAGCATACGTTGGCTTATCGACTTTTACGTTTCTTTTAGGCTTCCTACTGTTGCGGCGACGGTGTTTTCTCACGTGTTCCACCTTTGGTCTTGTGGCTTGTGGTTTTGGTTTCCTTGTTTTTTTGTAGGTCACCACTGTCCATCCTTCATCATCATCGGTATACGCATCTTGTTCGTTTGCCCCCGGCGATGGTTGTGTAGAAGGCGCTGTGTAGCTTGCACATTGATAGGAATGGTCGGGTGTCGTTTGGAGAGGCACGGGATCGAAGGATCCGAACGCCACTGTAGTAGTATGCGTTGCGGCTGTGTCCTCAAGGTCTAGCTCGATTCTCCCTTGTTGCGCTAGCTTCATAATGAGTTCTTTGAGGACGAAGCATTTGCCCACATGATGGCTTACGATACGATGGTACTTGCAGTACCTAGGATCGTTCGTTCGATTCATTTCTTCAGGGCGCTTGCACTCTGGTAACTCAATTACCTTCTTTTCCAGCAAGTCATCTAACATTGCATCCACGTCTGAGTCAGGAAAAGGGTACGTCTTTTGCTCCAACTCTCTCAAGGTGTTTTTATACTTGTCTTGGGTGCGAGGAGGCTCACTTCTTTTTGTCTCCTTTGCCTTGGTCTTGGAGGAAATCTTGATAGGTGCAGAGGTGGTCTTGATAGGCGCGGATGGGGTTTTGATGGGGGTAGTGTTGACAGTAAAAGTTTCCTTGGCAGGCTTTTTTCCGGTCTTGTCCACACTCTGGGTGAACACCTTATCCTTCTTGAAGTGGGTGATCGACTCATTCTTTCCGTGATTGGCGATACTCAGCTCCATATCGTGGGAGCGCGTTGCCAGCTCCTCAAACGTTCTTGGTTTTATGCCTTAGAGAATGCAATGTAACCCCCAGTGCATGCCTTGAAAACACATCTCAATGGCAGAGGTTTTAGAGAGCCGATCTTTGCAATCCAGACTTAATGAACGCCATCTATTGATGTAGTCGACGACGGGTTCCTCCTTCCACTGTTTCGTACTGGTCAGCTCCAGCATGCTTACGGTGCGGCGCGTACTGTAGAAGCGGTTGAGGAATTCCTTTTCTAGCTGATCCCAACTATTGATAGACTCGGGCTCGAGGTCGGTGTACCAGTCAAAGGCGTTGCTTTTCAGCGAGCGCACGAACTGCTTGACGAGGTAGTCTCCCTCTGTTCCAGCATTGCTGCAGGTTTCAATGAAGTGGGCGATATGTTGCTTCGGGTTCCCTTTTCCATCGAACTGCATAAACTTTGGTGGTTGATAACCTCTCGGCATCTTCAAATCGTCAATCTTCTTGGAGTAGGGCTTTGAGTATAGTACGGAATCATGTGAGCTTCCTTCATACTACGCCTTGATGGTGTTGGCGATCATCTCCTGCAGCTGCAGGATAGAGAGAGACCCCATAAGTGTCGCCGCTTGGTCTAGCTTCAGCGTCTCTTCGACGTTCTCCAATGGAGGTTCCTCATCCTCGTCGTTTTCCTTCTTTACTGGATTATCCCCTTGCCTGACTTTCTCATCGGGCTTTGCATCTAGTTGGTTAACGAGTGCTGCGATTTGCAGGTCTTTTTCCTCCACAGTCCTTGTGAGCTTTACGATTGCTTCATTCATCTGAGCCAGCTGCTCCTCAATTGAAGTTGTTCCAGTAACCATGACTTGCATAGCTATGCCGCTGCTTGAGTCGGCATCGGAAAGTAAGGATTCAGAGTACTTCCTCTGGCTTTCCTCTCTTGGCGCCCTGAGCGAGGCCAGGGTGATCACCGGTTCGAACCTCGGGTGCTCTTGTGCCTTCGGCGGAGTTGATGAAGGGGCGAAAGAGGCGGCGGAAAGAGTTTTTGCCTTGCTTCGAGTTATGATGCCTGAAGTGATGCCCCCTGCCGTGATGACGCTTTTGTTTCTTGCATCGGCAGCGGGAACAACTCGAGCCTTCTTTGACGCCATTTGTGCTTGTTGCGGATTCACAGATAGAGATGAGAGGTAGAGACTGTCCCACTGGGCGTGCCAAATTTGTAAACACGGAATTCCTGCAATGAATGAGACAAGAACACGTGTACAAAATAATATTTGTATTAATGATTTAGGGGTTACAATCTCTTCTACAAATTTATCCTCTGATTCTATCTTTGAAACGTGTAGATGTAGAGTTGTTGATCCAAGGGCCGTCGAGGCTTGATCTTGGACGAACAATTGATGAATGATGAACACCTTCTTCAAGGGCCGTCGGGGCTTGATCTTGAATGGGTGGAAGTTCTTCAAGGGGCGTTGGGGCTTGATCTTGAAGGAGGATTTCACGAAGAACAAAGAGGGCTTTCTTGATCCTTCGGGATTTGCTTGAGAGCTTCAAAGTTTCGAGGCTTCAAGGCTTTGGTGTGGTGTGACTTCTCTTCCAATTTGGGAGTAGAGAAAGTGTATGTAAAAATCCTCCCCTTGATCCTTTGATGGAGAGGCCTATTTATAGGCTTTGAGAATGAATCACCACCATCCATTTGTTTTGGTGGATGTTGTAGGTGAATTGGTGGATTGTTGTAGGTGAATTTGGGTGGAGGTTGTAGGTGAATTTGGGTGGAGGTTGTAGGTGAATTTGGATGGATTGTTGTAGGTGAATTTGGATGTATGTTGTAGGTGAATTTGGGTGGAGGTTGTAGGTGAATTTGGATGGATTGTTGTAGGTGAATTTGGATGTATGTTGTAGGTGAATTTGGGTGGAGGTTGTAGGTGAATTTGGATGGATTGTTGTAGGTGAATTTGGGTGTATGTTGTAGGTGAAGTGAATGAAGGTTGTAGTTTTAATGCAATGGTCAACATTTATTTCACTAAAATTTCAATGTTTACAAATGTAATTTTAATGCGATGGCTAACATATATGCCACCGAAATTTCAATGTCTACATATAGAATCTGTGAAGAAGAAGGTGTAAGAATGTGAACATGAGATAAGATGATCGGATATTAGTTGTTTGAGTCCAATCCGAATAAGAAAGCCTCTAAGAAGATGGAATTCAGTTCTTGGCAGTAGAGGATTCTATTGCAGGGAAAAACTGATTTGAATTAGGAAGGCTTAAGTAGTTTTCCATAAGGATTTTAATAGGGAATCCATATTCTAGTATGAGAAGGATATGTATGTACATATATATATATATGGCAATCTCTTCTCTCACAGGTGTGTGCTCTTTTGGAACTAAGCCCTATTCTTAGTTTGAGTGATAAATACCATGACAGAGAGAAGAAGAATTGCTGTGCTTTTCAGGTTGATCGAGATCCACCATGACTGCATCAAACGGGAGTTCTACAGGTTAGTATAATTAGGTTTTATTTGGATTGATGTTTTGTGTCTACTTGGTTGTAGTTTAAGTAACTGAATCTTGCAGTTAGATTAGTGTTTACATGTGGTATCAGAGCCATAGATTCATGTTCTTAAATTCAATCGATAAAATTGGTTGAATCCAAAATAAAATTCCGGTCTTCAGACTTCGAAACAGGTTCTGGTAGTTAAAATTAGGAAAAGGAGAAACGGTGCGTTTTGATTAAAATATGATAATTAATACTTGACCGTTAAGAACTAATAAACTATCTTCTCTCCCGGATTGGGAATACAAATCGACATCTATCGATTTCGATTTCGGGGTTGAAAAACTGGGTTATACGACATCTATCGATTTCGATTTCGGGGTTTGAAAAACTGGGTTATATAAATTGTTGTTGAGTACTCACGATTTATATTAATTGCTTCCGCTACTGGGTGTTGATGCTCATAGAACAAACGGGTATGTCTCCTGAACATTGAATTGAAATTTGTTTTTAATCTATCTTATCTTGAATTTTCATTATGTTCTACAGCATGATTCGAATAGTGAGCATAAAAATATGCTTATTTATGCTGATTAGTCCGATGTTTATGCGTTTTTCTCTAACCATCTATGGAATGGAGTTCTTCGATAAGAACCTCTGCAGATTTCACTTGTTTTATGCAGAAAGTTTTATGAAGAATTGTTCATTTGATAAAGATCTGCTAAAACTGTGTTCTTAAAAAGAAAAATCTTTTATTCTATATGTGCTTATCAATTCTTCATTGTTAAGATTATATATATGGATAAAAGGTTTTGATGATATGATGTACAAAGGACTGTGAGATGAAATCTGGAACCCTAAACGTTCTTCTGTGATTTCATTGTGTTCTACAATGTCTGCAATATCAATGAAGACTCTGAATTTGGCTAACATCCCAATTCTTACTGGTGGGGGAAATTACAAGAAGTGGAGAAGGGAAATCAATTTGCTGTTGACTCTAAACGAGTTTGATATAGCAATCGAGAATCCCAAACCCGTGGTCAATTATCAGAGCACAAGGGCTGAAAAGGCAGATTTTGAGAGATGGACAAGGGCTAATAAGGTAGCATTGTCCATCCTTGAGAGTGGCATAACTGATACAATCAGAGGAGGAATTAAGAGGCACGATTTGGCTGCTGATTACCTAAATGCTATTGAAAAGAAATTTCAAGAATCTGAAAAAGCTGAAGTGAGTCAGTATATGTCTTTATTAACTACTTACAAGATGGAGGGTACAAGCTCTATAAGGGATCACATAATGAAGATGACAGATGCTGCAGAAAGACTCAATGCAATGGACATAAACATAGGTGAAAAGCAGTTAGTCTTCATGATTCTTCAAGCACTTCCCAGTAAATATAGTCAGTTGAAGATCTCCTACAATACTCAAGACAAAAACTGGGATATTGATCAGTTGATTGCACAGTGTGTGCAAGAAGAAACTCGTCAAAAACAAGAAAGAGGCAAAGAAGTTGAGGACATCAACTTTGTGCAAACTATAAATGACAAGAAGCAGTTCAACAACAGAAGCTTTTCTGGTTCTGGTAAGAGTTCTAAGCCCTTTAAAACTTCTAATAAGTTCAGTAATTCTGCTAAAGTAGTTGACTCCCCTAGAAAATCTATCAAGTTTAAGGCTAAACCTAAAGATGTGTCTAAACTAAAATGTTTTTGGTGCAAAACTAAGGGCCATTTAAAAGTTAACTGTGAAATTTTCAAAGATTATGTAAAGAGCAAAGAAAAGGAACAAGTACTTGTCTGTATTGAATCAAATCTTTGTGAAGTACCTGTTGATTCTTGGTGGTTTAATACCGGATGCTCAGTGCATATAACTAATTCTTTAAATGGTTTTCAAAAACAAAAGGAAGTTGGAAATGCTACATATAATGTTTTTGTTGGGGAAGGAACTAAAGTTGCAGTAGAGTCAGTTGGGATAGTAAAATTAGTCTTATGTTCTGGTTTTGTTTTAGAGTTGAAAGATGTGCTATATGTGCCTAAGATGAGAAGAAACTTAATTTCTGCCTTTAAAATTGTAAAAGATGGTTTTTCTTTTCTTGGTGATGATGAGTGCCTCAAAATTTTCAAGAAAAACTGTCACAACACTATTTTAGGGACTGCCCTTTTGTCTGATAATTTATGGAATCTAAATTGCACTGTTAAGGCACTCAATCACACGATTTTCAGCATTAGTACTAAGAGAATGATAGGTCAGGATACTTCCTACATTTTATGGCACAAAAGACTAGGACACATCTCTAAAGAAAGGATAATTAAGCTGTCAAAAACTGAATTGATTCCAAAATTAGATCTTTCTACTGCAACTGAATGTGTTGACTGCCTAAAGGGTAAAATGACCAATTTTAGAAAAACAGATGCCAAAAGGAGCCAGGGGTTACTTGACATCATACACATTGATATCTGTGGTCCTTTTCCAGTTAAGACAATATGTGGAAACAAGTATTTCATTAATTTCATAGATGATTTTTCAAGGCTGGGATATACCTTTCTTATTAATGAAAAAGCTGATGCCCTTAAGTGTTTTATAATTTACAAAACTAAGGTTGAAAAACAATTAGGCAAGGTCATTAAAATTGTTAGATCGGATAGGGGAGGTGAATACTTTGGCAGGTACACTGAATCCGGGCAGCAAAAATGACCATTTGCTCTCTATCTTGAGAAGAATGGTATTGTGGCGCAGTACACCACACCTGGAACGCCTCAACAAAATGGTGTTTCTGAAAGGAGAAACAAGACTCTTATTGGTATGGTTAGAAACATGATGTCCAGATCAAAATTGCCAGGATTCTTGTGGGGAGAAGCTTTGAAAACAGCTAATCACATATTGAATCGAGTTCCAAGCAAGGCAGTATCTACCACACCCTATGAGTTATGGCATGGGAGAGTTCCTAGTTTTACTTATTTCCATGTTTGGGGTTGTAAAGCAGAAGCTAAGTTATATAATCCTAATGAAAGAAAGCTGGATTCAAGGACTCAGTCATGTTACTTTATTGGCTATCCTGAGAAATCAAAAG
Organism: Malus sylvestris; assembly: GCF_916048215.2. Lineage (NCBI taxonomy): Eukaryota > Viridiplantae > Streptophyta > Magnoliopsida > Rosales > Rosaceae > Malus > Malus sylvestris. Next base: position 19,069,700 of record NC_062272.1, read on the forward strand.
GATACAGGTTCTATATCCCTCAAGGTCACACTCGGATCCAAGAGACACACAATGCAGTTTTCCTAGAAGATGAAGATGTCTCTCATTTGTCAAGGGAAAATTTCATATTTGAAGAGATGCATTCAGATGGTGGGGACCATGTGACAATGGATTATAATCAGGTCTCATTGTTTCCCAATCAATCATCAATTGCCATTGAAGATATGAGTGAAGATTTAGGAGTTCCTGATGACAACTCTGTAGGAGTTGATCCCACAACACAAGCTGCAACAATTCCTTTTGAAGAAGCATGTGAACCAGTTGCTGTTCCACCTCCAGTTGAAATCAGAAGGTCCACAAGAGCTCGGAAAACCACTGCAAGCAATGACTATGTGTACTTACAAGAGACTGAGTTCGATATTGGTGACATTGATGATCCTCTTACATATACTCAGGCAATTGAAAGTCCTCAAGAAGTTCTTTGGAACAATGCAATGAAGGATGAGTTAGATTCAATGTCCAAAAACCAGGTTTGGACATTGGTGGAATCCAACTCTGAAATTAGGCCAATAGGCTGCAAGTGGGTATATAAAACCAAAAGGGATGCTGATGGAAGAATTGAAAGATATAAAGCAAGGTTGGTTGTTAAGGGGTTTACTCAAAGGGAGGGAATCGACTATAATGATACTTTCTCTCCAGTTTCCTCCAAAGACTCCATGTGAGTTATCATGTCTTTAGCTGCCTACTTCGATCTTGAATTACATCAAATGGATGTAAAAACCGCTTTTCTTAACAGAGACTTACAAGAGGCTATATACATGAAACAACCTGTTGGATTTGTTGAAAAGGGGAAAGAGAATTTGGTATGCAAGCTCAATAAGTCCATATACGGCTTGAAACAAGCATCAAGGCAATGGTACCTAAAGTTTGATCAAATTGTCTCTGCACAAGGTTTTGTAGAAAACAAACTGGATGATTGTATATACATTAAGTTCTCAGGTTCCGAGTTCATTTTCTTAGTACTTTATGTTGATGACATTCTCCTAGCTAGTTCATGTCCCCAATTGCTTCATAGCACTAAGAGAATGCTAAGTGATAACTTTGAGATGAAAGATTTTGGAGAAGCACATTATGTACTAGGAATAGAGATTGTTCGAGATTGGAAAAAGGAGGCTCCTTGGTTTATCTCAAAAGGGGTACATTGACAGAGTGTTGGAGAAATTTCATATGGCAAGTTGCAATTGTGGTCAGGTTCCAGTCAATAAAGGTGACAAGTTTTCGAAGATTCAATGTCCAAGATCTGATTTGGAGGTGAACAAAATGCAAGCTAAGCCGTATGCCTCATTGATTGGAAGTCTTATGTATGCAACTATCTGTACAAGGCCTGATATTGCCTTCATAGTTGGTATGCTAGGACGATTTCAAGCAAATCCTGGAGAAGCACATTGGGTGGCAGCCAAGAAGGTTCTTCGATACTTGCAGAGAACCAAAACTCACATGTTAGTATATGGCCGAACTGATTCTTTGGAGCTCAGGGGGTATACAGACTCGGATTTAGCTGGAGATGTGGATGACAGGAAGTCCACAGGGGGTTATATCTTCATACTTAATGGAGGGGCAGTTTCGTGGAAAAGTGCGAAGCAAACTATTATAGCCACATCAACTATGGAAGCTGAGTTTGTAGCCTGTTTTGAAGGCATGAAACAGGCAGCATGGTTGAAGAATTTTTTGACAGATTTAAAGATTGTGAATTCGGTTCAGAAACCAGTAACAATGTTCTGTGATAATAACTCGGCTGTGTTTTTTGCTAAGAATAATAAAAGGACTTCAGCATCTAGATTGATGGACGTGAAGTTTCTTAAGGTCAGAGAACAAGTCAAGAAAAGAGTTATTGAAGTACAGCACATTAGCACTACTATGATGATTGCTGATCCTTTGACCAAGGCACTGCCAATTGGAGAATTCAAGAAGCATGTTTCTTCAATGGGAGTACTAGAAGGTTTTGATCAGTGGGAGTAATCACGTGTGTGTTAAGGGCTTGGGATTGCAGAAGTATATGTGTTTCAAGAACTGTATGTGCAATTCTGACAAGCTGAGCTAAGGATGATTTATGTTTTAACTTGCTTTAGTTAGTTTGTTAAGGTTGTTTGTGTTTTAATAAGTGTCCTTGTCTGCTACTCGATACTTTGGCTTTCAAGTGTTGAGGTACGGATACTGGACTGAGTTAGAATTCAGTTTCATTAGTAACTTTGAAAGAACAGTTTGTCTGTTTTTAAGTTTGTGGTTAATGATTTTATATAGTCAATTACTATGTTGCTTTTCTGTGAAGATTATTGTGTGTTGTGATCTTTTGAAAAGTGGGAGCATAATGTTTGACGGTTTATGTTAGTCATGAGTCATATTTGCAAATTGAATATATGTGAGCCTTGAATTAATACTACAATTTGGTTGTGGTCTGAGATTCTTGGTTTCTATATTTTGAGATGTAATGGGACAGTGGTCATGATGATTAAATCTTAGATGAGGTTATGTGATCACTTCTTATGATTGGTGACGGCAAGGTTTGATCTTTGTCTCATGTTCAAGTGGGAGAATGTAAGAATGTGAACATGAGATAAGATGATCGGATATTAGTTGTTTGAGTCCAATCCGAATAAGAAAGCCTCTAAGAAGATGGAATTCAGTTCTTGGCAGTAGAGGATTCTATTGCAGGGAAAAACTGATTTGAATTAGGAAGGCTTAAGTAGTTTTCCATAAGGATTTTAATAGGGAATCCATATTCTAGTATGAGAAGGATATGTATGTACATATATATATATATGGCAATCTCTTCTCTCACAGGTGTGTGCTCTTTTAGAACTAAGCCCTATTCTTAGTTTGAGTGATAAATACCCTGACAGAGAGAAGAAGAATTGTTGTGCTTTTCAGGTTGATCGAGATCCACCATGACTGCATCAAACGGGAGTTCTACAGGTTAGTATAATTAGGTTTTATTTGGATTGATGTTTTGTGTCTACTTGGTTGTAGTTTAAGTAACTGAATCTTGCAGTTAGATTAGTGTTTACAGAAGGTGGTTTAGGTATAAGAGTTAATGCTGCATATAACGTAGCGAACCCAATCACTAATTGAGGCGAAAACATAGAAGCTGCTTGATTGACATCTAGATAGTTTTGGTGTGCTTCATTGTGAGCATTAGCTTTAGTGCAAGTGGGAGATTGTTGAAGTTGTGTGCTAAAAACCAATTTTGCAATATTAGATATTATGTAACAACTCCAACTCCATGTTAATTCATTAATAAAGCGCAAGATTAATTCATTCATGAGTTTGGCCTTATATTATGGAGATAATATACTATGGATGAGTCCATAATTTAAGCTATGGAAGCAATGTCATCAACGAGCAACGAGGTTAGGGTAGGGAGACTTGTATTCCATAGTCACTTCATTCTTAAATAAAGTTCCTAGCCATTTGGAAAGTCAATTGGATATTGACTATTAGAAAAGGCCGGTGTATATCACATTAAATTAGCATGATCTCCTCTTCGTGTGTTGGACACGTGATGAATATACAGGTGCTTTTTTGTTGAACAAGTTCGTTGAACAATGATCGCCCAAGAAGCTTAAACGTATGGATGTTTACCACATGTCACACGTTAGAAAGCTTCTAGTTGTAGATATCTTATGCTTAACTTTGATTTCACCTCAAAGCCCTCACTACTTCCCAGACCCGATAATCTGATACTCGGGTTCATATGTATGAGTATGGAGATACATGAACGCCAATAAGGATCTGGCACCTTCTAGTAATTTTTCAATAGAAACAGGGATCCCTTGAAGCCACTTAGAGGTCAATCTCATAAATCTCTAGCTAGAGTAACTATTTATCAAGCTATCTTTGTAAGAACTGCTTTAACATATATATCATGGTGATCATGGATATCTATATGTGATTTAACATAATTTCATATCACATAAATTTTGATTGGGATATGGATAATTGAAAAACTAAATAGCATTGTAACTTGAATCAAGGTTAGAAAAAGTATCATGATTATTTCACGTATACTTCTACTAATCCAAAAAGCCATAAAATGTTGCTAAGTGACACTCATGGTTCGTGGAATTAAATTAATTCATTATCTGATTTCATTGCCCTGCTAAGTCACACCTATGGTAATTCTAGCAATGTCAACCTAGATGATTAGATATAATTAATTGTTAATTATATTGAATTAATTATTTAGGACTATTGATAGTGTTCTAAAAATAGATCTAGGCGCTGGATGGAGACTGACTGCCGTGATTAACTTGTAATTGGTCACAAAATCGGAAAATGTATTAGGCGGACGCTAGGCGAGTTTAGGCGGGTCTAGACGGAGTTATGACGGTTTTGGTGGGGCTGGGTAGAGGCTAGTAGGCCTAGGCGAGTGTATGTTAAGTCGCCATAGTCTGGAAAAAAAGTGTGAATCTGGAAATTATGTTGCAGGGTTGCGAGGAAGAAGAAGATGGACAAGTGGGGACCTCCGTCTTCTTTTTCTAAGTTAAATGGACCAGATGAGTTCTTTTGGTCCCACCATCCGTGTTTTGGTTACATGCAATGCACGGTTTCCTATCACTATTTTATATTCTTTTATTTCTTTTCTTTTTATGTCACCTAAATCAATCATCGTTTTTTATTTTCTTATCTATTTTTTGTATTACTTTATACTCTTTTCCCTTTTTAAGACCACTTATATTAAATACACTAACATAACAACTTTATAATATATATTATTTTAAAAGAAAAACATATCATTTATTTATTATAAAGTATATTTAATCAATTTTATATCAAATTTACTTAAATACGCCTAGGTCCCACCTAGCCACCTAAGCGTTAAGTTCCCTCTCGTTGCCGCCTAATGTTTTTTAGAACCTTACTTATTGGACATGGTTTTAATTAGGAGTGTGCTATCCACACACCTCATTTTACTTTTCACACACCTCTTGATAATTTATGTCCGTTGATCTTCTTCAATTCATCCGATCCGACGGCCGAAAATTTAAAAAGTCTGTGAGAAGTAAAATGAGATGTGTGGATATCACACCCCTTTAATTAAACAAGCCCAAGAGGGCAATGAAGTGAGCTTAACGCAAGAGCGAGTCTTGGACAACGACTCGTCTCGAAAACGGGCCAAGCATCGCCCAGATCTCCATAGTTCGTCTTCAAATTGATCAACAGCAAAAGCAGATTTCTTGGGAGCCATAGCAAAAGTATGGAAGGAAAGTGAAACTTTTTCGTAGAAAATTGGAAATTAGGAACTCGTTCAGAAAATAGGGTAGAAAGTTTTCAACTTTCACTACTCTACCTTTTAGAGCAAGTCCACCGGAGGGCTTTTTGCCCAGCACCTAGCCGAAAAAATAGGCCAGCCCCCAGTGAATCCCCTCCAGCTGACTCAATTGACTAGCACCCAGCCCATGCCAGTCTCTAGCCCAATCCAAAATTGACTGAGGCGCGGCCCGATCCATCTGACGCCATGCTGACGCCAACGTGGCGTCAGACGGCATTTTAAAATTTTTTTACGCCAGGCACGTGCAGTTGACGCGCGCGTGGGCGCGAGTGGCCAACAGGTTGGGCCCGCGGCGCAGGCGCACTCACTTCTCACCAGGGAGTCGACGTGGCGCGCTATGTGTCGTTGGATTTCCAACGGCTAGTTTTCTAGACCGTTGGATTTCCAACGGTAAAAGAAAATTAAATTTTACTTTTAAACTGGACCGTCGGTTCACAAATCAACGGTCCACGTTTTTTCCCCCAAAAATAAATAAATAAATAAATAAAAAAGGCCCAACGGTAAGATTTATTACCGTTGGCCACGTGGCACCTCCTTGGCTCTTGGATTTGAAAATTTTTCAAATCCAACCGTCCAGATTAATTAACTACATTAAAATTAATAAAAAATTATTAAAAAATACAGAAAAAAATTTCAAAAAAAAACAGAAAATTTAAAAAAAAGTTATTTTTGTTTTCTATAAATACCTAACCCTCATCTTCCACCTTTACACCACATTTCAATATTTTCTACACTTTGAGAGAAAAAAATGTCTTCGTGGAAGCTTTGGTTGAAAATCTTAGCAGAAATCTATTCACAAAATAGTACGTTCAGATAATGACACGTGGCGTGACGAGATTCGTTAAAAATCCTATCCGAAATTAAAACTATTTTATTTTTTTATTCTTTTAGAAAAAAATTTAAAAATATTTTAAATGGGTTGGGTGCCAGCGTATTTTGTAGGGGTGAAGATCGTTTGTGCCAGCGCATTTTTTTAGGGGTGGAGATGCATTGGTCTATTACTGTTCATTGGAGTATGTTACTGTTCACTGGAGTGGATAAATGGGCTGGGTGCTGGCACAAAGTCCTTAGGGATGGACTTGCTCTTACTTCTCACACGAACTGAGAGGAGGAGGAGTTACTGGGGCAAGTGCATACCATTCTCAAGAAAGTTATGGTGATGGGAACTCTTACACTGTATATGATCCATGAGATCTAACACTGTACATGATCCCTGAGATCTAAACTCTTACAGCTTTGCCACCCTGTGGTATGATTCTATTGATATGCCCAACCACCCTGATTTCCTTCCATAGACTCCTTTAGCATTATTCCGCACATCATACCCTGAATCTTACTAGAGTTTTACTGCTTTCTTTACATCTTTAGTCTATTTTCAAGTCATGTAGCTCAACCCATCACCCTAGATTTTACTTTTGTAAACGTTTGTAATCTTGAATCTATTATTACATTCAGTTCTCATTTTAGTTTCTATTTCTCCTTCACTCACTTTTTAGGAAAGTACACACTAATCCACACTAAATTCAGCCAACATCCCACTCGATGTACAATCTTTTTGTTAAGAAATTGGCTTTATACGCAACCCTCACACACACCCAAACACAATCACTGTCTATTCACAGCATTCAATGACATGCCTATTTTTCTTTGGAAACTTTAACGAAAAACTCCCTGTACTGTTCACTTTAACGAAAAACTATATTTTTATACTAAAAAATTAATCCTGGTACTATTCGTTTTACTATTTATTTTGTCATTATCGTTAAAACTTAAAGTTTTTAAGTTTTTTCTTTTTTTCTTCTTTTCTTTTTACCTGAGCTATCATGTGGATTTGAGACCAGAAGCAAAGAGCAAAACGTGTTGAATTTAGTCCAAACTGTGTGAATTTTGACACCAACACCTGGTCCCACCGGCCTACACGTTGAGTGGGGTAACCGTTCCATCTTTGCCGGGAGCTGGGAATTCATGTTTGGTATAAATCAAATTTTAACTTAAGTTTACGCGCTTTAAAGTATAGCGGACGTTGACATGAAGGTTTGATATATTTGCATGGCTCAGCATATTTACATATAATATATAGCTGGCTTTAGTTTTGATTGTCATCTTTCGTTTGGCAACGTACATCCAGAAATATTTTCAGATGTCGTTTTCTGGAATAGCAATACTATGTTTAAATGAGATAAATAAATTTCGGATTTTGTTAAAAATCAGAATTTATAAATTAACATAAATCAATTTCCTTATTTGGATTCATGATCTTAAAAATTTAGAATTTTTGTGTGGAAAAAAAAAAACTTGAAATTTGAGACCTCTAATTGACAAGTTTAAATTCCAAGTAACATGTAAATTTTAAAAATAACAAATTCCGTATTCAAATTCATTGTTCTTTTAAGTTAATCAAATAAGAAAAATTCACAAATTCTAAATAAAAAAATTTTGTCATTAAATTCCCGTCATTCTAAAATTTCTTAATATTCTTAAATTTCCACATTCAAACAAAACGTAAATCTTCTTGTCTCATCAATTTGGCCCTTTTCAATTAAGTTTTGGTTATAATGGTGTTTACAATTTGCCGACTTGGTCTACAGAATTACCATATATAAATAAAGAAAAAGTAATGAAAATGACTTGAAAATTTTGAATTTTAACAATAAGGACAAAATAAAGGGTAAAGTGAATAGTACCATGATTGACTTTTTAATATAAAAATGTAGTTTTTCGTTAAAATGAACAGTACCGGAAGCTTTTCGTTAAAGTTCCCTATAAATAATTGCATGCACCTACAGTTTTGCATTTTAATTTAGGAAAACTAATGAAAAGGGCTTGAAAACTTTGAGTTTTAATGATAAGGACAAAATAAATGGTAAAGTGAATAGTACCATAATTGACTTTTTAGTGTAAAAATGTGGTTTTTCGTTAAAGTGAACAGTACCGGGTGCTTTTCGTTAAAGTTTCCTTTTAATTTCCGGATGAAGATTCATATTTTCGGTTATGGAGATTTATAATGGTTGACATTGGTGCCACCAATATTTTTTCATTAGATATTGAGGAATATGTTTTGTACTTCTCTTAAGAAAAACATAATTTATACTTTGACTTTAACAACTAGCTGAACATTATTAGTCATTCAATACTATTGTCTGATGATATTTTTCTTCATTTGGAAGTAAGAGGTCTTAAATTCAAATATCGTGAATGGTGAATTCGATATCAAATTAAACTGCCTATTATAGGCTTAACCGAACTCTCTCTCTTTAGTGTAAACTATCGATGTACTAAAAAACAACCTGCTGAACCAAAAAAAAAAAAAAAAAAACTAATTCCTTTTGAATGTTTAGTTCCCATTCCCAAGATGATAAACAAAACTATTATGTGTACACGTAACAATTGTTACAAATTATCATTCAACGGTTTTCGTGTATGAATTGTTCGTTTTCCGAAACTTAAATACAAATTTTAATTAGTTGCACGCTAACATTACATGAGCTAATCATTTCGCGTAATGGCCATATGGACTCAAATGCATTTTCATTCATTTGGTGGGCTGGAAGTGAGAGGATCTTTGAATCCGGATTCTAGCCGGATTTTCTTTGTGAGGATCTTGGAAATTCATAAATTATATTGGTTCATCGTATATCATGCGATCAGAAATCATTTTAAATATTTTTATTTAAAAGTAAATACAAACAGTACCTAACAAAAATTGACCGCATAATGTACAATGAACGAACACGATTTACAAATCTCTAAAATTTTTACCAAAAGAATCTGAAGATGATCCTATTGGAGGATCTTCTACGATTTCTTACGGATTTGGTACTATAGTTGTGCATAATTTATTTTGTTACGTAGGAAGTGACGAGCAAGTTTGTCAACTTTATAGCCATTTGACATACACTAAAAGACAATGCTTGCGCTCCTTATCGGACCCCATTTGCTCTCCTTATAAGAGCATATTCCTTATTGCACGTCATAATTGAAAATCTTCCTTTTATATCATCATTTAAAAATTATTTCTTAAAATATATATTTAATCTTGAGACTATGTAGTCATTATGTGTTTTGATAAAAATAACATCATCGTAATGAACCATTAATTTATTTGATTCAATAATTGTAAAGATAATAGACACTTTCTGTTAGTAATATTCAACGGCGGAGCCAAGTACAAGGCTCCAATGGATTGTAGCATAGCGAGAATTTTAATTCTTAAGCTTAGAAATGCTAATCATTTGTCACTTATTACTACAGTCTAGTGACATCCTTTTTTCACTTTAAGTGAGAGGCTTAAGGTTCGATTCTCACCAAAGGAAAATTTGAACCACATTGCTAGCTCATTGTGAGGCTAAGCCTACCCTCTCCCCCTTAGTATAGATAATAGCATTTGTTCAAAAAAAAAAAAGGGTTAATATCAATTTACTACCCTTAAGTTTCGTGGTTTTCAATATTTGGTACATAAAATTTTTTTCATCCTAGAGTCATACCTAAAGTTAATTTTGGGACAGTCTCATACATCAGTTAGTCTGGTTGTTAAGTCTCCCTTTAACTAATGATGTGGTGCTCATATGGACAATGACTGGGTGTCACGTGTCATTAAGGGTCCACGTGTCATTAAAAACCCAGTCACTGTTCCAAAATTAACATTTTAGGTATGACTCTGAAACGAAAAAAACTTTATATACCAAATGTTGAAAACCACGAAACTTGAAGGTAATAAACTGAGATTTACCTAAAAAAATTATAATCATTTGGGTTATTTTATCATTTTTTATTGTTATAGCCCACCTAGCAAATAAAAAATCCCAATACTAAGGTTGTTTTTAGAAAAAAAAAAATAAGAGTTAACAAATGTTAAATAAATTGATTACTTTAAATAATACCAAAATTTGATAATATTAAATTACAAGTATTATAATCTTCACATTTCTTAGAAAATAAATAATAATCATTAAGGAAAAATTACATATAGAGTTTACTTTTAATACTTAATTTTATATAAGACACAACATTTTTTAAACATTTCAAGAAAATACAAAAATTAACACATGTGATATATGACATCATTAACTTTTTTTTTCTCTGAAGTTTAAGTTACCAAAATACCCTTCGCTCTATCTTTTCTTATGTTGCTCCCTTATCTTCTCTCGTAGATGCCATCACCGGCTTCGTGACTGTAGCTTTCTCAACCACTGCCACCACCGTTTTGCCAGACTGTACTACAAACACAACCCCTCAGAGAAAGTCAAGAGCTTTACGTGTAAATTAATTGCCGATCATCCCCAATTGCAAAACTAGATTACTTGTGCGAGCCTGATTCCTTGCTCAATGGCCCATCATCCATTTCAATTTCTTCACTGTTGCGCTTTCAAATACTAAACCCAGTTGAACCTACCATGGATTTCGGGTTACTGGCTAAACAGTATTTCTCGTACTGTCAATCGTTTCATTTTTGTTTTTTACGAAGCTTTTGCAGGTAATTGTTTGATTGTCAAAGCAATTATTGTCGAGACTTTTAATAAACACAATTTCGTATAGGAGGTGAATTTTGTGCCTCTCATTTTCATATTTTCCTCATCCTTTTCTGTTTATGTGATCATGGTTAAATTATGTTAACATTTTATATTTCTATTACTTTTTGTTTTATTATTTCTATAAAAAATTAATATAAAATATTGTTATGACTTAACAGTGACCACACATCACAGAAAGACATGAGAAGAGTATGAAAATGGGAAGGTAGACAATCCACCTCCTTTGGTATAAACATAATTATTGGATGCAGGTACAAATGGTGCAGGATTGCAGGGACTTTGATCTAGAAAATCCTAAAAGAAAGGTTAGAATATGGTTGGTTGTATTATTTATAGAGAATTGTTATTAGCAAAATCTCATTTAATATTTTAAACTTTCTATAATTAAAAAGAAAAATATATTTCTGAGGAGTATAAAATGAGATTTTTAGAGTATTAATAACAATTCCCTATTTATATTATGATTACAATTAGAGAACCTGTTATAAAATATGCAAATACACTTGTGTCTCTCTTTATGGACACGCACACACACATCCCTGCACACTTTGACACATACATTTAATTGATTGGCCTAATCGGATAAATGGTCATCGTGGTAATGAGGCAATCGAAAGATATCCCCTGTAGCAAAAAAATTAGAATTTAAACTCTCGTGGTATAGTCTGTTAGCAAATTTAGTCCAAAACTAATTTTTCTATTAATTGTCCGTTAAATGCAGGGATCAATGTCCTCAGGATCCAGGTACTGGGTCCAGTTGTTTCGTCTTCTCTTTTCAATCTTGTACGAGCAATCAGAAAAAATAAGAGTATCTTGTTCTTGTCACTCTTGTTGTTGCTATTGATCATGGCTTGCTGGACGAACTAGCGAGACATGTTGGAGGACTGGACAAAGAGGCGGAGGTCTCCAACCACTGGACCTTGAGCAAACACTTGGCGGACGAACTGCTTCTGATTGCAGACGACGCATGTCCATTTGTTGCTTTTGTTCCTTTGCTTCACCTGCAAATTTAATCAGTATTCATCGCCAAACAAAATCATCAAGTTTCAGATTCAAGTGTTTGTACACACACACGCATGTACATACCTGCTTGGTGGAGTTGCCATGTACATACCTGCATGGTGGAGCATTGGCAGCACTGAACTGCGATGAACACAGTCGGCATTTTCTTCTCTGCTTTCGGATTTCACAAGTCGATGTGGGATTTTGGTATTACTGAAAATTTAGGCGGCGATTTGATTTGGGGTTTGGGCGCCAAATTTTGGGGATTCAAAATTTTGTGATTAAAAATCCTAAAAAGCCCAAATTCGCAATGATCCAGCGGCAAAGTGGCCATTTTAGAAAAGCACAGCTAGATCTTCCTCCTTTACCATCGCTTACTCCCCCAACAAAATCAAAACCCAGCTAGACGAGGAAACGCAGAGAGACGAGGAAGAAGAACACGTAAAAAGTACATTTTTATCCCACCTTTAACGGACAACTAACGGAAAAATCACTTGTGGACTAAATTTGCTAACGGACTACACCACGAGGGTTTAAATCCTAATTTTTTTTTACCACGAGGGCTATCTTCCGATAAACTTATCACCACGAGGACCATCTATCCGATTAGGCCTAAATAATTTCATGTTCTTGGGGTGGGCTTTATGTATTTTTGTGTTATGTCTCTCCTTAAAATGTTTAAAAATTAATGGAGTTCCTTAAAATATAGTGTATATTTTTGTCACCATTCATGTGAGTTTATAGTTACTTGTAAGAAAAATGACTCAATGTATCAAAGGTTTGATAGAATCACAATGGAAAGCAACGAACCCTCCCCTTGACATTATTCCCTCTTCAAATCATGTCGACATTATGTTGTAATAAACTAATTCTACTAAAAATATATAAATTGATTCTACAAGAAAAGTATACAAAACTAATTCCACATGTATTTGGAACTGCGGCAAAAATGGTCGAAGACGGGTTAAATTGATTTTGCAAAAAAAAAGGTCAAAGACGGGTTAAATTGATTTTGCAAAAAAATGGTTGAAGACGGGTTGAACTAATTATGCAAAAATAGTCGAGGCAGGTTGAACTGATTGTGCAAAAAAGGTCGAAGAAGGTAACTGATTTTGCAAAAAAAGGTCGAAGACGAGTTAAACTGATTCTAAAAAAATTGTCGAAGACGGGTTGAACTGATTCTGTAAAAATAGTCGAAGACTGATTGAACTAATTCTACAAAAATGGTTAAAGACGGGATAAACTTTTGCAAAAATGGCCGAATATGGTTAAACTGATTTTGAAAAAATGGTTGAAGACTGATTGAACTGATTATGAAAAAATGGTCGAAGACAAGTTGAACTGATTCTGAAAAATGGTCGATGATTGATTAAACTGATTTTCCAAAAATGGTCAAAGACAGATTGAACTGATTCTGTAAAAATAATCGAAGAAGGGTTGAACTGATTCTACAAAAATGGTCAAAGACGGGTTGAATTGAATCTGCAAAAATAGTCTAGGACGAGTTGAATTGATTCTGTAGAAATAGTCGAGGATGAGTTGAGCTTATGACATATATTAATTTTGTTAGAGTTGTGAGAGTTGGGTTCTATCAATAGCCCTAAAGCTTTAGGGGTATAGTTAGTATTTTAAAACATTGTTTCCATATTTTTGGGCTGTACTTTAGTTGTTTTTATGTTTTTGTCTCTTCTTAACATATTTAAAAACTTGTTTGTACCATACTTAGGGCCTCCGTTTTTAGACCTCGTATAAATACTCGAAGGACTCAAGTGTAATTATATAATAAATGAAGGGGCAAATATGTAATAAGTGAGGAGCCCTTAATCTATAAAAGAGACTCCTCACCCTCACAATCGGGGAGCCTGACTTCCCCAAACAGAGGCTCTCATATTCAAAGCTCTTATCCTCATAGAGAAGCTCTCTCAAACCCTTTGTTTCTCTGGGGGACTCTCCCTCACGCTTGTAATCCGTACATTCATATAGAGAAATACAATCAACATCAGTGTGGACGTAGCCCAAACATTGGGGTGAACCACGATACATCTTGTGTTCTTTACTTTCTTGCAGATTCACAGTCGGATTTACGTTGTTCCAAGACCCCTCCGGTTTTATGCATCAACATTTGGCATCGTCCGTGGGAAACGACACAAAAAGCTATGTCGGTTCTCTTTCATTTTTTCATCTCACCACCATGAAACCTTCACAACCTCACCACTGTCCACCGTGGATATGCAAAACCCAAGAAACACCGGTCACCCCCTTCTGAAAATTCTCCCTCATCATCATCTCTCTCCATCAACCTTTTCGACAACCCTTATCCTCTTCCAGATCCTTATCATCACCAAGTCTAGATTTTACCTGACATTGATTGGATCAACGTCCTCTCTGGTGATCAACCTGCAGGTGACCTACTTTCTACTCACAATAATCATGATCAAGCGGGCGATCGTGCGGAAGAAATAAGGGGTTTGAATAGAAGGAAAGGCAGTGCAAAAGAAACAAATTCGAGCCATGCAGACCTCGTTCTACATTGACACCAAAACTCTTGCATGACCTTCACGTGGCCACAGCTTCCCCGCCACCTTTAACTGGGCAGAAGGCCCACTCACTGCCGCTTGAAAAAAGATGAGTTGTTCAAGTCACTAGAAGGCTGGGCCGAGCAACACGTCCTCTCATTCCTAAAATCGGTGGATCAGTTCTGACAGCCTAACACCTTCTTGACCGACTCATCACTTCCGGAAGAAAAGTTTCTAGGTCAGGTTCGAGCCTTCTGTGATCGAACCAGCGAGCTCCCTGATGAGTACTTTGTGGCGCTCGTGGGGGACATGATTACTGAGGACGTGTTGCTCACTTATCAAAACATGGTAAATGGGCTAGCCGAAGTGAAAGATGAGACTGGTTCTAGTCCGAGCACGTGGGCTCAATGCTACAAATCTCACTACTGGGCACTCATGGAGGAGCTCTGGATTGGGTATAGGGAGCACTGGTGGAACTATGGTGTTAGCCTTTGCAAGGAAGAGCACAGGAGCGAGAGAGACGCTGTTGGGATGCTGAAGGCACTGATGAAAACAAAAACCCAAAAGCAGAAAAGCTCCAAATCTCTCTCATCACCCTCTCTCTCTTTTCATATATCTCGCTCATCAGCATTTCGTTTCTTCAATTTTCTTCTCTCTCAAATTTTCTCTACTAGAATGAAGTGAAAAGACTGAAAAAGGCTTCAATGGAGAAATTGGTTCTGCTAATTGCTCTGTGAGTGCTGCCGGCTCTGACTGTCGCCACGCGTCCCATGAAGACCCCGTTCACAGTAGAGGGGAAAGTCTACTGCGACACTTGCCACGCTGGGTCCGAGACCAAAGCCATCACCTACATTGCCGGTGCCAAGGTTAGACTGGAATGCAAAGACAAAAGCAGCATGGCACTCATGTACACCAAAGAAGGGACAACCGACTCAGCAAGTTGCCATAAGATCCCGGTCGCAGAGGACCATTTGGACCAGTTCTGTGATGCAGATACAAGCTGCTACTGTTTTAGTTTCTCTCTGCAAGGAGAATGAACTAAGGGTGGAAATCTGTTTTGGGATCGAGCTGGTGAGGTTGGTGCCGGAGAGCGTGAGCTTGGTGATGGTCAACAATGAAGAGAACAGAATAAAATCTGAGAGATTGGGATTTGACTGGGTAGGACCTCAAGTGGGTAGGGAACAAACTGCAAAGAAGGTATTAATGATTAATTAGGTGGACATGTATGACAGCTGCGCAGAGACAGAGACAGCGAGAGAGGTGCGGTGGAAAAGAGAAAGTAAAAGAAAAAGCAAAAGCTCAAATTCCCTTCAATTGTGCAGATGTTATCCCATTATCCAACCATCTGCCATACCCACCTTCTGCAGCAGCTTTTTTGAATAATGTGATTTACTTTTCTTATCTTTTGCAGACATCTGTCTAAACCCACCAGAGTGTAATCATAAATAAATAAAGAAGGCAGCATGCCAAAAAAAAAAAGGCGATCAAAAGTACGCCCAGTACTCCAAAATTATTCGGTAGCCTGCCGCTATTATCACCAACCAGGTGATCAAAAGTACGCCCAGTACTCCAAAATTATTCGGCAGTCTGTCGCTATTATCACCAACCAAGTGATCAAAAGTACGCCCAGTACTCCAAAATTATTCGGCAGCCTTCCACTATTATCACCAACCAGGTGATCAAAAGTACGCCCAGTACTCCAAAATTATTCGGCAGCCTTCCGCTATTATCACCAACCAGGTGATCAAAAGTACGCCCAGCACTCCAAAATTATTCAGCAACCTGCCGCTATTATCACCCACTAGGTGATCAAAAGTACGTCCAGTACTCCAAAATTATACATAAGCATCACTTATGTCAATCATACATAAACATTCATGAGCATCACTCATGTCAATCATACATAAACATTCATGACAACATTTATGACCATCGCTCATGTCAACATTCATAAGCATCGCTCATGTCAACATTCATAAGCATCGCTCATGTCAACATTCATGAGCATCGCTCATGTCAATATCCATAAGCATCCCTCATGTCAATCAACATAAACATTCATGAGCATCACTTATGTCAATCAGCTTCGAAAGCTTCATTTACAGAGCTTCAGCTTCAAGAGCTCCAGCTTCGAAAGCTTCATTTACAGAGCTTCAGCTTCAAAGCTTCACTTTAAAAGCTTCACCTATAAAGCTTCAGTGCAGGGTATACAAATACCGCCTCTGAACAACCACCACTTCGGCCCATACATGGATTCAATTTGAAGTCTCCAGCCAACATACTCTATTGACTGAAAACTTAGGGGACTACACTATGTATCATATATTGGGCTTCTGCAACTGGGCCTCATAAAAAATACTTGGGGGATCTAGCCCATTATTTATGTATTAAAGAGCGAACCCTTATTTTATAAAATGGACTCCCCCACCTTCATTAGTGCATCACTCCTAACCCATCACTTATGTATTGAGAAGTGAATCCTTATTCTATAAAATGGACTCCCTCACCATCATTAGAGAGCATCGCCGCCAGCTGAGCAACCGCCTCGCCGCGAACATCAGTCATAAACCATCATTTATGTATTGAGGAGCGAACCCTTATTCTATAAAAGGGACTCCCTCACCATCATTAGAGAGCATCACCACCCGCTAAGTAACCGCCTCACCGCGAGCATCAACTCTAGCCCATCATTTATGTATTGATGAGCGAGCCCTTATTCTATAAAAGGGACTCCCTCGCCATCATTAGAGAGCATCGCCGCCTGCTAAGCAACCGCCTCGCCGTGAGCATCAACTCTAGCCCATCATTTATGTATTGAGGAGAGAGTTCTTATGCTATAAAAGGGACTCCCTCACATTCAATGCCACAAGCCGAGCCAACCAAGGCAACATAAGCCATAAGCAGAGCAGCCTCGCAACATGTGCTACTTCTAGTTGATGATCATTTCAGATTGGGCACCGCCTCATATCGAGTATCAGTTCTAGACGACATCTAGTTACTTCAACCCACACATGGACTGAATTTCAAATCTCCAGCCAAAAAACTCTCTTGACTGAAGACTTGGGGGACTACTGTTTGTACCATACTTAGGGCTTGCGTATTTAAACCTCGTATAAATACTCTTGGGACTCAAGTGTAATTATGTAATAAATGAAGGGGAAAATATGTAATAAGTGAGGAGCCCTTAGTCTATAAAAGGGGCTCCTCACCCTCACAATTGGGGAGCCTAACATCCCTAAACAGAGGCTCTCATATTCAGAGCTCTCATCCTCACAAAGTAGCTCTCTCAAACCCTCTCTTTCTCTGGGGGGACTCCCCCTCACGCTTGTAATCCATACATTCATACAGAGAAATACAATCAACATCAGTGTGGACGTAGCCCAAACATTGGGGTGAACCACGATACATCTTGTGTTCTTTACTTTCTTGCAGATTCACTGTTGGATTTACGTTGTTCCAAGACCCCTTCGGTTTTGTGCATCAACAAAACTAATGAAATTCCTTAAAATATAGTGAAACTTTGTCTATATATATAAAGTTCCCAATTATTAATATCAACATTGAATATATTTTATTCATTTTAGAACCCACACTGTTTCTAGGGAATAATTATTAACTTTCAATGTTTGATTATTTTATTCATTTTAATGCAAAACTTGGCAACGAGATAGAGAGTGAATTTCTAGCATATTCAATGGCTGCCATTGAAAACAAAAAATGTTGATTCAAAATGAAATAACAAATTATTTCAATTCCATTAAGGATCAAATGGCACAACTTGAACAAGTACTTTTTTCTTTTTGTTTGTTAAGTTGTTATGAACAAGATTGATGACATATTTTTTTTCTATTGCAAGTTGCAACGTTAAATGTTTTCTCCTGAATCTAGTTGAAACTTGATTAATGTAGAGCTATAAAATTTTTACTTCAAATTATTACTTTCAAGTTTATTATTAAATAACTTTACGTAGGCGTAGGCCACAAACAAATTTGAGCATTTGATTTCCTAGTAATAATATTAGCTTAGCCCACCTACTAAATAATTTGTGGCTCTGCCATTATGACGTTTGTACATTAAAAGGGAGCATTTTTGCGCACCACCATAACTATGGTGTATGCTCACCATACATCTAATCATCTGCCACGTTTATGGTGATGAGCATACACCATAATTTATGATGGTGCGCACAAATGCTCCCTACAGCAATATATTACCCTTCATCATGAAAGAACCACTAACTCCTTATGTAAAGGCTTAAGCAGTGGCATGAGTGAATTTTTCTTCTTATTCCCTCTGCAACGACCTTGCTTGGTCTATCCCCATTCAATAATGGTTTTCCTTTCATTATTTAAAAAGGGTTTTTATTGGTCTAATCATTTTAGGGTTCTAGGTAAAAACTAGTCTCTTAATTTCTTAACAATTCTCTGTTCGATATATGTCAACAATCCGTGATATAATTATATATGCTAATAAATAATAAATATGAATAGAAAAATTAACAGAATATGAACAAAAAAAAATATAAAACAGACAACTTGAAGATCGAGGCTTACGTACCGCAATGTCTTTTAAACAAAAATTTTGTCCCTACTCAGTGCTTGTAGTTCTACGGACGTCTGCTTCACCAGGATTCAATGATCTAAGTTAGAATTCCAGCACCGGAAAACTAGACTTCTTGCGAATTTGTTTGTGGTGCTCTCAGTATGCTTGGTATATGAGGATTGATGATTTTCAGTGTTCTGGATGATATGCAGATGCATGTATTTATAGTGAGCATATGTCTGTTTGCAACAGACATGTTTTTGGGAGGCAACTGTTCAACGTGAAGGGTGTTTTGGGAGGCAACTGTTTCTCAGATACGCTCCCAAAACCCATCTTTTTATAATTAATTATATATATTAATTATTAATTAATTATCAATGAATTATTACACCCCAAAGCGTAACCCTAAAGATGAGCCCAATGTTATTCTCCAATGTCCATCACTCCAATCACTTTCTATAAGGAACAAAGTCTTATAAAGTGAGAAAACCTTGTGGTGGTGAGCAATATGAGACAATGAAATTCTACTCAAAATTTCCAACATTCTCACTTTGTACATTAAAGTTTGATGATTAGACGAATAACATGAAGGTTTGATGAATTGAAGAGATGTGTTTCTGGGCATGGATTGATTGTTGGTTTATTTGAAGGGGTTGGGTTGGTGGGACGGGAAGAGGGAGGGAGGGAGGGAGGGCTGAGTTTGGGATATTAAAACTTTTACTTCTTTTTTTTTCATAAAAGTTTATGTTATTTAGTAGTATTAGGTCTTAAGTTCGATTATCGCTAAAGGCGAATTTGAACCACATTATTACTAACTTATTATGAGGTTAAGCCGATCTCATCCTTTTGTAGATAATATCGTTTGTTAAAAAAAAAAATCAGGTTTTAAAATAAATTTAATAAGAATAATTTTATTTTAATTTACTTGATTTAACACATGACTAGTTTTGAGTGGTGGTGAAGTGTCAATCAGTAAAGTTCATGACAAACTAAACAGGGTCCACACAATTTTTTCACATACATGTATGAATAGATGGGATATAGAATCAATCACTTTCTTTGAAAAAAAGAAGGCATAAGGTTTAACTCATATGGGCTCCCGTCCACCTTTTATTATAGTCCTTGAATGTTTGTCTATTTTTCGAAGTTTCCTGGAGTTTGCTGGGATATTTTGGCAAATTAATATAAATGGTAAATTTCCCATTGCCGCTAATTTGTGGGTTATTTTTTTTTAATATGAATGAATGCGATGGCATGTGGAATCAATCGCTTTTTTTGGAAAAAAGAAGTTTTAAGTTTCAACTCACATGGGCTCCCCTCAACTTTTTTTATAGTCCTTAAATGTCTGTCTATTTCATGAAGTTTGATGGAGATTGCTTGGAAATTTAGAATAGGATTCTCTTTCATTTTATTTTTTTCTCTTATATTTTCCTCTTTGTTTTTATTTTTTGCTTTTTAAAAAAATCAACACAAGATGTTGACATAACTTAATCGTAATCGTTTAAATAAGAGAGTAGGAGAGTGAGATTAGAAGAGAAAAAAATTACTCTGAAAATATAAGAGGTAAACTTCCTTTGCCACTAATTTGTGACATTTGTGCCAATCAAGCAACACCGGCTCAATTAGCCGGCAGACACTCTGAATCTAAAAGATTATTAAGGATGTACTTGTTTCCATGCATCTTTGTTTACTATTTGTTCCATCTTTATGCATTCTCACGTATGGTCGGAGAACAAAATCCAAAGCTAAAACTAAGAAGTGTTGCCCATCCTGGTTGAGGAACTTTGTACAAGTAACAAAAGCACATCAGGTAAGACAAATGGAGGTGAGCTAGGCCTTCCTGAGCAATGTTTCAAACTCAGTCAAATAAAGCTGTATTACTACGGCAGCACAGTGGCGAAGTCCAGGATTTTTAAGCGTGTGGGTGAGGGGGTGCAAGGGGCACTTTGGTACATTGTGGCTCCGCCTGTGACAACAATATTGTACGGATGGTTGTATCTTCAAACCTGCATTGAGAAGTGTGTACAAAGTAGGGCACTTTGGGATTGCTTATCGTAAAAGCACTTTTGCTTATAAACGCTAGTGCTTAATTACGTTAAAGTTTCACTTTTATCAAAGAAGTGTTAGAGTTTCTCTAGAAGGTACTTCTTCGTGAACCAGAGGCATTTACAAAGTTTTTATTAAATACAGTCAGAAAACATTTTTAACCTTTCTAGAAACAATCTCAAACATGCCCATAGTATAAAGGATAATGCTACGGAAACCAAATTTGCTAAACCAAATTTGCAAACCAATGATACAGTTGTTAATGATTGGACTATTACTTAACCATTGATTAACGTGCTTATTTTCTAGGGAACTTTAATGAAAAACACCCGGTACTGTTCACTTTAACGAAAACCACATTTTTACACTAAAAAGTCAATCCTGGTACTATTCACTTTACCCTTTATTTTTTCCTTATCATTAAAACTCAAAAATTTCAAGCCCTTTTCATTAGTTTTCCTTATTTTCTATTGGTGACATCATTTGGTTTAAAATTTTGGTTTAAAACTTCGGTCTCCCTGCTTTACCCTAGTATAAATATTTTTTGGGACCTTATTGTAAAATGTAATATTTGACACCTTAATATAATAAATACACACACCACCCCATGTACAAAACTTTCATATCTCGAAGTTATAGAGGAACCAAAAGGGCAGAAAAATAAAAGTCACCATGCATGCTTTTTCATATTGTGTTAAAAACAGGAAAATATGATATAAGTTCAATTTTTTGAGAAAATATTAAAAATAGTCCAATTTATTAAAATAAATACGATTTTTTTTAACCAACGATATTATCTAGATTAAGGAGAAGGGGTGGATTTAGCCTAATAATGGACTAGTAATAATGTGGTTCAAATTTTCCTTTGGCTATAAGTGAACCTGAGACCTCTCACTTTCAAGTGAAGAGGAACACCACTAGCCCGTAATACTAAATGGCAAATACATACAATCCCTTAAGTTTATGATTATTTTATTATCATAATTATCTCTTTAATGAAAAAATTGTATTACGAAAAGTAAATGTCTTCCTAATTATCTCTTTAATTATTTCTTCTTATTTCTTTTTGTTGCAGCTCTATTAGATTAGGAAAGTAATTGTGTAAATCCTAGTGGATCTAGGAATATCTTCCTATTAGGAGTTTATTACTTATTAAGAGTTGTAATCTTAAAAAGATAAGGAATTAACCTTCCCTACTACTATAAATAAAGGCACAATGGGGTGGAATAGAACACATCTCACAATTACACATCTCTCTCTTCTCTCTATGATTGCCGCACCCCTCTCTCTATGGCCTCCATAATTATTCATTAAATTATACCTACAACACATTATCAACACGCTCTTGACGCTACGCTAAAGAAAGTTTTATTCTTCAATTAGGGGAGTATTACGTTTTAATCATTCCTTTTATGATTAATTTATTATTTTATTGAATTGATCTACATGCTATTAATTCGATTTCATTTTTCTGTGTTGAACGTGATACAACGCATTGGAGATGCAATTTCGGCTTTCTAAGATGGTTCTTCTAGAAATTCAAAGGCTTTTGTTGTTTTTTGCCAATCATGTATGCTTAAAATAAAGGAAGATATTTGAAACGACCATGAAACATGAAAACATTCCCCATGATGCATGAACCCCCTACATTTATATTTACCTTCCGATATATATATTGTTTATGTTCCATATATTTGTCAATATATATATATACACGTTTCATGCATTACGCAATTATATTTGCTATGTGGGATATGTGAGTCAAAGAATAGTCATAAATTAGAAACAAATCTAGGGTTTGTAAAACCATAACAATTTCGAAAAAAAAGGGGGAAAATTGGACACCACGGCACCACCATCGCTGGCAGAGTCGCTGGTCTGAAGCTCAGCTGACCATCATAGCAACCAGGCCTCGGCTTGGGGTTAATCTTGACAGGGCCTGAAGTCCCGCGCCCACCAAAGCCGTTCTGGCCCGACTGCCAGCAAGCCTTTGTGCTTACTAGGACTTGTTATTGCCCGAGCTCATAGCCATTCCACCAGCCCAGTTGGCTGGGTCCCTTCCCACTGCCCGTGCCTCAGTTAGCTAGCCCATGAGGCTGGGCTTAGTCTTCGTGTGCACAAACCCACAGGCTAGCACTTCGCTGGGCCTAACCTGTGCCTCTTCTTAGGCCTAAACCAGAAACCCAGCTGCGGCTGGGGTTTCTCTCGCACCCGTAGGCCTCTGGGCTTGCCCTTATGCTATGGTCTCAACCTAATCTCGCCAGCAGCTTGCTACTAGGCTCATGTCATTCGGCCTGTGGCCTGAAGCAATTCCATAGGCTGTTATTGCAGCCATACCCGTGCCCTTTGTTCACGGCACCCAGCCCAATTTTTGGGCTATGGTATTTTTGACCCAAAGTTATTATTTTAGCATTATTTTGCTTCTACGATCAACCCCGTTTGGTCCCAATTTATTGAATTAATTAAAAGTGACCTGCAGTCCATTAATCTAATAATGAATCCAAAATTATTGACCTGAATATCATTTTTGGACATTAACGATTCAATAATTTATTTTTATACTTTGAACCATTGACATACTTTCGTAGTAACGAAGCTCTCACACTTGAGTTCCCGAAGAAACTCAGTTCCACTACACTTAAATTAGTATATTGCATTATGTGTTTCTTGCAGGAATCTTTCTTTTATGAACTAAACCTTCATAAACTAAATTGAACCTGTAGTTTCAAATTTTGTGCCTTTGAAACCCGAAATTTTCATAAAACAATACACCCATGAAAACCTGAATTTTTTTCATGAAAACCATGTTTTCGAACTTGAATGTTCTAACTTTGATGCTTATGGATGATTAATTCCCATAACACCAACCATAATCTTGTTCCATCCATTTAGTGGATTGTCAAACTGTAACAAGTTCGATTTCATTGATTTGGACGTTTCTTAACTGAAACCACTTTATGTGGGGTACAAGACGTGAATCTCCACTTGACTATCAAGAAGCTGAGAAACCATTGTAGCCAACAATGGCGTGGAAGAGCTGAATAAGCCTCTGCCACGATCTTCATTCAAAGACTTATGCTTGAATTATTACAAATGGAAATACCTCATGAACAAGGATTCTATGGCTCTTTGGCTCGCTCATACGAACTGTCTAATCATGAAAGACATTGCTTAAAGCACACCATGATTACGTCCATGAATAAGTACGATCTTGAAGTTTATGAATCCGATAGAATTTTGACTGGAGAATACTTTTCTCATCCTTTCATGTTTCTAACTTGCTCCTGAAAAAGCAGTGTAGAAAGCATAAGTTTACCAAATTCTCAGATCAAATTACTACCACAAACATGACAAAAAGGTATAGACTTAGTTTGGCTGGAGTCTACCGAATGGTTCGACCCAGTTCGATCAAAGCTTACCGAATGGTGATGCCCTGCTTCGGCAGAGATGCATCGAAGGGAATGCTTTGCTTTAGCAGAAGTGCACCGAACGGTATTACTCTGCTTTGGCAGAGACCTACCGAATAGACTCTTCCAGCTTCGACTGGAGCCTACCAAACCTAATTCGGGGTCTGTTCCTCTCACAATCCAATTTCGGGTTTGTTTTTACAACATATGGTAGAATTAAGGTCTGCCAAGGTGTGGCATCATGCTCGAAGCATGATCCTTGGCACCTAAGACCTAAAACTTCATGAATAAGGGATAATATTCCCAAACCTTAACCCTGCAGAATCTACTTCCATCTTGATGGAATAGATCATTGGTTTTGCACCTGTTCGTGCCCCTACCAATGTTTTTAAGGAGTACCATTCTAGTTGTCAATATGTGAGACTAATTTTGCTCCACCAAACACTGTTGGAATTGCAGAATTTTGACATGAATGGCCTTGTTGGCCGAATCCACCATAGTAACTTTGGTTTACTTTGTGAACATTTTTCCATGTTCTTGGATTCAAGTTTGGTGTATGTTTTAGTTATGGATAATCTTATTGATATTGTCCTCGAATATGAGTTAATTGAATCATGTTTCTTAATACATGTGACCCAATTTAATTAAACATGTGATTAGGTAGGAATGTGGGAAAGTTAGTTGTCTGGATGAATGCGATACTACGCACACTAACTTTACACCTAAATCACATCTCTAACAATAACTTCAGGTCTATCCAACCTGATTAAGAGCATTGGCATGCTCCTCGTTGTATGAATGGTACTGAATTACCATTTAAGGGACCTTCAATTTTCCCCATCGTTGAGTTTTCTTAAGGATATTCGAGTTGACAATGATCATAAATGAAACCACTGAAGAAAATAGAGTGAAATATCATTGCACCACCTCCAAAAATGAGCATGAAACTTTGCGTTGGGGCTAATGAGTTGTCTCCCAACTGGGAACACACTATATATGGCTGGCCTAAAGCCTGTTGATTTAGCAGTTAACTTGCTTTCGCACAACCTTTTGGGACACTTAGGTAGAACAATGATGTTATAATGCAGCTCTTTACCTAAAGTAAGGAACTTATGTCTACAAGCACACTTTGCCAAGCCTGCTCATTAGGGAAATTGATTTCATCCCTCGTAAAGATACGAAATGACCCTCTTTTCACAGTGGATTCAAGGGAATATATATGGACTAATCCAACCCAAATGCGGACCATATAAATACTTATGGTTTTGGTTGATGAATCGACAAACTAGTCACATGTTTGTCCACACACATTGCTGCTAAACCTCCTGGCTGATTAAGAGCTCACCACCCTGCTTATCCCATAAAGTCTAGGAGACTGGATAATGTCGGAGAGTTTATATCGACAGTTTTCGATAAAATATTGCATGTCTTTTGGGTTTCTAATTGAATATCGAATTCTCATGTTCACCCCAAACCTCACCTAGCGATCATAAAGCGCAATTTAAATGATCACTCGGATTTTGGTAAACGTACCAAGTTTTCAGTTTTTTCCTAGGGCTATGCAATATTGTACACACTTATATTGGTCCACCTTGAGGCCCATTGCCACCCAATCTATTTGACGTTACAATTGGTTACTGGGTACGAATTTGACGTTTTTCGTATTTACGCATTTGGGTGTGCATTCCATGTGCCAAGTTGCGCCGCTGCAATGTACCAATATGGGTCCTCAACGAAGGATGTGAATCTTTGTTGATTATGATTCTCCTTCACACTAGCTCTCTTAAAGCCCTTGCACGTGATCTCTTTACTGCTCATTTGCGGGTTGTCACTTTAATGAGACAGTTTTCCCTTCGTTAGGGGGAGATAAGAATGTCAACATTCCTGGAAAATGACGCGAATTTGCTTGGACGTTACCCGCTATGTCTCATCTCGATCCCCAAACCGCATAAGTGTGATAAGCTAGTGCGATAAATTCTCACTTATAGAATGTTGCTCTAGACACATTCCTCTGATCTAGCTAAAGTGACGAGATCATATACCAGCTGTAAACATGGCTGCAAAGATAGACGTACTTAGCGGACGTCGAGTCAACATCCTTGAAGGGTGTGCCGCCCCTGTTAGATGGTTGGACGCCCCTGTTGGACGGTCCAGTACACCAGTGGATAGCCAATCAATCTATCTTAGCTTGGAGCATGACATATCACTCGGTGCGTATGATTCATTTCCCTAGAAGAGGAAGACATGGCACAATAATGAGTCCATACTTGATCGTTGTCTCAAATCATTTCCATCTCATAAGATTAATCTGGATTACTCCCGAGACTTGAAGTTTTTGGTCTAGTATACTAGTTTGGATGAGCTAAATGGAATTGAAATGAGATTACCATCGATGATGTTTTCACTTATATGGTAGCTACAAACATAAATGAAAAACGACGACATTGAACCGTGTTCCGTTGATTAAGTGACAACATAGAAACTGATTGGACAATTGAAATTACAATCCAGGTCAAATTCCTTACCAAAGTGTGTTTGGACCTGTCGTTCCTACACCGCCCAAGGTAACCCTATTGTTACAAGTGGGAAAGGAAGCGTTATGAGATGAATGAAATAATGCAATATGATGCACGCTTTACGATGCAAGATTTCTCTCAAACATCCTATGATTGATAGCAGCATTATGAAATGTGATTAGTGTTTTCTCCATTGGGATATTGATACGGAGATTTACATGTAAGTTCCCAAAGAATTACATAAACTGGTTCAAATAGTTCCAAACCACGGAACACCCTCTTAAATTGTTTAAGGCATTCACTTACAATCCGACGGATGTGGTATACCTATCTAAGTGATTATTTGATCAATCATGGATGAATTATGCCCTTGCGTGTTAAACCATAAAGTCTTATTCGAATTGCTAGAGTTACAGTTTATGTCGTTAACACGATTCTCATAAAGACTTTGGAAGAGCTTGAGAAAACTGCTTCGCACCTAAAGATGGAATTTGAGATGAAGGATCTTGGGAAAACTCATCTATGCCTTGACCTAAAGATTGAAGCATTGTTCTGACGGTATTTTGGTCTACTAGTCGAACTATACTCTGAAGGTGTTACCTTTGAATATACTTGTGATCGTCCATACGTTATATGCAAATGAGACCCTTGAAGAGGTTATGGAATCCGAAATTCCATATCTAAGTTCAACTTTCTGCTTCATTATACTTAACTCATTGTATTAAGACATGACATCTCATTCGCTATTGATCTTGGTAAAGATGTAGCCAACGCATCTCCAATAGATCTAACCCCCATGATCCTTAAAATGATGCTTGCCTTCTTTGTTATGTTGACGCTGGTTACTTATCAAACCTGCACAAGGAAAATCCCCGAATGGTTATGTCTTTACCATTAGTTGCGAAATATCTTGGAAATCCATGATATGACCTTAGTTGCGAAATATTCGAATCATTCCAAGACTCACCTTGCTTCACTATGCCATAAGTGAGACATGGTTAGGAGTTATTGTTGAGCATATTTGAAGTACTTGATGTGTTTTCATCCATCGTTGAGTACCAACAACGATCCATGAAGATTATGCCGTATGTATCCACCCGACCAAGACATGATACATTAACGAAGTCAATGTCAAGACATATTGCGTCTACATCTACATCAACAAAGCATCAGAGATTGAAGTCATGCAAGCTGATCCCAGACAACCTTACCGACCTCTACATGACATCACTACTGAAGTCAACCTTCCAGAAGCTTGTCCGAGGAATTGCTATGCCTAACTATCATATGCAATGCTTGTAGTTCTCATTTGGAAGTTATGTCAAACTCAGGGGGAGTATCCAGAAGTATACTCACTTGATCTTAATGTACTCTTTTTCCTTATGATTAGAAGCATTTTTCCCACTGGGTTTTTACTATCTAACTAAGTTTTAACGAGGCACTCATCCTAGACTGATTATACCCTTGTGAGCTCTTTTACTTGCGTCCAAAAGACATATAGTTTTGAGTTAATGCAACTTCTCACTTTTCTCCTTAGACTATGGGTTTTCCCCCCACCTTAGGTTTTACCATAGCAAGGTTTTATGAGTTTTACCTTTTTATGCATTCTTCCATTGATCTGAGACTCACATTTGCTCATTGTGTTGACAACTTCATCAACTTTACTTCATCGCTGAAGACATGATGCACTATTTACTTGAGTATTTACACACTCAAGGGGAAGTGTTGCGGTCCTATTATATTAGGAATGTGATTGTGTAAATCTTAGTAGATCTAGGAATATCTTTTTATATTCCTATAAGGAGTTGATTACCTATTAAGAGTTGTAATCCTAAAAGGGTAAGGAATTAACCTTCCCTACTACTATAAATAAAGGCACAATGAGGTGGAATAGAACACACCTCACAATTACACATCTCTCTCTTCTCTCTACTAATGCCGCACCCCTCTCTCTATGGCCTCCATAATTGTTCAGTAAATTATACCCACAACACTTTTTATTTTATTATTTCTTATTCTTCTTCCTACTCCAAACTCCATTTATAGATTATTTATTTAATTTTTATAATCAACCTATATTATATATTTATTGTATTGATTTACCCATATGACATTCATTTTCATAATCAACCTGTATTACAAATTAATATGTCTTGCTTGTAAGTATATTTGTATACCTTTTATCTAGGTTTCTCGCTTATAGGTGAAATATGCATTCATATATTTGTTACTTGACTTAGGGTCGTATGTTCTGCAGATGGATTTGTGTTCATATATTAATTTTTTTTTTTTTGTTAGAAGATATGCATGAAATTAGAACATTTTAATTTATCTATAATATTTTTAATTATTAAATGCCTGTAATGGAAATAAAAGTGGATAAAAGATAATATACTGGACTTAACCTAATAACATGTTGATTTTATGAACACAAATCTAAACGCCCCCAAAAAAACTTGACAGTAAGACAGAATTTTATAAAGTGAAAAAAAAAAGAAGTAACATTTTGTCAGAGATATAAACCTTACCGGTCGTAGTAAACAATAAATAGAAATTGAAATACAAAAGATACAAGAAGAAGAGGGTACTTCTCACTTTGCCAAACTCTTGCATTTATAGGAACAGATTACTTGATGTTCAAGTTGTAGAGTTTGATAGTATTCTCAAAATATAATCTTAGACATACTTGGAATTATCCTTAATATTCTTACAAATCATTCTCCCACCGAAACTCAATTACCACCGAGTCTCGCCTACTTCGACTCAAATTAGGAATTCCAACCTAGACTTATTATGTGATCAAGTCATACTTTATCCATAAATTAATCTATTGATCGTCCCCAATCTTTCCAAAAAACCCAACTCTGATCCTCAAATAGTCTTACTTCGACTAGACTCAGCCACGCCAGAAACCAATCTTGATCTCTAAGCGATTCTACTTCACATAGGATTCGGCCATGCAATACATTACTGAGCCGAGACTCAGATCTTTCTTTCTGGTCTGTCAACCAACTAGTCCAAAACCAGGAACGCAGGCTGAAAATCATCTTGATCTTTTAATTTTACCGCTCCAAACATATGGGTTGATAGTGCAAAATTGGGTATAAATTGTAACAACCAACCGAGCTGGTCAGGTGATGTGTCTTACCATTGTATGTCGGCACGATTAAAATTCACAAACAGAAGTCACTTCATGTTGCACTCTTAAAGACAAACACAAAACTAAAAATGCAAGTGGAACTCTTGAAGTGTAAAAAGCAATTTAGACGAGAAAAATGATAAAAACTCTTTTTTGTTTTGTTTTTTGTTTTATTTTCTTTTAGACATCTATGTTTAATTATTTTGTTGTTTTGTAGATGACATTTTACCACAATAACGAAAAATAATTATATCTATGCACCATAATGTGGATTCGATCATCTCCCCCACCCCCACAACAACTAACAAATTAATGCACCGACGCTATAATTTGTAAAAAAAAAATATAATTTTTGTTGTTTTAATTTAATTTATTCTCTGATTGCAAAAATAAAAAATAGTGTACGAAAGGCAAAAAACGATTGATGAACATTTTGCTTGCATCACTGCTACTTTAGTGGCACACAACGTCCTTCTCGTGTTATCCATTTTCTTTCACATGATTGATGAATATTAGACCATGACTTCCAACTTCCAAAATAGCATTAAAAAAATATATAACATCAAATCCGCAATAGAAAATTAAACTAACAGAACATAATAATTAAGATGTTGATGATGATGGAATTTATTAATATTATGAATTGGAATAAAAAAAATTCTTTCACTCTTCATTGTTTACACGCAATATGATAAGCGCAAGAAACCCAATTTAAAATAGAAAAACTAATAAAAATGGTTTAAAAACTTTAAGTTTTAACGATAAGGATAAAATAAAGGATAAAGTGAATAGTATCATAATTAACTTTTTAATATAAAAATGTGATTTTTCGTTAAAATAAACAATACCGAAAACTTTCCGTTAAAATTCCTATTTAAAATATATAACGGAATGGCACGACACTACCTTCATGGTTGCTACGTATCGTCTTATCTGGTTCTGTATTTATTTTTCTGCATCTCTTTAATAAAATTACAACGTGACTGGTGCTCCAATGATTGATTTACACTCTGGAATTTCCAACAGATACTTTTTTGCCTTTACCACAACTATGTTTACTCTATTTTTGTTTCTTCAATGTATACTATTAACAATTTAAAATGGACTTGTATCTTAAATAGTGGTTAAGATCATTCATCTCTGTAAGTTCATACAAAAGTGGTGTTATTTAACGAGCTTTGGAAGCTAGTAAATCAGAATAAAATAACCGATCGAGGAAATGCCAAGAAGAAACTGTGAGTTAATCGGAGAGAGAATTTAATCGTTAATAAATTGAAGGAAATTGGAGCTAGGGAGACTTTGTCCAAGAGTTGACTTTCAAGCAGGCAAGGTTGAAGTTCAAGGCAGGAATATTCTAATAGATGCTAGAATTGATTATTGCCGTTGAAGGATCAGTAACCCTTTAAATAGCTACTTTCTTCATTGACATCCACGCCATCAACCAACAACACATCCTCATCTCCCTCCTCAAAATGTTAAGTTCAACAAGCAGCAGGTAATTAGTCCCTGCAAACTCAGTTTTTCTTTGAACCTGCGAAATATGTGTGTGTGTATATATATATATATATATTCAGACTTTTATGCATGAAAAAACTTTCACTTTTTTGGAGCTGGTTTTCTTAATTTGGGAACTTGATAGGGTTACTTAAAGTAGAGATAGACTTTACCTTTCTAAAAGGTGAAGGTTGTTACCATGCAAATAGGGTAGCACTTGATCTTCCCTTGGAAGTTGAGGGGTCTACTAACTTTGTGCTGCTGAATTTTATTTCTTTTCTTATCTTACGAACTTTTATACTTGTTCATGAGTCAAAGCTTTTTTATGCGTGCAATTGGGCTCTTCGTTGAAAGTTTGAAACTTTCCCAATTCTTATATTTCAATTTGTTTTGCATATTCAAATAAATAATCTAAATTTCAGTTTATGAAATAGATTCATAATTTTCTATTTCATCATAAACAGTAAGAGTTTCACGCAGAGTACAGGGTCCCACTAACTTCAAAAACTTATAGCTAAGATTCATATGTGGAATAGAAAATACGTAGTGTTTGTTGATTCGACTTGTTTAGGTATGTTAGTTTTTTTTAGGTCAATGTTTAAGTATCTTAGCATTCACATATGAGATAATTTGATATTTTTTCTTTTCTTCAATCAAAGCAACTTGCAAGTCATCCCCATGCAGGCCTTTTGTTCCACCTTTCTGTCTTTAATTCCTTCAATAGAAAAGATTTTAGCCCAAATTTTCTAGAGTATTTTAGAAAAACCCAGAAAACTTTCGTTTTTGATTTAAACTACTATATCGCTTAGCATAACTTTCCGTTTTCGTGTGATAGATAAGAGAAAACTTGATATAAGTCATTTTTTTTAGTGAATATTAGAATAGTCAACTTTATTAAAATTAGTCAGATGCTTCATTCTCAATCTGTCCCTAAATTTAAAAATGGATAGAAACATAAATTTATTGCTTATTGTCAATTCCATGCTAAGTTCTTCAACTTTTTTTCTTTTTGTCCGTATTATTCTACCTTATATGGAGGAATAATTTATCTTGGAGTTTGTCATGGTGATAACAATAACTAAAGATAATATATATTTCTTTTGCTTCTACATGTCTTAAAATTTGCTAAATGCTTATAAATCTTTGACTTAAGTATATAATTGTCTTGGTATCTTTGGTATGAAGTAATATTTTCATTTGTATAATTGTTTTGTATCCCTTTTATAGGTAAATGAAAATGTTAATTACATATTTTTCATAGATATAAAATTGTATTATATATTATTTCAACAACAAAAAAAAAGTGTTTTGAGTAGGAAAAAAAAGTATTTTAGATATTTAATTATCATAGCTAAATAAATAAATATAATTATGAATTTTTTAATTTAATTCTATATTTACTATCAAGGTCAAAATAAATGCACAAATTTGGTATATTTTGAAACCACTTAATGTTGGGTTAAACCAAAAAGTTACTATATCGGTTGGGCAATGGAAGAGATGATTTTTTCTTTGGCCAATGGAAGAGATGATTCAAATGACAAATTCAGGATAGCTGCGTGAATAGAGTTTTTTGAGTTTTCGGTGTCCAATTTGGACTTCTGATATCTTTCCAGAACTCATAGCTTTGCCAAGATATGAGATGAATTTTGATATTTTAATTACGGTTTGAACTGAAGGGTTAACAAGGGTGCTTAAGTTTTTAAACGATGTTTTTGGTATTTTTGTTTTTTTCCTGTTTTGTTTGCTTTTGCTTCTAGTTTTTTCCCAAGACTGTAGAAACATCTTTAGGGTTGTATTTTATTTGTCTATTATTCAATTGAAATTTGAGAGTTTCTCTCAAATCCCTGGAGCTCCAAAGCTACAAAGATGCCCGTTCGTGATCTCGTTATCATATAACTTCTGCTATGTCAAAACCAAAAGACTCATTTCCTACAAACAAAAGGTTACTATGGGTTAATTGTATTATATATATACAGTGATGCCATCTTGGAACGAGGGATTTTTTTACTACATAATTGAGAAGTTAGGGGGAGAGATACTTAAATATAGTTTGCTGTATCTTTTGGTAATTTGCAGCCATCTATAGGAGACGAGACTTGAGACTTTGATTTTAAAAGAGAGATGCCACTATTGACAGCTCTGACAAGAGGGATTCTCATTTTTTTTTTTATATAGAGACACCCTCTTGACCGTTGGATTATATTTAATGAAATTGTGTGGTTGAGATTAAATCACAGACTATACAATCTCAACTACACAATTTCATTAAAGCCAAATCCAACAGTCAAGAGAGTGTCTCCATTTTTTTTTGAAAAATGAAGATTCCTCTTGTTAAAGAATTCCCTAAGTGACGCTTTAAAACAATATTTGAAAAACAAAAATATCCCTATTGAGTGACGTTTTAGAACAAATTTACTGTTAGTGTGTGAAAGTCAGTTATTAACCACAGTTAATTTCCCAAAATTATTGCTTTAAACACAAGTATGTACATGCGTTAGGCTTTAGCCAAGTAGTTGATCCATCAATTTCATCGATGCAGGCCTGCAGTGAATAAAATTCCCATTAATTTAAGGGAACTTTAACGAAAAGCTCTTGGTACTGTTCACTTTAACGAAAAACCACATTTTTACACTAAAAAGTCAATCCTGATACTATTCACTTTACCCTTTATTTTGTCCTTATCATTAAAACTCAAAGTTTTCAAGCCCTTTTCATTAGTTTTCCTTTAATTTAATTTATGCGGGCCTGTAGTGAGTAAAAGACAAGAATTTGAAAATTCAATATCGTACGCTCCCTTTTGTCTCCACTCCACGGACTATATGATTCAATACTAGAAAAACAAAGGGGCTTTTGAACATTAAATATAAAAAAGATCGAAATTTAAAAAAAAAAGTGTTAGATTACGTATTGATTTTAATTCTTTGAAGTTTCTTTTTACTAAAATTATATTCTATTTTTGTTATTTAATGTGTTTTATTTCATGCCACCACATAAGTGTAGAGAAATGTTTGCATAAGTGTCCTGAAATTATAGTAGTGAATATATTAAATTGATTTTTTTATATTGAAATGTCTGTACTTAAATATTATCGAATTATATTATAATAAATTAGTGTATCTAGATGTTTGTACTGAAATATAATTATAATAAATTACTGTACTAAATATCTGTACCGAAATATATTTTAATGAATTAGTGCAAACTTAGGAAAAGAAAAATCCGGAAATTACAAATAAATAAATAAATAACATGACATGGTATATAAATGTTGGCATTTAAATAAAATCAAGGGACTCAACTCAATTTTAAATCTTGTACCAGGTATTAATCTAGACTTCATCTTATTAAAGGATTAAAAAGAAGTTTCTTCTCCATTAGTTCAAATAGTCATGAGCGAATTTTTCTTTTAACTGATATGCTTCTACAAAGGTTGTGGATTTTAATTTGTGACAATAAAGATGGGATTTTTTTTTATTTATTTATCATATGCTCAATTAAGTTGCACATGTAGTTTATTTTCTTTCTATTTTCTTGCTTCAGTTGATCATTACTCCTTTTTCTTATGCAGATGAACTTAATTTACAGTGAACTAGTGGAGAGGAAGATTAACATTGTTATAAGTTGTGACAATTACTAATCCTTGTGGCAAGCAATGGCTAGAGAGCAATTGGGAGTGCTTAATGCACTAGATGTGGCCAAGACTCAATTGTACCACTTCACAGCAATTGTGATTGCTGGAATGGGATTTTTCACTGATGCTTACGATCTCTTCTGCATTTCCTTGGTGTCCAAGTTACTCGGTCGTATTTACTACACCGACCTAACTCACCCAAAACCCGGCACATTGCCTCCCAATGTGGCTGCTGCTGTTAACGGTGTGGCTCTATGTGGCACCTTAGCCGGCCAGCTCTTCTTTGGTTGGCTCGGAGACAAAATGGGTCGAAAAAAGGTCTATGGTATGACCCTTATTCTCATGGTTTTATGCTCCGTTGCGTCAGGTCTTTCGTTTTCGGATCATCCAAAGAGTGTGATCTCCACACTTTGTTTCTTCCGGTTCTGGCTTGGGTTTGGCATTGGTGGTGACTATCCCCTCTCAGCCACAATCATGTCCGAGTATGCCAATAAAAAGACTCGTGGGGCATTTATTGCTGCGGTGTTTGCCATGCAAGGATTTGGGATTTTGACTGGTGGGATTGTGGCTTTGATTGTGTCATCCGCGTTTGATCACGCTTTCAAGGCTCCTGCATACTCTGTGGACAGACGTGCTTCTCTTGCACCTCAAGCCGACTTTGTCTGGCGTATCATTCTAATGGTTGGCGCCCTTCCTGCTCTTTTAACTTACTACTGGCGTATGAAAATGCCTGAGACAGCTCGTTACACAGCCCTCGTAGCGAAAAATGCTAAGCAGGCTGCCACAGACATGTCTAAGGTTCTCCAAGTTCAGCTTGAAGCTGAAGATGAGAAACTAGAGAAGATTACTGAAGAGAAGTCCAATAGCTTTGGCTTGTTCACCAAGCAATTCGCTGCTCGCCACGGTCTTCACTTGCTTGGCACCACTTCTACTTGGTTCTTGCTAGACATTGCCTTCTACAGCCAAAATCTGTTCCAAAAAGACATCTTTAGCGCAATTGGGTGGATCCCGAAAGCAGAGAGCATGAATGCAATCCATGAGGTGTACAGAATTGCAAGAGCACAAACCCTAATAGCTATGTGCAGCACTGTCCCTGGATACTGGTTCACTGTTGCATTCATTGATTACATGGGCAGATTTGCAATCCAACTGATGGGATTCTTCTTCATGACTGTGTTCATGTTTGCTTTGGCAATTCCTTACCACCACTGGACCCTAAAGGGCAACCATATTGGGTTCGTTGTGATTTACTCATTCACCTTTTTCTTTGCCAATTTCGGACCCAATGCCACCACATTTGTTGTACCCGCTGAGATTTTCCCTGCGCGTTTGAGGTCTACATGTCATGGAATATCAGCTGCAGCCGGGAAGGCTGGAGCAATCGTTGGGGCGTTTGGGTTTTTGTATGCAGCACAAGACAAGAATCCTACAAAGACTGATGCAGGCTACCCACCTGGCATTGGTGTGAAGAATTCTCTAATTATGCTTGGTGTGATCAACTTTTTCGGCATGGTTTTTACATTCTTGGTGCCGGAATCCAAGGGAAAATCACTTGAGGAGTTGACAGGTGAGAATGAAGAAGAAGACGAGGCCCCAGAGCAGCAGGCAGCTTCTGCTAGAACCGTTCCAGTTTGATGTAATTTTACAATGGGTTTTATTTCATTTGCGAAGCAATAATAAAAATGAAGTTGATATATGTTTGCTTTTGGTTTGTGTAATTGAAGTAGAAGCAATTACAACTTGTTTTGAAATCCTTTTGGTTGTGCATGTAATATACCATTTTTCTTCGTCTTTGTTTTGAAATATATTTCCACCCTTCTTAACTTTAATGGCTATATATGGCTTGAAAGTCATTGTAATTGTTACTTATGTTTATTGTAGAGGCATTTTCTAAAATTTTGTTAACTTTTGTTATATGATGGACATGTAATAAGAGATATCACGCTTGACTTCTTACTCCTAAGGATGAAAGAGATGCCAAAATGAAGGATTTTTCTCTAAAAACTTTGATGTTATCATCGACAAATATATATAAAAATGTATTGTACACCTCCTTATACAAGTTCTTTCTGGTAATATAAAAATTATTAAGGGTACAAGTCAGCAAGAAATATAGTTAGCAAATTTGTTAGTATTTGGTTAGGGTTGTTAGGCTTACTAGTATAAAAACAAAGTGTGTAATCTTCATTCTTTCAATCAATACAAATCATATTTCTCTCTCTAAACTCTCTCTCTAGATCTATGTGCTCATCCTTCTGTTCATCATTTCTTCTTGATTTTCCCTTCAATTCCCAAACATTTTAATGTAGTTAACATGGTATTAGAGCCACCAGGCTCACGCCATGGATTTTGGTGGTTCCGTTTTTTCTTTTTTATTAGATTTCATCTAGTTTTATTTCTCTTCAGATTTTCTTCAGAAATTCCGTCAACTTCTAGGTTGATTTTTAGTTCTTGAATTTTCCGTTCTTGAATTCGGGAATTTTTCAGTTTTTCATATTTCAGTCGATCGAGTTTTGAGAAAGAAAATATTCTGGGACAATGTCAGATTCCGGGAAAGGAAAAGCATCAGCTTATGGGCAAGTGTCCGATTCCGTTGAAGGAAAGTATGATCGTTATGTTCCTAAGTTGATTGATAACACTCAAGTTCAACAGGCAAAACTTAAAGATATGGCGATTGGGAATCCATTTTTGCTCACTTCCTCCAACAAGAACGTTGTTCTTCCTCCTGTCGCAGCCTTGATAGAACTCGATTTGCAGCTGAGTGAAAGAGCCACTAAGAATGTGGAGCTGGGGAAAAGAAAGATCGATAAGAAGGGTTCGCTCAAGAAACAAAATCAACTGCTTACTTGGGACTCAATTTCCTTCCTTCTTCTCTCCTATCCCTGAATCGAATTCCGCAACCGTGAAACCATAACTGAATTTGTGTTGGTAGGCACCACGTGGAAAAATAAAAAGAGACCGTGTTACGATACATAAATATGTGGCAGCTGTCCTTTATGAATGCTTTTGTTTTATCCTAGTAGGAGTTGGTATTATCCAACGGTAAAGAATATGGTGATGTGTTCCAAT
Source organism: Malus sylvestris (assembly GCF_916048215.2). NCBI lineage: Eukaryota > Viridiplantae > Streptophyta > Magnoliopsida > Rosales > Rosaceae > Malus > Malus sylvestris. The sequence continues at coordinate 19,107,904 of NC_062272.1, forward strand.
CTGGTGCACTTTCCTTTAGGGTTGTATTTAAACCTCCTTTCTTCATTTAGGAAAGGCATGAATGAAAATCTGATGTTATAGTTATTTTCCTTTTCCTTTCCTTCTGGTTCTTTGCACCGCTTTATCCCTGAGCTCTATCATCTGGTATCAACGACAGGTTGCTACCGTCCATAGGCAAGAGCAAGGCCTCCATGGTCGTGGCCGACGTGACGGAGGTTGATTTGGAACTCGATTATCAATAACACCAAATTTTGGAACAGCTCAACGGTTCCATGACTCGGTGTCTCTACTCGCCACTCGCCAGGAGTCATTTCAGTCGAATCTGACAGATATTCAAGCTTCTTTGGCCAATATTAGTCTCGTACAGAGTCATTTGATGGAGGAGATCCGCGCTTCCCAGCAACCCCTGCCCGTACTCACCACTATCCCCAGATTCCGATTGGCTCTCTTCATATCCCCTTGAGTTCGACCTCCACCCCACTTCCACCTCCCTCTCATCCCTTCTCCGCTGGCCCTCTTTCAACGTGGGGCTCCCTCTACTTCCGCTCATCTTCCCTTCCCTATACACCCAATCAAGTCACTAGCTACCTACCTACCTCCCCTCTCCACTCGACTACTACCACTTCCATTCGGACCCATTTACCCTCATTTTCCTTTCATCCTCCCCATCATTCACCCTTTTTTACTGGAGCACCACCTCCTTCCCTTGGCCCAAAACATATGAAAATCGAACTCTCCCATTTCTCCGGTGATGACCCCTATAGCTAGTTAGCACTCGCGAAGGAATATCTCGATTATCACCAGGTCACCATTGCCAACAAGGTCACAATAACGAGGCTCCATTTCTCGGGGGATGCTGCACTGTGGTTCAAATGGTACAAGATACATATTAGGTCTGGGCTTTGGTCCACTTTCACCGTATCCTTGCTCCAAAGGTTTGGGCCGGGTGACCAATTGGACTTCAATATGTCATTCTCCCATGTTTCCCAGAAAGGCCTCTTAGACACTTATATCAATGATTTCATCAAATTGTCCTGTTGGGCCCAAGGTTGGTCTGATTCCCAGCTCCTAGGGGTCTTCCTTGGGGGGCTTAAAGTGGACCTCCATGATGATGTTTTGGCCCCAAGCTCTTGGCTCTTTGGCCCGGGCCATCGAACTAGCCCGCATCTACGATAACAAACACCAATGCCGTCGGGGCCCTTTCCATCTATTCTCCCCCCAGTCCCCCTCATCCTCCTCCGCACCCACCTTAACCCCACCCTTCCCATCTCCATCTCCTTCGGCTCGGCCACCATTGTGCCTCTCACCCGTGGAGGTTCACAAGCGTCATGCCCGCGACCAATGCCTCTATTGTCCCGACAAGTACTTTCCAGGTCATACCTGTGCAACCCCTCATCTGCTCATTCTCGACGCCGCCGCCATCTCTTAGGTGGCCTCCGAAACAGAGACATACGATCCTCCCTCAGCTCCTGATGAACCCTACCTGGAGGAACCCATTCCTATTCCCCTCAATGCATTGGTTTCTCCCAAACGCACTCGGGGTCGGGCTATGCGCCTGTTGGGCTCTATTGGCACTTGTCCTATTTAGGTTTTTGTGGACTCAGAGGCTGACCTTAATTTCCTCAATCCTGTCGTCGCCACCAGCCTTGGCCTCGACATTGATCCTTCTGTGGTGGAACCCGTGACGGTAACTAATGGTCGCCTCTGTTACACTAAAGGAGTTGCCCGCAATGTCTCGGTCCGTGTCCAAGATTATGTTTTTTCTTCGGATATACGTCTTTTGTCAGTCTTGGGATGTGATTTGGTCCTCGGAGCCGAATGGCTGGAATCTCTTGGCTACATTGGATGGCATTTCAAACACAAAATTATGGAGTTTCAAATTGACGGCACTAACTACCGTTTGATGGGCCTACGCTCACCCGATACGACTACCTACCCCCCTTCATCCCCTGTTGTGTCTCCGCGTGGGGTCTTGGGTCCTTCGGTTGCCTTCTTGTTGCATGCTCCCCCATCTCAGGCAGGCGCACAACCCACTTCACCACCTATTGAGCAATTCCTGGATACTTACCAAGACCTGTTCACACCTCCAACCGGTCTTCCACCTCTTAGACCCATGGACCATCGGATAACCCTATTACCGGGCACCCATCTAGTCAACATCTGCCCCTATCGTTATGCTCATGCTCAGAAAGCGGAGCTGGAACGTCAGGTGGAGGACATGCTCGCTGCTGACGTGATTCGCCCTAGCTCGAGTCCCTTCTCGTCCCCTGCATTGTTGGTCCATAAGGATGATGGTACTTGGCAGTTTTGTGTTGATTACCACGGCCTTAACTAGGTCACGGTCAAGTATCCTTTCCCCGTCTCGGTGATCGATGAGCTACTTGATGAATTACGGGGTGCCACAGTTTTCTCCAAACTGGACCTCCGTTCGGGTTTTCACCAAATTCGGATGTATGAACCGGATATCCCCAAAACGGCTTTTCGAACACATACTGGGCACTTCGAATTTCTAGTTATGCCATTTGGTCTATGCAATGCTCCCTCCACATTTCAGGCCCTCATGAACTCTGTCTTCAAACAATACCTACGACAGTTTGTGTTGGTGTTTTTCGACGATATCCTCGTCTTTAGCCCAACCATGGAGACACACCTCACCCACCTGGTTTCGGTGTTTGAGGTTCTGCGCATACACCACCTGAAAGTCAAGCCTTCGAAATGCTCTTTTGGCCAATCCTCCGTTGCGTACCTTGGAGACATTATCTCGGCTGCAGGGGTTGCCGTTGACTCTCAGAAAGTGCAATGCATCTTGGAGTGGCCTCACCCTCGTACCCTCAAGGGTTTATGCGGCTTCTTAGGCCTTGTGGGTTACTACCGCAAATTTATACGCAACTTTGGGATACTTACTCGCCCACTGACCGATCTTCTGAAGAAAGATAATTTTAAGTGGAACTCCACGGCCGATAAGGCATTCTTGGACCTTAAACAGGCCCTTACATCCATACCGGTTTTGGTGCTTCCGGACTTCACCATGCCTTTCACCATTGAATGTGATGCTTCAGACGTCGACCTAGGGGCTGTTCTCTCTCAACACCACCATCCCATCGCTTTCCTCAGCAAATCATTGGCCGAGAAACATAAGGCTCTATCTGTTTAGTGTATGCGGTCCAAAAATGGCGCCCTACTTGCTTGGGCACCCATTCAAAATCCTAACAGACCACCAAACCTTGAAGTATTTTCTCAACCAGCGAATCACTTCCCCAACCCAACAGAAATGGCTACTTAAATTGTTGGGTTATAACTATACACTTGAATATCGACCTAGGTCGTCGAACACAGCTGCAAATGTCTTATCTCGGCAACATGAGTGCCTGGCCCTTATGGGTCTCTCCCAACCCATCTTTGATAGTATCTTAGACATCCAGGCTGAATATGGCCACGATACAGAGGCTTCCACGATTCTCAAAGCACTCCACCACTCTCAGCCGACAAGGGCCCATTTTTCTCTCTGTGGGGATCTTCTTTAATACAGAGATGGCATTTTTGTAGTGGCATTGTCTCCCTGGCGTACTCGTATCTTCCAGGAGTTCCATTCCTCCCCCACAGTCGGCCACTCGGGTTTTCGTCGTACTTACAAACGGGTTCGCCAAAATTTCAATTGGCCAAGTCTTAAGAAGGCAGTGAAGCACTTTGTCTCCACTTGTGATACCTGTCAGCGTACCAACTATGAATCCATCAAGCCCCCGGGGTTGCTCCAGACATTGCCCATCCTATCCCAAGTTTGGACCGACATTGCAATGAATTTCATTAAAGGCCTTATTTCCACATAGGGCCACAATGCAATCTAGGTGGTGGTCGACCGACTCTCCAAGTATGGTCACTTTATCGCCATCAAACACCCTTACTCGGCAGCCAAGGTGGCCGACATCTTTCTACGTGAGGTGTTTCATCTCCAGGGTATGCCCGCAACAATTGTCAGCGACCATGACCCTCTTTTCATAAGCCATTTTTGGGAATCCTTTTTCAAGCTCAATGGCTCTCAACTTTGCCGCAGCTCCGCCTATCATCCCTAGTTAGACGGCCAAACTGAGGTCTTGAATAGGATTTTGGAGCACTACCTCCGTAGCTTTGTAGGCGACAAACCCTCATCTTGGGTTGAGTGGCTGCCGTGGCCAGAATGGTGGTACAACACCACTTTCCATTCAGCCATTCAAATGACTCATTTCGAAGCTGTTTATGGCTACCCTCCACCACGTGTCTCTTCATACCTGCCCGGCTCTTCCCTAATGCACCTCGTGGATACTACACTTCGAGACCGCGACGCCCTGCTCCACCTTCTTCGTGAGAATTTGCAGGTTGCTTAGAACCGCATGCGTCACTCTGCCAACAAGAAGCGCTCTTAGCGCGACTTCAAAGTGGGTATTGGGTTTTCCTCCGCCTCCAACCCTACCGCCAGTCCTCGGTCAACCACACCAATTGCCCTAAGTTAGCACCTCGGTTTTACCGCCCCTACCAAGTCCTCGTTCGTGTTGGGAATGTGGCCTACACCTTGGACTTGCCTCCTGACTCGCGCATCTATCCTACTTTCCATGTTTTTCTCCTCAAGCCCAAGCTTGGCTCTCATGTTGTGGCTTCCTCCACCCTTCCCCCTCTATCGGACATTGGCTTGGTGGCTTGGACACCAAAATCTGTTCTGCAGCTAGGCCTCTTCAAGCGCGGGGATCACGCGGTTACACGCTGGCCGATCAAATGGATGGGCTTACCAGAACACGATGCCACTTGGGAGGATGCTGATGCCATTCTTGACTGCTTCCCTGATTTCAAAGCTTGAGGACAAGCTCTTTCTTAGGGGGCAGGAATGTTACGATACAAAAATATGTGGCAGCTGTCCTTTATGAATGCTTTTGTTTTATCCTAGTAGGAGTTGGTATTATCCAACGGTAAAGAATATGGTGATGTGTTCCAATCTGGTGCACTTGCCTTTAGGGTTCTATTTAAACCTTCTTTCTCCATTTGGGAAAGGCATGAATGAAAATCTAATGTTATAGTTATTTTCCTTTTCCTTTGCTTCTAGTTTTTTGCACCGCTTTATCCCTGAGCTCTATCAGATCGAGGCAGGGGTTGTCGGTAGAGAGGTAGGTGGTAAGTTGTTCTCCGTCAGGCCTATCGGGGGGCTTCTTTTCATCGTTTGCCGAAATGCCCAACTCAAAATTTTCATGTGAAGGTTAAGTTTATCAGCCACTTCTTCTGAATTTCTTACTATGATTCTTTCAGTATTATGTGAATCAATTAGTTTGTTGTTATGGGCATGAAGTCATTCAGTTGATATGTTGAGTATTAAAGAGCTCAAAGTCATCTTTCTTGTGAATCTTTTCTGGATTCTTCCAGTTGTTTGTGACATTTGTGTCAAGATTAGTGTTTGTGATGGCCTCCATTTGATTTGCTAAGTGTTTCATAATCATGTATTGTGCAATATGTATGATGTCCAATTTTTGTCTCTCTGCTTCACTGATATTCTGCAACTCTTGATATATTTGGAGAAATGAGTGTGAATTCTTGCATTCTGGCATGTACAAGTTTATGGTTGTTTAGATTATGGTTTATGCCAAAATGAGAAGTGTAATGTCTGAAAAGATTGTTCAAGTGCTTATTGAGGAGTTTGTGCAATATATTTCCTTATCATAGCCTATAATGTCGAGTCTAACCAGCTCAATTGTTAGCATGTATCTATTATAAGTCCGGTTATATGATGAAGTGCTTGAAGATGTTGTTAACGGTAAATCCCACGAAGGGTAATTCCATGATGTGAATAGGTAAAACCCAAGAAAGGTAGAAGAAGTTGTTAACGGTAAATCCCACGAAGGGTAATTCCATGATGTGAGTAGGTAAATCCCATGAAGGGTAATCTACATAGATGTTGATTTTCTGTTGTTGAAATTGTGAAGGTCGATGTCATTGTTCAAAGAAGTTTTTTGGTAAAATCCACAAAGGGTGATCCCGTGGTGCTATAGTTAAGGTCGATGCCACACTATAGTTTGTTAATTTTCTGTTTTTGTAAATATTAAAGGCCGAAGCCAGGTTGAATGAGATTGTTGACGGTAAATCCCACAAAGGTTAATCCTGCAAGAAATTGTGATAACCGGCATGAGGATGTGTTACAACTTTATAAGAGGCTGTTCTTTGATTGAAGCTCCTGCGAGAGGCAAAGGAATATTGGATTTTTTGGATGGGAAGATTGTATATGCAAGGGGTGTAATTTGGTTTGCAGTAGCTACAAAGGTGTAGACATCAGTGTCTTTTGCAATCAACTCGAATGTTTGGTCCCAAACAGGATTCAGATTGTTATTTATAACCTTGGTCTTAACCTTGAACAGTGGACGAATGTATACAACAACTTCACTTGTATCAACAGGCACACCACCATTTGGAACAACAATCCTATGTGGCCACTGGAGCATGTCTATGACAATGGATTCCACGGTATCATCAATCATATCTGAAATTCCAGGAAGGGCTGTTAAGCTTCCACCAACAGTCGTCAGAGTTTAATCAATTCTTGGCTTTGGCTTCAACTGAATGGGAATAGAAGCAACAAGTGTTATCAGCGAGCGGAACTTCCAGTCATGATTCTCAGCTTTGTTTCCCATATTTAAGATAGCGATTTAGCTCTGCTATTATCTCAGCAACTTTCAGTCACTAGTCTTTATGTGCATCATAATCAAGTTGGAAGGTGTTTACAACAGTAAGATCACTTGCTCAATAACTCGGATGAGAATGGTTTTCATATGAAACAAGGTGATATAAATGAAGATATTATGACATGGAATGAATCTGAGGTTGATGAATAAGGATTGCAAGATTGTAGATGGTTCAACTCTGTATTCTGTTTTCTGGTTTCATAGCAGTGATTGTAGGTATGTTCTTCCAATCTCAAACTGGGTTTCCCCAGTTGAGATTGAGGGGGAGTATTAAGGGTACAAGTCAGCAATACAATTAGAAATATATTTAGCAAATTTGTTAGTATTTGGTTAGAGTCGTTAGGTTTACTAGTATAAAAACAAAGTGTGTAATCTTCATTCTTTCAGTCAATACAAATCATATTTCTCTCTCTACAACCTCTGTGTTCATCCTTCTGTTCATTGTTTCTTCTTAATTTTCTCTTTAATTCCCAAACATTTCAATGTAGTTAACAAAAATGTATTGTACTCCTTGTACAAATTTTTTTCTGCTAGTATTTTGGGTGCTATTATTGGCACTCTAAAATTGTCATTCTACACTATGACAAAAAAAATTTAATGTCTAAATAAATTAGAAGTCCAAGATGATCTTCATGGAGTGTTCATAACAACTCACAAACAAATGTCTACTGAAAAACGATGTTAGGCAAGTGGTCGATTGTCATGGTGAGGTTAGGGTTTTTCTCTTCAACCCACTATGTCCCAAGTTTGACCATCCCCCTCCCCCTCCCCCTTCACCTTGGTCAGCTTAGAGTAGAAATATCGTTTATATTAAAAAATGATGTTATTAGTTGGAACATGGTTATATTTATTATTATTGTATCAAAGAAATGCTCAAGGACTCTCTCAAAAGTCGTACTCTTTGCCACCTCATGTTTTTGGCACAATGTTTTATTATGTTGGCATGAAAAATACCGTTAAACTGTAAGGTTGCAGAGAGTCTATGGAGAGTCCCACTTTTAAAAGAGCCCCCTTATTATAGTTAAGCTTAGGTCCAATCCTTATATAGCTTAGGTTCATCCAATCCAATTTGTTAAGTTTTGGTTGATTCAGTATATTTACAAAATGAATGCTACATAATTATCCAACACTTCTTACTACGTACTAATTGGGGTGACATGACATAATAGTTGTTTAATTGTTAGAGATAAATAACATTTAGATTGAGTTCACTAAAATCAATCTAAAGTTCGGATTATGATTCAAAAGTTCGGAATATGAGTTGGTGCTCCAAAAAGATTATTGATTTTGAAGTTCATAACTAACATGTTGCTTGATTGGGTTTGTTTTTGCCATAAATCAAAGAAAGTCTGATTGATGTCAATACGTGATTTGCATGGAGTGTTTATTTCGGTATTAGGAAGCTTGAGATAAAGTATGAGTACAGGTGTCCCATTATTGGAGGTTGCTGACATACAATGTTTGTCACTAAATTTGATTTCTTAACTAAACAATTGAATACCGAATGGAATGCTAGTTCGGTTAGATTTCTTTTTATGCCTCGAAGAGCGAGAACTTTGGATACTGTGTGTTGTGATTGCCTAAAACCAAGGTATAAAATATTGATGATATCGGAAATATCGGTAGTCCAAAAACACGGAAATATCGGGATATTATCGATATCGATACAAATTGAATAAAAACCATGAAAATTGTAAGAAAAACTTGGAAATTTTTATTGAAACTTTGCAGGATGTTTATTTAGTCAATTATCTATTAGTTTATCACAAAAAATTGGAAGGAAATGCATTGCATGATAAATATAACTAATTTAAGTTGATTATATAGCGAGCTGGCAAACATTGTGAGTGTAGAAAATATGTAGTAATTAATGAAAGAAGTTTAAACACACCATAATCATTTATATATAATGAATTAGTACAATATTTTACACTTTATACATTGCATGGTAAGATACATGAGTGACTTAGTAAGGTCTAAAATATCGATGATATCGGAAATATCGGTAGTCCAAAAACACAGATATTTCGATGGAAATATTGGGATATTATATATATTTTAGACCATGCCTAAAACTGAAGTAAAGAGAAAGAAATGAATAAAAAAAAAAAAAAAAAACTGATTTTCATCATTTCATAACTGAAATACCATTACAATACTTGGGAAGAAATACGAAACCTATAGGCCATATTACATAACTAAATGAACTTAAAGGAAATACACATGAAAATACGAAGACATTAGGCCTCGAAGAGCAGAAATTTAGTTGGAATTAGCTAGTAATGCCTGCGCATTGCTGCAGGATTACAAATTGCATGAATAATTATGTATCATTCTCTTTAAACAGTTTATCTAATTATGAGTTTTATTAAACAGAAAATAAGATTATTTTCTTGTCATAGAATTAGCATTTTCTACGCATCAAAGCAAGTGGTAATTATTAAAATGAATATGTTAACATATAGCATAAAATCTAATAACCTGAATAATAGTATTTTAATTGACATCAACAATCAGAAACACGATCGTAAATATAAAGTTGGGTGACTTAATGGTTACAAACCATGTATATCACCTAGACATAGAGAAATAAAAAGTAGATGAAAATTAAGGATTGACTTGAGCTTGGAGTTCACAAAATGCTTTTAAGAGTAGTAAATGTTCTATTGGATTGAGTTCCTTGTAATGAGATACTCTTCTCTGCACAAACTGCATGAATAAAATTCCAACTTTCAACCACCCCTAATTTAAAATAATTAAGCTAAAGCAAATACACAGTAAGCACTGCACAATCACAGTAATAACAATTTTCTAATAGCATTACATTTACCAATTATTGTGCATAGGAATTTCAAAAATGGATAATTAAGCTGTAATTTAAGATCTTTGAAATTGCAATTTTATAAGTCACTAAGCCCAAATTACAAATTATGCAGTCAATCTCACAACCCTCCTTATTACACATAGAAAATTAAAAAATAATATAGTTTCTTTGAGATTTGTAAGTGGAAGTACCTCATTGAAAGCCTTTAGGAAGCACTGCAACACCTTTTGGAACCTTTGCCTCATTCTAGTACGGAGTGCAAAATGAGCAAGCAGTTTAAGCATTTCCCAGCACCACAGAGCATCATATTTCCTATTATTAATCCACAATGCCTCCTCCAACTTTGAAATAGCAGCTGGGCAAACAAACACAAATCTACATTTATAAATTCAAACTCCCAAATAACTAAATGGAAGAAGTCCCAAATTTATATTTTCAACTACTAGATAAAACATGGAGATTTCCTATGTCTAAAATAATTAATAAAAAAAAGAGAGGAGATATTTCAGGAAAATTCAAAGTTAGCACCTTGAGTTAGCTTCTTTGATTCCAGTACATTCCAAAACTGAGATAGATTGCTCTCCGCTTCCTCTCATAATACACACATGCAGTTTCTGTTTTTTGATCAGGTAAAGCATAGTCTGTTTTTTGAATCACAATTAACATTAATTAATAGAATTTTAAATCATATATCCAATCTCACAGAGAGATCAATCAAACAGTAGGTATTTGGCGGTGAAACTTGAAAACCAAAACTGCATTTTAATATCCTAGAGAGAACAAAATTGCAAGCAAAAGTAGAATATTGAAACAATATCGTGATAGTCACGAAATAAGTTTATGGTTTGCTAATATTGATTATTGATTATTAGGTTCCAAGTTTGTCTCAATTTATCATTTTCTATTAAGCTAAAAGTGTAAACATTTTGGTACTTACCAAGAAAAAAGCAATTAATTATTTGGTGCTACTTACAAAACCGATTGGCATATATAAGCTTTGATTAAAAGGTTAAGTATTTACCAAAAGATTCCAACCGCAAAATGCATGGAAGATCTACAAAATGTTTGATAAATCCAGAATTTGATTCTTCCTATTCCTCCGTTTCCTTGCACCCCAAGAAAAGAAAAGCAATTTAGTGCCAAACTTTAAAAAGAACCTATAAAATCCAGAGCAAGCTTTAAAGAAAGTTAATGGTGTAGGACATAAATGTTTGCCCAAATAAAAAAGGAAAGATGTTTCCTAGCTATACTTCAGATTATTCCATAAAAAGGAAAGATGTTTCCTAGCTATATTTTAAGCAAGCTCACATACATAGAACATATCAATTCTACCATACACGTAAGTCAAACAAAAGCGTTAGAGCCAATAATAACATGGAATTGAAAACCCATTAACCAATTTATTAACATACTACCTCTGTATTCTTAATTTATCAAATTGATTAAAATTACTAATTCTCTTATATATGACAATACCCCTCCCACTCCAGAATGATAAAAAATTAAAAATAAAAAATCTCAATTTCTTACATCTCACAACAACAACAACAACAACAACAAAGCCTTTTCCCACTAAGTGGGGTCGGCTATATGAATCCTAGAACGCCATTGCGCTCGGTTTTGTGTCATGTCCTCCGTTAGATCCAAGTACTCTACGTCTTTTCTTAGAGTCTCTTCCAAAGTTGTCCTAGGTCTTCCTCTACCCCTTCGGCCCTGAACCTCTGTCCCGTAGTCACATCTTCGAACCGGAGCGTCAGTCGGCCTTCTTTGCACATGTTCAAAATCACCGGAACCGATTTTCTCTCATATTTCCTACAATTTCGGCTACTCCTACTTTACCTCGGATATCCTCATTCCCAATCTTATCCTTTCTCGTGTGCCCACACATCCCACGAAGCATCCTCATCTCCGCTACACCCATTTTGTGTACGTGTTGATGCTTTACCACCCAACATTCTGTGCCATACAACATCGCTAGCCTTATTGCCGTCCTATAAAATTTTCCATTGAGCTTCAGTGGCCTACGACGGTCACACAACACGCCGGATGCACTCTTTCCATCCAGCTCGTATTCTATGGTTGAGATCTCCATCTAATTCTCCGTTCTCTTGCAAGATAGATCCTAGGTAGCGAAAACGATCGCTTTTTGTGAGCTTCGCTAGATTGCTCCGGTCATTAGTGTGGATAAGTATATAAATGGATAGAGATAGGAAAGCAAACACAAGATGTACGTGGTTCACCCAGATTGGCTACGTCCACGGAATAGAAGAGTTCTCATTAATTGTGAAGGGTTTACACAAGTACATAGGTTCAAGCTCTCATTTAGTGAGTACAAGTGAATGATTTAGTACAAATGACATTAGGAAATATTGTGGGAGAATGATCTCGTAATCACGAAACTTCTAAGTATCGGAGTGTGGTGTCGTCTTGACTTGCCTTATCTGTCTCATAGGTAGATGTGGCATCTTCTCTGGAAGTACTCTTCCTCCATCCAGGGGTGGTATCTTTAACTGGTGGAGATGCACAAGGTAATGTATCAATTTCACTTGAAGCTTACTTGTAGTTTCAGGCTTGGTCAAGCGCGATACAAACCATGTAGTAGGAGTCCCCCAAGTCGCCGAGCTCGGGGGTCTGCTGAAAGAGGTGACAGACAAGGTAAGCAATCAGAGCTCCGACTGATTGTTCACCTTCTCCCCATCTTGCAGCAGCATGAAGGATAAAGAGAAGAAAAATGAGAAGAGATGATATGAGATACTTTTGCTTTTGAAGAAGTAACTTTCCACAGGCTTATTCTTGAACTGAGCTGGAGGGTTTTCTGGTTTCCTCCAGAGTATAAGGCCGACTGAAGAATTTGAGGGTCAAAACAAGTCCATCAAATCTAGAGTACGTTCCACCCTGCTGATATGGGATACTTTTGCTTTTGACAGAGTAATGAATGTATCGGCACGTGTGCTGTTACGCTTGTCTCCACATGCTTCCTTGTATCCTTCGCACTTGCCCTATCTGTTCCTCAAGCAGATGCGGAATCTTCCCTGGAAACATAAGATGTTGAAGATGAGTACTCGAGAGCAATGCCAGGTAAGTAATCAGGTAAGGGGTTCCAGGCAGTCAGTTCCTGGCTGGAAGCTTGATTCCAAGTGCTGACTGATTGCTCTCTTTCTCCTTGTCTTGCAGGTAAAAACAAGGCCAAAAGAAAAGACAGGGAAAAAGCATGATATGGGATACTCTTGCTTTTAACCCTGATGATATGAGATATTCTTGCTCTAGTATAGCTTGTTTGCAGAGGTATTATCGGGGGGGAAAGAAAGCTGAATATTTCGAAAGGCTTCGTTGGGAGTGCCCTCTCAGATATGATGAAGGGTTGAGCATTTTTGCAGGTCTGCCTGTCCGTTGGGGATGGAGGTCGACATATATAGGAGTCTCCCTAACAACAAGTAGTAATGCTATTCCTTTACCCTGCTTGGTCATAGCACGGTAGTGGGAGCTGCCAGTTTCACATGTTTTAACTCTGTCAGAGCACTTTGAAAAAGTGGTCTGTGGTATCTGGCTCTCGAGATTCGGAGAACGATGCCTCTTCGATTTTTGAGAAAGCAATCATGCTGGGGGTATGACTCTCGAGATTCGGAGAGCAGTGTCTCTTCGATTTTTGAGGAAGTAATCATGTTGGGAGTCTGGCTCTCGAGATTCGGAGGGCGGTGCCTCTTCGATTTTGGAGCAAGCAATCTTGTTGGGAGTGTTGTCTCGAATGTGAGTAAAGGTTGGGCATGTTTGCTAGTCTACCTTGCCACGAAGCACAAAGGTTGACACACAGGGACTTTCCAATTATCCAGCAATGGTACTGTTCCTTTACCCTCTCTTCGATTTTGAGAAAGTAGTCATGTTGGGAGTCTGGCTCTCGAGATTCGGAGGACGGTGCCTCTTCGATTTTGGAGCAAGCAATCTTATTGGGAGTGTTTTCTCGAATGTGAGTAAAGGTTGGGCATGTTTGCTAGTCTACCTTGCCACGAAGCACAGAGGTTGACACACAGGGACTTTCCAATTATCCAGCAGTGGTACTGTTCCTTTACAGTTGTGGGTAATAATATGGTAGCTAGACCTTCAAAATTTATGTGTCTAAACTTTTGTTAGTGCTGTTTCTTTGCTATTCTTTTACCTTTCTTGGTCAGAGCGATGTAGTGGGAGCTGCAAGCTTCACGTGCTCAACTTTGGCAGAGAACTTTGGCAAAGTTATTTGTGGTACCCATGAGCTATTGTTGCGTGTGGGAAGTGGGTGATTGAACAGTAAGATTCATGTGCTTTCTACTTCACCAGAAGTCTTCGACAGAATGCCCATAATTTCTGCAAAGCTGAGTGTGCGTGTGACAGGTGCTGACAAGGCTAGAAAAGTAGGTGCCTCTTCGATTTCTGAGATCGGCCCTCGTGGTCTCTGAGCAGCCCAGCTTTTGAGAAAGCGAGCGCCTCTTCGATTGATTCGGAGAACGATGCCTCATCGATTTTTGAGAAAGCAATCATGCTGGGGGTCTGGCTCTCGAGATTCGGGGAGCAGTGTCTCTTCGATTTTTGAGAAAGTAATCATGTTGGGAGTCTGGCTCTCGAGATTCGGAGGGCGGTGCCTCTTCGATTTTGGAGCAAGCAATCTTGTTGGGAGTGTTTTCTCGAATGTGAGTAAAGGTTTGGCATGTTTGCTAGTCTACCTTGCCACGAAGCACAGAGGTTGACACACAGGGACTTTCCAATTATCCAGCAATGGTACTGTTCCTTTACCCTCTCTTCGATTTTTAAGAAAGTAGTCATGTTGGGAGTCTGGCTCTCGAGATTCGGAGGACGGTGCCTCTTCGATTTTGGAGCAAGCAATCTTATTGGGAGTGTTTTCTCGAATGTGAGTAAAGGTTGGGCATGTTTGCTAGTCTACCTTGCCACGAAGCACAGAGGTTGACACACAGGGACTTTCCAATTATCCAGCAGTGGTACTGTTCCTTTACCCTTGTGGGTAATAATATGGTAGCTAGACCTTCAAAATTTATGGGTCTAAACTTTGTTAGTGCTGTTTCTTTGCTATTCTTTTACCCTTCTTGGTCAGAGCGATGTAGTGGGAGCTGCAAGCTTCACGTGCTCAACTTTGGCAGAGAACTTTGGCAAAGTTATCTGTGGTACCCATGAGCTATTGTTGCGTGTGAGAAGTGGGTGATTGAACAGTAAGATTCATGTGTTTTCTACTTCCCCAGAAGTCTTTGACAGAATGCCCATAATTTCCGCAAAACTGAGTGTGCGTGTGACAGGTGCTGACAAGGCTGGAAAAGGCTGGAAAAGTAGGTGCCTCTTCGATTTCTGAGATCGGCCCTCGTGGTCTCTGGGGAGCCCAGCTTTTGAGAAAGCGAGCGCCTCTTCGATTTTTGAGATCGGCCTTCGTGGTCTTTGAGCAGCCCAACTTTTGAGAAAGCAAACGCCTCTTCGATTTCTGAGATCAACCCTCGTGATCTCTAAGCAGCCCAGCTTTTGAGAAAGCAAACGCCTCTTCGATTTCTGAGCAGGCGCCTCTTCGATTTCTGAAGCTTCGTCGAGTGCAGATTTTTATAGGGGCTGGCATTAAGTTCCAAAGCACACTTGAATCTCCACCAGTAGAAGCTTCATTCTTGCACTTCTAAGATCTTGATTTGTCCGACCTCTTCTCTCTTCAACACCTTTGAAAATGTCTGGCCCCTCCGACCGTCGTTTTGACTTGAACCTTGTTGAAGAGGCAGCCCCGCCTTCTCTAGACAACATATGGCGCCTATCCTTCGTCTCCCCTACTGGTCCTCTTACCGTTGGGGATTCCGTGATGAAGAATGATATGACCGCTGCGGTGGTGGCCAGGAACCTTCTCACTCCCAAAGATAACAGACTACTTTCCAAACGGTCTGATGAGTTAGCTGTTAAGGATTCGCTGGCTCTCAGTGTTCAGTGTGCAGGTTCTGTGTCTAATATGGCCCAACGCCTATTTGCTCGAACCCGCCAAGTTGAATCATTGGCGGCTGAAGTGATGAGTCTCAAACAGGAGATTAGAGGGCTCAAGCATGAGAATAAACAGTTGCACCGGCTCGCACATGACTATGCTACAAACATGAAGAGGAAGCTTGACCAGATGAAAGAAACTGATGGTCAGGTTTTACTTGATCATCAGAGATTTGTGGGTTTGTTCCAAAGGCATTTATTGCCTTCGTCTTCTGGGGCTGTACCGCGTAATGAAGCTCCAAATGATCAACCTCTGATGCCTCCTCCTTCTAGGGTTCTGTCCAGTACTGAGGCTCCAAATGATCCCCCTCCGGTGCCTTCTCTTTCTGGGGCTCTACCGACTGTTGAGACTTCTCCTAAGCAACCTTTGTGAAGGCTCCCTCTTGTGTGCTTATTTTGACTCATGTATATGTACATATTTGTAGCTTATCGGGGATATCAATAAATAAGCTTTCCTTCATTTCAACGTATTGTGTTAAATACACCAAAGCCTTCTTCGCTAAGTTCTTTGATTCTTACATCTCACAAAAAAAAAAAAAAAAAAAAAAGCAAATGCATGTCCATTTGAACAGTTTAATATTGAACCGTTCATTGTCGCTAGTTATACTAAAGTATCAGGGTTTTTTGTTATTAATATCGATAAAACTCAATTGAGACCTCTCGAATAATTCATTATGCATATTGATGTCATTTTAATATCAAACCTTTTAAGAATCTAAGCTCTTCAAAGTGTATTTCTGACAAAATATATATACCAAAGCAATACTTAATTCACATGATACAACCAAAAAGGGTAAAAGTACAACAATGAAACGACTTGTCATTCCCAATGGCCAATTTTATAGGATTCAAGTCAGACATGGGAATCAAGAGTATTGAAGCTGTCGGCCATAAAACATAGTTACTGATTGATGGAAATGGCCAAAATATAAGATAGATAAGAAGAAAGTATACTCACTTTTTGAAAGTGACTTTCTGCGGTAAAACTTAATGAGCTTAAGGAACAATATTTCATAAGCAGGAAAGTCATTAACTTTGGAAAGATTGTTCCCTCTTGAAGATATTTCATAAGTTTTTCTTTGAATCGACACCAGATTCACTATTTTCAGCGATAGGACGTTATGGTTTGTAGTTTCAGAGTGAAAGTATTGAAGAAACAATCGTTTGCAAAAAGTGAAAAAAAGAAGTCGAGGTTTGAGAGCGAGATAAGGGTGAGAGAAAGAGAGAGAGAGAGAGAGAGATAGAGACGAACCTCTTCCATGCTTGAGAGAAAGCTCCGCTTTTCCATCCGTCTTTCCTTCCTGATGAGCAACACGTGTATAGCAGTCTGGAACCAAATGCAATAGCTTGAAGCAGACTGACGGGTGGATCTCTAGGGCAAGTTTTCCATTTAGCTGTACAATGAGGGAAAAGAACGGGAAAAAGAGAGCTAATTGAGGGCATTTTTGTAAATCTCAAAATAATTAAGCCAAGATCATCGAACTTCATGATTTTCACATACAAATAAAATGTGGAAATACATTAAACAACCAAGCGTACCTTCATCCATGACAACGAACACTATGAGATCCCAAACGGATTCTGTCAGCAACGGAGGAAATAGGTGTTCTCTCTCTTGCCTCTATTTGCACGTGAAAACCCTAATCGTGTTTTTTCTATCAAGTGCATATTAGATGGGTATATGCAATATATATAAGTGAGGCAGAGAGAGGACCTGTTTCCATTTAAAACCCATAATCAATTACCACCCATCACAGTAATTCACTAGTGCGAGTCATGGCGGTTGTACATCAACAAGCGACATAGTCCCTTCCATGTACCACAACACTAGAAATTACCTAAAACAGTTTGTTTGTGAGAAACACATATATAGGTCCGATAATGTCTTTGTCAGAGACATTCCTGTTATCATTCATCCAATCTCATAAATGTATACATATAATGGAAAACAGGAAACACCAGAAACATGTTCAATTATCGAGCTCAGAGTGTCAAGCACAATATTATCATTAAACAAATTCTCATAAAAAAAATTAAAAAATGACAATCATCATGGACTACGACCAAGACCCATTCTTTCAACATGATCATTAAATGCCTTCGGCCCCAGTCCCTTTGTCAAGGAATCTGCAATCATAAGCATTGTGCTTATGTGCTCAATAAACACTTTTTGTTTCTAAACCTCCTCCTTAAGAGTCAAGTATTTTATATCCATGTGTTTAGCATTATTAGAATACTTGTCATTCTTGGAGAAGAAGACAGCGACAACATTGTCACAAAAAATTCTCAACGGCTTAGCAATGGAATCAATGACGCCAAGCCTTGAGATAAAATTCCATAACCATAATCCATGATTTGTAGCCTCAAAGCATGCTATAAATTTAGCTTCCATGGTGGATATAGCAATAGCATCTTGCTTTGCACTCTTCCAGGAAATTGCTTCTCCAGCTAAGGGAAACAAGTAACCAAGAGTTGATCTTCTGCTATCAATACATCCAGCAAAATCTGAATCTAAATAACCAATAACTTCTAGGTTATTAGATTTTCTATATGTGAGCATATAGTCTTTCGTTCCTTGCAAATACCGCATCACTTTCTTTGCAGCTTTCCAGTGATCCATTCTTAGGTTGCTTTGGTATCTACCTAACATCCTAATTGCAAAACTGATGTCTGGTATGGTACAAGTTTGTGCATACATCAGACTTCCTACAACAAATGCATAAGGAATACTTTCCATTTATGCATGCTCTAATTCATTTTGTGGGTATTGCATAAGGCTAAATTTATCCCCTTTCTGAATTGGAGCAACACTGGATGAACATTTTTCCATACCGAATCTCTTTAGAACTCTCCCAATATATGCTTTCTGAGACAGGCCTAACACTCCATGTGATCTATCTCGGAATATTTCAATTCCTATCACATAGGCCGCCTCACCCATATCTTTCATTTCAAAGTTCTCTGAGAGAAACTACTTGGTCTCATGTAATAGACCAAGATCACTACTAGCAAGCAAAATGTCATCAACATACAGAATTAGAAAGATAAACTTGCTCCCACTGACCTTCAGATATGTACATCGATCAGCGATGTTTGCTTTAAAACCGAATGATACAATGATATTATCAAACTTAAGATACCATTGTCGTGAAGCTTGTTTAAGTCCGTATATTGACTTCTTTAGTTTACAGACCATATGTTCCTTTCCCTTTCATGCAAAGCTTTCAAGTTGATCCATGTAGACTTCTTCTTACAAACTCCCATTTAAGAATGTTGTTTTCACACCCATTTGATATAACTCTAAATCATAATGAGCTATTAATGCCATAATGATTCTAAAAGAGTCTTTCTTTGAAACTAGTGAGAAAGTCTCTTTGTAATCAACACTTTCTTTCTAAGTAAAACCTTTGGCCACCAATCTGGCTTTATATCGTTCTATATTGCCATTAGAGTCGCATTTGGTCTTAAAAACCCACTTACACCCAACTCTCTTACAACCTTTAGGCAATTCAACGAGATCTCGGACTTCATTTTTGTCCATTGATTTTAACTCATCATTCATGGCATCAATCCATTTACTAGAACCAATACAGTTAACGGCTTGTGAAAACGAAACCAGATCTTTATTTATTCCTATATCAATGTCAGACTCTTGTAGATATACCACATAATCATCTGAAATAGCACGTTTCTGTTCTTTTTGAGATCCCTTAATGCTATTTCTTGTGGTTCTTCCACTACATTTTCATTTGGGATAATCTCATTCTGGAACAGATGGTCATTAATTTGTTGTTCAACATTGTCTAACGGTTCAACATGTGTAGGAACAACAACTTGCTTAGTAATTATAGGTGTAAGGATCTGCACCCTAACTTCATTAATGACCAATTATTTAGGTTTTTCACTCCCACTGATTTCACCACTTTCAATGAATCTGGCATTGCCAGTTTCAACAATTCGCGTACTATGATTATGACAGTAAAACCTATATCCTTTGGATTTTTCTGGGTAACCAATAAAGTAACCACTAATTGTTCTAAAATCCAACTTCTTTCCATAAGAGTACGATTACGCCTTTCAGCAACACCATTCTGCTTTGGCGTACCAGGACATTGTCCTGATTCATCATATTTTCCATAAAATTCACCACCTCTATCCGACCTGACAATCTTTACCTTTTTATCTAACTATCTCTTAACTTCAGTAATGAACACCTGAAGGGCATTCACGGCTTCAGATTTTTCTTTCAATAGATAAATATAGCCGTAACGTGAAAAATCGTCTATAAAGGTGATAAAATATTTTTCTCCACCAAAAGATGGAGCATCAAAAGGTCCACATATGTCTGTATGAATTATTTCAAGAAGCTCTGAACTTCTTGTGGCTCCTTTCTTGGTGTATTTGGTTTGTTTGCCCTTAATACAATCCACACACATACCGAGATCAGTAAAATCTAGGTTCGGAAGAATCTCATTCTTTACTAATCTTTCTAACCTTTCTCTGGATATATGACCCAGTCGTTTATGCCACAAGAATGAAGAATTTTCATTGTTTAGGCTACGCTTAGTTCCAACATTATGATGCAAGGTCAAAAGTGTTTCAGCAAAACGATTATTGAGCTTTAAATTATACAACTCACCTATTAGAATACCAGAACCAACAAAAGAGGTATTCTTATATAAACTGAAACATTCATTACCAAACTTAATAAAAAATCCATTACGGTCAAGCTTCGAAACTGAAACCAAATTTCTAGAACAACTAGGAACATAAAGTGTCTGAAATAAATCCAAACAATATCCAGTATCCAAAATTAAACGAAAGGTTCCAATAGCTTCAACTGGAGCTTTGACTCGATTCCCCATGAAAATGAAATTTTAATTTGGATTTAAAGTGTGGATCGTAAGGAATCTCTGCATCGAATTAGAAATATGATCCGTAGCACCAGAGTCAAACCACCAAGTATTATAAGGAACTTCAGTTAAATATGATTCGAAACTTACATAAGCTAAAGGCTAATCTTTCTTTTCAAAAAATTCTTTGAATTTCTGGCAATTCTTTTGATAATGCCCATGCTTCCTACATAAGCGACATAAATCACTTTTATGTTCCTTATCATGAGCCTGAGTAGCATTAGCAGGTCCATTCACCTTGGGTGATCCTCTTTTCTTGCCATTTCCAGGCTTTCTTCCAAATTTTCTTTCAACTCCTTGACTTACTAAATGAACGAAATGTTCTCCTTGGTGTTTAAGCCTTCCCTTCTCTTGAACGAGTTTAGTGGCCAATTCATTAACATTGCATTTGTCCTTAATAACATTATAGTTGATTTGAAATGGTTCATACTGAGGAGGCAAGGAGTTAAAAATAAATTGAACAAGAAAGGAGTTATCCACATTCATTCCAAGAGTCTTTAGCTTTGATGCTATATTAGTCATTTCAAGGACATGCTCATGCATGCTTTGCATACCATCAAATTTCTTGGTGGTAAGCTCAGCCATTAATGTCCCAGCAAGAGACTTGTTAGCAGTCTTGAAACGAGTCTCAATATTTTTCAAGTATTCCTTAGCAATTTCAGCGTGAGGAAGGCCAGTCTTTATGTTGCTTGCTATAGTCATTCGCATAAACATCATGCTCAATCTATTCAATCGCTCCCAGACATTATAGAGAGATTTTTCCTCAATGCTGCTTGTATTCGTAAGAGCAACAAGTTTGTCAGTTCGGAGTGCTAAATCAAGATCCAGGACACCAAGGTGAAATTGAACTTGCTCACTCCAATCTGATAAATTTGTTTCATTAAGTGAGGGAATAGATAGAGCAAGTGAATGAAGAGAAACAAGCACTGACACTGCAGTTCAAAAGTGCTCACAATATTAATGCTTTGAGTAATAAAAACACGTGTAATAACAATAAGTGTATTATCATATTCTCCTTTGGGTAGATACTACAACAATACAAACAATCATCGATGCATAATACCTTAGTGATAATTGTACATCTCTAATAAGACAGGTTTCGTTATCTTTGGATATCTGAACAAATAAAAATGAAATATACAATTCTCACCACATTCATATCATCAATCATATGAGCAATTAGTCTACCTTTGGGTGACCCTTAAGAACTTATGACAAATGAAAAACATATTACTCATGTACAAACCTTTAAAACATAATAAGGTTTTGTTTGTTCATATGCATCATCCTACCATGAGTAATTGATTAATCATCATTTAATTTGAATCCATGTGTTCTTTCTAGTTTGGCCACTTTGGTGACTAACAAATAATTTCGTAAGACGAATTACAAATTAAATGATTGACGTTTATAATCGTAATGATCAGTCATAGGTATTCAAATTACTTTAACTAATTCCAACTAAAAGAATCGCCCAAATTGCATCATAATTTCCATACCCAAATATGCAATTCGGAAAAAATTGTAATAAAACTAAGATTACAATTTCTTAATCCCAACATGCATAATCGATACATGCAAATAAAATATAATCATGTCTGCCTCAAAACAGCAGACATTGCACCCTAATTAACCACCGATTCCGTTATTGCAGATTTAAAAATTATGCTGACAGTAAGCAGCAGCATCATAATTAAAATATTCTTTATGACTGCAATTTACAATATATAAAGAACATTCACATTTCAAAACAGCGATTAGGTTATTTCAAAATAGCACAGCAGATCATAATTTATTTCGAAATAAAACCCTAATCAAGTCGATTCAGTTAAAGTTCATAATCGTAAATGGAAAATCATGAGAGCTCTCAACCAGGCTCTAATACCACATGTAAATCTTAAAACAATTAAGCCAAGATCATCGAACTCATGATTTTCACATACAAATAAAATGCGGAAATACATTAAACAACCAAGTGTACCTTCATCCATGACAACGAATGCTATGAGATCCCAAACGGATTCTGTCAGCGGCGGAGGAAATAGGTGTTCTCTCTCTTGCCTCTATTTGCACGTGAAAACACTAATCGTATTTTTTTCTATCAAGTACATATTAGATGGGTATATGCAATATATATAAGTGAGACAGAGAGAGGACCCATTTCCATTTAAAGCTCATAATCAATTACCACCCATCACAGTAATTCGATAGGAAACATTTCTCATAATTTGACCAATAGGATTATATACAAATAATAATATCCATTAAACCCTACATATTATATAGACCGTGTCATATGGACCACTTTAGAATATTAAAATATTCTTACAATTTCCGCCCTTTTACTATTGTTGAACAGTGCCATCATCAACTAAGTTTTAGTATATATAATGTTCATCAACTAAAATCGTACTACAGGATCGTATGATGATTGATTTGAAGAAAGCTTTGGATTGAGCTGGCGAGCTTTGGTTCTGTGTTGAAAAGCATTTGAGGGTTGATTGAAGAATCACTTAAAGTTTGATAATCATAGGGAATGAATTTAGGAAACTTTCATGAAAATGGTTTGGATTAAGTTTATTTTTATAAAAAACCATGTTATAACTTTATTTAATTTAACAAACTTAAAGTTTAATGAAAAACCCTTAAATTTTAATGAAAGGACAAAAGAATTTAAATTTTAATAGAAAGACATAATTTTGATATTAAAAAAAAAATTTGACGTGCGGAACCACGCGTCCTCACACAAACTGTTTATGAAACTTTATTCACTGTTTATGAAACTTAACGGTACTACACTGTTTATGAAACTTACTACACTGTTTATGAAAACTTACGACATTGTTTATGAAACTTACTATATTGTTTATAAAACTTACTACATTATTTATGAAACTTAACGGTACTACACTGTTTATGAAACTTAACGATACTACATTCTTCTCTTTCCTCTTTTTGAATTTTCTTGGCACATCCTCACCTTCGAAACACATTTTCTTCTTCTAATTTGCTTCGATACTCATCAAATGTTTTCTATATCTCTTCAATTTCTTAACTTTCTACACCAATTACTTAATTTTCTTCTATTGTTCGCCCATATGCAGCTTTCTCTTCTTCTCCACCTACATTCTTAACTTTCTACACCACGTGTTAGTATGTAAGTGGTGGAAAATTTTATTTTTTACCACAAGAATCTCACAACTTGTATAGAGATGTGGTGTATCACTCTGTGCTCCGGGCATATTGAAAAATCTTTCGTCATATTGACTACTATTGGGAAACAACACCACAAAAATAAAACTGGAAAAATGTAATTCAATTTGAAGTCTTTCTCTTATTCTAAGCAAAAAAAAATAAAATAAAATAAAATAATAATAATAATAATAATAACAACACAATGGGGAGAAAACAAAGTGGAAATGGGGGGGGGGGGGGGCGGGGTGGGGTGTATGAGCGCCAACGCATGTGGTATTTTTATGTTTTTTATTTATTTATTATTTTATCCTTTATCATTAAATAAAGTTAGTGGATGATTTTTTATTAAAATGCAAAGATTTGAAACCCTTATCATTAGTTTTCCTATGAATTTAACCAAGGTCATAAGCAAGGAAGAAAAAATCGATAATATCGGCGATATTTCGCCGATATTATCGTTTTTTTGGGGGTCCGATATTTTTTTAACTATCCAAATGATTTTCGTCAAAATATTACGATATTATCGATAATATCGCGATATTTTGGCATTGTGCTAATGGGAGAAGAACGCCGGAGCAAATTAACCGAATCCCTAAATCCCCAAATTCGAATTCAAAGCAAATTAACTAAATCCCTAATTCCTAAATCCCTAAATTCGAATTCAGTACAAAAATGAAATTACATGCAGAAAATTCGAATTCTGTACAAAAATGAAATTACATGCCGAGAAGAAGAGAAGTCGGAAAACTGCAGCCGAGGCTCCGTCGTCGCAGCTGCCAAGATCTGCGCCTCTCTCTGCAATCCGCGCTCAGACCCATCAAAATCCGCAATCCCTTCTCTCCGGATCCCAAAACCCGCTCGGGTTTGATGGATCCTCCGCCTCATGTGGGTGTGGTGTGGCTGTGTTTCTGGAAGGAGAGTTGCAAAAATGGGGGGAGAAGAAATAAGGAGAGGAATGAGGGAGAAGGTTCGAGGGATTGGGGAAGGGGGAAACACGGGGAAGTGGGGTGTGTGTGTGTATGTCTCCTCTGGGAAGGAGAGATGCAGAAAAAAGATGGGGGGAGAACTGGAGAAGAAACAAGGAGAGGGAGGGTGTGTGTGCGTGTCTGTGGAATGAGGGAGAAGGGTTGAGAGATTGTGTGTGCGTGTGCGTGTGTGTGTGTGTGTGTGTTATCCGAGAGAAAAAAAAACATTGAGGGTGTGTGTGTGTGTGTGTGTGTGGCACACGGTTTTGGCACACGGTTTTGTATGAAACCATGGTTTTGTGTGTGTGTGTGTGTGTGTGTGTGTGTGTGTGTGTGTGTTATCCGAGAGAACAAGAAAAAAACTTTCAGGGTGTGTGTGTGTGGCACACGGTTTTGTATGAAAGATTTGGAAGTGACTTTGCTCAGAAGAACCAAATATTTTGTCAGAGAAGAACCAAAAAATCTGCTTACTTTATCTTCTTCTCCACGTGAAGACCAAATTCTGTCAGAGAAGAACCAAAAATGCAATGTATAAAGTGTAAAATATTGTACTAATTCATTATATATAAATGATTATGATGTGTTTAGACTTCTTTCATTAATTACTACATATTTTCTGCACTCACAATGTTTGTCAGCTCGCTATATAATCAACTTGATAATGTTAAATCCATCATGCAATGCATTTCCTTCCAATTTTTTGTGATAAACTAATAGATAATTGACTAAATAAACATCCTGCAAAGTTTCAATAAAAATTTCCAAGTTTTTCTTACAATTTCCGTGGTTTCCATGTAATTTTTATCGATATCAATATTATCCCGATATTTCCATCGATATTTCCGTGTTTTCGGACTACCGATATTTCCGATATTATCGATATTTTCTTCCTTAGTCATAAGTATAGATGTAGAGGCATAGAGGCCTCTGCCTCTATTTTTAAAGCTTTGTGGAGTGCATCCTTGCTCTTATCGTTGAGTTAGGTTGAGGAAGAATCAGTCATCTGCTTATGGCATTAACTGTATTTCCTACGTGGTAGATTGTTTCTGCGTATTCTCGTATTCGTATGCAATTAAGATGTCCATCATCTGGCCAGATGACGCTTTCCTTTCATTTTTTTTTTTTTTTTAATAATGAGCCTTGTGACATTAAGAGGGTGCAAGATTCTCAAAATTTTTTTTTTTTGGTAGCAAGGTTCACAACTTCATTAAACTAACAAAACAAATCTACATGAAAGAGGTCCAAAAATAACAAACACAAAAAGATATGGACCCCAATATACAACCCAACACAAAGTTGTGAGCCCAAAGAAAAAGAAAAAACCGAAGAAACTAAACAACTTGCATTTGTCGCCGCCTTCATCAGAAAGATCCCATCCAATGCCCCAGAAGTGTAGAGAAAGAAAATGCCAGAATCCTCCAAGGAGCACCCTACAGATCTGCACCACAAACCGAATGAAGCTTGCAAGAAAAAATCCACAAGCAACAATGCCAACGAGGGCAAACTAAGGAATAGTGGTGGTATGAACACCCGAGCCACGAGAAAAGTTGAAGCTCTAAACAACTTCCCTGTGAATTGCAAAAAATTGCAGTTATGATTAGTACATGTAGAAATAGATGGCATGTTCGGCGAAGAGATGAGGCAATTGAAATGGATAGGGAAAGGATTGGTGGAAATCATGGAAGTGGATGGTAGGATAAAGTGAAATCGGGGCATTAGGACACCAAAATCAAATGGTGTTACAGGATCACCCTAACAAGAAGGTAAAGGCAAAACAACAAGTGAAAAGAGAAAGAAAGGAGAGAAAAAGCAAGGAAAAAAAAAGCAAAGAGCAGTCACCTACCCTAGCCAAAGCTAGGATCAGTGATAGCAAAAAGAAAACAGAAAGATTGCACAAAAAACCTCACATAGTAGTGAGAAAACTCTAAAAAAAAACAAAGAGCAACTCTCACTAGAAATGAGAGAAGTCTGGAAGGCTCTCACAGATTCTCGAAGTTTGGTCATCTACGTGGAATGTGCTCGACCTAGGAGATGGTGCTTTGGGCTCGAAGATGAAGTCTTAAGCTCGGAGATGGAGCTTCGGGCTCGACCTTGCCACTAGCGGGCCTGGAAAACCATCTTGAATGTCAAACATTGTGGATTGCTAGAGCCATTGATGTTGGACCATCTAAAATTGGATTTGTTGTTGCTCCAAGTCTTTCATGAAAATAGAAGATTAATTTCCGAATGTGGGATAAGGCAGAAGATTAATGGATAATGGAACACGAATATCACTAGACAAAGCTAATTATATATTAAATCCTTTAAATTTGAGAAGATTTTTATGGGTCATAAGGTTTTAATTTTCTGACATTATACCACAAGATAATTGTATCAATTTATGCCATTAGTCAAATTGATTGTGAGAAAATTAGAATCTCATTACCTCTTTTAAAATCACCTCAAAGCTAAAGGGTGTAAGATGTAGATAGCCCTAAAAATTTAGAAAAAGAAGGAATTTATTAGAGGATGCAAAGGAGAAAAGCTTTACTAGGCTGCTTAATTAGGATAACTCTCACTTCTATATGAGATTAATTGAGACTAAAATAGGAGTGTTATACTAGGCTGCTTAATTTGGAACTGGGGAAGGTAGACTTTTTAGCTCTTCTTTGAGTTAGAGTCTACCCAAATAAAATTGGGATAAAAGATATGCATCTTGCTTTACTTTTTCTCATCACCATCATGCATGTAATTGGAATCTCTAGTACTGTTTGGGTTAATATTTGAATATTGGATTTGAATGAAGGAAAGCCCAAGGATGCCAACTAAAAGGAGACTTGCCCGAAGCCCAACACCGAGCCCAAAGGCAAATTGAAGTCTTCTCATCTTATTACAAGCCACGTGCTTACCATTGAAGAGACAAGTGATGGAGACTAACCTACTACCAGCCAAAGAATACTTTCTAGTGGCATTCCAAGTAAAAAGTTGATGACTCACTATCCTTCAAGTGCTTTCAGGCAAGAACAAGTTACAGTAGTCGGGCTAAATTACCTATAAAGGGAGGAAGAGGCCCCAGAGACAAAGACACTCAACCAATCAACAAACAAACATACAAACTCTGCTTTCAAGCCAGATTTGCATCCAAAAGTTGAAATCAACCCAGATTTAGTCTTTTTTTAGCAATAAGCTATCTCTTGTCCAGTTTAAAGCTCTGCTATCTCCCTCAATGGCGTAGTATCGATTCCATTGTGTAAACTTGTTTACCATCCATCCATTTTTAGCACATAAACCCCTATTAATTCAAAGAGAAGCGATTGCAAGAGGTTCAACCTTGCCAAACAAGGTGAAATCTTGCCCGAGACTCTTTGTTTGTTTTCTAAATTTGTAGATCTATTACTTAATGCATTTGCCAGTATGTATTCAAGTTATTTCCATCAGTTTTCCTATCTTAAGAGTTTCATATGCATCTGGATCTGGTTAGTTCAATGGATATATTATCATTAAAATCAATCAAGAACCATGTAAATGCCTTAAAGGGGCCTGGATTCCCTTCATTTGAACATACATGACTATGAACTAAAAATCCTTGTTTACAAGGCAAGAAAAAGAACTTAATGTGGACTTAAACCATCCACGACAATCCTTTGATAACAAGAAGTATGAGTAACTTAGGGCGCAAGTAATCGACTAAAAACACACTTGTTCTATATTTGCTATACTGAGATAGCAGTGGTACTCCTAGCACTTAGTTATTTTTTATTGCGAACCTCAATGCGTGCACCTAAGGCCCTATAAAGGCACCTTTCAGAACTAACACTGTCCTCATCTTGTAGCACATCAACAAGTAAAAGCCCGACTATACATCCAAAGTGCCAATCCCTTACGGAGCTATGCTGAGGTTCGAGGATCCTTCTCCAGAGAAATCTTTGCCCGAACATAGTTTTGGCACGCCCAGTAGGACATTCAAAGTCTTGTATGCCAAGAAAAAGAAGGAAGGAGAAAACCTTTAGGTGGAACACAGAATACGAGCCACCCCAGTGTCTACGAAGATCGAGCATGATAAATCATCCAGAGGATTTTCCTTCCCTGCAAAGACCAGCTATTCTAGAAAGTCGGACTTTATCCGAGAAGTCAAAAAGGAAGGTAACCAATGAAGATTTATAAGCCACCATGGTACAAGTGCTGAAAAGTATAGAGAATATCACTCTGGAAACCAGAGGATAAGTAAGCAGACTTTGTTCCTTAATAGGGAGTCTGCAAAGAAGATTAGATATGGAGTACTCTACTCCAAAGAATGGTTATGCCAGGGAAATAATGAGGGAAGAGTCCTGAGAAAGAACCAGTTATCCCTCTATTTCCTTTGCTTGAGAAAAAGAGGGATAAAGGAAAAAACAAGGAATGATCTGAAACTAGTCAAGCAATGTTAAAAGACAACGTAGAAGCGGAGTTGCCCGATCCCCTATTATTTTCACTAGGTAGTAGAGGCAGAGTGGGCAAGAAAGAAAGAAATATGGGATGCCCCAATTAATCGGAGAATTTAGTGGAAAATGCGAGCCTACCAAGGCAGACAAGTCTCCTCCTTATAGGCCCCCACCATTAACCAATAAGGGAGGGGATGCAAAGTAGAGACAGCTCGACCTAAAGAATGAAACCTTCTCGGGCAATGATCGCAGCCCAAAATGGGGAGCCCTGCATACCCCATACAATAATACAGCTAACCAGCAACTCAAAAATGAGTTAGATGAGTTAAGAAGGATTATAGCTCAGAATGCTCAACCTCAGGCTTGCCCGCTGTTCAGGATCACTTACCAGAAGCCATACCCAAAGTATATTGATAAGCAGAATCATTTTCCACTCAACTTCAAGATGCCCTCGTTTCCTACTTTTAGTAGGGAAGATGACAGTGTATCATCTAGAGATCACATCTTCAAGTTCTCCAATCATTGCGTGGCATTCGAAGATAATCCTAATTATAAATTAAGATTGTTTGGGAACTCATTGGTTAGCCTAGTATCTCAATGGTATTCTCTATTGCCCCCCAATTTTATTGCTAACTAAGGGCAAATGGAGATGGTTTTCCATGAGCTGTTCTATAGGATGGAGCCCGAGATGTCTATCAATGATTTAATAGAGGTGAAGCAATACGAACATGAGTCTACAGAAGACTTCATGATGAGGTTCAGAAGAACATGAATGAGGTGCCAATTCCCTATCAATCATGCCCAACTCATATCCATTGCTCAAAAGGCCTTGAGGCTGCCTTTGAGGAAGAAGTTTTATGATGTACAGTTCAATGAGTTGCAAGAGTTGGTGATTGCTGCCACAAAGTATGAGAAGCTGTTGCTTAAAGATCAACAAGTGAAACACTCATCTAAGGTGCCTCATTTCTACAAAAGTAAAGCTGCAATTCACCAAGTAGAGTTTGAATGAACATAACCAAAACAAAATGATGGCCATTAAGGGTGGGTTTAAAAAACCGAAAACCGAACCGGACCGAGGCAAAAAAAAATCGAATCGAATCTAGTCAGTTCGGTTTCAATTTTTAAGGTTCGAAAACCGAACTGAACCAAACTGAACTGAACAAATATATATATATTTAATTATTTTTTCAATATTATAAATAGTTTAGTCATACAATCATAACAAAACATAACCTGTTACCAAGTTGGTTTGCTTGAAACTTTTCAAGCCCCTGCGCATGGGTTCGAATCCTCATGCCTCTAGGGTTTCAGATTAGTTTTTTAGTTTTTTTTAGAAATCAACAAACCCTTTAACCCTAGTCGCACCCTTTATTTTTTTCATTCCTCTCTTCTCTCTCTTATTCCTTGCCTCCAGTGTAACCCTAGCCCAGTAACCCTCTCGCGCAGCCGAGCCTCATCTCTCTCTCGCTCGGTTTTTAACTTTAATCGCTCTGTCTCTCTCAATCTCTCAGGTGACCCACGACAACGCGACCCTTCTCACTCTCAATCTCTCACACCTGGCCTTCATCGTCAGCTTTTTCTTGCCCTTTCGAGTCTTAACAGCAAAAGGTTAGCCTCCTCTCTTTCTCTATACAGAGAGTCTCTCCCATTTTCCCAGTTCCCGCAACCTCTGAGCCTCCTCTCTCTCTCTCGGTCTTCAATCACTCTCTCAAACTCCCTGTCTCTCACTCTCTCTGTCTCTCTGTGAAGAGCTTCATTAAAGCCAAGCACAAGGAACTCGAGGCTCGCGAGAAGGACCAGTAGTACTAGTGAAAGGTGGAGGGCAGCAAATCCTCCGCGGCCAATAAGCGCAAGGAAAAAGCTGAGAAGCGGGCGGAGGCTGCCACGCGGAAGTCTGAGGCCGACCGATTGGCAAATATGGAGGGGAATGAGCTCGAAAAGAAGGAGCAGATGGCGTTAGAGAAGAAATCGGATGAGGTGAAGAAGAAACAAAGACGTACGGTCGAGGAGGAGGAGTATGAAAGGATGGTGGTGGTGGAGAATAAGAATCGGGATGATTCGTTTAGGAGACTCAAGGCTTTGTTTAAGTTGAGCTTTTGTTTTTTGTTATTAGGAGAATTTAGGGTTTGTTTGGTTAGGGGTACTGGATTACATCGGTTTCAATTTGGATTCGGAATAGAATTGTTGTAGTTTGTATTGAATAACTGAGCTTTAGGAATTAGGAATGGTACTGTACTAGCTTGAAGCTTTGGGAATTATTTGAGTAAGGAATCTGACTCGGCATTAAAAACATGCGACTCGGTGTGTATGAGTGTGCTTGATTGCTTGTGTTGGCTCCGAAATCTTAGCAGTGTGAATCGTTGGTAGAACACCTCTTTTAGACATATGGGTTGCCTATCCAATCCTGAGCACTTTCTGTTTCATCATGGAGCTCTGAAATCTCACGGATTTTTTTGCTATTGAACCAAAAAAAATAAAAATAAATTTGAACCGAACTAAACCAAACCGAAATTTTGGTTCGGTTTCGGTTTTGGCAAAAAACCGAACCGTTTTAAACTGAACCCAGCCCTAATGGCCATGGAAGAAAAGGGATGGACATGTGTGCGGCAGAGATGACTACCCCCTTCAAACCTTTAATAGTGAATGGGTTAATCCAACCAGTCAAGGATTAGAAAATGGTGACGAATGATGATGGATTTGTCCCTATGAAGCCCTCTAAACACCAGATTTATTCTTTTGATTTAACCAATGCCTCAGAGATCTATGAAGAGTTGGTGTGGGCAAGAGTGGTTATGCCCAACAACATCAAAAAGATGCCTAAACCATAAAAGCTAAGAGGAAAAAAGTATTGCAAGCTGCACTATACCTTCAATCACTCCATAACCAATTGTGTCAAGTTCAGGGATTGGATACAATACCTAATAGTGAAGGGAAAGTTGATCTTAGAAAAACCACAGGGCAATATGATGATTGACACGGATCCCTTCCCGTAAGCCCTAATAAACATGATCAACCTAACTAGGGTTGAAAAATGGAAAGGAAAAGCCACTTGGGAAGTGAAAGCAAAAAAAAAGGCAAGTTGACAGACCAACAGAAGGAACTATCAAGCTGCCCGAGAAACCTAAAGCAGCCATAGTTAAAGGTTTAGTGTTGTGTAACAAGTGATAGTGTGAATGAGAGTTAGAAATGCCAACATCATGAGCTATTATTGATCAAGAATTGATCAGAATAAGAGAGAAAGAGGAACAAGAAGTCTGCAGAAGTATCATGCGGGCAGTTGAGAAATAAACTTCCATAAATGTTTTCCAAAGGTTAGGGGGAGATTCTCAACCAAAAGGCTTATCCGAGGTATTCAGAAATTAAGAAGCCTCCGAAGAGGTGGAGGACAGAAAAGCCAAAATACCAAAATGGGTGGATGTAAGGCATCCCCAACCAAGTTACAATGATGTCAGAATGAAGGGAAGAACAAAGAGCATTATATCCTCATTCACCAAGAAAGGTTTTGCCCGACTCAGGTGAAAATGGTACGTAGTAGGAAAAGATAAGAGGCATGTCAAAGGAATGAGAGCTTCTATGATCAGCAGAATTCAAAGGCATCACAAAGCTCACATAAACTCATTAAAAGTCCCCACTGCCTCAGAAATCTCTGAAAATGTGAAGTTTGAGAAAGTACCTCATGGGGGAAGAAATCAACTTTATTGGAGAAGTAAAATTGAGGTAGAAAAAGCAAATAGCAAGACTAAGGGGGGAAGAGATCATGTGCCATAGAGCCCTTATCCTGGAAAGTAAAGAATCCTAAGGAAAGCTCAAGAGGATATGGTAATGATACCAACACCAAGATGGAGCCCAGAGCTAATATGTTTTGGAACTATCTCGCTTAAGAGAGGAATGCCTCCATCGTTGCGGGTTAATACATTATGTGAAAACCTAGTGCAGGCACAAAACTTTGGCATAACTCGGGAAGAAAGGTTGCTCGAGTTGATGTTGCCAAAAGAAGCACAGGCCTAGTTAGATGAATTCATGGACCGCATTGAGGGCAAGAAGAAGGATCTACCTGGACCTAGCAACTTCCATGTAAACATGACAGTTGTTCTATCTGCCATGTTTTGTCTCAAGCATGATCAACGTACCACAATGGAAAGTGATTACTTAGCAACAAAACCTATGATGGCACATGTTAGTATTGAAGAAGCAGGAAAATAGGAGTCGGGTAGAACAGGTGTGCCAGAGCTCACAAAAAAGGAGCCTGAGAGAGTGTACTCAGACAGAATGGTCTTCAGTCACTCGAATTTGACCCTAGCCAACCATCTCAAGCCTATTTATGTAACTGCTCATCTGGAGGAAGTACCATTCAAGAGGTTTTGATTGATGGAGGAGTTGCGGTCAATGTGTTACCATATAAGCAAATGAAAATAGTGTGTAGAAGTGAGGAGGATCTCATCCCCATAAATCTAACAGTTTCCAATTTCTCTGGAGCTATCACTAGAACTTATGGGATATTGCCCCTGGAAGTTGACTTGGGCTCCAAGCAAATCATGCTAGCCTTCTTTGTTGTGGATAGTACTTCCACCAAGAGAGCTTTACTAGGCTGAGATTGGATTCATCAGAGTCTCTTTGTGCCTTCCACCCTGTATCAACAAGTAGTAGTTTACCACGAGGAATGAGCCATGGAACCAAGATTTTGGGAGATGGCAGAGGCCGAGTCACGACCATTCCTTCTCACTGCTAATGTGGCAGAAGCCAGCTTTTATAATCCTAGTATTGTGATTCTTCAGTGCTTATAAGCTGATGAGAACGGCCGCCCGACTAAGGTGACGGCCTAAAAGCTTTTGGTGCAAAGATTGTTCCTCACAAAGGAAGAATGGGATAAACCCCATATTGTCCCAACTCCCCAATATCAGTAATGTCATAACAAAGAAGAAAAGACCAAGTAGTTGCAATCAGGTCCTTAATCAAAAGACTATTGGTGTATGGAAGAGAGATGAAGCAGGAAAGGGAAAGCTGTTGCCCGAGCATACAACAATAAGGTAAAGTTAAAGACCTTCAAGGAATGAGAGATAGTATGGAAAGCAATTCTGCCTATAGGGAGCTCAAGTTAGAGGCTTTGGGAAATGGAGTCCTACTTGGGAAGAACCTTTTGTTATTCACTAAGCACTGGATAAGGGAGGATATTACTTGATAGATTTGAAAGAAAACTTGCAAAAACATCCAGTTAATGCTAAGTTTTTAAAGAAATATCATCCAACTCTCTGGAATGTTAGAGATTGTTATATTGAAGAGAGTTAGTGATTTCAAAGAGAATTAAAGTTATATGGTGCAGTAAGAACTTCAATATAATGCAAGAAGTGAATCAAGTAAAGGCAAAGAATAATTTTATTTCATAAAAAGAAAGTTACAATGGCCTTAGCCTAACAGATTTACATATTCACCTAGAGTGATTATTCTGGAGTAGTAAGTCTGCATAGTTGTAAAAATTCTAGTAGGCTTGGCCAAAACAGTGCTGCTATTAACAAGTTGAGACTTAGCATGTTCGAGTTCCAGATTTTCCTTTTTCACTTATTCGATCTATTGTTTAAGTGTGCCAAGGAGAGTCGCTTACTCAGCCTTTATCACAGTAAGATGCTCTTCTAACTTCTGGATTTCAGAAGTCACCACATTGATCATCTCCTCTATCATTGAACCTTCATCCACTAATTGTTGAATATGAGTGGAAGTACTGGATTGTTTCTCCTTAAAGCACCTCACTCGATTAGCTTGCATCTCAACCCTCTGATGTTGATCCTTAAGAGCCCTCAAGTTCTCAAAATATGAAAGGAATGACTCATGCTGAACTCTTGATACTTGATCAGCCTTGAATAGATATGTTATGGCCTTCTTTACGTCGTGAAGGGCCTTGAGGCTGAAAGAAGCTGAGATGTCCCTCTTCACCCACTCTTGAAAGACTTGGTGTTTCTCTTGATGGCCAGAAGATTTAGAAGGATGCCTTGAGGATTTTAGATTTGTCTTAAGTTGCCCGAACTCTTTAAAAAGCTCAGGCAAAACTGCAGTGGTGGAAATAGGTGAAGGAAAATAGGGCAGTGCTCTAGCTTCTTCAGAGGGCGTAGCAATAGAGGAAGTCTCAACAGAGGGAGGAGCCCGAGAAGTAGGAATAATGATGATGGTAGGAGCAGTGGTGGTCTTAATATTCTTCTTAAGCCTAGGGATTGGAATCCCTGTGACCCTAGAAGTTAAAAAAGGTTGAGGAAGTTTTGTCTTGTGCACCAGACGTGGACGAGAATTGCGCGAGTCCTCTCCGCCCTGTTGCAAAACTAAGAAAAACAAAGTTAGGAGAAATATTACAATTAAGAATTAAGGAAGGTAAGATGAGAGAGGTCAATATACCTGAATGGAGCCTGAGGCTTTGGAATGAGGGGTAGTGACTCCTGGTTACTAGGGGGATCACTTCCACTAACTGGAAAATAAGGAATTATGCCCAAACCCTCACCAGATGCCTATAAATTTCAAGGATAAAGAGCAAATGTCAGTAACTAAGTTATGGAAAAGAAGGTAGAAGTGAAGGTATTTCTATACCTGAGCAGGGTCTTGAGTAAAAGGAGGAAGCTCCTCTGTAATGGTTGGTGGGTGAGGAAAAGCCAATGCGCTAATTACCTCTGAGACCAAGAGGATCTTAAGGACTATAGCCTCCCCAAATGCTGTTGTTGTTGGTTGCTATGACTCATGAGCTAGAGATGGCTGGGGAAAATAAGAACAGAAAATAAGTATAAATAAAAAGATATTATGACAGGAAGATTCAAGATAGAAGTACTCACCGAATTGTTGTCCTCTTCCACAAAATGCAACATCTCCCCAGTTGACGGGTCAAACTGGGAAGTACGAGCCACCACCGATGGAGGAGAAGTTCAAGGAATAGAGGTAGAGCTTTGCCCGACTGAAGATACAACTACTCCGACCTTAGCCTATAAAAAGAAAAGTTAGGTATTAAAACTCTATAGTGATGGGAATACAAGTATAAAGTGTGGAAAAGAGATATACCTTTGAAGGCTTAGCCCGAGAGGAGGAAACATGCATTGGTCGGCCAAGTAGAAATGAAGCCTCGGGCTGAATGGACCCTTCACCTCTAATGTCCTATTTAAAAATACAAGTAAGGAGTCAATGCAAATATTGAAACAATAAAGGAGAACAGGGTACTTAAAAGAATTGAACCTTTACCACCAATTCCTTAAGGGTAGCATTAAGAACAAACTTGTCTTTCTTATACAACTTTGCTCCTAATGGCTCATCCCTGGAAATGACAGTAGGCTTCTTGGTTGCTTGGGGCCCTAAACCCAAAAGAAATGAAATTGTTAGCTCTTAAACACAAAATGTAAGTAAGAAGGGAAGGTTGAAACAAAATTCACTTACTGGAAGCTTTCTGTTTCTTCCTACCCACGCCTGCCTCAGCCACAGAAGCAGAATACTTGGAAGATTTAGCGACATGTGCCCTTGTTCTCTTCTTTGTAGGGGTTGCCTACAGACCATGAATGGAAAGTTGAGCCCGAGGTCGCTCTTCGGGCTTGGACTTTGAAGATTCCACTACTGTTGCCCGAGTCCGTATTGTGGCCCACAACAGGCTCAACCTCGCCTTCTGAGTCTCTAAGTAGCTCAGAGACATCCTCACCTGCTCCAATGCCTTGTCTCTTTGCCTCAGCTACGGCTTCTTGAAGGACAAAGGCATCCCCAGCCTCTTCATCCTACTCGACGTCCATTTCTGCGGAGTTGCCTTGGGCTACAAGTGTAAGGAAACAAAAAAAAGTGTTAGAAAAAGGCAAATTCATGAAATTTCATGAAATTACAAGTAAAAAAAGGTAAAAGGTACCTATAAGAAGGTGTTGATTCTTCTGATGAATCATTTCCTTCCAATTTGCAAGCTCATTTAGCTTTAGATAAGATTTGATTGAGGGTTGCTTGAAGAAAAGGTCATAGGCTTCACGTTGGTCTCCTCCATACTTCTTAATCCATTTTGCTTCCCACCAAGAAGACGAGCTTGAAGTGCATTCAAAGTTCAGGGCCATGAGCTTTCAAGAAACCTTGCTCAGTACCTTAAGACTTCATCAGGCATCTTGGAATGTGACTTCTTATGGAGAGTGAAGATGATAAGAGGTATTGCAATGAATGGAGTCGAATAAGGGCACTGGGATAACTTGTCTAAACCCTAACTGTCTAGCACAGAAGTTGGGGTGGTAAACCTCCAGCCTGCGCTTATAGTGGTCACTCCTCACTCCCCAAGCTAGGCCTATTGGTTGTATGCAGCTGATAAATCTCTTTCTATAGAAAGGGCAAGCGTCTTCTCAAAAAATATCTTGGAAAGCTTGGT
The DNA here is from genome assembly GCF_916048215.2 of Malus sylvestris. NCBI lineage: Eukaryota > Viridiplantae > Streptophyta > Magnoliopsida > Rosales > Rosaceae > Malus > Malus sylvestris. The sequence continues at coordinate 19,145,240 of NC_062272.1, forward strand.
CAGAGAACCAAGGATATCTCCTCAGCACGGACGCTCCCTATTCCAAGTCTGCCTGAGTCCTGTAGACTCTGAAGAAGTAAAGGTAGCAGAAGGTGGAATGATTGGTGAGAGAGGCCTTAGCGAGGATTCGAGTAAGGGCCACTCCTTCTGGAAATTCAAGGTTGGGAGCCCGAAGCTCGGGGAAATACCATTAAAGCCAAGGCTAGATCATCCAAGTTGGACCATAAAGGTTGGTTTCGAATGGTTCACCCTTGGTAATCTCATACAAGAGATGATGGAGATGAGCAAGAAGGAAGATGCTCGTGGCTACATCGTTAAAGTTGTGAAGAGCTTCTACGAAAAGAATCCATTCTACTTTCACTCCTTTAGATTTATTAAGGAAGACTTGTTTGTTGAGTCAGTAGAGGAGAAAATACATATGCTCCTGATCTCTGTTCGGGTTGGAGGAAAAGGGGCCAAATTCCTTCTTGGCAAACGAGATGAAGCCTGTAAATAAGGTCTCATAGCTCTTGAAGGTTAAGAAGTTATACTCCATTTGAAGAAAGAGAGCAGAGCTGCCCGAGATTTCAGCAATATGGTGAGAATGAGAAGCCCAATCATGGGTAACATCTACGACCCTGCCCGAAGGCCTTAGCCCGAAGACCTGCGCCATATCGAGGATGGTCAGGGACATGGGCCCCATCTTAAAGTTGAAAGTATTGGTGCCTGAGTTCCAAAAGAGAAGAACCATAATAAGCAGCTCGGGCTTAGCAATCACAGTCGACTTAGACAACATTATCAGCTCATAAATTCTGTTGTTCATCCATTTCCTTTTGAAAATGGGCTCGAGCTCATTTATCCATTGTGTCCATGCCTCATCCTTCATAAGTAGGAAGCTGTGACGGTGGTTTGACCATTTAGAAGACGAAATGCCCAACTTAGCTTGAAATGGGTTTGGGGTATACCAATTCTCCTTGGGCATATTGTTTTCTATAGCTACAGGGACCTGACAACTCCATGCAGGCCCCAAGAAATGTACTCCTCCTTCATCCAAGAACAGTTCAGTATGTAGCCTGTCCGAATGCGATGAAAGTCGTTGAGCAAGGGGCGCATGGTGGAAATCCCCTCACTAGCCTCACAAGGAGATTGAGTTCGAGCAACTTTGGGTGCCATTGGATGATTTTGAGGAGAAGATAGGAAAAAAATCAGAATTAAGGGGCAAGAACTGAAGAACGAGAAAAGTTTCTGGAAAGTTTGAAGGCTCTGAGAATTCTAGGAAGTTCTGGGAATTCGAAGGTTTGAAGTTGCTAAGGTATTTAGCCAAAGGGTTTAAGTGAAAATTATATAGTAAGTGGTTACTTAACGATAGAATTCGTGGGTTAGTGCAAAAGTTTAGTTAACAACGGCTGTTTTAAATGGTGCAAGTCCCGAGTGAAGGCGTGCAACAACTATTTAATCATTATTAGCGTCTTGGGTTACAGACTCAACAATGATTAAAGGGGGCACTATTTGGGTTAATATTTGAACATTGATTTTGAATGAAGGAAAGACCAAGGATGTCAACTAAAATGGGACTTAGCCGATGCCCAACACAGAGCCCAAAGGGAAATTAAAGTCTTCTTACCCACATACAAGCCACGTACTTACCATTGAATAGACAAGTGATGGAGACTAACCTACTACCAGCCAAAGAATACTTTCTAGTGGCATTCCAAGTAAAAAGTTGATAACTCACTACCCTCCAAGTGTTTTCGGGCAAGAACAAAGTTACAGTAGTCAGGCTAAATTGCCTATAAAAGGAGGAAAAGGCCCTAGAGATAAGGACACTCAACCAATCAAACAAACATACAAACTCTGCTTTCTAGCCAGATTTGCATCCAAAAGCTGAAATCAACCCATATGTATTTTAGCGACAAGCTATCTTTGTCCAGTTTAAAGCTCTGTTATCTCTCTTAGTGGCGTAGTATCGATTCCCTTGTGTAAACTTGTTTATCATCCATCCTTTTTTAGCACATAAACCCCTGTTAATTCAAAGAGAAGCTATTGCAAGAGGTTCAACCTTGCCAGACAAGGTGAAATCTTGCCTAAGGCTCTTTGTTTGTTTTCTAAATTTGTAGATCTATTACTTAATGCATTCTCCAGTATGTATTCAAGTTATTTCCATCAGTTTTCCTATCTTAAGAGTTCCATTTACATCTAGATCTAGTTAGTTTAATAGATATGTTATCATTAAAATCAATCAAGAACCTCGTAAATGGCTTAAAGGGGCCTGGACTCCCTTCATTTGAACATACAAGACTATGAACTAAAAGTCCTTGTTTACAAGGCAAGAAGAAGAACTTAATATGGACTTAACCCATCCACGACAATCCTTTGATAACAAGATGTCCGAGTAACTTGGGGCGCAATTAATCGACTAAAAACATACTTGTTCTACATCTGCTATACTGAGATAGCAGTGGCACGCCTAGCACTTAGTTATTTTTTATTGTGACCCTCAAGGCCTACACTTAAGGCCCCACAAAGGCACACTAACTCTGTCCTCTTCTTGTAGCACATCAACAAGTAAGAGCCCGACTACACATCCAAAGTGCCAATCCCTTGGGGAGCTGTGCTAAGGTCCGAGGATCCTTTTCCAAAGAAATCTTTGCCCAAACAAGTACTACTTGCATATTATTCAGAATTTGCTATCTTACCTTTTAGCAAGCATACGTGCGCACCTGTACCTTGTGCCACATACAAAAATATTGAAACGTAATTTCAAAACTTTTTTTCTTTTTCATGTGTTTGTGAACTAGGTCAATAAAAACAACTTTGAAACGAAACGTGTATATCTTAGCTAAGCTAAGAATGTTTCTCTCGTTCTGGTGAGGTTGATGAAATGAGCTCACTGTTTTAGTGATGAGAACCTCAGAAACTTAGGTGGTCCAATTTTATTGGGATTCATGAGTTGTTTTAATCTACATATAACTTTGCTTTCATCTTGGAACCATAGCTGGCTTTTGAGTCTTTGACGTGCATATTACTCTGTGCTAAGCATCAAACCACAATGCATGCATGCATCCTATGAATGACAAGACGAATACTTTTCTTCGGAGATTAGATGCTTTATTTTCTATACCAAATGCTTAATTTGTGATTCAATTCAAGACATTACTAATCAATTCTATGTACTATATTAATGTAATATCCAAATTTAGATTTTATTATCAGTTAGTGATGTACAATAAATTTAGGATGCTATTATTGACACTAAAAAAAATACACTAACAAGTGTGCAAATGAGTTTTTTAGAGTATCAATAATAGTACCTCAATTTAAAAATTGCTAATATGAAGTTAACTTTGAAGGGTAAATTAGACGTTAGATTCGCAACCTATAAAAAATGTTAAGGGCTTATAGGTGAGAAAATGATGGTATTACACTCTAAAGTGTGTCAAGTGACTTAAGTTGACGAAAAGTTGGTTAGAATAGCTTTAAATATAATAGTAGGGATGAAATTAACAATTTTTAATGAATTTAGAGACTTATTTTACCAAAAAAATAATTTAGGGACCTAATTTTCACTGAGATGATAGTTCATGGATTAAATCGGCACTTCAACCTATTTATTATTATGAGTTAGTAAGGGTTCAATTGATAATTGTTTTATTTTATGTTATCTGTGAATTTCTATCATATTTTAATATTGTACATGATGATGTCGATATATTTAATAAGTATTGAATGAGATAAAATCATTAATTAACATGAAGTTTACACATTATTTGTCTCATTATGTTATATTAAAATTTTGATATATGTGGATTAATTACATATACACCGCCTAAGGTTTTTTTTATATTTTCACAAAACTCCTTAGGTTTTCAACATACACAAACACCCCATGACATTTTAAAATTATTTAAACTTCCCGCCGTGACAAAAAAACGTAACAGTTTCATCTCTACAATTTCATCTGTTATCATGATATAATCTCAATTTCATCTATTATAATAATATAGTTATTATTTTTACTCAATAAAAAAGCTTTTTGCCATTTTAAAATTATTTTATGCTGATGTCAGCATAAAACTAACAAAATCCTAACGGTAGGGGTTTTGTGAAATGATTTTAAAACGTCAGCAAGTGTTTATGATATGTAAAAAATTTCAGGAGGTTTTGTTAAAACACAAAAAATCTCAAGAGATGTGTATATAATTAACCCATAAAATTGCACACCTTGACTTAGTCAAATTGGTTAGAGTAGTATTTTTCACTTATGTGAAGAAAAAAAAATGTGATAAGATGATCATTAGACAGCTTTTTATTTAGACAAAGTCAATAAAATGAAATCGGTATATTATTTTTGTCCATAAACTTTTTGATTTAGGCCTAAATTTTATTTCATATTTTCTATGCCCATTTCGCTGATAAAATTAAATGACGAAATAAATTTAATATCCCCAATTATATGGATCATTTACTCCTTAATTTGATATTTGAAATTTAGAAAACTTCATTTTAATCCTTGATAAAGATGACTTTATGATTAAAATCATGAGTAAGATCAAAATCTAATTTTAGTCTCTTGATACATTAATAACCTCATTTATTAATTATATTTTAATTTTTTTATAATTATTTCTCTTTTTTCCCTAATTTTGAATGTATTAATTTTATTTCATTTTCATTTTCATTTTCATTTTCATTTCATTTATCCTAATATATCTTATTGTAAACATTTAGATAACTAAGTTTTGTTATACAATATATTTCTATGTAGTTTGTCTGATTCATTTAGGTACATTAAATTGATTATAATAAATTTCGGTGCATACATTTAGATACATACATTTCGATACAAACATTTAGGTACATTAATTCAATATAATACATTTTGGTACTAACATTTCGGTGCATATATTTCAGTACACACATTTAGGTACATTAATTTAATATAATACATTTTGGTACTAACATTTAAATACATTAGTTCAATATAATACAATTCGGTACATTAATTGAGTATTTCAAGTTTGAAGAATGTTAAATAAAATTAATAAATTAAAAAACTCTTTTTTTTGTCAAAAAATGAATTTAAATTTGTATATTAATAAATTTAAATATTTAATGGGAGATATTAAATAAAATGCACATTAATTATTTTGAATTAAGGATACATCAAGGAATTATAATCAATATATAATCTAACACTAGATTTATTTTAAATTTCAATCTTCTTGAAGGATTAAAGTTAAAAAACCACTTTGAAATTTGAATGTTGTTTTGATGCACTTGCAACAAATAGAAAAAGGATTGTTTTATTGACACTTTGTTGGGGGACTTTTAGGTCGAGGTGGACTTGGGCTTTAAGAACGTCCTTTTGTCTCCCTTGGTTCGGTTTCGTACCAAGTCCTGGAATACCTTGAAATAGTTAGCTTGTCTTAGAAAATATAGCGGTTGGATCAACAACTCGAAGATAGAATGATTTAAGCAAATAATGACTTGATTAAGAGAAGTGTGGTGTGGAAGCTAGAAGTTTATCAGTTTAACATGTTGAGAGAGAGTTGGCATGGTTGCATGGTGCTTCTGGTAGATAATCTGGGTTTCCTAGGGTAGCAGCAAGGCTTACGATAGTTGGGATTTTCAATGCAAGGTTGTGGGAAATACTAAGGTTGCATGGATGATGATGCTTGAGGCTTGAAGTATGCTTCTGGACTAAGTGGAACTTTCTAGGCTTCTTCTTGAGTGGTTCTTTCTTACTACGTTCTCTCTATTTCTCCCTATGTGTTACTCTAACCCCCCCCTTCTGTGTTACCTTCTGCGTTGCCCCTTCTCTAATGGTTTCTCCCTCCTTATGTAAGTGAAGGGCTCTTCTCTAAGTTTCAAGGGAATTTCTCTTTGTGGTTTGGTCTTCCCCTTCTTTCTCCCTAGGCCTCCTATAATTCCCTTTTTGGTGTAAGATAGATGCACTGTTGAGACCTGTAGTTTGCTTCTTCCCTATACGCGTCTTTCCCAGGGCGGCCTTCTGCAGGCACTAATTCTGGTAGTGCGCCTCACGGCTTTCGCTCGTTAGTTATCTGTGCAGGTTGGGAAGGGAAAATCAGCATTAAATGCCTAACTTGTTGGGCTTAACATGCATTTAATGCAAGAATCTAGTTTAGATCTAACTAAGGGAGTTAGCTTGCTAGGGAAATGGGTAAACTAGGCTAATTCTCTCTCAATGATGCCTACATGAAATGCAAAGGGTATGGGCTTGGATCTTTGGGCGCCCAAGCAACCCAAAGTCTTCCACAGGCTGGCTAACCTTTCGTAACAATCCACACCACAATCCACTTGACAACCCCCGAATATGTAACATGGGCTTAGCATGGTAGTGATTAGCATGAGAAAGCATGGCGTGATGAATAGGTATGAGCATAGCGTGAGTATCCGGCTTAATCACCGTAGCATGGCATGTTTGTAAATAAATTCCTCGTCGATCTCGTGCCTTGGCATGTATTTGGGCTTAAATGTAGGCTTTGCATGACAATTGGACCTTGAGACTTGATTGGCTTGGTGTGTGACATTTTTAGGCCCCAACACACCTCATATTTTTTTCTACACGCAAAATAATATTTTCATTTTAAATTTTCACAATATCACCATGTAATATGATATATCCTAGTATGGTTTGAGAGATTTTGTTCTCACATAATTTTCCTACAACATGAGATTTAACAGTTTTATTGATCTATATAATTTTGCAGTTTTCAATGAGCTTGACTTTCATAATTTTGTGTATTGATCGTGCTTTATTATAATTTTATAAATGTAGATTGCAAGGACCCCTTTGGGGATGAACTTTTTCGTGAATATTTTTTCATCAAGATTTATTTTTCATGGAATATATATATATATATATATATATATATATATATAATGACTTTTCTTCGATGAATAGAATATCATACTTTATTTAAAAAAAAAAAGAAAATTAGTTATATTATACAAAATGATTATTTACTCTTTAAGTATTTATTTTAAACAGAAATAAAAATTTAAAATTCTATTTTATTTCTTTTCAAACTCTCAAACTACTTTCACCCTCAAATTTTAAATAAAAATTGTAACCAGTAAAAGCACAAACACATATTAGAGCATAATATGAGCTTCTATTACTCATATGGCCACACCACGACAAAAGTTCAATTCTTGCCTTTCTCATCCCGTAAAAAATTAATAACAAATACTATTTCAAGTGTCCAAATATGAAATTTACTTACACTTACGCAAAGAATAATTAGAATTATTACCATTGTATTTTTTTTAATACTAATAATTAGAATCCAAAAAATAAAATTTGGATATTAAGAAATTGACTAATTAAGAGCAGGAAAGATAGGATAAAAAAAAAAAAGTGAAGTGAGGTGAGAGAACGAAAGATGGGGGGAATATGCCAGGTAGAAGAAAGATTCCTACATGACTGAGAAATTTAGAGGGTCGTTTGCAGTTAAATACGGATACAACCCCCCTTCCCTTCCCTCCATTCCCATACTTCACTCCTCTCTTTCCTCATATTTCTCTCTTTCTGTTGTCTAAAATTAATTACATTTGGTAAAAAGCCATTTCTACCCTTTGGCCTTGTAAACTTGGTCTTTGTGTTTCATTCCCAAAACTACTTCTTCATCACTACAAAGACACTCCCTCTAACTCGATCTGGTTTTTCATCACTACTAGTTGCATGAACACACAGATACAGGTTCTCCTCGTACTGTGATTTCTGCATGATTTCGTGCCTCGGTCTCAGATTCTAAGATTTCTTCACCTTTGTGTACGGCTTCAGATACAAGGTTTGTTTGTCTTTTCACTCTTGTGCTATTGTTTGGTTTTGTTCATTTTCTTGTTTGTGTTCTTTAATCTTCATTTGCCTGCTTATGTAATGTAATTGATTGGATCCGAAATCACATTCTTTCCATATTTGGATGGTAAGGAAATGATGACCAAATCTCTAATTATTCGTTTTACAAGATGATATTTTGTCATATTTTAAACCATTCGTTTTATAGGTGTTTGGCTAACTGGCCTAACTCACATCTGCAACCCACTAACATTGATCAACATGATCATTGTTACTGAAATTCTCAAATTTAACCCCATATTCCCCTCATCTTTCACAAGCTTTCACAAGGTTTCATCCTTTTTTTTTCTTTCTTTCTTTCTTTCCTAGTTTTGCTAAACCTTGGGCACGTAATGCCAAGGTATTTTCATTACAAGAATATTCCTGGAAGTTCTTTTCAGTTTCACCTATTCTTCACGTTTGTTCTCAAAAAGAAAGAAGATCAAATCAAAAGGGAAATTGCGTGAGTTTTTTCAAGCTGTTTTTTATTCATGGAAATGAAAAAATGTAACTGAAAGCAGTGGCTCCTTTGGAGGGTGCCAAAGGAGCAGCTGCACAGAGCACCATCTCCGGGAGCCCCCATTTTTAATTATATATATATAACTTAATTAGTACATACCTAGATTATTTTTTATTTTGAAAATTGTTGTATCTTTTTATCTACGTCCTTTTTTCTTGATTAAAAATTTCATTTATGTGACATATACTATAGACGATATTATGTTACAAACTTGACTTTCATACTAAGTTTCGTACTTGTAAATATATCATAGAAAAAAAAAATTATTTTAAACACAAAAAAAAATTGTACGTTGAAGGTTCACAATTTAAATTTGCACTGGGCCTTTGAAATCCCAAAGCCACCCCTAGGTGAAAGCATGCAATATATGATGAGAACTTTAACGAAAAAAATCTGATACTGTTCACTTTAATGAAAAACCATATTTTTACACTAAAAAGTCAATCCTGGTACTATTCACTTTACGCTTTATTTTGTCTTTATCATTAAAACTCAAAGTTTTCAAGCCATTTTCATTAGTCTTCCTATATATGATATTGTGTTTCCGGTGGGTTTAACAAAAACTTGAATCTTTTGCACAAGGGCCTGAGGTTAAATTTCTGAATCTGGCACTTACTTTCTTTTTTGTTTTTTTTTTTGTTTTTTTTTTGGTTAATGTAGATTGGGTTGTGTGAAAAATATATTTAAATATGTATTTGTCCGTTTATTTTTTGTCAGTTTAGAGCTCTGGAAACAAACAGCTAGTTGTAGTAGATGCAGCAGTGTAATTTGACCTTAGCCCTGCTTTCAAGAATTTTAACTTCACTTGAATTTTTTCCTAGGAATATTTGACCAAAAATTACTAAAATAATAGCAAAAAATTATTTAAAATTCAAATTTCAATCCATCTCTCTGCTAATTCAGCTGCATCTATTTACTATACCAATTTAATTTGCTGTCGTTGTGAATGAATAATTCAGTTTGTGAGTTTGACACAGACAAGATTTTGCGTCTTTTAATTATATATCTACAAAAAGATCAAATCCATTTTTCTAATTGGAAAAAATTAATAAATTCTTATTTATTGACTCATGACTTCCTGTGTTGTGGGCCATTTTCTCATGCGTCATTTAGTGTGAAACTGTCATCATCAAGGTCGTATGGTTCTCTTGACGAACTCATCTGTTTACGAAAGTTCATTGATTGCAGTGGAATCAAATAAACCCCTATTTTGTCTTGTTTTTCCTCTGCTGTCTTCTTTTGGTTCATGAGAGAATTTCAGTAGAATTGTCTTATTTAGGACACTTTGGTTACCAGATAAAATCAAAATACATGGTATCTTGTTTTTGTGAGAGGTGCCCTGCAGACGACACTGTCCAAACCCCTTCCCAAATTTTTATGTGCTCACCATGTTTTGATCATCTTTGTGTCACATAATTGATAAAATCACATTGTTTTTCTTTTTCCTTGAATAAAAAATTTCAGGTTTTGAGCAGTTGAAGGGAATACAATAACTTGAGAGGAGGGCTAACTAATTAGCGATGGCCAATGATCAATTGGAGGTGCTGAATGCACTTGATGTGGCCAAAACACAATGGTACCATTTCACAGCAATTGTGATTGCAGGCATGGGATTTTTCACTGATGCATATGATCTCTTCTGCATTTCCCTTGTCACGAAATTGCTCGGCCGCATTTATTACCAGAAACACGGAGCTGCAGAGCCAGGCAGTTTGCCTCATAATGTTTCGGCCGCTGTCAATGGTGTTGCCTTCTGTGGCACCCTAACTGGCCAGCTTTTCTTCGGCTGGCTTGGTGACAAATTGGGCAGAAAACGCGTCTACGGCATGGTCCTTATGGTCATGGTCATTTGCTCTATTGCCTCCGGCCTCTCGTTTGGTAGAGAACCCAAGGCAGTGATTTCAACACTCTGTTTTTTCAGGTTCTGGTTAGGCTTTGGCATTGGCGGCGACTACCCTCTTTCAGCCACTATCATGTCTGAGTACGCAAATAAAAAGACTCGCGGAGCCTTCATTGCTGCCGTGTTTGCTATGCAGGGTTTTGGGATTTTGGCTGGTGGAACGGTTGCAATTATTGTGTCTGCAGCTTTTAAGGCAAGATTTCCTGCACCATCTTACGAAGCTGATCCAGCCACCTCTATTTTCCCTGAAGCAGATTATGTTTGGCGCATTATTTTGATGTTTGGTGCTATCCCAGCTCTGATGACTTACTACTGGCGTGCGAAAATGCCAGAAACTGCTCGGTACACTGCCTTGGTGGCCAAGAATGCCAAGCAGGCTGCTGCTGATATGTCAAAAGTTTTGCAGGTTGAAGTTGAAGCAGAACAAGGGAGAACTGAGCAAGGAGGGAATGATTTTGGTCTTTTTTCAAAGGAATTTCTTCGGCGTCATGGTCTTCACTTGCTCGGAACTACCAGCACATGGTTCTTGCTTGATATTGCCTTCTACAGCCAGAATCTATTTCAAAAGGACATCTTCAGTGCCATTGGTTGGATTCCAAAGGCAAAGACCATGAGTGCTCTTGAAGAAGTCTTCAAAATTGCCAGAGCGCAAACCCTCATCGCCCTATGCAGCACTGTCCCAGGGTACTGGTTCACTGTGGCATTCATCGATAGGATTGGAAGGTTCTCAATTCAAATAATGGGCTTTTTCTTCATGACTGTTTTCATGTTTGCATTAGCCATTCCTTACCAGCACTGGACTCTAAAAGAAAACCGAGTAGGGTTTGTTGTGATGTACTCATTGACCTTCTTCTTCGCCAATTTCGGTCCAAATGCCACGACATTTGTGGTGCCTGCAGAGATTTTCCCAGCAAGGTTAAGGTCAACATGTCACGGAATTTCAGCTGCGTGGGGGAAGGCCGGGGCAATGATTGGCGCATTCGGATTTCAGTACGCAGAAAAGGGAATTGGGGTGAGGAACTCCCTTATAATTTTGGGTGTGGTCAACTTGCTAGGCCTGCTATTTACATTCTTGGTCCCTGAATCAAAGGGAAGGTCATTGGAGGATTTGTCTGGTGAAGGAGAGCAAGAAAATGCGGCTCCATCAGGATCAAGGCAGCAAGAAAATGAAACTGCTCCGGTTTGATTAGGCTTCTTCTTATCGTATTTCTATGGCGTTATCAGGTCGAACTTTTTGAATTCTCCTGGTGAAGTTCTTTGATCATGTTGCTTAATCTTCATGCTTTAGTGCCTGTTTAGTCTTTGTTGTAGGGCAATTTTGGTTTTTTATTCTCATTTGCAATTAAAAGTTAAAAGAAACGAACTTTTATAGGCTAAATGCTCCTAGTTTTCTTCACTTTTGTTATGGTTTGTTGATGCTGTTTTATCGTCTTATGCCCCCTCATTTAGCATAATCCACTTTCTAATCAAATAATAATCACATCACTGCACTTTTCTCTGATCAAATTTATGCAATATCATTACTTTATTAAAGACATTTGTATGTAATTTCATCACAGAAACTATCAAAATTTATGCATATTATTAGTAATTTACTACAGACGATACAACAACAACAACAACAACAACAAAGCCTTTTCCCACTAAGTGGGGTCGGCTATATGAATCCTAGAACGCCATTGCGCTCGGTTTTGTGTCATGTCCTCCGTTAGATCCAAGTACTCTAAGTCTTTTCTTAGAGTCTCTTCCAAAGTTTTCCTAGGTCTTCCTCTACCCCTTCGGCCCTGAACCTCTGTCCCGTAGTCACATCTTCGAACCGGAGCGTCAGTCGGCCTTCTTTGCACATGTCCAAATCACCAGAGCCGATTTTCTCTCATCTTTCCTACAATTTCGGCTACTCCTACTGTACCTCGGATATCCTCATTCCCAATCTTATCCTTTCTCGTGTGCCCACACATCCCACGAAGCATCCTCATCTCCGCTACACCCATTTTGTGTACGTGTTGATGCTTCACCACCCAACATTCTCTGCCATACAACATCGCTGGCCTTATTGCCGTCCTATAAAATTTTCCCTTGAGCTTCAGTGGCCTACGACGGTCACACAACACGCCGGATGCACTCTTTCCATCCAGCTCGTATTCTATGGTTGAGATCTCCATCTAATTCTCCGTTCTCTTGCAAGATAGATCATAGGTAACGAAAACGGTCGCTTTTTGTGATCTTCGCTAGATTGCTCCGGTCATTAGTGTGGATAAGTATATAAATGGATAGAGATAGGAAAGCAAACACAAGATGTACGTGGTTCACCCAGATTGGCTACGTCCACGGAATAGAAGAGTTCTCATTAATTGTGAAGGGTTTACACAAGTACATAGGTTCAAGCTCTCCTTTAGTGAGTACGAGTGAATGATTTAGTACAAATGACATTAGGAAATATTGTGGGAGAATGATCTCGTAATCACGAAACTTCTAAGTATCGGAGTGTGGTGTCGTCTTGACTTGCCTTATCTGTCTCATAGGTAGATGTGGCATCTTCTCTGGAAGTACTCTTCCTCCATCCAGGGGTGGTATCTTTAACTGGTGGAGATGCACAAGGTAATGTATCAATTTCACTTGAAGCTTACTTGTAGTTTCAGGCTTGGTCAAGCGCGATACAAACCATGTAGTAGGAGTCCCCCAAGTCGCCGAGCTAGGGGATCTGCTGAAAGAGGTGACAGACAAGGTAAGCAATCAGAGCTCCGACTGATTGTTCACCTTCTCCCCATCTTGCAGCAGCATGAAGGATAAAGAGAAGAAAAATGAGAAGAGATGATATGAGATACTTTTGCTTTTGAAGAAGTAACTTTCCACAGGCTTATTCTTGAACTGAGCTGGAGGGTTTTCTGGTTTCCTCCAGAGTATAAGGCCGACTGAAGAATTTGAGGGTCAAAACAAGTCCATCAAATCTAGAGTACGTTCCACCCTGCTGATATGGGATACTTTTGCTTTTGACAGAGTAATGGATGTATCGGCACGTGTGCTATTACGCTTGTCTCCACATGCTTCCTTGTATCCTTCGCACTTGCCCTATCTGTTCCTCAAGCCGATGCGGAATCTTCCCTGGAAACATAAGATGTTGAAGATGAGTACTCGAGAGCAATGCCAGGTAAGTAATCAGGTAAGGGGTTCCAGGCAGTCAGTTCCTGGCTGGAAGCTTGATTCCAAGTGCTGACTGATTGCTCTCTTTCTCCTTGTCTTGCAGGTAAAAACAAGGCCAAAAGAAAAAACAGGGAAAAAGCATGATATGGGATACTCTTGCTTTTAACCCTGATGATATGAGATATTCTTGCTCTAGTATAGCTTGTTTGCAGAGGTATTATCGGGGGGAAAGAAAGCTGAATATTTCGAAAGGCTTTGTTGGGAGTGCCCTCTCAGATATGATGAAGGGTTGAGCATTTTTGCAGGTCTGCCTGTCCGTTGGGGATGGAGGTCGACATATATAGGAGTCTCCCTAACAACAAGTAGTAATGCTATTCCTTTCCCCTGCTTGGTCATAGCACGGTAGTGGGAGCTGCCAGTTTCACATGTTTTAACTCTGTCAGAGCACTTTGAAAAAGTGGTCTGTGGTATCTGGCTCTCGAGATTCGGAGAACGATGCCTCTTCGATTTTTGAGAAAGCAATCATGTTGGGGGTCTGACTCTCGAGATTCGGAGAGCAGTGTCTCTTCGATTTTTGAGGAAGTAATCATGTTGGGAGTCTGGCTCTCGAGATTCGGAGGGCGGTGCCTCTTCGATTTTGGAGCAAGCAATCTTGTTGGGAGTGTTGTCTCGAATGTGAGTAAAGGTTGGACATGTTTGCTAGTCTACCTTGCCACGAAGCACAAAGGTTGACACATAGGGACTTTCCAATTATCCAGCAATGGTACTGTTCCTTTACCCTCTCTTCGATTTTGAGAAAGTAGTCATGTTGGGAGTCTGGCTCTCGAGATTCGGAGGACGGTGCCTCTTCGATTTTGGAGCAAGCAATCTTGTTGGGACTGTTTTCTCGAATGTGAGTAAAGGTTGGGCATGTTTGCTAGTCTACCTTGCCACGAAGCACAGAGGTTGACACACAGGGACTTTCCAATTATCCAGCAGTGGTACTGTTCCTTTACCCTTGTGGGTAATAATATGGTAGCTAGACCTTCAAAATTTATGTGTCTAAACTTTGTTAGTGCTGTTTCTTTGCTATTCTTTTACCTTTCTTGGTCAGAGCGATGTAGTGGGAGCTGCAAGCTTCACGTGCTCAACTTTGGCAGAGAACTTTGGCAAAGTGATCTGTGGTACACATGAGTTATTGTTGCGTGTGGGAAGTGGGTGATTGAACAGTAAGATTCATGTGCTTTCTACTTCACCAGAAGTCTTCGACAGAATGCCCATAATTTCTGCAAAGCTGAGTGTGCGTGTGACAGGTGCTGACAAGGCTAGAAAAGTAGGTGCCTCTTTGATTTCTGAGATCGGCCCTCGTGGTCTCTGAGCAGCCCAGCTTTTGAGAAAGCGAGCGCCTCTTCGATTGATTCGGAGAACGGTGCCTCACCGATTTTTGAGAAAGCAATCATGCTGGGGGTCTGGCTCTCGAGATTCGGGGAGCAGTGTCTCTTCGATTTTTGAGAAAGTAATCATGTTGGGAGAGTGGCTCTCGAGATTCGGAGGGCGGTGCCTCTTCGATTTTGGAGCAAGCAATCTTGTTGGGAGTGTTTTCTCGAATGTGAGTAAAGGTTGGGCATGTTTGCTAGTCTACCTTGCCACGAAGCACAGAGGTTGACACACAGGGACTTTCCAATTATCCAGCAATGGTACTGTTCCTTTACCCTCTCTTCGATTTTTAAGAAAGTAGTCATGTTGGGAGTCTGGCTCTTTAGATTCGGAGGACGGTGCCTCTTCGATTTTGGAGCAAGCAATCTTATTGGGAGTGTTTTCTCGAATGTGAGTAAAGGTTGGGCATGTTTGCTAGTCTACCTTGCCACGAAGCACAGAGGTTGACATACATGGACTTTCCAATTATCCAGCATTGGTACTGTTCCTTTACCCTTGTGGGTAATAATATGGTAGCTAGACCTTCAAAATTTATGGGTCTAAACTTTGTTAGTGCTGTTTCTTTGCTATTCTTTTACCCTTCTTGGTCAGAGCGATGTAGTGGGAGCTGCAAGCTTCACGTGCTCAACTTTGGCAGAGAACTTTGGCAAAGTTATCTGTGGTACCCATGAGCTATTGTTGCGTGTGGGAAGTGGGTGATTGAACAGTAAGATTCATGTGTTTTCTACTTCCCCAGAAGTCTTTGACAGAATGCCCATAATTTCCGCAAAGCTGAGTGTGCGTGTGACAGGTGCTGACAAGGCTGGAAAAGTAGGTGCCTCTTCGATTTCTGAGATCGGCCCTCGTGGTCTCTAGGGAGCCCAGCTTTTCAGAAAGCGAGCGCCTCTTCGATTTCTGAGATCGGCCTTCGTGGTCTTTGAGCAGCCCAACTTTTGAGAAAGCAAACGGCTCTTCGATTTCTGAGATCAACCCTCGTGATCTCTAAGCAGCCCAACTTTTGAGAAAGCAAACGCCTCTTCGATTTCTGAGCAGGCGCCTCTTTGATTTCTGAACCTCCGTCGAGTGCAGATTTTTATAGGGTTGTGCACATCCAAGGCATTGAGGATTTGGAACTTATTGTGTCACTAGTTTCTGGTAATTCTATGATATTATTTAGTAAAAGTAAAATGAACTACTTTCATTTGATAAATAAATAGACACAATCTAGAGAGAAACTTTGGTGCACCGTTTTCATACATTAGCTGTGTTTTTCTCCCAAATCACATGAGATAATATTTAGTATCACATATGCATTATTGTGAAATAATATGAAAAAACTTAATTTTTTGCACTCTACTCTCACATCTTCATGTAGTGTCACAAATCCACCCGTATTACAATATGTAGTTTTGAAGTTAAATTTTAATTCTCTCAAAATCTCAAACAACTCAAAATATTTAACACACAGACGATCGACAAACAACAATTGCCTAGACCCAGTACATCACAACCCAAAAAGCTTCCTTAATTTTGATATTTTGATTGAGAACGGGTGATCGATACAACTGCATGCACTGAAATTCTTTGAATGTATTAATATGTACTTAACTGGACCTAACCATTACCAAGGGGGAATATTCATGACGCTTCAATATACTGTTTAATTACTCAATTACATTTTGGCCATTTCCATATTATCATTCTAACCTTTTTTTTTTTTTTTTTTTAACAAACAATATTATCTATATTAAGGGGAAGGGTGTGAGCTTAATTAGCCTCACAATGAGCTAGCAATAATGTAGTTCAAGTTCGCATTTGGTGAAAATCGAACTTAAGACCCCTCACTTACAAGTGAAAAGGAATACTACTAAACCGTAGTACTAAGTGTGTTTTCTAACAGGACAATCAAACGTACGTTTGTTTGTTTGTTTGTTTGTTTTTTTTTCAACGAATAATGTTAAACATACAAAACTGATGCATTATTAACCATCTCTCTTAATACGGATCAATATACCGCATGCAATCAACATCATCAAGCATAAGAAACCGCATCTGAATTTACGTCGTGATTAACGACCATACAACATAGTATCGAGATTGTTTAACAAGAGATTAGTCGGTGATGATTGAGTTTCATTTACTTGGATTTAAGTTGAGAAATGCAAGTGATCAAACTAATGGAAGGCTCTAATTGTTCAGATGAAGTTACGGATACATTACATTGCTAGCTCACAAGAAGAAATTATTCTTTCCCGGTGAGACAATTTTGTGGGGGCAAACTCAGAATTCTCCGGCGCTGAACTTTCCCTAAGAAAACCTTCGTGGGCAACTACGTCCCAAAAGGCCTGCCTGAAAGTCTTTACGGACAAAATGGCTTGCCCAGCAAAATTGTATCTCGGACAGCTCTATCTCTACGGACGCATTCATAAACATGCACACTTGCATCAACAATTTTAGCAAATTGTCTGTCAGACGTTATTAATTTGTAAATCATCGAACTCTAGATCTACCATTGTGGAGGCAGAATGGACATCTGATATTAGCCAGAATTCGTTTCGTTTATATACTAGGGATTACATTGAGCTAGTCATACCAAAAGGACAGATTTTACAATGCTTACTACATTATCCAGAACGGTCCTCTTTCTTGATGAACTCAGCAGCCGCCGGTGAATTCTGTATCAGAGGTGTTCATCTTCCACGGCTCCTACTCCCACACAAGTTTGAAACAATGTGATTAAACAGCGCTATACAAGCAATGAAACTCAATATAAATAGAACCGACTATTATAACTATTGATTAGGCGAACAAAATATAGAGACAAATTCTCAGATTGAGTCATCTGTCATCCCTTCCCTACCCCCGAACAACCCGGCCAAATACATACCTAAATTTGCATCTCTAATTGTTCCTGGAGAGAACACAATAACATGTCAACCTCACTTTCATATTGATACATGTCTAATAGCATTTAATTAATCATTTAGTAGAGTGAATTTGAAACAGTACGCCAAATAAAATCATCATACGGTTAAACAATTTTTTTGATTAGTTACCATTTTTGCTTGAACTCTGCTCCATATCACTTTGTTCTTGCCATGACTGCTTCATCTCAGAAGATTCACACCCCATAAAGGGGTTGCCTTCTGATGATGAACATGACTGTGGAACCGAAAATGAATTTCTGCTAGTTGTCTGCTTCTTAGAGATTGAAGATTCAGCAGTAGAGCTCGTGTCTTCATTTGTTCTCGAGGGCCCAGCTTCGTTAGGATTGTGCGGATTATCTGGGAGTGGGCTTTCGTCTTGCATAAATTTTGATCTCTTCCTAATAAACTGATTATTCTTGGAATTTTGACATGTTGGTACCTTCTGATCATTAGAGGAGTATGTAGGGCAAGGAGAGGTTTTCTTTAATATCACCTTTGGGATGGGCAAATCTTCACTGATGGAGTTGTCAACAACAACTTCATCTGTGCCGTTTGAGCTTGCAGCCTTTGCTGCTGCTTCCATTTCCCACATCTTGAATATGGCGCTCGTCAAGCGTTCTCTAGCCAAATCTATCTCAATGATAGGTTTTGGATAGTTAAACCCAAACTCTACACCTGAAACTTTAAGCACAGAATCAGGTGCATCCCAAGGATGGTGGATCCACTCGGTTGGCAAACGTGATAACTCAGGCAGCCAATGCCTTACATATTCACCCTCTGGGTCAAATTTTGAGCCCTGAACCTAAATCCGAAAATTCAGTTAATTAGAAAGAACAGAGTGAAATAAGATTCTATGTGAACATTACTAAAGCAAAAACTTACCTCTGGACTGTCCAAACGCTCAAGCTCATGGCCATCTGGTAAACTCCCAGAGATATACTGCCAACCAAGGATATCGCTTTCCAAATCGGCATCTATAAGCGTATCCCAGAAATACTTCATTCCCCATCTCCAAGGAAGAAGCAACACTTTCACAGCAAAACTTGAAACGATCACTCTTATCCTGTTGTGTATCCACCCAGTTGCCCATAGCTCTCTCATTCCTGCATCAACCAAAGGGTAACCGGTCCGACCTTGTCTCCAAGCCTTAAAATTGGCTTGGTCAGCTTGCCATGGAAAAAACTTCAAGTTGCTCAGCAGTGGTCTCTCATGAGTGAACGGGAAGTTAAAACATAGATACCGTGAGTATTCTCTAAGCCCAATGGCCCTCAGAAAAAGTGTCACACTCTCTTCCCCAGTAGAGTTCCCTTCTTTTGCCCACAGTATCTGCTTCATTCGAGCTGATTGGAAAACTTTCCTAATGCTCAGTTCTCCGAAGTGAAGATATGGGGACAAAAGTGATGTGGAGTTTTGTCCAACCTTCATCCTGTTGTTTGAGTAGTCAAGCAGGTGCAACTCGAAAAATTCACTTAGTGCCTTGTCAGCATTGCTCCAACCAGGAGACCATGCTCTTCTTAGGAGGGCATTGCTAGACTTTTCCGTTTCATTTTCGAGACCCAGTTCCTCGAGTGAACATTTTGCTACAGTTCCTATCACTAACAACAATAAATGTAATAAACTCCTGTTCTTTATTTGTTTTCCTGAAAACACAAACAAGCAGACGTGCCACACGCAGATCTTTGGAAGTTGAAAAGTACCTGTTGCCGAAATCAATTTCCATGGAGGAAGACGTGTCACAAGTTCCCGTTGTATGTGTAAGCACTTATCCCAGTACACCTCGAAAGTTGTATAAGCTTGTCCTTTTCCAGCATATACTTCCCATGGCTCATACAACAGATCTGCATTGAAGCTTTGCACAGAAATGCCTAGCTCCACCAGCTTTCCTTTGATGTTGTGATCACCAACAAGTGAAACGGGATCTGGGATGAAAAAAACAGGTAATATGTACAAAGTGGAAAAGAAAAGTAAATGCCTCGAACTAACTACGCAAGCAGCATCGACTTACTTAGCAGCACGACAGAGAAGGGCTGCCCTCCTACTCTTAACCTAATAGTCGATTTAATAAATTGGTTTTCGGTAAGATTTGTGACATGCCCTAGTTATAAAAGAAAACAAATTTTGACCATTTCTTGAGTGGGATTTTGTGAAATATCTCGAAGAAGCAAAACCTTCAAGTTAATGATAGATAATTCATTAGTTATGTTGTGTATACAGACTCAGTTTTGTATTACCTTAGCTTTTCGGATCAATGGTAGCTTAACAGTTACGACTGTGCACAGGCAAAATTTTAAGGATGAATAGAATCATCTTCCACTAGTCTAAAACACAATACAAATACAGAGATCCGATGAAGGATTGAGATTTCCATTTCTCGATATATGATAAATCAGGACAGAGACACAAACTTATTGAGAGAATTAATTAGATAAGGCATAAAAAGAATTAAAACTAGATAAGCTTCACTAATCTTTTCGCGAATTAAAGTTATCAGTTGATTGAAATTACTTTCAAGAGAGGTTCCAGGATATACCATAAAGATGGTTGAAAACTACTTTGGTAGCTCCAATGGCTTGAATGCACTCGATGAGAGCAGCCAGAGTACTCTGAGTTTTGATAAGAACAAGTTCTGCCCCAAGGGATTTCAGGGATTGGTCCAAATGAGCAAGAGACTGCTTCAGCCACCACCGTGATACTCGACCTGGGTAAAATTGCTCTTCCTCTTTGGGGCACCAAATATAAACAGGAAAAACACTACCATCCCTAGCAGCAGCAGCTAAGGCAGGATTGTCCTCAATCCTCAGGTCCCTCCTAAACCAAACTATAGTCTTATTGCCACTCATACTGCCTAATTCGGTTTCTTCATGATCAAAATTCAGTATCAAACTTCACAAAACTCTCAAAAATCACCCCCCATCCTTCCCCCCACTAATTATGAACATGAAGTACTAATCAATCACGAAATCAGATTTGAGGTGCTAAAACACAGAAAACCAACAAAGCAACTCAGAATTTCAAACTGCAAGTTCTCCTAACGGTATGAAGTGCTGAAAAAAAACCTCAAATTTCAGTATCTGTGGATCAATTGAACCTTCCCTACATGTTTTACCAACTGTAAAAGTGAAATCCACCATCAATCAAACAATTCAACTGCATAAAACTAAATAATCAAATACCAATTAAACAACTTTCAAAACCTGGACAAGGAACTTACTCAAGATTATTCAAAGAACAGTTCATGCATTTTGGTGCAGCTTTTCTCCTTGAACACAAATCCACCTGCAATGGAAGATCAGCTTTCAAGTCTATAAAAAAATATATGAATCTGAATCTGAGAGCAATCCAAATAATTAATTCATAACAATCCAATAAAAAATATTATCTTGGAAACAGATTATACACCTAAAACAATAAAAACAATCACACAAGGGGGATTTAACAAATTCCCAGCTCACCTTTTTCTGGATTATCCAGAAAGATCTCAAAAACCCAACTTTCCTAACACACCAAAATCAAATAATTAGTGTGCAATTATAGGGTTTTTGTTTCAAAGATGCGTAGTTTTTCTTTTTCCACCCATACTTTCCAGGACAAATGGGGAAAAGAATAGTGCAGAAGTGGAGAAAGAAACGGGTTTACGTGAGCATTTGGTTATCCCATTTAATGTAACACCACGTGGAGATAGCAACACTTATTGTGGTTTGTAGTCTCCACTGTCAAAAGAAGAGATAAGGTTAAATGGTTAGGACTTTGCCCTTAGAGCACGTCCACCTCTAAGAATTTTGTGCTAGCACCCCGCTTATTTATCTACTCCAATAAACAGTAATAGACTCCAATGAATAGTAATAGGCCAATGCATCTCCACCCTTAAAAAATGCGTTGGCACCCAGTGAAAAAATGCGCTGGCACAAACGATCTCCACCCCTACAAAATGCGCTGACACCCAGCCCATTTAAAATATTTTTAAATTTTTTCTAAAAGAAAAAAAAATAGTTTTAATTTCAGATAAGATTTTTAACCAATCTCGTCACGCCACGTGTCATTATCCAAAGCATAAGAGATGGCGTTTTTCCAACAAGGGATGGGTTGAGTTTTTTCTAACGACCTTGAAGACCTTGACTAGTTCTACCGTTTTTTTCATGTACATCGCAAAACGCTTTCGTAGTTTTACTCACATTTCTCACTTATTCATCTCATTACTCGTAATCGGGTCATGAGCAGTGTGAACTCAACATTCACACAACATAACATCTTCAATGAGCTTCCACGAAGACATTTTTTTCTCTTAAAGTGTAGAAAATATTGAAATGTAGGTAATATAGAAAGTGTAGAAAATATTGAATGTGGTGTAAGGTAGAAGATGAGGGTTAGGTATTTATAGAAAAAAAAATAACATTTTTAAAAATTTTATGTATTTTTTAATATTTTTTCTGTATTTTTTTATAATTTTTAATAAATTTTAATATAGTTAATTAATCTGAACCGTTGGATTTGAAAAATATTCAAATCCAAGAACCAAGGAGTTGCCACTGGCCAACGGTCATATTTCTCACCGTTGAGCCTTTTTTTTATTTTTTTGTGAAAAAAACGTGGACCGTTGATCTGTGATCGGACAGTTCATTTTAAAAGTCAAATTTAAAATTTTTTTACCATTGGAAATCCAACGGTCTACAAAAACTAGCCGTTGGAAATCCTACGGCACTGAGGAGGGCCACGTAGCCCTAATTCGGGTGAACACAAGTGGACTGACAAGCGGGCCCCACTGCCTGCACCCTTAAAAAAATAGTGTTAGACCAAATGCATCTCCATCCTTAAAAAAAATAGCCTAATCAATTTTATTAAAATATTATTATTTTTTATTATAAAACAATAAAAATAATAATTTTATTTTTAATTTCTGACTTTATAAAAAAATATTAATAATTTCTTATAGTTTATTTATTTTGTTATATTTTTTTTATGGAAAAATCTGAACGATCCTCATTGTGCCACGTCAATAGCCATTAATTTTAAATTTCAATTTTTTTTGGAAATCCAACGGACATAGATGAGCCACGTGTCCCCATGCTGGAAACCCAATATTGCGCCTCCACAGTGGGCCCCGCCTCTGCAACTCTATCGGCCACTCGTGGCCATGCACGCTTGTTTCGCACATGCCTAGCGCAAAAAAAAATTCAGTGGCCCTTGATATCAGGCTGACGCAAGCCTGACTTCAGATGAGTCGGCTCTTTGGTATGTCGATTTTGGACCGGCCTATGGCCTGGCTTGGGCTGGGTGCCAGCCTATTAGGCTGGGCTGGAAGGTTTTAGCTAGGTGCTGGGCTATTTGTGGGGCTGGATGTCGGGCTATCAAGCCCCGGTGGATTTGCTCTTAACTTACAAGTGCAATTTATAAATAGTATGAGTACAATGTTACTCTATCTAGTGTCTTATATACATGTTATATTTTCATGCAGAACTAAATCTTTTCATCTTATTTTGAAATACACATGTTATCTTGACAGCTTGCTATATGTACTTGTACTTTGGCGAAATTTAGCTTTGAATTTTAGCAGATTCATTTCGGCCATTAGCTGAAGACGAGTTTTGCACAAATTCGAACTTGAAAGTGACCTAAAAACCCTTGACTGGAGGCTATCTTATAAATACTGTTGTATCATTTTGCGATTTTAAAAGTATTCCAACGCTACTATTCCAGGGTCAAATTAGTGATTTTAAAACTTACCGACAGAGCACAGCCTTGGAATGTATTCTGAAACTTACCGACAAACAGCATCACATGCTTTAGAGGTTTTTGCCAAAGTTGCCCCCGTTTGTACTATGTTTGACTGAATTAATGAAGGGGTTTAGCTTTTGTTAGGCCTCGTTTAAAGTTGTCGAACGTCCTTCTGACGAGTCTTAATCCTATCTTTTCATTAACTGGTTTTGTCCTGTTTGCATGCAAACCATGTTCATCTTCATGGCCGATAGCATCGATCAATACTGAATGGTACCCACAAATTAAGTACATTAAACTTTATATGTCATTTCTAAGTCTAACCAAATTAGTAAAATTGTAATTTAACATAAAATAGATAGAAAACCGTCTTTACATTGGATGGTTTGGTGTTTTGATGATCCCTACTTTATTGACCGCAACTTCTGTATTTATTATTGCTTTCATTGCTGCACCTCCGGTAGATATTGATGGTATTCGTGAACCTGTTTCTGGATCTTTACTTTATGGAAACAATATTATTTCTGGTGCCATTATTCCTACTTCTGCAGCTATAGGTTTGCACTTTTACCCTATATGGGAAGCGGCTTCCGTTGATGAATGGTTATACAATGGTGGTCCTTATGAGCGTTAGTGAAAACGACCAATTGTACAACATATTATTAAGTTCGATGACCAAAGAAACTAATATAAGAACCTAAGGACAAAAATTAAAATGAAAGTAAAGTCCTGAGGCCATTACTACAATTAAGCTTAAAATAATTAACGGCGCTAAATTTATCTTTTCCAATCTCTTATTTGGTCCACACTCCTCTTTTTTATCTTTATGGGTAGTTTTTGTTACTTCAGACCACTTCAACATTTAAAAGATGAGTACCAGTAAACTCGGGCGTTGTTGGGTCTGGGCTACTTTTGTTTGAAACATAATTAAGTGATGTAGTCTCATACGGTGACTAAGCAGAAAACTGTTTGATCAAAACAAAAGATGCTCACATCGGAACAATAAAATGTTATTGGTTTTTGAAAAGGCGGAACAATACCAAGCCGTGTACCTAATCCACGACCATGGAGCCCAATATCACTAACGAACCCTTGAGCACCAAACTTCAAACTTCAAACTTCAAATCAAAGTCTAGGACCTCGAATCCAAACCACAAACCTTGGACATTTGGACTTGTGCGTATGACCTAAATCATGGACTACGAGCCCACAAATTTACCAAAATAAAATAAAATAACATAGATACTACACAATATAATTGCTTTCCTTTTTAATTTTTCTAAGTGATCTAAAAAATTAACCGTTAGATCTTGCATATAAGAACCTGATGAATTTTGCAACAATTATGTTGAAGATAAAAATTAATCACATCCACTAGGAATACGCCACGTGGACTTCAAAGCTCAATATGACGTTTTTTGTGAGACTTTTTCAAGCATGACTGCCCGTTGCTTGCTCCATTAGTATGCCCACTGGCAGACAACTTAAGGGCAACTTTTCCTGTAAACTAGCCATGTCGGCTAGAAAAATTGGTAATCGCCACTTTGGTACTACTCAGATATCTCTAGATTAAGTTTTCATCAGATCTTTTTTGACCTAAGCAACCGGAGACCATTTGACAAACATCGTCCTCCTCCTCCTCCCCAGCTATTTGTTAATTAACCGAACAGTGTTATTTGTTTTGCAGGTCTAACAGGAAAATTTGCACACAAGATAAATCTTGCGTGCCTAATATTGTAGCTTGACTTTTTCGTATGGTTCTTTCAAGTTTTCAATCTCATCTTCGTTCCATTTCTGCTACCCAGTAAAATTCATGTTTTATCATTATTAAAATCTTTCTGCAGTTGGATTCTAGACTTAACAGTACTGCCGCCATTGGACCAGGCATGAATCCTAGAAAATTAAAAATAAAAATATAAAAGGAAAGCAAGATACATTGATTAGCTAGAGAGAAGGGTTTTGCACTGTTGGCGAGTTAATTAATTAGTTTAAAAGGAGGAAAAGTTCAACAAATGACCACCCGATGAATACATACCGTCCCTAGTCAGCTACAAAACACACTTCAGATTGACAGAGATAAAAGCATACAGCAAATAAAAAGATAAAACTCACTGTTATATATATATATATATGTTAACAGTCGCACAGCGGTTGCTTGGGCTTGGATTAGCTCGCAAAATACGACTACAGATAGAGACGTGTTCGTGACTGCCCAAGATAAACTGAGTCGTTTTTTATTTTCTATTTTTTCAACAATATGGTTCTGATTTCTATTAAATTATGAACCATTCTTGAAAGAGATTAAAAAAAAAAAACGGTACATTGAAAATACTTAAATGTATTTCGGCAGTTGGCAGGCTCGGATTTAAAAAGCATCGTGAAATAATTTTAAAAAGTAAAAGAAGAGCAATACACAACACTCGCTCGTTAGCCTCCAAAGAAAATTTAGAGCAAAAGTCGCTGGAGGAGAAGGAAAGGCAAAAACCTGTAATAGTTTTCCTTGTGTTGATTTCTGTGTCTAAGCATGTTTAGATTTGAGTTTTCCATCACTATTTTTTTGTTGTCTTTTTTTCAATCCAATTATTCTCCCAAAATCCTCTGTCTCAAGGTTTTTTTGGGCAGAGTGGGTTGGCAAGAGATGGGGTTGAATTTTTATAATGCGAGTTTTTCAGATTATAGTATGACTTTTGTCCATGTTTGCCCTTTTGGGTTTGTGGCTTTTATTCATGTCTTATGGTAGCGTTGGTGCGGTTTATCCTAAAGCAATCGGTAGCTTCTTTGGTAGTTTTGTGCACAAAATCTTCATTATATCGGTCACTATTTGTTTCTTTTGCAATTGCTCTTCAAAGTTCACGTTGTTTGTACACCAAGAGGTTCCCTTACCTGTTTTGTTGACAATTTTTTTGTGCACTCTCCCATGAGGCGAATTATGAAGTGATGAGTTTCTAGTTGCCAAGATTGAAAGTTCTTTCAACTTTGGAGTGCTATTGTTCTCATGCTTGTCACACCCAAAGATCCCCAATTGTGGCTATAAATGGGCCAAGTTGGCCACGTTTTTTGTTTTGAAGTCATTTTTATTTGAGGATCATTAGGATTTAATTCAAGATTTCCTATTTGAAGTTTGAACTTTTCTTAAAATGCTAATAAAACTGCTATCATTCTGCCTAAAAAAAGTCATAAAATCTATTAGTAAATATTAAAGACCATAATTGAAAAAAGAACATTGCAAAAATAATTGTATTTTGCTTCCAAGTTGTCATGGGTATCTCAAAACTATTTGTGGTACACTTTTGTGGAATAACAACCAATTATAAACATAAAAAAATGTTGAACTAAAAGAGTAGCAGAAGGAGCGCCGCTTCAAGAAGAAACCCTAAACTTCATCTTTATTCCTGTCGCCGGCCTCTAGCTTCTGCTTGGGGTCGGTAGAAGCAACCTTTTCAACTTGTTTCCCTCCTTCTCCTCTGTCTCTCTATCCTTCTCTTCTTGCCCAACACCTGCGATGGCCCCATTTTATGTTTAGAATTTGGGGATCTATAGTTGTTCTCCATAAGGAGTGGGTGGAGCACGATCTTTAGGCCTTTTGTCTTACCCTGCACCTTCGGTAGCCTCGTTTCTAGTCAAGGAACGGTGGATCAACCCACCATCTATGGGTGGTGTGGATGGAGTACTATCTTTAGGCGTTTTGCCCTTGTATCATGGTAATCTGATTTGGAGCCTTTGGGCTATGATTTGGGGGCCCTGAGCTCAAGATCTTCCAAAACTTCGAATCAAATTCCCAATTTGGTGGATCTCACCTCAACACTTACTTGCTGCTTCTTTCGGATTTCTCTCCGGTCAAAGACAACTATATGTTGTCACCCCTACAAAGGTTTGGTATCTCTACTGAATGGTGTTTACACCATCTGACCTTTTTTATGACTGCTTGGTTTTGGGCATTTAGTTGCCCATCGTGTGCTTGGTATCGGCTGAGGACTAAAAACGTGGCGATCAGTATTGGTGTGGTTTCATTGGATCTGTAGGTATTGGTATGCTCCGTGCAGTGGTTCTTCTTGGTTTTTTGGTCAGAGACCGTCTTCATTGTTTATGCCATGTACGCGGCTGGGGAAGCGATGTTAAGGGTTATTAGGTTTTTTTTGTGTGGTCACCTTTGGGCCACTACAATTGGGCCTTAACTTTTGGGCTCCTTTGTAATTTTTGCTTTCGGTATAGATAGGAACCTTTACTCATGCATTGTGTGCATATGTGGCGTCTTGTCTGTATAGACCCTTTTTTGGGGCTGTTTTATTTCTTGCTTTCACCTGCGAAATCTTTGTAATTTGTCATTCTGGACTTTGTTATAAAAATTCCCGTTGATCAAAAAACAAAAAATAAAAAAGGTGAAGTTCGTTTAGCGTCTGCTACAACTTTATAAAGAAAATATAGACATAAAATGGCACATCTCCCTTCTTCCTAAAAACAAATCTCACTTTTTATTAGAATTTTTTAATATGATACTTAGAAGGAGAAATTAAATTCTCATCCCTTGTCTTCTTATTTCATTGCTGAAAATTGTGATAACTCATCCCTAATTTTACATTTTTATAAATTTTGTTTGAGTGAATTGACGGAAATACCCTAGAGGCAAGGATTTTGGTTTCCGTTGACCATCGTTTAGAGGGACAGATAAGAAGAGAGGAAAAAAAAAAGGGAAGGGAGAAGTTGAACGGAAGAGAAGAGAGAAAATGAGGAAAAATGAGGAAGGCTCGGTCGATGAGAAGGAAGGAGAAAATGAAGGGTGACCAATAAGAAGAAGGAGAAAGGAGAGAAGAGAGGGAGGAGAGGAAGCAACCAACTTGAACCTCACTTGACCCGGTTCCTGACCTGACTATAGACCTAGTTCCTGACCTGACTATAGACCTGGTTTTTCTTGCACGATTTCGACTAAATATCATCGGTTTTTCAACGAATTAAGTCGATCTATCACCTCTATTCATCAAATCGTCAATTCCCCCTCCATTTTCCACCCAAACACGACTGGGTTTAAGCTCAGTTTCTCGTAGAACGAACCCGTGGGTTTTATGAGTGTCTTGGTGGCGATCCACCGTTTCTACAACCACCACCAACGACCACCACGATGGTTCAACTTCTCTTGAACCCAGGAACAAGTCCCAAGCTTTGGTTGGCGCAGCGGAGCATTGAGAGGGTGAATTGAAGCCCACCCATTTCTAGGGTTTTCGGCTGGTTTGAGAGAAATTAGAGTTTTTCCTGACCAAATTGGACTTGGCCAGAGGTATAAAACTTGCTCTACTTATTGAGATCTTCATTTCTTTGAAATTTGGTAATTTTTGGAAATAGTTGATTTTTTTGGCAAGTTGGGGCGGCGGTGCGTGGGCCGAGACCCCACCTGACCATCCTAGGCAAATTTTGATGCCCCAATTTCGTATTTGACATCCAATTAGTGAAATTCCAAAGTTTTAACGTAGTTGACCTCCTTGTTGGCCGCCACTTGGTTATTGTATGAATTGACGATCCGACCGTTGGATCATCACCAAACCTTAATATGTTATAATACGTAATATTTAAGGATATTAGGAGCTAACGGATCAGGAATCTGATGTACGGATCTTCCCGGATGGGTTTTCTAAGTCTGTAAACCTAAACATCGGCCGTCACTTAAGTTTAGCGATTGGCGGAGATCCGACTGTTTGATTGTTCCGAAACTTTAAGATGTTGTTCTAAAAGCTTATTAAAACTCTTAGGAAGTGACAAATCAAAAATCCATGTTGCAGATCTTTCGGATCAAGTTACGTAGGTTGAGGACCTTACCGTCGACCTTTGACCGATGGTTAACTTTTGATCAATGGGTTACAAATCATTCTAGAATGTCATTGGGGATGTAAGTTTATAAGAATTAGCAAAATGACATAATTTATGAAATATGCTACATCCTATGGGATGCATAGGTATGTTTATAACCCTTGATGCCATAATTATATCTACGGCTATGAATGTTAGTATGTTGATTAGAACTATCGAATCACCGTGGCATGCTTATATTTATGTAGTCTGCTCATCATTGCTGCACCCCGGTGTTAGTGCTCGCCCAGGGCCAGGGCTAGTCTTTCACCTGTATGTTCACATCCGCACCGCACACTCGCCTTGAATCTAAATAGGTGCTAGTCCTGTCGTACATGTTGCATTAGGCAACTACAACTCGTAGGTGATTGCGAATAGCGTCAGTCTTCACGTGATTGTAGCACTAGAGCGTATATTATGATTACATTCAGTCATGTCGTATAAGTCATATTAGGCGACTCCGACTAGTGTGCTAGCATAGACTGTTTAAGCACTTAATTTTACTTATATTACTGTTGAGATTTTGTGATTTTGGATATCTTGCCCTTAGTTGCGAGATATTGTGCTGTAATGAATTCTTGAGATTTTGCAGGCTACGGTAACTATTTTTATACTATACATAGTAAATATATTTTGGAAACTATACTTGTTTTACGGCGAGGGGTGACAATGTTTTCAAAAAGGTTTTTATAAAACTTTATTTTCAGGTCCACTCACCCTAATTTTTTGCCCCTTCAGATTTTAGCTGCTGAACTTTTGTATTGACAAGGACTCTTGGCAAATCTCAGGATAAGTGGTTATCTCTGAGGGTATAATTCTCAATCCACTCTACTGTACTTTACTTATGCTCTGACATCACGTGTGAAATGGGTTCATTCCCGCTCACCAGCGTACTCTTATATTTAGGCACTTTTAGGTTTAAATTTATTCACATTTTCCACATCACTACACTTTATGGCTTTGTCACCTTCCAGGTTTCAGCCAGCATAACTCGATTCGAAGTTCTAGTGGACATTCCGGGTTGGGGTGTGTCAAAAATCTTATTCATTCAATTTTTTATCAAGATTCTTTAGTTTTTATTCACGTTATTATTTTAATAATAAAAGATTTACATTCAGCATATTTAAATTTATAATTAAAAACTATTTAACCATTACCAAATATATTCATTTAATGTTAAAAACATTATATTTGGTGTACTTATATTTTTAATTTGTTCCTATTTCTTTAATTTGTAACCATTTTAAGGGTGATTTTGTATAAAATCAATCAAATGTTATGATATTGACAATATGTCAATCAAATTTATTTAAATTATAAATAAATCAATAAGACTTTAAGCTACATTAAAACACCTCAATCAAATAAAAATTACAATTCATGCCACTATCATTTGAAACACCCAACCTCTCTATTGCCTCCCACCACCTTTAACCTCCATATTTGTCACATCCCGGCCCGGGCCCCCACCACATCCCGGGCTCGACTCCACCGTAGCACGATATTATCCGCTTTAGGCTCCGACCACGCCCTCACGGTTTTGTTTCTGGGAACTCACATAAGAACTTCCTAGTGGGTCACCCATAATGGGATTGCTCTCCTGCAAACTCGCTTAACTTCGGAGTTCCGATGGAGCCCGAAGCCAATGAGCTCCCAAAATACCTCGTGTTAGGTAGAGATGGGAATATACATATAAGGTTTACAGGATCCACTCCCCTGGGCGATGTGGGATGTCACAATTTTCTTAACCTCACAACACCTGCCTTGTTAATTTTTTGTCACTCCGAACGATTTCATACTAATTTTGCCCTGATTCCGACAAATGATTCGCACTTACGTCTGAGAAATCACAATCAAGTTTTTTTTTCTTCCTATTTTCTTCTTGTTCTTCAATTTTTACGTTTTAGGTTATTTGAGTTGTGTTTTTTAGGGATTTGGTGTGATTTTTCACACTACACCTTTTGGTTTTGAATTTGAGCTTGTTTAGATGTTAAAATTGGTTTGTGCATATCACAGATTTAGTCTGTTTGGGTATATTTGCTGGCTATGTGTATGTTTATTTATTCATGGTGGTTATGTCGTTTAGTCTTATTGCCATTCCTCGTGCTCTTTTTCTTAGGTTATGTGCTCCATTTCAAATTCTAAGTTTTGTGGATTCAGACACTGCAACACAGTGTCTGTTTCCTATTCTACGATTGTACAGTGATATTCAAAAAGTTTTATGGATTCAGACAATGTGCAACATCGTATGTTTCCTATTCTGTGAGTGTACATTGATATTCAAAGTTTGTGATTCAGACATTGCAGCGCAATGCCTTTTTCTTGTTTTGTGGATTCAGACACTTCGTTGCAGTGTTTATCTCATGTTCTATGATTGTGCATTGATATTCAAATAGTTTTCGTGGATTTAGACACTACGTTGCAATGTTTGTTTCTTGTTCTGTGGTTGTACTTTGATATTCAAACGTTTATGTGATTTCAACATTGTATTGCAGTGTTTGTTCCCGGTTCTATAGATTCGGACACTGCAGTGTCTATTTCATGTTCTGTGATTGTGCATTGATACTCAAATAGTTTATGTGGATTCAGACACTATGTTGCTGTGTTAGTTTCATGTTTTGTGATTGTACTTTGATATTCAAAAGTTTATGTGATTCCAACACTATGTTGCAGTGTTTATTTTCTGTTTTGTGGATTCAAACACTTCGTTGCAGTGTTAGAGAGACAGAGACAGAGAGAGAGAGACAGAGAGAGAGAGAGAGAGAAGAGACGATAAAGATGAGATAGTTAAAGGCTGGTTGGACATAACGTGTGTTAAAATATAAAGAGAAATAAAGAAAGATGGATAGAAAACTCAAATTCCAAGTAATTATAATCACTTAAGGCTTACGTGACATTCATCATTGATCTATGCCTAATTAATAAAAATATATCATTGATTAAGACCAACACAAAAATTTGTCATTGATATATGGTTAAATAGTAAAGTTTTTATTAATTTTTGGCTAAATTACATTTTCTTTTATTTGTACCAATTTTCTTTTTAGTTTTAATTTATATTCATAAATTTAATTTCCTTTTGTGGTCATATTTTTACAATTTTATTTGTACCCAACGTATCATATTTGAGAATGAAAAAGATGGATACATTAACCAAAATTAACAAAAAAAGTTATTGTACCAAAACATGGATACATTCTCAAATCAATGAAAAAGAATGTACCCATATAAGTTTAAACATGGATTAAAAAATTTGAATGGATTTTATATTA
This sequence comes from Malus sylvestris, assembly GCF_916048215.2. Taxonomy (NCBI): domain Eukaryota; kingdom Viridiplantae; phylum Streptophyta; class Magnoliopsida; order Rosales; family Rosaceae; genus Malus; species Malus sylvestris. Next base: position 19,177,785 of record NC_062272.1, read on the forward strand.
AAAAAGGGTACATTTTACATATAACAAATTGATATATTTGAGAATGGGTACATTTAAGATTAAAAAAATTGAAAAATTATATGAATGGGTACATTTAAGATTAAAAAATTGAGAATCTTTTTATATATATAAAAAAAACTAATAGGTACAAACTTAATTTAATTTAATTTTTTATTGTTTTGGAAATGTTTGAATTGAAAATTAATTAGAAGTTTAATAGAGGTATGAGTATTAAACCCTAAATTAATTACTAATTTTTATATTAAAAAAATTATATAATAAGCATGTAAATTCATTATCACATTAATGCTAGGGACTTGAATCAAAATTTAAGAACTAATAAGGTGTTAGTCAATGAACAGTAAAAACTAGGGACCGGATACTAATTTTTCCATGAATAATACTCATACGGCTACGAATAGGCTAGGATAAAAATGGAAAAGGCCAATTAAGCTTTGAAATAAATAATATAATTGCGCTTATGTGTAAATATATTAATATTAAAATGATGAGTAGTAAAATTTTTTGATAAAAAACCAAAATTCTTTACCTGCTGTTGGCCCTAGAAACTACCAAGCCTACGTGGCGCGCAGACCGAGTAATCTATAAGCTAACTACGTCATTCGGTGAATGCGGGGCGTGCCAACTCGTCGGCCGAGGAGTAAATTTTGTTGATGTTGCGTTGGGCGCGCGGATGACTTCTACGTCTTGCGATTGCGGCCGAGAAAGGAACACATCTTGGCCTCTTGGGCTCTCGAACCTGAAGACAAGGTTACTATTCTTACGAAGTTCACGAGTCGTCGTCGTCGGATTCAGTCACAGTGATGTTCGTCAGAGTAAACTCATGCCGAATCGACACCAGAGTGTAAGGGCACAAATACTCAAAGCAAATATAAATTTTAATGGTAAACGTGGTTCGGCCGTCTGAATGCCGAACTCTAAATCCCACTTGGGAATATCCAATCATAAAATAACTCGGCAAGCAAAGCACCGAGCTCGATATACCGTAACACCTTACTTCGCCGAGAAGGCTAATGAGATGACCTCAATCAATAAGGATCCGGAAATCCTCATTGACCGAGACTTGGATAGGTAATCAACCGTTCTCGCCGCAGTGCTGTTGATGCCAACGGAAGATACTGCGAGATCGACTGATTCTACGGTGACAGAGCTATCTATGCTGACTTAAGATATCACCGGTTGCTTTCACAGTGCTGTTGATGCCAACGGAAGATGTGTCAGCGAAAAAGAAAGAAAAATCTCAAGTTGTTGAGTTTGCGCAGGGCAGTTTTGTATTGATTTGCAGGGGGCCTGAATGATGCGCAACCTCTTCTATTTATAGCAACGGCTCCCCCCAAGGTCGAGTTAAAAACCTACTCGGACTAGGTCTTATTCTCCTGATCAGCACCAACTCGACCAGTCCTACTTTCACTAGGATTGTGAACCTAGTCCTTAACCGAGCCGGATTCGCTTCCGGGTCCTGCCGAGACTCCTCATTGCACTAGGACTCGACTTCTTGCGTTATGACCTAGCCGACCTAGGTTTGGAGGCCCATGTACTAAACGATCCATGGTATTCTTGTCGCAAGTCCTTTCGGGCCGAGAATGATTCTATACTCGACCCAAACTATTATTTTGGGCCCAAACATTGCCCCCTCGCTTCTGAGGTCCTCGGCCTGAATTCGTTGGCCGAGGTTCGGCCTTGAAGAAGTGAATGTAATCTTCAGAACCCTAGTGTTCTATTTCCAAGGCGCATTTATTGAGCACGATTGCACGATCTTGATCCTGCTAACCAACTCGCCACGTGGCATCTTCTAACATGACCAATCCCCAATAATGATGTCTAAGGCGTGCGGCTACCTGAACCGTCGTGCCATCATGACCTTATGGCTGAACCTAGCCACTTTACCTCAATCTGCGAGCCGCTTGTCATCGTGCAGATGTCGAAACGTCTTTCGCCATTAATCTCGCCATCACACGCAATCGTGCGCCCCCAAAACCTGAGACCCTCGGTCTTCTCAACTGCATTTCCTAAATGTTCATCATGATTAGCGATTCCTTCGGTCGATTTTGCCCTTTGTTTTTGAAATTCGAACGATTGCCCTTCCTTCCAAAATCCTATAAATACTGAGAATCCCTCATTCATACTTTACGCTTTCAAAATCTCTCTGAAATTTCTTGCCCTTGTTCTCCAGCGCAGTTCTTTTTCCAGGTCTTCGTCTCCAAATCTCCCAACCCAGAAAAACCCCTTTTCCACCGTACCTTTTAAACCTCCTACAATGGCCTCCTTCATCTCTAAGCTTTCCAAGGAATGTGATCAGTGTCAGAAGATTCTTGATCGAAGCTCAATCAAAACTATACGGTTTGAAAGTGACATGAGCACTTCTCACCAAATCTTGGGTCCTCTTTTCAAAGCGGCAGTACCGTCAGCCATTACTGGACTTCTCCAGGAGCATTGCCTATCAGCCTTGCTCCAAGGGTTTGAATGGTCGAGATGGGATGCGGCGAAACCTCAAGGCTCCTGGCCTTTGACCACAACAACCTGGGCAGCCTGGGTTGTTCGAATGGAAAAGCTCTTCGGCGAGCAATGGAAGGCCCTCGACATCTACGACGTCATCCTCCTCTCATCTATGGATGTCGTTTTCGACAAGGAGCTTCTCCTAGCCGCCCTGTGCTTCTGGTGTTCGGCCACCAACACCATGGTTCTCCCCATTTGTCCCATCGGCCCCACCATTCTTAATGTCACCGCCATCTTGGGCACCTTGGCAACTGGAATCCCCATCGATGCGGCTCTCTCCGGGTACCCGTCGAATCTTGACCTGAAGACGCTTTTTGATCGATGGGCTTTTGAGACGTTGAGTCGTGAGGGTCAAATCCCGTCGAAAGAAGACGTTCAGAAACTCCACAAGAACTTCTTCAATTACAACACCCTCTATCTCCATTTCGCTGGCCGAGGAGAAGAGGCCCTGCGAGAAGGGGAACATGAAGCTTTCCTCTTCTATTGGTACAACAAGTACATTTGTTGTACCAAGTCGAACAAATGCTTGGTCGAGAACATGCCGGTAGCCGAGGCCCTGGCTAGTGGTCACGTCCTGTCACTTGGCTCCAACATTCTTGCCCATCTCCTCCGCTGCCTGGCCGAGACGACCCTTCACAAGATCGACCCACACCAGAATGGTCCCCTCTGGGTCTTCCAACTCTGGCTGCAAGTTTACTTCGCCTCCCTTCGGCCGGCCATCGCTGATTTCTCGCCAACAGAAGCGCTTGGACCTCAGCTGGCCTCCCGACCGATACCCCCTCACCAAGCCAAAGAGGTATTTAAGTAATTTTTCGCCCTTGATGACCTTTCCAACGACGAATTCCTGATATGTCGTCGTCGAGACTATCTTTCCTCCATCAGGCTACCCATATCCATGTGGGGCGCGGACGAAGATGCCGACCTTCGTCAGTCCTGGGGATCGTTCGTGCTCACTCGCGACCTTCATCTCGGCTGTGATGGGAAATGAGCGGGTTGGGAAGTGTACCATCCTAACTTCCTTGCTCGACAGCTCGGCTACCTCCAAGGCTGCCCGGTCCCCCTTATCTCCTCCCGTACCGTCTTAAGTCGTGGGCGCAAACCGGGCTCCTCGGAGAAGGAATGCACCATTGCCAAGAGGGAGTTCCAAGAGCAATGCCAAAGTTTCCGCCTTCGACCGGCCACCCCTGAAACCCTCTGCACTAACACCTTCGGCGACTGGTGGGAACAGTATACCCAGGAGTTCTTTGGGGCTCCGGTCGAAGGTGTGTGGAACAAACTCTTTGGTGACCGGCCTAAGAAGGCTTCAGCCCCTTAAGCTCAAGGTAATTTTTTTTTTTTTTTGTTAATTTGCCTTGCTGATTTTCTCAGGTAGTCGGCCATTGAGAAAGGTGGAGGTGGTCGCTGCAGCTGCGGCCGAGAAGGAATCGGTCGTTGCTAAGAGGGCCAAAACTGCTGTGCTGCGCAAACGGCCTCGTCAAGAGGCCGAGCCGGTCATCGAACCTCCATCGCCTGCCAAGCGGGTTAAAAAGCTGGCAAAGAAAGGAGCACGGGAGATCCACGTCATCTCCAGTCACACTACGGAGACGACTCCCGGTGTTTCTTCTTCTCCCACCGTTGGCCAAACCTTGGTCAAGAAACAGCCAACTCCGACCGTAGAAACAGTCCAAGCCCGGCCTGTTTCTGAGGTCGGGGCACCCGTTGTAGCTCCATCGGTCGAGACTGCGCCTGTCCTAGAAAAGGCAGTCCCTGCGACCGAGGGGACTTCTCCCGTACATCCAAAACCTTCGATTTTTATCCTGGAAGAGAGCGAGGGGAGCGATGAAATTCCATTGGCGAGTCGCCCTTATCCCCACCGTCGACCTCTACCTGCGTCCAAGGTGGCCGTTCCAGTCGGTCATTCCACGGCCGACCGTGGCAAACGACCGGTCGGAGAGCCAACAACGGTGGCGGAAACGCCTGCTCCTCCGCAAGACCAGGACCTCAATCCCACACTCGAAGCGGCTGTCTCGGTCGGCCCTTCCACGGCCGACCGTGGCAAGCAACCTGTCGAGGAGCCAGAGGCGACGGCGGAAACGCCCGTTCATCCTCAGGACCAGGACCTCAATATTCCTTCCCAGGAAGCCACTTCGACCTTCGTAAGTACCTTCCACCATATTTCCTTGATAACTTTTCTGCTTTAGAATTCTAAACGAGGAAAATACTAAATGTCAGGTGCCTATACACTATTTTCATCGAAAATTCTATGCACCGAAGGGGCGTTATCTATATTTCTTGGCCGCCTCAGTGGCCATCGAACGTAGATAACCTCCATCGGCCGCATGAACTGAGAAGCAGTCTAAGACACTGAGCTCGGCCATTGAGTTCTTTAGGTTCGAGCAACGATCCTGGAGACATGGCCGAGGTCTCCTCTCGGCAGGTTAAAAAAAACGAAACCTTCTTGCTATCCTTTTCATGACTTCTTTTGAGCTTAACCTGATTTGTGTGTCCAGGCTTCGTGGGAGGTCGAATTCAAAGCCCTCATCTCCAGCACAATTGCAGGGTCTGGTCCTTCGGCCGCCGCGACTGAAGCTACCGATTCAACCGCTCTAACTCAGTTGCGAGAAGTCTTGTCGCTTTTGGCGTCGCAAGTACTCGAGCTCAACGATCTTGATTTGCTCGACGCATGTCTGAACGACCTCGGAGCTGACAGTCGTCTGAGCGGAGATGCTATCGTTCGGGCATCGTCTGCCTTGGAGCGGGTTCGGGAGACATTTAGTATCTTCCAGACCGCTTTAAAGGCCGAACAAAACCTGCAAGCTGCCACGGCCGTCCAAATGGCCGAACTAGCGAAACGTAGGTCGGCCATTGCCTCCGAGCTTGCTAAGGACTTCGAATCGGGCGGAAAAGATTGCCTAACCGAGTATGCGGTGAACACAAAACGGGTCGAGCGGTTGAAGCTGGATAAAAGGAACCGGCAAGCCGAGGTTATCATAAGCGAGGTGCGATGGTTGGAGTTGAAGGCCCTGCTCGGCACTCTTTTACCCTCTTCACCTTGAATGTACTTGAATGTAAACCGATCGACTTACTCATTTTGTACATGCTTATCAATCTTAATGAATTGGTTTTCTATTCCTGCATTTCCCATGTGACCGGATAATATTTCTTTAAAAACTTCCCATTGATTGGTAATCTGTGCACTACACCGGTCCGGTCTTTGAGATGATACGCCCCTTTTCCGTATACTTTATGCACAACGAACGGCCCCTCCCAATTTGGCGACCACTTGCAGAACCTAGGGTCTTTTAGTCCTACGGGTAACACCGTTTGCCAAACCAATTCACCCTCGCCGAATGTTTTCTGACGCACCTTTTGATTATAGTCTCGCTCGGCAATACGTTTTTGTGTCACCAGTAAGTTATAAGCGTCAAGTCGTGCTTCTTCCAAATCTTCTAATTCCTGTCTCATGGACTGATTGTATTCGGCGCTAAACAAACTACTTTGTTCAATTAATCGCAACGAATTTATGCTTAACTCGACTGGTAACATTGCATCGTGTCCGTAGGTTAATGCATACGGGGTTGTCGCAGTCGCCGATCGGGGCGATGTTCTATATGCCCATAATGCCTCGTTCAACTTCAAATGCCACATGCCGGGTCTTTCTTTTATTATTTTTTCGAGGATGCCGATCAACACTTTATTACTTGCCTCGGCCTGCCCATTCGCTTGTGGATAATACGGTGTAGACTGTTCGAGCCGAATTTTTAAATTTACCGTATACTCTTTAAACCTTTCAGCTGTGAAGATTGTTCAATTGTCAGTTATGATTGTTTCTGGTACGCCAAATCTGGTCACAATGTGTTCCTCCACAAAATCGCAAACTTCTTTAGACGTTAGCTCGGCATATGATTTTGCTTCGACCCACTTAGTAAAGTAATCGGTTGCGACTATTATCCATGCGTGCTTGGCAGCTCCGGAGGATGGCGTGATTTTGCCGATTACGTCCATGGCCCATCCTCTAAACGGCCATGGTTTGATGACCGAATGCAATGATTCGGCAGGGACCTTTTGTATAGGTCCGTGGATTTGGCACTGTACGCATCCTCGTGCAAACTCGATACAATCCTTTAGTATTCTTGGCCAAAAGTAACCGTGTCGTCGAAATAGCCATCGCATTTTTCGTCCGGATTGATGAGCTCCGCAAACCCCTTCATGGACTTCTGTGATCGCCCGAGCACCCTCTTGGGGGCCGAGGCATAGCAGTAGCAATCCATCCTTCCCTTTTCGGTATAACTCGTTTTGGTACGTGACATAGTTCGTGGCGTGGACTCGTGTCTTGCGACTATGTTTTCCATTGGGATTGTCAAGGTATTGCATAATGGGTTTTCTCCAATCATCTGATGTTGCCTCGACGGTACAAACCTTTATAGTATCTTGTCGGTCTAGCAACGAAGGTAAAGACATGACCCGAGTGCGTATTACATCGTCGCGCCGGAGGATTTGCTGGTTGACCAAGGCCGGGTATAGTTGTCGTAACACCGGTATTTCCCGACCTAGCTTGCCCCCCAGGAGTTGTGCACCAGAGGCAATTTGAGCCAACTCGTCCGCGTCGGTATTATGGATCTGGGAAATATGTTCGAACGTAATACCGTCGAAGGACTCGGCCAAATAGCTGGCAACCATGTGGTAGGGTGCCAGGGTACAACTCATGCAGCGGAAAGACCCATTAAGTTGGTTAATCACAAGCTCAGAGTCGCCGAGGACGAGGGCACGGGTGGCCCGGAAGTCATGAAGGAGGGCAAGGCCGATGATTAGGCCTTCATATTCAGCCTGATTATTGGTGCAGTCAAAATCCAACTTAAGCGAGAAATACCAACGATCGTGATTAGGAGATTGAATGACAACTCCAACGCCGGCCGAGGATGAAGTACTGGACCCGTCAAAATACATCGTCCAATAGTTGTCGCGTGTTTCAACCATGCCGATTTCGACATCAGTGTCCCCAAAACCATAGGGGGAGGGGTGGTGAGCAAGGAAATCGGCCAATGCTTGGCATTTGACAACTTTCTGGGGCACGTATTGCAGGCTAAACTCGGACAACGCCATCGTCCACTTCCCAATTCTTCCTTTTACGATTGGCCGGGTAAGCATGTACTGGATAACGTCGGTCTGGGCAATGACTTGTGTGACCGACGGAAGCATGTAATGCCGGAGCTTGGAGGCGGCGAAGAACACGGCAGGACAGAGCTTCTCAACGGCGGAATAATTGATCTTCGGTGGATTAAGATTTCGACTGAGGTAAAAAATAGCCTACTCTCGCCCAGCATTATTGTCTTGGGCAAGGAGGCAGCCGATGGACTCTTCAGCCGCCGAGATATATAGTTTGAGGGGTTTACCGCGCCGAGATGGAACAATGACAGGTGGTGTCGTGAGGGAGACTTTGATTTGTGTAAACGCCGCCTGATGCTCGTTCGTCCACGCAAATGTATCCAAGTCCTTAAGTTTCAAAAACGTTGAAAACGCTTTCATTTTCCCTGCCGAGTTAGCTATAAATCGGCGGAGAAAATTTATCTTGCCGAGTAAAGACTGCAGCTGTTTCTTCGTAGTCGGGGGTGGAGCATTGATGATTGCACGTGCTTTATTTTTGTCCACTTCAATCCCACGGTGATGTACCAGGAAACCGAGAAAATTACCGGCTGACACACCGAATGCACATTTGGCAGGATTCATTTTGAGATTGTGTTGGCGCATACGAAGGAAAGCCTGTCGAAGATCATTCACATGAGTCCGCCGTTGTTTGGATTTAATTACAACATCGTCAATATAGACTTCGACGATGGTTCCAATGAAGTCATGAAATATGGTGTTCATTGCCCGTTAGTATGTGGCGCCGGCATTTTTGAGGCCGAATGGCATAACAACCCATTCGTAAGTGTCGAGTGCCCGCGGGCAGCGGAAAGCAGTTTTGTGCACATCGGCTTCGGTAATGAAAATTTGGTTGTACCCGGCATGTCCATCCATAAAGGATAAGATCGCATGATTCGCCGCGGCATCGATTAATAGATCTGAAATCGGCATTGTATACTCATCTTTGGGAGTTGCCAAATTCAGATTTCTGAAATCGATGCAGATGCGCAGTGCACCATTCTTCTTTAAGACAGGAACGATATTCGCCAACCATTCCACATATCGAGCTGTCCGAATGAACCCGGCTTTCAAAAGTCCAACCAGTTCGTCCTTGATGCCGAGTTGCACTTCGGTCGAGAATCGACGAGGTGGTTGCCGAAAAGGTTTACATCCGGGCTTAATACGTAATTCATGCTCGACAAGAGTGCGATCTAAGCCGGGCATTTCATGGTAGCTCCAAGCAAAACAATCTTTGAACTCTGTAAGCAAGGCACGAAGTTCGTCCTTCATTTGTTGGGGAAGTAATGCACTAATAAACAAAGGCCGTGGGTCGTCGGCCGTCCCAACATTAATCTCTTCCAGGGGGTCCTTAACTTGGGGCTGATGATCTTCGAGCTCGGCCGGGGCGGCTCGAACTTTGTCAAGGGATAAGACAGGACCATTATTTCCTTCGGTAAGGAACTCGACGAGGTTAACGCCCGAATTTGGTTGTTGAGATATAGTATACCAATGGGCCAACAGTCGTTCCATAGTAGATGAAACCGCGGCCTTACGTTCCTCCCGATTGGTGTCAAACATCAGCTTCGGGGAGAAAGTTGGCTAATCCGAGTCTCGCCGAATCCTGGTGGACAGTCTCGGCGCCAACCTCGATAGCTTTCTGAACAGAAATCTGAGTCGGTCGTCCTTCATCATTAAAGCCTTGCAAAGTAATGTAGCCGACGTGGTCATCATAGTACCGTGCTTGGATCATGTTGGTTTCGAAGGGTTGGTTATCGGTCGGGTGAACAGTGACCGATTTGCCGTCCCAAAAAAACGAGCACTTGATACAATGAGGAAGGAATATAGCTGGTTTGGTGAATCCAATCTCGACCGAGTAGTGCATTATACTCGGTTTTAGAATCGACCACGAAAAAGGCAGTCATGTGAATGCGACCAGCAATATTCACTGTTAGCGGAAGGACACCTTTGGTTTGGGATTTGTCGTCGACGAAACTACTCATTGTGATCCCTGACGGAATAAGTTCGTCATTAGAGCGACGTAAGGCCTTCATGATGTTCATAGGCATGATATTGACGGTAGCTCCACAGTCGACAAAAACTTTAGAAACTGGATATCCCTCGATATGGGCCGTCACATACAATGGCTTTAAATGATGGAGGTTGGCCGATGGTGAACGAGGAAATAATTCGGCCAAAGCTGCTTTGATATTGTCATCTTTTGTTGTAGAGTCAACTTCAGCAACGGATACGAAATCAACATGGCCAGCTTCCTCGGCGACTACATCACCATCGAGGAAATTTGGCTGAGCTGTGCTGGATTGAAAAGCAGCGGGTAACACATGGACCATACTGATTTCCATGTTATCCAAGACGGATGGGCCCATCAGGTTAGGATCCTCCTCGTTAACCTCATCTCTCGTCTGGTCAGCGACTACAGCTTCCGTTGTTGTCAGAGTTGGACAAAGAGACTCTTCTGCTCATTCTTCAAGGGTTTGATCCTGTGTTGTTGCTTCGGCAACTTGTTGGTTCTGCGTGATTGCCTCAAGTGAGGTTGAGGTCGACAGTGTGATTGGGGTCAAGATTCGAGCCTGCTCCTGGTAGTGTATCCGGGCATCCCTGGTGTCGAGATAAGCATCCAATCGCGCAACACGTGCTATTTCATCGATCGTAAGGCCGAAGAGAGAAACAGCCGAAAATACTTTGAAGTGATATCGCAAATACTGAAGGTCCTCCATTGAGAAAGGAAGGTCGGCTGCATCGATATCAGTGTATGGGTCGACTTCAAATCCAAGGACACGAGCTTCTCGTATGTGCTGGAATCTTGCTTTCAATCCTGGGTCTGAGGTCTTCTGAATGATTCGCTCAGCATCAGGACAAATAAGGACTTGATCAATTGTATCCTGACATGCCTTCGGCAAGCCATACAGATCATTGGCCGAATGTTTCTTATGGAATTCTCGCATGTACTCCAAAGCCTCCTCGAGGAACGGTGGGTGCAAATTTCGTCGAATTTTAATCAAAGGTTCTTGTATGGCCGGCGAGGGTAATTTTCTTTCGGCCTCTTGCCTGAAATGCTCGAGGCGTGCCTTCATCTCCCCCGGCCGAAGAAGAAGTTTGATCAGTTTATTAGCCTCTTCGAACGTGGTTTCGATATCTCGGTTGACCAGCCGTTTCCCTTGAACCAACTCTGTCATAATAGCTGGAGGTGGTCGTTCATCATCAGCAACAATTGTGTCCTTCGGCCGCCATTGAGGAGCCGAAGTTTCTTGGGCCGCTTGTCGGCGGGCCATGCAATCTATCATTTGGTGCCGGCGTTTCTGGGATTTGGACAGTGCGGTGTAAACGCCTTTCGAAGAATGATATGTATACCAACGTTGATCGCTAGGTTTGGGAGGTTTGAAAGTTTTTTGGCTCCCCGATGACTCCGAACTGCTAGAATTACGTTTATAGTAGTCCTCGTCGTAAAATGAAGCATTAAAATCAAGACGCCGCCTGACTGAGGGTGCCTCTTCCATCCTCACTTTGGGACCGAGCCTATCAAAAACCCCTTGATGTTGGCCTACGTCGGTAACCTTCTGCTGGGTTGCGGCCGTAGGTCGTTCCGTTATAAGCGAAGAGGGCTTCTCCTCTGACTCACTGCCGACCTTTGCTCTACATTTACTGCACAAAACCGCTGTCCCACTGTCTTCATCGGTGGTATAATCTATCATAGGTTTGACAATAGCGGGTCCCGTTAAAGCTGTAGGCGGTTTGTTTGAACGAAAATCAGCCATGAAACGTGGCCGAGAACTCTGATTCCGAAAGTGTTGCGTCGCAACATCTTCGGCCTTCCCTTTCCCTTTGTCTTTAGGTAGGCACGCATCGACCATATTTACTGTTGCCGTGGGGAACGGGTCAGTATCAACACTCATCTTCTTCTCTGGAAATTTCAGTTTGCCATTATCAATCCAGCTTTGGACGTTGTCTCGAAACACGACACAATTGTTTGTCGTGTGTTTGCTTGAATTGTGGTATTTGCAATATATCTTCCCTTTAAGCTCTTCGGCCTTGGGAATGTTGTGCCCAGGCCGAAGTTTGATGATCCTTGCTGATAAGAGTTGATCAAAAATTGCATCGGCTTTTGTAATATCAAAAGTATAAACTTTCGACGGTTTCAGTGCTCCTTCAGTAGCCGAGCAAGTTTTGACTTCCTTAGAATTAACTTGAGTCAGTGCCTTGCAGACGTATGGCTTATCTATCACTATCTGAGCTGCATCCACACTAACGCATTCATCTTCGGTTGATGCATAACTGACAGTAGGATTCTTGTAAATCGTCCCCCGAGATGGAGCTTTCGAAATCTTTTCCTCGCGGAGCAAATAATCATACTGCTCGACATGCTGGGCTAATTCGTACATATCCCGAAAGTTTGCCCCCAAGAATTTCTTTTTGTATTCGACGTCAAGACCGTTCAGAGCAAGTCTGATGAATTCAACTTCGGGGAGAGGCACTCGGCACCAATTCCTAGCTGATTTGAATCTAGTAAGATAATCCATTGGTGACTCGTCGGACGCCTGAGCCATCATTGCTAGTGAGGATACTGACATTTCCATTCCCGGCCGATAAAACTGCTCATGAAATTTCTCGACCAACTCCTCCCAACTCTGGACGGAGTTCGGTGAGAGGTTAATATACCAAGCGAACGCTGAGCCGGTCAACGAAAAATTGAAAAGTCGCAGCTTGTGAAAGTCACTATTAACGTCTCCGCACTGTGCGGTGAAGCGAGCTACATGTTCTAACGAGGATAAGGATGATTCTCCGGCAAAAAGGCTAAAATCCGGGATCTTGAAACCTCTAGGGTATTCGACCTGTTCCACGTAAGCTGGATATGGGTGTATAAACTTAGGGAACTTCGGCCCTTTCTTCATGGCCGAATCGATCATCCGTTGAACTTCGGTCATATCGACGGGCGTTACTTCCGCTCTCTGGTCGGATCCGTCTGACCTACTATTCAACCCTCCTCCTCTTTCCAATTGAAGTGGCCTGAGCCGAGCAGGAATTGGCTCGGCCGGTGCACTTGATAATAGATTATTCCTTGGCGGCAAATGCTGGGCAAGATCGAAAATTCTACCATCGCTGACCTTACTAAACAGTATTTCGAGTAATCTGGTTTGTGCTTCACTGGAATTGCGTATCACGTCATGAAGCTTATCGATTCCTCGACTCAATGTCTGTTCAACTGTTCGAGATTGCTCGTCAAGCCATTTTCGAAGAAACGACCTTGTGGGTGGATCGGATCCTTCGCCACCATCTTCATCACAATCTTCTATTACTCCTTCATTGAGAATGCAAGTGTTCCTGTTGGGAATTTCAAGACTGCGAACTTGACCGCCGAGATTAACTTCCCTCTCTCGGTGAGTTGCGCTCGTGGACTCAGGTGTCACGGCGCTGATGGGATTCTGCGCTTGTGGCACATGGTGTCCTGCGTTCTGATTTGGTAGATCGGCTGTCGACTTTCCCATAGCTGTTTTCTTTTTTACCGATCGTGTTTCAATTGGCATGAACTTCGTAGTTTAGCACTGGGTCCCACTGGGCCTGCCAAAATGTTGGCCCTAGAAACTACCAAGCCTACGTGGTATGCAGGCTGAGTAATCTATAAGCTAACTACGTCATTCGGTGAATGCGGGGCATGCCAACTCGTCGGTCGAGCTCGGCCGAGGAGTAAATTTTGTTGATGTTGCGTTGGGCGCGCGGCTGACTTCTGCGTCTTGCGATTGCGGCCGAGAAAGAAACACATCTCGGCCTCTTGGGCTCTCGAACCTGAAGATAAGGTTACTATTCTTACGAAGTTCACGAGTCGTCGTCGTCGGATTCAGTCATAGTGATGTTATTCGTCAGAGTAAACTCACGCCGAATCGACACCAGAGTGTAAGGGCACAAATACTCAAAGCAAATATAAGTTTTAATGGTGAACGTGGTTCGGCCGTCCGAATGCCGAACTCTAAATCCCACTTGGGAATATCCAATCATAAAATAACTCGGCAAGCAAAGCGCCGAGCTCGATATACCGTAACACCTTACTTCGCCGAGAAGGCTAATGAGATGACCTCAATCAATAAGGATCCGGAAATCCTCCTTGACCGAGACTTGGATAGGTAATCAACCGTTCTCGCCGCAGTGCTGTTGATGCCAACGGAAGATACTGCGAGATCGACTGATTCTACGGTGACAGAGCTATCTATGCCGACTTAAGATATCACCGATTGCTTTCACAATGCTGTTGATGCCAACGGAAGATGTGTCGGCGAAAAAGAAAGAAAAATCTCAAGTTGTTGAGTTTGCGCAGGGCAGTTTTGTATTGATTTGCAGGGGGCCTGAATGATGCGCAGCCTCTTCTATTTATAGCAACGGCTCCCCCCAAGGTCGAGTTAAAAACCTACTCGGACTAGGTCTTCTTCTCCTGATCAGCACCAACTCGACCAGTCCTACTTTCACTAGGATTGTGAACCTAGTCCTTAACCAAGCTGAATTCGCTTCCGGGTCCTGCCGAGACTCCTCATTGCACTAGGACTCGACTTCTTGCGTTATGACCTAGCCGACCTAGGTTTGGAGGCCCACATACTAAACGATCCATGGTATTCTTGTCGCACCTTCCGGGCCGAGAATGATTCTATACTCGGCCCAAACTATTATTTTGGGCCCAAACACCTGCTCACTAGAGTATATTACCAGAGGTAGATTCTCTACCCTCTCACTTCCTATGCCCTTCCGTGCCCTCCTGTTTTGTATGGTCACGGACCCACGGTTAAGCTACGCCAACATTTATATATATTTTTTATAGAGATTATAAGACAAAAATGAATAATAATATAAAATATTAACATAGCTTAACTGTGACCATACAAAAAAGAGAGCACGGGAAGTGAGAGGGTAGAGAAACTGCCTCCTATATTACCTTCTGTATATGACGAGGCAAGCTTTAACTTTTGCTATATCAATCAGCAAGGTGGAAGTTCGTGTGATACAAAGGGGAGAAATCAAATTCCATCCAAAACTGTATACATACGTATTAACATGACCATGGTGGGATGTCTGTTAGTTATGAATATAAATTTTTTTTGTCGAAATTATGAATATAAAATTTGTCTTTGTGCAAATTATCTAATTACCTAAGGTACACGAAGGTGTTTTTTTTTTTTTTTTTTCCTTATGATGAATAGTTAACTACCTTTTGAAATGAATGAATTCATGTAATTATTAAGTATATGACGTACTTAATTTATGTCACATCCTGGTCCGGGCTCCCACCACATTCCGGGTTCTGCTCTACCGTAACACGATATTATCCGCTTTGAGCCCCGACCACGTCATCACGATTTTATTTTTGGGAACTCACACGAGAACTTTCCAGTAGGTCACCCATCATGGGATTGATCTCGTGCGAACTCGCTTAACTTCGAAGTTCCGATGGAACTCGAAGCTAGTCAGCTCCCAAAATGCCTCATGCTAGGTAGAGATAAGAATATAAATATAAGGCTTACATGATCCACTCCCCTGGGCGATGTGGGATGTTACAATCCACCCCCCCTTAGAAGCCTGACGTCCTCGTCGGCACACTTTCGGTCAGGGATTGGCTCTGATACCAAATTGTCACATCCCGGCCCAGGCCCTCACCATATCTTGGACTTGGCTCCACCGTAGCACGATATTGTCTGCTTTGAGCCTCGACCACGCCCTCACAGTTTTGTTTCTGTGAACTGACACGAGAACTTTCCAGTGGATCACCCATCATAGGATTGCTCTCGCGCGAACTTGCTTAACTTCGAAGTTCCGATGGAACCTGAAGCCAGTGAGCTCCCAAAAGGCCTTGTGCTAGGTAGAGATAGGAATATACATATAAGGCTTATATGATCCACTTCCCTGAACGATGTGGGATGTTACAATTTATATAATTAGTAAAATCTCGTACAAATAATACAAACATATGGTGCAAATCGTAGTAAACTTATGAATAATAAGCGTATAATACCCAAAGTTACATATTTTTTAAAAATTGTTTTGTTATTCCTACATGTTTTAATAATTTCGTTAAATCACACAATTTTTAAAGGCTTTTTTTATTAGCACCCCACATATTGTTGAATGCACCCCACAAAAAAATCAATATTAAATTACTTATTTATTCTACTATGCAATGACAATTTCGACCTTACTAAGTTTAAAAAAAAAAAAGAAATTTCCAAATACATCCCACATCACTTTTAACATATTATTTATCTTCTTCAATTATCAAAACCTTCACACCCTCCATTGTTGAACAAAATCCTAACTAATGAAATTACAAACACATTGATTGAGAAAACCCTAACAAAATGTCTATGAATATGCCAATGCTATTGATCACTGTGATTGCAAGTAATTATTTTCTCTCCAACCACACATTTTATCACATCCCGGCATTTACTATGTCGAAAAACTTCAGAACTTATGCCTTTGAACCAACTCTGTGAATTGCAATGCCAACAGCCTGAAACTTTCAATAATTCTTTTTTATTTTTTATTTCTTTTGTTATGGAAAAGTTACATAAGATTTTGAGTTTGGATAATTCTTGAGTTTGGAAGTGACATAAGATTTTCCAATCCGCACAAAGATAAAAAAAAATTAAGATAAGTGTTAGCGTCCAAATCGGTTAATGATAATATGCTCTCAAGTTGAAAATGAAAAACAAGTCAATCATAGAAGTAATTAGCCTGGGAACAGCAGGGTATCTAGATTCAATCCATCAAAATTAAAAATGAATATTATAAAATTTGAAGAAATTGGGGTGTATATAGAAATATAATGTGTGTTTTGAGAATGTGGGGGTGTGAGGGTATTATGGAGAGGTATGTGGGGTGTATAAAGATAATTTTTAATTGAAAAAGTAAATGTGGGTGTATTAAGTATGTGAGATTTATTCAACAATTTGTGGGGTGTTAATATAATAAGCCTTTTTAAGGCTCCAATATACACTATGCGTATAATATATAGATACTTTTCACATTTAATACATTAATTTCAAACATTTTTCATAGTATATATTATTACGTATTTTTAGCATATTAATGATGAAATAAAAGTTAACAAATATTTTAAATAAAAATGTTAAGATTTAAAAAATGATTGAACTTTTTAAAGTTTTTTTTTCTTTTTTTTGTAAAGTTACATATTTTTCACGTAATATACATGTTTTGTATTTTACTAAGGATTTGTTTGTAAGTGCTTTAGGAACCTAAAAATACTTTTACAAAAAACGTTTTCAATTATTTTAAAAATATTTTCAAACGAGTGCTAACTATAGTACAAATTAAGATCTCTATTAGTGTACACAAAATTACGGTCTCCGTGATGAGCTGGATTGCTCGGAAAGTATGGGGAAACTTCAACTAAATGACATGCAAATACAACAACATCTGGCCCAAGAACGACAAATTTGTGTAAAAGATACCCATGAGCTAAGTGACAGGGTAACGATGACTAACTAATATGAAATGAAGTTAGTGTTTTATCAACAGAAAGAAATCAAAGAAATCGAATAAAGTGGGATGACTAGGGCAACATTAAAAGTATGAACTGGACTAAAACTCTACTTGTATTACTCAATGATAATGAAATCGAACCAATAAAAGCCAAGGAATTAAAAAAACATATATTTGTAGACATTGGACCGCAGTCTCATTTTCGTATATACAAGTCTATGAGATAAAAATCAAATAAATTGATCGTAAATCATTTTAAAAAAATAGTCAAGTCAACAATATTATTTTTCTCGCATTTAGCGTGATCATTCTGTCACTTAGTGATATTTTATCTTTACTAAGTTAATCAAAGAACCACAATCATAGAGTTTTAGGAAGAAAAATGATTAACCAAAACGAAAAGGAAGTCAGAAATTGTAAGAGAAACGAGAGACTAATTTTTGAGATCAAATCTCTTGCAGACAAAATAGGTGTGATTTCTCTGTAATTCTAATAAATATTTAACACATATTAAATTTGCAACAACAAAAGGGAAGTGTTATTGACACTTCAAAAATCTCATTCTACACTCCTCACAAGTGTATTTTTTTTCTAAATATAGAAAGTGTGAAGTGTATAATGAGAATTTTAGAATGCTAATAATAATTCACTATCAAAATTAAGAAAAGTTAAAATAATAAATAAGACTGCATAATAAAGCCTATAAAGCCTGAATGTTTGACTTGTAAGCAACGGCATGACCGCCTCTAACAAACTAAGTCAATATAAGACACGTGTCACCAATAATAAACTAATATCTGTCACTTACTCTCTAATTGACCATGATTATTAAAAGTAAGTGATTTTAAGTTCAATGTTCGTGAATAGTGAGTTCAATACTAATTATAACGGACACATTGTATGACTTTGCCTAAATCCCTCATCCCTGAATGTAAACATATAATTATATCAAAATAAATGTTATAAAACGCTAGATACCCTCTTGGAAAAAGATTTGAAGTTTTGTTTTATTTTAAAAAATTAAATAGTGAAGTGGGAATTGGATACTTTAATTTATGTGCGTCACGTGATTTAAGAAAGTGTTCTTTGCATTTCAGAAACAGCTATTTCATGAATTACAGTTGTAGATATTGCTTGGATAAGGCTTATTTTGAAGGATTTCATGAAGTGTTGCCTTCCCCTCCTATTATTCACTGTGACAATCAGCCCGCTATTGCTTTAAGCTCCAATCCAATTCAACATTTCAGGATTAAGAACTTGGAAATTGATTACCATTTCGTTAGGAACAGAGTGCAAAAATGGGACATAGAAGTGCAATGTATACCAGCTGAAGATTATCTCAAGAGTAGTACATGCATCAAACGTAAAATCTTACATAAAACCCGAGCAGGTCAACAGGCGCTCAAGTGATTACACGAAGGTTATTATGGCTTCCCCAATTTTTATTTTTTTTAGTACATCGATATTTTTACACTAGGAGGAGAGGGAGTTCAACTAAGTCACACAATATGCAGCCTAAATTGGTATCGAATTCGCCATCTACGAGATTTGAACCTAAGACCTCTCACTTCTAAGCGAAGAGGAATACCATTAGACCATAGTATTGAGTGGCCTTCCCTAATTTACCATCATTGTTTGTTTGTTTTTAAAGTTAAATTAATATTTCAAAAATAAAAATTTTGAAGTGTCATATGAATTTATACTCAATTTTTAATTTCTCATATGAACTAAAATTTTAAGCGACATACCATATCAATTTCCGAAATCATTAATTTGTCATCTCATTCCGTTAAGTTTCCCATCCAAAATAAACCATGTGCTTAGCACTTGTTTTCGAGATTGTTTTAGACAGTTTAACTCCTACTCGATCCCCTTCAATATTATTTTGGACATTTCAAGATTATTTCAGACATTTTAACACTTGTTTTTTTTCTAATCTATTAATGGACATTATTGGCCCTATTGAATTCTAAAAACTTGTAATTAGTTAAACTTCATGTTAGTGAACTTAATTTATTTTTTTAATAGTTCACCATAATATTTTGAAATGAACATGGATATATTTTTTTACTAGCCAAACTTTCTATGTGACATCCCACATCGCCCAAGGGAGTGGTCCTTAAATGTATATTTTCATCCCTACCTAACACGAGGTCTTTTGGGAGCTCACTGGCTTCGGGTTCCGTAGGAACTCTGAAGTTAAGTGAGAAGGAGGCCAGAGCACTCTCAGGATGGGTGACCCACTGGGAAGTTGCTCGTGAGTTCCCAAAAACAAAACCGTGAGGGAATGGTAAGCCCAAAGTGGACAATATCGTGCTACGGTGGTGGATCGGGCCCGGGATGTGACAAATGGTATTAGAGCCAATCCCTGGCCGGAAGTGTGCCGACGAGGACGTCGGGCCCCTAAGGGGGGTGCATTATGACATCCCACATCGCCTAGGGGAGTGATCCTTAAATGTATATTCCCATCCTTACCTAGCACGAGACCTTTTGGGAGCTCATTGGCTTTGGGTTCCGTAGGAACTTCGAAGTTAAGCGAGAAGGAAGCCAGAGCACTCACAGGATGGGTGACCCACTGGGAAGTTGCTTGTGAGTTCCCCAAAACAAAACCGTGAGGGAATGGTAAGCCCAAAGTGGACAATATCGTGCTACGATGGTGGAACGGGCCTAGGATGTGGTGGACCCGGGTCGGGATGTGACAAATGGTATCAGAGCCAATCCCTGACCGGAAGTGTGCCAACGAGGACGTCGGGCCCCTAAGGGGGTGGATTGTAACATCTCACATCGCCCAGGGGAGTGATCCTTAAATGTATATTCTCATCCTTATCTAGCACGAGACCTTTATGGAGCTCACTGGCTTTGGGTTCCGTAGGAACTCCAAAGTTAAGTGAGAAGGAGGCCAGAGCACTCCCAAGATGGGTGACCCACTGGGAAGTTGCTCGTGAGTTCCAAAAAACAAAACCGTGAGGGAATGGTAAGCCCAAAACGGACAATATCGTGCTACGGTAGTGGAACGGGCCTGAGATGTGGTGGACCCGGGTCGGGATGTGACAAATGGTATCAGAGCCAATCACTGGCTGGAAGTGTGTCGACGAGGACGTCGGGCTCCTAAGGGGGGTGGATTGTAACATCTCACATCGCCCAGATGAGTGATCCTTAAATGTATATTCCCATCCTTACCTAGCATGAGACCTTTTGGGAGCTCACTGGTTTTGGGTTCCGTAGGAACTCCGAAGTTAAGTGAGAAGGAGGCCAGAGCACTCCTAGGATGGGTGACCCACTGGGAAGTTGCTCGTGAGTTCCCAAAAACAAAACCGTGAGAGAATGGTAAGCCCAAAACGGAAAATATCGTGCTACGGTGGTGGAACGGGCCCGGGATGTGACATTCTAGGGTTGTACTAAAGAGAGGTAGAAAACTTGTGAAAATGACGTCAAAAGTTTAAAGCCAATTTATTTCCCCACCTCTAGTGTACATATATTTTTGTATAAAAATAATTAAGATATAAATTGTGAAAAAAAAGGAGGTCAAAAGCCCAAAATAACCCTGAACACAAATTTATTTTGGATGAAAAACTTAGCAGAGTTAGGGTAAGATGCCAAATTAATAATTTCGAAAAATTAATATGACAAATTGCCTAAAAGTTTCATATGACAAATTAAAAATTTGTACAAGTTCATATGAAATTCTAAAAATTGTCCCACAAAAAATGAGGTCATTTGATTTAGTTTAACCAAATATTTATGTAGCTTTAAATTAAAACTATTTTTTGCATTTGTTTTAAATTTTATGACTATTTTGTCCATGATAGTAAATATGAAATTAAATTGAGAATTCCTTAATTATTATATGTTTTTCTTTTTTCGAATGTATTGAATCATATGATTTGCATTTTCAAAACATTCAAACAAATCAATCAATGAGCATGATATCTACACAACTATTTACCGATAGTAATGATATCTATAACTTTATTTTTTATGAAATAAATATAACAAAATGTTCTATATATAAAGGTAATTTAACCAAAAGTCAATAAAATTTTTACTATTAAGCCATATATCAATGACATATTTTTGTTTTGGACTTAATTAATGATATATTGTTATTAATTAGGCAAGGTCAATGATGAATGCCACACAGGCTTTAAGTTAGTGTAAATTGTAGCTATGGTCTTAACTTTAACTCAATTGAAGTAATGGTCCTTCAACTAAAAATTCATTACCATTGGTCCCTCAACTCATCAAAACGTGCAGCTGTGGTCCCTCAACTAAAAATCAATTATCATTGGTCCCTCAACTTTAATTCAACTGGAGAAATGGTCGCTTAACTTTAACCTAATTGTAGCAATCATCATTCCAACATAACTCGTTTTGACAAAATTTTTGACGTAGTTGATGAAAATGACCATAATTACACACTTTGATAAGTTGAGGGACCCTAATTATATAAATGGTTAATCCAACATAACTTATTTTGACAAAATTTTGAAGAATTTGATGAAAAGGACTATAGCTACACATTTTGATAAGTTGAGGGACCAATGGTAATGGATTTTTAGTTGAGAGACCATTGCTCCAATTTGATTAAAGTTCAGGGATCATTCCTACAACTTACTTCTTTAAGTTATTATAAATAGTTAGAATTTGACTCTTCTATCCTTCTCTCTCTCTCTCTGTCTCTCTCTGTCTCTCTCTATATGAATGTCATATAGGCATTAAGCTATTATAAGTAGGGATTTAGATCTTATCCTAATCGGTTTTGTGAGGTGTGGAGGATCCGATGGATATCACCCATCGATACAAATCCAACAGCCAAAATCTCTACTCATTTCCTTTCTTCCCCTCACCTCTTCTCTTTTTCCTCACTTCGAAGCTCTCAACCTTGAACCACCAGAGCCCCAAATTCCAGATCAAATTCATCCCCACCTCAAAATCAGCCCCAACACCACCATAATTGACCCAATCCACAACCCTTAATTGCAGGTCCCTCACCTTACCCTCCCAAAATCAGCCCTCGCACCACCACATCTCTCAATTGTAGGTCCTTCAACCCTAACATTGCAACCAATGTTAACGAAGGAACAAACAGAGAGGTCGTGCAAATTGGTATGTTTTGGTTGCAGAGATCTTTTTCATAACTAAGGAACAATTATAGAGAGAGAAACAAAGTTACAGTAGACAAAGAAATCTCAAATATGTGGAAGAAGAAAGAGACGACAAATAAAAAGCTAAAACAGTAAAAGATAGCAAAAATGACCTGCAATTGAATTTAGGGCTTGTTAACCACAGTGGGGTGTGTTGGGGCGAGGGAGAAAGAAGAGATGAGGGGGAAGAGAGGAAGGGGAAAAGGTTTTGCCCATTGGATTTCAATCCCCATTAAACTGATCCGAAGAGGATCTGAATGCTATAAATATTTTCAACATGCATATTCTATCACTGTCTCTCTCTCTCTCTTTCTCTCTCTCTCGCCATTCAATTACACCGAGGAGTCTGCTCAGCTAAAAAGAACGAAACTAGGTAAAAAACATTGTATTGTAGTGTCTGAATCCAAATGTAAAAAACAAAGCTCGGAAACTGACACTGCATTACAGTGTTTGAAACGCAGTAGAAGTGTGAGTGATGGAAAAAACTGAACTAGGAAATGGACACTGCAACGTTTGAATCCAAAAATAAAAAACAAAACTAGGAAACGGCAGGGTTTGAATCCAAATCTAAAAAGGAACATGTAGGAGGCATGTGAGCGATGGAAAAAACAAAACTAGTAAATGGACATTGCAGCACTGTGTCTAAATCTAAATGTAAAAATAGAATAAGGAAACAGACAAGCAACATTTGATCCCTATTGACTTATTCCAAAATACAAAAACTATGAGAAATGAAGTGTTAGTAGAAGTGGGTGCCAACTATAGTGATGGATTTGATAATTTTTGTTTATTTTAAATGCATTTAAGTATTACAATACATGATTGACCTATTTATAATTAACATAAATATTGTTAATATTGTGATTTTTTTATTTATGATTTTACATAAAATAACCCTAAATGCAATTGATGTTAATTTTAAGGGAAAGAAATATATTTAGCAATTATTCTTTTTAATAAAAACTCATCTGCGGTCATAACTCCATGGCCATAAACTTAACAGAAAGTTGAACATAAATTAGCACAAGATGACCATATTTTTGCGATGGCGTTGGCGTCGCCTAGTATTTCGACGACTCACTGCATGTCGCCATACCGCAATTATTCTTTTTAATAAAAACTCATCTGCGGTCATAACTCCATGGCCATAAACTTAATAGAAAGTTGAACATAAATTAGCACAAGATGACCATATTTTTGCGATGGCGTTGGCGTCGCCTAGTATTTCGACGACTCACTGCATGTCGCCATACCACCGCATAATGCTTTTGCAATGACATGGATGACATATATTTATTTTTTTGCGACGGATAATGTTAGGGAGACCAAATTCATAAACAAAATGATATGATTGTTGGTGATTGGACTATTACTTAAGCATTGGTTAATTGGCTTACTTCCTATTGGTAACACATCATTTGATTTGCAAATTTGGTTTAAAATTTTGGTCTCCCTAGCATTACTTTGTTGCGACGGAGTGTTACCAACGCCAAAGCAATTTTCCCTAGTAGTGACCACAAACCTCATAGCCGGCCACCACCTCCCTCTATTTATCTCGTCCCCCAAATTCAACATCCCAAAAGCCGAGCTACACCCCGTTACCCTCCTCCCCTCTCCACGCCCCTTCCCTTCACTCGAACCCTTACCCCTCTCATTTTCCCACATTGAAAACCTACAACCGACTCAAAACGGAGGCCGATGATCTGAGTCAAACAACTTAGGGCCATAAAGCTCCAAAATGTAAGTGACATGGAGAGGGTGAAGGAGATTTCCAATAAACGGTAGATTATGCCCTTCTGATTATGCTTTTATGTTGGAAACTTGGAAGCTTTTGGTAAAAGGGGCATAGGAGCAAAAGGCGCAGTGGCACAGAGTCTAAAATTTTTGAGGCGCCCTGAAAGTTTGATCCTCCTATATATTCCATATGAGTATAAATTTTCTACTAAAAATGAATTTTATTGAAAAGAGAAATTATCGTTATATAATTTTATCTATATTGCAATTGATTAATTGGAATCTATACATAATATATTTATTTTTCACTTTTCTCCAGCAATAAAAACTTGTGTATTACTTTCTTTCACAAACACAAGTGTATTTTGTATCTCTCTTTCAGTCATGCTCTATTTTTTCATGGACGAACCCTAAATCGTAATTTCATGACAATTGGAGATTATTCAATTAGTAAAAGTGAGATGTTGGTTTCAATAAAGTTTGAAGATTGATTGTTGAATTATGTACAAATATATTGTCTGAAAGTTTTAAGTAAGAATGACCTTTTATATGAAATACGCAGAGGACCCTCCAAATGTCAAGAGACGACCCTGATAAGGAATTTTTTTTTTATTGTGACTAGAATACAGATGGTACACCACATATTTTTATATAAGTGGTGGAAATTTTTTTTCTTCAAGTTATTAGCTTTTTAACACATATAACTCACTATTTGTATATTGACACGTGATGTACTATCCCGTGTTCTAGTTACACTAAAAAATATCTCCCTGATGAGAGGAAAGAAGGGAAACGGATTGGGCATTGGGCGATGGGATGTTGGATTAGGAGAGGTGAGAGAGCGAGAGCGAGAGGTGGTGGTTGTGATTAGTTGGGGTGGAAGCTTGGGTGTGAACATGGTGGTAATAACTGAAATACAGGTGTCAGTTACTGAGTGGTTAGAATGTAACAGCATAGACAAATTAGTTAGAAGTGGGGTATTATAAAAACAGTTGTAAAAATGTTTGATCTTCAATTTCAATACAGTTAGTCATTTTCTTCCGCTGCTTATCGACCTT
Source organism: Malus sylvestris (assembly GCF_916048215.2). Classification (NCBI taxonomy): domain Eukaryota; kingdom Viridiplantae; phylum Streptophyta; class Magnoliopsida; order Rosales; family Rosaceae; genus Malus; species Malus sylvestris. Next base: position 19,202,839 of record NC_062272.1, read on the forward strand.
CTCTCTTCTCAAGCTTTCTTGAATTCTCTGATCTCCATTTTCTTGAAGGCATTTGTTCTTGTTATCATGGTATCAGAGCCATCGATCGTGTGTGGGTTGGTGCTCCTCCAATTATAGTTCAACTAAGAGATCCAAGTGAACATGACAGAAGATACACAGATCACGTTTCATCTATGACTGATACTACTTCATTGCAGCAAGATATTGATGTACCTGAGTCTACTAATACATCACCTCTTCTATCCCAAAGACAGGAATCTGAAACACAGGAATCTGACACACAGGAATCTGAGTCATTACGATCATATCAGTCTACTCCCATACAAGATCTCACTCAACCCTTGTTGCCTGTCCTTGATCCAGCACAACTTCAGGTATTACTTCCTATCTTTGAGAGTGATTGGAATCAATCCTCTAGTTCTATTCCTCATGCTGATGTTAGAACTCATTCTATGCTCACGAGACTTCAAACTGGAGCAATTGAGCGCAGAAATTATGCTACCACGTATGCTAGTTTACCTGAAATACAGTCTTTACAAATTGCTGTTGATTCTCCGTGTTATACTGGATTTTCTCTTCTGGCTGAAAGTGTTGATTACGAAGAACCAAAGCATTTTAAAGTAGCAGCTACCAATTCAAATTGGCAACAAGCTATGCATGATGAATTTGATGCTCTTAAAGGGCAAGGAACTTGGATTCTTGTCCCTCCTCCTCCTAACCGAACCATTATTGGGAGTAAATGGGTATACAAGTTGAAGAAAAATCCTGATGGTAGTATATCTAGATACAAGGCACGTTTAGTGGCTCAAGGGTATACACAGGAGCATGGTCTTGATTACTCCGAGACATTTAGTCCTGTGGTCCGCCACACTACAGTGAGGTTAATCCTTGCACTTGCTACAAGTTACAAATGGGAACTTAGACAACTCGATATTAAGAATGCATTCCTACATGGTGAATTACAGGAAGAAATATACATGAAGCAGCCACGAGGTTTTCTAGATTCGAGGGCTCCGAATCATGTTTGCAAACTTGTTAAATCGTTGTATGGACTCAAACAGGCTCCACGAGCCTGGAATGCTAAATTCACAGGTGTATTACCATCTCTGGGGTTCACAGTCTCTCAAGCTGACACAAGTCTTTTTATCAAGATAGATGGCACCGATATTATCATTCTATTCTTATATGTAGATGATATAATCCTAACAAGTTCGAATGTCATCAAAATCCAGAATGTAATTACTGCTCTCAGTGAGATATTTGATTTGAAAGACATGGGCAAACTCACTTACTTCTTAGGGTTGCATATTCAGTACAAAAGCAATGGAGATGTGTTTATTAGCCAGACCAAATATGCAAAAGAACTACTCAAAAGAGCAGGAATGGAGAATTGTAGACCTGCACCAACACATGCCAAGCCTCATACTCAGTTACTCATGTCTGAGGGGGAACCGTTGCCTGATCCGAGTGTTTATAGAAGCATTGTTGGAGCCCTTCAATATTTGACTTTCACGAGGCCTGATATAGCTCACTCTGTGCATGTTGTGTGTCAATATATGACATGTCCAACTGATACACACATGTTCTTGGTCAAACGGATACTACGCTATATTCAGGGGACTCTACATTATGGACTTACATATCATTCCGATGCTGATATTCACATTTCAGCGTATTCAGATGCTGATTGAGCCTCTGATATCAATACACGGAGGTCAGTTACCTGCTATGTCGTCTTTCTTGGTTCTAATCCCATTTCGTGGCAGTCGAAGAAGCAGTCTTCTGTCTCTCTCGAAGTTCCACAGAGGCTGAATATAAAGCTCTTGCTCATTGCACAGCTTATGTGTGCTAGATACGGACACTCATGAGAGATCTCAATCAGTTCCTACATGCTCCTCCTGATTTGTACTGTGATAATATCTCTACACTGTCTCTTAGCACAAATCCTGTCTTCCATTCCAGAATTAAACACCTGGATACTGATTACCATTTCATTCGAGAACGGGTGCAAAAGAAAGATATAGTGGTTCATTATGTCTCCACAGATAATCAAGTTGCCGATATTCTTACTAAATGGCTTCACGGTCCTGTGTTTGTTAAGCACTGTATCAATCTCAGCCTTGGTGTCCCTAGCTGCGATTGAGGGGGGGGTAATAACTGAAATACAGGTGTCAGTTACTGAGTGGTTAGAATGTAACAGCATAGACAAATTAGTTAGAAGTGGGGTATTATAAAAACAGTTGTAAAAACGTTTGATCTTCAATTTCAATACAGTTAGTCATTTTCTTCCGCTGCTTATCGACCTTCTCTCTTCTCAAGCTTTCTTGAATTCTCTGATCTCCATTTTCTTGAAGGCATTTGTTCTTGTTATCAGGTGGTTGGGTTGGCGGCGGCTGTCGAGGTGGAGAAGTGGTGGTTAGAGCCTACACTGTTAACAAAATCTGGAGGCCAGATTCACCATATCAGCAGACAAACGAAATATCTGACTGAGTTAGCACAAAGGGACTAACGTTACACAATTTGACAAATTTGGAGAACAGCATTTAATAAATTTGTAGTCCATGACTAAAGTTATAATTAAATCATAGTTCAAGGAATATTTCTCCATTTTACTGTTGAACAAATCTACGAGAAAAGGTTGCTGTCTATGCCAAATTACTTTGGCTGCTTCAACTGTCCAACGTCACACTACTAGTTTCCCTTGTTAACTCATTATTTTATGAGATCATTGCCAATATTTTTTGTCTGCTACACGTCCTCGGCCGTATTTTATTGGTAATGCTAGAAAAATTAAATTTGTAGGTAAAATTTTGTAAATTAAATTATATAAAAATTAATGATTGAATTATCATCTAAGTGTTGAATAATATGTTTATTTCTTATTAGTGACACATCATTTGATTTGCAAATTTAATCAACATATTTAACCTGCAACTCTAAATCGAAATCATAACAACAAATTGCTAACTAGTAATTAAGTTATTATTTTAAGGATAGTATTATTCACACATTCGTTTTACGTTCCACAATTTTGTTAATTTATTCTCATTAGCTTTCTTTAATTCATTTGATCCGATGACGGAAAATTGAGAAGTAAAAATGTGTATGTAGATGCCACTACCCTATTTTGATTGATAGATTTTTAGCTCTGCCTGGGAGAATTTTTTTTAATGTGCTGGGAACACCACCCTATACATCAAGTGTAATATTACAATTGGTTAGAAATAAAAATAAATAAATTCAACCAATTGTATTATGACACTTGGTCTAACCCGTGTTTCCTACACTGAAATACATCTCACTTCGTGGAACTTTCTAGTCTTTTTAATTTATTTTTCTTGGTCCATTCAAACATCCTTTTGTGTACTGTGGATCTTAAGATAAATAACCAGGCCAAGGCCTCAGAAATATTGAGCTCTCAAACTCAAAGTAATACTGTATTATTCAGAGAGAGAGAGAGAGAGAGAAAGAGAGAGATGGGGAGAGCTCCTTGCTGTGAGAAGATGGGACTGAAGAAGGGGCCATGGACTTCTGAAGAAGATCAAATTCTTACATCCTTCATCCAAAAATATGGTCATGGAAATTGGCGTGCCCTTCCAAAGCAAGCTGGTAATTACAAGTTACCTCATCTGGGTTTTTTCTCCCAAGATTTATAGGCCACAAAACCCGGCTCTTTAACCAAGATAATCATCTTTGCATTGCATGATGACAAATTTACAGTTCTATATACAACGTTATACAATTACATACCATGTGCAAACCTGAGCTAAGTTACCTATGAAAATATGTTCTCCTCTTTGCACCCAACTTTGAATTCCGCTCATTGAAGTTATAGATGAATTTAGTGTAGAATATCGATGGTATAAAAAGTTACATAAAATTTATGCATGTTTCATGTTGAATTATTAACAACTGCAAAATTCTTAATACCTGCTAAATTCCAATTGCTACTTGCTTTGAGCTTTGTACTCATCTTTCTCACTTGTTTTTTTTTTTCTTGAAATAGGTTTGTTGAGATGTGGGAAGAGTTGCAGACTCCGGTGGATAAACTATTTGAGGCCGGATACCAAGAGAGGAAACTTTACAAGAGAAGAAGAGGAAGCTATCATTAAGTTGCATGATATGCTGGGTAACAGGTACATATATCAAAGCACCAACTTTTAATTTTCATTCAGCTTTTAATTTGTAAGCTATATTTTCAAAACATGCATGTTTTACCATTGACATATATATATATATATATATATATATATATATATATATATATATATATATATATATATATATATCTAGCCTGTTTACCCCGCTGCCAACTATCAACAACATACTCAACAAGGCTTGTTGTTGCAACAAAGAAAAGCATTTACACATGTACTCCAGTTCTAAGGTGGAAGCACAAATTCCTACTCTCTCTTCAGCCTCCCTTATAAACAAAAAATAAAATAACCAGGATCGTTTCTCGAACACACAATTCAAAGACACTGATTTTCTGTCAAAGAATTGCAAGTGGGAGCTGATCAAAAGATTCTCTTTTGGAAGCCACCACAATAGACTTGAAATTTAATTGTAAATCACAACCAACCATGCATTTGATAAATAATACGTGTTGTAGTTTTTTGTCTTTAATTGCTATGCAGGCACAACTCACACGTTGCAGTCAAATTTCAAATTTAAGCTTAAAATTTTAAGGCAATTAGTTACAATAAACATATTTTGACATTTCATTGCTAAATAATTAATGTTTATTATGTCGTCATTATATTATCGTTGTATTGTTATTATGTTAACGGTGTGTCGTCGACGTATAATTAATATGTATCATTCTCCAAACCAAATATCAAAATATGTTTACCATAGGTATTTTTCTAATTTTATACGTACTTGCTTAACAATAGTTAAACTATCTTGCAAATGCTTAATTTAATTCATTTCTTTCGTTTTCAGGTGGTCAGCAATTGCAGCAAGATTACCAGGACGCACCGATAACGAAATAAAAAATGTATGGCACACCAACTTGAAAAAAAGACTCAAAGACCATACTACAATAACATCACCAGCAAGTAGTAGTAATTGTACTTTCAATGTCACAAGCCAGTCTGCTGATCAACCTAAAAATATGAATTATCCACAGCCATCTTCTAGTGATGTTTCCTCCTCAGTCACAGAAGTCTCAGGTGCTTTGAGCAGCGATCAGGACACAATCATCGTCAAAGGTGAAAACATGGAGCCATGGGAAACCTTCCCTGAAATCGATGACAGCTTCTGGTCAGAGGCACTCTCAGCTAACAATTCCAGCACCCCATTACTATTTCCAAAGGCCGAAAATGATGAAACAATATCCGAGTTTCCGATCACCGCCAACGATTCGGAGGAATTGGGTTTTACTTTTGGTCTAAACTTGGATGATGGCATGGAATTTTGGTATGATCTTTTCGTTAGAACTGGTCATGGGGGAACACCAGAATTACCAGAATTTTGAGTTCTACTATTTCCTCTCTTTGGAGTTTAGGAGGAAATTTTAATTGGCGGTGAGAAATGTTAAATTTTTTTTTATCTTGTATTTGACCGTTAACAAATTCTAGTCTGAACAGAAATTTCAATTTTGGGGGGGGGCGGGGGGGGGGGGGGGTGTGTGCAAAAGTATAAAAAAGAGAAAGAAGGTGGATGAAGAAATTGATGATGACGAAAATGATGTAGCTGCATTAATATTTATATTTCAGAGACTTTGTTGATATATAATCCTCCTTAGCAGGTTCTTATTTGTTCAAAGTTTATGTGTAACAATAATGATTGTGACGAAAACGATACGTAGCTGGACTTTTTTTTACACCAAAATAAAAACTCATTGTTCTAATGTATGTAAATTTAATATGTATGTGTGTGTGTGTGTGTGTGTATTCCATTTTGCAGTAATTAAGTTATATATTGTGTGTTAAAAAAGGATATACGGTAAAACCAAAATTAAATTGTTCTAGTAAAAATATAAATAAAATAAAAAGCTTACAACAACATAGTTCTAAGTTAGAACTTCTAACAATTGTATCCAAAGAAAAAGAAAACATAGTTCTAACAATCAACACAATAATATCAATACAAGAGTATTAAAAAGATGAATGGACGTTTATCAAAAGGCTATTTCGATTTCAAATACTCACTAACTAATACTCATGTCGGCAATATGATTATATACAAGACAATGCTTGAACAAGAAGTCAAATAAGGACATAAATTTTGTTAGCACAGGCATACATACACTGGATAAAATGGTGACTCATACAGAACTTTCCACTTGGGCGTATCTAAATCAACTCGAGAAAAAAATATCTCTAAACAAGTGTCTAGCATCATGCAATATGTGTCTGCAGGAAAAGAGAAATAAAACGATCGAATATTGAGAAAAAAAGTACCACTAGTCCGGCCAAGAGTCGGTTGAATATTTTCTCGAGTCTTTGCTCGTATTTTTTTTTGTTCTTTCTTTTTTGTAGTGGGTTTATACATATTAAATTGATATTAGGAAAACGGAGCAAGTTCCTATATCTTGTTGACCATGTCATAGTCCAAAAGAGAGGTTCATGTATTTTTCTCATAACTTTACAAACTCCCGTGTCCGAGTGTAAATAACATTGTTAACGCCCACATTTTCCACAACTTCTCAATCCATGATTGATGAAGTTACCCTTTTTCTATATTAGGGTAATACTAGAGAGACTAAATATGTAAACAAAATATTAAAAACTAAATGACATGAAAGTTGATTATTGGTTTATTACTTAAGCATTGATAAATGTGCTCAAATCTATTAGTGACACATCATTTTTTTGCTAATTTTTTCTATAAATTTAGTTTCTTTAGCATTACCCTTTTTTATTAACAATGACATCTAGACTTTAAGACCATCTCCAAAGGAGATGTCAAATATACCAAATAGAATTAAAAGACATTTAAGTGTTCTCCAATGGATATGCCATATATAGACCCTTTAAGGAAATGGATCCCCATTTTTCAAAAAAAAAAAAAAAAAAAAAAAAAAAAATTGGGGACACCCTCTTGACCATTAGATCTGACTTTAATGAAATTCTATGGTTGAGATTAAATCACATGCCACAGAATCTCAATCACAGAATTTCATTAAAGCTAAATCTAACGGTTAAGAGGGTGTCCCCATTTTTTTTAGAAAAATGGAGATCCCTTCCCTTAGACCATCTCCAACCCTTGGGCTAAAAGCCAAATTTTTTAGCTCGGAAAATTTAGCTTTTAGCCTAGAAACATATTTTCTGCTCCAACCCTTCTACCCTAAAATTTTAGCCCGGAATTATTAAAGAATGAAATTAGCCTAAATTTTTTTCTTAAATCAATTTTTTTTTTAAATAAATATGTAGATTATTGTAAATTAATTTTATGAACATTTTGATCTAAAAAAATTTAAATTCCGATAAACATTTCGCATTTAGCCCGGGGGGAAAGCTGAAGGGTATTTGGCCCAGAAATAGCATTTGACATTTAGCCTAAAATTTTAGCATGGGTTGGAGAGTGTTTGGGGGGGTAATTTGGCTTTTAGCCCAGGGTTGGAGATGGTCTTAAAGGCTTCATGCCATATATGCTGTGGCATGTGAGTCATTTGACTCCTTGCTTTCTAGCTGCCTTTTTTTATAACAAACAAAGAAGGAGTCAAATATATTTTATTTAATTTTTAATGCATGGGTCCCATTAACAACCAATAGAATAAAAACTAAAACTAATTTTGATATTTTTTAATAGTTAATGTAACTCTAGGCCCAATAAAATAATAAAATAAATATTTAACACATCCATTAGAAAAAAAAGAGAATTTAGCACTTGTATTCAATTTGCCATATCAGCCATCAAATAAACTTTTGACATACTATATGACACACCCTGACCCGGTATGTCCACTAGGACTTCGAATCGAGGTGTGCTGCCTGACACATGGAAGGTGACGAAGCCATAAAGTGTTGTGATGTGGAAAATGTGAATAAATTTAAACCTAAAAGTGCCTAAATATAACAATGCACTAGTAAGTAGGAATGAAACCATTTTACACGTGACGTCAGAACATAAGTAAAGTGCAGTAGAGTGGATAAGGATTATACCCTCAGAGGTAGCCACCTATACTGAGATTCACCAAGAATCCTTTTCGATACAAACGTTCGATAGCTAAAACTTGGAAGGGCGAAAAACAAGGGTGAGTGGGCTTGAAAATAAAGTTTTAATAAAAACCTTTGAAAACGTTATAACCCATCGCCGTGAAACATGTATAGTTTCCAGAAAACCATACTACGTATAAGTATGAAATCAAATGCATGCTAACAGTAAATCCAGACGTCTTGAACAACAATGCAACGTTTCTTAATCATAACATGAAATGCATAATTCAATCAAAAGAATTTGTGGAAACTATAAAGTTTATACATATAATATATCAAAGAAAAGATCCACTGACCTGGAGTCCGCACTACAACTCCCTAGCATAAATATTGAGATGTCTCGACCGATCAACGCCTGGAACAATTATCAAATCACGTCTTAGAATTCTTATCGATAGAACACATAACTTACATAAAACACATCCCCAAGGACATTCTAGAATGATTTGAAACCCATTGACCAAAAGTTAATCATCGGGCAAAGGTCGACGGTAGGGTCCACAACCCTACTTAACTCGATTCGGAAGATCCGCACCTCGGATTTTCGATCCGTAACTTCCTAAGAGTTTCAATAAGCTTCTAGAACAATATTTTAAAGTTTTGGAACAATCCAACCGTCAAATCTCCGCCAATTGCTAAAATTAAGTGGCAGCCGAAGTTTTATTTTACGAACTTACAATTCTAATTCGGAAAGATCCGTATGTCAGATTCTCGATCTGTAAGTTCCTACTGTTCTCAAATATTACATACTATATTTTATTAAGGTTTGGTGACGATTCCAACGGTCAGATCATTGATTCATATAAGGATCAAGTGGTGGTCTCTATCAAAACTATGTTCAAACGATGAGATTTCATCAATCGAACTTCACATATAGAATTGGGGTATCAAATTTAGTCTAGGAAGGTCAGGGGGTGCCTCAACCCACGCGCCACTGCACACGGCGGTCGGTCGCCTATACTTGCCGGAAAAATCAACTATTTCTAAAAATTCTCAAATTTCACAGAAATGAAGATCTCAATAAGTAGAGCAAGTTTTATACCTGTGGTCAATTCCAATTTGGTCGAGAAAAGCCCCAATTTAGCTCGAACCCGCCAGAAACCCTAAGGTGGGTTTTTATACCATATTTAGGGCCTCGTATTTAGATCTCATACAAATACTCAGGGGACTTAAATGTAATTATGTGATAAAGGAAGGGGCAAATATGTAATAAGTGAGGAGTCCTTATTCTATAAAATGACCCCTCACCCTCACAATTAGAGGAGGTCATTTCTGGAGCATTCTTACCGCTCTCACATCCCCTCTCATATTCAGAGGTTCTCTCCCTCACCTCTTAGATAAATACATAATCAGTGTGGACGTAGTCCAAACTTTGGGGTGAACCACGATACATCTTGTGTTATTTACATTACTTGCAGATTCACGGTCGGATTTACATTGTTCTAAGACCTCCGATTTTGTGCATCAACATTTGGCGCCGTATGTGGGAATCGACACAAAAAACTATGTTGGTTCTCTTTCATTTTTTTTCACCACCACCGTCAATCTGCAAAATCACAAAAAAACCCAAAAACAAAAAAGATCCAAATCTCAAACACTCCTCAGCTCCCTCTCTCTCTCTCTACTTTTTGGCAGAAATTCAGAGAACTGAAGTATGAGAAACAAACCCACTAAATCTCTCAAGACACTCCCTCTCCCACAAGATCACCGCCAAATCCCCATTATTCAACCTCAAACTCCCGCTGTTATCGCCATCCTTGTCTCCAAGAAGATCGCCGAGATCAAAGAACTGAGTCCACACGCCGCCGACAATGGCGAGAGAACATGTTGCTGAAAATATCGGTCCTCCTCATGTCGGTCCTGTTCTTGTCGGGAAAATGGAAGAATATGACTGTTAGTAGCACGGGGCCTCGGGAAAGTTCAAGGCGAAAAGCAAGAACAAACCCAGATGTTGTTGTTGTTTCAATATCCGTTCCCCAGACTTCTTTTGCTGCTCTAGTCAGACGCGATTCACCAGCAGCAGCAGCAACCCAGTGAAGAGGAAAGGAAAAGGGAGAGACTCGACCAATTTCCCACCAAAAAAAGGTCTTATCAAAGCCGGTATCTTTGGGATTGGGGGAAGATCTAATCAAGCATGTTCATCAGGAGGATCAGCAGCAAACTGTGACACCAATTCTTCATGGGAAAGCTCACCTTCTGCAAGCTACTCTTCTAATGGGTACGATTAAAGCTATTAGCTTTTGGGAAAGGGGAAAAGAGAGAGAGAGCGAACACGGGTGAGGACATGGAGGAGGCCGTGAAGGAATCGTCCGCGGTGCAGAAGAAGCTGCAGAGGTTGAGCCGAAACATGTCAGGGGCCATCGCATTGCTCAAGAACTTGCTGAATCTAGACTCGGCGAGTGACTCGGCTACGACGTCGTTTGGCAAGATCGAAAGCTCGAGGAAGTTGGTGTGGGGGAGTGTGGCAAGATCAAGAGACATTTGTGCATCGCTTTGGGCGTACTGGACGCGCAGGGAAAGAAGGTACTGCCATTCTGATGTTTACTAACAACCAAAAGAGAACAATTAAAACGCTTGAGCGTGATGTGGGGTGCAAGTTTGAGTTTGCTAGTCCACCAACTATTGAGAAGGTTTTGGAGTCATCTGCGTAGCAAGTGGTTGCTACTCTTAGTGTAGTGCATCCTGAATCTGTACAGTTTTTCACACCAACATCACATAGATCGATTGATGAACAGGGAACAAGTGCTCTTACTGCTGCACTAGCACAGCTCAGTGGATTTTCAAGCTTACCTGCTTGATGATGAATTAGGAATTTGTTCTGTGCATCAACTTTTGGGTCGAAGATAATTGCAGAAAGTAAAAAGAGAAAAAGCAGAAAGCATGGCTACCCACTAATGCACAGCAGCCCAAGCTCCAAGTTGATTAAGGGAATCAACTTGGCACGATGACAGCGCAAAAGATGCCCACCAACTTTCATCATGCATGTTCCCACTCTTCACAGACGACACCATGATGTTAAAGAAAAAGCAAAAGAGAAAGCAAAAGTGAGGAATAAACACCCCACCAGAATGATGTGATTTACTTTTTTGGTTTTTGTATGATTTAATTTATTTTTCTTATCTTTCGGAGACATCTGTATAAACCCCATCAGGGGGTAAAAAAAAAAACGACAAAGCCCAAAATAAATAGGCTGTAATGTCATATGAAGGGCGAAGGCCCATAAGACCAAAATAGCACCAACCAGGTGATCAAAAGTACGCCCAGTATTTCCAAAATTATTCGGCAACCCACCGCTATTATCACCAACCAGGTGATCAAAAGTACGCCCAGTACTTCTAAAATTATTCGGCAACCCACCGCTATTATCACCAACCAGATGATCAAAAGTACGCCCAGTACTCCAAAATTATTCGGCAACCCGCCACTATTATCACCAACTAGGTGACTAAAAGTACGCCCAGTATTCCAAAAATTATTTGGTAACCTGCCAGTATTCCAAATATCATTTGGCAACTAGCTATTCATGCCACCAACCAGGTGATGAAATGTACAACTCGTACTCTCCTTCATGCCACCAACCAGGTGATCAAAAGTACGCCCAGTACTTCAAATCATACATGAGCATTACTCATGTCAATCATACATAAACATTCATGAGCATTACTTATGTCAATCATACATAAACATTTATAAGCATCACTCATCCAATCATACATAAACATTCATGAGCATCACTCATGTCAACATCCATGAGCATCACTCATGTCAATCAACATAAACATTCATGAGCATCACTCATGTCAATCAGCTTCAAAAGCTTCATTTACAAAAGCTCTAGCTTCAAAAGCTTCATTTACAAAAGCTCTAGCTTTAAAAGCTTCATTTATAGAGCTCTAGCTTCAAAAGCTTCATTTACAGAGCTCTAGCTTCAAAGCTTCACTTGCAAAGCTTCACCTACAAAGCTTCAGTGTAGGGTATACAAATACCGCCTCCGAACAACTGCCACTTCAGCCCATACATGGATTCAATTTGAAGTCTCCGGCCAACAGACTCTATTGACCGAAGACTTGGGAGACTACATTATGTACTATATATTGGGCCTCAATTGAGCCCCATGGAAAATACTTGGGGGACTTAGCCCATTATCTATGTACCGAGGAGTGAACCCTTATTCTATAAAAGGGACTCCTTCACTTTCATTAGAAAGCATTCATGGAAAATACTTGGGGGACTTAGCCCATTATCTATGTACTGAGGAGCGAGCCCTTATTCTATAAAAAAGACTCCTTCACTTTCATTAGAGAGCACTCATGAAAAATACTTGAGGGATTTAGCTCATCACTTATGTATTGAGGAGCGAGCCCTTATTTTATAAAAGGGACTCCCTCACTTTCGTTAGAAAGCATCGCCGCCAGCTGAGCAACCGCCTCGCCACGAGCATCACTCCAAACCCATTATTCATGTACTGAGGAACGAGCCCTTATTTTATAAAAGGGACTCCCTTACCATCATTAGAGAGCATCAACTCTAGCCCATCATTCATGTATTGAGGAGCGAGCTTTTATTCTATAAAAGGGACTCCCTCACCTTCAACGCCACAAGCCGAGCCAACCAAGGCAACATAAGCCACGAGTCGAGCAGCCTAGCAGCATGTGCTACTTCTAGTTGAGCATCAGTTCAAGACAACATCTAGTTACTTCGGCCCACACATGGACTGAATTTCAAGTTTCCAGCCAAAAGTCTCTCTTGACTGAAGACTTGGGGGACTATTGTTTATACCATATTTAGGGCCTCGTATTTAGATCTCGTACAAATAATCAGGGGATTTAAATGTAATTATGTGATAAAGGAAGGGGCAAATATGTAATAAGTGAGGAGTCCTTATTCTATAAAAGGACCCATCACCCTCACAATTAGAGGAGGCCATTTCTGGAGCCTTCTCACCCCTCTCACATCCCCTCTCATATTCAGATGTTCTCTCCCTCGCCTCTCAGATAAATACATAATCAGTGTGGACGTAGCCCAAACCTTGGGGTGAACCACGATACATCTTGTGTTATTTACATTACTTGTAGATTCACGGACAAATTTACGTTGTTCCAAGACCTCCGGTTTTGTGCATCAACAGTGGGTGTTCTTCGATTCTCCTTCCTCGGTGTTCCAACGCCCCTACCACTGGTTGAGTCTTGTTCCTGGGTCTAAGGGAAGTTGATTAAGGGTGGTGCTTCGGTGGAGTTCTATACAAAATAGAACCTAAAACCCTTCGATCTTGGGCGAAAATGGTAGAGGAAAGGTTGTTTAAGAGGCTACAGGTGATGGATGGATGTAGTTGGCCTGAAAAAATGGAGGAGGTGGCTGAAATCACTCCAGGTCGAACTAGGTTGCTGCGCGGGTGTACGGGTCGAAGGAAAAACTGGGAGCTTTCTTTCCCTTTCCTGATTCGTCCCTCTTTCCTCCCTAATTTATGATTGGTCCATTACTCTTTTAATTTGATTGGTCTCTTCAACGACACATACCTGATTAGGCCGAAAACCAAGCCTCTAATTGGTTCTCATTCCCACTTTTAATTAATTCAAAACCTATAGTTTAGTAGAACGATTTCAAACATCCGTAACTATACCGTTATAATCCGGACTCGTAAACGGCTTTCGTCTGTACGTTCGTGGCGATGATTACTACGCAAATACTCCAAAAGAATGACTCATACGTCTCTCTAAACAATGGCCAACGGAAGTCAAAATCCTTGCCTCTAGGGCATTTTCGTTGATTCATGCTTTTAAAATTTATAAAACGTAAAATTAGAGACAAGTTGTTATACTATATTTGACATCTCCTTTGAAGATGCTCTAAGTTGTTGAAACTAGAGGGGGGAAAATGAGTGTTTCACAACCTCAATTTCCAAGAAGATTTGATGCGCTTATTGAAGTAGGAGTGAGTAAAACAATAAAGGGGCCAACGACTTAAAAGTTTATTTATGGTCTTTGTTCTTTGTTTAATTAGGCTATTAATTAAAAAGTGGAATCAAAATATCCATTTCATCAGTGGTCCTGAGTCCTTTTTTTTATACTAATTAGTCTTCAGTCAATTTTCTTTTTCGAAAAGTTAATCACCAATGACTTTCCAGTCATCCACAACTCTGTTAGTCTTGATTGCTGCTTTTCACTGAACGCACAAATAAACGAGTAATGATATTCATGCTATATTTTTATATTATCTTAGATGATATTTGATGTGAACAGTCATATTATTTGAATTTGAATTAATCACATTTTTAAATTTAGTTCATTATTTAATAAACTAATAATTAAGAAAAACTAGTTAATTAAATGATGATTGTGGTATACGAGGATGAGTCTTTCTCGTTCTTTTCCTTGGGTTTTGCAAATTTTTCAAATGATATTGTTGTCCACATCAGATGTCATATAAGGTGATATAGAAATGTGGTATAAAAATATGAAGCTTTAATGAAAAGGGCTTGGGCCAACAAATATTTAACCAAAAACCATCAAAAAATGTTATTTAACTAAAAGAGCTCAAAGTTTAATGAAAAACCATCCAAAACTATTGACCACTGGTTAAACTTACAAGCCTAACCCGCTACAAATCTACACTTCCGTAAATACCCCTAAATGATTTGATATTGTATTGACTCTTCACCAACCTCAACCCAGTACGAAACCGCCATGATAACTCCCTGTCTTCCTATCAAATCGAATTCCCCCCATTTCAAAAACAACCAAATCAAAGTTCAAATCAAAGTTAAAAAAGGAAGCATTCATCAGAACAAAGTCGTCGAAAATAGTTCAAAGAAGTTCAATGGCAGAAACCAGTGAAAAAGTGTATGAAAAAAAAAAAAGAACCAAAACATAAAACTGTTTCTGGATAACCCAAAACATAACACTGTTTTTGGGAAAAAAAAAAAAATCAGATATAGTGTTTGTCTTGTTTGTGCACAAACACTGTATCTGGAAAGCAAAAAAAAAAATCTAGAAACAGTGACTTAAATTTCAGAAACAGTGACTTAGTTCCAGAAACAGTCTATGTTTTAACCTTTGACTGTTTCTTTTCTTTCATGTATCAGTTGAGTATGTTTAAGAAACATGGTGCTTATTTTGCTTTAAATTCAAATACAGTGAAATTCACTATTTCTTTTCTAACTTACATTTAAGAAACAATGTGTCTGTTTCACTTTGATCCAGAAACGGTGATTTAGATTCTAGAAACAGTAACTTAGATTCCATAAACAGTGACTTAGATTCCAGAAATAGTTTATTTTTACAGTCCAGAAACAGTGAGCCGTCGTTATTATTGAATAACATGCAAATCTCAAATTTATTTTCTGGAGAAACAAACGATGAACCCCACTGACGATGAAAAATTGAAAAACAGTACCTCGAATACACTATGAATAATAACGACGATCACATTTCAATGAAATAATACAAAATATAAATTAAATAACATGAGGATCTATATTTTTGTTTCAAAGAAAAAGAAGAAGGTCTGCAAAACAACGATGAACTCCATTAACGACGAAAATCTAGAACTCAACCTAAAAAAGTTAGGGGTAAAATCGACAAATCATAATTATTATAGTTGGACTAATTTAATACGGGCTTTGTACTAATCATTAAACAAACTTATAACATGATTTTTTTTATTAAAACTAAAACTTTTCAAGCGTTTTTCATTAGTTTTCCTATAAAAATATGATATGAATAACATTACTTCAAATAAATTGAAAAGATATTTAATGATCAATGTGACATGCATGAACAATAACGGAAATGTGTCATTTAACTAGGGGGGGAAGACTCAGTCACTACATATATATTGTGGTACAATCTATATTGGCTATAGGATGTCGACACACAAACTAGAACGACATTTGATTTGGCTTCTGAAATGAGTTGTCAGCTGTTGACTACTGAATTTTCTTTACCTCCACTGCCAAAAAAAACAGTGGCAACAACCACAGAGCAAGTGTGATTATTGTTGGCTTCGCTAGCTAAAACATGTTAAAAGGTCAAAAAGTGTGACGTCACGCTTATAAGAATAACTACTCTAGCAACAACCACGCTAACTTTGTGATTATTTGCTATTTTTCTTGTAGTCCGTTTAGTAGACAACTACCGATCAATATCAAATTTGATGATGTATTTGAGTTATGATCCAAAGAGAGTTATGGTATAGATATAAGCAGTTTTGGCACGGTACACTAATATATTAAGTGTGAACGCTTATTAAATGGAGTATTCAGATCATCCCTAATAGGTTGGAAAATTGAGATTGATATCAGTGGGTCAAAAAATTTGAGTTCTATCAGAGTGATTCTAATTCTTAAATCATTTTGATTCCTATACAACAATAAATTACCTACTTTTTTGGGGAGGAAAAAAAGTGAATAACCGATAGCAGGACAAAAATTAGATGACTAGAGACTCGCCTCTGTTAAACTCACAACGTAGCAATTACGTTATAGGATTCAAATTCACTTGAACCACTATGAAAGGCCTTATCAGAGCAACTCAATTTTGTAGTAGACCTTTCAATTGGAGCTATGCCACTCAGTTGAAACTATGATGATGATATTTTTATGTCTTCATATTCAATAAGTCAATGTATCCTAGAAAAACTCAGACATAAGAAAATAGATGACTGCAAAATTTAATTAACAAGATACTTGTAGGTGTTCGATCGCATTGAATGGGTCAATGTACCTGCCGTAGAAAAACTCAGACATAAGAAAAGGGACGACTTGCAAGTATCAAGGGATTTATGCTATATATAGTTAAAAGGGAAGTGCAAAAACTTGGAGGGATTTGAAATGAGTGGATATAATGCATCAAGGTTGAAATTAGTCATTTGTAAATCTTTGTTTATGTCTTTGCAATGCATTTCAAAACTCCTCCATCTAATATTATGCAGTTCATTTCTAACTATATTTAGTCTAAATTCATCGGTATTTTGCATATCGCTTACCCAAACATAGACTAAATGACACGACTGTTTAAAGTTTTTTCCTTGCATCAAAACAATGTAGTATGTTGTCCCGCTACTTAGTTCTTCCTTATGAAACACAGTTAGGATATTCGATTCCACCTAAGTTGCGCATAAAAAGCCCAAAGTCGATCCAAAGGAATGGAGTCGTAGTTTTGGACAAGTACAATAACACGACTCACAAACAACACCAAACTGAGTTGAGGATAATGTTGTTCATGTCGAAACCTTCTTGACATATTTACTAAGCTTCAGGATAAGCTTACCAGTGGTCGTATCCGATAAGGTCCGATTCGACCTTAACCAATTGCAGATGATAGTAGAAATGGATGTGGAGATGGAAGAAAGAAGGAAGGAGTACAGCTCCACTATTTTTGTATTATAATATTTTATCAAAATGACCGTTACAATTTTCTTTGGAGCTAGTGCTCTTATACAACTCACCACTAAGTTAATTGCCAACTGGGAATTTCTAACAAATTTCGTAAAAAAAAATTTCCTTAAAAAAAAATTCATATGTTTCTTCGTACAGCTGACATGAAATACAGGGTGAATTTTGGTACCATTTCTGCAATTTCAATTTACATGCCGCCTTGCCAATTCTTTCTAGCACTTCATAAAGGACCATAGAACTCGGGTATAACTTGTGACGAGCATGAGAGATCAAAGATTGCAATTGATAAGGAATCAACCTGAGATAAACTAATAATGGACTCGGATCAACCCAAAATCATATCAAAGCCCAATCTAGACTTGAAACCGCTATGATAATTAATTCAACTTTTAATAATTATTTTATCACTTCTTGTTGCTCCGTATGATTAATAATATTAATCATCCCAACGCTTTGTTAGTCATCTCACACAAAAAGTAGGGTGTGCAATCATTAGATTCTAATCGACGAGGACGTGAGACGATGCAAAACTCTTGATTGTTTTGGCAGATTAAAACCCAACCTTTTAATTCACCTTATTGTGAAGAGCTTATTTGACTCTTCAAGGCACAGACTATGAGTGGATATCTAGCCATATACCATAGTCCCCAAGTCCATACATAATGTATGAGGAGAACCTATTCAATTGCAACTTATGATGCAATACGATCTCTCTCCACACAATACTCTCAATGTCATTGTTAGCATGTGGATAGTCTATGTCAAACCCGAATGTGATTTTTTTATACATATATGATACTGCCCTTAAGCTGTCACAAATATATTATCTATCATGTTTAATACCTTGGAAGATTCCTTGATCATGTCGTAGAGTATTCTACTTTGTTGCACATTTACATGCACTATGAATAAGGGGATCACCTGAACATAGCACCTCTCTAGACCTAGGACATGACATATGTGATAGAATCACCGACCTACCCATCTGACAACTACTATGTCTCAGGTCTAAAGATATATATGCATAATTGCAATTCAAAGTCAATTGCTTGATATATAAACTCTATGTAACAACTCTGGTTTGTCAAGCAATTCAGAGTCAATTGCTTGATATATAAACTCTATGTAACAACTCTGGTTTGTCAAGCAATTCAGAGTCAATTGCTTGATATATAAACTCCATGAAAACCAGGACCGAATTGGCTGATACCAATGATATAGTCCAATTCGACCTTAACTAATTGCATATGATAATGGAGATGGAGATGGAAGGAAAAAGGAGAGGTATACCGTATATGTGGTCAGAGCTGCGACTTCAATAGATCCAGTCTCCCACGAGCAACATATTGAAAAGTGTATTTTTCATTTCTTAATCAATAAGATTACACACTGAGGTATTTATACACAAGGTACTAGAACACTTGTATGGTTGTATTGACAACTCACCTAACTAACCAAATACAAAAATACAACTGAAATAACAAAACTTAACATTGTTAAATTTTGTTATTTACAATATTACCCCTAATATCCCCCCCCCCCCCCCCTCAAACAAAACTAAGGTAATCTAAGTGAAAGTTTGTCTCTTAGAAGAAGAAATGTGGCTTTAGACAGAGCTTTAGTACAAATGTTTGCAGTTTGCTTTTGAGTGCAGACAAAATGAACAGAGACTTCCTTAGAAAGAACTTTATCTTGAATGTAGTGGTAATCGATTTCCATATGTTTGGTTCAAGCATGAAAAATTGGGTTCTTTGCTAAGGAGTTAGCAAATATGTTATCACACCAGAGCTTGGGATGACAAGGCAGAATTAACCCAACATCAGTTAAAAACTTGTAAATCTAAGTAATTTTAGCAGCAATGTTAGTTAAAAACCTGTACTCAGCTTCAGTAGATGAGCGTGCCACTGTTGGTTGTTTCTTGGCACTCCGACTAATGATAGAGCATCCCAAAAAGATACAAAAAACCTGAAGTGGATCTTCTATCTGTATGACAACCTGCCTAATCTGCATTGGAGAAAGCATTGATGTTGAGAGGCTTTGAACACTTGGGAAACCAAAGACCAAGATCAAGAGTACCCTTGAGGTACTTGAGAATCCTTTTAACTGCCTAAAAGTGTGATTCTCTGGGTTGTTGCATGAATTGACAAACCAAATTAACTGCAAATGATAAGTTTGGCCTATATTAAGTTAAGTACTACAAACCACCAACCTGTATTATGTAGGATCCTGCAGAAGGGGAGAGTTGTGATCCAGAGACGAAGTGTTGAAAGGGGTCGTACATGGTTTTGCACCATCCATGTGTGCTTTCTTGAAAAGATCCAAAATATATTTCGTTCAGGAAATGAATATCCCAGAAGAAGACCTTTTTACTTCAATGCCAAGGAAATAATGGAGAGGACCCAAATCCTTGATAGAAAAAAGTGTACCGAGTTGAGATATAGTATCCTTGCAGGCTTGAGAATTTAGACCAGTGACAAGAATGTTATCCACATAGACCAAAACAAACACTAAGGCAAGAGACTTTTTGACAAATAAAGAGTGATCATTCTGTGAACTAGTAAAACCTAGAGAAGATAAAGCTTTGTGCAACTTTTCATACCAAGCTCGAGGAGCTTATTTTAAGCCATATAGGCCTTGTTTGGTAGCTCGGATTATACTGACTATTTCAGTCGGATAGAATAAATAGTCATTGGATAGTACTGACTAAATTAGTCGAGCGTTTGATGAATGTCGGATTAATGACTGTATTCTTTATACTGTGTTTGGTACTTGTTAAGAATATTTTTAAATTGATAATTAAAAATAATAATTACAAATGTGTTTTTAAAAATAAAAGTTCACAATCCAAAAAAAAAAGAAAAAAGAAAAGCAAATAAAAAAACCATCAATTCTTTCGTCACCATCATCATCTTCCTTTTCTTTCATCCACCAACCAATCAAATTTGCAGAAGCAAATCTCCAAATTATTGATCGGAGCTTGCTCACCCAGCAAGCAAAAAGTCCATGTCCATGCTTTACAAGGGAGTCAACGCAACCAAAAACGCAGGTGAAATAAAAAAACCCCAGTTTTGAGTTTTTAATCCATTGAACCCAAAACCCAGATGAAATCTTTTCCAGTTTTGAGTTTAATCATCGAACATCATCAAAATCAAATAACAATTCAGCCAAAAACCCAAATAATGTCTCTCCACAACATGAACGGTGTGACTTGGATTCGATTTGCCACCTCTGGTTTTCTGTTCAAAATCTGCTTGATGCTAATCGGAGGTGGGGATGGAGAAAGAGGGAAAGAAGGAATAGCTTAGTTGAGAAGGAGTTCCTGATGTGTAGAAGCAGATGTCAAGATGGTTGGAGCAGTTGTTTTTGCTTTAGTGTGAAGTTCGTGAACCCGACTAAATAATACCAAGGCATTGGATGGGATAAGCAAACGTGCATAAGGGGTATAAAAAATGGTGGGGCCGGATTAATAATCCGGTGCTTATTTAGTCCAAAACTCACCAAACACCTGTTTCGTATTATATAGTACAATCCGATGTCTTATAGGGTGTGCCAAACGAGGTCATAAGGACTTATGTAGTTTACACATATGATTGAGTTTAGTAGGTTCCTTAAAACCAAGAGGTTGGACCACGAACACAGATTCTGAGATATTACCATGCAGAAATCATTACTCATATCTAATTGATTCAAAAACCAATTGAACTTCCCTGCCATAGTGAAAAGTAACCTAATTGTAACTGGCTTGGAAATTGGACTAAAGGTTTTTGTGTAGTCCAAGCCTTGTTGTTGATGGAACCCTTGCAACCAATCTAACTTTGTACCTGTCTATAGAGCCATCAGACTTTCCTTTTATCCTGAATACCTATTTGCATCCCACCAAATTATTTGAAGATGTGTATGGAACCAAGGACCAAGTACCAATACTAAGAAGAGCATTCAATTACTCTTGCATAACTTGTCTTCATTGGGGGTGTTTTGAGGCTTATAGATAAGTAGAAGGGATATAATCCTGAGATATATGAGATAGGATATAATGTTTAGTTGTTGCAAAACCTTTAGGTTTGAAAATTCCAGATTTGGATCTGGTTTGCATAAGGTGAAGGTTAGGATTGGTTGGAGGGTTGGTTGCAGAATGTGTTGTAGGGTTAATAGCAGTATGAATTGCAGGTATAAGATTAGAGACATGAGTGAGTGCAGGATTTGGATGCATTGGTGCAGGGGAAAAGGTATTGAAAGTTAGGGTTGTAGAAATGGAATTCATGGAGGATTGAACCTGTGTAACTATGGAGGATATAGAATTGAGTTGTATGTGATGAAATGGGAAATAAACCTCATCAAATATAACATGTCTTGAGAGATAGATTTTCCTTGTAGTGAAATCCAAGCATTTGTAACCTTTGTGTTGCAGACTGTATCTCAAAAAACACACAAGATTGACTATTGGGATCAACCTTGGAAGAGACATGTGGCTTTAACCAAGGAAAGCATATGTAGCCAAAAACCCTTAGTGTGGAATAATCTGGTGATTTGTGAAAGAGAGATTCCTAAAGAGAACATTTTATAGCAGTAGGCATGCGATTGATCAAATAAACAATTGTTGAGAAAGCATTTACCCAGTATTCATGAGGAACTTTAAAAGTTGCAAGGAGAGTTCTTGCAGTTTCTACCACATGTCGATGCTTCTTTTTAGCACAACCATTCTGTTCTAGAGTATGAGGACAACTGAGTTGATGAGATATGCCATGATATTTCAAGAATTGAGAGAAATTAGTGCTAATAAATTCCCCACCAGAGTCAGATCGAAGAGCAACAATCTTGGTATTTAACAGATTTTCAACCATTGACTTGAATGTAATAAAAGTATGAAGCACATCAAACTTGTATTGAAAAGGAAAAAAACCAACAGTACTTGGTGCAATCATCCACAAATATTATGTAATATCTGAAACCATTTACAGAGAATAAGAGTGCTAGTCCCCAAACATTAGTGTGCAGTAGCTTTAATGGTTTGCTTGTATTACAAGGTACTAAAGTGAAAGACAATTTGGAACATTATTCCAAAGCACAACTTGAACACAAAGGACTTATTCAATCTATTAGAAATAGAAATACATGATTGAGAGACAATTTTATTTAAGATTTTGAAGGAATGATGGCCTAATTGATGCCATACATCTTGAGAGGTTTTAGATGTTGCAACAAGAGCATTTTGAGTACCAGCAATGGAGGAAGATGTGTGAAATGGATAAAAGCCATCTTTCACATAGCCTTTAAAAAGCATCTTTTCCGAAGAAAGATCATTCACAGTAAAGTGAAAAGGATATAGGTGAATTGTGCACCAATTGTCAAAAATGAATTCGTTCGCAGAGAGCAAATCTTGTTTTAATGTAGGAACATGTAAAACATTCTTAAGATTAAAACAATGTGTAAAAGTAGGAATAGTAGAAGAACCAGAGTGAAGAATGGGCAAACCTTTGCCATCTCCAATGTACACTTGCTTAGGACCACTGTAAGACTCAAGATTCTGCAGATGAGCATATGAGTTGGTCATGTGAGAACTTGCACTAAAGTTAAGAATCCAAGATGGAGTAGTGGATGATGTTGTAGCACATGAAGCAGACTGAGAATTCTTATTGCCATAGGTAAGATTCATGCGATAAGGACAATCAATAACCACATGATCATACTGCAGACAAATTTGACATGGATTTCTTCTGCCAGAGTTGTTGAAATTAGATATTGAACCATGATTATTGTACCTCTGATTATTGTTGCGAGAGATATTCCTTTGATTATTGTTGTTGTTCCTGAAATTGGAGAAATTCATTGATTATGTGAATTTCTAAGGTTTGAGAAATTGCGATCGACACCACAGCCTTGATTGGAGTTGAAATTGGATGCATTCTAAGAAACATGGGCCTGAGAATTTGGAGAATCTGTTGGTGTAGGGAGAATACCAGCAGATGAATGTAAGGCTTGGATTGGAGCTGAGGAGGATTTCTTGCAATTGTTGAGTTGAACTTCCTTATTGGGAAGATGACCATGAAGTTCAACAAGAATTGTGGATCCGAGACGGAATTGAACCGCATAAACAAAAGAATCATATTCACGAGGCAATCCGTGCAAGGTAACTGCGATGAGTTATGAATCATCAACAGGAGCACCAGTGCTGGCAAAACCGTCAGCAATTTCTTCGATTTGATGGAGATAGATCGAGGCAGTTGATTCGCCCTTGGTGATGTTGCGAAAACGAGAACGAAGCTCGTGAATGTGAGACTACGAAGCCGTCGCAAATCTAGATTCAAGCTTAGACCAGAGTTCCCAAGCTAAATTAACACCAACATCATATGTAATCAAAAAATCAGAGAGAGTGAGTTAAGCCAGATCAAGATGTTTTGATCATTCTCATACCAGATCACAAATTCAAGATTAAGCGTTTAAGTACGATTTCCTAATGAATAGCGAAGAAATTTGGGAAGAGCAATCACAAAGCCGTCGATGATTCCGATGATGTTGTAATAGTGGAAGATCGAAGCAAATAAAGCACTCCAGGTGAGGTAATTTGTGGTGGTGAGCTTAATCGGAACCATTGATCCATTCTTGTGGATCGTGATTAAAGAAATCGATGGCGGTTCAAAAGAATTAGGGCACATATTCGTGACTTGAGAGAGCTCAAGATGAACATGAGAGGTAGAAACAGAGGAGAGAGAGGGAGCAGCTGCCATTGTTGCAGGCTAGGGTTTGAAGAATTTTCAAAGGTCAGTGAGCGGGAAGCGAAGAGGATCGCAAAGGTTGTTAGGCAATGGCGATGGATACCATATTGGAAAGTGTATTTTCATTTCGTAATCAATAAGATTACACACTAAGGTATTTATACACAAGATACACACTTGTATTGAAAGCTCACCTAACCAACCAAATACACAAATACAACTGAAATAACAAAACTTGACAATATTAAGTTTTGTCCTTTACAATATTACCCCTAATACAACAGACCCCTAGCGTCTACAAACATGACTCTTCGACACAACACAAACGACAGGCAAACACTATTGCCACCACAAGAAGAAATTAGCTTGTAACTATGTTGTAGTAAAGCCTGAAGTTACTTCAGAAAAACATAGTATATACTAAGCTGAATTTGATTCCATCGAACTTTGTAGCCCCTATGTTTATTGTTTCGCTAAATTAAGACAAATGATACAACAAAAATGGAGATGTAGGAGAGCTGCAGAAAAACAAGGAGGGGACATCTGGAAAAAACAAGCCAAAACAAAACAAAACAAACACTCAAGGCTAATCCAGGTTTGTCTGTCCTTATAGCCGTCCTCCATTCACTTGAAAGAACACCAACAAAATCAATCACAAATCATTTAAGATATAGACGCATAAGCACGTTCAACATTCCCTGTGTCATTCACAATAGATATTACCGTTTAAGTAGAACCCCAAATTGGAGCTAAATGAACGCCAAAACGGATCATATTTGTCATTGAAACCCTAAAGGCCTCAGAGCGGTAATTTAAGTTGCACGAAACATGGGACGCCTTGCAAGTCTAGGAAATGAACATCACCACAAGCGACAACAAATTAGAATCAAGGCAGATATGGATTATTTTACGTCTCTATGCCATTGATGTTCAAATATGCAACTGAAAAAGAAAAAACAGTCAAAGCGTCCACATATAATAATGGGCTCAACAACTCTAAAACCCACAAAAGTTATGCATCATTAACAGATTTCTCTATCTTAACAATGGCATTATTCAAAACTTCAGCTAATTCCGTTTTTCACACATTGCAGGGAGGCCAAACTTACAACCACACAAGGAATGGACGAGAGCATCTAAGAGAGGCAAGAGTATGCCAAAGCTTTCTCCTCACTAAGCTCATCTGCAGTTGCATCCAACTTCTTCCTCGAAAACTCGTCAATAGAGAGTCCTATACAAATGTAAACAAGAAAAAAATATTAGAACTCTGAATAGTCACAATCAAATTAAATTGTCAAGTAATGCAGAGACTGCAGACTCTTACCTTGAACAATCTTCCACTCTCCATTTTGGCAAGTGACTGGGAATGAAAAAATGAGACCCGAAGGTACATTGTATGAGCCGTCTGAGTAGACACCCATGGAAACCCAAGTGCCCTGAATGTATGGTCAAATAAATAATAAGCATATAATAGATCCCTATGGCATGTTATAACTGAAAATCAAACAGAACCATAGGTACCTCTGGGGTTCCAAGTACCCAATCACGAATGTGATCACAAGCAGAACTTGCAGCAGATAATGCACTTGACAGCTTACGGGCCTTGATGATTGCAGCACCACGTTGTTGAACAGTGGAAATGAATTCTCCATTCAACCTTCAAAAAAACAAGTGCTTCACTGTAAGTAAACCTAATAATAGGACTAAAGTGAGTTTTAAACCTAGATCAAATCTTGTACCATGCATCATCAGCAACAAGCTCACGGACACATTTCTCTCCAGATGGTGTCTTGACAGTTGCATGGTTGACATCAGGATACTGAGATGATGAATGGTTTCCCCAGATAATAACATTCTTCACATCGGAAACTTGAACATTCAATCTCTCTGAGACCTGGCCCAACGCCCTGTTATGATCTAGTCTAGTCAGACAGGTGATGTTTTTCTCAGGAATTGATGGTGCAAATTCCTTCAAGATCAATGCATTGGTGTTTGCGGGATTAGCAACAACCAAAACCTGCAAAATAGGAAAGGGAGTGTAATGTCAACTCAATTTGAGTTTCTAACTGCAACAAGTGTTTCTTGTTGTATAGAAAAGAAAAAAATTCTTATGCCATCAATTAGATCCGATCCTAAATGATGAAGGTGATTGAAAACTAAAAAAAGCTATTTGGTTTCCAAGGGGGTTGATCAAACCCCTTATGCAAAACATAATACATTATTAAACTTGCATCTGTGGAACCAACTACATAATTTAAATAAGAAAACAGAGAAGATAGCATAACACCATTGAAACAAAATGACATGAAAATAGAATTGTGTATCTGAATCGTGCACAAATCCATATCATTACCAAATAACATATGCCTAATAAAATCAACAAAATACCCAATAATTTTTGTTACATTTAAATATTTGTTTACCTTGCAGTTGGGAGCGGCATGCTTTTCCAGTGCAGAAGCTTGGGACTTGTAGATGGAAACGTTCTTTGTCATGACGTCTTTCCTTTCCATGCCTTCTTTCCTTGGGAAGCCACCCACCATCACGGCGATGTTGACTCCAGTGCATGCCTCTACAACATCAGTTGTAGCAACAACACCTGATACAATACACAACAAGTACCAGTTACATCAAACTCCACCACAACATACACACATAAAAGCACAGTTCCATATACAGATAACAAATCAGTCGAGTATTTCTATTCGATATTTACCTTTAAGCAGAGGGAAAGCGGCATCCACCAACTCCATCTTGACACCATTCAAAGCCTCAGCAGCTGGTGGAATATCGAGCAAGTGCAGAATCACTGGCTGATCCGCTCCGAGCATGATTCCCCTTGCGATCATTGGCACAAGCGCATATCCAATTTGTCCTTCAAATCCACAATATAAACAATTTCACACATCCCTCACTCGAAAATCATCCAAATTCACAACTCATCCAAATCGGATCGTCACTTCAACAAATCACACGCCATATCATTTCAAAACATCGATCTAATTACTACTTCGTCGATCCTCTCACTCTCAGTCCTAGCACATGCACACACCCCCCCCCCCCCACATACACACATACACACATATACATATACATATACATATACATATACATATATATATATATATTATTAATCATGTACAGATCTAAACGGTGCATCAATCATATAAACTTACACGTTAACAAGCAAGAACAAGATCGTAGATCTAGAAGATCGACCAGGACTAACTGAAAAATCGAAGAAACAGTGAGATTATGGATTCAATACAGTACCTGCGGCTCCAGTGACAAGGACGCGAGCTGGTTCTTTCGCCATGGATTCCGAAGAACTGAGGAGGGAGACGAATCGATCGATCTGGGGTAGCGAAGTGGATTTGCAGATGAGAAGAGCTTACAGCGAGAGAGTAAAGGAGACGGAGGGAAGAGGTATTTATATGCGTGGAACTTATGTTGCCAAGGAGATGCAATAGCTAAAGAAGGGATAGCTCGAAACGACTGCGTTTTGAAATTAAGTGGACGCTTTGACGGCGGCATGTTTCGGCGTCAAGCCAGTGACTCGGAGAGGACGTGGTGGTAAGGTGCGTGATGCGGAAGAGGCGGAAGAGGGATATTCCGTTTAGATTCGGTCTCGTGATGTGTGTCCTAACTACCAATTGTCATGATCCCTGCGTAGTTTTCAAAGTTTATAAACCAATGGGTCTTGTTTAAGCTGAAGTTGCCACGTGGGTAGAGAGTACACCAATAAGTCAATGAGATGAGTGAGAATAACTTTCTCCCCTGCAATTTCATTTCCTATCTCATATTGCTCCGATCCCTAATTCCTAAATCCTAAACCTTTGTTTGATGAGTACACCAATAAGTCAATGAGATGAGTGAGAATAACTTTCTCCCCTGCAATTTCATTTGCTATCTCACCTTGCTCCGATCCCTAATTCCTAAATCCTAAACCTTTGTTTGAATCTCAACGTCCACTAATTTTGTACCAAACACGATTTGTGCAGGTCTTTTCATGAGTTCTTAATGTTAGTTGAGTACTCGATTGTCCAATTGTCCAATAGATTGACCTGCAATAGTACTTATAGCTTCTCCCAATTCAACTAAGTCGTCATGAGTGGAGCTCCTACCATAACATAATCAGCAGATCCAAGATGCACTCTTACAAGTAAAGGCGGTTCATAGAAAGTAAACATTTTCTTCCCTGTAAAATATAAAAAATATATAGAATAATTATTATTACTTTTTGCTAGATTTATGTCTCGTTACATACTTATTTCGTCAAACTGCAAATTTCAATTACATGCGCAACACGTATGAAGAATTAATACTGAATTAGGCATTAGCTATTTATTTAATTCACACCAAGTAAACTCATTGCTAACTAGTTAAGAGAAAAGCGTGTTTGTATTAACCAGTAAAATTCAAGTTACATATTGTTTGGGCCCAAAATAACAATTTGGACCAAGAGTGACAAAATGGGCCAAGACTTTCAGACCAACAGTTTTCTGGGTGTGTCATGGGCCGGCCAGGCACCTTGTCTAGTTGGTTTTGGTCGAGTCCTTTTGCAAGAATAAGTGATTTGGATAAAGATGAAGATTGAGTTTTTATACCACCAGGGGTGTTAATGTTGAGAGCACCGAGAGTTAGGGAATGAATTTGGTTCATTATGAAGGAGGGTTCAAAGTCCCAATTAAGTTAGGATTAGCTGAGTCCTAGTTAGATCAGGATAAGGAGTCTAAGTCCGGGTGTGGTTCTAACTTGGGCAGGAGCGGGTTCACTACTATAAATAGAGGAGGGAGTGCACCATTCAAGCCTTCTCCAATTCAACACACAAACTGCCATGCGCAAACTCTCGCTCTACGCAAAACCTCTCAACAACCTTGAGATTTTTAATATCCTTTTTCACCAACACATCTTCATTTTGGATAAACATCATTATGAAGGCAACCGGCTACACCTTCAGTTTGGATAAACAGTACTGGAGTCGTAGAATTAGCCGACGAGGAACACCTTCAGTTTGGATAAACAGCATTGTGTCGAGGCCGACTGATTACCTATCCAAGCCTCGGTCGAGAAGGATTTTCGAATCTTTATTGGTAGAGGTCATTTCATTAGCCTTCTTTACGAAGTGAGGTGTTACGAATTACTAAGGCCAAGACGTGTTCCTTCATTGGCCGCAATCGCAAGATCAAGAAGTCAGCATTTCTCAACACCACATCAACACATTTTACTCCTTGACCGACGAGTTGGCACGCCCCGCACACAACCTAAGGACGTAGTTAGCTTATTAGTTACTCGACTTGCGAGCCACGTAGGCTTGGTAGTTTTTTAGGGTCAACATTTTGCCACACCCAGTGGGATCAATGCTAAAGCCTCAGAGTCATGAGGCACGATCAGTGAAAAAGAAAACAATCATGAGAAAGTCAACAACTGATCTGCCAGTTCAAAGCCCCGGACAAAATTTGTCACATGCACAAAATCCTCTTGTTACTGTGACACCTGAGCCTGCAAGTGCAACACACCAAGAAAAGGAAGTTTGTCTCGGTAGCTAGCCTCGCAATGCAAAAATTCCCAACAAAACCGCAGGTGTTTTCATTGAAGGGATAGTGGAGGACTGCGATGAACATGGTGGTGAAGGCTCTGATCCCCCAACTAGGTTGTTTCTTCGAAGATGACTTGATGAGCAATCTCGGCAGGTTGAACAAACAGTTGGCCAAAAAATGAACAGTTTGCTCGAGGTGATATGAAGTAATAGTGATACACACACCAAATTGCTCAAACTATTGGTTAGTAGAGCCTTCGAAGGGGGGCCTATTGATCAGTCCCAACAATCTCCATTCAAAAGTAATTCACTACAAGTTGAAACATGATCTACTCGGTTCAAAATGATTGACTTGGAGAAAAGAGGAGGATCAAGCCATAGATCAAACGAATCTGAGCAGAGAGTGGATACAACATTCGTCGATATGTCCAAATGATGATCGATTTAGCCTTGAAGAAAGGGCCGAAGTTCCCGAAATTCATCCATCCATACCTAGCTTACGTAGAGAAGTTTGAATATCCTAAAGGTTTCAAGATCCTATATTTCATCATTTTTACTGGAGAATCTTCCCTATCCTCGTTAGAACACGTAGCTTGGTTCACCGCTCAATGCAGAGATGTTAACAATAACTTCCATAAATTGCATTTATTTAATTTCTCGTTGACAGGCTCGACATTTACATGGTACATCAACCTTCCACCTAACTCCATCCAGAGTTGGGAGGAATTAGTAAAAAAATTCCATGAACAATTCTATCGATTGAGGATGGAAATGTTAGTTTCTTCATTGGCCAAGATGACTTAAGCATCTGATGAGTCACCACTGGATTATCTTACAAGGTTTAAATCGGCCAAAAATTGGTGCCGAGTACCTTTCCCTAAAGTTGAATTTGCCAGGCTTGCATTGAATGGGTTAGACGTGGAGTACAAAAAGAAATTTGTGGGGGCAAACTTCCGTGACATGTATGAACTAGCTCAACATGTTAAGCAATATGACTATTTACTCCAAGAAGAAAAGGCTTCGAAGTCCCCGTCCAGAGGAACAATTTACAAAAACCCCACGGTCAGTTTTGCATCAGTCGAAGCAGACGAATATGCTAGCGTAGACGCGACCGAGATAATAATCGACAAACCATATATATGCAAGGCATTGGCTCATGCCAATCCTAAAGATGCCAAGACTCGATCGGCCCCTGAAGAGCCTCCTGTCAAGACAGCAAAAGTTTATATTGTCGACATTACTAAGGCTGACACCATCTTTGATCAGTTGTTACTTGCCAAAAATTATCAAACTTCGGCTTGGGCATAATATTCCTAAGGCCGATGAATTGAAAGGGAAAACGTATTGCAAGTATTATAACTTGAACAAGCACACGACAAATAACTGCGTTATGTTTTGAGATGTCATCCAAAGTTGGATTAACAATGGTAAACTCAAGTTTCTAGAAAAGAAAATGGGCGTCGACATCGACCTATTTCCTACGGCGACAATAAACATGGTGGACGTTCGTCTACCTAAAGATAAAGGAAAAGGAAAGGCTAAGTTCATTCCAATGCTACACGTTCCAAAACAAAACTCTCGACCACGGCTCAAGATCGATTGACATCGACCTATTTCCTACGGTGACAATAAACATGGTGGACGCTTGTCTACCTAAAGATAAAGGAAAAGGAAAGGCTAAGTTCGTTCCAATGTTACACATCCCAAAACAAAACTCTCGACCATGGCTAAGTTCGTTCCAATGCTACACGTCATAAAACAAAACTCTCGACCACGGCTCAAGATTGATTTATTTTCAAACGAGCTGCCCAGAGATTTTTCAGGACCAGCTGTTATCAAGCCCATGTCAGGTTCCAGCGTAGAGGACGCGGATAGGTCAATGATTTTATGTAGTCGGTACAAAGCAAACGTCATCTTCATCGAGCCCAAGGAGAAACCACCTAAGGCTACCATGTAACGGCCGCAGTGACACATCAAAAGGTGCTTGGCACAGGCCAATGTCAGAGAGTTTTCAATAGGCTCGGCCCTCAAACACGGATCGATGAGCCATCTTCAGCCAGACGGCGCCTTGATTTCGACACATCGTTCTATAACGAGGACTATTATGCACGCAACTCTAGCAGCTCAAGCGATTCTTCTAAGTTAAAAAATCTTTAAGCCGCCTAAGCCAAGCGACTAACGGTGGTATAGTTACAATTCTCCTACCAGTGTGTATACTGCACTTTCAAAATCGCAGAAACGTCGACGCTAGCCGATAAACTGCATGGCCCAAGGACAAGCAGCTCAAGCTAACTCGACTACGAAATGGCACCCGAAGGAAATACCAGATAACGAAGATAATCGACAGCCCACAACAATCATGGCCGAATTAATTCAGGGAAAGAAGGCGATCAATCACGATTTTGAAACCACAACAGAAGAATCCAAGAAGTGCATTAAACTCATTTTTTGATCTGGGGAGACAAAGGCTCGTCTCGAACACTTTAGGAATGAAGCAAAAGGAAAACTTCCACCGTCGCTTTCACAAGAATCATTAATAAAAGTCTGATGAAACCTACATCCCTCATTTGTCGGTGAAGCCTTAGAGTACATGCGAGAGTTTCATAAGAAATACTTCGATAATGACTTGTATGGCCTGCCATAGGCATGTCAAGAAGTTCTCAACCTAGCACTAACTTGCCCTGATGTCGAGCAGATTATTCAGAAGTTCACCAATCCAGGCATAAAGGCCAGGTTCCAACATACACGTGAAGCTCGAGTTCTCAGATTTGAGGTCGATCCATACACTGATATAGATACCATCGAGCTTCCTTTCTCCCTCGAGGAATTTCAATATTTACGATACCATTTTGAAGTTTTCTCAACAATATCTCAGTTGATGCACAAAATCAGTGAGGACTTTGGTACAACAGAAAGTGTTAAGTTTGTGACCTTCGCTAGATTGCTCCGGTCACTAGTGTGGATAACTAAGTAAATGGATAGGGACAGGGAAGCAAACACAAGATGTACGTGGTTCACCCAAATTGGCTACGTCCACAGAGTAGAGAAGTTCTCATTAATTGTGAAGGGTTTACACAAGTACATAGGTTCAAGCTCTCCTTTAGTGAGTACTAGTGAATGATTTAGTACAAATGACATTAGGAAATATTGTGAGAGAATGATCTCTATTTATAGAAGAGAGTTTCTAGTTTCATTCTGACATTGACACGTGTCGTGTTGTGATTGGCTTCTGATGTTGACACGTGTCGCACTATGATTGGCTTCTGATATCGACACGTGTCGTGCTGTGATTGGCCTCTTGGTTGGAGGGAAACTCTTCTGGGTCCTTGACGGTATAACGTTGACCGGTGCTCAGTAGTTTTAGGATTGGTCAAGTATGGTACAAACAGTGCTCCCCTAAGTTCCCGAGTGAGGGATACTCATCGGTTGGGGACTTGCAAGATCCAAGTTATTGAGTAATCACGAAACTTCTAAGTACTGAAGTGTGGTATCATTTTCACTTACCTTATCTGTCTTATACGTAGATGTGGCATCTTCTCTGGAAGTACTTTTCCTCCATCCAGGGGTGGTATCTTTAACCGATGAAAATATATAAGGTAATGTATCAATTTCACTTGAAGCTTACTTGAAGTTTCGAGCTTGGTCAAGTGCGATACAAAACCCTATAGTAGAAGTCCCCTAAGTCGCTGAGCTAGGAGATTTGCCGAAAGAGGTAACAGACAAGGTAAGTAATCAGACTTCCAAGCAAGCAACCTGGATCGGAGGTTCGACTTCGACTTCTGGTTGATTGTTCTCCTTCTTCTTATGTCGTAAATAGCAACAAAGATAAGGAGAAGCAAATGGAGAAAAGATAATATGAGATACTTTTGCTTTTGAAGAAGTAACTTTCCACAAGCTTATTCTTGAACTGGGCTGGAGGGTTTTCTGGTTTCCTCCAGAGTATAAGGCCGACTCAAGAATTTGAGGGTCAAAACAAGTCTATCAAATTAAGAGTGCGTTCGACGTTGATGATATGGGATACTTTTGTTGTTGACGAAGTAATAGATGAATCGGCATGTGTTCTGTTGCGTTTGTCTCCACATGTTTCCTTGTATCCTTCTCACTTGCCCTATCTGTTCCTCAGGCAGATGTGGTATCTTTTCTAGAAGCATAAGATGTTGAAGATGAGTACTCGAGAGCAATGCCAGACAAGTAATCAGGCAAGGGGTTTCAGGCAGTCAGTTCCTGATTGGAAGCTTGATTCTAAGTGTTGACTGATTGCTCTCTTTCTTATTGTCTTGCAGGTAAGAACAAGGGCAAACAAAAAGACAGGGAAAAAGCATGATATGGGATACTCTTGCTTTTGACCCTTATGATATGAGATACTCTTGCTCTGGTGTGGCTGGTTTGCATAGGTATTATTAGAAGGAAGAAAGCTGAGTATTTCGAGAGGCTTCGTTGGGAGTGCCCTCTCAGATATGAGGAAGGGTTGAGCATTTTTGCAGGTCTGCCTGTCCGTGGAGGATGGAGATTGACATATATAGGAGTCTCCCTAACAATAAGTAGTAATGTTATTCCTTTACCCTTCTTGGTTGTAGCAATGTAGTGGGAGCTGCAAGTTTTACGTGTTTTAACTTTGTCAGAGCACTTTGAAAAAGTAGTATGTGGTATCTGGAAAGCTGATGTTGCATGTGAAGATTGCAGACAAGCTTTATCCAAGGAAATCTAGCTTTCGAAGTTCAGAGAGCGATGCCTCTTCGGTTTTCGAACAAGCAATCCTGTCGGGGATCTGGCTCTCGAGATTTGGAGAACGGTGCATCTTCGATTTTTGAGAAAGTAATCCTGTTGGGAGTCTGGCTCTTGAGATTCGAAGAGCGGTGCCTCTTCGATTTTTGAGAAAGTAATTCTGTTGGGAGTCTGGCTCTTGAGATTCGGAGGGCGGTGCCTCTTCGATTTTTAAGCAAGTAATAATGCTATTTCTTTACCCTTCTTGGTCATAGCAATGTAGTGGGAGCTGCAAGCTTCACATGTTTTAACTTTTTCAGAGCGCTTTGAAAATGTGGTATGTGGTATCTGGAAAGCTGATGTTGCATGTGAAGATTGCAGACAAGCTTTATCCAAGGAAATCTGGCTCTCGAAGTTCGAAGAGCGGTGCCTCTTCGGTTTTCGAACAAGCAATCCTGTCGGGGATCTGGCTTTCGAGATTCAGAGAATGGTGCCTCTTCGATGTTTGAGAAAGCAATCATGTTGGGGGTCTGACTCTTGAGATTCGGAGAGTAGTGTCTTTTCGATTTTTGAGAAAGTAATGCTATTGGGAGTCTGGCTCTCGAGATTCGGAGAGTGGTTCCTCTTCGATTTCTGAGCAAGCAATCTTGTTGGGAGTGTTTTCTCTAATGTGAGTAAAGGTTGGGCATTTTTGCCAGTCTGCTTTGCCACGGAGCACAGAGGTTGACACACATTGGGACTTTTTAGTTATCAAGTAGTGTTGTTGTTCTTTTACCTTTGTGGGTAATAGTAGGGTAGCTGGACCTTCAAAATTTATGTGTCTAAACTTTGTTAGAGATCTTTGGCAAAGTTATTTGTGGTACCCGAGGAGCTGATGTTGCGTGTGGAAAGTGGTGACTCTTCGATTTTTAAATCAACGGCCTTGTTGTCCTTTCTTTTATAAGGGCACTAATTGTGTGCAAGGAGTACATTTAGAGCGTTATTGCTTGTAGGAATTTTCCCCTTACTTCAGAGATTTATTGCACCTCATTTCTCCTTTATCATTTATGAGAATGTCTGGCCCATCCGACCGTCATTTTGACTTGAACTTTGGTGAAGAGGCAGCCATGCCTTCTCAAGACAACATATAGCGCCCATCCTTCTTATCCCCTACCGGTCCTCTTACTGTTGGGGACTCTGTGATGAAGAATGATGTGACCACTACGGTGGTGGCCAGGAACATTCTCACTCCCAAAGATAACAAACTACTTTCCAAACGGTCTGATGAGTTGGTTGTTAAGGATTCTCTAGCTCTCAGTGTTCAGTGTGCAGGTTTTGTGTCTAATATGGCCCAACGCCTATTTGCTCAAACCTGCCAAGTTGAATCATTGGCAACTGAAGTGATAAGTCTCAAACAGGAGGTCAGAGGGCTCAAGCATGAGAATAAACAGTTGCACAGGTTCACACATGACTATGCTACAAACATGAAGGGGAAGTTCGACTAGTTGCAGAAATCTGATGGTCAGATTTTACTTGATCATCAGAGGTTTGTAGGTTTGTTCCAAAGGCATTTATTGCCTTCGTCTTTTAGGGCTGTACCGCATAATGAAGCTCCAAATGATCAACCTTCGATGCCTCATCCTTCTAGGGTTCTGCCTAGTACTGAGGCTCCGAATAATCACCTTCTGGTGCCTCCTCTTTCTGGGGATTTTCCAATTGCTGAGACTTCTCCTGAATAACCTTTGTGAAGGCTCCCTCTTGTTTGTTTATTTTGATTCATGTATATGTACATATTTGTAACTTATCAGAGATATCAATAAACAAGCTTTACTTCATTTCAACGTATTGTGTTAAATACACTAAGGCCTTCTTCACTAAGTTCTTTGAATTTTTCCTTTTGTTGAAGCTTGTATGTTGAAGCTTTGTGAGTGAAGCATGTAGGTTGAGGTAGTGCTCTCTTAATTTCCCAAGTGAGGAAAACTTCTCGTTTGGAGACTTGAAAAATCCATGTCACTGAGTGGTCGTGAGACTTCCGAGTATCAAGGTGCATTAGCATATGGTAGGAGTCCCCCAAGTCTCCGGTCGAGGGAGTTGACGAATAAGGCATTTCCTTTCTAAGTGGTAGCCCAAAACTCATTCGTCATATATATTTGTTATGAAAGTTGTTAGGCCCAAAGAAGAGGAGGCCTAGGCAATTTTTTTTTTCGAAAGTTTTTTTTCTTCGAATTTTCGAATTTTTGAATTTCCAAATTTTTGAATTTTCGAATTCCCGAATTTTTGAATTTTTGAAATTCTGAAAAAAAAAAAATATATATATTTTTAAAGCTTTGTAGATGAAGCTTTGGTGTTGAAGCTTTGTAGGTGAAGCTTTGAGGTTGAAGCTTTGTTGGGCACCATGAATTGATTTTGCTTCACACTATGTTGATTAAGATAGTGTGAAGCTTTTGTAGGTGAAGCTTTTGTGTTGAAGCTTTATAGGTGAAGCTTTTGTAGGTGAAAATTTTGTGGGTGAAGCTTTTGTGGGTGAAGCTTTTGTAGGTGAAGCTTTTGTGGGTGAACCTTTTGTAGGTGAAGCTTTTGTGGGTCAAGCTTTTGTGGGTGAAGCTTTTGTAGGTGAAGCTTTTGTGGGTGAAGCTTTTGTAGGTCAAGCTTTTGTGGGTCAACCTTTTGTGGGTGAAGCTTTTGTAGGTCAAGCTTTTGTGGGTCAAGCTTTTGTAGGTGAAACTTTTGTGGGTGAAGCTTTTGTGGGTGAAACTTTTGTAGGTCAAGCTTTTGTGGGTCAAGCTTTTGTGGGTCAAGCTTTTATGGGTCAAGCTTTTGTAGGTGAAGTTTTTGTAGGTGAAGCTTTTGTAGGTCAAGCTTTTGTGGGTCAAGCTTTTGTGGGTCAAGCTTTTATGGGTCAAGCTTTTGTAGGTGAAGCTTTTGTGGGTGAAGCTTTTGTGTTGAAGCTTTTGTAGGTGAAGCTTTGGAGTTGAAGCTTTGTAGGTGAAGCTTTGGAGTTGAAGCTTTGTAGGTGAAGCTTTGGAGTTGAAGCTTTTGTTAGGTACCATGAATTGATTTTGCTTCACACTATCTTGATCAAGATAGTGTGAAGCTTTTGAGCATTTGTAGTTGTCCTCCATTGATGAAGCTTTTTTGGTGAAGCTTTGGAGTTGAAGCTTTGTAGGTGAAGCTTTGGAGTTAAAGCTTTTATTAGTGAAACTTTTGTTGGTGAAGCTTTTGTTGGGTACCATGAATTGATTTTGCTTCACACTATCTTGATCAAGATATGTGAAGCTTTTGAGAATTTGTTGATGTCCTCCACTGATGAAGCTTTTGTTGGTGAAGCTTTGGAGTTGAAGCTTTTGTTGGTTACCATGAATTGATTTTGCTTCACACTATCTTGATCAAGATAGTGTGAAGCTTTTGAGAATTTGTAGTTGTCCTCCATTGATGAAGCTTTGTTGAATTTCTTTTTTTTTTCTTCGGGAAACTAGAAATTTGAAAATGTGAGAGAGACAACATATACAAATTTTGCTTCCACACTGTTGAGCAAGAGATTGTGATGCAAGCCACACCTTGTAGTAGTCGAAGGTTTGGATGAACTATATAAATTGAATTTGCTTCGAAGTTCTGAGAATTGTAGTTGCCCTCCATTGATGAAGCTTTTGTTGGCACCATAAATTGGTTTTGCTTCACACTGTCTTGATCAAGAGTGTGTGAAACTTTTGAGAATTGTGGTTGAACTCCTTTGAT
This sequence comes from Malus sylvestris, assembly GCF_916048215.2. NCBI lineage: Eukaryota > Viridiplantae > Streptophyta > Magnoliopsida > Rosales > Rosaceae > Malus > Malus sylvestris. Next base: position 19,241,068 of record NC_062272.1, read on the forward strand.
GAAGCTCTTGTTGGCACCATAAATTGGTTTTGCTTCACACTGTCTTGATCAAGAGTGTGTGAAGCTTTTGAGAATTGTGGTTGCCCTTCATTGATGAAGTTCTTGTTGGCACTATAAATTGGTTTTACTTCACACTGTCTTGATCAAGAGTGTGTGAAGCTTTTGAGAATTGTGGTTGCCCTTTATTGATGAAGCTCTTGTTGTCACCATAAATTGGTTTTGCTTCACACTGTCTTGATCAAGAGTGTGAAGCTTTTGAGAATTGTGGTTGCCCTCCATTGATGAAGCTCTTGTTGGCACCATAAATTGGTTTTGCTTCACACTGTCTTGATCCAGAGTGTGTGAAGCTTTTGAGAATTGTGGTTGAACTCCTTTGATGAAGCTCGTGTTGGCACCATAAATTGGTTTTGCTTCACACTGTCTTGATCAAGAGTGTGTGAAGCTTTCTATTAGTTGTAGTGTTTGCATTGTTACAGAGGGGAAATGTTTGAAGCAGATGCAAGAGAGCTGAATAGCTTGATCTTCGTATGCCATGCACTGAAGTTGTTGTTGGCTTGCAATAAGACTTTGTTGGTGACTATAACTCTTGTTGGGCATAAGTGCTCCCCTAATTGAGTTGTCAAGCTTGAAGGTTTTTGATTATTTGTGAATGCTAGGAGTTCACATGTACAAGTTGTACCACTTATCTTCTGGTAGGTGGAATGAATGGTGAGTTGCTTTCATCACTTGGTTGATGGTACGAAGGTAAGTGCCTTCTTCCCCTGGTTGGTGGCATGAATGGCAAGTTGCCAAATGATATTAGAGTACGGGTTGTACATTTCATCACCTGGTTAGTGGCATGAAGGAGAGTATAAGTTGTACATTTCATCACCTCATTGGTGGCATGAAGATGAGTTCCTTCTTCACCTGGTTGGTGGCATAAGTGGCAAGTTGCCAAATGATATTAGAGTACGGGTTGTACATTTCATCACCTAGTTGGTGGCATGAAGGAGAGTACGGGTTGTACATTTCATCACCTAGTTGGTGGCATGAAGGAGAGTACGGGTTGTACATTTCATCACCTAGTTGGTGGCATGAGTGGCAAGTGGCAAGTTGCCAAATGATGTTAGAGTACGGGTTGTACATTTCATCACCTGGTTGGTGGCATGAAGGAGAGTATGGGTTGTACATTTCATCACTTGGTTGGTGGCATGAATGGTAAGTTGCCAAATGATATTAGAGTACGGGTTGTACATTTTATCACCTGGTTGGTGGCATGAAGGAGAGTACGGGTTGTACATTTCATTACCTGGTTAGTGGTATGAAGATGAGTTCCTTCTTCACCTGGTTGGTGGCATGAGTGGCAAGTTGCCAAATGATATTAGAGTACGGGTTGCACATTTCATCACCTGGTTGGTGGCATGAAGAAGAGTACAGGTTGTACATTTCATCATCGATTGGTGGTATGAAAATGAGTTCCTTCTTCATATTTCATCACCTAGTTGGTGAGAATAAGGGCAAGGTGTCTAGGCACATTGTAGCAAGTGTCGAATGACACAAAATATGTTGAACCCTTTCAAAGCACAGTTGGCTTATGTATGAATGTGTTGGAATGTATGATTGAACGAATATACTGTGAAGCTGTTCGTTTATTTGTATAGTCTTGTTGACATATACTTAGACTTTGTTTCATGTTGGAAGCATTCATGTTGAAGCTTTGAACCCGAGTGTTTCATTACTAGGAATGTAATAGGATTAAGATCAAGTTGTCTAAATCACATCTTTATTGAATTCATGCCAAATAGTCTTAGTTACATAGGATGCCGAACGGCTGAAGCTTAACACTTGTACAATGTGAGTTTACTTGTAATAGTACTTCAAGTGATCAGCGTTCCATGGATGGCCAAGGGTCTTGCCATCAGAGCTTCTAAGCTTGTAGGAGCCAGGGCGACTGATGCCAACAACTTCAAACGGTTCATCCCAGTTTGGACTAAGTGTTCCTTTACTTGGGACTTTGTCGCAGAGTAATCTTTTCTTCAATACCCAGTCCCCCACTTTGAAAGAACGAGGTTTGACCCTTGAGTCATAATAGTTGGAGATACGCTGCTTGTAGGCGACATTCTTCAAGTAAGCCTGGTTTATGTGTTCCTCAACTAGATCTAAGTTGAGGGTAAGTTGTTTGTCATTTTTGCTTTGCACGTAGTTCTGGACTCGGAATGTTGCTTGCTTAAGCTCAACTGGGACAACAGCCTCTGTACCAAAGGCAAGTGAGAATGGGGTTTCTCCTGTTGATGTCCGATATGAAGTGTGGTATGACCAAAGAACTTGGGGTACAAATTCTGGCCAACAACCTTTAGCCTTGTCCAAGCTGGTTTTCAAAGTTCGATTGATTATTTTGTTGATGGCTTCAACTTGTCCATTAGACTGGAGATGAGCTGGGGAGGCAAAACATAAGTTGATGTTGAACTTAGAGCAGAACATCCTGAACTTATTGTTGTTGAACTGTCGCCTGTTGTCAGTGATTATCACATTGGGAATGCCGAATCTGCAAATGATGTTTTTCCATACGAAGTCTTCTATTTTTACCTCAGTAATGGTTGCCAAGGGTTTTACTTCGGCCCACTTTGTGAAGTAGTCAACTGCAACGATTGCATAGCAAACCTTGCCCTTCCCTGCAGGCATGAGGCTGTTCAAATCAAGTCTCCATTGGGCGAAGGGCCAAGGCCTGATCATAGGAGTGAGCGGCTTGGGAGGGGAGTGAGGAATAGTTGTGTAGCGTTGACACTTATCACATGAGCGGGATATTCTGATGGCATCTTGGTGGAGTGTTGGCCAGTAATATCCTTGGCGAAAAGCCTTGTGTGCTAGGGATCGAGATCCAGCATGATATCCGCAGACTTCTTCATGTATTTCCCGAAGGACAGTTTCCGCATTTACGGGCGTAAGGCATCTTAGGTATGGTAAGTTAAAACCCCGCTTGTAGAGTTGGTCATTAATGATTAAGTAACAAGTAGCCTTGTATTGAATCTGCTTAGCTTAAACTTTGTCATTTGGAAGGGTGCCATGAGCAAAGAATCTATAAATCAGGATAATCCAACTATTTCCTTGTTGTAAGTTGCACACTTCTGCAGCCATGGTGCTTGGTGTTGCTAATAATTCGACCTGAATTTTTCTCCCAATCTTGTCTTCCACCGTTAAGGCGAGGCAAGCCAAAGCATCTGCATGACTATTTACCGCTCGAGGAATTTGGGTGATCTGGTAGTGGAAGTGCTTGAGCAACAATTGTGTTTGTGCCAGATATGCTGCCATGGAGCTATCCTTAGCGTCAAAGTTGTTAGTGACCTGGTTAACCACCAATTGGGAGTTACTAAAGATATCAATTCATTTAACCCCAAGGTGTTTGGCCAAATGTAAGCTTGCTAAGAGGGCTTCATATTCTGCCTCATTGTTTGACGCCTTGAATTTGAAATGAAGAGCATACTTCATCGCCACTTTTTCAGGGGTCGTAAGGACTAGTCCTGCTTCACAACCCTGTTGGTTGGACGAGCCATCAACATATAGACTCCATGTTGGGGTTGTTGGTTCTATTTTCTAAGCTTCCGAGGGTAATGAAACCATTTCTTTAGGCGTAGAAACAATGTCAACAGGATATGTGAAGTCGGTGATGAATTCTGCCATTGCTTGACCCTTCTCAGCTGGCTTTGGTTGGTAGGAGATGTCAAACTCACCCAATGCTATCGCCCATTTGATCATTCGCCCGGAAGTGTCAGGACTTTGAAGTATATGTCGAAGAGAATGATTGGTAAGAACGATGATGGAGTGTGCTTGGGAGTAAGGGCGAAGTTTTCGAGCAGACATGACCAATGCTAGAGCCAATTTCTCAATGTTGGAGTATCGTGTCTCCGCATCCAGTAAGGCTTTGCTAGCATAGTAGACAGGCCGTTCGACATTACCATCATTTTGAATGAGAACGAAACTTACTGCTGAAGCCGATACCAACAGATAGATAATGAGAGTGTCACCAACCTCAGGTTTGGAGAGCAAATGGGCTTTACTCATGTAGTCTTTGAGGTTATTGAATGCCTCAACACATTCATCAGTCCATGTAATGTACTTCTTACTTCCCTTAAGTGCTTTGAAGAAATGAGTACATTTATCGGTGGCTTTAGAGATGAACCTAGTTAAGGCTGCCATCTTGCCAGTAAGGCTCTGGATGTCTTTCGAAGTTATTGGTTCCTTCATGTCGAGGATTGCTTTGATCTTCTCGGGATTAGCCTCAATGCCCCGTTGGCTTATCATGAAGCCTAAGAATTTGCCAGAGCCTACGCCGAAGGCACATTTGTTGGGGTTGAACCTCATTCGATACCTCTTCAGAATGGTGAAAGTTTCAGATAGGTTGGTGATGTGTTGGTCAGCATGTTTACTCTTGACTAGCATATCATCAACGTAAACTTCCAAGCTCTTCCCAATCTGTTCGGCGAACATTGAATTGACCAGTCTCTGATAAGTCGCTCCTGCATTTTTTAGGCCGAATGGCATGACTTTATAGCAATATAGTCTCCTGTCAGTAGTGAAGGCTGTGTGTTCTTGGTTTGGAGGGTTCATGAGGATTTGGTTGTATCCTAAGTAAGCATCCATGAAGCTCAAGAGTTCACACCCTGCCGTAGAGTCTATGAGTTTGTGTCTATGAGAGGAAGAGGAAAGCTATCTTTCGGGCATCCTTTGTTTAGGTCGGTGTAATCGACACACATTCTCCACAAGACCTTTTGAAGCAGGAGACTTTCTTTGGTCGGATTCTTCTTAATAAGGACAACATTTGCTACCCACGTTGGATAATTGACTTCGCGGACGAAGCCTATGCCTTTGAGTTTTTCAACTTCTGCCTTCATTGCCTCGTACCGTTTAGCGTCATAAGATCTTCACTTCTATCTCACTGGCTTGGTCTTGGGGTCAATACTTAAGCGATGACAAATTATATCAAGAGAGATGCCTGTCATGTCCTCGTATGACCAGGTGAAGACCTTAGTGTTCTCTTACAAAAAGAGATCAATGCCAACCGAATGGGTGGTGACAAGGTGGTACCAATCTTCAGCATGCGATCCGGATAATCTTTTGAGATAGGGACCTTCTCCAACTTTTCAGCGGGTTGTGCTTGCTAGGTGAAAGAGTCATCTCGAGGATTGTCAGGTTGACTGTTGCCACCGTAAAGATCCAAGTTGGCTTCGTCTGGGCTGGTCTTTATGACTTGGTCATGTATAGAAAGGGTTTCCTTGGGCACATGCAGGTGCTGTTGCTTGATCGAAGTGTTGTAACATGATCGTGCACTAAGTTAATCTCCTATGATGTAACCATTGCCATAGGGGTTGGAAATTTCATCAACAACATATGTGTGGATACCATGGCCTTAAGATCATTTATGCCTGTGCGTCCGAAGATGACATTGTATGCCGTTGGGCAATCAACCTCCAGGAAGTTAGTAGTAATGGTAGCTGTGTAAAGGCCTGTACCAATGGTGAAAGGTAAGTGTATGCTCTCCAAAGGTTGCACAATATCACCGGAGAAACTTATCAAAGGGGAAATCGAGCGGTCGAGCAAGTGTTCAACTACATTAAGTGCCCTGAAAGCTTCAGTAAACATGATATTGACCGAAGCCCCTGTGTTTACCAGGATTCGTCGTACTTCAAAGTTGGCTATGTGAGCTTCCACGATCAATGGGTTGTTGTGAGGGTAGATGATACCTCTTTCTTCCTCAGGGTAGAAACATATTGGATCCTAGTTAGGCTTTTGATACTTACCTCCTTTGATGTCTTCCACGTGAAACACTTGGTGGCTAGACCTTAAAGCTCGTTCACTATTTTTCATGGCCCTGTTGGAAGATTTAGATGTGGGTGTGCCACCACTTATGGAATATATCACATTTACCTGACGTTGGTTACGATTACCTCTTGGAGGGTGAAGGGGGAATTGATTAATTTTTCCTTCACGTGCTTCAATATGATCACGAAAGGTGATACACTTCTCACCGTCATAGCCGTTATGCTCATGGTAGCAGCAAAACGTGCCCGTGTTCTTCGTGGGCTTGTAATCCGGATGCCTCGGCTTTGGTTTCGGTATCAAGTGTGCTATGCTCGGGTAAATGGTCACGCATGTTGCGTTCAAAGGTGTGTATACCTCATACCTCGGGGTAGGGGCTGTCCTAACACGTGCTTGACCCATTGTGTTGACTGCTTGGGCTCGGAGATTATCATGGCGATACCCTTGGTTATCGCGGTAGTGTCCCTTACTCCTTTTACTAAAATGAGACTGGTGAGGATGGAAATCTTTCATTTTGCCCTGAGATTGATATGTCTGTTGACTTGGCAAAGTATTAAGTAAGGCAGGGGGAGGCACCGCTGCCGTTTGGAAGGTCGAGGTCTTCTCATTTGGTTGGATCTGGCTTCCACTCCCTACTTGCTGATAAGGGGTGGTTGTGGGCGGTTTCCGTTGATATGTCATTGCCTCGGCGGAGGCATGGTTGTAAGCCTGTGCCATCACCTCAGAGTAAGTCTTCCAAGTGTTGGCATTGATCATGTACTTGAAGAAACAATGACGTAGGCCTGCCGTGAAGGCCTTGAGAGCGGTCTTGTCATCTGCCTCAGCGTAGCGAGAATACTCATGGCTGAAACGACCAGCATACTCTCATAGTGACTCGTCCGACTTCTGGCGAATAGTGTACAAGTCATATGCAGAATGCAAGCGATCGGTCTGGAATATGTGTTGAGAGACAAACAGCTTCCTTAGTTCCTTAAATGAGTCTACTGTCTCAGGTGGAAGATGGCAATACCAATTTAGAGCTCTGCCAGAAAGGGTGGAGGGGAAGAGAAGACATCGCTCTTCGTCGGTGTGCATCCGATATGCCATGGTGGACTCAAAGAGGTTAAAGTGTTCGATTGGGTCATTCCTTCCAGTATAGAGTTATAAACCAAGCTTTTGTTCTGTCTTTGCTTGAAGGGGGTGTCGAGGATCCTCATTGTAAGAGGGCCAGGCCTGGGTTGGTTCCAGTCAGGTATCTCGGCCTAACATTCGGCCTTCAACTTGTTTACTTCTTCAATGAGCTATAGGATAAGGGGGTCTTGAGTGGAGTCATGTACCACTGGGATTTTCTTTCGTAAGTCTCCATCGCCTCTTGGAAGTAGGAAAGTTTGAGCAAGGACGTGTGATTTTTCCTTGGACTTGCCGTACTGACTTCTAGGGCGAGTCTGTCGGAATACCTCAGAGTCCCCTGTATCTTCATGTTCCTCTAGGACATGTTGTTCCCTCCCTAAATTGGCAGCTGGCCTGGGTCGTGGGAGGGGACCGAGTCTTTTAGAAACCCTTGGGTCATTGATCTTCGAGCATATGTGGAGGGGATTCTCTCGACATTTCTTTAGGAAGTCTCGGCAGTCACGATAAACGGTTTTCGATCCTTCTAACCCTTCTGCAAGGAGGTGTTTTACTCCACTTCTCCTGCTTCGGGTCGAAGCAGCTGGGTTGAGAGAAGTCTCATGTTGATCAATGTTTTGATGATTAGCTCGCTCATCATCAGGGATACCTATGTCGAAGGAAGGTGACCCTTCGTGTTGGGGGGCACCCAGATGATGGTTGATGTCCACAGGGGCAACAAGCTCACGTGTTTGAGTACGCATAGTTTCATGGAGCTTCTCATACTGCTTCTGGAGGACCTCATTCTTCATTGCTATCTTGTTGTTTTGAGCTTCTAGCTCATCGACTTTAGCTTGAAGAGCAACCCTTTTTCCTTCATTGTTTCGTTGCTTTGCACTAGGTGCAAGAAGGGTGTCATTCTGTGTGTTGTGGCTTCTTTCGCTCCCCATGTTGGAGAGGGATGCTTGATTAAAAGAGAGTGTACGAATGGTGGAAACCAGCTTGACAAAGCTGAAGAGAGTGGGAAAAAGTGTTGTTCCTACATACGGCACCAAATGTTGATGCACAAAATCAGTGAGGACTTTGGTACAACAGAAAATGTTAAGTTTGTGACCTTCGCTAGATTGCTCCGGTCACTAGTGTGGATAACTAAGTAAATGGATAGGGACAGGGAAGCAAACACAAGATGTACGTGGTTCACCCATATTGGCTACGTCCACGGAGTAGAGGAGTTCTCATTAATTGTGAAGGGTTTACACAAGTACATAGGTTCAAGTTCTACTTTAATGAGTACTAGTGAATGATTTAGTACAAATGACATTAGGAAATATTGTAAGAGAATGATCTCTATTTATAGAAGAGAGTTTCTAGTTTCATTCTGACATTGACACATGTCATGTTGTGATTGGCTTCTGATGTTGACACGTGTCATGCTATGATTGGCTTCTAATGTCGACACGTGTCGCGCTGTGATTGGCCTCTTGGTTAGAGGGAAACTCTTCTAGGTCTTTGACGGTATAATGTTGACCGGTGCTCAGTAGTTTCGGGATTGGTCAAGTATGGTACAAACAGAATGAAACGGATGCAACGGATGCCCGAATTGCCGACGAGAAAGAACTCATGGCATGGCTAAATGCCTACCTAGATGCAACGGATGCCCGAATTGCCTATCAAAAGTGTGCCCATAAAGCGTTGTAAGGACAAGACCGGTCTCTACCGACGACTGAGCATAGGGATAAAAATTAGAATGAAACATGTTTGTTGGATGCGCCACAGGAACAATGACTTAAAAAGGCAAATGATCAGGTCAAGGACCTTACAAAATAGGATACTTTGCTCAGTAGTCTAAAAGACAGCGACCATGACCCAATGGCCCTTTAGTTTTCGATAACATAGAAATTAGTATGGTTCACGTTCTACTTACTGAATTTCATCAAACCATGTCCCAACCAAACTTCTTGGATTATGATGTGGTTGCCGAAGAAGCAACACAAGTCGACTTCGTTATCATGGAGGAAGACGAGCAAGCAAGCAAAGAAGATAAACTTATAGCGACTCTTGCCGAGTTGTTTCCTCGCTCTTTTTTAGCCAATCTTTGTCATCTAAAGCCATTGTATGTTACAGCTCACATCAAAGGATATCTAATCTCCAAAATCTTCGTCGATTGCAGAGCAACGGTCAATATCATGCCCATCTCCATTAAGAAGGCACTTTTCACTCTAATGATGAACTTATTTCGTCTGGAATCACCATGAGTAGTTTTGTTGGCGACAAGTCCCAGACCAAGGGGTACTTCTACTAGAAGTCAATATCGCAGGTCGCAATCACATGACTGCATTCTTTATTATCGACTCAAAGATCGAGTATAACACATTGCTCAGCCGGGATTGGATCCATTAAACAGGTTGTATCCGTTCATCATTGTACCATGTCCTCATTTCTGGAATGGCAAATCAGTCGTGGTTCATCTGGCCAACAATCAACCATTCGAAGCAAACATGATCTAGGCACGATACTATGACAACCATGTCGGCTACATCACCTTGCATGGTTTAAACGATGAAGGACAGCCGACTCGGATTTCAGTTTAAAAGCCATCGAGGTAGGCACGAAAACTGTTCATCAGGATTCGGCCAGACTTGGGTTGGCTGACCTCGTTACAGATCCCGATGTCTGATACCAAACACGCCGAACGACAGGCTGTAGTTTTATCTACTATGGAACGGCTGCTAGCCCATTAGTATACCATTTCTAAACAACCAAATACAGGCATAAACCTTGTGTAGTTTCTAGTCGAAGGGGATAATGGTCTCGTCTTTTCCCTGGATAAAGTGTAAGCTACCCCGATCTAGCTCGAAGACAGTCGGCTACAAGTCAAAGACCCATTAAAGGAAATAAATAGTGGGACGGTCGATGACCCTCGGCCGTTATTCATTAGCGCGTTGTTGCTCCAATCCATGAAAACTGACCTTTGTCAATTACTCAACAAGTTTAAAGATAGTTTTTCTTAAAGCTACCATGAGATGCCTGATCTAGATTAAAACCTTGTTGAGCATGAATTACGCATCAAAACTGGTTGTACGCCTTTCCGCCAACCCATTCGACGATTCTCGATCGAAGTACAGCTCGACATCAAAGACAATCTAGTTCGACTTTTGAAAGCCGGGTTTATTCGGACAACTCGATATGTCGAATTGTTGGCGAATATCGTACCAGTGTTAAAGAAAAGTTATGCTCTACGCATTTGCATCGATTTTCGTAATTTAAATTTGGCAACCCCCAGAGATGAATATCCGATGCCGATCTCAGATTTGTTAATTAATGCCGCAACCAATCATGAGATGTTATCCCTCATGGATGGCCATGCTGGCTACAACCAAATCTTTATCGCTGAAGTCGATGTACATAAAATTTCCTTTCGTTACCCATGGGCATTTGGGACCTACGAGTGGGTTGTCATGCCATTCGCCCTTAAAAATGCTGGTGACACATACTAATGTGTTATGAATACCATCTTTCATAACCTGATTGGTACGGTCATAGAAGTATATATCGATGATGTGGTCGTCAAATCGAAGGGCCATCGAATGCATCTGGATGATATTCAGCAAGCTTTCCTTTATATGCGCTAACATAATCTCAAAATGAACCCTGCCAAGTGTGCTTTCGGTGTCTCGGTCGGTAACTTCTTGGGTTTTCTTGTACACCATCATGGTATCGAGGTGGACACAAATAAGGCTCGTGCAATCATCAATGTTCCACCGTCGACGACCAAAAAGCAACTCCAGTCTTTACTCGGTAAGATAAATTTCTCCGCCGTTTCATAGCTAATTCAGCAGGAAAAATGAAGGCATTCTTTACGCTTTTGAAACTTAAGGATTTGGTCAAGTTCGAGTGGTGTGAAGAACATCAAGCGGCTTTCACGCAAATCAAGGTTTCCCTTACAACACCACCTGTCCTCATACTACCTCGGCGTGGCAAACCTCTTAAGCTTTACATTTTGACGGCAAAGGAATCTATCGATTGCCTCCTTACACAAGACAACGATGTTGGGCGTGGACATGCTATCTTCTATCTTAGCCAGAATTTAAATTCGCCTGAGATCAATTATTCACCCATCGAGAAGCTTTGCTTGGCTTTGTTTTTTACCGTATCAAAACTTCGACATTATATACTCCCATCGGTTACGCAGGTCATCGCCCAGACAGATGTCATTCGTTACATGCTCACTCAGCCTATAGTAAAAGGCCAAATTGGGAAATGGACAATGGCATTATCTGAATTCAGTTTGTAATACGTGCCCTAAAAAGCCATCAGGGGGCAAGCACTAGCCGATTTTTTAGCCCAACACCCCTATTCATACGGTTTCAGGGGCAACGAAGTCGAAATTAGCATGGTCGAAATACGTGATAATTATTGGACGATATACTTTGATGGTTGTAATACCTCAGCCTCGGCTGGTGTTGGCATTGTCATTCAATCCCCAAATCACTATCATTGGTATTTTTCTCTCAAGCTAGATTTCAATTGTACGAATAATCAGGCCGAGTATAAAGCACTTATCATCGGCTTTAACATCCTACATGACTTAAGAGTAGCCCGTGTCCTTGTCCTTGGTGATTCCAAACTTGTGATTAACCAACTTAATGACACTTTTCGTTGCATGAGTTGTACTTTGTCTTCTTATCACATGGTTGCCAATTATTTGGCCAAGTCGTTTGAGAGAATTACATTTGATCACATCTCACGTGTTTGAAACATTGATGAGGATAAACTAGTACAATTAGCCTTCGAAGCACAACTCCTAGGGGGCAATACAAGTAGAGCGACGACTATACCCAACCCTGGTTAATCACCAAATTCTCAAACACGATCGCATGATCTGTACACGAGTCATGTCTTTACCTTCATTGTTGGAACAAAAGGTTTTTATAGATGTGTGCGCTGTTGAGACATTACCAGACGATTAGAGAAAGTCGATTATGTGATATCTCGATAACCCAGTGACAAACACGACTAGAGGACAAGGGTACATGCCACAAACTATGTGTCATACCAGAATAATTTGTATTAGAAAGGTGAAGATGGTTTATTGTTACTGTGCCTCAGCCTACAGGAAGCTGCCCAGGTAATTGCAGAAGTACACGAAGGAATCTGCGGAGTTCATCAATCTAGATGCAAGATCTGGCTGAGTATATTGAAAGATTGTATCAAGTACGCACGAAGATGTGTGCAATGTCAGATTCATGGGCCAATACAAAGAGTCCCGGCATAACTACTTCACTCGGTCACCAAACCCTGGCCGTTCAGATGATGGGCCATAGACGTAATCGGTAAAAGAACGCTGTCTTCTGGAGCAACAAAACATTCATGGATACTTTTAGCGACCGACTACTTCACTAAGTGGATCGAAGCAAAGTTATACACCGAGTTAATGTCAAAAGAAGTCTGTAATTTTATGGAAGAAAATATCGTAACCAGATTCAGCGTGCTAGAAATAATCATAATAGACAATTGTACAATCTTTATATCCGACAGATTCAAAGAGTACATGGCGAGTTTAAATATCTGACTCGAACAATCCACACCGTATTACCCACTAGCAAATGGATAGGCCAAGGCGAGTAACAAAGTTTTCATTGACTTTCTTGAAAAAATGATAAAAGAAAAGCCTGGTATGTGGCATTTGAAATTAAACGAGGCTTTTGGGGCATATTGGACCTCACTCCGATCAGCAATCGGGACGACCCCATATGCGTTGACGTATGGGCACGACGCTATGTTACTAGTCGAGTTGAGTATAAACTCGTTGCGAGTAATTGAGCAAAGTGGTTTATTCAGTGCCGAATATAACTAAGTCATGAGACAAGAGTTATAAGACTTGGAAGAAGGTCGACTTAATGCTTATAATTTATTGGTAGCACAGAAAAAGATTACCGAACGAACCTATAATTAACGAGTCAGACAAAAAACGTTCGACGAGGGAGAGTTAGTTTGGCAAACCGTGTTGCCCATTGGAATCGAAGATCCTAGATTTGGGAAATGGTCGCCGAACTGGGAAGGACCGTTCGTCATCCATAAAGTTCATGGCAAGGGGGCATACCACTTTAAGGATTGAACCGGTCTAATTTATAAGTTACCAATCAATAGGAAATTTTTAAAAAAGTACTATCCAGTCACTTGGGAGATGCGAGAATATAAAGGTTCATTTCATTAATTTTGTAAAAGGGCATACAAACGAAGTTACAAATGATCCTTAAAGCCAAATCCTAAGGGGTCGAAGGAAAGAAGGCTTCAAGATCGGCCTTTAGTTCCAACCATCTTACTTCACCCATTGTGACTTCATCTTGCCTTGTTCTTTTACCAAGCTGAAGTTGATGTATCTGATTTGCGCTAGCCACAAAGTCTGTTAGTTGAGCCTTATTCACTTCAAAACCTTTTTCAAGATCTGAAGCAACAGCAGACCTTTACCATTGAAGTTCGGTGATTTGACGTTGTAGCTTGGCAATTTGATGATCAAGGTCGGCCAACTGCGTTTTCTTTGCTTTGATGGCCTCAACCTCCAGCTCATTGGTTTCATGAGCAATCTTTGCAGCCTTCAGCTCGTCCTCGGTCCGGAGAGTCTGTTCAAAAGTAGTAAAGTACTGCCGGGTTCGCTCTAGGAGATTGGATAAATGGGCGACACTTATGGTGCTCAGCAAGCCACTAGCTGCAAGATCGTTCAAACATTCTCCTACGGAGTCGAGGCCTTTACATTGAAGGACTTATAAGGTCGAAATGGATAGTAGATCCTGTAACTTGGCGAAAGCATTAGATTCGGCCGCGGTTGTAGAAGGCTCAATTGACGCGGCAAATGGCCCGACTTCTCCAAAAGCACTCGAGAGGAGAGCATTGAGCTCGACTTCCCATAAAGGCTGCACATGAAAAGATTTTAGGGAAAAAGGAAAATCGTAAAAGATAGCAGAGAGAATTTGTTTTAGACCTGTTGAGATGAGACTTCGATCATGTCCCCTAGTTCATTGCTAGAACCTAGAGATCTTAATGGCCGAGCCCAGTGTTAAAGACTGCTTCTCAACTCCCGCAGTCGATGAAGGTTATCTACGTTTGACGGCCACTAAGGTGGCTAGGAAATCTAGATAACACCATTCGACATGTAAAATTTTTGGTGAAATGAATAATCAGGCACCTGACATTTAATATTGTTCTCGGTTTAGACCTGTTATAACTAAATTAACAAGAGAAAGTGATCAGGCCTTACAAAAGCCAAAGTAACTTCTTGAGGAGGAATTCCAAGATTTTGATCCTGAGGATGAACCGGAGTCTTTACCGTTGCTTTCGATTCAACCAACGGTACCCCTGCAGGATCAGGACCGGTTTCGACTAAGGGAAGTTGGACTCGACTAGCCGTTTTGACCACCAATTGGGGATTAAGAACGGTTTTTTGGGCCGACCGAGGCTTCCCGTCCAGTTGGGGACTTTCACTCTCATCATCCTAGATAAAAAAGGTCAATCATTAGACAATGAGTTATAAGTAGAAGAACATTATAAATTTTATACCTCTTCTTCTAGGATGACCGCCATAATTTTCTTTGGGTCAGGGAAGGATTTCTTCTTGGCCGAAGAAGTCACTTCCTTCAAGGTGGCAGTCACCGAACCAGTTTTGGTGTGAGCAGCTGTTGGTGCTGAAGTTGCAAGTCGTTCGACAACTGGATTGACGGCTAGCCCAATTATGGGGTCTAGTTGTATCGCGATCGAAGCCTCGACGACAGAGTGAAAGAGAAAAACGCTATGAGCAGTTGCCCCTGTGGTTTGACTGGAGATAACTTGAATTTCCCGCTCCCTTTTCTTGGCTAATTTCTTGATGCATTTTTTAGGCTAGGGAGTGTCTCCTGCCGTTTCGGTTTTCGAACGGGGACGTTTACTCGGCAGAGTCGATACTGCAGCTGCCACCCTTTTTGGAGGAGGGGCAAGTTTCTTCTTAGCTACGGCCATCGCCACTACCTCAACACTCCTGATGGTATGACTACCCAAAAACATTAAACTCGGGTAAAGTTAAAGATGGAAGGAAAATATATGAACGGGGAAGGTAGAAGGTATTTACCTTGGGCCGTTTCTTTGGATTTTGGAGCAAGGACTTTTCTCGGGCGACCGTCAAAAAGTGTTTTCAAGGTTTCTTCGGTCGGCGTATGAAAGAAATCCTTGGTGTAAGCCTCCTGATGAGTAGATTTTATATTATATATTTTACCCTAATCTTAGTATATTTTGGTTAATATTTTGGAAGAATTTTGATACTTTGAATTGTATTTTCAATATAGGACTTTCGACTTCCTCTAGAGCAAAACAGGACCAAATGGACGAATTTTGGAGTAATTCCAATTGGAGGACGTTCGTGAGTCACTTAGCTTGATCGTATCAAAATTTGGGATTTTTTCACCAAGCGGTGGTTTTCTGGCGACGAAATAAAGAAGCAATGCGCAGTGCTGGAAAGTGACGTTTTTGGGCTTAAATTGCGTTTTTGGAGCCCAAGATGACCTCGGATGGGTTCGTGGCCTTCTGGAAAAGTGTTCAGAATAGTCCAAACATTAAATCCAGCTATATTGGGCCAGTTTTGGAGCAGCTTATGGGCCAAAACGTGGCTGTTCAGATTTTAGACGAATTTTATTATTTTTATTTAGGGTTTTTTATTAATTTTAGTTTGCTAGGGTTTGGGTGGTGGCTTAGCAGATATATTGCTTGGCCGTCTACAGTTTTAGTTTACGCTTTATTTTATGCAATATTGGAGACAGAGAGAAGTGCTAGGGTTTTGAAGATTTTCTACTTGAAGGTGTTTTCAATCTTTTTCTTAAGAATATTTTTCTATGATTTCAATTATGAATATGCGGAACTAATTTCTGTTGCTAGGGCGAAGCCTTGAGCCTTAGCATGAATATGTGATTTTTATTTAATTGCTTATGATCGATTTCATGCGTACTTTGAATTGTTAATCACCGGGATAAAAACTATCTAATTGTCGTAATGCCTGATCACCATTAGGATCTTTAGAAAAGTAATTTGATGCAATTTTGGTCGGAAGGTTCCCTGAAATTGACGCTGGCTTCTTGTGATTAATAATTGTAATTTCTCTTAGGATGAATATCACGTCTTAAGGATTGCATGGTTTTTCAAAGGATTTTCATAAAGCATAATGAGTCTTTCATGTTCATATTTGATCCGAACGTCCGGACGGGTTGCATGTTAGATATACGTTCTACGTTGGAGGTTCCAAGTAGAATATGAATTAGGAAAATCTAACCTTCAAAGTGGTATGTGTAGATCATAAGTAATAGGTAAAAATTCATAGGATTACTAGGTGATGATGGAACCCTAGTGCCTTCTCAATTTGATTTTTTTTTCATAACTGTTTTCTTCTCTCTAGTTTTAATATTGCAGATTGTCTTATCATTAATAGTTAAATTCGTTTTTAATTTAAGTAGGTTATAAAATCAATCATCTAAATTTCTACTTTACAATCATTAATTGGAATCTGATTTGTTTCGAATTATTTAATAATCCCTGTGGAGAATGACCTTGCGAGATCCGTTTATACTACAATAACCTTGTGATTCTTGCAAGTAAAATAGAAGGTTTTTATCGCATTCACATAAGCGCAGTAAAAATCCTATCACCTCCCATCACTATGCGAAGGTGTCGGCGTATAGGGATTCTAAGTTTCTTAGCCAAAGGTGGAATTTGGTGCGCCAATTGACAAACTCTTTCTCAACTGGTTCCTCGGAAAAGGAATGCGAAACAGGAAATTGAAGTGGTAGACCTCCCAACTACCCCGCTGAGCTTCGTAGTTATAAGGTAAGTCGCGAGTCATGATGAATGACCCCCCAGAACTCCCGAAGATCGGCATCCTTGGTCGCTCCCCATGACGATTGTGGAAAAATAATGGAAGATGGGTATATCCGGCAATAATAGATTTGGAATTCGTCGTCAGACAAAACTTCTCGGCCGAAGAAATATTTGAAAATTTCTTCAGCTGAGTGAGTAGGGATGGGGCGCGAAGCTAACTCTAGACCCATGGCTGTGGAGGAACTAAAACCTAGGATTTCAGGCTGTAGGGTCGAGAAGTAGACTTGCAGCCAAAGCTAGAAGACCTAGAGTGGGCCATTTTGATGGGGGTCAATTTTCCCCAAGGTTGCTTCGGCCAAGCACCGTTTAAGGTTGGCAAAGACAACTAGGCTGAGAGCCAGGATGTAACCGCTAGCCAGGGCATCGACAACTGGCATGTTCTCAGCCAAGCACTTATTCGACTTGGCATAATAAAGATACTTGTTGTACCAGTAGAATAGAAAAGCCCCATGTTCTCATTTCTTGAGGTTTTCCCTTTCTGAGCCGACGAAATGGGTGATCAAGGTGTTGAAATTAAAAAAGCTTTTATACAATTTTTGTACTTCTTCTTTTGACAGCCTTTGATCTCCTTTTGTTAGAACTTCGATGACGCGTTCCTCAAAGACTATCTTGAGGTTCGAGTCGAATTTATACCCGACGAGAGAAATATCGAGCTAGAGGTCGGTTGGGGAGGTGCCGAGTATGGCGGTCATGTCTAGAATCGTTAAGCTAAGGGGGCCGAGGGGAAGAACCATCGTGTTGCTGGCCGAGCACCAAAAGCTTAACGCGGCCATCACGAGCTCTCGATCCAAGTTAATCACAATGGTTGAGAGTTTGATGACATTAAAGATACCGAGAGTCTTCCACTCGTCGCTGAAGTATGGTTCCATTCGGGCAACCCAGGTGACCTAAGCCGTGGTGATCGAGGTTCAAACGCCCTCGGTCTGGCCGATTCCCATTTCGACCAATCGTACTTTTGGAATAAGGGTTTTAGGCAATGTTCCTTAAGCATTTCAATGATTGCTTCTGGAACATTGTCCTTGAACAATGGGGCCTAGGGTCTGATGGGAGACATTTGGCTCATCTTCAAACCGGATGGTTTTGATCGTGTTTCGGTTGGTGATATTTTGACATTTGCTACACTTCTCGATCAACTTGTTGATGAAAGTATTGGCAGCCATTGGAGATGAAGGTTTTCTAGGTATTGAA
Source organism: Malus sylvestris (assembly GCF_916048215.2). Taxonomy (NCBI): domain Eukaryota; kingdom Viridiplantae; phylum Streptophyta; class Magnoliopsida; order Rosales; family Rosaceae; genus Malus; species Malus sylvestris. The sequence continues at coordinate 19,259,029 of NC_062272.1, forward strand.
ATATTGGTTTTCTAGAGGAAATGGCCAAGAGATTTGAGAGAAAATGGCACGGGGATTTAAGAAGAGATTTGAGAGAAAATGGCACAGGGATTTAAGGTATTTGAAAGCGTAAAAGGTTGAATGAAGAGAGGTGAGTATTTATAGGCGTGTCGGGGGAAGATTCAATGGTTTAAAATAAGAGATAAAGATTGATCGGGGGATTAGTAATCATGATGAATATTAAAAAATCCAGATGAAGGGACCGAAAAACTCGCAAATCAAGGCTGCACGATGGCGTGTGACGACGAGCTTAATGGTGAAAGGACATTTGAGTGTCTGTACATCTCAAAAAGATCGAAAACTTCATGGATCGAGGTTGTAATGATGGCGTGTGATAGGGATTTCAGTTTTGAGAAGGCTTTTCAGTGACAAATACGGACAAACATGCCAGGAATGTGCTACGTGGCAAGGTGTCTAACAAAATTAAGATCGTGCAATCGTGCTTCGTAAATGCACCTGAGTGGATGGAAATTTGGGACTTTTCGTTGTCCTCTAAAAATATGTTAATGGATTGATTTTGCTTTTTCAAGGTCAAAACTCGGCCGAGAGGTTATAGGCCGAAGACCTCAGAAGCGAAAGGGTAGTGTTTGGGCCTAAAATAACAATTTAGGCCAAGAGTGACAAAATGGGCCAAGGCTCTCAGACCAATAGTTTTTCAGGTGTGTCATGGGCCGGCCAAGCACTTTGTCTAGTTGGTTTTCGTCGAGTCCTTTTGCAAGAATGAGTGATTTGGATAAAGATGAAGATTGAGTTTTTATACCACCGGGGGTGTTAATGTTGAAAGCACCAATCTGGTTCATTATGAAGGAAGGTTCAAAGTCCCAATAGAGTTAGGATTAGCTGGGTCCTAGTTAGATCAGGATAAGGAGTCCAAGTCCGGATGTGGTTCTAACTCGGCCAAGAGCGGGTTCATTACTATAGATAGAGGATTGAGCACACCATTCAAGCCCTCTCCAATTCAACACACAAACTGCCCTGCGCAAACTCTCGCTCTACGCAAAACCTCTCAACAACCTTGAGATTTTTATTTTCCTTTTTCGCCAACACATCTTCAGTTTGGATAAACAGCACTATGAAGGCAACCGGCTACACCTTCATTTTGGATAAACAACACTACAGCCGTAGAATTAGCCTACCGAGAAGCACCTTCAGTTTGGATTAACAGCACTGCGTCGAGGCCGACTGATTACCTATCCAAGTCTCGGTCGAAAGGATTTTCAAATCCTTATTGGCAGAGGTTATTTCATTAGCATTCTTGGCGAAGTGAGGTGTTACGAATTACTAGGCTCGGCACATTGAATGCCAAGTTGCTTATGATTGGTTATTCACAAGTGAGTTTTAGAGTTCGGCATTCTGACGGCCGAATCACATTCACCATCAAGACATACATCTCTTTTGAGTATTTGTGTCCATATAGTTTGGTGCCAGTTCGACGTGCCTATACTCTTACGAATATAATCACCATGACCGAACCTGAAGGTCGAGATGTGTTCCTTCCTCGACCGCAGTGGCAAGATCAAAAAGTCAGCAGCGTGCCCAACGCCACATGAACACATTTTACTCCCTGGCCGAGCTTGGCCGACGAGTTGGCACACCCCACACACAACCGAAAGACGTAGTTAGCTCATTAGTTACTCGGCCTGCGCGCCACGTAGGCTTGGTAGTTTTTTAAGGTCAACACATACTTATGTTGTCAGATCTCTGATAACATGACGCAAGATTCATTAAAAAATTAATGTCTATATGGAGGGTTAGATGACATGTATTACGAATAATTAACGTGCTATTGACTAGTTAAACTATATTGTGGTTTTTTTTTTAACCTGCGAAATTTGCTAATGACCCGTTGTATTTTCCTTGTCATCTTTGATTACATGTTCTTTCAACATTTATTCTTTGAAACATGTTTATGCCTTAAAGCATGAAAATATTAAAAGCTTTTCGATAACATGACTCGATCAGTTTGAATGCTTTTTTGGCACAGCCTAAGAAAAATACCAAAAGCTTTTCGGCCTCCGAAATGGCAGACATGTCATGACGAAGCCACAGATCGTCGAAGTCCCAAATGTATTTTTTTTTGGGATAAGTGGCCCAATCACAACTCTAAGATCATCAAATAGTTCCCCATATAAATACCCCGTCATATGAAATAATTGGTTTCGGTGTTCCTCTATTTTTCAAGAACATTCTCCGCTCCTTTGGCGCTGCACTTCCTGCATTCAATCTCATTCATGGCTGCTGCATCAGGTAAAGTTTCAGACTTTGAGATATCGTCGCCTCCCCAGTTCTCGAGTCTCCCGCCTTTCAAATCCAAATTATTACTGGGTTTTGTTTGTCGCTAACTATTTTAGAATCTTGAAGAACAAGGAACGAACGACGGCTTAAATTTTGAAGAAAATTCCTTTCTTTTGCGTTTCGAGAGTGAATCATCAAAATATGCACAGTTTTTTGGGGGATTTTTGAATAATCATGAAAATTAATAGCACCCCATCTATTGAAAATTAAAATTTATTGGATTATTTTTTTAATTTTGGGATAAATTTAAACGCGATATAATGGGAAGAAGATGGATTAAGCTATCGGCATTTTGTTTGTATAGTGTGAGTAAGGGTGAGAGTGATTAATGGTATTTCAGATATGTACTTCTGCACAATAATTGGGGAATGAAATTGATCCCCCTTTGCTAATGTAACGACTAACTATTTATAATGTACTACCGCAAATTCACATAAGTTATCAAGTACAATTACTCTAACTATTTATAATGTACTACTGCAAATTCGCGTAAGTTATGCATAAATTTATGGACAACAACATCATATACCAATATTGGAGTGAATTGTTTGATTGCACCATTGTATTTGTTTCGAGATAGTTTGCCCTCGTAATTTACACTTCAGCAAGAATGTTATATCGCAATTTCAATTTTTTTTTCTAATATATCTATTAATTTTGTAATCTGATTTGTTCCATTTTAAGTGAGTCCAGCGGCTTTCAAATCAGGGGCGGATTATCGGAAGCAGATGGAATTGGAGGAAGCGCATAAAGCTGGGCTAGCGCCAGCTGAAGTGGATGAAGATGGGAAAGAGATTAATCTTCATATTCCTTAATAAATGTCAAATGCGCCTTGGTATCTTAAGATTATTAGACGGGTAAGCTAACATTCTAAGATCCGTAAAAACCCCTTTCCCATAGTTACATGTCAATGCGACATATGCTTAGGGTCTTTTCTTTCTATTTCTGTGTAGAATTTGAAACATCAAAGGAAATGGAAATCAGATCCAAATTATACAAAATCCTGGTATGACAGAGGTGCAAAGACTTTTCCGGGTGAATAGTACCGGAAGGGAGCATGTGAAAAGTATGGATCATGCATTGCTTATAATATTGGTTCCTGATCTTTTGTCCTGCTATCGTACCACATTTATTGGAAGCAAGCAACTTTGTGTCAATCAACTTTGTGTCAATCTTCTTTGTCTTTGTGCTATCAACTTTGTGTCAACTCCTTAATTCAAGGAGCTTGTCTTCCCTAAACCATTTTGTCGGTTGTCTTCCCTAAACCACCTTTGTGGCGTAAATCAAGGAGTCAATCTCCTTAATATATTGCTATATTGTAATGATATAATGATGAAAATACAAAACATACTTTGAAAATCAACATGGTATCAGAGCAGGAAATCTAACCTGCTTCTGCTGTACTATTATCCAAGCGTGTTCAATCTTCAAAATGACTGAAGACAATTCGTTAGGATCAGAAGTTGAAAGTTCACATGTGATTTCCTCCATGAATGTGCATGAGGTGGATGTCAAACCAAATCAAAGATTAAGCTCGGTCGTGTTGAATGAGTTTAATTACTTGCCTTGGTCGAGAGCAGTGTCTCTGGCTCTAGGTGGAAGGTCCAAGTTAGGGTTCATAAATGGAAGCATCAAAGTACCTGATGCTTACTCACCAACCTATGAATCCTAGCTTAGCAAGGATCAGCTAGTTATGTCATGGCTTCTGAATTCCATGGAACGAAAATTAGTTGAAATATTCAGTTACTCTAAATCTTCATACCAGCTATGGGAGGTGGTCAAGGAAATGTATGGCAGCCAGAACAATGTTGCAAGGGTTTTTCAATTAAAGAAGGACATCTCCGATCTGTAACAAGACGGCAAGCCGTTTGTGCAACTCCTAGGAAGCATGAAAAGCATGTGGAATGAGTTGAAATTTATCGCCCTCATACAACCGAAGCAGCACTGCTACGAAAAAGAGCAGAAGAAGACAAGATATTTCAACTCTTGTCCAGTCTTGATTCAACATATGAAGATCTACGATGTCACATACTCATGAACACTGAACTTCCTTCCTTCACCAGTGTATGTGCAACAATCCAACGTGAAGAAGTAAGGAGGAAAGTCATGAACATGGGTATAATGGCCAGTGTACTTGAGGCTAGGGCATATCTAACCAACGAGAGAAAGTACAAAGGAAAGCATCCGAACTTGAAGTGTCCACATTGCAACAACATAGGTCATGTTAAAGACACATGCTGGATTTTACACCCAGAATTAAAGCCTGACTTTATGAAGGACAACAAGGGTTTACAAAGGGTGCATCGTACTACACACTGAGCAAATCATGCGTCTGCCTCCACCTCTAATGGGTCTGATCCATTCAAGAACTTCACAGCGAATCCAGCTGAACTCATGAATGAGTTTATGTCGTACCTTCAAGGCAAGAAAGGAGGGGCTGGAATTGACCATGCAAATAGCATAGAAGAAGGGAACACGACGGCATTGCTCGGCAAGTTTGCGAGTTTCTTGGTAGACACGAAACCCATACCCCAAGAGAACATGCAAGGTATCATGAAAGCCTTTAAAACTACTCTTAAACTAAATATTTGCACAATTTTTGGGTTGTAGATTCGGGTGCCACAGATCATATGGCTAACCATGTGTCTAAGTCTCAAAAGTTTGAAAAATTCACTAGTCCTTCCCAAGTTTCAATTGCAAATGGTGAGAGTGTAAAGGTTTTAGGAAAGGAAAAAAAATAAAATTAATGTCAGATGAAATTGAATCAATGGCTTTGTATGTACCTTCCTTCCTATTTCAATTTCTATCTATGGGAAAGATCACAAATACCTTGAATTGCTTAGCTATATTTTCTCCTCACAATGTCATCTTTCAGGACTGTGCCACCAAGAAGACGATTGGTGAAGGGTTTTATTTAAAAGGTCTCTATTACATATCAAAAAGCAATCCCAGAGGGTTCCAAGTCAAGTTCAATCCCATTCAAGATAATCAATTGTGGCATCAACGTATAGCTCACCCTTCTCCACCCATTTTGTCAACCTTATTTCCAAACTTAGGGAAGGATGCTATTTCATGTGAAACATGCCACTTGTTTAAGGCCACTAGATTATCTTTTAACTCTTCCTTGTCCAGGGCTAGTAAGTGTTTTGAACTATTCCTTTAGATGTATGGGGACCAACTAGTGAATCTTTTGATGGTTATAAGTATTTTGTGATCTTTGTTGATGATTTCTCTTGAGTCACATGGTTATATCTTCTAAAGTCTAAGAATGAAGTTATGGAAGTATTTAAGGACTTTCATAACCTTGTTAATAACCATTTCTCTTCTCAAATTCAAACCTTAAGGTCTGATAATGGCACCGAATATATGTCCCATATCATGAAACAATATTTAAGCACTCATGGCATCATGCATCAAACAAGTTGTGTTGTCACACCTCAACAAAATGGTGTAGCCAAACGCAAAAACCATGACTTACTTGAAAAAACAAGAGCATTAATGCTACAAATGAATGTACCAAAGAAATTTTGGTTCCAAGGGGTTATGGCAGCTGCTTATATCATCAATAGATTACCTACACGAGTCTTGGATTTCAAGTCTCCCCTAGAGGTCATGAAAGGAAGTAAAATTGATCTCTCACACCTTCAAGTTTTTGGCTACATCTGTTTTGTGCATATACAATGTCATCACCGAGATAAATTGGATCCTAGAGTTGTTAAATGTATTTTTCTTGGTTATTCATCTACACAAAAGGGATATAAGTGCTATAATCCTCAACTAAGGAGATTGATTGTGTCCAAAGATGTTCGATTCCATGAAACTAATCCTTTTTTCAGCAAGTCACATGAAATCACAAGTCAAGGGGATGACATCTTGGATGTGTTCCCACTACCAAGAATCGAACTTGAGGCTCCTCAACAACAAGATGTCAGTCATGTCAACATTGATGCATCTCTCAATGAAAGTAGCAATGAAGGGTCTCACTCTGATGATACACGGCATGAAGATGGTGATAATCAAGATGACCCTCACAATATGGTCCAAAATGTGAACGAGTGTGAGACAACTCTTCCTACTCCTCGACGCAATCCAATGTGTGTTAGGAAAACTCCTACAAGACTTTGTCATCTACAAATCCACACATCCCATCTCTCAATGTGTGTCGTACAAGAGAGTGACACCAGCCTATGTTGCATTCCTAAGCACCATATCAAGTTACAAGGAGCCTCAGAATTTCCATGAGGCCAACAACCAAGAGGTTTGGAAGGAAGCAATGCAAGAAGAACTTAAAGCTCTAGATCAACACAACACCTGGAGTATTACCAAACTTCCCATAGGCAAGAAAGCCGTGGGTTGCAAATGGATTTATAAACTTAAATTCAAGTTAGATGGATCAATTGAGAGGCATAAAGCAAGATTGGTAGCCCGGGGATTCACTCAAACATACGAGGTGGATTACAAAGAAACGTTTGCACCTGTTGCCAAAATGAACACCTTGAGAGTGCTATTGTCTGTGGCAGTAAACAAGGGGTGGTCCATGTACCAAATGGATGTAAAGAATGCATTCTTGCACAGACATCTCAAAGAAGAGGTCTATATGAAATTGCCACCAGGGCATCCTCAAAGCAATGAACTGAATTTAGTGTGCAAATTGTACAAAACCATTTATGGCCTGAAACAGTCTCCACGAGCTTGGTATGCCAAACTAAGCTCAGTTCTCACTAGTGTTGGTTTCATAAGCAGCAATGTCGATTCATCATTATTTGTTCGCACAAGAGTTGTGGGCAAATTGGTTGTGCTGATCTATGTTGATGATCTGATAATTACGGGTGATAATGTTGACGAGATCCTCAACCTCAAACAGTCCCTCAGATAAAGCTTTGCAATTAAAGACCTTAGGATATTGAAGTACTTCCTTGGTATAGAAGTGGCAACCTCGTACAAGGGGCTGTTTCTTAACAAAAAAAAGTATGTCTTGGATTTGCTCAAGGAAGCCAACATGAGTGATGCTAAACCAGCCATTACTCCTCTAGACAGCAAGCACAAACCTAGCTTGAAGGGCACGCCACTCATGGATATCAGCCATTATCAGCGATTGGTGGGTAAGTTAATCTACTTAACAATCACTAGACTCGACATCACATATTCTGTAAGTCTTGTGAGCCAATTCATGCAATCCCCGACTCTTGAGTATTTGACCCTTGTTAAAAGGATCTTACGCTACTTAAAAGGATCAGTGGGTCGTGGAATCCTTATGCAGAAGAATGACAACACATAAATCATGGGATATTGCGATGCTGATTGGGCGGGGAATGCCATCGATCGCAAGTCCACAACTGGCTACTGTACCTTTGTCGGTGGAAACTTAGTCACATAGAAAAGTAAGAAGCAAACTGTTATCGCCAGGTCAAGTGCCGAAGTTGAGTATCGTGCCATGACTTCAACTGCGCGTGAGTTGATTTGACTTAAGGGGCTTCTGTGCGATTTAGGTGTTCCTACAACTCTTCCTATATCCTTATTTTGTGACAATCAGGTAGCCATGCATATAGCATTAAACCCAGTGTTTCACGAGCCGACGAAACACATTGAAGTTGACTGCCATTACGTTCGGGAACAGGTGCAGTTGCAGGTGATTCAGACACACTATAAAAGAAGCTTCGACAACTGGCCGACATCTTCACAAAGCGTTTGGCTTCTCATCAGTTTCAGCGACTTCTGTCCAAGCTTGGATCCATAAACCTCTTGGATCCAGCTTGAAGGGGCGTATTGGAAGCAAGCAACTTTGTGTCAATCAACTTTGTGTCAATCTCCTTTATCTTTGTGCTATCAACTTTGTGTCAACTCCTTAATTCAAAGAGCTTGTCTTCCCTAAACCATTTTGTCGGTTGTTTTCCCTAAGCCACCTTTGTGGCGTAAATCAAGGAGTCAATCTCCTTATATATTGTTGTACAATTGTAATGATATCATGATGAAAATACAAAACATACTTTGAAAATCAACAATATTTTTGTTCGCTAATCGTGTAGTGGGAGTTTAATGACAATGTCTTTTCATTGGGATGTCAATGTATGCATAGCTAATAATTCAGAAAGTGCTTTTGATATAGGAAATGACCAGATTTCTGATGGTGTTATGATCTCACAAGATTCGTATATCCACTCATCAAAACTGGTTTGTTAGTTGATCAAAGAATTTAGATACATTTGCTTAATATTTCAATAATTTATAAGGGTACCATGAGTTTTGTCTGGAAACAATACTCGGTGGTTAAATTGTCGAATGCCTATAAACAAGTTTTGAACTGGTTGTGCATCGGCCCTAAAATTATATAATAATGTTAGTAACAAAAGATTGTATATCTTATTTTTACTTTTTTTTTGGGACATGATACATATTTTAGCTTATGAAAGAAAAATTTAAACTCTTCTTACTATATTTTGTGTTAGATTTATGTTTTATATATTGCCTGGGATTTTCGTACTTTTCTTTTGATAGTATGGGGCCATCATGCATACCACAAAGTTGTGCATGGAGAGGCCTAGAAAAAAAGAAGCAAGATGGGCAAACATGCACATTGCACCTGATGAAAAAATAGAGAGTTATGAGCTGGATTATGATGGAAAACGGGATCGATGGAATGGTTTTGATGCAGCAACTTATGCTCGTATCATTGAGAGATACAAAGCTAGAATGATGTACCTGATGGAGTTGCAAATAAAAAAGTTGGAGGAGAAAAATATTAAGCTGATTGGGGAAGGGGAGATTAGTGAAGATAATGAGGATGACGATGTTCTGAAGGTAGATGAGGCCAAGGTTGATGAAAGCAAACAGATGGATTTTGTAAAGGTTAAGAAGCGTGTTTGCATGATGTTGAATTGTAATCTTGTCTTGGCTCAAAACAATGGATCCAGCCCATGTTGAAATAGGCAACATAAGCACAATGGATGATTCATGCAAATGCTAGAGAATTCTAGAAAAACCATGTATGTTGAATGCATGCATAAAGTATCTATGGTCTTTTGTAGAAAGACCTCGAATCTTGTAAAATTGTGTGGACATTAGGAAAAGCTAGAAAGATCTAGAAATAAGGAAAGTTAACAAACCTTGCCTATAAATAAGTGAGGTGCTAAGCTATGTGATGTAACAACCAAGAGAGCAAGTAGTGAGAAGTGAGAGTGCCAAGTGAGAAGTGAGAAGAAGTAACAAAGCTTCTAAGAGTGTTTGAGTGTTTCCTCTTGTACTAAGTTTGTGAGTGAATAAAAATCTTGTGTAATACTTTGAGTATTCTTTCTTTCTCTTGCCTATCAATTCCACTGCATTACATTCTTCTTTGTGAGATAAACATCTCCAAAGTAGTGAAGTCTTTTTAAACCCCAACAAAGTGGTATCAAAGCTATGGCGAGCAACGCTATGGTAGCCTTCCAACTTCCAGTTCTCGATAACAACAACTTTGATAATTGGAGTATCAAAATGAAGGTCCTTTTGGGAGCACATGATGTATTGAAAGTCATGGAGAAAGGCTACACTGAGCTAAAAGATGAAGCTACTCAGTCCCAACCCCAGAATGAGAGTTTGAAATTTTCAAGAAAAAGAGACAAGAAGGCTCTCTACCTCATCTACCAAGCATTAGATGACAATGGTTTTGAGAAGGTCTCGAGTGCAACCTGAAGGGAAAATAATGAGATTTATGTGGGATTTCTAGTGACTAGCATGCATATACAATTCAAAATTCATATACATACGCAACAGAAGCATGTTATCACATAATATCAAAGCTATAGTCATGCAAATCCCCTTCAAGAAGCATAGATTTATATTTGAGGCATCTAAGAAATTATTGAAGAACAAAGTGAAGGTATAGTTTTATACCTCTTGATCTAGACTTGAGACCAAGGATGGACCACCTTCAAGTTCTTTGCTCTTGGAACTCCTTGAACCTAGCCTCCCTCCTTGCCTCCTCCACTTTGCTAGAATGAGTGCTCCTTGGTTCTCCTTTAGTCTCCAAGATTGAAGACCTCCAAAGATCCACACCCACTAGTGTAGTGAGATGGATGGAGGAATAACCAAAGGGTGAGAAGATGATTAGCTAAACCCTTTTTGGTGGCCGGCCTTGTGTGTGTTTTAGAGAGAGATGTTTTTATGCTTTTGTGAAAAATGAGCACACAAAACCCTAATGAACTTTTCACTATAAAGTTCCTTTTATATCTCAAAGAAAACTAGCCAACCACTTGACTTCCTCTCTCTCCCTTTCCCTCCATTTGGCCGGCCCCTTTAGTGTTGTTTGGGCTTTGGGCTTTTATTATTTCAAGTCATCCTATGCTTAAATAAAAGCCCAATGGGTTTGGGCTTAATGGCCCAAATGAACCCGAACTTTTCTTTAAGCCCAAAACGATCTTTTATCGCTTTTATGATTTCTTTAGACTTTCTAATTAATCACAACACTTAATTAATCCAATTAATTATTTCCATCATCCATTAGTTGTCTCACTACAAGAGTGTATCGGTGTACAATCATTTTAGGTTCTAATTAGCAAGGCAGTAAGGTGATTGGCACCAATCCAATTGATTATATTTAATCCAATCACTTAGTGAATTAAAACTTACTTTTAATTCTCCTTCTTCTTTGACGACTACTTATTTAGTCATCTAGAAGAACTCACAAGCCATGAGTGACATCTAACAATATATCATGGCTACCCAAGCTAATGTAGAATTTATTCGGAGAACCTATTCAGTTGGAATTACAATGTAATTCGATCATTCTCTAAAACAATACTCTCAATCACACTATTAGGGTATGGATATATTATGTCAAACCCCTAATGTGATTATTCTGTGTTATATGATTCAATTGAGTCGTATACGAACGCTTTCCTTTATTACGCTCGATACTTCGGCCGAAGATTCCCGAATCATATCTTAGAGTATTCATCCTCTCATAATGAGGATTAGAGATCCCTTGTTGCACATTTACTTGCCTCCATGGCTAAGTGGCTTAACCCTAACTATGCCGTGGACACCCGCGAATGGAGTGACTTTGACATAATCAAAGATCAAGGACTTAACCACAAGACAACTATGATGCCTCAGGTCAAAGGACTACTTACATTATTCCAACTATTAGAGTTACTTGCTTGACATGTGAGTAGACCTCCATGCAAGTACTCTCGTTCGATTGTGTTCAGTGAACTCATTCCCTTAATGAGCACCTACATACCTGTCTTAGTGTCACTACACGAATGGGATGTGACTTTCCATCTTTCCAATTGAAGGGGACACAGTATGTACTGGTCTTTACATTGTCAGTATCTCTCTGACAATCATATGACCAGAAACCTTTTGGACATGATGGTTATGTGAAGAATGTCTCTGTAGTCTAACATCATTAGATTACTTCTTCCATTGATCCATTGTCCATGGATTCATTATTTAGGACATATATCGTTTATTGAGATAGTCCTAATTAGTATCTTTGCCTTTTGATGTATAAGAGTCATCTATACACACATTCATTGTCCTGAAAGGTTTCTTCCAAAGATTGATTTCCAGGGCATATTTCCAACAATCTCCCACTTGCACTAAAGTCAATCACTAGTGTATCTCATAGATGCTAGTTGAGTGAACTTATGCTTACAGGTTAACTTGGTTATGTATTAATCCTTTTTATTTAAAAGGGATTTACTTATCAAATGTTTCTAAAACGTTTGAAAATGTCTATTTCTTGTGTTCAAATACTTTGATGAGACCTTGATTCCATGGCTTGAGCTATCACCCCATTACGTCGTAGTGTCCAACTAACAACCTTATGGTTTGGATTCAATCATTGGTTCTATAAGAACCCCTTCTATTCAAAACACCTTTTGAAGCAGTTTCTAAAACAATATATCACCATATATTTCGTTTGTCTACTTTATACATACTTTGCTCCAACCTTGAGACCATTGTAGTACAATACTAACAATACATTCATATGATTAGTACTTCATCCATTATGAAGTTCCATTTGTTAAAATGGGTTATTTTCACTTTGGTTAATAACCTAAGTGAATGCACGCTTCCAGAGTCCTACTCTGATGTTCCTTTCTTAAAGGCAATAATACTCTATCAGTTGCTATGGTTCTGATCCTGGGCTATAGTAATATCTTAAAGTGACAACCCCTGTGGTTTTTCACCTTTGGATATCATCTCACAAGTCCATACATGTGTCCCTTTTGTGATTTTATGACACATTCATTATAAGGGTTATGAAAGTGATTTTCTATCATATAGGAAAACACCTTCTCAAATCTTCAACATTTGAGATTTAATTTCCCCATTAAACATTCTTGAGATAGCCTTGCTATATCATTAAGTCCAATTTCAAGTCTATACTTCAAAATTGACTGTGTCACAATTTTGTCATTTTTGAGTAACATCTATGTTTTATCAAGTCTAGCAAATAGACTTCATTCATATCTTGTTGCTCAAATTATGATGTCACTCCCACTGGCCTTGTTGTAACTTAGCATTCATTCAAAAATTCACACTTATATTTTCTTGATTTGAATGCATATTGCTCCCACTAACTTGTCTTGGATCTATTGACAATCATTGAGATCCATTAGCTTATTTGATGATGTCTCAACAATTTTGGGACTATCAACAACTCTAGCTAACACAAGTTATTTAAACGAACATACACAAAAGAATTCCTTCTCAAGTAATTCCATTTGAAATGTGTGACTTGTTTTATCAAGTCTATTCATTTAAATTATATGGTGTCATACACCATACTTCAAGTTTTAGTCATACTAAGACCTTTAATGTAGTCATATAAGAATTATCCAAGTCTTTAGTGGAAGCATGGCTCCTACTAAGGATATAGAAACTCAACCATTCCTTCTAGGTGGTTGATATAATTCTTTATCGAAACTACATAGAGCGTTATAGTTACAAGAGGTGTCAAATTTGGATTGTCTTGTTGTTAAACCATTTGTTGTGACTCATTTTGAAACTATTCCCTTTTGTTTCATCAATTTGTCCATATGCTTTGTTATTAGCTTGTTCTCATAAAAGAGAATGGTGGACAACTCCCAACATATAACCATTTTATGCTAGGTTGACGAAACCAACATTCATAGACTATTCTTTAAAATGTTTACACAACATAGAATTTTAACGTTTTGAAGAGCTTGAGTCTTTTAACAATTAAAATTACAAACTCTTAATAATAGTGAAGTACTATTATTCTTTAGACAACTATAAACCAATCATATTCAAGTTTATATCCTATTTCTCGCCTCCCACTATTTCTCATGACTTTAATGAGAAATTCACTTCATACATTCAAAATGTATAAACGTGGAGTATACGAGTAGAGGACATTGTGGGGTAGCTTTCAAACCTTTCAAGCTCATTTGTTTCAATCTCCACTAAGTCGATGTCTTGCTATTAAGTGACTAAAGTCTTTAAACATTTCATAGATTTAGACACATCATTCTTGGTTTAATCACTAACACACTTGTCTTTATAAAACGATTTTAAGAATGCCCAATTAGTTGTTCAAAACTACTAATTGAATCAAGAGTGATCTTGATTATTGTGGTTAAGTGATAACCATATAAGAAACGTTTTTCTTTATTATTTATATCATTATAATGTGATCTTCCAGGAATCTCTAGACCCTTTTCAATTCATATAGAACTCATATGTAGACAATTGGAACCAAATCTAAAGATTCATTGTATCCTTCTATGTCCTACATGTGAGATCTATCCATAATTGATAAGTCTAAAGTTTGGATATCGCATTACATAAGTGATATAAATCTTGTATCTCAACAAGGATACAACAAGACAATATTCAATTCATAACACTACTTTAAGGAAATAATATATTAGAAGGCATTCATCACATTACATTGATATGATAATTCAAACATTCATAATGTTTAATACAAAAAGAATTAGCTCTATACATTTAGAGACTAATTATATACCTTCATTTAGGCACCAATAGTGGTCTTCCATCATATGAAGCCACATTATAAGTTCTTAACAAAATAAGAAAGTTTAAAGACTATCTTTAAGTGCCTAACAAACTTCCTAAGTAGTTAGCAAAAATATGGTGGCCGAACCCTTCTCCAACCTTTTCCTTGCTTGTTCATCTTCTACTTGGCTCCTCCACCTATATACAATTATATAAGTGATTAGCTCTTTATATCAAATATAAATATTTAGAAGATCTAACAATTAGAATTGAAGATAAGAACATAAACCATACCTTGTGGCTTGTCCTTTAGAGTTGCAAGGCATAACCTGCAATTCCTCTTCCAATGCCCCTCATTTCCACAGTGGTGGCAAGTCCCCTTGGGCTCCTTTGCCTTCTTTTTCCTCACTCCTCCTTGCGGCTTGGGAGTGGGTGACTTCTACTCCTTCCCTTTGCCTTTGCCTTGCGGCTTGGCCTTGGAAGAAGATGGCTTGTTGTAGGCTACTGCAGCAGTCCCTACAACGTTCTCTTTCTTCATAGTCTTCTCAGCGGTTACTAACATGTTTAGTAACTCAGAGAGAGTGCTATCCATCTTGTTCATATTGTAGTTCATAACGAACTGTGAGAACGAATCAGAAAGAGAAGCCAAGATGAAGTCCTGGGCCAATTCCCCGTCAAGTGGAGTCCCTAGGTTCTCCAGTTGTTCAATGAGTCCAATCATCTTCAGTACATGTTGATGCACTGGAGCTCCATTGACCATCTTGGTCTTCACAAGTTCACTGACAGTGCTAAAGCGACGGTTGCGCGTCCCTTCACCATATAACTCCGTAAGATGGAGTATGATGGAAGATGCACTATCCATGCCCTCGTGCTGTCTCTATAGCTCCTCATTTATGGAAGCCAACAGATAGCACTTGGCTTGTGTATCATCCTCAACGTGCTTGTCATACTTAGCACGTTCATCCTCAGTGGCCTCAGGGCCAAGGGGTATGTGAGGTGGAGCCTTGTCTAGTACGTAAACAATCTTCTCCAAGGTTAGGAGAATCTTGACATTACGAAACCATGATGGGAAATTGTGCCCCTCTAGGCAATGTTTGTCGAGTATTTTCGTGAGTATGCTTACAACCATATCTAAATACATAAACAATAAAATAAATTAGTTTGATTGTTGATTAAGTCAAACGATTCCGGTCTTTAAACCGAATAACATCACCCACCATTTTTGGCAAATTCCATATCCCTCAAGATGGAATCCGGGAGATTTCAATGAAAGCTCCTAGCGGGTTATGGGAGGCTCACTATTACCAAGCCCACCTCACGATGATACGATGTTGGCTAGCAAAAATAATAATGAGAGGGTATGACTACCCATTCACAACAACCTCTTGTGATTACCCATCTATTTGGCCTCTAGAGAACAATGCCTCACAATGATATGATGTTGGCACCATTTCTCTTAGTTAAGTTTTGTCCCACCATGCCAGTTTAGATAGGGGTTCAAGTATGACCTCACGATGATCTGATGTTGGCCACACTCGTTGCCTACCTTAACCACATCAAATGTTTAAATAGACTCCTCCTGAGTATAAGCACGCACTTTGCACTCCCCCATGATAGGGTGAAGGCGGTGTACGAGTCATAAACGATTGGAGCCTACCATGGTGGAAGGCCACGAAGAAGTGTTCAAAGCACCTCTCCGCTTTCAACTTAATATTGGATATTGGTTGAGGGATTTTAAGGTCTCATCATTTTATTTATTTAATCACATTAAAATAAATTGTGTCCTATTATAACTACTAGTCCAAAGTTAATGAAATTAGTAGCATATGATATCCCCACTATTCGTTTTCATAAAACAAATCAATATCAAAACATTTTTCAAAATATTGGAGATATATATAACTACTAATTGTATTCATTATAGTTTAGTAGTGTATGATACTCCCACTATTTGTTTTGAGAAAAACAAATCAATATCAAAAACGAATTTTTCAAATATTGGAAGTAACTACTACTACTATGGTTTTTGCATTCCTTTGAAATTGGACTTTATAGTTATCTTAGGCTCTTTGGATGACCATGGACTTATTGAGTTAATTCAATAACGAGCCAACATTGTTGAATAAGATCTAGGGAAGGTTGTGTCGTTTTAATTACGTGCTTTCAATCCAATTAAAACATTTTTCATTGAGCTATTAGAAATGAAAGATAATCATTCATTGCTAATTAGGGCGTTGGACCCAATTAATCTTTAATCTCATGACAAAACCCTCTTTTAATCATGCCACCTTACCAATAGTTAAAGAAACTCTAGTCTAGTACTAGAGGGAATCAACTAATTGAAAGAGATTAAGAAGTAATAAGAATTACAAACCGATTTGTACAAATTCCTACAAATTACATATACTAAGAGGGAGAGAAAGATTAATGTCTATCATGACAAGGTCTAATTGAAACAGTAATTAAAACACATTCCCAAGGTTCAAACAATTTGAGTTTAGCGCCCTTTCTCATAGCTCAATTATCGTTTAAGGCATAAGTCCATAGTCAACCATTTTCTAACTACTTAATCACATTAAATAATTAATTGGAATGCAACATGAACATTTAGATTTAATGCCTATGGGCATAATAGTATTATGAGTTTAAACAACTAACATAATTAAAATAAATTTTTTTAACTTGTTAGTTAGATGGGGCCTAATATGCAAATATGAAAAGTTAAGGGTCAAACCGTAAATACTTGAAAGTAATTATCAACTTTTCAAAAATTACAAAATAGCCCCACAAGTGGATAAATCCACTAGGGTGGCCGGCCATGTTAATGGGGATGGGAGGTTTCTTACACATGCATTAAATCAAATGAAAGTAGATATAACCCTAGATATTTCTTGCCACTTGATAAGCTTTAAGGACTTTAGAGTAATGGTGATGGAAATTCTCCTAGTCAAGTCTAGGATTTAATAAATTTTTGGGAAGGCTATGGATGGTAAGTATATCATCCAAAACCATAAAACAATTTATGAACACAAAACAAAACCATTTTCACCAAAAACAAAACCATGAACACCAAGAACAAAACCATGAACACAATTTCAAGATTTGTACATTCTTGGTGATTTTTCAAACCCAAAAACAAAAGGGACAAGATCTAGATTTTCTAGCTTTAAAAAGATGTGTGAGTGTCTTACAATAAAACACAAACACAAGCCAAAACCTCCCCCCAAAACCGTGCCCTACCCTATGGTACTTTAGCCCCAAATTTTGTTCCAAAACTCATTCTTCATTCATGTATCCAAAACACTTTTTGCATACATATCTTTTTCAACTCTTGATTCACATTTTTCAACACTTTGAATGAAGAAATAATATGTAAAACATAAAATTAAAACCCATATGCATAAAATCCAAAAGGACACATCAAATATAAACCTTTGGCTCTGATACCACTTGAAGGGAAAATAATGAGATTTATGTGGGATTTCTAGTGACTAGCATGCATATACAATTCAAAATTCATATACATACGCAACGGAAGCATGTTATCACATAATATCAAAGCTATAGTCATGCAAATCCCCTTCAAGAAGCATAGGTTTATATTTGATGCATCTAAGAAATTATTGAAGAACAAAGTGAAGGTATAGTTTTATACCTCTTGATCTAGACTTGAGACCAAGGATGGACCACCTCCAAGTTCTTTGCTCTTGGAACTCCTTGAGCCTAGCCTCCCTCCTTGCCTCCTCCACTTTGCTAGAATGAGTGCTCTTTGGTTCTCCTTTAGTCTCCAAGATTGAAGACCTCTAAAGATCCACACCCACTAGTGTAGTAAGATGGATGGAGGAATAACCAAAGGGTGAGACGATGATTAGCTAAACCCCCTTTGGTGGCCGGCCTTGTGTGTGTTTTAGAGAGAGAGATGTTTTTCTTCTTTTGTGAAAAAATGAGCACACAAAACCCTAATGAACTTTTCACTATAAAGTTCCTTTTATATCTCAAAGAAAACTAGCCAACCACTTGACTTCCTCTCTCTCCCTTTCCCTCCATTTGGCCGGCCCCTTTAGTGTTGTTTGGGCTTTGGGATTTTACTATTTCAAGTCATCCTATGCTTAAATAAAAGCCCAATGGGTTTGGGCTTAATGGCCCAAATGAACCCGAACTTTTCTTTAAGCCCAAAACGATCTTTTATCGCTTTTATGATTTCTTTAGACTTTCTAATTAATCACAACACTTAATTAATCCAATTAATTATTTCCATCATCCATTAGTTGTCTTACTACAAGAGTGTATCGGTGTACAATCATTTTAGGTTTTGATTAGCAAGGCAGTGAGGTGATTGGCACCAATCCAATTGATTATATTTAATCCAATCACTTAGTGAATTAAAACTTACTTTTAATTCTCCTTCTTCTTTGACGACTACTTATTTAGTCATCTAGAAGAACTCACAAGCCATGAGTGACATCTAACCATATATCATGGCTACCCAAGCTAATGTAGAATTTGTTCGGAGAACCTATTCAGTTGGAATTACAATGTAATTCGATCATTCTCTAAAACAATACTCTCAATCACACTATTAGGGTATGGATATATTATGTCAAACCCCTAATGTGATTATTCTATGTTATATGATTCAATTGAGTCGTATACGAACACTTTCCTTTATTACGCTCGATACTTCGGCCGAAGATTCCCGAATCATATCTTAGAGTATTGATCCTCTCATAACGAGGATTAGAGATCCCTTGTTGCAAATTTACTTGCCTCCATGGCTAAGTGGCTTAACCCCAACTAAGTGACTTTGACATAATCAAAGATCAAGGACTTAACCACAAGACAACTATGATGCCTCAGGTCAAAGGGCTACTTACATTATTCCAACTATTAGAGTTACATGCTTGACATGTGAGTAGACCTCCATGCAAGTACTCTCGTTCGATTATGTTCAGTGAACTCATTCCCTTAATGAGCACCTACATACCTGTCTTAATGTCACTACACGAATGGGATGAGAATTTCCATCCTTCCAATTGAAGGGGACATAGTATGTACTGGTCTTTGCATTGTCAGTATCCCTTTGACAATCATAAGACCAGGAACCTTTCGGACATGATGGTTATGTGAAGAAGGTCTCTGTAGTCTAACATCATTAGATTACTTCTTCCATCGATCCATTGTCCATGGATTCATTATTTAGGACATATATCGTTTATTGAGATAGTCCTAATTAGTATCTTTGCCTTTTGATGTATAAGAGTCATCTATACACACATTCATTGTCCTGAAAGGTTTCTTCCAAAGATTGACTTTCAGGGCATATTTCCAACACAACCTCTACCAAGGAAACATGGGAGAAGCTTCAAACCTCTTACAAAGGAGCCGAACAAGTGAAAAAGGTTCGTTTTCAAGTATTAAGATGTGAGTTTGAATCTCCATAAATGAAAGGGTCTAAATTAATCTCCGATTATTTCTCAAGAGTCTTAGCTGTTTCCAATCAATTAAAAAGAAACGGTGAAAAGTTAGAAGATGTTAGAATTATGGAGAAGATACTACGCTCGTTGAACCCCAAGTTTGAGCACTTTGTCATGACGATTGAAGAAACTAAAAACTTGGAAGAAATTATTATAGAACAATTAATGGGTTCGCTACAAGCATATGAACAGAAACATAAAAAGAGGCAAGGGAATGATGAGCAGCTCCTCAAGATGCATGTTTAGCCAAAGAAGAAAGAAGAAACCTTCGACAACGAAAGAAGCCAATACGAAAGAAGTCGTGGCCGAGGTCGCGGACGTGGGTGTGGATATGGACGTGGACGTGGTTGGAACTTCAACAACCACAGTAACTACGAAAGAGGAGAAAGCTCAACAAAAGGTCGTGGAAGAAGACGCTCAAACTTGAGGTATGAAAAATCTCAAGTTTAATGCTACAAGTGTCAAAAGTTTGGGCATTATGCTTGGGAATGTAGAGCTCCAAGCAACAAACCTGATGAGAAGGTCAATTATGTGAAAGAAGAAATAGAAGAGAATGGTTTTGTGCTAGTAGCATGTAAGAACAATGATGGAGACCAACACTATACATGGTACCTTGACTTCGGCACCATTTACCACATGTGCAGAAGAAAAAACATGTTCGTAGAGCTCAATGAATTGGTGAGTGGCAACGTTTCTTTTGGAGATGAATCCAAAATACCTGTAAAAGGAAAAGGTAACATCCTTATTCCCAAAAAAAATGGCGGTCACCAATTAATTTCAAATGTCTACTACGTGCCCAATATGAAAAGCAACATTTTGAGCTTGGGTCAACTTTTAGAAAAAGGTTATGATATTCATATGAAAAACTATAGCCTTTTTCTTAGAGATGACAAAGGAAGATTAATTGCCAAGGTGAAAATGTCAGAGAATAGGATGTTTCTTATGAATATTCAAAATGATGTTGCAAAGTGCCTCAAAACATGTTACAAAGACACATCCTGGCTTTGGCATCTTCATTTTGGGCATCTTAACTTTGGGGGACTGGAGTTATTGTCCAAGAATGAGATGGTGAAAGGCTTATCGTGCATCAGTCACCCTGACCAAGCTTGGGAATGATGTTTACTTGGGAAACAGTTCAGAAAAAGCTTTCCAAAGGAGTCGACCACAAGAGTCCAGAAGCCACTTGAGCTCATTCACACTGATGTGTGCGATCCAATAAAACCAAGCTCTTTGGGTAAAAATAATTAATTCCTTCTCTTCATTGATGATTTTTCAAGGAAAACCTGGGTGTATTTCTTGAAGCAAAAATCAGAGGTATTTGGAGCATTCAAGAAGTTCAAAGCTGCTGTAGAAAAAGAAAATGGTTGTAAGATCAAAGCCATGAGATCTGATCGAGGAGGAGAATTCACTTCGAAGAAATTTTAAGAATTATGTGAAGCCAATGGAATTCATCAAACTATCCTCGACATGGCTCGAAGTATGCTCAAAAGTAAGAGATTGCCTAAGGAGTTGTAGCATGCGCTGTTTACCTATCTAATCGGTCTCTAACAAGAAGTGTGTGGGGAAAGACTACGCAAGAAGCATGGAGTGGAAGAAAGCCAGGTATCTTTCATCTAAGAGTTTCTGGAAGCATAGCCCATGTACATGTACCGATAAGAGGAGAACCAAACTAGACAACAAAAGTGAGAAGTTTATCTTCATCGGCTATGACTCAAATTCAAAAGGCTATAAGATGTATAATCCGAACAATGGGAAGATAGTGATTAGTTGAAAGGTGACGTTCAATGAAGAAGGAGAATGAGATTTTGGCTCTCATGCAGGTGATATTCAATTCTTTCCTCCGTTTGAAGAAGAGAATGAACAAGGGATGATGGAGCAAGCAAGAGAGGTTCAACAAGAATCCACTACTTCACCTGTTTCACCAACATCAACCAATCATGGTAATTCACCAGCATCAGCATCATCAAGTGGGAGTCTAAATGAAAGAGAAGTACCATGCACAAGAAGTCTACGAGATCTCTATGAGGTAGCTGAAAGACTTGATAATCTTACACTTTTCTGTCTCTTTGTTGATTGTGAACCAGTTGATTTCCAAGAAGTAGTGCAAGATACTAAGTGGAGGAAAGCAATGGATGAAGAAATTGAAGCAATCCAGAAGAATGATACATGGGAACTCATTATTCTTCTGAAAGGACACAAAGCCATCAGAGTTAAGTGGGTGTATAAGACAAAGAAGAATGCCAACAGAGAGGTTGAAAGATACAAGGCGAGATTAGTGGCGAATGGTTATAGTCAAAGAGCTGGAATCGACTATGATAAGGTATTTGCACCCGTTGCTCGATTGGAAACTATACGATTACTAATTTCTTTGGCAGCTCAAAACAAATGGAAGATTCAACAAATGGATGTGAAGTCTGCTTTCCTAAATGGAGTCCTTGAAGAAGAAGTCTACATTCAGCAACCGCCAGGCTATGAAATCAAAAGGCATGAAGACAAAGTTCTAAAGCTAAAGAAAGCCCCCTATGGGTTAAAACAAGCACCACAAGCATGGAATAGTTGCATTGACAAGTACTTCCAAGAAAACAACTTCACCAAGTGCCCTCATGAACATGCTTTATATGTCAAAGTCAAAGATGGAGATATTCTAATTGTGTGCTTATATGTGGATGATCTAATCTTCACTGGAAGTAATCTAAGCATGTATGAAGAGTTCAAGAGAGTGATGACCAAAGAATTTGAGATAACTGACATAGGGCTGATGGTATACTACCTAAGCATTGAAGTCAAGCAGCATGAAGAAGGCATTTTCATCTCCCAAGAAAGCTACACAAAGGAGATACTGAAAAAGTTCAAAATGGACAATTGCAAGCCCATAAGCATGCCAGTGGAGTGCGGAGGAGTCAAACTAACCAAACATGATGAAGGAGAAAGTATTTTTCAAGAGTCTAGTTGGAAGCTTGCGCTACTTGACATGCATAAGACCAAACATTCTCTATGTCGTCGGATTGTCAGTTGCTACATGGAGAATCCCATAACTACACATTTGAAGACCGCCAAAAGAATTCTTCGATATCTTAAGGTACTGTTAACTTTGGCTTGTTCTATTCAAGTTATGATAACTACAAACTTGCTGGATATAGCAACAGTGATTGGGTAGGAGATTCCGATGACAGAAAAAACACTACTAGATTTGTGTTCTTCATAGAAGACACTGCATTTATATGGATGTCGAAGAAGTAACCGATTGTCACTCTCTCTACCTGCGAAGTTGAATACGTAGCTGCTACCTCATGTGTCTGTCATGCAATCTGGCTGAGAAACTTGCTGAAAGAATTAAGCATGCCACAAGAAGAGCCAACAGAGATCTATGTTGACAACAAGTCTGCAATAGCTCTAGTAAAGAATCCAGTATTCCATGATAGGAGTAAACACATAGATACCCGTTATCATTACATAAAAGAGTGTCTTGCAAATAAGGATGTGCAAGTGGAATACATCAAGTCACAAGACCAAGTCGCCGACATATTCACCAAACCACTTAGGCAAGAAGACTTTGTTAGATTGAGGAACACAATTGGCTTCACAAGACAAGATTAAAGGGGGATGTTGAATTGTAATCTTGTCTTGGCCCAAGACATGGATCCAGCCCATGTTGCAAAAGGCAACATAAGCACAATGGATGATTCATGCAAATGCTAGAGAATTCTAGAAAAAGCATGTATGTTGAATGCATGCATAAAATATCTATAGTGAGAAGTGAGAAGTGAGAGTGTCAAGTGATGTAACAACCAAAAGAGCAAGTAGTGAGAAGTGAGAGTGTCAAGTGAGAAGTGAGAAGAAGCAACAAAGCTTCTAAGAGTGTTTGAGTGTTTCCTTTTGTACTAAGTTTGTGAGTGAATATAAATCTTGTGTAATACTTTGAGTATTCTTTCTTTCTCTTACCTATCAATTCTGCTGTATTACATTCTTCTTTGTGAGATAAACATCTCCAAAGTAGTGAAGTCTTTTTAAGCCCCAACACACGACTGGTGGTGGAAGCACTGGAACTGTCATGCATGTATTGCTATCTCCTTGATTGTCTGTGTGTTGTTTAATATAAAATATTTTTTATTTTGTGTATAGCGTTCCCCTGAAAGATGATTCACATATGGTTTTAATTTTGAATTCTCTTGGTTCAGAAATTTACGCATTCTAGAGGACACAGCTAAATATCATTTGAATCTTGATCTCAATTCTGCTTACTAGGATCCCAAAACTCGGTCCATGCGTGAAGATCCTCTCCTGATGCTAACGCGAATGAGAAGTTTTATGGAGTGAGTTGTCGAACTCATAATATTGTTTATTTATTTTTTTAACTATGTGAATGTGACAAAAAATTGATTTGCCAACTTGCCATTTTTACAGGGAGATAACAAGTATAGAGCGAGTGGGCAAGCTCTAGAGTTCAAGCAGCTCAATCTTCATGCATGGAAAGCATTTGAAAAAGGGCAAGACATTCACATGCAAGCTGCTCCATCTTAAGCAGAATTACTGTATAAGAATTATATGGTCATTAAGGAGAAGTTGAAGTCGCAAATGAAAGACGCCATTATGGAGAAGTATGGCAATGCTGCTACTGAAGAAGAACTTCGGAATGAGCTCCTTTTGGGACAGTCTGAGAAACAAGTTGAATATGATCGTGCTGGCAGAGATGTAAATGGCATGGTATATATAATATTAAATTCTTTTTCAAATCAGTTCCATTTTGATATCTTGCCTTGCGTTAAAGATCTTTTTACCTTTTATCTGTATGCAAAATAAGATAGGGGGAAGATTGTGTCTGTGTGCATGTCTTATGCATCTATAATTTTTTTACACAAATTAAGTCTTATTAACAATTTTACTGGCTTCCATTTCTTTTTGAACCGTGATAATAGTTTACCGTTTGATGCTGCTCAACCATGGAGGCAATATATCTTTTACGAAGATTGATGGAAAGATATAAAGAGGGGAAAAAGGATTTACACATGGTCTTTATAGATTTGGAAAAAGCGTATGATAAGGTCCCAAGAGACATTCTCTAGAGGATTTTGGAGAAGAAAGGAGTACGAGTAGCATATATCCAAGCTATAAAGGATATGTATGAAGGAGCAAAGACTGCCATAAGAACTCATGAAGGACAAACCGAAAGCTTCCCCATAACTGTAGGATTACATCAAGGCTCATCCTTAAGTCCTTACCTTTTTGCGCTGGTAATGGATGAGTTAACAGGACATATTCAAGATGATATTCCTTGGTGTATGCTTTTCGCAGACGATATAGTGTTGATAGATGAAACTCAGGAAGGGGTATATGTGAAGCTTAACCTTTGGAGATAAGTGTTGGAATCTAAAGGTCTTCGCCTAAGCCGATCAAAGACATAATATATGGAGTGCAAGTTCAGTGCAAATGAAGGCCAAAATGAGTTAGGGGTGAGGATCGGAGATCAGGAAATACCAAAGAACGACTGTTTTCGCTACCTAGGATCTATCTTGCAAAAGAACGGAGAATTAGATGGAGATCTCAACCATAAAATACAAGATGGATGGATGAAGTCGAAGAGTGCATCCGGCGTGTTGTGTGATCGCCGTATGCCACTGAAGCTCAAGGGAAAATTTTATAGGACGGCAATAAGGCCGGCGATGCTGTATGGCACAGAATGTTGGGCAGTGAAGCATCAACACGTGCACAAAATGGGTGTAGCGGAGATGAGGATGCTTCATTGGATGTGTGGGCACACGAGAAAGGACAAGATTAGGAATGACGATATCCGAGGTAAAGTAGGAGTAGCCGAAATTGTAGGAAAGCTGAGAGAAAATCGGTTATGGTGGTTTGGACATGTGCAAAGAAGGCCTACTGACACTCGGGTTAGAAGATGCGACTACGGGACAGAGGTTCAGGGCCGAAGGGGTAGAGGAAGACCTAGGAAAACTTTGGAAGAGACTTTAAGAAAAGATTTAGAGTACTTGGATCTAACGGAGGACATGACACAGGACCGAGCACAATGGCGTTCTAAGATTCATACAGCCGACCCTACTCAGTGACTTGGATTTTTCAAGTCTCCAACTGAGAAGTTTTCCTCACTCGAGAAATTAAGGGAACACTACCTCAACCTACATGCTTCACTCATAAAGCTTTAACATACAAGCTTCAACAAAAGAAAAATTCAAAGAACTTAGTGAAGAAGGATTTGGTGTATTTAACACAATACGTTGAAATGAAGCAAAGCTTATTTATTGATATCTCCGATAAGTTACAAATATGTACATATACATGAGTTAAAATAAACAAACAAGAGAGGGCCTTCACAAAGGTTGCTTAGGAGAAGTCTCAGCAGTCAGTAGAGCCCCAGAAAGAGAAGGCACCGGAGGGTGATCACTCGGAGCCTCAGTACTGGACAAAACCCTAGAAGGAAGAGGCATCGGAGGTTGATCATTTGGAGCTTCATTACGCGGTACAACCCCAGAAGACGAAGGCAATAAATGCTTTTGGAACAAACCCACAAACCTCTGATGATCAAGTAAAATCTGACCATCAGATTCCTTCACCTGGTCAAGCTTCCTCTTCATGTTTGTAGCATAGTCATGTGCGAGCCTGTGCAACTGTTTATTCTCATGCTTGAGCCCTCTAATCTCTTGCTTGAGACTCATCACTTCAGGCGCCAATGATTCAACTTGGCGGGTTCGAGCAAATAGGCGTTAGGCCATATTCGACACAGAACCTGCACATTGAACACTGAGAGCCAGAGAATCCTTAACAGCCAACTCATCAGACCGTTTGGAAAGAAGTATGTTATCTTTGGGAGTGAGAATGTTCTTGGCCACCACCGCAGCGGTCATATCATTCTTTATCACGGAATCCCTAACGGTAAGAGGACCAGTAAGGGATAAGAAGGATGGGCGCCATATGTTGTCTAGAGAAGGCGCGGCTACCTCTTCACCAAGGTTTAAGTCAAAACGACGGTCGGAAGGGCCAGACATTTTCAAAGGTGTTGAAAAGAGAAGAGGTCGGACAAATCAAGATCTTAGAAATGCAAGAAGGGAGCTTCTACTGGTGGAGATTCAAGTGTGCTTTAGAACTTAATGCCAGCCTCTATAAAAATCTGCACTCGACGGAGCTTCAAAAATCGAAGAGGCGCCTGCTCATAAATCGAAGAGGCGTTTGCTTTCTCAAAAGCTGGGCTGCTCAGAGACCACGAGGGCCGATCTCAGAAATCGAAGAGACGCTTGCTTTCTCAAAAGCTGGGCTGCTCAGAGACCACGAGGGCCGATCTCAAAAATCGAAGAGGCATCTGCTTTCTTAGCCTTGTCAGCATCTGTCACATGCACACTCAGCTTTGCGGAAAGTACGGGCAATCTGTCAAAGATTTCTGGTGAAGTAGAAAGCACGTGAATCTTACTGTTTAATCATCCACTTTCCACACGCAACATCAGCTCATGGGTACTACATATAACTTTGCCAAAGATCTCTGACAAAGTTTAGACACGTGAAGCTTTGCAGCTCCCACTACATCTCTATGACCAAGAAGGGTAAAAGAATAGCAAAGAAACAGCACTAACAAAGTTTAGACACATAAATTTTGAAGGTTTAGCTACCATATTATTACCTGCAAGGGTAAAGGAACAGCACCACTGTTGGATAATTGGAAAGTTCCTGTGTGTCAACCTCTGTGCTCCGTGGCAAGGTAGACTAGCAAAAATGCCCAACCATTACTCACATTCAAGAAAACACTCCCAACAAGATTGCTTGCTCCAAATTCGAAGAAGCATCGCCCTCCGAATCACAAGAGCCAGACTCCTAACAGGATTACTTTCTCAAAAATTGAAGAAACACCGCTCTCCGAATTTCAAAAGCCAGACTCCTAGCAGGATTGCTTTCTCAAAAATCGAAGAGGCACCATTCTCCGAATCTCAAGAGCCAGATCCTCGACAGGATCACTTGTTCGAAAACTGAAGAGGCATCGCTTTCTCAACTTCGAAAGCCAGATCTCCTTGGATAAAGTTTGTTTGTAATCTTCACACGCAACATCAGCTTTTCAGATACCACAGACCACTTTTTCAAAGTGCTTTGACAGAGTTAAAACATGTGAAGTGGGCAGCTCCCATTCCAGTGCTATGACCAAGAAGGGTAAAGGAATAGCATTACTACTTGTTGTTAGAGATACTCCTATATATGTCGACCTCCATCCTCAACAGACAAGCAAACCTTTAAAAATGCTCAACCCTTCCTCATATCTGAGAGGGCAATCCCAACGAAGCTTCTTGAAATACTCAGCTTTCTTTCCCCCAGATAATACCTCTACAAACAAGCTACACCAGAGCAAGAATATCTCATATCATTAAGGTTAAAAGCAAGAGTATCCCATATCATGCTTTTTCCCTGTCTTTTCCTTTGGCCTTGTTCTTACCTGCAAGACAAGGAGAAAGAGAGCAATCAGTCAGCACTTGGAATCAAGCTTCTAGTAAAGAACTGACTGCCTGGAACCCCTTACCTTATTACTTACCTGGCATTGCTCTCGAGTAATCATCTTCAACATCTTATGCTTCTAGAGAAGATACCATATTTGCCTGAGGAACAGATAGGGCCAGTGAGAAGGATACAAGGAAGCATGTGGAGATAAGCGTAACAGAACACGTGCCGATACTTCCACTACTTTGTCAATAGCAAAAAGTATCCCATATCAGCAGGGTTGAACGTACTCTAGATTTGATGGACTTGTTTTGACCCTCAAATTCTTCAGTCGGCCTTATACTCTAGAGGTAACCAGAAAACCCTCCAGCCCAGTTCAAGAATAAGCCTGTGGAAAGTTAATTCTTCAAAAGCAAAAGTATCTCATATCATCTCTTTTCCTTTTCTTCTCTTTATCCTTTATGCTACCTGCAAGATAAGGAGAATGAGAACAATTAGCCGGAACTCGAAATCAAACTTCTGATCTGGGACTGATTGCTTGGAGCTCTGATTGATTACCTTGCTTGTCACCTCTTTCAGCAAATCCCCTAGCTCGACGACTTGGGGGACTCCTACTACGTGGTTTGTATCGCGCTTGACCACGCCTGAAACTACAAGTAAGCTTCAAGTGAAATTGATACATTACCTTGTGCATCTTCACCAGTTAAAGATACCACCCCTGGACGGAGGAATAGTACTTCCAGAGAAGATGCCACATCTACCTATGAGACAGATAAGGCAAGTGAAGACAATACCACACTTCGGTACTTAGAAGTTTCATATTACTCAGCAGCTTGGATCTTGCAAGTCCCCAACTGAGGAAATTCCCCTCCAACCAGGAGGCCAATCACAGAGCGACACGTGTCGACATCAGAAGCCAATCATAGCGCGACACGTGTCAACATTGGAAGCCAATCACAACACGACACGTGTCAATGTCAGAACAAGGCTAGAAACTCTCTTCTATAAAAGGAGATCATTCTCCCAAAATATTTCCTAATGCCATTTGTACTAAATCATTCACTTGTACCCACTAAAGGAGAGCTTGAACCTATGTACTTGTGTAAACCCTTCACAATTAATGAGAACTCCTCTACTTCGTGGACGTAGCCAATCTGGGTGAACCACGTACATCTTGTGTTTGCTCTCCTGTCTCTATCCATTTACATACTTATCCACACTAATGACCGGAGCAATCTAGCGAAGGTCACAAACTTAATACTTTCTGTTGTACCAAAGTCCTCACTGATTTTGTGCATCAACAATCTTCAAGTCCTTACCTTTTTGCATTGGTAATGGATGAGTTAACAGGACATATTCAAGATGTTATTCCTCGGTGTATGCTTTACGTAAACGATATATGATTGATAGATGAAACTCAGGAAGGGGTAAATGCGAAGCTTAACCTTTGGAGAAAAGTGTTGGAATCTAAAGGTCTTCGCCTAAGTCGATCAAAGACAGAATATATGGAATACAAGCGGGATGGATGAAGTGGAAGAGTGCATTCGGCGTGTTGTGTGACCGTCGTATGCTACTGAAGCTCAAGGGAAAATTTTATAGGACGGCAATAAGGTCGACGATGCTGTATGGCATAGAATGTTGGGCGGTGAAGCATCAACACGTACACAAAATGGGTGTAGCGGAGATAAGGATGCTTCGTTGGAGGTGTGGGCTCACGAGAAAGGATAAGATTAGGAATGAGTGGGTTGGACATGTGCAAAGAAGGCCTACTGACGCTCCAATTTGAAGATGTGACTACGGGACAGAGGTTCAAGGCCGAAGGGGTAGAGGAAGACCTAGGAAAACTTTGGAAGAGACCCTAAGAAAAGACTTAGAGTACTTGGATCTAACGGAGGACATGACACAAAACCGAGCGCAATGACGTTCTAGGATTCACATAGCCAACCCCACTTAGTGGGAAAAGGCTTTGTTGTTGTTGTTGTTTGATGCTGATATGTTGTTGCTAGTCAATATCCTAATTAGATTCCTGGATGATTGATCTAAATTATTTTGGAGCTATTTAGGTAGGTTCTTTCTCACACCTTAATGTTAGATTGCCGGAGGGTTTGAAAGATTATGCTCTTATGCATGATAAGTATTTTTGTCAGTGAATATGTGTGACTAAAATATTATTGGATATCAAATGTCTTTTAAGGAAATTAAAGCAAGTGCTAGTTTGTTAGAGCATCATCTATGGTCCAGTAGTCCAATTGGTCTGGTGTAGACTTTTTGGAAGGAAATTAACAGTTTTTTGTTCTGATTTTCCTTTGAAGAAGACATCCCTTCTAAAGAGTAAGTATGAAGAGGATGTTTACATCAATAACCACACAAGTGTTCGGGGATCATGGTGGAAGGATCACCAATGGGGATACAAGTGTTCTAAGCAAACAATTCGAAATAGTTATTGCACTGGTGCAGCTGGAATTGAGGCGGCCAAGGTAGCAGCAGACCTAATGAAGGCGAACATTGTCCACAAAGTAGCCTCTGAAGGTTTGTATCTTTCACATATATTTTTGTTTATTTATTTAATGTTTGTGAATATTGTTTTTATTGTTCACCCAGAGCGCTTTATCTATATGAAGTAATTTCATCTGATTTCATTTATTGTGGTTGATTTCAGCACTTTCTTTATTTTGTTTGTTCTTGTTGATTTCAGCATTGTTTATTATGATTACCCTAGTGTACTAATTCTTCAAATTTGTTGCAGAGGCCCCTGTTCCAACAGAAGAAAAAAGGGCTGCTACCTGGGGAGCTAACACACCCGATGACTTGGTCCTTGACCAGAAAAAACTTGATGATGCTCTTAAGAATGTCATTTCGTGGGCTTCATTTCAATTTACTACTTTTAATGTCACGTTATATATTTAATTTAAGATATGGCTCAACTCACATCACCACCAAACTAGCCATTATGCTTCTGGACTTTATTGATTGTTTATTCATGCGCGTCTTTTTCCAGGAGGATGACAGAAGGACGGCAGAGAAGGATGAAAGAAAACGCAAATATAATGTTAAATCTGACGATGAGGTATAAATAATTACTCATTATGCTTCAATTGTGTTTACTATTCTTATTTTTAGTGTTAGGTTTCTTTTCTTTGTATGAAGTTGCTCGAGTATCGCGACTTCTCAATAAATGTCTTTACACCACGGCATGCATTTTGTAGGTTACTCCTGAGGAGATGGAGGTGTATCGGATGAAAAAGATACGTCATGGTGATCCCATGAAAGAATTTGTGCATTAAAGAGTCAACTGTGTTTTGCCTTTCATCTGGGTACTGTAAGGTGTAAGCACATAAATCTTAATTAGCATTTTGTCGATTAAGCTTCGAGAAATATTTGCAGAAACATGCAGTTGTCTTAGCTCTTTGGACCTAGCTTTTTTTTTTTTTGGTACATCTTAATCTATATATAAAGCTGGAGGCTCAATTTGGTGTTACTGGCTTCGACAAAAATAATTGAACTAAACTGCCCCTCAGCCAAAAAAATTCAAAACCTGCCCAAAATAATATATCAAATCATGCAAGGATAAGTTGGTAATTTGGTCATCATAAAATATAATATAAATATAAATGGGGAGAGAGAAAATAGTAAACAAATGACAAAATTTTTGGTGCCCACGTGATGAGGAAGAAAAATATAATAAAAATAAGAAAAATCATGAATGTTGTGTTCAAAACATCTTAAGAGGCGTGTAGTGGCAGTGATAAAAAAAGAAAATAACGAAATAAAAAATATTGAAGCAATTTACGCATATAAATACATTTAAAATGTCTAAGTCGAGTGTAGCGCTGTGATTCAAAAAATGCATCTTGCACGCGGTTGTTTATTAAATATTATTTCTCAAATTTTAAACATTTAAGAGGTGCGTAGTGCCGGTCATAAAAAAGTCTCTCGCACGCGCATAATAATGTGATTCAATTCGTTGTCAAATAATCATTTTTTTAACAAACGATGTTATCTAAACTAAGGGGAGTGAGTGGATTTAGCCTCACAATGGGCTAGCAATAAGTTGTTTATTAATTTTTATTTTCCTAATGTTAATGTAAATTCAATAAAATGTAGATGGAAATTGAAAGACCGTTTTTATTAATATGGATTTAGCTGCTTTAATTAGTTAAAAGACCGTTTTTATTAAATGTATTTATTATTCATTTCCATGTACATTAATAAATATATTTAAAACATGTAAATCGCGTGTAGCACGTCGTGATTCAAAAAATGTCTTATGTGTGGGCATGAGTGCATGGATGCTAGTATACTGTGAATTATGGTGCATTAATACATTAGTTGTGAATGATTTATAGTAGTGGGAAAATCCTAGGATACTAACATACAAATATGTGCAAGGGGCTTGTAGCATTTGAGTTTTTGTATGTCCGATTCAGTCATCTATTGGTAATTGCTAGTGTAAAAAAAACTGAAATGCTGGCCTCCTACACAACTATATTTTATTTCAGCTCATTGATTGAATAAAACAAAGCAGAACAAACAACAAACAACAACCGCCACAAAACTTTATCCCACAAAGTGAGGTCGGTTGTATAAATCTTATAACGCTATTGCGCTTGACTTTGCATCATATGTCCGCTAGCCCCTAGTACTCTATATCTTTTCTTAAAGACTTGGAATGTCTCTTTCTCTACTCCTTTTGCCCTAAGCCTCTTTATAGCTGCATCTTCTAACAAAAGCATCTGTAGGTTTTCAGTTCACGTGTCCAAACTACCTTAGCTGATTTTCTAGCATCATAACTTTAATTGCTGTCACTCTTACTTTACCTCAAATATCCTCGTTCTTAATCATACTCTTTGTTGCGTGCCCACACATCCAATGAAGCATTGTCATTTCTGCTAACCATATTTTTTGCACGTTTAGATTTTCGACTACCCAACACTCTATGCCATAAAGCATTACTGGTCTTATTGCCATCCTATAAAATTTTCTCTTGAGCTTTAATAGCATATGACGATCGTACAATACACTTGATGCACTCTTCAACTTCATCCATCTAGCTTATATTTTATAGTTGAGATCCCCATCTAATTCTCCACTCTTTTGTAAGATAGATCTAAGATAGCAAAAGAGTTCGCTTTTTGGTACTTCATGGTCTCCAATCCTCATTCCTATCTCATTTGGACCCTTTTTCACTGAACTTGCACTCCATATATTTTTTCTTTGACTTACTTATGTGAAGATCTTTAGATTCCAACACTTCCCGACAAAGGTTAAACTTCGCATTTACTCCCTCCTGTTTTTATCTATCAATACTATATCATCTCCGAAAAGCATACACTAAGGAATATCATCTTGAATATGTCCTATTAACTCGTCCATTACCAATGCCAAAAAGTAAGGACTTAAAGTTGAGCATTTGTGTAACCTTATGGTTATTAGTTTGTCCTTCATGAGTTCTTACTACGGTCCTTACTTCATTATACATATTATATTATTTATTGTTTAGATATATGCTAATCGGTTACCTATGATCACAACTAAACCTCTCAAAAGGGGTGAAGATGTGCAAATTTATGTATTTATATAAAACACAAGTTTCTCATGGGAAATCAATGGTTGGAGTTTATCCAAATCACGTACACTACTTACAACCAAATTTAGACTCACCATTTATTCAATAATCGACTTCAACAAAGTAATGCATTATATATTAGACATAAATCATTTCATTATTTCAGATCCACACACAAAATCTTTAATCTTAAATTTTCGATCGATTCACCAATCCACAATAAATCATTTCCATTTATATGAAACCCCGCAAAAAAGAATTAAATAAAAATTAAAAGAAAACCTAAAACTTTCTATGCATCTTCACACTTTCTGCAGAAAACCACTGTATTCGTCAAACCCCGAAACCCAAAAACCAGCAAACCTCCAAGCTTGTTCAATCACTTCCATATTTTGTATTGGAAAAAAAATGAAACTAACCAAGGTGATAAAGCTAATTATAATTAATTTAAGAACTGCGAGCCAACATCTCCTGGAACTCAAGAAGGGATTTCTCCTTCTGAAGCTTCATGTCTTGCCTAAACTTGTGAATGAACTCCTCCGCTCTTTCATCCACCACCCGCAGCTGAGGCGACTTAGCAACCACCGCCTGCCACGCATCTTCAACGCTATACATACTCTTCTTATCTCTTGTCACAACCTTCAAGTCATCGTCCACATCGACTGCCTGTTTTCCTTTGCTCGTTTCTGCTTGCTCACCAAAATGTGGATCCTTCTTGGCGTCCACACAGGCGGCAGGCTCTTCAAAGAGCTCGTCTATGTGTATGGCTGCCGTATTCTTAGTATGATGAAGCTTGTTGTGGTACTGGTAGCTAGATCTTCCCTGTGCATAATCAATGCGGGATTCAAAGATATAGTGATGGTTATAGTATCGGTTACTAGGGAAGCCAGAGGAACTTCTGGTGAGAGCGCAGAGTTTGGATGGGATAAGAAAATGAAACTTGCTCCGCAAGGCACAGAGGCGTCTGGCGGTGGTTTTGATTGCCTTGGGGATGGTGAGCTTGTGGAGTTTCGATTGTACTTTAGCGGTGAAGCTCCTCCACGCCCTCTTCCCGCAGTCAAACTTCTTTGCCAGCGTCCGGCGTGACATAGAATTATTGGACCGTAACGAAATCATCGTTTCCTCTTTACACAAAAACTTCGCTGGAATGATAAGGCAAATGAGGGTATGATCTATGATGGTTCTTATGGAAGAAGCTTTGATACCTTACTTTTCTGTTTTGCTCTAAATAAATTTTCTCGTTTTTCGTTTAAATTTCCGGAAATGCCATTGTAGTCACAGCAGCCAGCTAGGTTTGGTATTGCTGTGCTTTGAAAAAAAACTGCTTCTATTGTGCGGTAAGAATAAACTCATTTTTGCTGCTTCACGTTTTCAGCTTTTTTCATCCAAAACTGTGAAAATAAGATGTGTTTTAGTGTTTACCCAACGCCTTTTTTAACTCAATTTTTTTTATATCCACTTTTTATAAAAGCACCTTTGTACCAAATCAGTACTAAGAAAGATTTAGCTTTTGGAATGAGAATGGCAAATCGGCAATAAAGAAATGAATGATGAGTTGGTTGCCTAGCCTAAGTGGTTTCAACTTTCGGCAAAGCTTGGAGGCCCCAGTTGAGCACTTGGAGCAAACTTGGGTCCTAAGTTTGGTGGGAAAAGACGGTCAACCAAAGAAACAAATGATGTTTTAGTATCTGGAAACTTTTGAGTTGTATATGTGGTGGGGTTTCCAGCATGTCACGTTGTGTTTCTTGTTCAGTGGGCTGCAGAAGTTGTGTGATTTGGGAAGAGATCCTCTCCAGATCTCTCCCACCAGTCATTCAATCTATTAATCTGAATCTTTAAAATTTGATCAAACGACTACAAATAGAGGGCCCCTTTAAAAGTTATATATATACACAGACCCTTTATGCAAATGAATCCTCATGTTTTGAAAAAAAAAAAGGGGATTAGGTGTGAGGCCCACTCCATATCGAATTTCAACGATCCGAACCGTCTATTTTATAAGTCTCGATTCATAGATCTTCCTTACAAAAATTCAATTCAATCCAATACCATTTTCCTATTTAATTATCAAGATCAAATTTCTTTGTTTCTTATATAACAAGTATTCGTTCATTTCTTTGAACTCAATTAGATGTCTTAAATATTTCTGATTTGGCTAATATTTTGCAAGGATGATCTATGAGGTACAACTTGAAAAATAGACGGTTCAAATCGTTAAAGTTCAATGTGGTGTGAACCTCACAACTAATCCCCATTTTTATATAAAAAATAGGGATCGCGTCCCTTAAAGGTTTCCTATATATATATAAATGGTTCTTTATATAAAAAATAGGGATCTCGTCCCTTAATGGTCCTATATATATATATATATATATATATTATTGGGCACATTTTAGTAATATATATGTGCAATTATATTTTATTATATCAAATATAGATAAATTAATATTGAATCAAATAACATTTTATTTATTTATTTTGTAGGTAAATTATTTTGCATGTATTATTACATATATTGGGAATATTTTAAGATAATTTAGCCAAAAGTCAACAAAAACTTTACAATTTAATCATATATCAATGACATATTTTTGTTTTGAAATTAATCAATGATATATTTTTATTAATTAGAGATAGGTCAATAATGAATGTCACATGTGCTTTATGTCATTACCAATGGGGATGAAGGACATGGTGAGAAGAGCAATCACCAGTGCAGGGAGGGCAAGCAGAAGAGGAGGAAGAAGAAAAGTGGGAGACAGTGACTAAGCCTTCCATGAAGTGGCAGTATAGAGGTGGGCCCAGTATGTACCTGCCTACGCACATCCCACCTATCACCAACCCTGCCTTCACTATCAACGGACTCATCGCTATCTCTCTCTCCTCAGCTTCTAAATTTGAATTGGAATTAGCAGAATTGGGAATCGGTGACGTCGATTCTCAATGGTTCGACTGCCGGTGTTTAGTTGGGACTTGTGGAGATCAAAGACATGTGCTTTCTCATATATGAAAGGCTGTGTAGTTCTGTAACTTCTTAAGGTCTTTACATCTGTAAAGCACAATGGGGTGATGATATTGTAAAGTCAATGTTTGAAGAAAGAATTCATTAAGTCAGGAAAACATTTAGATACCAATGATGAAACTTGAGTAGGATAAAAAAATATTTTTTTGTAGTCGACTTGATGTATCAAAGAGGAAACAGTTTCGCAAATTCTTGGAGCTTGACAATTTCGATTGCTAATTAAGCAATTGAAACTGTTTGGATTTTTTTTCTCACCCCTTTCATGAAACTGTTTGCGTACACATTCGTGTTTTTTCAACCATCATTTAGGCGCCTATAACGCGAAAACAGACATTGTGGTCAACAATTCAAAATCAGAAAATGCAGACTTCTAGGATCAACAATTGAAAACCAAAACAGAAAACGAACATTGTGTTGCAGTGTCTGAATCCAAATGTAAAAAACAAAACATGAAATGAACACTGCGTTGCAATGTCTAAATCCAAATGTAGAAATCAAGAGTCACGCGAGGTGTTAAGCATAGAACGCATGTGAGTGATGCAAAAAATAGAACCAGGAAACGGACACTTCAACACAGTGTCTGAATCGAAAAATAAAAAAACAATACCAGGTAACAGATACTACATTACAATGTTTGAATCCAAATGTAAAAAGGGGCACGTATGAGGCATGTGAGTGATGGAAAAAACAAAACTATGAAATGGACACTGCAACACAGTGTCTAAATTCAAATGTGAAAAACAGAATTAGGAAATATGAGACATCTGGTGTCGGTTGAAGTGGGTGCCAGCTGTAATGTCAGATTTTGTAATTTTTGTTTATTTTAAATGTATTTAAGTGTCACAAATATATGATTGACCTATTTATAATTAACATAAATATTGTTGATCTATTGTCAATATGGTAACTTTGTATTGATTTTATACAAAATCACCCAATATTTTATTACTAACACATATGTCCAAATAATTTACCTATATTTTTATGTAAATTACTCCATAGTCCCTTTTTAGTTTTCATTTGGTAAGAAAATGACAAGATTAAATTAAAATTGTCTAATTTCATTCAAATTTGGAAAACAATTATGAAATCTAAAGGAAAGTTTAACATTAATGTTTATTTATTTATTAACATACAATTTGTTATGATATATTAATATGCAATGAATTTAAATATTAATACATTTTTTTCATTAATCCCTCCCTTCAAATCTGCGTAGAATTAAATGTATACATTAAATTGTAATTAGGGGCATTTTAGGCATCTGGAAAATAAAAAATGTGTAAAGTCAAACTGTAGACATCGAAATTTCGGTAAATAAATGTTGACCGATAAATCAAAGTGTTAACGCTCATGTATTACATAAATTTTACACGTAGCGTGCGACTCAACGAAAATTGAAATGAGTTGGAAAAGTCATCAAATAGGACACGTGTCAACACCTGGCAGAAACGACTTATTTCATCTAGGATATTATATTCAAAATTAGGCCTTGGAAAATTCTATAAATACAAGCCCATTTCATTCATTTGGGGGAACCAAAAATCATTAGGCAAAACTCTTGAAGCTCTGAAGCTCTGAAACTCCGAAGCTCTCAAGCATCCAGGTTCCCGAAGAATCAAGAAAGCGTTCTTCGTTCATCGTTCTTCCAAGATCAAGCCCGACGGCCCTTGGATCAACAATCATCCACCTTCAAGCCCAAGCCTCAACGGCCCCTTGAAGAAAGCGTTCATCGTTCATCAACTGTTCATCCTCAAGGATCAAGCCCCAACGGCCCCTTTGGATCCACAACACCAACAAATCCGCTCATCCGCTGTTCATCAAGCCCAAGCCCCGACGGCCCTTGAAGAAAGCGTTCATCGTTCATCACTGTTCTTCGAGATCAAACCCAAAAGCCCTCGAAGATCCGTTCAAGCCCAAAAGCTCTCGAAGATCCGTTCGTCACTGTTCTTCAAGTTCAAGCCCAAAAGCCCTCGGAAATCCGTTCATCACTGTTCTTCGAGATCAAGCCCAAAAGCCCTTGAAGATCCGTTCATCCTCGTTCATCCAAGATCAAGCCTCAACGGCCCTTGGATCAATCGCACATCCCACAAATCAACACCTTACGGAGATCGAATCAGAGGATCAAAATAGAGAGAGATTGTAACCCAAAATCATCAAAACACAAATATTTGTTTGTGCACGTTGTTCTTGTCTCTTTCGTTTCAGGAATTTTCCGTGTTCACAAATTGGCACGCTCGGTGGGACAATCTCTACCTCTCATCTCTTTCTCCGTTCAAGGAATCCAAGCACACCTCAAAGTCAATGGCATTAAGCAAGGGACAAGCCATTCTCGCAACCACTGAGGGAAGGATCCTAAGCACTTCTGCCGCAAACGGACAATCCATTGGCGCCACAACCGCTCCTCAACATGCCACTTCAAAATTAGTGCCGCTAAAAGAGCAAGGGGAGCATCCAAGGTGTGAGTCTGTCATCAACCTGACCTCGCTGGGGGCACCGAAGCATGATGCTGAGGCACATAAGATGACATCCCAAAGCAGCCAACGACGTTCTTCATCAGCATCCTGGATGTCTAAAGGAAAGTCACGTCTATTGGTCGCACAAGTCATGACTATCCGCGTTACCTCCGTTGAAGAACAACTGGCTCAGATGAATGAAGCAATCGCAAGGCTAACCCGAACTGTGGAAGAAAAAAACTTGCAAATCGCTGCACTCGTCAGCCGACTGGAGCCACAGGACGACGAGAACCCTAACCCAGAAGATGAGCCTCAGGTGGAGAAAAACGATGCGAAGCCCGAGCCAGACCAAGCAGCGGCACTCATGGGATCTCTTTCTATCCAGCAGCTGCAAAAGATGATCACCAACACCATCAAGGCACAGTATGAAGGAAGCTCAAATACCTCCGGGTTGTACTTAAAGCCGTATTCAAAGAAGATCGACGCCTTAAGGATGCCGAGGGGTTATCAACCACCAAAGTTCATGCAATTTGATGGAAAGGGAAACCCGAAACAGCACGTTGCCCACTTCGTTGAAACTTGCAACAACGCAGGAACCGAAGGGGATTACCTCGCCAAGCAGTTTGTGCGCTCGCTGAAAGGAAACGCCTTTGAGTGGTA
Organism: Malus sylvestris; assembly: GCF_916048215.2. NCBI lineage: Eukaryota > Viridiplantae > Streptophyta > Magnoliopsida > Rosales > Rosaceae > Malus > Malus sylvestris. The sequence goes on from NC_062272.1 coordinate 19,298,935, forward strand.
CACGGATCTGGAGCTTGAGTCCATCAACAGTTGGGAGCAATTAGAGCGGGAATTCCTCAACCGCTTCTATAGTACCCGCCGCACTGTGAGCATGCTAGAGCTAACGAGCACAAAGCAGTGGAAGGACGAGCCAGTCATTGACTACATTAACAGATGGCGCACTCTAAGCCTCGACTGTAAAGACAGGCTCTCGGAAACCTCTTCAATCGAGATGTGCATCCAAGGCATGCAATGGGGTTTGCAATACATCCTTCAAGGCATTAAACCGCGGACCTTCGAGGAATTGGCCACTCGCGCCCATGACATGGAGTTGAGCATCGCCCATCATGGGAAGAAAGAACCGATCGCCGACTACAAGAACGATAAAGTTCTTGGGACAAAGGTGGAAAAGGCTGCATGGAAACCCACCAAGGAAGCGATGACGGTCAACACATCTCCCGTCAAAATATCCACACGAGGCAAGGCGATTCAAACCGAAGCTTTTCATGATCAAGAGATGCGTAGACGCACTTTGAAGGAGCTTGAGGAGAAGACTTATCCATTCCCCGACTCTGATGTGGTTGCCATGTTAGATGACCTGTTGGACAAGAAGGTGATCAGTCTGCTTGAGTGCAGACGGCCGGAAGGGATGAATCGTACCGACAGTCTAAGATACTGTAAATTCCACCGCTTCATCAGTCATCCGACAGAAAAATGTTTCGTGCTGAAAGATCTCATCATGAAGCTAGCTCAGAAAGGAATCATCGAGCTAGATCTTGAGGATATGGTGGAGTCAAACTATACCACCTCCACTTTTAGCTCTTCCGACTCAAAGTTTTCACCTCAACCGCTGGGGGCATCCTCCAAGACAAGCAAAATTGAAGGATGGACTCAAGTCACTCCTAAGAAATTGCACAAGAAGCATACGTCTCCTCCACATGTCCGCCAATTGGAAAGGGGGCAAAGCAGCTCTTGTCAACCTTCAAAGCAACATGAACGTGTTGAAGATGATGAAATTTCGACACATAGATCGTCCATCCCTATCACAATGCGTGATTTCTTTCCTGAAGACTTCTTCAATCACTCGGTCAAGGCTCCTTGCTATGAAGATTATGAGGAACGCCTCTCCAAAATTGCTTGACAAATTCACCAAAGCTCCTTGTCTGTAAGAGCCTAAACTGCAAGACACAATGCTCCTTGTTCGCACGAGCCTAAACTGCACGAACCAAAAGCTCCTTGTCCGCACGAGCCTAAACTGTAGGACACGAGGCTCCTCGCCTGCACGAGCCTAAACTGCATGGCACAACGCTCCTGATCCGTACGAGCATAAAAGGCGACATCAACGCTCCTGATCCGCACGAGCATAAAAGGCGACATCAACTCTCATGATCCGCACGAGCATAAAAGGCAACACCAAATGCTCATTGTCTGCACGAGTTGAAACTGCAAACGACAAACGACACCAACACTCCTTGTCTGCACGAGTTGAAACTGCAAACGGCACCAAAAGAAAATACCAAAAAAAAAAAAAAAATGTATTTGAACTACGTTACGACTTGATCTCTTCTTTGGAGGGGTATGTAGGCAGCTCGAATGTTCAATTTTTTCGAGTTCAGTCACATCAAAATAAAAAAAAGAATAAATGTTTTATTAAAGAAGGTTAATTTTATCACAAATTTATTTTGTTAAGAAAATTTGCAATTTTCTTTGTACAAAATTAAATTACAGTTTCTTCAAAAAAAAAAAAAAAAAAAAAAAGTCAGCAAAAGGCCCAGTCTCACCAAAGCCCATCACTTCTTAAACACATAAATGTGTTTAAACATGCTGTAATGCAGATTCCTCTCCCTCCAGGCCTAGGCCTAGGCCCAGCTCTCAAAGCCCAAATCCAAGCCCAGGCTTCCTTCCAAAGCACAGAGAGCGACGAAGGCGGTGAGGTCGGGGTCCGGATTCACCAAACCCGACGGCTCCCCGATTTCCTCCAGAGCGTTAATCTCAATACAATCAGAATCATCATCACACTCCTCCGTTGGCCATATATTCCCTTTCCGCTCACCACGGAAGAAGAAAGTCAATTCCAGTTTCTCCCGATCGACCTTCCAGTTCAACTTGGGGGAGTCAGAATGCTGGACCGGTTCTTAGGGCTTCGCCGGGTCCGTCAGATCCAGAGGGCGCTGCGGCACGGAACGGTGACTTTTCTGTGCTTGTTCTTAACCGTTGTCGTCCTGCGCGGCACAATCGGCGCCGGGAAGTTCGGAACACCAGAGCAGGACTTCAACGATATCCGCGAACGCTTCTACACTCACAACCGGCGCGTGGAGCCCCACCGAGTGCTCGTGGAAGCCACCCCCGAAACCAACCAAAAAGACGCCGACCCGGCCGGCCAGTCCAACAACTATGCCGAGTTCGACATATCCAAAATCCTCAAAGACGAACCGACAACTTCATCCCCTTCGTCTCTGCCGCTGAGGTGGAACGGTTTTACTTGACTACGGAATATCCGCATCTACCCACTTCAAAAGGTGTTGCAGCCGTGAAGGATAAACAGTTAACTGCTTCTAAGAAGCAGCAGCAAGATGCATCATGTAGGGAAGCCGCTGCTACAAAGAAAATGCAAGAGCTTATGCGCCAATTTTCTGTAATGTTCCGTCAGATCACTAAGCATGACTGGGCGTGGCCCTTTATGGTTCCTGTAGATGTTGAAGGTCTGGGATTGCATGACTATTATCAAGTCATTGAGAAGCCCATGGACCTTGGTACCATAAAAAATAGAATGGAAACCAAGGATGGTAGTGAGTATAAGAATGTCGGAGAGATATATGCTGATGTGAGGTTGGTTTTCAAGAATGCAATGAAATATAATGATGAAGGTGAGGATGTCTATGTGATGGCCCAATCGTTGTTGCAAAATTTCGAAGAAAAATGGCTAAAGCTTCTGCCTAAAGTTGTTGAAGAGGAAACAAGACGAGCAGACGAGGAAGCAGAGGCACGGCGAAACATGCAACTATCTCAGGGTGCTGCATTTGCCAGCACGGCTAAGGATCTAAGCAATGAGCTTTTTGAGATTGATGTGTATTTGAGGAACCTCAGACAAACAGTGGTTCAGAAGTGCAGGAAAATGTCTTCGGATGATAAAAGAAAACTCGGGACAGCTCTCTCGCAGTTATCTGCCGAAGATCTCAGCAAGGCTCTAGAAATTGATGCACAGAGTAACCCCAACTTCCAAGCAACTGCGCAAGAAGTGGATCTTGACATTGATGCTCAGTACTTGGCGGCGAAAAAAAGGAGGGCAGGTGCACATAATGTGTTCAATGGAAGAGCTGATGCCGTCAATTGGCACATCTGTCTCATCTCCTTTGGTGCTTGCTCTCGTAATCTCCCAATCAGATTCGACCCTCCAGAACATCGGCAAGCTTTACTCTGATGTACCTCATCCCCCCTCTCCCCTTTCGTCACCTCCGTCCGCTGGACCCCGCTCCCTCTCTGCCGCGATCTCCTCTCCACCGAGCCCTCCAGCTCCCACCTCCTCCTCGCCGCAGGCGACCGCCAGGGCCGCATCGCCCTCCTTGATCTCCCACCTCATGTATTCCGCCAACGATCAGCGCTCCCAGGCGGAGCTCCTCTTCAACCTCTGCAAGCTTGCCGTACTCTCCCCCATCCCCGGCGCTCAGATCCTTCAAGCCGTCTCTGCGGTTGGGCTGGAGCCACATACGGGCTTGAGGTGGCTCATCAATACGGTGTTCACGGGCAAGCTGGTGTTGTTTCAAACGACATGAATGGGCCCATCAACAATGAGCGGCAATCCCCTTCTGCCCATCAGTTCCAAGCAGTAACGGCGACGGCAAAGTCTCCGACATCAAGGCTGCACCGCTCTTCTCTTGCACCCTCCTCCGTCTCTTGCCTCGCAGCTGCCACCAACTTCAAAGACCGCTGTCAAACGACTAGCCGGTCATGAAGCTCGAAGCACCATCTTCTCGGCCTCCTTGCTCCGGTCCTTGCAAATTCCTCTACCCACCACCCAAATTTATACAGAAAAAATATATTAAAAAAAACAAAAAAAGGGGATGGTGGAGCAAAGTGGTGCTGGCACCACGTGAAAAAAGAAAAGAAAAGGGGAATGGTGGATCAGCACCATGTGAAAGCAAAAAAAAAAAATTATATATATATATATATATATATATATATAAAATAAAAAATAATAATAATAATAAAAAAAAAAAAAAAAAAAAGAAGGTGGATTCTTGGTGGCTAGCACCATGCAAAAGAAAAGGGAAGGGTTTTGGAATGGTGGATCAGTCCACGTAAAAAATAAATAAATAAATAAAATAAAATAAAAAAAATATATATATATATACACATACATGATATATGTATGTATATAGCAAAAAAAACGCATAGAGAGAAATAGAAGGTCTATTTTATTTATTTTTCTGGAAATTTTACATAAATTTGCATTATACATAAATTAAAAAAAAATCAAATCAAATCAAATTTACAAGAGGGGATATTCAAGGACGATCAGGTGGCGCCTCACAACTCAGCAGAGCTCCAGGAAGAGAAGGCGCCGAAGGTTGGCTGTTTGAAGCCTCAACAGTCGGTACAGCCCCAGAAGACGAAGGTAAATGCTGCTGGAACAAACCCACAAACCTCCGATGATCAAGTAAAATCTGACCATCAGATTCCTGCATCTGGTCAATTTTCCTCTTCATGTTTGTGGCATAGTTGTGTGCAAGCTTGTGCAACTGTTTATTCTCATGCTTGAGCCCTCTGATCTCCTGTTTGAGACTCATCACTTCAGCCGCCAACGATTCAACTTGACGGGTTCGAGCAAATAGGCGTTGGGCCATGTTGGACACAGAACCCGCACAGTGCACACTAAGAGTCAGGGACTCCTTAACAGCCAACTCATCAGACCGCCTGGAAAGTAGTCTGTTATCTTTGGGAGTGACAAGGTTCCGGGCCACCACCGCAACGGTCATATCATTTTTCATCACCGAATCCCCAACGGTAAGAGGACCAGTAGGGGATATGAAGGATGGGCGCCATATGTTGTTTGGAGAAGGCGGGACTGCCTCTTCACAAAGATTCAAGTCAAAACGACGGTCGGAGGGTCCAGACATTTTCAAAGTGTTGAAGGAAGAAGAGATCGGATAAATCAAGATCTTAGAAGTACAAGAGGGGAGTTTTCACAAGCGAAGTGTGCTTTGAAACGAACTGCGTGCCTCTATAAAATCAGCACTCGACGGCATTTCAGAGATCGAAGAGGCGAGCTCAGAGTTCGAAGAGGCCATTCAAAAATCGAAGAGGCAAGCTCAGAAATCGGAGAGGCATCTTGCTTTTCCAGACGCGTCAGCACCCATCACACGCAAACTCAGCTTTGCGGAAATCACGGGTAATTTTTCGAAGCGCCGATCCCAGTTATCGAAGAGGCACCAGTCTTTTTCAGCCGCGTCAACACCTGTCACATGCACACTCAGCTTGGCGGAAATTACGGACAATTTGTCGAAGATTTCTGATAAAGAAGAAAGCACGTGAAGCCATATAGATCAATCACGCATTGGTTGCCGACATGAGTGAAAGAATAGTACCTCTACAGGTATCAAAGAACTTCCTATAATTGTCTACCTTCGCCTTCCATAGCAAGGCAGACATACAGAGCCTTTCTTCATCTCCAAAAAATGCTTTCCCAACGAAGCCTCTCGAGTCATTCAATGTTCCTTATTCCTTGGGGTACATCTGCAAGCCAATGACTCCAAAGCAAAAGTATCTCATATCACCAGGGTAGAAAGCAAGAGTATCTCATATCATGCGTTCGCCCTGTCCTTTCCTTTGTCCTTGTTCTTACCTACAAAGACAAGGATAAAGAAAACAATATGCCGGAACCTCCACTCAAACTCGGGTAAGGAACTGACTGCTTGGAACCCTTCCCTGATTGCCTACCTAGCACTGCTCTCGAGTACTCGTTTCCCACTGCTGCTGTACTTCCAAAGAAGCTGCCACATCTGCCTGGAGAACAGATAAGGCAAGTGAAAATGATACCTTGCAGCATGTGGAGACAAGGTGCAGAAGGAACAAGTAGAGAAGAATGCAGTCTGCACAGTCAACTCAGCAGAAGGAGTCAGAGCTGAAAAACTCGAGAAGCTACCATATCTGCCTGAAGAAACAAGCAGAGAAGAATGCAGCATGCACAGTCAACTCGGCAGGAAGAGTCTAAGATGAAGAACTCGTTTTGACCCTCAAATTCTTGGGTCGACTTACTAGGCGTTGTGGGCTGCACGTGCCAATTCACCACCCTTGAATCGAATCCTTAAAGATCAAGTCACCAACTGGAAGAAAAGCCCATCAATCTTGAAGATCATACCGTTGACCAAACTGCTCAGGTGTGAATTAGAAAGTTTGAACAAAGAAACAGGTTGTCACCTTTACCTCGTGCCTGCTTGCCATGTGTTCGAGTCAACCTTCAAGAATCAAGCCTTAGCGGCCCTTGAAGAAGTTTCCAGCCAAATTCAAGATCAAGCCTTGACGGCCATCGAGGAAATCACAAGTCCGATTCAAGATCAAGTGTCTACCACCCTTGAATCAAAACCTAGTTCAAGAATAAGCTATGGAAAATCAACAATTGGAGGAATCCAGAAAATCCTCCAACCCAGTTCAAGATCAAAGCTGTGGAAAGTCAACAAAAAAAAAAAACAAAAAAAAACGTGCCGATTCATCTACTACCAAAGCCAAAGATCATCTACCACATGAAGCTCCTTGTGGTCCAAATTTCAACCTTCAAGATCAAGCCTCGACGGCCCTTGAAGAAATTTCGAACAAAAGTTCAAGAACAAGCCTCAACGGCCCTTGAAGAAATCTCAAGCCCAATTCAAGATTAAGCCTCAACGGCCCTTGAAGAAATTTCCAGCCCAATTCAAGATCAAGCCTCGACGGCCCTTGGATCGACGTCTACAGTAAGGGACTTCAAAACGCATCTCCTACACGCGACAAACACATGTACACGACGCGCCTTGAAGTGGGGGCATTTGTAGACATCGAAATTTCGGTAAATAAATGTTGACCGATAAATCAAAGTGTCAACGCTCATGTATTACATAAATTTTACACGTAGCGTGCGACTCAACGAAAATTGAAATGAGTTGGAAAAGTCATCAAATAGGACACGTGTCAACACCTGGCAGAAACGACTTATTTCATCTGGGATATTATATTCAAAATTAGGCCTTGGAAAATTCTATAAATACAAGCCCATTTCATTCATTTGGGGGAACCAAAAATCATTAGGCAAAACTCTTGAAGCTCTGAAGCTCTGAAACTCCGAAGCTCTCAAGCATCCAGGTTCCCGAAGAATCAAGAAAGCGTTCTTCGTTCATCGTTCTTCCAAGATCAAGCCCGACGGCCCTTGGATCAACAATCATCCACCTTCAAGCCCAAGCCTCAACGGCCCCTTGAAGAAAGCGTTCATCGTTCATCAACTGTTCATCCTCAAGGATCAAGCCCCAACGGCCCCTTTGGATCCACAACACCAACAAATCCGTTCATCCGCTGTTCATCAAGCCCAAGCCCCGACGGCCCTTGAAGAAAGCGTTCATCGTTCATCACTGTTCTTCGAGATCAAGCCCAAAAGCCCTCGAAGATCCGTTCAAGCCCAAAAGCTCTCGAAGATCCGTTCGTCACTGTTCTTCGAGTTCAAGCCCAAAAGCCCTCGGAAATCCGTTCATCACTGTTCTTCGAGATCAAGCCCAAAAGCCCTTGAAGATCCGTCAATCACCATTCTTCAAGATCAAGCCCAAAAGCCCTTGAAGATCCGTTCATCCTCGTTCATCCAAGATCAAGCCTCAACGGCCCTTGGATCAATCGCACATCCCACAAATCAACACCTTACGGAGATCGAATCAGAGGATCAAAATAGAGAGAGATTGTAACCCAAAATCATCAAAACACAAATATTTGTTTGTGCACGTTGTTCTTGTCTCTTTCGTTTCAGGAATTTTCCGTGTTCACACAAACATAATTAATGAATTTGCTTATGTGGAGCATAGTCATTGGGTTTTATTCAAGTAAAAAGACTGTCGGGTTTTATATAAAAAAAATTGAATTTCAAGAGCTAAAATCATATTTTCAGAGAGATATATATATATATGTATATATATATATATATATATATATATATATATATGTGTGTGTGTGTGTGTATGTATGTATGTAATTACCGTGAAAGATAATATAGAGAAGGCAAGAGAAGCATAGAATTCTGGGTATATGTTCTTGATTAGTTGTGGTTTCAATTGTACATATAATTACAAGCATGTTGAATTACTGTACAAAGAATACATGCTTAAAAGGAAAACGAATCGTATTGATTTGATTAATCATTTAAATTGAAGATTGATTTTGATGTATCAGAAAGTGATTTGGTAAGAAATATGTTTGTGATTTGCTTGTGTAACGTTTATCACGATATAATATAATAAATAGATGTCTATCTTTTTTTTATCCGAAATGATATATAGCATGATTTCATTGATAAACAAATGGTTACAAGGGGCGCTAAAATGGATACATATATTTTAGTGACCAAATCCTTGATTTTGAATAGAGTAAATTATAGCTATGGTCCCTGAACTTTACTCAAATTGGAGCAATGGTCCTTCAACTAAAAATCCATTACCATTGGTCCTTCAACTCATTAAAACGTGTAGCTATGGTCCCTCAACTAAAAATCCATTACCTTTGGTCCCTCAATTTTAATTCAACTGGAGAAATGATCCCTTAACTTTATCCAAATTGTAGCTATGGTCCTTCAAACATAACTCGTTTTGACAAAATTTTTTACGTAGTTGACAAAAATGACCATAATTACACACTTTGATGAGTTGAGGAACCCTAATTAAATAAATGGTTATTCCAACATAACATATTTTGACAAAATTTTGAAGAAATTAATGAAAAGGACTATAGCTACACATTTTGATAAGTTGAGGGACCAATGGTAATGGATTTTTAGTTGAGGGACCATTGCTCCAATTTGAGTAAAGTTCAGGGACCATTGCTACAATTTACTCTTTTGAATATCAATTCGCACAAACAACAAAAAGAATAGAACTTCTAAACATCTATCACACAAAACAAATGTAATAGTACAAATCTGTTACAGTGATAATAGACGCAACAGACATATACAAAGCACACATCAAGCCATCTCTATGTTGAGGATATTAAACTCACATCGAGAAAAAAAAAAGGATTTTGTATGTGCTTATAAGTTAGTAAACTACTCCTTATATTATCAACTTGCCAATACATGTTGCTCCTATGGAGAATCTTCTGGGACGACTAGGACAAAACTTGCTTCTGAGTGTCCTTCTAGTGTTCATCTACCCTTAGCGTGCCTTTTGAGATGAGTTATTAAGTTCGTAAAAAAACTTTGCACTGCCAATGTCCGTGCCTTTATTGTTGCACGTTTGGATTGGGCGGAATAGTGCATCATGATGATGACTGCGTGCATCTGAAGGTATAACTTGAGCTTCCGGGTTGCAACAACTATTGCCAAAGTTAGCTTTTGAATTTATGGTAGCTGGTTTCCGTATCAAGTAGAGCCTTTGAACTGTGGAATACAGGTAGTTGGGCCCCCAATTATTCTCATATAAGGGTAGAGCTTATCGATTGGATTTGCCTTAAATGTGGATCGGCAAACTTTGTCCCAAAGTGCATATTTCTCTACCAGAGCAAAAGAGTCTGCCAAAGTGATAAGCTCATATTTATATATATATTACATAAAATTCACTTGTCTTTTTGTTAGTTAGTTCCTTATATTTTTGAGCTATTTACTATGTTTTTGTGTTTTGTGTGATTTATCAAGCAAAGAACAGAAAAGTAGCACAAGTGAGATATTAAGTAACAAATTCGTCAAAACTGCCTGTCCAGATTAGCTGCATTTGGAAGCATGTTACGAACAGCTCAGAATGAATGATAGAATGAGCCTTATATGCTTGGAAAGCTACGGATGTCTATTTTCTGGAGCAATTTACAGATTGTTAATATCCTTTTTCTAGAAGAAGTTATGGTCATTGTAACACTGAAAGGTTCATAAAAGGGCTAAGCAGATTTGGCTAATAAAATGAGAAAGTAAAGGCACTTGTTTTGTGTTTTGCTTTGTCATCAACACTCAGCAACAAATGGGGTTATGATTGCACTCATTTGGCTTTGGAGCAAGTGGAAATGCACAGCTAGAAAGAGAAGGCACAAACACATGCAAAGGGAGGAGACATCAAACAGCTCACACACATGCAAGGATGACATTCACACATGCAAACTGCATGGACAGGCTGGAGGACAGAAAATGTGTTTGTTTTGTGGTTGAAATGATGAGGAACATGTGTGTGCAAATGGGCAAAGGAAACACACACACATGGGCAAAGGAAAGGCATGGCATAGGCATAAAATACACCACTACATTCACTCATTACCACAACACTCACCCTTGTCCCCTTCATTATTTCTGTTTTCATGCACGATTACATTTAATCATTGCACTCAAGTGGTGCACATCCCTTGTCCCCTTCACCCATCAAATTTCATTCACTTTCACTTCCACTACAGGCACTCATTGATGCACCACTCCTTCACTTTCCTTGCCCATGCCGTGCATCATGAATCCACTTGCACCTATGACTAACTTCTGCACCATTCCACCTCCATTTCCTTTATCTACCATGTGCACAATCATTCATGTTCCCCACTTGCATTCATAGCTGCAACACCACTCCATTTCACCCCCCATGCTTTGCATCATTACTTCACTTTCACCTTTGAATCATTGCTTACACCACCATCCATCCCTCCATGCCGTGCACTTCCTCTATAAAAGGAAGTGTGTGTGGCAGCCATTACATGAAGTTTTTGCTTGATAATTCATCCCCAATTCAATACAACTTTCATCCAAACACATCCATTCACCTTCACATCCATTCCTCCATACAACCAAACCTTCAAACACTCACCAACACCTTGTGCCGTAGCAAAGGAAGGGAAGGAAAGTGCTTGGACGTGCATGCTGTCCAACTTGGATCGTTGGAGCGTTTAGGTGTTTTCTTTCTTTTGTTTTCAATGTCTAAATTTGTTTATCTTTGCTTTGTAAGTATGCGGAACTAAACCCTCCTTAGCTAGGGGGAATTCGAAACCATGTTCATACTTGCAATATGAATTGATTACCTTCAGTTGTGATTTCATAAGTTGTGAATTCAATTTGTTTAATTGCTTGATTGATAACTTATTCGTGTATATTTATTAAGAGTGCACACTTAGTTTGCATGCATGAATATGATGATAGAGTATAAAGGAGTTTCACCTAATAGTTCACAAGTAGTGGAGGTCGCTTATAAACGATCGCGTTAAATGAATTCTTGGCAGGAGTTTCATGCTCATCATAGTAACGAATGCCTCGTCAATACTTATAGTTTTCATGATGCTTAATGATCTTTGATTGTATCTTTATTGTGCTGTTCACGTAAAGGACTTTTGAAGAATGCTTGAATTGTTGTATGCGTTTTCCCATCCAATTCAATTACTTAAGGAGAACTTGAAGGTTAATTTAAGCGGACTTAATTAACCTGGGGTGTTGAGTTTCATGATTGATCAAAAGAACAACTGAAAATTGGTTTATGTGAAAGTATGTCATGTGTGGAGAAGAACCCTCTAGCTAGCCCATCATCCATAGTTTAACCCATCACCCATCAATTCACCTAAATTTTTCTAAGAATATGTTTAAATTGTTCTTTCTTTGTTTTCCTTATTTTCGTCCAAAACCAAAATCCCCTTTATTTTATTAAGTCATATTAGTTAGTACGTGTTTTAGATTGTGTTTTTAAGTGTTTTAAGTCAAGATAAAATCAATTTTCGTCCAAACTTTGTGTTAGTGGCAGAAACTGCCTTAGAGTTGTTTTTAGGCAGTTTTGAGTCGCTATAATCTGTTTTGAGTCTTATGACTTTGTTTTGAGTTTTGTAAGTTTAATTTCATGCTTTTAAGTTTGTTTTCACATATTTAAGTCAATTTCAAGTGTTTTAGCAATCCCTCCTAATCCCCGGCCTAGAACGATCCCTACTTACATTCTTTACTACAATTGACAACAAGAGGGTTAATTTGTGTGTTAAGTTATTTTATCATCAAATTTTTGGCTCCATTGCCGGGGATTTGCAACATTGCTAATCCCTTGTTATTTCTTTTTTGTTTATTTTCGTGTGTTTTTAGGTTAGTTACTGACCTTGTTTGTTTTGTTGTTTTAGGTACTAGTTTATGACCCGGAGTTCTCATCCGATTCGTGAGCATATCTTGGACTTTGACGACGATTTTGAGAGGACTTTGAGAAGGAATAGGAATCAGCAAGATTGTAACCCACCTATTCCTAAACCCGAGTTTGAAGAACATCCACTTGAAGAAGAGGAGGAATATCCTAACATGGCAGCGGACAATCCGCTTTAGGATTGGACAATGCCGCCCCCCTATGCATCCAATACCCCCTGGCTACCCTAGGAAAGATGGACAAGTTCGAATTGAAATCAAGTTTGTTGCATGACATCCCTAAGTTCCACGGGATGTCTATGGAAGATCCTAATAAACACTTGAAGGAGTTCGAGGTTGTTTGTTCAAGCAAGACCCCTGTGAATGTTGATGGGAGCATTCTGAAAATGAAGGCTTTTCCCTTTTCTCTCTTAGAAAAGGCTAAAGATTGGTTGTATGAGCTAGCCCCCGGAACTGTCACATCATGGGAGAGTATGAAATGAGCATTTTTGGAGAAGTTTTTCCTAACCTCTCGAGTCATTCTACTACGCAAAAGGATTAATGGCATTCAGCAAAACCAAGGTGAATCATTTCCCACTTACTATGAGCGTTTTAAAACCCTTGTTGCTTCATGTCCACAACACCAGATGAAGGAGGAGCTTCTTCTTCAATATTTCTACGAAGGGCTTCTACCAATTGAACGCCAAATGCTAGACGCCTTAGCGGGAGGAGCTTTGGTAGACAAAACACCCATGGTTGCCAAGACCTTAATTACTAACCGAGCATTGAATGCTCAACAATATGAAGGCGTTGGTCAAAGAGACACCCCACGGCAGCAAGTGAATGAGGTAAGTTCCACATCTGACATTCAATCATAGTTAGCTAATCTTACTTCCATTGTGTGTCAGATGGCCGAAGGAATGAGGATGAAAGAACCAAGTGTATGTGGTGTGTGTTCTATCCAAGGACATTGATCGGATCATATTTATATATATTTTTACTTCGAATTCACTCGTCTTTTCTTAGTTAGTTCCTTATATTTTTGAGCTATTTACGTTATTTTTGTGAAACATCATCATATTTATGTTTTGTAGAAAGAATAAAGAAAAGAAATGAAAAAAAATAAAAATAAAGAAAGCTAAAGAAAAGGGAATCCAAGAGAGGACTGACGTGGGAGAGAAGTGAGTCCACACGGGAGGGTGAAAAGAATAAAAGAAAGAAGGAGCTGGACACGTGAAGGAGTTAGAGCAAAAAAAAGAACGGTGAAAGAATCCAAGGGCAGTTGAAAAAAAAAAGGGAATAAAAGAATGGAAAGCAAAAGCATACGGGGGAGAAATAATCAGGAAAGGAGGGATCCAAAGAAAGATATACGAAAGAAGAAGAAAAAGGAGAATCCAAGGCGTGAAAGGGATAGAGGCGGGAGACAGAGAAGACTTGGAAAAGTGGGAAATAAAATAATAAGATAGGAGGAGAAAGCTGCCTGGGAGCAGCGGGGTGGAGAGAGGGGCTGCCCTTTGGGCAGCTCGCAGAGACGCAGGAACGAAGAGACGTGAGGAAGGCTGACGGGGCAAGTGAGGCTCGGGAGGTCAGGAAGAAGGAGAGGACGTGCAGGAGAGAGGAGAGACACGGGCAGGGCAGTACAGTGCAGGGAGACCAGCAGACGCATGTGAGGAGGGACTGACAGAGCACGTACTGACGATGCAGTGAAGCTGCACAGCAACAGATCACCTTCTTTCGGTTTAATCTTTCCAAACTTCTATTTTATTTCTGTTTTAATAATGTGTAATTAAATTTATGTTGGCTAGAGGTTAATTCAAAACCATGATTTATATTTGTAATATGAATTGATTACCTTCGGTTGTGATTTCATAAGTTGTGATTTCAATTTACTTATCCGTTCGTATAAAAACTGATTTGTGTATGTTGGTTGAGAGTGCACGCTTAATTTACATGCATGAATTTGATGCTAGAATATAAGTGAATTTCACCTAATCGTTATGAACTTATTTTCACAAGTAGTAAAGGTTGCTAGTCACAATCACGTTAAGTAAATTCTTGGCAAGAGTATCATGCTTTTCATAGTTACGAATGCCTCGTCAATGCTTATAGTTTTCACAAAGTTTAATGATCTTTGATTGTATCTCTATTGTGCTTTTCACGTAGGGGACTTTTGAAGAATGTTTTGAATTGTTGTATGCGTTTTCCCGTCCAATTCAATAACTTAAGGAAAACTTGAAGATTAAAAAAGTGCTATTCACGGTTAATCTGAAGTGTTGAAATTCACAACTTATTGAAAGAACAACTGAAAATCAATTTAGGTTGCATATGTGTCATGTGTGGAGAAAAACCCTCTAGCTAGTCCGTCATTTATCCTTTCACCTTAATTTCATGTTTTTGTCAATTCTGTAATTTATTTAAGTTTAATTTACTTCTAGTCAAAACCAAACACCCTTCCATTATTAAATTATATTATTTAGTTAGTTTTCATTATTGTTAGTCTTTCAATTCGATTTCCGTCCATTTCAGTCCTAGTGTTTAATTTGATTATTTTCATTATTTTGAGTCATCCTAAGTGTGTTTCGAGTTATTAGAGTTTTTAGCCTAGTTTTGTGTCCTTGAGTCTTGTTTAATATTTTTAAATTAATTTAGAATAGATTAGCAATCCCTCCTAATCCCCGGCCTAGAACGATACCCTACTTACATCTATACTACAATTGTCAAAAAGAGGGTTTAATTTTGTGTGTTAACTTATTTTTCGCATCAAATTTTGGCGCCGTTGCCGGGGATTAGCAACTTTGCTAATCCTTTTATTTTTGTTTTTGTTTATGTTTATATTGGTGTTTGTGTATTTTACTTTTGATATTTGATTTATTTTTCTTTCTTTGATTTTAGGTTCAAATGGAGCTGAGGGAAATTTAAAGGAAAGATGCGTCCGGCTAAAGACGTTAAATCAAGCGCTTCTTGGGAGGCAACCCAAGCATTCAACGAAGGGAGACTTTGGAATCACTAACCCAATCAGCTTTGCATTCTTCCACCCTTATCTTTACTGCTTTCATTTTGTTTTGTTTAGTTAGTTGCGTTATTTGGTTGATTTCTGTGAGTTTGTGTTATTTAGTTTAAGTGTGGGGGAAGGTTAACCAAAGTTTCTTTACATTAATTTACATATATAAAAAAATAAATAAAATAAAATAAAAAAAAATAAAATAAAATATTAATAAATAAAAATAAAATAAAATAAAATTTAAAATTAATGAAAAAAATAATAATAATAATAATAAATAAATTATAAAAAAAAAAAAAAAGTAAAAAAAATAAAAAATAAAAAAGTACAAATATTTTACAATGATGTAAACTAATAGTATTCATTGGTCGGGTGGTGCTTCAGTAGTAGGCGGGGCTTCAGCAGTCGGCGGGGCCACAGAAGGAGGAGGCGGCAGAGGTTGATCAGTTGGAGCTTCACTACGCGGTGCCGCTCCAGAAGACGAAGGCAGATGTTGTTGGAACAAACCCACAAACCTCCGATGATCAAGTAAAATTTGACCATCGGTGTCCTGCATCTGGTCAATCTTCCTCTTCATGCTGGTGGCATAGCTGTGTGCGAGCTTGTGCAATTCTTTATTCTCATGCTTGAGCCCTTTAATCTCTTGTTTGAGACTCTGTATTTCAGCCACCAACGACTCAACATGACGGGTTCGAGCATATAGGCGTTGGGCCATGTTGGATACAGAACCCGCACACTGCACGCTAAGGGCCAGAGACTCCTTAACCGCCAATTCATCAGACCGTCTAGCAAGTAGTCTGTTATCTTTAGGAGTGACAAGGTTCCGGGCCACCACCGCAGCTGTCATATCGTTCTTCATCACCGAAGCCCCAACGGTAAGGGGACCAGTAGGGGATATGAAAGATGGGCGCCATATGTTGTCTGGTGAAGGCGGAGCTGCCTCTTCACCAATGTTTAAGTCAAAACGGCGATCGGAAGGGCCAGCCATTTTCTGGAAGTGTTGAGAAAGAAGAGATCGGACAAATTAAGATTTCGGAAGTGCAAGAAGGGAGTGTTTACAGGAGGGAGCTCAAGTGTGTTGTGGAACAAGCTTAACGTCTCTATAAAAAGGAAGAAATCAAAGAGGCACTCCTCAGAAATTGAAGAGGCGTCCTCTCGCAAATCGAAGAGTCGGGGCTCCTTTCTCAAAAGCCGGAGTTTTTTCTCAAAAGAGGGGCTCCTTTCTCAAAAGTCGGATTCTTTTCTCAAAAGAGGCGTTTCATTTCTTAAAAATTGGGCTTGCTCAGAAACCACGAGCCGAATCCCGGATTTCGAAAGATCACTTTGTCCAGACGTGTCGTCACTCGTCACATGCAACCGGTAGCTTTGCGGAAATTACGAGCAGCTTTGTCAGAAAGCGCGTAATTTGTACTATTCATCCATCCACCGGCTACCGACAATAAGTGAGAGAATAGTTCCGGTTGTGAAGAAAAGTCCTATAAGTATTTACCTTCGCCTTCCACAGCAAAGGCACACCCTCTCAACACTTCTTCATCTCCGAGAATGCATTCCCAAAGAACCCTCTCGAGTCACACTGTATTCCTCATTCCCTGGGATACCCCTGCAAACAAACCATCCAGAGCAAAAGTATTTCATATCATAATGGTTGAAAGCAAGAGTATCTCATATCATGCATTCTCCATGTCCTTTTCCTTGTCTTTGTTCTAACCTGCAGGACATGGAGAAATTGCTCTCGAGTACTCGTCTTCCACTGCTGATGTACTTCCAAAGAAGCTGCCACATCTACCTGAAGAACAGATAAGGCAAGCGAAAATGATACCAACAGCATGTGGAGACAACATACAGAAGAAACAAGCAGAGAAGAATGCAGCTTGCACAATCATCCCAGCGGAAGGAGTCCGAGCTGAGGAACTAGAGAAGCTGCCACATCTGCTTGGAGAACAAATAAGGAACTGCAACATTCCCAAAGAGCAAAGCTCCACCGTACAATATCATCAAATCATCACTTGCAAGTAAAAAGCTAAGTGTCACCCCGTTCAAGAGGAAAGCTGTGGAAAGTCAACAAGCACGACCAATGATTACTTATTAGTTTTATTCATTATCTTTTATCGTAATTTTCAATTTTTCGTTTGCAATTTTTTTTTAATTAATTTTCTTGCGTACTTAACTGAATTATTTCTTTTCTTTGCAGGAACTTTTGGTTATTTCCACCCTTGAAGTTGATTGCAGAATTTTAGCTTGGGGGTCATCACTTGATTTTACTGCAAATTAGGGAAGTTTTCAGTCCAATTGCGTTATTTTGTTTCTTATTATTTATTTATTTTATTTTATTTTTTTATTTGCATTATAGTGTTTTCTGACATTGGGGACAATGTCAAGTTTAAGTGTGGGGGTAGAAATCTCTAGAATTTCATTTGTTTCTGTGTTGTTAGTTTTTGTTTTCTTAAAAAAAAAAAAAAAAAAAAAAAAAAAAAATCGAAAAATTTAAAAAATCCAAAAATATTGTCTTGTTTCCCTTATTGTTTTGAATTAGATTTTTTGTTAGTTTCCCTACCCAATGATATAATTGGATCAATTTTGAACCATGATCATCAAGAACTTAGTTAACATGTGTTTTGTGAAATTCCTAATTCTCTTGTTAGTTTTTTACATGTTTGACCATCTTTGAAAAACCAAATGCACATAGCCTTGTTAATGTGAAACTAAAGCATGACTTAAAGCTTTATATGTGAATTTAGTGACCATATACATCCTATGTGAGTTTTTGAGCCTATTGAAAGTGTGTGCATTTTTCATACACTCCTATTCTTTCATGTGTGATGAACTTATGTGAGATACATCTCTAGAACTTGCGTAACGATCTTTCGAAATGTTTGTCATCGATTGCATGAACTTGGAAATGATAGAGGCATTAGGTTTACCACTATGGCCCAAAGAACCATGTTTCCCAAAGAAAAATGATATCATTAGATTGCCAATTTGAGCCGTGTATGTTGAGCCTTTTATTTCTTATCACCAGATATGTCTACCCTTATACCTGAAACATTTTTCCTTACCCTTTCCAAGCAAGCTAGTGAGCAATGTGAGATTGTCTTATGAGAAACGTTTGTGAAGTACTTTGAAGGTGTTTGGCAAAAGAATAAGTGTGGGGGTATTTCATGTTTGTATTTAGTTGTGAAAAAAAAAAAAAAAAAAAGAAAGATTGTATACAAAGAAAATAAAAAGTTTTTAAAGTTTCAGTTTAAGGGTGTGGTTGGAGGTGCGAGAAGAATCGCGGGAAAGCTTGAGTTCTTATAAATCTAAACAAAAGAATTGCTTGCAATGTAGCTTGGAACTTGTGTTTTCCTATTCTTCCGTTTCAATAACCCTATCCCTAAGCCTCATTACATCCAATAAAAGTCCTCTTGATTTAAGTTTTGCAATTATGACTGTGGAGAAGTGATCTTTATGCAAGCTTATGGTAGAACTTTCACATTTGATTCTTTGAGCGAAACACATTAAAACTAAACACATGTGTGATTGAGTGCATACTCCGTGAGAATGTTGCTAGTTTGCATATGATGATTTTAAAAATATAAAAATTTTGAAATTGCATTAGCATGGCTATCTCACACACTACACTTCAAGGATGATTTAAAGATTACTGCTAATATTTGAATTAGGAAGATGAACTTGGATTAGTTCCTTGATGCTAGCTATGGTTCTTGATGATTTGTTTTCTTAAATGAATTTCTATGAGGGTCACATAGAAGGAAGCTAATGTTTTTCTTGTTACTTCTTGTTCTTATTTTCTTTGTTTTGCTCGAGGACTAGCAAAAGTTAAGTGTGGGGGTATTTGATCGGATCATATTTATATATATTTTTACTTCGAATTCACTCGTCTTTTCTTAGTTAGTTCCTTATATTTTTGAGCTATTTACGTTATTTTTGTGAAACATCATCATATTTATGTTTTGTAGAAAGAATAAAGAAAAGAAATGAAAAAAAATAAAAATAAAGAAAGCTAAAGAAAAGGGAATCCAAGAGAGGACTGACGTGGGAGAGAAGTGAGTCCACACGGGAGGGTGAAAAGAATAAAAGAAAGAAGGAGCTGGACACGTGAAGGAGTTAGAGCAAAAAAAAGAACGGTGAAAGAATCCAAGGGCAGCTGAAAAAAAAAAGGGAATAAAAGAATGGAAAGCAAAAGCATACGGGGGAGAAATAATCAGGGAAGGAGGGATCCAAAGAAAGATATACGAAAGAAGAAGAAAAAGGAGAATCCAAGGCGTGAAAGGGATAGAGGCGGGAGACAGAGAAGACTTGGAAAAGTGGGAAATAAAATAATAAGATAGGAGGAGAAAGCTGCCTGGGAGCAGCGGGGTGGAGAGAGGGGCTGCCCTTTGGGCAGCTCGCAGAGACGCAGGAACAAAGAGACGTGAGGAAGGCTGACGGGGCAAGTGAGGCTCGGGAGGTCAGGAAGAAGGAGAGGACGTGCAGGAGAGAGGAGAGACACGGGCAGGGCAGTACAGTGCAGGGAGACCAGCAGACGCATGTGAGGAGGGACTGACAGAGCACGTACTGACGACGCAGTGAAGCTGCACAGCAACAGATCACCTTCTTTCAGTTTAATCTTTCCAAACTTCTATTTTATTTCTGTTTTAATAATGTGTAATTAAATTTATGTTGGCTAGAGGTTAATTCAAAACCATGATTTATATTTGTAATATGAATTGATTACCTTCGGTTGTGATTTCATAAGTTGTGATTTCAATTTACTTATCCGTTCGTATAAAAACTGATTTGTGTATGTTGGTTGAGAGTGCACGCTTAATTTACATGCATGAATTTGATGCTAGAATATAAGTGAATTTCACCTAATCGTTATGAACTTATTTTCACAAGTAGTAAAGGTTGCTAGTCACAATCACGTTAAGTAAATTCTTGGCAAGAGTATCATGCTTTTCATAGTTACGAATGCCTCGTCAATGCTTATAGTTTTCACAAAGTTTAATGATCTTTGATTGTATCTCTATTGTGCTTTTCACGTAGGGGACTTTTGAAGAATGTTTTGAATTGTTGTATGCGTTTTCCCGTCCAATTCAATAACTTAAGGAAAACTTGAAGATTAAAAAAGTGCTATTCACGGTTAATCTGAAGTGTTGAAATTCACAACTTATTGAAAGAACAACTGAAAATCAATTTAGGTTGCATATGTGTCATGTGTGGAGAAAAACCCTCTAGCTAGTCCGTCATTTATCCCTTCACCTTAATTTCATGTTTTTGTCAATTCTGTAATTTATTTAAGTTTAATTTACTTCTAGTCAAAACCAAACACCCTTCCATTATTAAATTATATTATTTAGTTAGTTTTCATTATTGTTAGTCTTTCAATTCGATTTCCGTCCATTTCAGTCCTAGTGTTTAATTTGATTATTTTCATTATTTTGAGTCATCCTAAGTGTGTTTCGAGTTATTAGAGTTTTTAGCCTAGTTTTGTGTCCTTGAGTCTTGTTTAATATTTTTAAATTAATTTAGAATAGATTAGCAATCCCTCCTAATCCCCGGCCTAGAACGATACCCTACTTACATCTATACTACAATTGTCAAAAAGAGGGTTTAATTTTGTGTGTTAACTTATTTTTCGCATCAGACATGCCTCTAAAAAGTGCCCTCAATTGATTGAAAATGGTGGATGGGAAAGCGCCAATGCAATTGATTTCAAGGCCACAACCAACCAAGGAACGATCCATATTCTAATACGTACAATCCAGGTTGGAGAAACCATCTAAATTTCAAGTGGAGGGAGCCTCAACAGTCCCAACAACAAAGAGGCTTTTGGTAGTAACCTCCGGGCTTCTATACCAAGCAATACGCACCAACACAAGCCACACAACAACCTGCCCAAAACACCTTAAGTACATATTTAGATAATGACACACTTCTTAAGTTACTAACCAATTTGTCTCAGGGGCAAGAAAATCAAGCCAAAGCAATGCAAAACCAAGACAAAAGGGTGGACCAAATGGAGAAGCAAATTGGGCAGATTGCAGAGTTTGTAGGACAATTCAGAGAGCAAGGTAAGTTGCCTAGTTCGACCGTTGTCAACCCGAATGGAGGATTTGAATCTGCAAAAGCCATGAGTTTGCGAAGTGGAAAACAAGTTGGATATGATCCCCAACCATCCAATTCACGTTCCAACGAGGTTGAAGAGTTGATAATTGAAGAGGAGGAGCAAAGCACCCCCACGGCAAGGGTGGAAACATCTTTGTCGCAAGCCCCAAAAGCCCTTAAACCATCCAATTCGGCCAACAAAGGTAAGGAAGTTCCAATTTTGATTAATTCTAACGTTATTCCTCCAAATGTACCCTTTCCTCATAGGTTTATGCAATCAAAGAAGGAGGAGGCTGAAAAGGATATTTTGGAAACGTTTAGAAAAGTTCAAGTCAATATACCACTTTTGGATGCAATTAAGCAAGTTCCAATGTATGCCAAGTTTTTTAAAGAACTTTGCATAACTAGGAAGAGAATTTCGAGCAAGGAGGTTGTCAAGGTAAGTGAAAATGTCTCAGCTGTTTTACAGCGTAAACTGCCCACTAAATGTAAGGATCCGGGTAGTTTTACCATTCCTTGTGTAATTGGGAATACTCGTTTTGAACCTGCCATGTTTGACTTAGGTGCATCTATAAATGTCATGCCTTATTCAATCTATGCATCTATGCACTTAGGCGAATTGAAAAAGGATGGTGTGATTATACAATTGGCCGATAGATCTAATGCCTATCCAAAGGGAGTTTTGGAAGATGTTTTAGTACAGGTCAATCACTTAATCTTTCCAGCGGATTTCTACGTGCTTGAAATAGACGAGTCGGACCACTCCCCTACATCACCCATCCTCCTTGGACGGCCATTCATGAAAACTGCCCGTACTAAGATTGATGTGTTTAATGGAACTTTGACGATGGAATTTGATGGGGAAGTTATCAATTTCAATCTTTCTGATTCTATCAAGTATCCTAGTGAGGATCACTCATGTTTTTCTATTGATGTATTTGCTTCTTTGGCGCAGGACCATTTTGAACAATTGAATGACAATGCACTTGAATTGGTCATTGCACGAGGAATGGACATTCAAAACAATGAAGCAGTAATCATACATCCCCACGGCATGAATGATTTTTCCCTTGCCGTACCCCCTAATGAAGACGTGATTGAGATGGTGGCTGCCCTCGAATCATTACCACTACAATCTGGTAAGTTTTTGGACCCAATATCCATTTCAGTTTTAACTAATAAGTTACTTCCTTCAGTTGTGCAGCCACCTACACTTGAACTTAAGCCATTGCCAATCCATTTAAAGTACGTTTTCTTGGGCGATGATGAGACGTTGCCCATCATCATCTCAACCACACTCACGGCATAAGAGGAGGACAAGTTGGTAAGGGTGCTAAGGGAGTACAAAACAGCAATTGGGTCGACATTGGCCAACATAAAAGGAATCAGTCCCACCACTTGCATGCATCGCATACTTTTGGAGGAGGGGTCTAAAACATCTCGAGAAGCTCAACGCCGACTTAACCCTCCGATGATGGAAGTTGTGAAGAAGGAAATAATCAAGCTTTTAGATTGTGGAGTGATCTATCCTATTTCTGATAGTTGTTGGGTTTCGCCTGTTCAATGTGTCCCAAAGAAATCCAGAGTAAATGTGGTGACAAATGTCAAAAATGAGCTTGTGCCTACTCGAATCCAAACAGGAAGCTAAATACCACTAGGAAGGACCACTTTCCTTTGCCATTCATTGATCAAATGCTTGAGAGGTTAGCGGGTTATGCTTTCTATTGTTTTCTTGATGGTTATTCTGGTTATAATCAAATTGTCATAACACCCGAGGACCAAGAAAAAATCACTTTCACATGCCCCTTTGGTACATTTGCTTATCACCGCATGCCATTTGGTTTATGTAATGCACTTGCCACATTTCAAAGATGCATGATGAGCATATTTTCTGATTATGTTGAGAAAATTATTGAAGTTTTTATGGATGATTTCAGCGTTTTTGGTGATTCATTTGATGGTTGTTTGCATAATCTCAGTTTGATCTTAAAACAATGTGTTGAAACTAACATTGTTCTCAATTGGGGAAAATGTCATTTCATGGTTAAACAAGGCATAGTTTTAGGACATATCATCTCTGAAAAAGGAATGGAGGTTGATAAATCAAAGATCCATCTTGTACGTCACTTACCATCTCCTACTTCGGTTAGAGAGGTTCATTCTTTTCTTGGACATGCAGGTTTCTATCGAAGATTTATCAAAGATTTCTCAAAGGTTTCCCAACCTCTTTGTCGTATCCTTAAAAAAGATGTGGCGTTTGACTTCAATAAGGAGTGCACGGCATCCTTCAAACGACTAAAGGAGTTGCTGACCACGGCTCCCATGATTGTTCCACCGGATTGGAGCCTTCCTTTTGAGCTCATGTGTGACGCATCCGATTATGCTTTAGGGACTGTTTTAGGACAAAGGAAGGATAAGAGGCCACATGTCATCTACTATGCTTCACGGACGTTGAATGATGCTCACTTAAACTATTCCACAACGGAAAAAGAACTTCTTGCCGTTGTCTTTGCTTTAGATAAATTTCGATCATATTTAATTGGTACTAAAGCAATTGTTTTCACTGATCATGCAGCTTTAAAATATTTGCTCAGCAAGAAGGAGGCCAAGCCAAGGCTAATTCGATGGATATTGCTTCTCCAATAGTTCGACATTGAGATTCGAGACAAAAAGGGAAGTGAAAACGTGGTGGCTGACCACCTAAGCCGTATGATGCATAATAAGGAGTCCCTACCCATTGCTGAAACGTTTCCTGATGAACAATTGATGTCCATTAAGGTAAATGAACCTTGGTATGCTGATTTGGTAAACCTTTTGGTGCCTAAACAAATTCCAAGCACTCTCACTAGACACCAACATGATAAGCTTAGAAATGACGCATGGTTTTATGTGTGGGATGATCCATATTTGTGGAAATATTTCCCGGATCAGATTATTCGTCGATGTGTGCATGATTCTGAGTTTCATTCCATTTTAAGCTTTTGTCATACATATGCATATGGTGGTCACTTTGGCACACAAAGAACAACACTTAAGGTGTTACAATGTGGGTTCTATTGGCCTAGTATCTTTAAGGATGCTAGAATTTTTTGCTTAACATGTGATAAATGCCAAAGAACAGGAAATATAAGTGCAAGGGATCAAATGCCGCAGGTTTCCATCCTCAATGTTGAAATTTTTTACGTTTGGGGAATTGATTTTATGGGTCATTTCCCTTCCTCACATGGTTTCCTTTATATCTTACTTGTTGTGGATTATGTATCGAAATGGGTGGAAGCAAAAGCCACCTGAACTAATGATTCTCGAGTGGTTGCAGATTTCATTAGAACTAACCTATTTGCAAGGTTTGGAATGCCACGAGTAATCATCAGTGATGGAGGGTCTCACTTTTGCAATCGAACCATTGCGGTGTTATTGAGGAAGTACAATGTCAACCATAAGGTTTCTACACCTTACCATCCTCAAACCAATAGGCAAGCCGATGTGTCTAATAGGGAGATCAAGCAGATTCTAGAGAAGACCATTGGGCCAACAGGAAATGATTGGAGCTTGCGTTTGGAGGATACGTTGTGGGCATATCGCACGGCATATAAAACACCCCTTGGCATGTCCCCATTTCGGCTCATCTATGGCAAACCATGCCATCTTCCCGTAGAATTGGAGCACAAGGCGCATTGGGCCGTTAAAACATTCAACATGGACCTTGACGCCGCTGGAATTCATAGAAAGTTCCAATTAAATGAACTTGAAGAGATTAGGCATGAGGCTTATGAAAATGCCCGAATTTACAAGGAAAAGACGAAGGCTTTCCATGACAAGATGATTCGAGGCAAATCATTCTCCATTGGGCAGAAAGTGTTACTCTTTAATTCCCGCCTTCGCTTGTTTCCTGGTAAGTTGCGTTCTAAATGAATTGGTCCTTTTATGGTTACTAATGTTTTTCCTCATGGTGCAGTCCAAATACAAAGTTTGAAGACGCAACAAGAATTCAAGGTAAATGGGCATCGTTTGAAGCCCTATTATAAGGCCTTTGAGGAGCAAGTCATGGAGAATGTACCCCTCCATGCCGTGGGCCCTGTTCAAGCTTAAATGGAGGTATCGTCCGGCTGGAAGACGTTAAAGCAAGCGCTTCTTGGGAGGTAACCCATGTATTCAAATGAGGAAGATTTTTAATCGCTCCACAATAAGTTTTGCGTTTCTAAAAACCTTCCCTTTTCTGCATTTTTATTTTGCCTGATTGTCATTTTTTTAATTTATTTGTTTGTTGCTTATTTAATTATTTTTGGGTTTGGATTTATTTTTTAGACATTGACAGATATGCAAGGTATTTTCACATTAAAATTCGTGGAAAAGAAACAAGAGACAGAAAATACAAGAGGGAGCCTTCACAAAGGTTGTTTGGGAGAAGTCTCAGTAGTCGACGGAGCCTCAGCAGTCGGCGAGGCCACAGAAAGATGAGGTATCGAAGGTTGATCATTTGGAGCTTCACTACGCTGTACAGCCCCAAAAGACGAAGGCAAATGCTGTTGGAACAAACCCACAAACCTCCGATGATCAAGTAAAATCTGACCATCAGATTCCTACATCTGGTCAATTTTTCTCTTCATGTTTATGGCATAGTTGTGTGCGAGCTTGTGCAACTGTTTATTCTCATGCTTGAGCCCTCTAATCTCTTGTTTGAGACTCATCACTTCAGCCGCCAATGATTCAACTTGACGGGTTCGAGTAAATAGGCGTTGGGCCATGTTGGACACAGAACCCGCACACTGCACACTAAGAGCCAGAAACTCCTTAACAACCAACTCATCAGACCGTTTGGAAAGCAGTATGTTATCTTTATGAGTGACAAGGTTCCGGGCCACCACCGCAGCAGTTAGGTCATTCTTCATCACCAAATCCCCAATGGTAAGAGGACCAGTAGGGGATATGAAGGATGGGCGCCATATGTTGTCTGGAGAAGGCATGGCAGCCTCTTCACCAAAGTTCAAGTCAAAACGACGATCGGAAGGGCTAGACATTTTCAAAGGTGTTGAAGAAAGAAGAGGTCGGACAAGTCAAGATCTTAGAAGTGCAAGAAGGGAGTTTCTACAAGCGCAAATTCAAGTGTGCTTTGAAATGAACTGCGTGCCTCTATAAAAATCAACACTCGACGGGATTTCAGATATCGAATAGGTGAGCTTAGAATTCAAAGAGGCCAATTCAAAATTCGAAGAGGCGCTAGCTTTCTCAAAAGTTGGGCTTGCTCAGAAACCACGGGCCATCTTCTTTTCCAGATTTGTCTGCATTCGTCACATGCAACCTCTACACTCGACGGAGCTCAGAACTCGAAGAGGTAAGATCAGAACTCAAAGAGGCAAGCTCAGAAATCGGAGAGCCATCTGTTTTTCCAGATGTGTCAGCATCTGTCACATGCACGCTCAGCTTTGCGAAAATCACGGGCAGTTTGTCGAAGCCCCGATTCCAGAAATCGGAGAGCCATCTGCTTTTCCAGACATGTTAGCATCTGTCACATGCACACTCAGCTTTGCGGAAATCACAGGCAATCTGTCGAAGATTTCTGGTGAAGTAGAAAGCACGTGAAGTCTACTGTTCAATCATCCAACGGTTTCCGACAAGAGTGAAAGAATAGTACCGGTTATTATTTCCTATAAATGTCGACCTTCACCCTCCATAGCAAGGTAGACATACATAACCTTCCTTCATCTCCGAGAATGCCTTTCCAACAAACCCTCTTGAGTCACTTAATGTTCCTTATTCCTTGGGGTACCTCCGCAAACAACTCATCCAAAGCAAAAGTATTTCATATCATGAAGGTTGAAAGCAAGAGTATCTCATATCATGCTTTTTCCCTGTCCTTCTCCATGTTGTTGTTTTGGGATAAGGAGAAAGAGAGCAATCAGTCAGCACTTGGTATCAATCTTCCGATCTGGAACCAACTGCCTTGAACCCCTTCCTGATTGCTTACCTAGCCTTGCTCTCGAGTACTCATCTTCATCATTTTATGCTTCTTCTTCGTCTACCACATCTGCCTGGGAACAGATAAGGGAAGTGAAAATGATACCTCGAAGCATGTGGAGGCAATTTTCCAATTCATCCTCAGCTAGGGACAAGGAGAAAGAAAGCAAGAGGTGGGCACTTGAAAAGATTGAAGAAAGAAACAGACCAACACCTCTACCTCATGCCTGCTTGCCGTGCAAAAGAAACAAGTGGAGAAGAATGCAGATTGCACAATCAAATCAAACCAGCAGAAGGAGTCTGATTTGAAACCAAGGAACTCTCACTCAGAATTCCGAACCAGTTTGAGATCAAAGCTGTGGAAAGACAACATGATCACCTATTTCCAAAACCAGATTTGCGTTCTTAAACTCTACTCTGTCTGGTTTTTACTTTGCTATACTTGCCATGTTTATTCGTTGTTTGTTTGGTTGCTTGTTTTTGTGTGAGTTTATGCTTGAAACATTGAGGACAATGTTTGATCTAAGTGTGGGGGGGGGGTAACCATTGTTTTGCATGAAATTCGTAGGAGTTTATCACCCATTACTTCTAGTGTTGTTCCTTGCTGTTTTAAGTGTTTTTAAGCTGTTTTGGAGTGTTTTTGTGTGTTTTGACATAAAAATCCAAAATTTTGAAAAAAATTGTTTTAAAAAACCCCAAAAAAGTTATTTTTATGTGGTTGTTTGTGTCTTAGGGTACCTTCCAACACAATGATGTGGATTTGGTTTTTAATTATATGACTGTTAAAGAGAGTTATAAACATGGATGAAAATTTGATTTACTCTTTGGTGTATGCTTGGTTATGGTTTAAATTTATGAATTCCCATGCAATCATAAAAGAAAAATCAGTTTTGTAACATGCTTGAAGGAAGGAACTCAAATGAATGCTACAACCTTGTAAGACTTGAGTCTAAAACGTTTATTTGGAGAGTTAATAATCTGTGCATTCTTGTTTTCTAAAGTCGTTGCATGATCTCATTATTCTTTGCTTGGTTACTACTTAGAAGGCGTTTCATCATTTAGTTCCAAATGCTAGAACTCATGCCTATTTCATTCAAAGCATGCTATTGATTTGCATAACACATATTCAAGATAAAGTTGTGTAGTGACCACCACCAAAGCCAAATTGCCGTGTATCCTACTTCATTATATGTTTAAGTTTAAACCCGTTGAGCCTTGTGTAGCCTATGTTCTTTGTTAACCCACACTGTCCTCACCTAGCCTAGATTTGAACCATCCATACCTTTGTTCTTGAAGCATAGTAAAGCATGACTCAAAATGAATTCCTTTTTATTAAAGTATTGCAGAAAACAAATGTGGGGGAAGTGATTCTTGTTGTGTGTGTGTGCCAAAATCTTTAATAAGGCACGGGTAGGAAAGAAAAAGAAAAAGAAAAATTCGTGGAAAATAGAATGAAAAGTTGTGGAAAAGAGCTTTAAAGTGTCGTTTGTTGAAGAAAGGGTCCAAAAACATTGAATTCGGCCCTAAATGTTGCATGAATCTTCCTGTTGTATTTAAAAGTTGATTCTGCATTCTAAAGTAAATTCCAAGTGTCGATTTCATTGCTTTGCTTGCTATTGCTTTAAGAACGTTTGTTACCCCTATCCTTCCTTTGTTAGCCATTACTCCCAAGCCCCATTACAACCCTTGACTTCTATCTTGAGTGTTATGTGTTTCAATTTGTGGAGTTTGAATTTGGTATGAGCATATGGTGTCACTGGTTCTCGCATCTAAGTAGTAGCATTCCATTCATGAGATCATATTTAAACATGCTTATTAACTCCAGAAATTGTTTTCTTTGTTGTAACATATGTGAGTACTAGTCTTTCATGTTTACATCAATCTTCTCACATATATCTAGTGTAGGGTGTGTAGCCAGAAAATGTGTGTGAAAATAGAGAGTATCTTGTAAGGAATTGAGCAAATTCTCTAAGGCATGTTACTACATTCAAAACATTGTTTTAATTGGTTAATTGTGAACTAGTAAGTGGTCACTGTGATTAAGAATGTGCTCAAGTGTTAAGTTGACTAAAATCTGTGGGAATGATGATTTTTAACTTGTCATGTGCGTTGGAAATCCCTGAGGCAAACGTTGGAAGGTTTAGGTTGTGTTTTGTTTTCTTTATTTTGCTTGAGGACTAGCAAAAGCTAAGTGTGGGGGTATTTGATAAGCTCATATTTATATATATTTTACATAAAATTCACTTGTCTTTTCTTAGTTAGTTCCTTATAGTTTTGAGCTATTTACTATAATTTTGTGTTTTGTGTGATTTATCAAGCAAATAAAAGAAAAGTAGCACAAGTGAGATATTAAGTAACAAATTCGTCAAAACTGCCTGTGCAGATTAGTTGACTTTGGAAGCATGTTACGAACAGCTTAGAATGAATGAGAGAATGAGCCTTATATGCTTGGAAAGCTATGGATGTCTATTTTCTGGAGCAATTTACAGATTGTTAATATCCATTTTCTAGAAGAAGTTATGGGCATTGTAACACTGAAAGGTTCAGAAAAGGGCTAAGCAGATTTGGCTAATAAAATGAGAAAGTAAAGGCACTTGTTTTGTGTTTTGCTTTGTCATCAACACTCAGCAACAAATGGGGTTATGATTGCACTCATTTGGCTTTGGAGCAAGTGGAAATGCACAGCTAGAAAGAGAAGGCACAAACACATGCAAAGGGAGGAGACATCAAACAGCTCACACACATGCAAACTGCATGGACAGGTTGGAGGACAGAAAATGTGTTTGTTTTGTGGCTGAAATGATGAGGAACATGTGTGTGCAAATGGGAAAAGGAAACACACACACATGGGCAAAGGAAAGGCACAGCATGGGCATAAAATACACCACTACATTCACTCATTACCACAACACTCACCCTTGTCCCCTTCATTATTTATGTTTTCATGCACGATTACATTTAATCATTGCACTCAAGTGGTGCACATCCCTTGTCCCCTTCACCCATCAGATTTCATTCACTTTCACCTCCACTAAAGGCACTCATTGATGCACCACTCCTTCACTTTCCTTGCCATGCCGTGCATCATGAATCCACTTGCACCTATGACTAATTTCTGCACCATTCCACCTCCCTTTCCTTTATCTACCATGTGCACAATCATTCATGTTCCCCACTTGCATTCATAGCTGCAACACCACTCCATTTCACCCCCCATGCTTTGCATCATTACTTCACTTTCACCTTTGAATCATTGCTCACACCACCATCCATCCCTCCATGCCGTGCACTTCCTCTATAAAAGGAAGTGTGTGTGGCAGCCATTACATGAAGTTTTTGCTTGATAATTCATCCCCAATTCAATACAACTTTCATCCAAACACATCCATTCACCTTCACATCCATTCCTCCATACAACCAAACCTTCAAACACTCACCAACACCTTGTGCCGTAGCAAAGGAAGGGAAGGAAAGTGCTTGGACGTGCATGCTGTCCAACTTGGATCGTTGGAGCGTTTAGGTGTTTTCTTTCTTTTGTTTTCAATGTCTAAATTTGTTAATCTTTGCTTTGTAAATATGAGGAACTAAACCCCCCTTAGCTAGGGGGAATTCGAAACCATGTTCATACTTGCAATATGAATTGATTACCTTCAGTTGTGATTTCATAAGTTGTGAATTCAATTTGTTTAACTGCTTGATTGATAACTTATTCGTGTATGTTTATTAAGAGTGCACACTTAGTTTACATGCATGAATATGATGCTAGAGTATAAAGGAGTTTCACCTAATAGTTCACAAGTAGTGGAGGTCGCCTATAAAAGATCACGTTAAATGAATTCTTGGCAGGAGTTTCATGCTCATCATAGTAACGAATGCCTCGTCAATACTTATAGTTTTCATGATGCTTAATGATCTTTGATTGTATCTTTATTGTGCTGTTCACGTAAAGGACTTTTGAAGAATGCTTGAATTGTTGTATGCGTTTTCCCATCCAATTCAATAACTTAAGGAGAACTTGAAGGTTAATTTAAGCGGACTTAATTAACCTGGGGTGTTGAGTTTCATGATTGATCGAAAGAACAACTGAAAATTGGTTTATGTGCAAGTATGTCATGTGTGGAGAAGAACCCTCTAGCTAGCCCATCATCCATAGTTTTGTTGGAAATGTGGCCTAAAACCAATCATATGATGATACTTTACGGACATTTCACATGTTAAACTAATCTAGTTTAATATCAAGGGCAAACATTATTGTTTGAGCCGTCTCATATAAATGTTATATGCTTAAACGATAAGTCCAAGGAATATGTGATTGGGAGAATGCAATCTAAAGAAGTTAGATTCATGAGACCATTCTTTCGTAGACACATCCTAAGCGTTCCTGATCATAGGATTGCCAATTGGGCATTGACAGTCCGTTAAGATCAGTACGTGCTGTGTCTTCTCTCAGGGAGAGTGACTAGTCTCGAGTCATTGGTGTGTGTGACATCAAGACAAGTACGTAGGTGCTCAATAGAGAATGAGTTCACTGAACACGATCAACGAAGAGTTCTCATATTCATGTCACATGAGAACTCATGGTTGGGATAATGCAAAGTAGTCCTTTGACCTGAGGCATCACGTTTGTCTTGTGGTTAAGTCCTTGATCTTTGATTATGTCAAAGTCACCCTATCCGCGGGTGTCCACGGCATCGTTGGGGTTAAGCCACTTAGCTATGGAGGCAAGTGAATGCGCAACAAGGGATCTCTAACCTTCAAACCGTTTGGGGGAGAATACTCTATGATATGATTAAGAATCTCTGGCCAGAGTATGAATGAGATTTAGAAAAGTCGTTCTAAATCACATTCAAGGTAATCATATAAGCACACGAATCACATTGGATAGTAGACATGAATAAACTATCAAACCAAACAATGTGGTCAAGAGTATTGTATTAGAGAAAGACCGTATTGCATTTGTAATCCTAAACTGAATAGGTTCTCTACCTCTTCTGATTAGCTTGGGTAACCATGATATGCTGCTAGGTGTCACTCTTGGTTTGTGGAAGCCCTAAACGTGTATAAACACTAAAGGGAGAATTGAAAGTAAGTTTCAATTCACAATCGATTTTAAAGAGTTTTAATCGCCCACTGCCTCGCTAAAAGGAACCTAATGGATCGTACACCGTGTAAGGTGGAGATTGAAGAAACAATGGAGATGAGTAATAATAATTAAATGGTTTAATTATTTATGGCAAGGATTAATTAATATGTTAATTAATTAAACGAATAAGTTCGTTAAAGACCTCGGGATAGTTTTGGACCTTAAGGCCCAATGGGCTTCGAACGTCAAGCCCATTGACTTAAGTTGTATGACAACTTAATTCACAAAGGCCCAAAAAGCCCAAAAAAAACCCTATGGCCGGCCATTTAGAGGAGGGTAGTGAACTTGCTTTAATTACAAGTTTGCCACTCCAATGAATAAAGGTATAAATATGACTTTATAGCCAAAATTCATTTAGGGTTTTCTTTTAGGAAATTGGAGAGAACACAATGCTCTCCTTTCTCTCTAAATAGGCCGGCCCCCTTGGAGGGTGTATCTAGCAATCCCACTACTCCAAGGTCACTCATTTCTTCATCAATCTTACCTTGGTGTGGATACTTAGAGGTTCTCAATTTTGGGAACTTGGAGAACCATATTCTTCCATCCAAATCCATGGATCTAAGAAGCAAGGAATGAAGGCCCTCTCTTTGGGTGATTAGCCTTTGCTTATGCAAAGAGGAATCTACAAAGGTATAAATTTCTCAACTCACTTTGATTTGAGTTGAGTCTTGGTTCACCAATCTACTAGGCTTTGAATTTCATGGGTAATGTTTTGTTTTTGAATGCATGCAAGCATGATTCTGCCTTTTAATTGTTAAATGCATGCTATAGATGTTATTCAAATGAACATGTTTTCACAAAATCATCCTTCAAGTGGTATCAGAACCTAGGTCTAGTAGTTGGTGAATCCTTTTGGGTTTTGTGGTTCATAGTTTGTGATTTAAAAGTTGTAATATGTTACAAGCTTTATTCTTGTTTCTTTGAATGTAAATTTTGTTAGAAAATTTGCCATCTCAAATGTTGTAGATGTAGTTCTTATGAGCATGAATATTGGAGCTAAAATTTGGTGCCATGTTTTTGGGAATTTTCGGCCAAATCCAAAGGGTGGATTTTTGGGTTCTTGTTTGACTTGTTAAAAGTGTTTCAAGTAACTTTTGGAACCCCTATGTACCCTAGTTTGGTTATATGTTATTTCCCTAAAGTTTGAATGGTTTTGGGATGTTTTTGGTGTAAAAATGTTCATGGAAATTTTTTGGGTTTTTCATGAACGTTCTTCATTGTTCTTGACATTTTTGCCAAGAACAAAAAGTTTTGTGTTTTGATTTATTTCATAAAGTTTATGTTTTATGTTTTTCAAATGATTTAATGTGTTAGATATTTGTTTAAATGGTGGTAAAAATATTGGTGGGTGTGTAAGGATTAATTTCCTTTCACACACACCACTTGCATGACATTTATGTCATGCACCACTTGCATGCTTTATGTCAAAACTCACAAATCAACACACACATCACTCTAATCCTTCTCCAAAACCGGCCCTCCCTCAAGTGGGAGTACTTTTAGGGCTTTTATGCAATTACATAAAGTTTTGATACTTTTGTGTATTTGCACTTTGGCCCAAAAGTTTACATTTTTACGTTTAGGTCCAAAAACGCTAAAGGACAAATTGTTTTGCTCCTTTAATGAAGCTTTTGCATTGTTTAAATTTTAGGTTCTAGTTGTAATTACATGAAGTAGTGGACTTTTGTGTTTTTACAAAGTGACCCCTTTGCAATATAGCCCAAAGGTTGTGGTAATTGCATATTGGCCCAAATTAAGTAGAGAACAAAATTGTTTTGTCTCTTTAAATGAGAATTGGATTTTCATTTCATTTAGCTCCATTTAAATCAATCTTATGGATACAAAAACCAAATGAAAATGTTGCATTCAATTTAATTAGTTAAAGTGTTAATTAATTAAAGGGTGATTATGAACCTAAGCCTACGATAATTGAGCTATGTGAAAGGCCGTTTCAAATTTGTTTGAACCATGGGAATGTGTAGATTAGATTTTGGTTGTAATTTGATTTGATCAAATGTTGTAAAAGAGCATAAGCTCTTCTTTACTTTAAAGTAATTTGATTTATGCAAATGTTGTAATGAGCATAAGCTCACCTTTACTTTGAAGTACTTCTTTCTTGCTTTATTTGATATGCATGAAAATGAAGTAGTTGGGTCCAACGCCCCTAAGACAACACGCCTTAATGTGATTAAACGCGTAACTAAAATCAATCACCATCCCTAGACTGAGATTCAACACAAGGCTCGTGTTGGATCTAATTAAAAGGTTCATAATCATCCTAAGGCCCTAAGGCAACTATATAGTCCATCAATGAATGCAAACCTTATGTTAGTAGTATCATATACTCTTACTTTAAAAAACCGTTTTATAAGCATAGTGGGAGTATTATATACAACTAAAACAATCAAATGGACCAATAGTTGTAATAGGACCAAAATTGTTTTAATAAGATTAAAATGTATGT
This sequence comes from Malus sylvestris, assembly GCF_916048215.2. Lineage (NCBI taxonomy): Eukaryota > Viridiplantae > Streptophyta > Magnoliopsida > Rosales > Rosaceae > Malus > Malus sylvestris. Next base: position 19,333,841 of record NC_062272.1, read on the forward strand.
TTATATGTGATGAGACCTAAAACCCTCAACCAAACCATTATTAAGTTGATAAGCGTGAGAGTGCTTTGAACACTCTTTCGTGGCCTTCCACCATGGTAGCTCCAATCGTTTATGACTTGTACACCGCCTTCACCCTATCATGGGGGAGTGCAAAGTGCTTATACTCAGGAGGAGTCTATATACATACTTGATGAGGTGAGTGTAGGCAACGAGGATGGCCAACATCATATCATTGTGAGGCTATTCTTGAACCCCTTCACAAACTAAGCATGGTGGGAATGACTTAACTAAGTGCAATGGAGCCAACATCATATCATTGTGAGGTGACATTCTCTAGAGGCCAAATAAGATGGGTACTTGCAAGTGATGCAAATGAGTAAGCGTACTCTCTCATTATTATTAATGCTAGCCAACATCATATCATTGTGAGGTGGGCTTGGTAGTAGTGAGTCTCCCATACCCTACTAAGTGTTTCATCCAAAACTCTCGAATTCCAATGAGGGATATGGAATTTGCCAAAAATAGTGGGTGGTGCTATTTGATTTAAAGACCTGAATCAAATGGCTTAAAATCAATCAATTTATATTCGTTATGTATTTACTTACCATTATATTTGCAAACACTATCCCACACTTGACAAATAAAAGCCGAATGCTTTAGTTTCCGGACTTGGTACAACAATCCCAAAGATTGTCTTAAATGGATTGTAGAAGTACCTAAGTAGTCTCATCCTCACAATCTTCCTATTGATAATGTATCATTGGAAGAACATGTTAGATAAAGTCTATAATAAAGAGGACAACACTTTTAATGTCATAATTCTTCAATTACAATTTGTTGTATGAAGAAATAAGAGTTGCTTTGAACAACCCTTAATCAATGCAAACATTAGTGCTTGTTTCTTTGTTACATGAACAAGGAACTTTAGAAGAAAGCACAAAGGCATGGACACTTAATGTGCCATGATTCTTCACTTACAAATTGTTGTATGAAGAAATGAGAGTTGCCTTGAACAACTCTTGAAAGTTTGTAATTATGTTTAGAACATAATGGTTGGTTGACAAAAATAGTCCATCAACATGGACTTATGATGATTTTGAATCATTGAGTGTTGAAGTGATAAACCACTTAACGAGACGGAAACTAGGCAAGGACTTCACCTTTATGTCCCTATCCTAATGGTTCACTAAGTTTGTTGTAAACTGTATGGTGAACAATAAACACATACTCCCCAAAATGTTTGATGTGTATAACACAATTGAAATAAGTTTCAAGAGAGATAGTGGGAGTTTAGGGACCATGACTAATGTAGTCAAAGGTGAAAGTCAAATAAAGAAGATAAAAATAACTCCAAGGGAACAAACTTTCTTTATGAAAGGATGGACATTGGAAGGGGTATTTGCAAGAAATGTCTTGCAAGTGTCAAGAACACACCTTTCGAAGGTGTTGTAAATTGTTCTTGAATAGTTCAAAACAGTTGGTTCTTCTACTTGAATGCTTGATTCCGTATTAGTAACTATGTTTTACAATCGTTGTAAAAGTGTGACTAATAAGAAGTAGAAGATATATGAGAGAAGAAAAGGTACTTCACATTCGGAACGTGGATAAAATATAGATCTCTGCGAAGGCAGATAGTACTTACTTCCTCATATGAACTACCAAAGAAATTGGAAAAACCAAAGATTGTCTTTACATTCCAATTTTAAGGAATTTAATTCCGTCACTATAGTAGAGATGGATGAATGTTTTGTTTGACAAAACATTGTTCTTTATTAATCAATGATTGGATTATAGTAATCTAATTGATTGTCTCTATAGTAGAGATGATATGGTATTGTTAACTGTTTAGAATATAATGATGCTTAAAACCCAAAAGGTTGCAAGGTAGTGACTAATCCCAACTAAAGTTGTGATACCTCTAAAACATAAATTACGAGTTGGTCATAGATGGATGCTTTGGATCGTTAGATCCGGATCCAATACCTTCTTGTTAAAATTGTATAGAGGCGAAATGTTCGAATCTTTATTCTTTTGGAAAGAAGAAAGAATCACAAAGTTGTTGAGGTTAATTCACTTAGATGTTAGTGGCACTTGTCCACAAACATAATACTACTCATGTTGTATAACATTCACCGAAGATCACTCTCGGTTGGACTATAGTTTATTTTGAATAAACACAAGTCCGAATACTTTGCAAAAGTTTTCAAAGAATTCAAGAAATGTAAGTTGATGAGTAAGACATCTAAAGTATTTACCTCCTTAGATTTGATCCAAGGAAAAGAAACACTTTAGATGAGTCTCCTTGAAAGATATCAAGGAAAGAAGCATCATAAGATAATAAATTTCTCCATTAAGGAGAAGAACGAACTCGAATAAGATTTAGTTCGTTAGATGTTATCTATTACCCATATATAGGATATATACTTCTAAAACAATATGATTGTCAATTAGAAGATCTTCCAAATTTTACATGACTCCATAAGATGTAGTTGGAAAGAAAGACAAATCTCAAGCATGTTAAGATTTGGGGTTGTGAGCTAATAAGCAATATTTGTTTGATAACAATCTTGTGGGATATCCTTAAATTAACTTTTGGATATCGCTTCTATAAACCAATTAACAAATGTTGTTTTGTTGGGTAGTTCATTGTAATCCTACAATGTGATTTGCCTAAAAGCAAATGAACGAGAGATAGAACTCAAAGAATGGGTTCTTTGAGAGACAAGAAAGTAATCAACAAATATAAACAACCTAGTTCCTATACCAAAAGCTCCAAGGTAGTCGAGAAGGATTTATAAACCGTCAAAGTTGAATGGTTTGAACTTTATGACTATGTCATAGAGTTGCACCTTTTAATTCGAAAGAAATAAGAATGAAAATCCTTATGACTACATTGAGTGTATATACGATATATACTCAAGGAAATGGTAAAGTACCATTTGACCCGAAATAATGAAACCCCCATAGCTAATTGGTAGCTTAAGGTGACTGCAATCAAAGAGAATGGTTGACTTTGAAGAAACCATCTTTGACGTAGTCTTGTTTTTCAATTAATTCGAAGATAGCTAGCTACAACTAAATGGTGATTCAATGTTTGGACATTATATGGGTTTCCGAAACCATTATTAAGATAGTCTTGATAATATATATGTCTAAAACTATGAATCACAAGACATATAAGTTGTAGAGATCCAACCATCATGAATCTTAGCAAGCTAGTGGGAGCTATAAGCATCTTATGAGAAAAGGATCAAATCGTTTGATTTCTCATAAAGATGTAAATGAATCTTTTGTTTACTAGGTTTACAAAAGGTTAGTGGGAGTTAATCATGTTCCTAAAATTTAAATATATATGATATATTAATTTTGGAAAGGAAAAGAATACTTCTTCATTAAGTTATAACTTTAAAACATTATATGAAGATAGAATGTATATGGGAGTTAATCATGTTCCTAAAATTTAAATATATATGATATATTAATTTTGGAAATGAAAAAAAATACTTCTTCTTTAAAGTTATGACTTCGAAACATTATATGAAGATAGAATGTATATGGGAGATATAGTCTATATACATGGGATGGAAATCTATAATGATATATTTCATGATATAATTGGATTATATCAATCTCTAATAATAGACAATAGATGCTAGGAAGTTTCTCATATGATGATAAACTTCAATTAGAAGGACACCTCTAGTGAGACTAAGAAGTTGCTCTTCTCAAAGAGAACGTACTCTTTGACTCCCAAAGAAATAATGCGTAAATAGAATCCTTTATGCATACGCATAAAGGTGATTTATGTATTTCATATTGTATGAAAAACATTGACATGAGTTGTACCTAGAACGGTACAAGACGATATCAGTGCAAGCCCAGGATCAGAACCATGGCAACTGTCAAGTGAGTCCTTAAGTATTTAAGAAATACTAAAGGATAGATTCCTCAAAGAATGAGGAAGAATTAGAGTAACGTAAAGGAAGCGTAAATGTATTAGATTATAAATCTAATCGATCATTGGATGTTTCTTCATTATGAATGAAGAGATAATCAGATATCTCTTTATTATGACTAAAGAGATATTTGGATGGAAACATTAAAGTAATGACTTTAGTGTGTTCCATTATGAATGCAAAATATATTGCCATATATAAGCTTACAACAATGTTGTTTGGATGGCAAAGTTCATTTATGAACTCTCTATTCGGTTCCAACCAGAAAGTGTATCTAGTGTACTGACACTATGACACTAATGGGGCGATAGCTCAAGCCAAGGAATCAAGGTCTCATCAAGGTCCGAACTCAAATGAGAGACTGAACCACATGATTGAGAATCATGTATAATGGTGACGTCATTATTCTCAAGGTTGCTTCTATGGATAACATATAGATATTCATTGTCTAGGCCTACTATTCAGCCATTTATGAAATGACTACGGAAGAGGTATCATCACTGATGACCAAGCTGATTGGCTCTAGTGCAAGTGGGAGATTGTTGGAAATGTGCCCTAAAACCAATCATATGATGATACTTTACGGACATTTCACATGTTAAACTAATCTAGTTTAATATCAAGGGCAAACATTATTGTTTGAGCCGTCTCATATAAATGTTATATGCTTAAACGATAAGTCCAAGGAATATGTGATTGGGAGAATGCAATCTAAAGAAGTTAGATTCATGAGACCATTCTTTCGTAGACACATCCTAAACGTTCCTGATCATAGGATTGCCAATTGGGCATTGACAGTCCGTTAAGATCAGTACGTGCTATGTCTTCTCTCAGGGAGAGTGACTAGTCTCGAGTCATTGGTGTGTGTGACATCAAGACAAGTACGTAGGTGCTCAATAGAGAATGAGTTCACTGAACACGATCAACGAAGAGTTCTCATATTCATGTCACATGAGAACTCATGGTTGGGATAATGCAAAGTAGTCCTTTGACCTGAGGCATCATAGTTGTCTTGTGGTTAAGTCCTTGATCTTTGATTATGTCAAAGTCACTCCATCAGAAGAGTGTCCACAGCATAGTTGGGGTTAAGCCACTTAGCTATGGAGGCAAGTGAATGCGCAACAAGGGATCTCTAACCTTCAAACCGTTTTGGGGAGAATACTCTATGATATGATTTAGAATCTCTGGCCAGAGTATGAATGAGATTTAGGAAAGTCGTTCCAAATCACATTCAAGGTAATCATATAAGCACACGAATCACATTGGATAGTAGACATGAATAAACTATCAATCCAAACAATGTGGTCAAGAGTATTGTATTAGAGAAAGACCGTATTGCATTTGTAATCCTAAACTGAATAGGTTCTCTACCTCTTCTGATTAGCTTGGGTAACCATGATATGCTGCTAGGTGTCACTCTTGGTTTGTGGAAGCCCTAAACGTGTATAAACACTAAAGGGAGAATTGAAAGTAAGTTTCAATTCACAATCGATTTGAAAGAGTTTTAATCGTCCACTGCCTCGCTAAAAGGAACCTAATAGATCGTACACCGTGTAAGGTGGAGATTGAAGAAACAATGGAGATGAGTAAGAATAATTAAATGGTTTAATTATTTATGGCAAGGATTAATTAATATGTTAATTAATCAAACGAATAAGTTCGTTAAAGACCTCGGGATAGTTTTGGACCTTAAGGCCCAATGGGCTTCGAACGTCAAGCCCATTGACTTAAGTTGTATGACAATTTAATGAATAAAGATTCACAAAGGCCCAAAAGCCCAAATCCCTTATGTGGCCGGCCATGTGTGTTGAATTAGGGTTTTTGGTTCTTTAGGTCATTTAAAGAAGTGACTATATAAAGAACTTTATAGCCTAAAATTCATTAAGGGTTTCTTTTAGGAAATTGGAGAGAACACAAAGCTCTCATTTCTCTCTAAAGAGGCCGGCCCCCCCTTGGAGGGATTAGCTAGCAATCCCACTCCTCCAAGGTCGCTCATTTCTTCTCCAATCTAACCTTGGTGTAGACACTTAGAGGTTCTCAATTTTGGGAACTTGGGGAACCATATTCTTCCATCCAAATCCATGGATCTAAGAAGCAAGGAATGAAGGCCCTCTCTTTGGGTGATTAGCCTTTGCTTATGCAAAGAGGAATCTACAAAGGTATAAATTTCTCAACTCACTTTGATTTGAGTTGAGTCTTGGTTCACCAATCTACTAGGCTTTGAATTTCATGGGTAATGTTTTGTTTTTGAATGCATGCAAGCATGATTCTGCCTTTTAATTGTTAAATGCATGCTATAGATGTTATTCAAATGAACATGTTTTCACAAAATCATCCTTCAAGTTTAACCCATCACCCATCAATTCACCTAAATTTTTCTAAGAATCTGTTTAAATTGTTCTTTCTTTGTTTTCCTTATTTTCGTCGAAAACCAAAATCCCCTTTATTTTATTAAGTCATATTAGTTAGTACTTGTTTTAGATTGTGTTTTTAAGTGTTTTAAGTCAAGATAAAATCAATTTTCGTCCAAACTTTGTGTTAGTGGCAGAAACTGCCTTAGAGTTGTTTTTAGGCAGTTTTGAGTCTCTATAATCTGTTTTGAGTCTTGTAGGTTTAATTTCATGCTTTTAAGTTTGTTTTCACATATTTAAGTCAGTTTCATGTGTTTTAGCAATCCCTCCTAATCCCCGGCCTAGAACGATCCCTACTTACATTCTTTACTACAATTGACAATAAGAGGGTTTAATTTATGTGTTAAGTTATTTTAGCATCACAAAGTGGTAGCCATTTTCTTGATCGAGTAATAAGATGAATATTCTTTGGTGAAAACCAAAGAAAATTTGTCGAAACTTCGGATAAATTGTGGCGGCATGGTGTAGAACCAATCTTGTGCCTCACCTTATAGAGTGGTAGCAAATATCTTGCACATGAGATGGTCGTTGTTTTAATAGAGGATCATTGCGCTTTGGTAGTGCTTTAAGTGTCTTTGGGTCTCCATCCCCTTTGAATAATGTGAAATGCGGCATGCTGAACTTGCATGGATGCTCTGCCTACTCGATCTCGTCCGTGAAGGGTGACCTGTTTATGTTGGTCATGTCCCATTGTAGTGCCTCATTAGTGACCTTGTTGTGTTGGAAATCGCACAATCATGGTTAGAAGCCTTTCTACTTCTTCCGGAATTTTCCTTTGTTGAGGTAAAGGAGCTTCTGGCTGCCCCTGGTCTGACCTACTGGTCTAGGTTGCTCTTCTATGTGCTCAGCTTGTCTATGCCCCGACTGCGGTGCATGTGGTTCGTTCTTAACAGGTGAGGGAATTCTTCGTAGGTTGCTGGTTGAACTTAAGCCGGACTGAGTGACTGCTTCTCTCCGTCATTCGTGCTGCCTACTCCGATGTAAGGTAGATGATGCTCCTTGCAGGTCTAGCCGCAAATAAACATTTCGCTTAGAAGGTTGCTCATGTTGACTATCAGAATGTGGCCTTAACTATGAATGTATGCTCGTCTGTGGGCCTAGTCGAGAGTGCACGCTCCTTCGAGCACTAAGATGGGAGTATACACTATCTCGGGGGCCCAATCGGGAGTGTATACTGCCCGAACGCTCGGTTTATCGCTAATCAGGTGGCTACTTGCTGGGATGTTGTTGGAGAGGTTGTTCGTCTGCCCTTGTCCTACTGCAGGACACCTTATTGGGGCACATTGCATCTTGGTGCACTGCAAAAGCTAATTCACCAAGGTCATCTGATATGCAAGAGCGCTCGTCAATTCTATGACCTGTCGAGACAAGTGTTTTTCTCTATTTAAGTTGGAAGAGCTTGGAAGGAATGCGTCTCCTTGAACAGTGGAAGTGTGGTAGACTCTGAGCACGAGATTTAAGTTGGAAAATGTCAAATCCGCGAAGAAATGTGGTGAAAATGTCCCTAGTTCAATTGTAGGCCCAAAAATTTGAAGTCAGGACAGTTAAACTAATCTTGGACCAATTTAGGCTGCTTAGAAGGCCAAGAGAGCAGGCTAGGCCATAGAAGTGGGCTGCTTGGCATGTGGCGCACGTAGGTGCGAAGCTAGGGCTCAGCTTGGCAATGCGTTGGGTTCGCGTCAGGTTGAATGGTTCGTGCTATCTTGCCTTGGGCTTGGGCCCATATAAACTTGAATGGCATGGCTTGGGCCATGGTTGTGGTGTCGTGGGCCTTGCCGAGGGTGGTTGCCATTGTGGTTGCCACGGTGGTGCCTCGTGGGGGTGGTGCCGTTTCACTCATCGTTGTGTTGTGCCTCGTAGATCGCCATGGTCCTAATCCTTGAACGTTGGAATTTCCGTTCGTCGAGGTTTCCGAATCTCTTGCCATTGTACTTTTCTTTTACATTTTATAGAAGATTTTTTAAAATAAAAACTCCAAGAATAAGAATGCACGAAAAATCTACAAGTGAACAAGAAAACGAAAAACCTTGAATGTGAGAGTCTTTTACGAGCGTTTGATCAAGACCTCTCAATGAAAGCACCAATTTGTGGATGCAAATTTCTTCCTTCTTGTTCTTGGACAAAATTGCACCTACAAAACAAATAACACCTTAGGCCAAGGCCAAGAGCCTCACGTGCCCACGATAAATGGGGGGGGCTTTGGCCAAAGAACCTCTGATGCCAAAGTTAGAATTTTGAGGGAAAAGTGTTTGGATAATTTAGAGAATTTAGCAAGAGAATTGGAATTGAGTTTTGGAGAAAATGAGATGGTATTTATAGGGGTGTGGCCGGCCCCTTTGGAAGGATGAGGATCAGCCACTTGGATGGTTTTTTGGGTGAGATTCAAGATTTGTTAGCTAATTAATAAATTAATTAGGTAATATATTAATATAATTAGAAAGCAATAATTTGGGGGTTACCTTGTGGAGAAGATTTGATGAGGATGGATTAAATAGGTTTTGAATAAATACCTATTTTGGGCACTTTTGACTTGATTAAGGTATTATTGTCCACTGCTCGTGCGTAGGAGTTGCGGTGTTCCTCGAGGGTAATTTTGTCCTTTTCACCTTAAAATCCACGTGTCGCCTCCATATTCTTCCTGATTTTTTTTGGCTCCACAATGCACAATCAAAAAGGTCCACTTAAAAGCCTTCTTTTGTTGCATGTGATCTCCACTTCTCTTCGCACCAAATTTATGATTGTTCATCTTCATCACAGATTGTTAATTTTTCTTATCATCCTAAGTAACCATACTTTTGTAGTATATTGGCTCCTAGAAAAATCTAGGACACCTTTAATAACCATTCAATTTTTGGTTTTTAATTTTTAATTTTTATGTTTGAAACATGGGGAAAATATGAAGCAGCAGGAGGGATGAAGAATGATGGTGAAAGGGAGAGAAAAATTAAAGAAGGAATGAAAACAAAATTTTAAAAGTGAAAACAACTTGAAATAGTATTAACTTGATGTTATCAAACGGCACTTAGTTACATATGTTATTGCCAATTATAGTCCCTATCCGATCATATTGTGTGATCCATTTAGTTGCAAATGTTCAAATTATAGTCCCTTCACTACGTTTGTTGTTTATTGGTCTCATAAATATCCGATCATACTGTAGTGTGGGGAGTCTAGGGACAAAGATTGATCCACATTGCAACAAATCAAGGATCATTACTCACGAATTTTTATTCGAAGACTACAATTCTAATTAGATTATAGTTTAGAGACTAATGAATCTAATTTTCAGCTTTCGAAAATAGTTCGGAAACAAGGTGTATTTTATTAATCAACTTCAGATAATGAAATGAGTGGTGCACCTCAGTACGTAGTTAATACCAACTCCCTTGTCAAATATGGTGTCTTATTTCTAACGTAGGATTTTTCAAAGTTAGTGGTGTGATGAGAGAAGACAACATATATATGGGTAAATTACACTTTACCACCTCAAGTTTGGGGTCCATTTTAATTTCTTACAACATCTTTAAAACATTTCAATTTCATAACTCAAGTACTATTTTATTTCAATATAATACATCTGTTACATTTTCCATCCATTGATCCATTAAGAGTTGACATGGCTGCCAAATTTGTGCCACGTGGCAAAAAAAATAATTTTTTAATTTTAAAAAAAACCTGAATCTTCTCAAAAAAAAAAAAAAACTGAAAACACAGAACCCCACCCCTAGCTCCCCCGCAACCTCTCCCCACCCTTCTTCTCCTTCCTGAGCCTCCCAACCACCTCCCTCTCCTCCATTCTCTTCACCTCCCCTCCCATCCAAAAACCCACCCCCACCTTCCCTGAGCCCCTTCTCCTCTTCACCCCCACCCATTTTCTCCCTTCTCTCATTTTCTCCTTTCTCTCATCTGCAAACTCAAGAATTTAACTACATGAATTTTTGCCCAATCCCCAAAAACCCTTGTGCCAATAGAATTCCCAAAACTTTGACACCCATAAAAAAATCCAACACCACCCACACCTGGAAATTGGGTTTTGGAATCACATGCCTTTATCAGCCACCCAAAAACCTTTAAAAAAATCAATCAGAATCGCGTCAAACATGCCCCCAAAATCCAAAAAAGAAAACAAAATCCAATTACAATCCCCCAATTCAATCTCCTTTTCTCTCCTCTCTCTCAACATATTCAAACATACACACACTAACCCCATAACTCTCTTTCTCTCTCTCTCTCTCTCTCTCTCTCTCTCTCTCTCTCTCTCTCTCTCTCACTCATTTTTCCACAGTGATTTATGTTGCCTTCAATTACGACTTTCCACCACAGTGATTTTTGTCGCCTTCAATTAAGGCCCGGTGGACAAGCCCAACGACCCCATGGACGAAGACATCGCCAGCCCCGCCGCCGTCTTCTGTATCAGGCTCAAGCAGCCCAGGTCCAATCAGCATATGAGATAAGGGAGAATGGAAGTGGGGGTGAAAAGGAGAAAGGGCTTGGGGAAGGTGGGGGTGGGGTAGGATAGGAGGGGAGGTGAAAAGAGTGGAGGAGAGAAAGGTGGTTGGTAAGCTCAAGAGGGAGAAGAGGGGTGGGGAGGGGTTGCAGGGGAGGTGGAGGTGAGGTTCTGCATTTTCAATTTTTTTTTTTAATTAAAAAAAAATTTTCCCATATGGCACAAATTTGGCAGCCACATCAGCTCTTAACGGATCAATGGATGGTAAATGTAATGGATGTATTATATTGAAATAAAATAGTACTTGAGGTATGAAATTGAAATGTTGTAAAGATGTTATAAGAATTTGAAATCGACCCCAAACTTGAGGTGTTAAAGTGTAATTTACCGTATATATATATATATATAAGTGGTTTTTTAACTTTAATCCTTGAAGAAAATTGAAATTTAATAAAAATCTAGTGTTAGATTACATATTGATTATAGTCCCTTGATGTGTCTTAATTCAAATTGAGGAATGTGTATTTTACACTATTCTAAAAATTCCTGACTAGTGCCGCCTAAGAGCTAGGTGGCTGGCTATCGCCCCGATTAATGCCTAGACGTTTGAAAAATAAGAAAAGGTGCCTAAACCTGCTGAGGCGCCCGTCTAAACCCCCTAGGCACTCATCTAGCCCGTACAAACTATCCTAGACAACTGCCTAGGTTGCAATTCACTTAGAAAATAGATAACTTTCCTTTTGCATTTTATTGTTTTTAATAAATTGTAAGAGACTTATTGAACACTTAAATAAACACACATTATATGTTTGCTCCCCATGTTTTCATTATGTTCCAATACTTCATAATATATATGTCATTCTATTTTCTAGTTTATGATGAAATTATATATATTTTAAGTATAAACGGACATTTATTTACAAGAAATACAATAGAGTTACTTAAATCTGCCTAGTTCGCCTAGGCGCCCGCTTAGCCACCTAGTCGCCTAGGCACTAGGCCCCAGCTCGCAGCTCGACTAGCGCCTAGTGTCTTTTAGAACCTTGGTACTATTTTATTCAATGTCTTCCGTTAAAATATTTAAATTTATTAATATACACATTTTAATTTATTTTTTGACCAACAAAAGTTTTATTAATTTATTAATTTTATTTAACATTCTTCAAACTTGAAGACACAATTAATGTACCTAAATGTTAATTCTGAGATGTACTATATTAAATTAATGTACCTAAATGTTAGTACTGAAATGTATGCACCGAAATATAGGCATCGAAATGTATAACATTGAATTAATGTATCTAAATGTGTGCGCTGAAATGTATGCACCAAAATGTATTATATTAAATTAATGTACGTAAATATTTGTATCGAAATGTATGTACCAAAATGTGTGTATCTAAAGTATGCACCGAATTGTGTTGTAATGAATTTAATGTACCAAAATAAAGAAGACAAAGTATATCGAAATATATTGTATAACAAAAATTAGTTTGTTTAAATGTTTTTTTTTTGTTTTTGAGTTGAAACGGTAGTGGTTTATTAAGATAGAAAAAATCTCATATAGATTCTAAGAGTGCCTCCACACTCAAGTCTGGAGTCTCCTCAAATCAAAGGTAGAAGAAATAGCTAATTTGGCCATACATTGTGCCGCAACATTGGCGGTACGACGAACATAACAAACTTGCGAATCCTCAAAGCCCCGCAAACTAGCTCGATTGTCTTCTACTAATAAATCCATGTGCAAAGACCCTTGTTTAAGGCTTCCAATAGCTTGAACAACCTGCAAATAATTGCTTTCCATAATAATTCGTGGCAAGTTATGTTGCAGAGCCCAATAAACACCATCACAAACAGCAAGTAGCTTCACAATCGTGGGATTCGATGCAGGGGATATTTGATGAACGAAACCTCCAGCATAGCTACCGGCTTTGTCGTGAAATACCGCACCTACACCTCTTAGATTCGTAGCAACAAGAAAGGAACCATCCACATTGATTTTCACCCACCCAGACGGAGGGGGACATTAGCATGACGGAGTGTGCAGCGAGCGAGAGTCGAGGTAATTTTGGCCTTGATGAATTCATCCAATTGAAGCTTAGATAAATGACTAACCAGAGCCGGGTTTTCAACTTTACCATCCCAGAGCAAAGAGTTCCTAGCACGCCATATAGCGTGAATGAGAATTAACAACAAAGCTAACTGATTTGTGTATAAATACTACACACATGAAGACATCCAGTCACACAGAGGACTATACCGGAGGCCTTGAACCTAAATTTAAATGGGAGGAGAAAAAAACCACTCATGCAAATGGACAATCACTGAACACGTGTAGCGCTGACTCCTAATATGAACTACAAAGAAGATAAGTATTGTCCACCGCCACTCTTTTTTTCTCCAAATTAGCACGGGTAGGCAGAATATCAAGACAATCCCTCCAAGCACACATTTTCACTTTACTAGGGACATTAGATTTCCAAAGAGCTTTCCACATATAGACACTAGTAGAACTTGGTTGCGAATTAGAAGCCTCATTACACAAATTGAAATAAACTTATAAGCACTGTTTACCGAGACTAAAGCTTTCAAATCATAATGCCACATCAATTTATCCGAGGGTAATCTGTAGTTCAACGGGGTTGCAAGTATCATAGTAGCATCCCTTAAGTAGATAAAAGGCATACACTATGTATGTTTTTTGAAAAAAAAAATTAAAAATTAAAAAAAAAACAGAAAAAGTAGAAAGTGGGAGAGAGAAAGTGAAGGAATAAAATTATGGTTCTATGTAGGTGATGGAAGGAAAAAAAAACAAGAAACATTTTTTTTGTACAAATTTACATTTCTGCCTATGATTTTATATGGTATTTTTATTAAATTGTAAGTAAATGACTAATTGTCTTTTTATTCTTTTTTTTGTTGACAAACTAGCTTATATTAATATACAGTTTAGATTATTTAAACACCATTATTTTCTTGCAAGCAAACTTTAAAATTGACTCATTGAGTCCTTTAGGGCACGTTTGTTTGACAAGATTAGCAAGGCTTGGACTGGACTAGACTATAGTCCTGTGTTTGGTGTGCATCCGGATTAGCTTTAATGAGCTTAACCCGGACTCGCGTGGACTAACGACCTCCTTAGCCGTTTTTCGCGAGGAACCCCAAAATTGGGCGGACTCGTAAGCCAGAGCAAACCGAGAGAGATCTTCCCTTCGTCCTCATCGTTGCCTTCCCTTCGTCCTTCGTCCTCATCGCTGCCTTCCCTTCGTCCTCATCTCAGCGTCCCGTCGAAGCCGGTGCGGAAGACGAGTTCCGTGGCCAGAGGGGTCACAAGTACCGCCCCGTCGTCGACAACGATCGGGCCGTGCTCGAGATGTAGCCCATGGATCCTTCCTCCTCCTCTTCTTCGTCGTCTTCTCTCCCGGCTCACCAGGCTTCCCTCAAGTATGTGTGTTTTCTGTATCTGAGACTTAGGGATTTGAATGGTGGTTTAAGAATGAATTTTGATGCGTTATGCTTTTGGTTTAATGGGTTAATTGTCGAAAATGAGTTAAACCCACAAGTTCACTTGATGATTTAAGCTTTGTGTATGGTGAATTCTTGTCTGAAATCGAACATGGGTTAAACCCAGAAGTGCAAGTTGATGCTTTAAGCTTTGTGTATTGTTAATTCTTGTCGGAAGTCGAAAATGAGTTAAACCCACAACTGCAATTGATGCTTTAAGCTTTGTGTATTGTTAATTCTTGTTGGAATTCGAAAATGAGCTAAACCCACAAGTGTAATTTGATGCTTCAAGCTGCTTTGTGTATGACGAATTCTTGTTGGAAATCGAAAATGAGTTAAACCCACAAGTGCCCTTGCCAGAATGTTGTTTCTTAAGTGAACTGAGCTATTGAATTCAAAAAATGGGAAATCATAAGATGCTTGGATTCTGAATCCTAATATAAAGCTCTGCCCAAATAGGAGAGTGCTGATCCTGTTACAGCACAAATTTGGGTTAGACTGATGAAACTGTTGGGGGTGGTTTAGGTTTAACTTAGAAAATCTTGTTCCTTACAGCACAAGTTTAGGTTTAACAGTTCTTTTTTTATTATCCTGCTTCTTAGTCCGAGACTGCACCAAACGCTTCACTAAGTTAGTCCAGCTTAGTCCAGTCTAAGTCAGTCCAGCTTAGTCCCTGCAGCTAGTCCAGTCCGAGACAGTCCGGCGCAACAAACGCACCCTTAGAGTTTTGTTTGAGGCACCATATTTTTTATGTTAGGTACCCAGACTTGCGTGCAGTTGTTTTGAGACGTTAGCCAAAATGAAAATCCAGCATAGATGACTATTCTAATCTTCGTATAAAATTATAAGCGGATCCAAACGATCAAAGATCTAGAAATCAATTGTTAATGTCAAACATAATAATAGTACAAGTTGGGTCTATGGTTTCTTGTTCTTCCAATTGGTATTTAACCTTTTTTCTAGACAATAACAGAAAATTATTGTGATGTTGCTACATTTGATGTGAAATCCCATCCTTGAATTTCACTATTTAAAATTATGTATCTCGTATTTCGAATTCATATTCTTAGTTTCGACGCTTTCATATTTACAGCGTATATTTTTTTTTCATAAGTAAAAGGACAAAATTGCCCCTATTATATTAAACGGAATTCTTCGTGGACATATTTGATCCTTTCATGATTTTTCAAATTTCTATACATATTTGGATAGTACGTGTCGATACAAACGTGTGGACGTAAACGGAATGTAGAGTTATAACGAAGGAGTTATAAATGATTGAAGTTGATGGCAAAATGGTCCTTTAATTATTAATCTAGAAGACTCCAGATTTGTTGGAAAAAGAACAGCTGAGATGAAGCCACGTGTGTGGCTGTGATGGAAAGAAGAGAAGAGAAATGAGAGAAAGGATGGAGCGTGAGGGCCAATCAGAAAACAAAGTAAAAAGGGGAAATGAGGGAGAGAAACTACCCAATCCGGATCATCTCTTTGAACCGTTTCAGACTTGGTTTTGACCCGGTTCCTGGTAACAGTTTTCGTCGATTTTCATCGATTTTTTTGGCGAATTTCCCTCAACCGTCACTTGTACACTCCACCCCGACCTCTACTCTCCCACTTCCATAAAAAATCTGAGATTTTTTGGCCTTGATTTTGTGAAACCCGCATGGTGGGTGCGACAGGTTCAAGGGCGGTAATCAGATGATTCTGAAAGCCTCATTGTTGACCACCATCCATTTTCAACTCCTCTTGAGTCCAGGAACAAAACCCAGGGGTGGGTTGAGGCGTCGGAGCTTGTTTGGAGTCGAATCAAGAGCACTTGTTGACCCTAAAAACTACCAAGCCTACGTGGTGCGCAGGCCGAGTAATCTATGAGCTAACTACGTCCTTCGGTTGAATGCGGGGAGTGCCAACTCGTTGGCCGAGCTCGGCCGAGGAGTAAAATATGCTGATGTTGTGATGAGTGCACGGCCGACTTTTGCGTCTCATGATTGGAACCGAAGAAGGAACACGTCTCGGCCTCTTGGGTTCTCAAACCTGAAGACAAGGCTACTATTCTTACGAAGCTCACAAATCATCGTCGTCGGATTCGGTCACAGTGATGGTATTCGTCAGAGTAAACTCACGCCAAATCGACACCAAAGTGTAAGGGCACAAATACTCAAAGCGAATATATGTCTTAACAATAAACGTGGTTCGGCCGTCAGAATGCCGAACTCTAAATCCCACTTAAGAGTATCCAATCATAAACTAACTCGGCGTGCAATGTGCCGAGCCTAATAAACTGTAACACCTCACTTCGCTGAGAAGGCTAATGAGATGACCTGGACCAATAAGGATTCGGGAATCCTTTTCAACCGCGACTTGGATAGATAACCAGTCACCCTCAACGCAGTGCTATCTATACAGACTGAAGATGTTGCGAGACCGGCTGGTTCTACGGTGACAGTGCTATCTATGCCGACTGAAGATATCACTGGTTGCCTTCACAGTGTTGTTTATCCAAACTGAATGTGTGTCGACGGAAAAAGAAAAGGAAAAAATATCAAGGTTGTTGAGAGAATTTGCACAGGGCAGTTGTGTGTTGAATTGAAGGGCCTCTTCCCGTTGTTTATAGCTTGCTATTTATAGAGATCTACATACCTAAGTCATGGAAACCAATCCCAATTGCACTATGACTCTGAGTCTCTATTTGTTGCCGACGACCACACACTTATCACATCAATCAAAACTTGACCCCATATTTTCCATCCTGACCGTCCAATATAACCTTTTCGAAGACTCAACCCAATTGCGTCATCACCATGCAATCTATTTATCTAGATTCTTGGCATCCTGCTAAGGATATTCAGTGGTTCCATTTATTCCACCACCACATCATGATCTTATCCAATCCATGCATTGATTTCGGCATGCATGGGTTTCACCTTTATCTTGAACCAAAATATATGATGAGGCCACGTGCTTTCTTGATGACATATATTGAATTTTAAACATAACTCTAAGCCACGTGGGTTTCTCTGCCAAAACGTTGCATGCATGCTCCATTCACTTTTATTAACTCAAATGGATAATCACAAACCACCCAATTCAATTGTGATTCAACCCAATCTCCACTTGTTGCATGCTTTTCAAATCAGATAGACTAGCTCAATCCATTATCCAAGCAAAAAGGCACAACTTTGTAAACTTCCACAACTCTTACACCATGTTAATCCCATTTCATCCCGATATCCTTAAACTCAAAAAATCTCTCTTAAGATAATTACCATAATTAAAATTAATAGTAATATCAAGAAAAAATCAGTTTAGTCTTGGAGCCATCTTATGGTTTCAACGTAACGGGCCGATAGCATAAAATCGGGTCCAAACAGCACCCAATTCTAGGGTTACCGGCAGATCAAGGGTGATTTGAGGTGTTTCCTGGCTGAACTAAGCTTCGACCTAGGTATGAAAATTGTTCCCCTTAACCTGCTTTACATTCTGTGAAATTTGGTAATTTTTGGAAATAGTTGAATTTTCCAACGAGTCAAGGTAGCTAGCCGCCGCGTGCCATGGCACGTGGGCTGAGACCCCGCCTGACCTTCCTAGGATAATTTTGATACCCCGATTCCATATTTTACATCTGTGTAGTGAAATTTTGAGGTTTTAATGTAGTTTCGTAATTGACCACCTAGTTGGCCGTCACCTGATTATTGTACGAATCGACAATTCGACCGTTGGATCATCACCAAACTTTAATATGTTATAGAACGTAATATTTGAGGATGTTAAGAGCTGACGGATCAGGAATCCGACATACGGATCTTCCCGAATTGGATTTCTAAGTTTGTAAAACTAATTGTTGACCGCCACCTAATTCTAACAATTGGCAAAGATCCGACCGTTGGATCGCGCTGAGATTTTAGTATGTTATTTTATGAATATAATGAAGACCTTAGGAAGTTACGGATCCGAAGTATCATGTGCGGATCTTCCGGATTGAATTGCTAGGATTGTGGACCCCACCATTGATTGAGAGTTGACTTTTGGTCAACATGTCTCGAACCATTTGAAATACTAAAATTAGTATTACTAGAGACTTAGTGAGGCTTTGCGGGCTTATCTCGATGAGTGACCTTAATATATGTGTGATATTGTTATTACCCTCAAACATTCCCGTGCTAGTATTCTTTGTGGATACAACATGGATTTCTAAATTATGTTTTATGCTAAATAATTGTTTTTAGGCTTTTTAGCCAAAATGGTCCCTGAGATTTGTACAACACATAACTTTGATCTCTGAGATTTAAAATCAATAGAAATGATCCATGAGATTGTCCACCATCCATAATTTTGGTCATTCCATTAAAAAGCTCCGTTAAGTTGAGGGTATTTTTGTAAAATTAGCCCACAACCCCTCTTTCAACCCTTTATTCCCCAAAACCACATCCCTACCAAATCAACAATGAGCTCAGTCTTTGGCCTCGGAATCAAAACCCCTTCTTCAACACACAACACCAAGTCCCTCCAATGCTCGCACCCGACAACATACTGAAAAAGGCCTCATCTCCTCAACCTTCTACTTCCACAACATATAAAGCTCCTCAATTTCCACCTTTAGCCTAACGCTTCATCGTTGTTATCAACGTTTTTGGTTTCTTCAATTGAGTCCTCCATGAGCCATTTGAGCTCTCTACGCAAAAGGGTCGAGTCCGGCATTACTCTCTACTGTTGATAATTCCCCAAAATAATGGCAGGTCCACCATTACTCTCAGGACCAATAACCCCATCACTAACAATCGCCAAACATACAACCCCCGAGCTCGAAACCAGCGAAAAGTAATTCTTCAATGGCAGCTCCATCTTAGCACCCCCTTTGAACTAGAAAACCAATTCTGGAAACTCCAATTTTTCCTCTTTCGAAATATCGAAACAGGGTCTCAATCCCGTTTTGGTTTCCAAGTCCTTTGCTCTCATGTAATTTTCCATCTGTGACTAAAACCCTTGTGCCACAGTTTCTCCATGAACGTGATGGTAGATCTAGAAACCACGATCGTCCTGCCATGTTGTTGGCTCCGGGGACGAGAAACTTGTATGGAATCTTCACGTGCTTCTTGCCCACGATGATTTTTCTGAGCATTATGTAGTAATACTCGCGAAATGCAGAGTTTGGAAGACCTGGGTTTTTATGAAAAGGCCTGTAGATCGAGCTCTAAGCTTTCATTTCGTTTTTTCTGGTCGACGAAATGGAGGGTTCATCGGCGCTGCTGTTGCCAGTGTACAGAACAAGGTCGTTGCTTTATAGGGTATCATCAAATTTATGGGAGACTAAGCAATAAGAGAATTTAGAGAGCTTCATTTGGGACGGCAACGATTCCGGTCCGCGGTCAAATCCAGTGATTCCAGCGGGTTACTGGATGGAGAAAAACGAGTAGCCCATGAGAAAATCAGGGACAATTTTCTCGGGAAAATTTAGGGACTTGGAAAGTAAAATCCCAACTGTTATAAGAGAAATGAGAGCAAAATGGTGAAAAAGAAAGTGGAGAATTTTACAAAAATACCCTTAACTTAACGGAACTTTTTAACTGAATGACCAAAATTATGGATGGTGGACAATCTCAGGGACCATTTATATTGATTTTAAATCTCAAGGATCAAAGTTATGTGTTAAACAAATATCAGGGACCATTTTGGCTAAAAAGCCTTGTTTTTATAAAGTTGTCATCGATTTACTTTATGAAATGTTATGTGACTTGCTTATTGAAATGTTTATGAATTGTGTTTTAAAATATATATTTGAAATGTTAAGAAATGTGAGGGCTAGTAGAGGACCGTTTCCCTAGTGTCACGGGGTTAGGTGACACCGAGTCTGCACCATGTAGCAGTAGTACATGGATGGTCCTGCTTGGTTAATTCATGATGGGGGACCATATTATTTATGGATTGTGCTTGATTAATCCGCAATGGGAAATTCTTATGGCCATACATACTTAGGGGTGATCATGCTTGGTTAATCAGCTATGGGTGATCACTACCTAACAGTTTCGTAGGTGTGACCTTGCTTGGTTAATCCGCTATAGGGGGCCACTTCTTGTCTAGTTACTTATCTAGTCTTCGGCCGAACTGTGTCCCTCTAGCCCTAGTTTTTAATGCATTTATGAATGATAGTTTTTGAGAATCTTTGTGATTTGAATTAGAAAAGTCGTTGGATGTCTGGGTGACTCATTCGGAGTTTTTAAAGACTTGACTATGATTTCATAAGTATGAATTTATAATTGAGATTTATAAACTCTGATCGATGGTCCTTTTTTAGGGTTTTTTTATTAACACCCTATAATTTGTTGAATACACCCCACAATCAAATGTTTCTCAACAATTCCATTTTTACCCTTCTTTTTGTTAAATCCACCCTACCTTCTAGAAAAAAAAAATATATATATATATATATCTCACAACCAACCACCCTATCAAAGTATGAAACTTCGAATCATCTGAACCTTTGGAGAGGCAATAAGAGCATTGCATGTGCCTTGTTTTCTAAGGAACTCTTTTCTGCAGGTTTCTAGAAACTGTATTAGGAGTTCATTCCTAGCTAATTGCTTTTTCTACCAGTTTTGTTCTTATTTTGTACTTTTTCTTCTGGATAATATTTATATCCTTGCTTGGGAATTCCTGGTTGGACTTGGTATAGTTCTCAAATCGAAATTTGATATGACTATCATGCAAAAGAAAAAGAACCAAAATAAGTACAAAGATGATTATAATGATGCTGAGAAAATGCAAACAGTATAAATAAAAGGCAAGGATATGAACAATGGTGATGGACTGGGGAGTTTTATTTTAAGGAAAACTAATGAAAAGTGCTTGAAAACTTTGAGTTTTAACAACAAGGACAAAATAAAGGATAAAGTGAATAGTACCAAGATTGACTTTTAGTGTAAAAATGTGATTTTTCGTTAAAGTGAATGGTACCAAGAGATTTTTGTTAAACTTCCCTTTATTTCATGCAGGTTTAAATGAAGGGTAAATTTGGAATTATACAAGAAAATTTTGATTGTGGGGTGTTTTCATCAAATTGTGGGGTGTCAATAAAAAAAAACTCTTTTGTTATTATCACATACATTGTATTATTGTCACTCACCTAAACTTCGCAACTTATCTGAGTTCTTGTTGGCCGATGCACCATTTTCCTGGTGTAGGCACTGATTGTACAAGTGAAAGGTCTGAGTAGATTACGAGAGCTCGCTTGGTAATTTGATTCCGTTGAGTGGTTCGAAATCCTTGCTCCTTCTCATTTTCATAAGTTAGTCTAGAACCCTAGATTCGAGTGAATGAGAATTACCCACAATAGACCTTGAGAGTATAAATTAGATTTACCATGTTATTACTCACAATCCAAGTAGGGAATTATGTAGAGTTCTTTAATTAAATTCGTGAAATGATACATTATCTCATTAATTGATTAACGTAGTCAACTGTTAAATTGTGCATCTTTGATTCATGGAATTGATTAATTGACGTGATTGTGGAATGACGGATATGATTGTGTTTATGACTATATGAGTTGATCAATGTGGCTTGAGAATAGTTTTGTGCTTCGTTGGTTGTTACATGATGTGGATGGAGGTATCATGTTGAAAACATAGTGAGTTATATGATGGATGGAATGGAAATCTTGAATGTCATGTGGGTTTGTTAGGTAACTGAACCTAGTAATTTCATGCTTGTTAAGTTCTAATAATTGATTAAGGAATGCTATGTTTTTCAACTTGAACGTGCTGTGATAAACGTCAGAGTATAGTGAATGACGAACTATGAATGGCTTGATCCCTTCTTAGGGTACGTAGGCAATTTAACGAGGAGGTTAAATGTAGCCATAAAGTATACGAAAAATACTACGAAATTCGAATCTTAAGTTGTACTTTGTACATATCCCAAAGGTGGGGTATGTTACATATACGGATATTTGGTAACGTCACGTGTTGATCCTGGACGTATGTCGAGATCGAGGCATGACATTTGAGGCTTCCAATTCTTGATTGGACACTTATAAAAGGCCTTCGGAATTTGGATCGCATGTAAGTTAGAGGACACCATAAGTTAGATGTATGTCTGCTGCCTGTTGTCAGTTTGTTTCATTTGTTTAACTAATCTTTGTAAAACTTGTTGACAGTACAAGATTTGACTTGTTTGAGTGCCAACTTACATTTGCTTGATGATATCTTCCCATTTGGTGGACGTCGACATGGTTGGGTTGTCTATCTTGATGCCAACCTGTTTCTTTTATTGTTGGCACCTTTATAGTGTGCGTTGAGACTTTGGAGAGATGCAAATGATGCCATGTTTACCTTTTTCCTCTAAATTGTAGGGAATCTAATTCCTTCAAATTTAAAATTTAGATTTTAAAATTTGCATGGTCCCATTAAACGTTTAATTCTTCAACATTTGGTAATATAAACACAGGAATATCCTATAATCAAAGTTCAATTTTACTTTTTGATTCAAGTTACCTTTAAGTAAATGTGCCATAAACTATTGACATACTACATAGTGGCGTAGATATGGACAACCACATTTTAAATGATATTTACAACATACATAAATTTCTGGAATTTATGAAGTTTCTTGTTTGCCTAGTGCATAATTGGAATTTTAATGAAGATATAAATCCACAAATTGTAATCGCCTAAATTATAATGTAATTCAAATACAAAATCTACTTTATATCTAAATTCATCAATCTATAAACGAGAGAAATGAAACTTGGAAAATGCGGTGCTGGTCTTTAAGATGGTGGATGATTGCATGTGCAATGGTGGTGTCATTGATAGTGGTGAGGCACTGACAATGGTGGGAGTTGGGCTGATGGCAATTGAAATATGGTGGCATGGTAGATTAGGGGAGATAGTGGCGACAAAGATATGGGGCGTCGAAGGTGGTGAGCATTGGTGTGATGGAGAAATTTTTAGTTGTGATGGAAATACGGATGGTACATCACGTGTTTTTATATAAGTGGTAAAAAAATTTAATTTTTAAGTTATTAACCTTTTAACACACATATTTCACCATTTACATTTTGTTGTGAGTTATATATTAGTTAAAGTGTAAATAGTAGTTTATTATCACACATTGGTGAAGTACATATATAATACCAATTGTAACTCCTATATATACTCCACTTTGGAGATTAATGAACATATAAGAAATTTCCAAATATTGTCATATATATTTTTGGTATTTACTATATTTAGTTTAATATGGCATCAGAGCAGTTCGCTCTTGATGACCTGTATGCTTTAATTTTATGCCCACATTTTTTGTGATTTCCTTCGTTGAAAAAAAAAAAAAAAAAAAAAGTGTCGCGCTACAATGTTGTGAACAGTGATCCTCTACAGTGCCATAAACAATTATTGCTACAGTACCATAAATAGTGATCTGCTACAGTATTGTGAACAGTGATGACTACAGTGTTCTGGTAAATTGTTTTCATTCTGCTACGTATCTTTTGTGCCTTTATTGTTCGTGATTTTGTTCAATGGCTCAATATAATCAAAGTGTTGTTATGCATCATGGTGGAACAAATAAATGGATAATTAATACTGAGGCCACTGATCATGTGACTAGTGACCCTAGAGTGTTTGATGAGTTATGTGACTATGTTCGTGATTCATATATTACTAGTGCAAATGGAGCATCTTCCCCTGTGAAGGGTGAAGGCACTATTTCTCTGACTCCAACCTTATTACTGGTTCGCGCTTTATTTGTTCCTGATGTTAAGTACAATCTTTTGTCGGTAGGAAAAATTCTTGATACCTTATATTGTTCTGCTCACTTTTACCCTACATCTTGTTATTTTTAAGACTTTCAAACTCAGAAGATAATTGGTTGTGGTAAAAGAATAAGGGGTTTGTACATCTTAACTATGAAGGATACTGTTATTTCCGGTTCAGATACTCATCAAGTTTTAAGTGCTAAAGTGGATGACAGACATCAAATTTGGTTATGGCATCGACGATTGGGACATCCATCATTTAGTTATATGAAGCGTATATTTCCTTTTTTGTTTCGCACTTGTAGTGATTCTGAGTTCAAGTGTGAAACATGTGTCATGGTTAAGAGTCATCGTGCTTCCTTTCCCATAAGTGATTCTAAAGCTACTTTGCCATTTGATTTGATACATTCTGATGTGTAGGGTCCGGCAAAAGTTAC
Organism: Malus sylvestris; assembly: GCF_916048215.2. Classification (NCBI taxonomy): domain Eukaryota; kingdom Viridiplantae; phylum Streptophyta; class Magnoliopsida; order Rosales; family Rosaceae; genus Malus; species Malus sylvestris. Next base: position 19,358,347 of record NC_062272.1, read on the forward strand.
TTTTAATGGATTCCGTTGGTTTGTTACTTTTATTGATGATTGTACTTGGTTAACTTGGGTGTTCTTGATGAAGAATAAGAGTGATGTTCCGTTACATGTTCAAGAATTTTGTACAATGGTGTCTACTCAGTTTCAGACCAAAGTTAAGGTCTTCAGGTCTAATAACGGAGGAGAATATGTGAATCACACTTTGGCATGCTTTTTTCGTGATCATTTTATTATTCACCAGACAACTACTCCGTTTACACCCCCAACAAAATGGTGTGTCTGAACGGAAGAATCGTCAAATAATGGAGGTTGCTCGCTCCTTGATGTTGGATAAATGTGTTCCTAATCATTTGTGGGGTCATGTTGTTTTGGCTGCTGTGTATTTGATCAATCGTGTTCCAAGTATGGTTCTTGATTTTCAGACACCGCTTGATGTGCTACAAACACATGTTTCTCTTGTTTCTGTATCAAAGCTTCCTCCGAAAGTGTTTGGGTGTATTGCATATGTGCATGTCTACTCTCATCAGCGGAGTAAACTTGATGCATGTGCTCTCCGATGTGTCTTTATTGGGTATGCTAACAATAAAAAAAGGCTATAAGTGTTATCATCCTCCAACTCAAAAAACTTATATTACCATGGATATCACTTTCTACGAAAAAGTTTCGTATTTTGTGAAGCCCTCTTCTGACTCTCCACTTCAGGGGGAGAGGGGGAGTAAAGTGCAGATTTGAAGAGATGGTATGGATGATGTGTTACAGGCAAAGTTGGGAACATAACTTATTATGTTGCGTGACACTGATCAGTCGGCTACAGATAGTGATCAGTCACCTGTCATTCCTGAAACTATTTCTACTGACGACAGATCAGATGTACCCAACGAGTTGCCTGCTAGCATGTCTGACTTATTACCTTCTGATGATCGGTTGCCTGCTGCTGATATGTCTAACGAGTTGCCTAATGATGGTTAGTCCAGTGATGATTCTCCTAACAGTTTGGTACAAGATGGTGGCATACATGAGGTAAATTTTGACGATTCTTCTACTTATCAGTTGCCTCTACGAGCTAATCGTGGAAAACCTAAAGTACAACATGAGCCTGATATGCATGTCAAAGCCAAATATACTATCAACAATTATGTGTCTACTCATTGCTTATCCAAACCATATGCATCTTACATATGTCAGTTATCTAATGTATCAATTCCAACAAAATTGCAAGATACTTTGTCTGACCCTAAGTGGGCCATGAAAGTTGAGATGGAAGCTTTGGAAAAGAATTCTACTTGGGATTTGGTTCCTTTACCAAATGGGAAGAAAGCCGTTGGATGTAGATGGGTGTTTACGATTAAGCACAAAGCAGATGGTTCTATTGACCGGTATAAAGCCAGATTAGTTGCTAAGGGTTATACTCAAATACATGGGGTGGATTATCAGGAAACTTTTGCTCCTGTTGCCAAATTTAATATTGTGCGTGTTCTTCTGTCCTTAGCAGTAAATCAGGATTGGCTTCTGTTACAGTTTGATGTTAAGAATGCTTGCCTTCATGGTGATCTTAAGGATGAAGTTTATATGGATCTCCCACCTGGTATTGGAACATCTCTTGAAAAAAAGTGTTGTATACAGGTTACGAAAGGCTTTGTATGGTTTGAAATAATCTCCTAAAGCGTGGTTTGGGAGGTTTACAAGTTCAATGAAGAAGTTTGGGTATATCCAGAGTCATTCAGATCACACTTTGTTTCTAAAGCGACAAAATGGTAAGCTACCTGCATTGATTATTTATGTTGATGACATGATAGTGACTGGTGATGATCAGAAGGAGAAACAACACCTTCAAAAGTACCTAGCTATTGAATTTGAGATGAAAGAATTGGGTGAATTGAAATATTTTCTTGGAATTAAGGTTGCACGATCTAAGCATGGTATTTTTCTGTCTCAACAGAAGTATGTTCTTGATTTGTTAGCTGAAACATGTATGTTAGATTGCAAACATGTTGATACTCCGATTGAGCAGAATCATCGTCTGGGCGTATTTCCAGATCAAGTTCCTACTCATAAGGAATGGTATCAGAGGCTTGTGGGGAGATTAATTTATTTGTCTCACACTCGCCCTGGCATTGCTTATGCAGTTAGTGTGGTAAGTCAATTTATGCACTCTCCTAGTGAAACTCATATGGATGCAATAACCCGTACTTTGAGGTACTTGAAGATGGCTCATGGCAGAGGTTTGGTTTTCTCCAAGAATGGTCATTTGAACGTCGAATGGTATACAGATGCAGATTGGACAGGTTCTATCACTGATCGGCGATCTACATCTGGATACTTTATGTTTGTGGGTGATAATTTAGTTACTTGGAGAAGCAAGAAACAAAAAATGGTAGCTTGGTCAAGTGCAGAAGCTGAGTTTCGTGGTATGTCTCATGGTGTATGTGAGTTTTTGTGTTTGAAAAAATTGTTGAGAGATCTTGGATTTAAACCCAAGGGTGCTATGAAACTTCATTGTGATAACAAGGCTGCTATTGAGATTGCTCATAATCTAGTGCAACATGATCGAACAAAACATGTGGAGATTGATCGACATTTCATTACGGAAAAATTGGACGCTGGAATTATTATGCTTCCGTTTGTGGGATTTGAAGATCAACTTGTTGATGTTCTTACTAAGGCTGTGTCTAATAATGTGTTTTTCAACTCGCTTGACAAGTTGGGCATGCGTGACATCTTTGCACCAACTTTAGAGGGAGTTTTGCGAGTTATATATTAGTTAAAGTGTAAATTGTAGTTTATTGTCCCACATTGGTGAAGTACATATGTAATACCAATTGTAACTCCTATATATACTCCACTTTGGAGATTAATGAACATATAAGAAATTTCCAAATATTGTTATATATATTTTTTATATTTACCATGTTTAGTTTAATACATTTATATATGAATACGTTATAAACCACCCTGTGTGACGATCGTATTGAAAAATCTATCGTTGTGATGGCAACGATGGTGGTGGGTGTGGATTTATAAGGGTTCCGCACACATGCCCAACTAATACCACTCTGATAAGATCACCAGAGTCCACACTTCTCATAGAGCTCCATTGATCTTTTGCAACAGTTGGATTTTGATAAGTTAGCAACGGAGCAAGAAATTCTGATCCGTCGCCATGGCTTTGTGCTCCACCGCCTTTCTCTGCAACCATGTAGCAGCAGCAGCACCATGGTCACCTCACAAAAGTAGAGCTAGAAGTTTCCGGCGGCAGAGGAGCTCTATCATCAAAGCGACTGTCACCTCCGATGTCAAGCAAGACCTTAATACCTCGTTGCAGTACAGGAAGCTTGATGACTCAAACCTTGTAATCAGTGAAATCACTCTCCAAACCATGACTTTCAGTGAGCACAACACTGAGATAGAAGCTCACGAGATTCTCTACGCAGTTGAAAATGGGATTAATGTTTTCGACACTACCGAGGCCGCGAGTGACATGGTTTACCATTAATATTATCAATATTGTTCAAACTTAACTACCTATTACTAGGTGATGGGTTTTATGACAAAAGATCTCGGTGGTATTAGTGTTGGAAACTCTCGTATAGTAATTGTATATTATTTTGTTAAATGACCGATGCTGGATCATATTCTCTAATAATGAGTGCTTGTGAATTGCTTGGTTAATTAATGGCCTCAATTTTGCTTTGTTTCGTTTCGTTTGGTCTCGGTTTTGATTAAAGTTTTAATCTTTGTTGTTGCAGTACCCAATTCCCATGAAGGAGGTGACAGAAGGAAACACTGATCGCCACATTACCAGTTGGCTTAAATCTCATCTCCGCCATAAAGTATTTGATAGTTTGACATGCTATGTTGCGAGATTTTGTTTAGGATTCTTGTGGATGAGATGCAATTATATTAATGCGTTGTTTGATTTGCAGTTTAATACTGATAACATAACGTGCTAAGGTACATAATATGCTTGCAAATAGGTTGTTTTGGAAACAAAAGCGAATGGGTATTCAGAGGGGTCAAGTTATTTGCTTGACAATGCCATGGTTTTGCAGGTGGATGCTACAAACATTAGAGAAAGTGTAGAGAAAAGCGTAAAGCACCTTGGCTCAGATTACCTAGATTTAATAATGATACAACCCTTACTCTGCTTCTTACTCAGTGTAACAGTAGCTAGCATATTTCATTGCAATATCAACCTTTACAACAACAACTTTCCCTTTTACAATATTCCCTTATATAGTAACTAAGCAGCTTCCTCCCTAAGTCACTAATGCGAAAATTATCTTAACACACAAATTTAAACCTCTTTTGACAACTGTAGTATAAGTATAAGTAGGGATCGTTCTGGACCGGGGATTAGGAGGGCTTGCTAATAACCTCTAAACTGACTCAAAAACATAAAACTAAACTTAAAAATACTTAACAAGACTCATAAGACTCAAAGCAAACTTAAAATACTCAAAACAGCTTAGAACAACTAAATAAACTTAAACTAGACACTAGGAATGACTTTGGACGAAAATTGACTTTTACTTGAATCAAAACATTTAAAAACACAAATTAAAACAAATTCTAACTAATTAGACACACTAAAGTAAAGGGAGATTGAGTTTTGGACGAAGTTGAAACAAACAAACAAGTATGAAAAACTAGACAGATTGTAAAAAAAATTTGAAAAATAAGATGATGGATGGGATAGCTAGAGGCTTTTTCTCCACACATGACATGTATGCAAATAACTCGATTTCTAGTTACTACTTCATTGAATTATGAACGACAATGCTCCAAATTAACCGTGACATCACTAGTTAACTCTCAGATTTTCCTTGTTTTATTGGATTGGATGACATCATTCGACAACCCAAAACATTCTTCTAAAGTTCCCTACATGACATCATAATAGAGATACAATCAAAGATCATTACGTTTAATGAAAATCATAAGCATTGACAAAGCACTTGCAACTATGACATCATGTCACTCATGCTAGGAATTGAACTTAACGCGATCGTTTATAAGCGACCTTCACTATATGTGAATATAAGTTTGTAACGATTATGTAAAACTTCCTTATAATCTAGCAACGGATTTATACATGCCAATTAAGTGTCGACCCTTAATTAACAAATACAAATAAGTTATCAATCAAATAGTTAAGCCAATTGCATTCACGATTCAAGAGTTCATAACTAGAATTTATCAAATTATATTGCACACATAATCATGGCTTTGAAATCACCCCTAGCCAAGAGGGGTTTAGCCACTCATATTTACAAAAAAACGAAAGGAAATGAATTTAAACATTAGAAACAAAAGAAAGAAAACACCTAAACGCTCCAACGATCCAAGTTGGACAGCAAGCACGTCCAAGCACTTTCCTTCCCTTCCTTTGCTACGGCACAAGGTGTTGGTGAGTGTTTGAAGGTTTGTTTGTATGGAGGCATGGATGTGAAGATGAATGGATATGTTTGGATGAAGGTTGTGTTGAAATGGGAGTGAATGATCTCACAAAGTATCAACTAAATTTATGTTACACACACTTCCTTTTATAGAGGAAGTGCATGGCAATGGAGGGGAACATGGAGTGGTGTAGCAATTGAGTGCAATGATGCATGAAATATGAAATGATGGAGGGAACAAGGAATGGTGTAGCAATTGAGAGCAATGATTCAATGTAATGATGCATAAAATCTGAAATGATGGAGGGAACAAGGAATGGTGTAGCAATTGAGTGCAATGAGTGGTGTTTGAAATGATTCAAAGGTGAAAGTGAAGTGATGATGCAAAGCATGGGGGTAAAATGGAGTGGTGTTACAACTAGGGAACATGAATGAATGTGCACATGGTAGAGAAAGGAAAGGGAGGTGGAATGATGCAACAAATGAGTCAATGGAGGGAACATGGATGATGATGCACGACATAGGAATCCAAAGGGAGTGCAATGGTGGTGCACGGCAATGATGGAAAGGTGAATGGTGGAGTGACACCCCTTTGTGGCTGAGCTCTTTGTCCTTTTTACATTAATTCTTCTTTCTCTTTAACACATTCCTAGCCTCTTTAGTCTTCAATTTCGTCCATCCACATTGCTCCATGCATGTGTTATTCATTCCAAGCCCAAAACTGCTCCAAAATGCATCTTATTGCTTCATAAGGCCTATGGACCTACAAACACACGAAAATAGCTTAAAATACATAATTAACTAAGAAGTAACAACATAAATGCATGAGAACAAGCTAACTCAGTCGCATAAATATGCTCCTATCAAATTCCCCCACACTTAGCTTTTGCTAGTCCTCGAGCAAAACAAAACAAACGAAACAAACAAAACACAACCTAGACCTTCCAACTTTTGCCTCAGGGATTTTTAATAAAACATGACATGTTAAAAATCATCATGCCCATAGATTTTGGTCATCTTTACACTTGAGCACATACTTAATCACAGTCACCACTTACTAGTTCACAATTCACCAATTAAAACGATGTTTTGAATGTAGTAACATGCCTTAGAGAATTTGGTCAATTTCTTACAAGATACTCTCTATTTTCACACACATTTTCTGACTACACACCCTACACTAGTATATGTGAGAAGATTAATGTAAACACGAAAGACTAGGACTCACATATGTTATAACAAAGAAAGCAATTTTCTAGAGTTATTAACCATGTTTAGATATGATCTCATGAATGGAATGCTACTACTTAGATGCGAGAACCAGTGACATCATATGCTCATACCAATTTCGAACTCCACAAATTGAAACACACAATACTCAAGATTGAAGTCAAAGGTTGTAACAGGGCTTGGGGGTAATGGGCTAATAAAGAAAGGATAGGAATAACAAACGTTCTTAAAGCGATAGCAAGCAAAGCAATGAAATAGACACTTGGAATTCACTTTAGAATGCACAATCAACTTTTAAATACAAAGGGAAGATTCATGCAACACTTAGGGCCGAATTCAATGTTTTGGACCCTTTTTTAACAAACTTTTTTCTTTTCACTCTTTTTATTTTTTCTTTCTTTTCTACCTGTGCCTTATTAAGGACTTTGGCACACACACACACACACACACACACACACACAAGAATCACTTCCCCCACACTTGCTTTCTACAATACATTGATAAAAAAGGAGTTCATTTTAAGTCATGCTTTACTATGCTTCAAGAACAAGGGTATGAATGGTCCTAAAACTAGGCTAGGTAAGGATAGTGTGGATTAACAAAGAACATAGGCTTAATAAGGCTCAACGGGGTTAAACTTAAACACATAATGAAATAGGGGCACGGCAATTTGGCTTTGGTGGTCACTACACAACTTCATCTTGAATATGTGTTATGCAAATCAATAGCATGCTTTGAATGAAATAGGCATGAGTTCTAGCATTTGGAACTAAATGATGAAACGCCTCCTAAGTAGCAACCAAGCAAAGAATAATGAGATCATGCAACGACTTTAGAAAACAATTATGCATAGATTATTAACTCTCCAAATAAACGTTTAGGCTCAAGTCTCACAAGGTTGTAGTGTTCATTTGAGTTCCTTCCTTCAAGCATGTTACAAAAACTGATTTTTCCTTTATGATTGCATGTGAATTCAAAAATTATAACCACAACCAAGCATACACCAAAGAGTAAATCAAATTTTCATCCATGTTTATATCTCTCTTTAATAGTCATGTAATTAAAAATCAAATCCTCATCATTGTGTTGGAAGGTACCCTAAGACACAAATAAACACACAAAAACAACTTTTTTTGGGTTTTTCAAAACAATTTTTCAAATTTTTATGAGATTTTCGGATTTTTATGTCAAAACACACTAAAACACTCCAAAATAGCTTAAAACACTTAAAACAGCAAGGAACAACACTAGAAGTAATGGGTGATAAACTCCTACGAATTTCATGCAAAACAATGGTTACCCCCCCAACACTTAAATCAAACGTTGTCCTCAATGTTTCAAGCATAAACTCACATAAAAACAAGCAAACAAACAAACAAACAACGAATAAACATGACAAGTATAGCAAAGTAAAAACCAAACAGAGTAGAGTTTAAGAACACACATCTGGTTTTGGAGATAGATGATCTTGTTGACTTTCCACAGCTTTGATCTCGAACTGGTTTGGAATTCTGAGTGAGGAATGTTAGAGTTCCTTGGTTGTGCAGTCTGCATTCTTCTCTGCTTGTTTCTTCTGTATGGCAGGCAGGCACGAGGTAGAGGTGATGGTCTGTTTCTTTCTTCAATCTTTCCACGTGCCGACCATTTGCTTTTTTTCTCCTTGTCTCTAGCTGAGGATGAATTAGCACATTGTCTCCACATGCTTCGAGGTATCATTTTCACTTCCCTTATCTGTTCCCCAGGCAGATATGGTAGACGAAGAGGAAGCATAAGATGTTGAAGATGAGTACTCGAGAGCAAGGCTAGGTAAGCAATCAGGAAAGGGTTCCAGGCAGTCGGTTCCAGATCGAAAGATTGATACCAAGTGTTGGCTGATTGCTCTCTTTCTCCTTATCCCGCAGATGAAAACAACGACAAGGAGAAAGATAGGGAGAAAGCATGATATGAGATACTTTTGCTTTGGATGAGTTGTTTGCAGAGGTACCCCAACGAATAAGGAACACTGAGTGACTCGAGAGGCTTCGTTGGGAAGGCATTCTCAGAGATGAAGAAAGGTTATGTATGTCTGCCTTGCAATGGAGGGTGAAGGTTGACATTTATAGGAATTAATAACCGGTACTATTCTTTCACTCTTGTCGGCAACCGTTGGATGATTTAACAGTAAACTTCACGTGCCTTCTACTTCACAAGAAATCTTTGACAGATTACCCGTAATTTTCAGCAAGGCTGAGTGTACATGTGACAGGTGCTGACACGTATGGAAAAGCAAGTGCCTCTTCGATATCTGGAATTGGCGCTTCGACAAACTGCCCGTGATTTCTGCAAAGCTGAGTGTGTATGTGACAGGCACTGACACGTCTGGAAAACCAAGTGCCTCTTCGATATCTGGAATCGGCGCTTCGACAAACTGCCCGTGATTTTCGTAAAGCTGAGTGTGCATGTGACAGATGCTGACACGTCTGGAAAAGCATATGCCTCTCTGATTTCTGAGCTTGCCTCTTCGAGTTCTGAGCTCCGTCAAGTGTAGAGGTTGCATGTGACAAGTGCGAACAAATCTGGAAAATAAGATTGGCCCGTGGTTTCTTAGCAAGCTTAGCTTTTGAGAAAGCTAGCGCCTCTTCAATTTTTGAATTGGCCTCTTCGATTTCTGAGCTCGCTTCTTCGATCTCTGAAATCTCGTCGAGTGCTGGTTTTTATAGAGACGCGCAGTACGTTTCAAAGCACACTTGAATTTCTACCTGTAGAAACTCCCTTCTTACACTTCTACGATCTTGACTTATCCAACCTCTTCTTTCTTTAACACCTTTGAAAATGTCTGGCCCCTCTGACCGTCGTTTTAACTTGAACCTTGGTGAAAAGGCATCCATGCCTTCTCCAGACAACATATGGCACCCATCCTTCATATCCCCTACTGGTCCTCTTACCGTTGGGGATTCGGTGATGAAGAATGATATGACCGCTGCGGTGGTGGCCCGGAACCTTGTCACTCCCAAAGATAACAGACTGTTTTCCAAACGGTCTGATGAGTTGGCTGTTAAGGATTCTCTGGCTCTCAATGTGCAGTGTGCAGGTTCTGTGTCCAATAAGGCCCAACGTCTATTTGCTCGAACCCGTCAAGTTGAATCATTGGCGGCTGAAGTGATGAGTTTCAAACAGGAGATTAGAATGCTCAAACATGAGAATAAATAGTTGCACAGGCTCGCACATAACTATGCTACCAACATGAAGAGGAAGATTGACCAGATGCAGGAATCTGATGGTCAGATTTTACTTGATCATCAGAGGTTTGTGGGTTTGTTCCAACAGCATTTGCCTTTGTCTTCTGGGGCTGTACCGAGTAGTGAAGCTCCAAATGATCAACCTCCGATGCCTCCTCCTTCTGGGGCTCTGCCGACCATTGAGACTTCTCCTAAGCAGCCTTTGTGAAGGCTTTCTCTTGTATTTTCTGCTTAATGTTCCTTTTTTTTTCATGAAAATGAATGTAAAAATACCTTGCATATCTGACAATGTTTCAAAAATAAACCCACACCAAAAATAATTGAACAAGCAACAAATAAAAATGACAATCATGGCAAAATAAAACTGCAGAAAATGGAAGGTTTTTAGGAACGCAAAACACAATCGTGGAGCAATTCAAAAATCTTCCTTATTTGAGTACATGGGTTTCCTCCCAAGAAGCGCTTGCTTTAACGTCTTCCAGCCGGACGATACCTCCATTTAAGCTTGAATAGGGCCCACGGCATGAAGGGGTATATCCTCTACGGCATGCTCCTCAAAATACTCATACATTGGCTCTATGAATGGAAGGGGATAGTAATCCTTCCCGATTGGGGCGTTGAGCATCCTTAAGTCAATGTAATCATTCCCACCAGCTTGGATTCGATTGGGGACTTGCACCGTACAAGGTAACAACCTATTAGTTAAAATGGGAATCGAAATTGGAATATGTGGTTTACCAATGTGTTGCAATGAAGTAGCAGCATTGTCAACAGATTTTCCAAATGTGCTTTCGGCCAGATTATGCATTTGGAGGTTAGTGGTGTGTTCTTTGTGCTCCACTCCAATTTCCTCTTCGTTGGTGGTTGGAAATTCATCCTTCTTGGTTGGTGCTGAAGGTTCTTGTCCTATGTTTTCAACTACATCAATGGCAAAACAAGAACGAACATTAGTAAGATTCACATTAGATTCAGGAATTTTAAAGTGAATCATATCACCACCAAATGACATTGTTAATGCTCCCTTGGCCACATCAATCTTAGTTTGAGCTGTTTTCATGAAAGGTCGTCCAAGTAAGATTGATGGTGGTGGAGAGTGGGCTGCATCCTCCATGTCAAGCACATAGAAATCTGCAAGAAAAATCAAATGGTCTACCTGCACCAAAACATCCTCCAAAACTCCTTTCGGGTAGGCATTAGATCGATTGGCTAGTTGAATAACAACACCATTATGTTTAAGCTCTCCTAGATTTATAGATGCATAAACAGAATATGGCATGACATTAATTGATGCACCTAGATCTAGCATAGCATGTTCAAACCTCATATTTCCAATAACACAAGGGATAGTGAAATTACTTGGATCTTTGCATTTGGGTGGCAGCTTCCTTTGCAACATTGCAGAGACATTCTCATTCACATGTACCACCTCTTTCTCACGAATCCGGTTCCTTGTTGTGCAAAGCTTCTTTAAAAACTTAGCATACTTCGGGATTTGTTTGATGGCATCTAAGAGTGGAATATTGACTTGTACTTTTCTGAATGTTTCAAGGATGTCTTTTTCACTTTCTTCATTCTGTGTTTGCATGAATCTGCGAGGGAAAGGTGCATTTGGTGGAATAACGTTAGAATTAACCGAATTGGAACCTTTCTTACCTGTGGTGGACAAATTGGATGGATTAAAGAGTGTAGGAGTGCACGGCAAGGTTGTTTCCTTCCTTGCCGTGGGTGTGTGTTGGACATCCTTCTCTTGTTGCAGCTTCTCGTCCTCCGTTTGGGCAGATTTTAATGGTTGGGGTCCGTTCCAACTTCTTTTCCACCTTTCAAGGTAATGGCCTTTATGGATTCAAATCCTCCCCTTAGATTCACAATGGTTGTGCTAGACAGTTTGCCTTGCTCTTTCATTTACCCCATGAACTCCGTCATTTGGCCCATTTGTTTCTTCAATTCATCCACCTCCTTAGCTTGATTGAGCATTGTTTTATTTTGATTTTGCTGCCCCTGCGCTAAGGAAGTTAGTAATTGAACAATTTGATAATTATCCATGGATGTACCTGAATTGGTTTGGGTAGATTGTGGTTGGACTTGAGTGGGTACATATGGCCTTTGATACATCCCAGAGGGTTGTGGCAGAAATCCTCCTTGTTGGGCAGATTGTTGTGGTTCTCTCCACTTGAAATTTGGATGATCTCTCCACCCTGAATTGTAAGTGTTGGAGTAGGGGTCATTATGTTGCTGATTGTGGCCTTGAAAAACCACGGCATTGGCAAATTCCCACCCTTCATTCTCGATCAATTGAGGGCACTTATTCGTGAAATGTCCTTGCATTAAGCACACGCCACAAGCAGCTACACTTTGTACCTTTGGTATTTCAACCACCTATGAAAGAAGAGTAATAAGATTAGCCATTTGATTTTTAAGTTCGAAAATAGCACTTACCTCATTAACATGTTGTTACCGTGGGATGTCTATTTGACCAACACCTTCATATTGTTGAGCATTCAATGCTCGGTTAGCAATTAAGGTCTTGGCAGCCATGGGTGTTTTGTCCACCAAAGCTCCTTCCGCTGAGGCGTCTAGCATTTGGCGTTCAATTGGTAGAAGCCCTTCATAGAATTATTGAAGAAGAAGCTCATTCTTCATTTGATGATGTGGACATGAAGCAACAAGGGTTTTAAAACGTTCATAGTAAGTGGGAAATGATTCACCTTGGTTTTGCTGAATGCCACTAATCCTTTTATGTAGTAGAATGACTCGAGAAGTTGGGAAAAACTTCTCCAAAAATGCCCGTTTCATACTCTCCCATGATGTGATAGTTCTGAGGGCTAGTTCATACAACCAATCTTTAGCCTTTTCCAAGAGAGAAAAGGGAAAAACCTTCATTTTCAGAATGCTCCCATCAACATTCACAGAGGTCATGCTCGAACAAACAACCTCGAACTTCTTCAAATGTTTATTAGGATCTTCCATGGATAACCCATGGAACTTAGGAATATGGTGCAATAAACTGGACTTTAATTCGAACTCATCGGTCTTTCCTTGGGCAGCCACGGGGTATTGAATGCAAAGGGGTGCAGCATTGTCCAATCCCGAAGTAGAAAACTCCTTGATTGTTCGATTGTCCGCTGCCATGTCTTGTACTTCTTCAAAAATCTGAGTCGGTTGAGGTGGTTGGGGTTCTTGTTGATTCCTTGCTCGTCTCAAAGTTCGTTCAAAATCGTCGTCAAAGTCAAGGATGTGCTTATGAATAGGTTGAGAACTTCGAGTCATAAACCACCTAAAACAAGAAAACAAGTAAAGTCATCAACTAGGAACAAAAACACATGAAAATAAACAAAAAGAAATAACAAGGGATTAGCAAAGTTGCTAATCCCTGGCAACGGCACCAAAAACTTGATGCAAAAATTATCTTAACACACAAATTTAACCGTCTTTTAACAACTGTAGTATAAGTATAAGTAGGGATCGTTCTGAACCGGGGATTAAAAGGGCTTGCTAATAGCCTCTAAACTGACTCAAAAACATAAAACTAAACTTAAAAATACTTAACAAGACTCACAAGACTCAAAGCAAACTTAAAATACTCAAAACAGCTTAGAACAACTAAATAAACCTAAACTAGACACTAGGAATGACTTCGGACGAAAATTGACTTTTACTTGAATCAAAACATTTAAAAACACAAATTAAAACAGATTCTAACTAATTAGACACACTAAAGTAAAGGGAGATTGAGTTTTGGACCAAGTTGAAACAAACAAACAAGTATGAAAAACTAGACAAATTGTAAAACAAATTTGAGAAATAAGATGATGGATGGGATAGCTAGAGGCTTTTTCTCCACACATGACATGTATGCAAATAACTCGATTTCCAGTTACTACTTCATTGAATTATGAACGACAATGCTCCAAATTAACCGTGACATCACTAGTTAACTCTCAGATTTTCCTTGTTTTATTGGATTGGATGACATCATTCGACAACCCAAAACATTCTTCTAAAGTTCCCTACATGACATCATAATAGAGATACAATCAAAGATCATTACGTTTAATGAAAATCATAAGCATTGACAAAGCACTTGCAACTATGATATCATGTCACTCATGCTAGGAATTGAACTTAACGCGATCGTTTATAAGCGACCTTCACTACATGTGAATATAAGTTTGTAACGATTATGTGAAACTTCCTTATAATCTAGCAATGGATTTATGCATGCCAATTAAGTGTCGACCCTTAATTAACAAATACAAATAAGTTAATCAAATAGTTAAGCCAATTGCATTCACGATTCAAGAGTTCATAACTGGAATTTATCAAATTATATTGCACACATAATCATGGCTTTGAAATCACCCCTAGCCAAGAGGGGTTTAGCCACTCATATTTACAAAAAAACGAAAGGAAATGAATTTAAACATTAGAAACAAAAGAAAGAAAACACCTAAACGCTCCAACGATCCAAGTTGGACAGCAAGCACGTCCAAGCACTTTCCTTCCCTTCCTTTGCTACGGCACAAGGTGTTGGTGAGTGTTTGAAGGTTTGTTTGTATGGAGGAATGGATGTGAAGATGAATGGATGTGTTTGGATGAAGGTTGTGTTGAAATGGGAGTGAATGATCTCACAAAGTATCAACTAAATTTATGTTACACACACTTCCTTTTATAGAGGAAGTGCATGGCAATAGAGGGGAACATGGAGTGGTGTAGCAATTGAGTGCAATGATGCATGAAATATGAAATGATAGAGGGAACAATGAATGGTGTAGCAATTGAGAGCAATGATTCAATGTAATGATGCATAAAATCTGAAATGATGGAGGGAACAAGGAATGGTATAGCAATTGAGTGCAATGAGTAGTGTTTGAAATGATTCAAAGGTGAAAGTGAAGTGATGATGCAAAGCATGGGGGTAAAATGGAGTGGTGTTGCAGCTAGGGAACATGAATGATTGTGCACATGGTAGAGAAAGGAAAGGGAGGTGGAATGATGCAACAAATGAGTCAATGGAGGGAACATGGATGATGATGCACGGCATAGGAATCCAAATGGAGTGCAATAGTGGTGCACGACAATGATGGAAAGGTGAATGGTGGAGTGACACCCCTTTGTGGCTGAGCTCTTTGTCCTTTTTACATTAATTTTTCATTCTCTTTAACACATTCCTAGCCTCTTTAGTCTTCAATTTCATCCATCCACCTTGCTCCATGCATGTGCTATTCATTCCAAGCCCAAAACTGCTCCAAAATGCACCAAAATGCATCTTATTGCTTCATAAGGCCTATAGACCTACAAACACACAAAAATAGCTTAAAATACATAATTAACTAAGAAATAACAACATAAATGCATGAGAACAAGCTAATTCAGTCGCATAAATATGCTCCTATCAGTCACTCCCTGACAACCCTTAACCACCAACTAATTCCAACTAATTCTTTCTTGTCCTAGTCAGCACTCCCAACCTTATGTGTCACAATACACAGCATCCTATCAATACCCCCTCCACAAAACAAAGCTTGTACACAAGACTTCAAAAGGAATTACAACATTGCCGACAATGCATTAATGGAATGGAAATATCACAATTGAGCCACCAACAGAAATTTGGACTTCAAATCGGCATAATCTTCCCAAGTTGCATCTGCTGGAGCATGGTTTTGCCATTGGGCTAGAACTTCAGTTGCTACAGTGGTACCACACTTGACCATCCTCCGCTCCAATATTGCCACTGGAACATCATGGAGTATCCCCTCATCAGTAATGACTGGTAATGGAGCAGCAGGTTGAATGTGATCGCCCAGATGCTTTTTAAGGCAAGAGACATGGAAAATTGGATGTAATTTCGAATTGGCTGGCAACTTGAGTTTATAGGCCACGGCCCCTACCTTAGCCAATACTTCGAATGGGCCATAAAATCGAGGCTGAAGCTTGTGAAATGGATGGGAAGCCAAAGACAATTGCTGATATGGAACCAATCACAAGTACACCAAGTCACCCACTTGAAAAACTCGTTCAGTTCTGTGCTTGTTAGCTTGAACAGCCATCCAATTTTGAGCAGCCAACAGGTTTGCCTTCAAAAAAGATAGGACGTGGTTTCGTTCTTGTAAACACCGATCAACCATGTTAAGCTTGGTAGTGCCAGCTTCATAAACCACTTCATAAGAATTGAGTTTAGTTGCACTGTGAAAAGCCGTATTATAGCTATACTCTGCCCATGGCAGCCAGTTGGCCCATTTCTTGGGTTGGAAGCTACAAAAACACCTGAGATACGTCTCCAAACACCGGTTAACCACCTCTGTTTGACCATCTGTTTGTGGATGGTAACCCAAGCTAAAACACAGAGAAGAACCCTGTAGTGTAAAGAATTCTTTCCAGAATTTACTGATAAAGATGGGATCCCTATCTTACACTATAGAAGCAGGCATTCCATGGAGTTTAAAGATGTGTTCAACAAAGAGGTGTGCCATCGAGACAGCCGTGTAGGGATGTGAAAGGGCAAGAAAATGGGCATACTTGGAAAGTCTGTCAACAACCACCCAAATAACAGTTTTACCTTTGCAAGGAGGTAAGCCAATGATAAAGTCCATAGAAATGTCCGTCCAAACTCGAGAAGGAATAGGCAAAGGTTGAATTAATCTGGCAGGAGCCAAAGTCTCATATTTCTGTTGTTGACAAGTGACATAATTTGCTACAAAGGCCTTAATATCCTTCTTCATACCAATCCAATAGAAAGACCGAGAGAGTCTTTTATAGGATTTAAGAAACCCAGCATGGCCTGCAATGGCACTACAATGATGTTTGTCAAACACCTTATGCCTCCAAAAACTAGTAGGACTCAATACTATTCTACCTTTGTATTGGAGAAACCCATTGTTTACCTTGTACTTCAAGTTGCGAATCAAAGTTGAATCATTGAGTTGTAAAACTTCCTGAATTTTTTACACAATCCAAGTGTCTTGTTCAAGATGCCTCCACAAGTCATCCAACCAACTTAGATAAGGGTAGGAAATAGCAGCCAGTTGCATGTCACAATTCTGAGAATTGATATCAACAGGCAATCTTGAAAGGGCATCTACCACTTGGTTATCACAACCCTGTTTATATTGAATTTCGTAATCAAAACCCAAAAATTTAGAAACCTATTTTCTGCTGAAATGGAGTATGTGCTCGATTTTGCAGAAAAAATTTAAGGTTGTAATGGTCCGTTTTAATGATAAAATGTCTCCCAACCAGATATGATTGCCATTTTTTCACTGCATGAATAATCGCCATCATCTCCCGTTCATATGCAGATAACGATTGATTCCGAATACTCAGCGCCTTGCTGGTAAAAGCAATAGGCTTGCCATTCTGTTGTAACACAGCACCAATGCCAAACTCAGATACATCACTCTCAATGATAAAAGGCTGTGTAAAATCAGGGAGAGCCAATACCTGCAGAGAAAGCATGGATGTTTTCAACTCATTGAAAGCAGTGGTGGCTTCCGAAATCCAATGAAAGTTATCTTTCTTAGTTAAAACTGTGAGAGGACTGATGATCTTCCCAAAATCAGGAATAAACTTTCTATAATATCCAGTCAACCCGAGAATCCCCGAAGTGCCTTCACGGATGTAGGTATTGGCCAATTGGCAATGGATGCCAATTTACTAGGATCAGTTGCAACCCCATTTTTGGACACAATGTGACCCAGATATTCAATTGTCGATTGTTCAAAAGCACACTTAGATTTCTTCACAAACAAGGTATGATCTTGTAATACTTGAAAAACCACGCATAGATGATTTAAATGAGATTCCCAAGAGCTGCTATATACTTAAATATCATAAAAAAAAACCAAAATAAATCATCTAAGATAGGGCCTAAAGATCTCATTCATAAGACACTGAAATGTTGCAGGAGCATTAGTTAAACCGAAAAACATAACCAAAAACTCATAGTGGCCATCATGTGTTCGGAAACCAGTCTTCTCAATGTCATTGGGATGCATTCTGAGTTGGTGATACCCAAATCGCAGGTCCAATTTCAAAAAAAAACTGAGCCCCAAATAGTTCATCAAGCAGCTCATCAATCAATGGGATAGGAAACTTGTCTTTAATTGTAATATGGTTGAGTCCACTATAGTCCATACACATTCGCCAAGTCCCCTCTTTTTTTTTTTTTACTAAGATAACTGGGGAAGAATATGGACTATTACTGATTCTGATAAACCCAGCCTTTAACAATTCATGCACACACTTTTCAATTTCTGTCTTCTGCAAAGGTCCATATCGATAGGGCCTCATGCTTGGGGGCTTACTACCTTCTAATAAAGGAATGCGATGGTCATGTGACCTGTGAGGTGGAAGAGTGTTTAGAGTCAAGAAAACTCCCTCAAATTCTTGTAATAGCTGCTGCAATTCCACAGATTGTTGATCAGTAAGTGAGTCTTGCGTCTAAAACATGTCTTCAGTCTTGATTTGAAACAAGAAAGCTCCAATGGACGACTCTTGTTGCATAAGTTTCTCCATTTGGAGAATAGAGACATCTTGAAAGTGCTCTGTAGGAGTTTCAGGACTAGAAAGACAATACATCACCCCACCCTTTGTGAACTTCATATACAATTTATCAAAATCCCAAATGACTGGTCCAAGAGTTCGCAACCACTGCACCCCTAATACAATGTCACAACCACCTAAAGCCATAGCATACAAGTCAGTTATACACTGATAATTCTGAATTTTTAAAGAGATAGCCCCCATGGATCCAATTGTATTAACTTTTCCTCCATCGGCAATCTTAACACTAAAAGAGTGAGATGTATCAAGATGACCATTAATCTTCTTTACCAAAGAAGAATCAATGAAATTATTTGAACTACCAGAGTCAATGAGAATTATCACAGGGCAATTTTTAATGCAACCTAAAACTTTCATAGTCTTGATAGATGTAGGTGCAGGAGTGCCAAAAAGAGCATAAGAGGTGATTTCTGGTTCAAGATTCTCATCATCAGAGGATTCATTATCATCAGGAGTGTGAATATCGATAAGCAAAAGCTGTTTTTTCTCACAGGAATGACCTCTAGCGTACTTTTCCTTACAATGAAAGCATAACCCATGTTTCTTAGAGTATTCTACTTGTTCAGGAGTCAGTCTTCTAACAATATCAGGCTTGATCTTAATTTCTCCATTAGTACCAGTATTAACAGTCTGTAATGAAGTACGAGAAAAAGAATTAACAAAAGAACGAGGAAAAGATTTGACCTTTAAATCGGACAATTTCGCATCCAGCTGTTGTGCATACGCAGTTGCTTCCAGGACGTCCCTGGGTTTCAAGATCTTCACATCATGACGCATTTCAGATTTGAGACTGCCAATTAAGCAAGACTTCAAAAGAGAATAAGTCATATCTCTGGTGCGATTGGCCAATCTTCTGAAGTCAAGAACATAATCCCTCAAAGATCCAATTTGTCTCAATTTCACTAAACTCTCCGCGGCGTCGTCGAACTCGGAAGGCCCAAATTCTTGACATAATGCTCGAGTGAAATCTTCCCACTTTGGATAATTGGCAGTGTAATTAGCCCATTGAAACCACTGCAAGGGTTCGCCTTCCAGATGGAAGGAAGCCATTTTCACTTTCTTGAATTCTTCGATGTTAAAGAAATCAAAATAGTGCTCTGCTTTGTAAATCCACCCTAAGGGTTCATCACCGTCACCAAATCTAGGAAAGTCCATCTTCAAAAATGGTTGACGCGGATTCGAAGCATTTGTGGCGAATTCTTGACGACAAGAATTGGGGGCAAAATTAGGGTTCGTACCCATTTGCAGATTTGGATCAGAATGCGTTGCTTCCGAAGATTCGCCGACAGATCCACCCTTAGAAGATAAGGATTGTAGCTGTTGAAGAATCAATTCGTGAGTCGCGCGGAACTCCATTCACGATTCGTGGAACTCACTTCTGGATTCCTTGAATTCTTTCTGAAATTCTTCGAACAAAGATTCCAGCTTGGATACACGCAATTCCATTGTTCTTCTGGAAGCAAGACGAGTCATACACGAGAAAGATCAAGTTAGGATCGGAAACAATGGCTTGATACCAATGATACAACCCTTACTCTGCTTCTTACTCAGTGTAACAGTAGCTAGTATATTTCATTGCAATATCAACCTTTACAACAACTTTCCCTTTTACAATATTCCCTTATATAGTAACTAAGCAGCTTCCTCCCTAAGTCACTCCCTAACAACCCTTAACCGCCAACCAATTCCAACTAATTCTTTCTTGTCCTAGTCAGCACTCCCAACCTTATGTGTCACAATACACAGCATCCTATCAAATACAAATTCATTGGTAAGTTCATCGACCAAATTCCACACTTATACAAGCTTAACAAGCTACATTTTCAAATGATTGTGTGATTGTAATTTGTGTTGCACGAGATGTGCCTTCACACTCTTAACTGTTTCAAACTTTTCGAACTGTATAGGTACGCTACATTGGTGTTTCCAATGAAACTTCATATGGATTTGTAAATGCAACTAAAGTTGAAGGACTACCAAAGATTGTCAGTATCCAAAACAAAAATAATATTAAACAGCTTGACTCGATATTTTTGAAAGCAAGTCACATATCTGAGGAGTAAAAAGTCATAGACTTACCATTTTTTTCACATAATGTTAAACAGCTTGACTCAATATTTAAAATATTCACGAAATTATCAATATTTCCGTCAAAATATCCGAAAAACCAGCATCGATATAAAAAAAGTAAATGAATATCGATGATATTTACCAATTAAATTTTGCCAGAACCCATTACAGATTTTGATCTTGTTGACATTACAAGATTTGACTTGTTTGAGTGCTAACTTATATTTGCTTGACCGATATCTTCTCATTTGGTGGATGTCGGCATGGTTGAGCTTTCTATCCAGATTCCAACCTGTTTCTTTAATTGTCGGCACCTTTGTATTATGTGTTTTCTATCCAGATTCCAACCTGTTTCTTTTATTGTCGGCACCTTCGTATTATGTGTTGAGAACTAAGACAGAGATGCGTATGATGCGACATATACCTTTCCCTCCTCGGTTTTCCAATCTCATTTTCTTAACCTAATGAGTTTGTAATTCTTTTGTTGATTTTTTGCAGTTGGTCTTGTTGAAGTCTGCCACCCAGAAAATTACAAGATTGGCTTACTGGCTGGTGGATCAACGAGCGGGAAAGTACTTAGATAGCAAATCCGAAGCTTAAGAAAAAGACCTGCTAGGGTATGTTAATATCTCGCGTGTCACAATTCGGTCGCCAAAAATATTGCAGTTAAAGGCCTAGTAGTTAGGACATAAGTTGTTTTCCCTTCTTGATGAGTTATTTATGTTTTGAATATGAATTGCTGAGGATAATTTCATTACTGGTTGGTTGCCTGCCTAAATATTACTTGTTTCTGTACTTCAGTAAGCAACAATAACGTAGATCAAGCTAGGCAAGAAGTACGGGCTAACTCCAGTTCAGATTGCACTTGGATTTGTAAGGGACCGTCCATTTGTGACAAGTTCAATAGTTGGTGCCACTTCTGTCAACCAACTGAAAGAAAACATTGGTGATTTTCTGTTGACTGAGAGGCCTTTGCCACCGGAAGTGGTGGCTGATATTGAAGAGATTTTCAAGAGATACAAAGAAGCCACCTTTTGAAAGAAAAAGTCGCCTTAGGAAGTGTAATTATTACGTTTCTTGACACATCTGGTTTAGAGGACGATCGAAGGTCAATGCTTCCGATTTTGCGGTCACCAACTACCCATGACAGGACAAAGCCTCAACTTCCCTTTTGGGATTATTATGTATCCTTCTTGCCTTACCTTACTGTATTTTCCTCTAACGTGCATAAAAGTGTTGTTTTCGTTTTTTTATTCCCCCTTTAAACCAGTGAGAGCTGGATCTCTATATATCAAGAGTTAGTGATAGAAAGTTGGGAGATTGTCAATTTTGATCTGCTAATTTCATGCTGTGTTGGATTCATGCAATTGCATCATGTTTAAAATTAATCCGATGTTATGCTCCCTTTTGTCTGTTTTAATACAAGGGAGAATTGAGCGTAAATACTCTTAACTCTAAACTACTTGAGTTACAAGTTCTTTGCGTGAATTTTGTGACTCGACAAAAGAGAGTCCTTCGAGTTCTTGGCAAAGGATTGCGACCGATGACAGCCGTGCACCTTCAACAGTCTCTTCAATTTGTTTTGCAGAAGTATCATCGCCAAATTTTTTGCAGTCTTCTTCCATCTGCAACTGTTTTTCCTTCACTTCTCAAATCAAACCACGTGGCAGAATCAGATTGGGAGTAATAATTTTTAATTTAATATTTTTGAAAGGTAGTTTAACTCGTTGGTGGGACGTGGATGAAGAGAAAGAGGCGCGCCAATATCTCGCCCTCTTTTCTTTTGAGCTGCAAACTTCCCTAAACATGTGAGATCGCTTACTGCCCTCTCATTTCCCACTCCTCCCTCTCTCTCTTTCCTCTCTCTCTCTCTCTCTCTCTCTCTCTCTCTCTCTCTCTCTCTCTCTCTCTCTCTGATTGATCTGCGTCGTTTTCAGGCTCAGAAACTGAATATTCACATCTTCTGCAGAATTTTACGGTGAATATCTGAGGCTGTTCGATCGACTTCCTTGAGAATTTTTCACGAGAGCCAATTTGTAACTGAAGAAGCTATTGATTTCCAACAAGTTGGTGACCCGATTGAGGTTCCCAAGTTTTTTGTTTTGGGAATGTATATGGTTCTTGTTTAGAAGGGCACTAGGAATTTGATGAGAGGCCAAAGTGGAAGAAAGCATATTCCTCTATGAAGACTGGTGAAGGGAAGTCGCCGATGCAGTTGTCGGTTGAGCTTGCTTCTTCTTCGGCGTTTAATTCCTTACGAAAGTTTCAGATGGAATGGCAGATCCTGCTAGCTATGGGAATTATGAGCGTGATACTGAACAAGTCAGTTTCCCATCACTGCCCTCTTTCTTTTCCTTTAGATTATTTGGTGTTTGCTTTTGTTTGCCTAGAAAACAATGAGACCTCTTACACTTTCGGGTTTGCATACATTTGGTGCTTTTCCCTGTTGAGTTTTCTTTCTGAAAAGACAGTAATTGAATGAAATCTTGGTCTGGCTGTTATTTTATGACGACACAGTTATAACTTATAACCGTCTTACGTAGATCAACGCATATGTATATTGAAGTTACCTGCATTACTCGAACAATTTTATTTTCGATTCGCGAAGGGAATTAATAAAAACCCAATATCTGTGTAAAAGTTTAGTTTCCAACTTCCTAGCAGTGAAAATGTTGCCCTTTCTGTAGACTACACCCTTTCACACACTCACTTTGATATGGTTAAACATATATATTCAAGATTTTGATCTCTGTGTGATTTGGCAATACTTTTCACCTAATATTCCTCTCTCTCTCATGAAGGCACTCATTGCATTAAAAAAAGGTTCCCAGTTAATCAAGTATAGCCGGAAAGGACAGCCAAAACTTCATACATTCAGAATTTCTACTGTGAGTAATTTCCTTTACATTAGGATATTGGATTCATTTCATACCAATAAGTCTTTAATCTTACATCTTCTTCCTGCTGCGCATCTCCATGATCATTACTAGATATCTTAACCGCTTGAACAACTTCATTTTTCGTATCTTTAACAGGATGAAACTACACTAATCTGGTATTCACATGGAGAAGAACGAACTCTGAAATTAGCTTCCGTCTCTCGAATTATCCCCGGACAGAGAACAGTGAGTTTAACACTCCACTGCCAAGAACTAATCAATATTTTTGTGTTTCAACTCAGTAATTGTGCGTTTCAGTAATAATTATGAACCACTTTTGTGTCCTACTTGACGGAATAAATACTTCTGCTGCTTCTTTGTAGGCTGTGTTTAGAAGGTATTTGCGCCCAGAAAAGGATTACTTGTCATTTTCTCTTCTATATAAGAACGGTGAACGAACACTTGATCTGGTAAGTAAAATCAAGTATTAGTTTCAAGTTTTTCTGTTACGGCCAGTTAAGCAGAAAAGTTTAAACTCGGCAATCCTCTTTATAGATCTGCAAGGACAAAGCTGAGGCAGAGATATGGTTTGCTGGCCTTAAGGCGGTAATTACTTCAGGAAAAGAGCGTAGTAGACGTAGTCAGAGTGATATTTCTGATGTAAGTTTCCGATTTTAAAAAATGCATTTGTAACTGCTTATGCTTGTACTTTTTTTTTATGGTTTCCTAGTTCTTTCTTATCATTCAAATGGTTAATTTTGTTGTGATTGTAATAGGTTAGTTTATATGAGTTTTGCCTTCGAAAAGGGCTGAATATTTCTTGTGAAGTTACCTGGAGATGGTTGAGAAAATATCTGCTCAGAAATTGCCTGACAATCCTAATCCTTATATATTCAATTGGCTGCCATTTATTCTTCTGTTTACTAAAATATATAATTTGCAGTAATCTTGGTGATGTTCTAATGAACATTCAATATTCATCAGCATGAACTAAAAAACAACTGTTACGCAAAATATGTAATAAAGTTCCATGCTCTAGTAAAAGTTATATGAACAATTTACTGATACGATAAATTGTAGCAAATCATTAGAACTCTGAGACGACAGATACAGATTTGTGCCTCTCAAGCCTTTAAAAAAAGGGGGGAAACTATCCAGGAGGTAGAATAGTCTGGGATGTCTAGCAATTGCAGATGAAAGTTGGCCCTCAACGTTTTCAGGAACATTAATTTTTCTTGCAGATAAGATTTGACATATGGAGCTACCAGAATTTCAGTTATGTAAATAAAAGAATAGTTAAAATTCCATGAAATCTGTGCAATTATATGCAAGTTAGAAAATTACCAGTGCATTAACATATTTGGTGGTTTCCTTCGTACAATTCATGCATTATGAGAAACCACCAGCACTTATATTCACAAAGTATATGTAACGCGATTGTCTTGATCCACTCGTAATTGTTCTGCATTAATATGTTTTGAGAAGATTCAACGTAGTTGTTTGCTTTCCTTTCAGTTGCAAGACTCTGCTGAATCTGTTCATGGCCATCCATTTGGTGCGACATTAGAGTTCACGTCAAGCATTGCCAGTGGTAGGGTATCCGTTGATTCTCATGAATCAGTGAATTTGGCAGGCTCAGATGTGGGTTCAGAACGTGCAAACATGCAACTAAGAACAAGTGCAGGAGATGGTTTTCGAATTAGTGTTTCAAGCACTCCTAGCTGTTCAAGTGGAGGGTCTGGACATGATGATATAGAATCACTAGGAGATGTTTATGTGTGGGGAGAGATCTGGTCTGATGGAAATGGACCTGATGGGTCTGCAAATTCAATCTCTAAAAAAATCGATGTGCTGATTCCAAAGCCCTTGGAGTCGAATGTTGTTCTTGATGTTCAGCAGATAGCTTGTGGTGTGCGACATGTTGCTCTTGTAACAAGGCAAGGGGAGGTTTTCACCTGGGGAGAGGAATCGGGTGGAAGACTCGGTCATGGGATTGATAGAGACTTTAGTCGTCCTCGCCTTGTTGAGTTCCTCGCAATTAATAACATTGAATTTGTTGCATGTGGTGAGTACCACACATGTGCTGTATCTACATCAGGTGATTTGTTTACGTGGGGTGATGGTACACATAATGCTGGACTTCTTGGTCTTGGAACTGATGTTAGCCACTGGATACCTAAAAGGGTTACCGGTCCTTTAGAAGGACTTCAGGTTCTATCTGTTGCATGTGGCACATGGCATTCAGCTTTAGCAACTTCGAATGGAAAGGTATTTACATTTGGAGATGGAGCGTTCGGTGTTTTGGGCCATGGGGATCGAGAGAGTGTTCCGTATCCAAGGGAGGTACAGTCGTTGAATGGACTAAAGACTATAAAAGTAGCATGTGGAGTTTGGCATACTGCAGCTATTGTAGAAGTTATGGGCCAGTCTGGTACAAATGCTTCATCTCGTAAGTTGTTCACCTGGGGCGATGGTGACAAACATCGTTTGGGTCACGAAATCAAGGAAACTTATCTGCTTCCCACCTGTGTCTCTTCACTTATCGACTATAATTTCCACCAGCTAGCATGTGGACACACTATGACTATTGCCCTCACCACATCAGGTCATGTGTTTACCATGGGCGGAACTGCATATGGCCAGCTAGGCAATCCAAGTTCTGATGGGAAAGTACCTTGTTTAGTACAGGATCGATTGGTTGGTGAGTTTGTCGAAGAAATATCTTGTGGGTCATATCATGTTGCTGTCCTGACATCAAGAAGTGAAGTGTTCACTTGGGGAAAAGGTGCTAATGGAAGACTGGGACACGGGGACACAGAAGACCAGAAAACTCCAACTTTGGTTGAAGCCCTAAAAGATAGGCATGTGAAAAGCATATCGTGCGGCTCAAACTTCACATCTAGTATATGCATCCATAAGTGGATCTCTGGAGCTGATCAATCAATTTGCTCAGGTTGTCGACAGACATTTGGTTTTACTAGAAAGAGGCATAACTGTTATAACTGTGGACTAGTCCATTGCCATGCTTGTAGTTCCAAGAAAGCACTGAGGGCAGCTTTGGCCCCGACTCCTGGAAAACCTCATCGTGTATGTGATGCTTGTTATGCGAAACTTAAGGCTGCTGAGGCTGGTAATGCTTCCAGTGTTAGTAGGAGATCTAGGGTCACACGCTCGATGGATAGCAGGGATTTACTAAGTAGAGTAGAGGTGAAAT
The DNA here is from genome assembly GCF_916048215.2 of Malus sylvestris. Classification (NCBI taxonomy): domain Eukaryota; kingdom Viridiplantae; phylum Streptophyta; class Magnoliopsida; order Rosales; family Rosaceae; genus Malus; species Malus sylvestris. The sequence goes on from NC_062272.1 coordinate 19,384,904, forward strand.
CTTCAAGGATTCTTCTCTCTCCCTCTATAGAACCCGTTAAATACCTTGAGGTCAAGTCCATGAAGCCTGGTGGTGTCAGATCCGAATCCCCTTCTATAGTCAGGGCTTCCCAAGTTCCATCCCTTTTACAACTTAAAGATATTGCATTTCCAAGTTCGTTGAGTGCACTTCAAAACGTTTTGAAGCCTGTCATGACAACGCCGTCTCAGCCCAATTCGAGATCTACTTCACCATATTCAAGGAGACCTAGTCCTCCCCGGTCTACAACTCCTATATTCTCTAGGAGTGTTATTGACAGTCTTAAGAGAACAAATGGCACTCTGACTCAAGAAGTATCAAAGATGCAAAACCAGGTACTAATTTAACACCTTTCGAAAATTAACATTTTTGGTTGCATCATTATATTGTCTTGTGGTATAGAAATGTCAAAATCAAGACGCCTTTCCTTGGGTAAACTTTCCTCTCTTTACTTCAGGTTAAAAGTCTGAAGCATAAGTGTGATGCTCAAGAGGTAGAGATAAAGAAACTACGTAAACATGTGAAAGAAGCTGGCTCATTAGCCGATGACCAATACTCGAAGTGCAGAGCTGCCAAAGAACTCGTCAAGTCCATCACGGAACAGGTTTATAAAACTTAAAATTGCAATGTCACTCTTTATAGGCGTTCTGTGTGGCATGACATCTCCATTGACAGAATAATAATGGGGTGGAAATAAAAATCATCTACTTTTTTTGTGGCCCTGCCCTCGTTGATTCAGTTATTGGTGAAATATGCTGATGTTCTGTGTGCTTTCCGTTCTTTCTTTACCTTGCAGATGAGGGAATGGGAAGACAAGATACCTCCTGAGATTTCTGACAGCGATACTTTCAAAGCATTGCATACGCAAGCTGAGGATTTTATGAACACGAATATTGGAAGGCCAAGCTCAGATCTTGACCAACACTATGCAACCGATAGAACTTCCTTGGTTGTTGAGTCTTCTAGAATGGAAGACAACAAGGCTAAAGACTCTGCAGAGGCTGAACAGCAAAACAGCTCAGAAAACCACTCGAAGTCACCTGAATCATCAACGTTGCAGACAGAAGACAACAGATCAGAAAACTTTGCGGATGCTGGACCTCAAAACCGCTCAAGGTCACCAGAATCATCAATGTCACGGACAGGACAAAAGGAAGTCATTGAACAATTTGAACCGGGCGTTTATGTAACTCTCCTTCAACTAAAAAATGGTATTTGGGTTTTTAAGCGTGTTAAATTCAGGTAAATATTTTATCTTACAACATTCAGTAATTATGTGTTTGTGTTAGACGGCCACTGGACCCTTGAGCGGGTTCAATAGTTGTCTAACATGGTATCAGAGCTCTTGTTGCACAAGGTCCTGAGTTAAAATATTTCAATCCACACTCCTCACTGCTTTCTTCATTTTCAAGGTGCAGACTGGGACTGCACCTATGTTATTATTTGTGTCTTCATTTCTCTGCCTGTCCACGTGCAACCGGTGAGTGAAAGTGTTAGCTCGATATATAATGTTGACTCGTTATCTAACAGCTTAAACTTATGGGTTCGATGGCTGTCTAACAAGCTATGGTGCCATGTTACAACCAACGGATCTCAAAAGTTTAAGTTGTTTGCGAACTGATCAACAATGCATATCAAGTTTACGAGCTACACTTCTACGCATACTGATTGTAACAAAACTTGTTCTAAATTAGTATTAGAAAGCCACATTGTTTCTGTTCCATTTATTTCCATAAGCTAAATTTGTTGAGGATAAGCGTACGCACAACCAAGTCTTGGATCATTTCAATGCCGTTCTCTTTTAATTTTCTCACACCGGTCTCCAATATTTTCTGCAGCAAACGGAAGTTTAGTTCGGAACAGGCAGAAGCATGGTGGAAAAACAACAAAGATAGGCTGCTTAGGAGATATAGTCAGCCGAATACAAGTCCTGCTCCGAGTGTACCACCACCCAGCCGTCCTATACCGCCCGAGGAAAACAGCGAGGCAGCCGCAGCTTCCCCGACTTAGTTTTATAACTTAGTCTCTTAACAGTATGGTTTAGAAACTTGGTAAGTAGGATCAAAGGATCTGCTATAGAATGGCAGTGTATGAATCAGTTAGGTGTAAACTTATCTTTGTTAAGAACAGAACAAAATAGAGCGGCATCCTTGTTCTTCTTTCTTTTCTTATTTTGTCTTTGTTTTTTTTATCTAGGGGAATTATTGAGAGGATTTCTACTCCTCCATTAAAAAGAAGAGCTTCAATATCATTCTTTCATCCATTGTAGTTTGTTTTTTCTGTTTTTTCACAACGCGGTATTCTAATTTTCTCGGGGAAGGCAATGCCACCTTTGATCAAAGAGGACGGGCACACGCACATAACCTTGACCGACTAGATTAACCCACATATGCGCATACTAGTTGATATTATTGAATAATGTATGGTGATAAATGTAATTTGTGAGTTGAGTTTAAAAGTGAAATTCCTTCACTCGGAAATTAAATTGGAGATATGACTTTTCAGAAGACAAGCTTAAATAACTTTTTGAACCAACATGTTGATTATTGTTTTAATGCGTAGTCTCAATCTGCAGTTTGACAATATAAATATTTATTCGACAAACCAATCAATTATTGTGTCTAGATAGCTAGCACCTTCATCTTGATAATGTATTGGGCTAACAAACAATGATGTTAGTAGTTGAGTGTTGAACTCGTTAATCCGTGTTCGTATGGTTGGCATCTTCCTTGACAGGGACGGGAACAACTTCGAACTTGCCTGTTACAAGTTACCACACATCCTCTTAAGGCTACCCACCCTTCTGATGGATCTATAACCTTTTTTTTTTTTTTTTATTTAGAAAAAAAAAGAAAAAGAAAAACTTGTTAATTCACATTTGTTTGCAAAAACCATTTTAAATTGGTTTTTAGAAATTATAAGTTATGAGTTTGGTGTGGATGATTACTAATTTATTAGAAATATTATTTTCTTTATTATTAATTTATTAGATTACATGTTCTTATTTCTCAAGATTCACGACACGCAATTTGAATCCATTATATCTAATTCATTTTTTGTCTTGATCAGTAATAGCCAATTATTATTGAAAATATGTGTTCAAAGTTCAAGCTCTAGAAAATGATTGGTAGACTCTTATTTTACTTTTATTATATAGATGTTAGGGAGATCAAATTCTTAAACCAAATGACATATCACTAAGTAAAAATTCAATCATCAACTTCTATATCATTTGTTTTTAAAAATTTTGTCACCCTAACATTATCCTTATTATCTTAGTTGAAAAAGTAATCCAACTTTACTTATCAAATAAATTTTTACTATAATGATAAAAAATAATCATATCAATGTATTTTAGAGCGAGTTTTGTCACATCTTGACCCAGGCTCAACCACATTTCGAACTCGACTCTGCCGCAGCACAATATTGTCCGCTTTGAGCCCCGACCACGCCCTCACGATTTTGTTTCTGGGAACTTACACGAGTAGAACTTCCTAACAGGTCACCCATCCTAGAAATGATCTGGCCCCTTTCTCACTTAACTTCGGAGTTCCTACGGAACCTGAAGTCAGTAAGCTCCCAAAAAGCCTCGTGCTAGATAGAGATGAGAATATACATATAAGGCTTAAAAGATTCACTCTCCTGGGTTATGTGAGATGTTACAATCCACCCCCTTAGGGGTCAACGTCCTCATCGGCACACTTCCAGCCAGGAATTGACTTTGATACCAAATTGTCACATCCCGACCCAGGGTCCACCACATCCCGGGCTCGACTCCGCCGTAGCACGATATTGTCCCCATTAAGCCCCGACCATACCCTCACGATTTTGTTTCCGGGAACTCACGCGAGCAAAACTTCCCAGTAGGTCACTCATCCTGGGAATGCTCTAACTCCTTTCTTGCTTAACTTCGGAGTTCCTACGGAACTCGAAGCCAGTGAGCTCCAAAAGACCTCGTGCTAGGTAGAGATAGAAATATACATATAAGGCTTACATGATCTACTCCCCTGAGCGATATGGGATGTTACAAGTTTGATTCCCACGGTATAATAATTACATCTTATTTTAACACGATAATTTATTCATTATGCTACTATACTTACTATATATTTGTATTATCTCTCTAATATAATAGTGGTAAGACCCAAAAATACATGTGAGTCTCATCTCTATTATAGAGAAGCTAAAAATAACATATTTCAATTTAAATATGTGGTAAGAGTAACATTTTTGTAAAAGTTTCCTTCATCCAGTGTTTTTGGGTCAACAGGATCTTGAAAATCTTCTTAGCCAATTTTTCATGTAAAAAAAAATATAATAAAATAAAAAGAAAATTGTTGCAATGGTTCTTCAATTTTAACCCAATTGGAGCAATGTTTCCTCAACCAAAAGTTCTTGACCATTGATACCTTAACTCATCAAAATATGTAGCTATGGTCCCTTTCATCAACTCCATTAAAACTTCTGTTAAAATGAGTCATATGCCACACACGTGAGGTCATAATCAAGAGGCAAATATAGGAAACTAAATGAAAAAAATTGTAGAAATTGTCATTTTCGTCAACTCTATTAAAACTTCCGTCAAAATGATTCACATATCATGCACGTGAGGTCATAATCAAGGGACAAATCTCGGAAACTAAATGAAAAATTTGTTTATAGAAATGATCCCTCAATTTTAACCAAATTAAAGAAATGATATCTCAACTTTAATCCATTTGGAGCAATAGTCCTCAATTTTAACTTAATTGTAGCAATGGTCATCAAGATTAACCCAATTGTACTAATGATTCTTCCAACACAATTCATTTGAAGGATTTGAACGAAAAAACCATAATTTACCATTAGTCATAAATTTTTAATTGAGAAACTATTATAGCAATTGGATTTCGTCATCCACTTGCAATATCTATTCCAATTTCCTCTAAAATAAAATATAGAAAATTAAGAAATCAATCCTACAATTTCCTCTAAAATAAAATCTCTAGCTAATGTATATTATATATCTTCGTTGATAAGTATTCAATTAATTTCGTCATCCACTTACAATATCTATTCCAATTTGAACAAGTTTCTTAGAAAGCACATCACTTCCCATCCATTTTCCGGAATTTTCTATATTTTCCTCCTGAATTTAAAACCCTAGGTCTTCAAGCTTTGCTTCAAAACCCACGAAGGGTAATTGAAGTTCTTCCCAGGATTTCAATGGGGCAGCAGCAATCGAAAGACGAACTGCTCTATCAGCAAGTCAGCTATGGAAACGTCGAAGGGATTAAAGCCCTCTGCAGAGATGGTGCAGGCCTTGAGGTAATTAAAGGAGATTAATTTTCGATTAGTGTTTAAGCTGTATCAAAAATGTGATCATTGGTAGTGATAATTTGTTTTGTTTTGTCAATTGGTAGAGATAATTGTTGAAAGTTTTGGAATTTTGGGTAATGGTTGATGAATTATTGATTATTTATGGTGATTTTGGTTGTCAGTGGATTGATAGAGAGGGGAAAACCCCTTTGATCGTGGCCTGTATAAATCCTGGGCTGTATAATGTTGCAAAAAGCTTGATTGAACTTGGTGCAAACGTTAACGCCTATCGCCCCGGTACCTTTCCTATCATAATTCATTACAATTTGATAACTTCTCAGTTGAGTTGCTCTTATGTTACTGTTTATGTACTTGGATAGTGAGAAGAAAGTAAGAATGAATAATGAAGATAAGAAAGAAAATTGGCATTTTGGGTTTATTGATTTCGAAGAAATCTACCAATTGGCAAGGTAGAGTTGTCACCAAGGACCCGGAAAGTATTAAAAGAGTAGCCTGGCTATAGTTGGTAGCCACTCCTTTTTGCCTGAAATGTACGGTTTTAGTCCAAATTCTTCCTCCAAGTATTGCGCGGTTATGTGAAATTCGAGTTGGATCCACATGCATACTGCAATCATGATGGAAATATCACTACCATAGATCTTAAGTACCACTGTTGTACTGAAATGTTTTCCCTTGCATAAAATGGAACACTAAGATTAGATATGCTTCAACTGTTTTTTCTTTAATTCTTCTTTCTGATCTCACTCCCATCCCCAGAATTTGTTGTGTTTTACTGTGTTTATATTAAACTTGTTTTGTAATGCAGTCTTCTTAAAAAATGCTATTATAAATGCATGCACCTTGACCTTTGGCTTGCATTAACAATTTTTTTTTCATTTTTTGTCTTTTTTCTCAATGTGGTTTAGGTCGTCATGCTGGGACTCCTCTACATCATGCAGCTAAAAGAGGCCTAGAAAACGTCGTTAATTTACTTCTTTCGCATGGAGGTGTGCAACTCTATCTTTAAATCTGTTTAAATGTATTATTTAAAGTGGAGTATAAAGCTTACAATTTTATAATAACAAACACGTTCTTTTTCCTGCTTTCTTTGTTTTCTTAATATATAATTTGTTCAAAATTTTCAGCAAATGCTTTAATCATGAACGATGACTGTCAAAGTCCTCTTGACATTGCTAGGGCGAAAGGGCACATGAATGTTGTCCGTGCAATTGAGGTAAATTCAAACTTTAGCATGCAATGCCAATCTATGTGTATCTCTTACTTTCCGATGTTACAATATATTTCATTTCTTCTTTTGATAGTTCTTCACTTTGTTCTCTCTTGGTTTTGTCTTTTTACACATTTCCCAATGTTTGTAGAGGCATATTTGCTTATTCTCTGGTTGGTTGCGGGAGTTTTATGGTCCTGGATTTCTTGGAGTACTTGCTCCGCAGTTGGTTTCAAGAAAAGTGTGAGTATTTTGTTAAAGTGGTGTCATCTTGACGTATTCCTGTGTAGTTGTTTGCCTTTTATCTTCAATCATGATCTCCACAGCAAGTTATCTAAGCAATGTAGACTGATTGATTTGAACTGTTTTGAAGAATTTGTATGTCACTTGTTTAATTTTTTTTCTTTTTAACTTTGATCGAGTAATTGTCTGAAAATTCACTTGCCATGTGTGCCTACTTTTGCATACTTTGCAGTTGGGTTGTTGTTTTGCCATGTAGTTCCCGGAAACCCACCAAGCCTTTCAAGTTGGAGCTTGCCATTTACCCTAACATGCAGGTATTTCTATGTATAACCTTCTATTCTTAGGTAGATTAAGCGTTATGTATGATTATAAATGTTTCTATATCATGCCTCTACTCATACATTGCATTCAAAGTGGCTTTAATTTAGGCTACATCGAGTGGTTGCTTCCAGATGATAACATTCACAGTATTATTTTCATTTCTTTTTTTTAAAAGAAATCATCTAATAATTAAAAAACCAAAACCATGTACAATGCCTTGCATGAGTTAATCTGATGGCTAAAGTCTCTGCATTTGTATAGTTTGCTAACTAGCTATCAATAGTAATGTTGTTTTTAGCTTTTATTGTACGCGTTCTTGAACCTTCCATTCTTTTTTGCCATGTAGATGATAAAAGGCATCAATTCAATAGCCAAGTTCAGGCCTTTTTTAATATGAATGGAGATATATAAGACATTGGTTTACAGTGCGTCGGGATTTTCTTCTAACTCATTTGAAATGTTTTGCACTTGGAGTACTCTGTCCAAATTACAAATTCAAATAAAATAAGTTCATTTATTATTTCCTTTTTCATAACTCATAACGATGGTACTTCCCCTTGGGAGTTGGTTGCCTCAACAAACCTTGTTGAATTAGGATGTCCTTTACCCTTAATTGCCAATGGTAGAATTTCCTTTCCATCAAATAGCTCAACAGAAAATGGTGAGCCAATATTTCTTTTTATGACTAAACATGAACAAAGTATTAATGTTGAACCCTAGTCATTATAAGTTGGGTGTCAGGAAAATAGTGACTGAAACATTAAGGATAATATAATAAAGACAAGATGTTAAGTACTGATATACACTCTCAGAGAAAACAAACTGGTACAAGTCGTTTTTTATCACTAGTTAATCGCCCCACCCTAAGCGAAATAGACATCTTGAGATTGCTTGGATCTGTTTACGGAACTGCCCTACTCCTTAGGGCCCAGCTTCAAAGTAAGATGGAAAGAACGCTACGTGATGAGGCCGATCGCCCCTTAGAAGTGAAGTCCTATTTCAGAATCTTTGAACAGGGAGGAAGTGAATAAGTAGTCCCATGCATTCCGACAAATGTAAATGGTATCACTAGACGGTAAGGAAAGAGAAAGGACCTTTCAGCCTCTGCTTGAGTTCCTCTTTTTTATGTTTATGGTCTTTCTCGAGGCGCTGCCCCCCCCCCCCCAAAAAAAAAAAAAAAAAACCTTTCCTCCTCCCAAGTACATTATTTACTCAAATTCCTGAAGTAAAATCCCACTATCAACTCTACTCTCAGATCTCTACTGTGATTCTTTGCGAAGAGAAGCTTTCAAGTTCAGCACGGTAGAGAACTATTTTGTAGCCGCTCTCAAAGTAGAGATTCAGGTCCTTCCCCCTGGAGACAGCAAGACTCTTTATTTTCTGTGAAATTTAGTCTCCTTTGGGTGAATACATTTCCCATCTGAGTTACCAAGATAGTTCCTGATATTGTTGTTGCTTCCTCTTGGTGCTATGTAGTTCTACCATCTTTGGCTCTTCCCGAGAAATGTCCGATGTTTCATTTAACATTTAGCAGCCACAGTTGCTGCTACATGACTGGTGGTGACGATTTGCTCACTACCTTATATTTTTAACCATATTCAAATACTATGGGTCTATCAATTGTCACTAGAGGCCTTCTATTCTGGCCTTCTGTTCTGGCTTCTTTAGTTTGCAACTTAGCATAGCTGTAGTTCCTTTATATTTGATTTGTACTGTGCAGAAGGCAGAGTTGACTCATGCTATGTGGTGATTTGTAGCTTAATTTTCAGGCCTTCTGCATTATTGTTAGTGTTCTTACCTAAGTACATGCTATCTTGATTGACGCTGTCGGCTCACTTCCTATTGTCAAACCTTTTGATAGAATTAGCTGTCCGGCATCATGTATGTTTATATCTTTATCTACTCCGGATTGATATATCTAGGCCACACTTGTGTTTGCATAATTTTGGCTGTAAGTTGACTGATGGTTCTATCATTTTTCTAGTGTGCTTATATTGAACTTTTTAATAAGCAGGACGCCAAACCGCGAACAGTTATTGCATTGTGGAAAGTCAATCTGGAAGAACCAAAGTTACACCAGTCTGATCCATCAGTTGTGATTCATGATAACTCCACAAGTAATTCCTTGATTCCAAAATAATTCAGTTTGAGTAATTTTAACCCTTATTTCTTTAGGCTATAAATCTGGGGTTGATGTCACATTAACTTCCTAGCCCCTTTTTAATTGAATTCTATGTCCATGCATAGTCCCAAGAGGCAAGATACGGAGAAGAAGCATGTACATCACCCAAGAGGCCAGTTGTAGGCGTAAAAAACTTAGGTGTAAGTACGTTGTCGTTAATTACTTCCAATCAATATAAATCATAGAAGTGATTGAGAAGCACTTTAGCAGAAGATTTTGGATATCTTCCACATCAAGTGCTGCAGTAATATACTGATGCCATCCTCCACCCTCCGACCTATATTAGGCTTACCGTCTAGCTAGGAAGAAAATGATGTTTAATTGTTGTGCGTGTCCATGAGTGAGGTTTCTCTTGTTAGGATCCCATTCAAGCTCAGCAAAGAATCCCATCCAAACTTTGTATTCCATCTTTTGCAGAAACACGCATCAAACTTGCAGCTGCAGTTGAGAATGACAAGCAACAACTTCAGTTGTTTTGCGATGCATGCAAAGGAATACCACAGGTACATTTCATCTTATCCTTCTCTGCCATATACATGACGTTTTTAACTCCCATCCTTTTTCTTGTTGTATTGTGTAAAGTGAAAGTGTTTTGCAATTTCTTGTCTCATTATTTCTTGAAATGCCATACTTGAATCCATTTATATGGACCGTTTTCTTTTCCATGTGAAATCCACCCCTAGAAATGAAAAAGTGAAAAAAGGGAATGGACAATATGTGCCTTTTATAGTAAGCAAGCAATTATCTTTTGTGTGATGATTGGGAGGCTATCATATATTATATTTGTGGAATTTTTCAGGCTTGTCCTGCGTTTTTGGGTAACAACCAACCCCCGGTTGCTCCAGCAAGTGCACCACCAGCTGCAGAAGATTTAGAGTTGGCCATGGCTATTAGTGCCTCCATGCAGTCTGCTTTGCAGGAGAGACCATCCTTTCCTAATCCGCACCCTACCTATGAAGCAAGTTCATCCAGTAGTGATAATGGTTGGGCCGGAGCCTCCACAAGAACTGACAGTTACAATGGTGGTGGTGCACCAACTGCAGCTGCTGCTTCAAAAGTAAGTAGCGGCGAGTGGTCAGGGACTCAGAGTAATGAAGTTGGAGAGTCATCTCAGCAGGTGGAAATCCAGGATACCTCTTCCGTCCAAACAGCTCCTACTTCAGATATAATCCCATCAGCCCCACCGGTTGCAGATGATAGTCTAGATGCAGCTCCTGTTCACTATCCATCAATTGATTTCAGTCCTATTGATATCCCATCCCCAAGCCTTGAAAGCACACCTGCTAAAATTGATGAGAAGAAAGGTGAAAGCGGTTCATGCGTGATTTGTTTGGATGCTCCAGCTGAAGGAGCTTGCATCCCATGTGGACATATGGCTGGATGCATGTCCTGTTTGAAGGAGATTACAGGTAAGAAATGGGGTTGCCCCGTCTGTCGAGCCAAGATAGACCAAGTTATAAGGCTTTATGCTGTGTGAAGTGATCCGTAATATATTGAAGTTCGACATTGTTACTGCAAACAGCTTGATGAATATTGTTTTGTTTGTATCGTAGTATATGTACTTGGATGAAGTTTGTTTTTTTTGTACATGTTGCCACATATTAATTACCTTTCACCATGTTTTCTTAAGTACCGCCGAGACGACAGCCTGTGTTGTATATGTAAATAAAGTTCATTTTTTCCATAAAATGTTGGGGCTGGCTACTCAAATTTTATTCATTTCTAGTCGGGTGTTAATGGGATTTTACTCTCCAGTTACAGTTTGCAAACTCTTTTAATGTACTTTGTGATTTGAGAGAAGGAACTCTTTTGAGTTCTCTGTGTATTAGGGTTGCAACTTGGGTGGGTTGGAAGGTCAAACCCACCCTAACCCATCCTTTGCAATTCGGGTCCGTCGGGTTGGATGCTCCGGCCTTAATATTCGAAGCAAAAAATGTCAGAAACACAGAAAGAGAAGCAAAAGTTTGATGTGAGATTCAAAAACGAAGAAATGGTGAACCGGTTTCAAATTATGCTGAGCCAACTTGCCATGACACCAAGCATTCGAAACAAGATTTAGGGTACCATGCTGTGACCGCTGTCTCAAGTTTTGATGTATGTTAAGAATATTTGGATTGTCAGCCACATAGTATTTGGTTGAAGGCTAATGGCTACTTTTCCTTGATTGCCACTCCTTTTCTAGAGTTCTATATTTAAGAATGGCCGAAAAGATGGTTCGATATGGACATCTATTTACGGAGAGTACCCCATTACAATAATACATTGTTATCATAACATTTTATTGTTATTAATGATACGTCGTAAAGAGAAATATTTATGATTGACATAGGATATTGTGGTAACAGTGTAATTATGCCATAAAAGTGCAAATGACTTGGCTTCTCAAGATTGAGGAGATCCTCCTAAATTCACTTACTTCCCGATTCACATAATTTCGTGTTTGTAATGGGAACCGTTCATATAATAAATCATTATGTAAAGATTATATGTACAAAAAATCAATTAAAACTAAGATTGTTTGGTCAATTAATTGTAGCAAATAGATAAGTTTGTAATTCTTCTATAAATCCGTCTATTTTTATACAGTTTGATGACTAAGCGATCTCATCTTTAATTGGTTTTTTGTGCAGATAATTTTTATAGAGGGATTTATAATATGAACTGTTTCGATCATAAATATGAAATTCCTCGAATTGGCCACATAATAATTGAAGAGGAACCCATGAGGCACACACATGACTAAACGATCTCCTAAATTATTGTACTAATTTTGAACCTTCGTCTCCCCTTACTAATAATAATATATTTAAGAATCTAGCTAGTTAAGTGTTGGCCATTGGCTGGCCTCACTCATGGTTGTCAACCTCAAAACCTATTGGATGATCACATATATTCCTTTTTCTTTTTGGGTCTTGATTTGCATATATATTTGATATGGTATCTTTGTTACAGCATATTCAGTTACGTTTGTGAGTTGGTTTCTCAGTTGACATTTTGTAAATATACTTGTTATATTGTTGCGTGAATGACTACGTGATCATCTTTTTAAGAATATTTTGTCAAATCAACCTTTTTAATTAAATGAGGATATTGATATATTTTTCACGGAATGACCAAATGATTTACCATTGACAAAATTGGGATCACCTTTATCAATTTTCGTTATCAGATACCAAAGTGAGAAGTTATGCTAATCTCATAGATCATATTAACTAAAAAATCTAATAATTTTTACCTTCGAAAAATATTATAATAGTACCATTTTTTTACTCCCTTTTTGTTCATTGGTCAAGTTCATTAGGATTAAGGCATATTTGTCAATTTACCCCCTAAACTTGTATAGAGCTATCAATTTTTCCTATGAATTTTAATTTTAGCTGATTACTCTCATGAACTTTTATAATTAGCAATTTCCCACTTGAACTTTAATTTTATCCAATTACCCCTCGAACATTTATAAATGGTCAATTTCCCCCCTAATGCTAGATTTTACATTTTTTTCATCCAATTTCCATTTATTTTGATCATGTGGACAACACAAGACAAATGTATGGGGGCAAAAATAATGGAAAATTTGTTGGATATAAGTTGGATGAAATTTTTTAAAAAGTATAACGCTAGGGGGAAATTGGCTAATTATAAAATTTCAAGAAGGTAATCGGCTAAATTTAAAGTTTATGGGAGGAATTGACTAATTATAAAAGTACAGGGAGAAAATTGGCAGCTCTATACAAGTTTGGGGAGCAAACCAACAAATACCTCTAGGTTAATATATCACTTAGCTTGTGTTGCACTAATTAGCTGAAGGTTTTGTAATTTAATTAATAATTAATTATGGGATGGTAATCTTAAATAATTGAGATTCTTTCCCTTAACCTCAATCATATATATATTTTTTATCAAGAAAAAGAAAATCATTAAAGGGAAAAACCTCTACTACAACCAAAGCCCAAGCAATCAAAATTGAGGACATTAAATACAACATAAGGGAGACAATGATCCCAGAAATGTGGAATATCAAGAGTTAAACCTAAATGAGCTATTGCAGCCGCCACAAAATTTTCTTCTCTTAAAACATGGTTCCATTCTATGCAATTGAACTTTGAGGCCATCCAACGAATATCCTCAAAAATAGATATTAGGTTTCAAAGGGACATCCCATCTTTCTTGAACCTCACTGATGATTAACTTTGAATCCCCCTCCACCAGAAATAGTTACTATGTCAAGATTAAAAGCATCAGGACCAATAACCCGACCCTCATAATTCCTTAACACAAGGGCAGCAACAGCTTTCTCCGAAGTAACAGAACCATCAAAGTTTAACTTTGTAACATCCTGATCAGGGGGTGTCATTGAATGACCTGCTGAGAAGAAGTGACAACCTTGCATTTTGGTTTCCATTACACCTGAAGAACAAAGAACCCATACTAGTTGCAATGACAAGGCGGCGAGTTGGGATAGAATGATGCCCCTAAACACCTTATTATTTCTTTCATTCTATATTTGTCAACAATTGAGAATTGCTTTGCTCAACTCACTAAGATCCTCTTTTTCTGAATAACTCAAACTTTCCATCCAATCCGCCATATTATCAAACTAATATGTGTTATTTCTCGACGGATTAATAGGAGATAGATTCCAAACTAGTTTTGCAAAGTGGCACTTAAGAAAAAGGTAGTTTTGATCCTCTTCATCTTTGCCACATAAAGGGCAAACTTTGTCAGCATTTATAATGAATTTACTTAGACATTTCCTAGGTTGAAGACTTTCCTGCATGAGGAGCCAAGAAAACATCTTCACCTTTGGAGGGATAAGTAGTTTCCATATTTTCTTAAGCAACTTAGTTTGTTACCATTCCGCGGGTTTTGATTTTGGATCTAGGTTGCACCCATAACAGAAAACATATCATTATTTGAAGCACCCCACACAGAAAACATACCATCAGTATCTCTCAAGGGAATAGAGATAATGCAATTTTCCTTGCAACATCACGATCAACCAATCTATTGAGTTTATCCATATCCCAACAATTATTATTAATAAATTCACTCACCTTGAGATCCCTGCTGATCCCCGTCCTCTGGTTTTCTGGGATTCAATGGATTAGAGGATAAGGAAGAACCCAATGATGGGTCCAAAACAAGATATCATACCATTACCCACAATCCACCTCATCCCCTTATGGGTAATATATGTCTATTATGGAGAATGTCTTTCCAAGCTAAAGAGTGATTCTGCTTCATCTTACACTCCATAAAATTCTCCTTTTTGAGGTATTTTCTTTTGATAATTTGAACCCAACAATTATTCTCATTAGTAAGAACTTTCCAACCTAACTTAGCGAAACAAGCATTATTAAAATGATCAATTCGTTTGACACCCAAGCCTCCGTCCTCTTTCAACTAGCACACTTTATCCCAAGCAACATGTTTTAGTTTTTATCCCTTCCCTAACAAAAGTCCCTACACTTTGTCTCCAAGAAGCTTTGCTATACAATTTCCAAGCTCGCCTTCATGATTTTACTTGTTGACAGGTGGCCAGAGCTCTTGTCGTTCATATTCCAGTGCCTCTCCTTTGTATCGCTGAAGTTTCATGAATCAAGGTTCTTGGTATTGGCTTAGCTTTTTCACTACAACGGGGACATCGTGGTGGCGCCACACATCAAAGGTAGCTTTGGAAGAGTGAAGTGTATAATCGCACAATGTCCTAAAATTTAAGGGCCCCCAAACAATTTTTGCTATCTAAAATATAATATTATTATATATCAAAACTGATGGAAATTGATCTCGTGTCTCCAGAAAAGTGTAAAGTTCGTAGAAAAAGCCACTTTGATGAGAATGATGATGAGTCATCCCAATTAGCGAACGAATCTCTTAGAGTTCATTACACTATATAATATCAAGCTATTGATTCACAGAAGTTTTGATGAATATAAAGCATACGATTATATATTTGAGTTATTGTTCACTTTGGAAAGGTTGAATTCGATTGACAATAATAAATTAAAAGATTGTTGTGATCGTCTTCAAAAATTTATCTTTATCAAGAAACGTGAGTTCTTTTATGTTGATGGCGATGCATTATTTGTAGAGTTGAAGCTTTTACGAGAGCGTTTGTCAAAAGAAATGAAGATACGAGAGCGTTTGTCAAAAGAAATGAAGACATCCATTGATGTATTGAGCTACTTGAAGAGGATGAGTTGTTTTCTGACTGCAAGCATTGCAAACATAATTTTGTTGACAATTATGTTAATGTTACATTTGCGAAAGGGAGTTTCTCAAAGTTAAAGTAATTGAAGTCATAATGCCTCTATCCTTTTCAAGTTCATGCAATCAAATAACAAACATTTCGAAAGATCATTATGCAAGTTCTAGAGATGTAAGTCACATAAGTTCATCACACATGAAAGAATATGAGTATATGAAAAATGCACACTTTCAATAGGCTCAAAAACTCACATAGGTTGTATATGGTTACTATGTTCACATATGAAGCTTTAAGTCATGCTTTAATTTCACATCAACAAGGCTATGTGGATTTGGTTTTTCAAAGATGATTAAACATGTACAAGGCTAACAAGAGAATAAGGAATTTCACACAACACATGCTTACTAAGTTCTTGATCATCGTGGTTCAAATTCAATTCAATTATATCATTGGGTCGGGAAACTAACAAAATCTACTTCAAAACAATAAATAAAACAAGACAATATTTTTGGATTTTCAAATTTTCTGAAATTTCTCTTTTTTGGGTTTTTTTTTGTTTTTTTTTTAAGAGTAAACAAAACTAATTAAGAAAATAAAAAGAAACAACATGGAAACAAATCAAACCAGTATTTAGTCGAAGGTACGAAAATTTTCAATTTCATCAGTTTTTCAATCCTTACCCCCAAACCTAAACTGGACATTGTCCCCAATGTCAGAAAACACAATAATACATAAAATTAAAATAAAATAGTAAGAAACAAAATAAAGCATTTGGACTGAAAACTTCCCTAATTTCCATTAAAATCAAGCGATGACCCCCAAACTCCAATTTTACAATCAACTTCAAGGGTGGACATGATCAAATTTTCCTACAAAGAAAAGAAATAATTTAGTTTAGCATGCAAGAAAATTCAGAAAACAAAAACAAATGGAAAATTGAAAATGACATAAAAAGACAATGAGTAGAAATATTGGGTTGCCTCCCAATAAGAGCTTGCTTTTACGTCCGCAACCGGATGGTACCAAGAGTAATCATCCAAGAGGAGATGGTTCTTGGAGGGGTACAACCTCCATATCATGCTCCGCAAAAGATCTTGACATAGTGCTGGTTCTTGGACCTTCGAGTATGCATATACTACGAAGAGTACATGACACAAAAACAAAAACAAAAACACTAATTAGACAAGAAAAGAAAACATTAGAGAAATAAGTAATTAGAAATAACAATCCCCGGCGACACGGCGCCAAAATTTTGATAGGATTAAATGCACACCACAAAGTAGCACACAAATGTCCTATTGATTTTCCTTATTAACACTAAGATTTGTCAATTGTAGCATATGAAAATAAGGGTCTTTCCCGCAGAAAATTGTTTTATCTAACTATTTAAAACGTCACAAAAACTGGGTTGCTGTCCATACTGACCAGCCACCGAAAAATAATTATTAGACTAACTTACGCTTATCTAAAGTCTACGAAATTTTATATGAAAACACTAGACACATAGAGCTACACTCACACAAATTGTTGGGATTTTTGGAGTTGATTTTCTATTTAAATTAAATTGAACAAAAACAGGACATAAACAAATTTTAAATAGTTCATAAATTAAGAAAAACGAGTTAGGGGAATTGCTATCCACCACCAAATAATCATGCAAACATGTTATGTTTCATTCAAATTCCTTTTATTTCAAGATGAAGATGCTCAAGTTGGCTCAATGTTAGAACTCAACCTATTACTCTTTCTTATGTAGTATGTTAAGAGAATGACGTTTTCAACTTAACTTAGTCCCTAGCATGCAATCTAGAATGGCATGTTCATAGATTTAACAAGTAGAAATCATTAAGAATGAAAAGAGTTTGAGTCATTACAAGGCATCGTAAGTACTAGCGTTGTCTTACTTATCCTAGAAATTGGTTCACATGTTAATCGCAATTAACAAGTACTACTCTAGAACATATGTAAGGCCTCATTCAACAAGGGCAGGCACACAAATATTCATAGTGTTAGAATCCTAAATATGCTTACTACGTATGCATCCATAGAAAACAAATAAAGAATTCATCAATGAGACAAGTAGTGAACCAATTTTCATCCATTCGAAAAAGTAATTCAAACGAAATGTCATAACAAACTTGCAATCATATTCGGGGCTTCAAAACAGCCCCTAACTACTAAAAATTAGTTACACAGAATCCTTAAATAAAAACAAAAGATAGACATGAGTTTGACAAGATAGAACCAAAAGAAATCGACCGAGGCATCCTCCTCCTTTCCTTCCTTCCCCAACGCTGTTTTTAAACCAATTCTTGCTGCATCCTTTTCTTCTCCTTACTCACCCACTAATAGCCATTTAGTGATGACAATAAGTGAGAGGAAATTGTAAAACAATTGTAACTCTTTAGGTAGCCTTTATGCCAATTTACTCCCTCTTAATCCTCATCTTCAATTCCATTTCCTTTTATATTTGAATAAGTGTCAGCTGACTTGTTCTTGGCTGCATCAGTTTTGGCTGCTAGATTTATTGGGTTTATTGCTTTCATTGCAGTTACAAACTGCTCAGCTTCTTGGTAACCTTTCAGTGTTAAAACAGCCATAACTTCTTCTAGAAATATGATATTAACAATCCACAAACTGCTCCATAAAATAGACATCCGTAGCTTTTCAAGCATATAAGGCCCATTCTCGAATTCATTCTGAGCTGTTCACAACTTGCTTCCAAAGTCAGCTGATCTGCACATGCATTTTTGACGAATTTGTTACTTAAAATCCCACTTGTGCTATTTTTCTTTTATTTGCTTGACAAATCCGACAAAACACAAAAACAAAGTAAATAGATCAAAAATATAAGGAACTAACTAAGAAAAGAGAAGTGAATTTGATGTAAAATATATATAAACATGAGCTTATCAAAAGACTGTGCGAATAATCGTGGGTCACCTACGAGTCGGAACCACCTATAGTGGTTTGTACGACAAGACTGTGCACCTAACTTGGATCCAAGGTGAGCGTGCAGTGCAGTAGGTGAACATCACGTGAAGGACTGTGCCCTAACCACGGGCAAGAGCACTAATACCGGGGTGCAGATTTATGAGCTCTCAACACATCTCACATAATCATCAATTCACAATAACAATCTACTACTCACCTGGTACTTACCTGAGCGTCCACAGCGTCAAATCACATTTATGCATACCATATAAATTCATAGTCTAAGCATAAATCAATAGGTATGGCATTTCAAAACATAATTTCATTTAAACACATTTTCTAGGAAAAATACCAAGTATATAAGTATATACTGAAAACCAAAAGCCCACTCACTGATATGTGGAAGGGTCGTAGCCCCTGAGTCTCGCATGATTACGCTCGTCCTCTAGATAGGTCTCACCTATATGCGAAATAACTATATAAACATTATTTTAAAGCATATAACCAAAACTAGGTACTAACACCCCATACATTGCTCAATTGGGGTGTTTGAATATACCAATGTGATCTACTCAACCCCACGAAAAACCCTATATTTTTAGAAAATGTTTTCGAGCATCCACACGCCCTCACGCTCTAGCCAAGGCACCGCCACACGAGCAGCCACACGCAGGCCTGGCACACCAAACGAAACAGTTAACGCCGTTAGGGAATATTCCGTTAAAAATCAGCATATGTTGTTAAATATACCTGACGCCGTTAGGAATATTCTGCAACTTTGACGGAATATTCGCCTTCTTCTCCGACGAGTTGCCGGAAACTGGGAAAAACTTCAAATCATTAAATCTTCTTCATTTCTCAACCAAAATCCATGAAATATGTACCAAATTGATGCTTAGGATGAGAGGAACAAATCATTACCTCTTTAAGGTCCTAAAACCCATGGAATCTCGCCGAAAAAATCACGATAATCCGACCACCTCTGAAACTCCATGAACTTGGATTTCCCGACGTCCAAAACCCTTCAAAATCCTTCCTTAAGCATCGTGAACAAGTTCTAAGGCTCCCTAAGACCTTAAAACTCAATGAAATCTTTGCGATCACGTCGGGATCACTGTGCACCACATCGGGGATTTCCTGATTCTTGAGTCTTCGAAGCTTCCACGTCCAACCAAAGGTATAAAACAACTCTTAAGCTTGCAAGGAACACGAAAACAACATCCACAGCCTCGATCTGTGCATGAAAGAGCTGGATGAAAGATTGACCGTATATGTGTACGGATGAATGGAAAAATCCGAGAAGGAAGGAGAGAGAAAGAGTCAACGGGTGTTTGGGTGTGTGTGTGGTCCAGATTTGGGACTCCCAAAAACAAAGAAAAACCTAATTCTAATTGGGTCCAAACAATTAGAACTTAACATATTTGGTCCACAACCAAAGTGCATGTCACACAACACCATCTAACGTCCAAGGGTATATAAGTCATTTCACACCATCAATAAAATATTTCAGGACGAGCTGTCACAATAGTGTGTGTGTGTGTGTGTGTGCGCGTGCGTGTGTGTGTTACATTCATCAAAATTAACCAAAAAAAAATTATTGTATCAAAACATGGGTACATTCTTCAAAATCACAAAAAAAAAAAAAAAAGATATTAGGCTTAATAACATTAGTAAATTTCTTTGATTAAATTTGACATGGATACATTTTAAAATCAAAGAAAAAAGAATGTACCCATATAATTTAAAAAATGGATTAGAAAAAAATTGAATACATTTTATATAAAAAAAAATGGTACATTTTACATATAACAAATTGGTATATTTAAGAATGAGTACATTTTAAGATTAAAAAGTTTTACATGAATGTGTATATTTAGCAAAATAAAAAGTACAAATAAAAAAAATATATGGGTACAAATACAAATAATGTGACAACCTGTCCCTAAAATTTCGTTTTTATTTATTTTAATCGAGGGAATTGACGAAAATGCCCCTAGAGGCAAGGATTTTAACTTCTGTTGACCATCGTCTAGAGGAACGTATGACTTATTCTTTTGGCGTACTTGTGTAATACTCGTTGGTACGAACTTATAGGCAAAAGCCGTTCGCGAGTCCGGATTATAACGGTATAGTTACTGACATTTGAAGTTGTTTCACTAAATTATAAATTTAAAGGAAAATAAACTTCAACCACGTGGGAATTGTAACCAATTAGAAATTAGGGAGGAAGGAGTGGACCAATCAGACAAAAGGGCAAGGGACCAATTAGATGAATAGGAGGGTAGCCAATCAAGAGGGAGGATTCCCCTATTCCCATGCACTCCATGAACCCACGTATGATCCGGCCAATTTCTACCATTTTTCAGTTGAATTTCGCATATCCATCACTTGCAATCTACTCCACCACCTTCCCTCTACCATCTCCATCCAAATTTAAGGGTTTTTAGGTCTTAACCTGCGAGGAATTTCACCGGAGCACTAGAGGTGCTTGACAACAATTCCTCCATTACAGCGAGTTTCACCACCTAAAACTACCCATAATCAACTTCCCTTGGACCCAGGAACAAGAACCAACCAGTGGTAAAGACGTTGGAACACCGAGGAAGGAGAATCGAAGTTCACCCATTTTAGGGTTCCAGTGGGTTTGAATGAAATTGGAGCCTTTCCCGGCGAAATTGGACTTGGTCATAGGTATACAAATTTTCTCTACTCTTTGATATCTTTATTTTTGTAAAATTTGAGAATTTTTTGAGATAGTTGAATTTTCAGGCGAATCGGGACGGTCGACTGCCATGTGCGGCAGCGTGTGAGCCGAGTCACCCCTTGACCTTTCTAAGCTAAGTTTGACACCCCAATTCCATAGGTGAATTCCAATTGATGAAATCTCATCGTTTGAGCATAGTTTTGATAAAGACCGCTACTTGAACATTATGTGAATTAACGATCCGACCGTTGGATCGTCACCAAACTTTAATACATTATAGTATGTAATATTTGAAGATATTAGAAACTTACAGATTGGGAATCTGATCTATGGATCTTCCCAAATTGGATTTGTAATTGCGTAAAATAAAACGTTGACTGCCACTTGAATTGGCAATTGGCGGAGATCCAACCGTTGGATCGTAATGAAACTGTAGTATGATGTTTTAGAAGCACAATGTGGATCTTTGGAAGTTACAGATCTGAAATCTTAAGTGTGGATATTTCGGATTGAGTTACGTAGGTTTGTGGACCCTACTGTTGATCTTTGACCGACAATTGATTTTTGGTCAATGAGTCTCAAATCATTCTAGAATGTCATTGGGATGTGTTTTATGTAAGTTATGTGTTCTATTGATAAGATTTCTGAGACGTGACTAAATAATTGTTCTAGGTGAGGATCGTTCGTGACGTCTCGATATTGATGCTAGGGAGTCGTAACACGGACCTCAGGTGATTGGGTCTTTTCCTTTTATCGTATGTATATCATTGATAATTCCATAAAACACTTTTAAATTGATTTATGCATTTTATTCCATGTCATATATATATTTGTATATTCTAAAATACTATGATATGATTGAGTTTTAGATTGCATAATGGTATAACCATATGCATATTATCTACATATAATTGTTGTGAATGCCTTGAAGTGCTAAGGTGAACACGGGACGTACAGGTAAGTTTATAGTATTATTTGAAATGATTGAGTTAGGGTATGACTATATTAGTGTTTTGTGCAACTCCGACATTATCGTACATGTTGCAATGATAGGCAACTCCGACACTATTGTACAGGTTGCAATAATAGGCAGCTCCGACACTGTCGTACAAGTTGCCTATGAGTCGTATATGTTGCATTAGGCAACTCCAACTCTGGTGTTATCATTGATTGATTTATGAGTCGTACAGGTTGCATTAGGCAACTCCGACTCAGGTGTTATCATGGATTGATTTATGAGTCGTATATTGTTGTTGACGATATGTAGTGATTTGGAATATTCTTGGATTTACTATTGATTTACATTTGATTTCATACTTATATGTAGTATGATTTCCTGGAACCTATACAGGATTACAGCGAGGGGTTATATCGTTTAAAATGTCTTTATTAAAGCATTATATTCAAGCTCACTCACTCTTGTTTTTATCCCTCCAGGTTCTAGTAGTAGAGTTTTCGTATCCACGAGGATTCGTGGCAAGTCTTGGTATTGAAGATTACCTTCGACAATATGATTTTCAATCCACTCTATTGTACTTTACTTATACTCTGACGTCATGTGTGAAATGGGGTCATTCCCGCTCACAGCGCACTCTCGTGTTTAGGCACTTTTAGGTTTAAATTTATTCACATATTCCACATTACCACACTTTATCGCTTTGTCACCTTCCAGGTGCTGGCCAACACATCTCAATTCGGAGTCCTAGTGGACAATCCGGGTCGGGATGTGTCAAATAAACTTTAAAAAATATGGACACAAAAAGAAATTAATATATGGGTACAAATTAAAACTGAAAATAAAATTGGTACAAATTAAAAAAGAATTAAAAATTAAAAACTAAAACTAAAAATATATGATAAAATTTTTAGCCATAAATATAAATATACTAATTGTATTTTTAACATTAAATGAATATATTTGGAAATAAAAAATTATTTTATTATTTAAATAATTAATAATGTTATTAATACCCAAGGACATTGATCAAAAATTGAAAATGAATAGGATTTTAATCAATAAAGTAGCAAAAAGAAAGGATGAGAACCTAATTTCTCCAAAAAAAAAACTTTTGTTCATTTTGTTTCTTAAGATTGAATTGATTGTTAATTATTTAATAATTATGATTTTTTTTGTTTGTAACTTTCTTTATCTTCAATGATATTTGGAAACTGATAATTAGTATGATTTTTAAAGTTTGTTTCAATTTTAGCATCAATGCATTGTTCAAGCTTTTTTGCAAGACTATCTTAAGAAGCACCCCTTTATAATTCATCATAGGGCCCTTGAAATTTCATACACAGCTCTACCGCACATCAAGGAATTGTACACTGCAATTTTTTTAAACATGAGGAACTCACCAAGCGCTGATGTGAAGATTGCAGCATTGAACACCGCCATAAATAATAATAATAATTTATTATTAGTTTCTTGTCCATGCGAATCAAACTTGACATTTATATCAGCAAAAATGCATGTGCTATATGACACACCCTAACCCGGGATGTCCACTAGGACTCTGAATCGAGCTGTGCTGGTCGACACCTGGAAGGTGGTGAAGCCATAAAGTATGACGATGTGGAAAAATGTGAATAAATTTAAACCTAAGAGTGCCTAAAAACCAGAGTGCGCTAGTGAGCGGGAAGGAACCCACTCCACACATGACGTTAGAGCAAAAGTAAGTACAATATAGTGGATTAAGAATCATAACCTCGAAAGAAATCTCCAATACTAAGATTTCCTCGAATCCTCGACGATAAGAAAGCTCAGCTAATAAAACCTGGAGGGTGAAAACAAAACAAGGGTGAATGGCCCTAGAAATAAAAATTTTAATAGAAACCTTCTAAAATGTTATAACCCCTCGATGCAACACATGTATAGTTCCAGAAAATCATATCCTGTATCAATGTGAAATAAAAAATATATCAACGGTAATTCCATAAATATACCACGACACAGCAACTCATCAGTAATATAAATAATCATGTGCTCAACAATCTATATTAGCACGCAGGTCAGAGTCACCTAATGTGACCTGTACAACTGCACCCATATCTCATCAATCAACACTAGCACATAAGTCGGAGTCACCTGTAATGACCTATACGACTTATCCATATCTCATCAATCAACGCTAGCACATAAGTCGAAGTCACTTATAGTGACCTGTACGATTTATCCATATCTCATCAATCAACACTAGCACATAAGTCGGAGTCACCTATAGTGACCTATACGACTTATTCATATTTCATTAATCAATATCCCAGTAATATGTCAGTCGGATCCACTTCTTGTGGCTTGTATGGCTGAACACATAACTCATCACATATCCCTACACACGAGTTGGAACCACCTCTTGTGGTCTGTACGACGGGCTGAGTGTAAATAATTACGCTCAAGTGCTATGATTACGTGAAGGCTGTGCGAAGTATCACAAGTCACCTACGAGTCGGAATCACCTAATGTGGTATGTACGATAGGCTGGCACCTGCCTTGAATCCATGGTAAGTGTGTGGTGCGAGAGGTGAACGATCACGTGAAGGTTGGGCCCTATCCTCAGGCGAGAGCACTAACACCAGGGTGTAGGGTTATGAGCTTTAAACGTATCTAATATAGCATGTACGACTTATAGACAACCTGTACGACCATGTCTGAGTTGCTTAAAACATAAATATAGTCATGCCATCACTCAATCGTTCCAAATAAAATGTAATCATAACCATGCATCCCACGTTTCACAACATATACTCACCTGAACTTATCTGTCACTACAAAAAAACTTGTTAAATACGACGCTAAAAACTCGTCGTGTAAAGTCATGAAAGCGTCGTTTATGCGTTTTAACGACGCTCATGCGACGCTTGTGATTGTGTCGCAACAAACCCGTGTCGCAAAAGTTTTCAGAACTTATTGCGACGCATTTCAAGCGTCGCGAAGTTATTTTATGACAGCTTTGCAACACAATAGTTAGCGTCGCAACTGCTTTGATGGTGGAATTAAACAAAATATTTGGGACATGTTTGACACGTCGTAAATGCTTTTATCCTTACAATTTTTTTGTTATAAATACAAAATGGTTGGAAATGATATTTGTTCAATGAAAGATTGGGTTGCAATTTATAATCTTATTCACAATTATCCTAAGTTCAAAAGTAAAATAATATATGAATCAAAGAATTGTGCTTTTAGAATTCCTCATAACATTGAAAGTACACCATCCGTATATCCCAATACATATAATCCTGCTAGAGTCAAATATAAATAATCTCATCTCAAAAGTTATGAACATATTTTTTTATTTATTTCAAATATGCTCCAACATAGTTTAAGAGTTTAATTATGATCAACTCTTCATCACAATCTCCATGCAAACTTGAAAAATAAGAATTACACAACCATCAATAACATGTGTCAATTGAAAGCTTAATCTTTAGTATAATGTTTTCTTTACAAACCTTTTATGAAAGCAATTGTTTCTATGCTTCTGGGTCTAACTGAGGTTGCTGCTCATTACTCCCATATGTTTCTTGTAGATGGCTTGATATATTTGGAGCCTATATTTAACACCAATAGGACAAATAGAAATCAAAATTGCTCAAATTTTCACACTAATTTATTCTAATAAATTGAAAAGAGAACAAAATCACATTCGAATGTATATACCTGTCCACTTCCGCTTGGTGTCGTGTTAACATGGAAACCAATATGAGTCATCACGAGATGGAGTTTCGAACTGACTTCACTATACTTGGATCGGAGATCTTCAATTTCAGATTCATGCTTAGCCTTAAGATCATCTATCTTAGTGTTATATTGTCTTTCTACCTTTTCTCGTATGGTGTCCTCATTAACATTGGAAGATCTTGAACTTTGATAAAATACTTGAGATGGAGTTCTGTTCCATACATGCGAACAGGTCCATATGCATCAGGTCCCATAACTCTAGTAAACACCTCCTCTCGATAATCCTCGTCTTGCTCATGCTCTTCCCTTTCTTCCAAGCATTGATTAAATTGATTCTACAAAACATTACCCAACCAGTTCAAATGACCAAAAGATAAAAATAATGCACAATCCAACTAATTAAAACGATGTGAATATGCAAAGTTTTTACTTTGTGAATATGCAAAGATTTTACTTTTAGTGAAAAATATATAAACTAACTGATCAAACATATCATCCACAAAAGCTGATGGAATGTTATTCCCAATACCTTGTTCTGAATATAATGGTTGGTTTGTGTCTCCATGATGAATCCAATTTCTATAATTTGGCATAAACCCATCAACTATTATATGAGCTCTTGCTACTTCCCTTGTAACAAAGTATCAATTGTAACATTTTTTGCAAGGACAATAAATCCTTGTATGACCCTTGTTGTTATCAAATGCAAACTCCAAAAAAAGTTCAAGCCCATAGTTAAATTGATCAAATGACCTATCATTTAAATCTATCCAACTCTTGTCCATACCTAATGTCATCCGAAAATAAAGAAACAACACATTATGTCATCTATTAAAAAAGGGTAGTTATGTTTAACAAGAAAAACAACAACAAATGTAGAAAAGAATACAAAGAAAGTAAGTAAAATTAATCAAAATTTTATTTAAAAGGTGGATAGAAAACATACCGAGCTAAGAATTAAGCACCCTTGATCTGATCTCTATAGTTAATCCAAAATATTTGAACTACAAGAGAAATGTCAAACACTAAGCAATATGAGATAAGTTGTCAATCCAAACTATTCCAAAAACAGTATTCTACTTTTGTTTTTTCTACTTTAACACAAAAGAATATGCATTAACGCATGATAATGTGTGAGCTCGAAATAGGCGATACACATACAGAGTTATGTATCCTCTGAACTTTGGGCAACTTTGACTTTTGCATATGATACTTAGAGAAAATATATCTAGAATTTCAAGGAGTATCACAAATAAGAGATTACTCCA
This sequence comes from Malus sylvestris, assembly GCF_916048215.2. Taxonomy (NCBI): domain Eukaryota; kingdom Viridiplantae; phylum Streptophyta; class Magnoliopsida; order Rosales; family Rosaceae; genus Malus; species Malus sylvestris. Next base: position 19,411,992 of record NC_062272.1, read on the forward strand.
AAGTAAACTTTTAGTCAGCACAGAAAAAAACAATCCTACATCATCCACCTTACTTGTGCGAGGGCCTTCTCCAAGATCTTCCCAATCTATGGAAAAGCAACGCCTGTAAAAGATACACTCTAATCATTCACCATATTTATAAGGAAGAAGAAGAAGCGAAATATTGTTGCAAATGACAACAAAATTACAAAAGAAAAGAAAAACAAAATTGGACAATATGTCCACGAATAAAAAATAAAGGCACATAGAAAATCAAGAAGCACAATCCCCCTAAAGATAAAGTATCTACAAAGACACCAAATATTTATCAACAAGCACAATCGCCATAAAAATCAATTACCATTTGCGTTGTAAACATAATAAGAAAACAGGGTTTGTTTTTAACTAAAATTTTCTGTTCGTGCTGTAAACATATTAAGAAAACCTGCGGCCCAAAACGCAGGCGTTGTCCAGTCCAAATTAATAATTGGAAACGGAAACGGTTGATGGAGAGAACTAAGGTTGAGGGAGAGAACTAAGCAAGATTTATGGAATCACTTAGCAATCAAAGGCGTGGGTTAGGGTTTAACAAGGTACTGAGGAAGATCATCAAACCGATTCTAAGCAGAATGGGTGGAAAAAAGAAAAACATCCCAATCCCAGATGCCAAAGACCCAGGTTTTGGAAGACATTTAGCAAATCTGTGCGCCTTTGACAGAAACCTATAAATCACTTAGCAAGACTAATGAAATCAGAAAAGAAAGAAGATGGAGATGGTTGTAGTGGCTTACCAGAACTCCGATTGTGCTCCGTAATCTCCGATACAACTCCAAAATTTTTGATTGAATCTCTGAGAGAAAAGGAAAAGGAAACGGAAATGGTTGAGGGAGATAACTAAGGCTGCGTTGGGAAAAAGAAAAAAGGAGCGTGCGAGCTCAAACCCTAATCGCCCAATTTGTTCCTGCTTAAATTCTATCCGTCGTTAGGGGCATCGCAAACAATCTGTTTAAGACGACATATATTACTGTTTGCGACATTATTAGCAACGTTACTTATAGCAGTGTCGCAAATATTTTCGCGCTAACAAATACCGCGCTAATTTCCTTTTATTTGCGACAGCAATGTAATTTGACGCAAAAACCGTGTCGCAAAAAGGCCTTTTTCTTGTAGTGTGTACATCTTGCGTTCACCTTCGTACTTTAAAGCATTCACAATAATTATGCGCAATAATATACTTATGGACTTGCCCTGATGCAATCCAAAACTTAACCATATCATAGTGCTTCCAAATATATATATATATATCAATAATGTGGCGTAAAACGCACAATCTATAACGGCCTACTCCCAAACTATTAATTGTCGAAAATAATTATCGGTGACAAGCTCAACTAAACACTAATTTGACTAACTATCAATACTTACGATTCTTTACTTCAATTTCTCGATCCTTCACACAATGATTTATGACCAACATCCAATCACTAAATCATAAGGTTAAACCTCACATTTTCCACCAATGTCCTTCACATTGCACAATTTCCCAAACAAGGCTATTGTCTCAATTATTTAGTCTCATTTATGGTATGGCTGCATCTAGAGTTTCGTTAGACTACCTACGTACCCTAAATAGGGATCAAGCCATTCGTAGTTCCCATTAGTACTTCAAGGCATTCACAATAATTATATGCAATAATCAATTTATAACCGTTTGTGGAATTATCAATCATATATATATATATATATACGGTAGAAAGGAAGAGACCCACTCAACTGAGGTCTGCGCTACAACTCCCTAGCACGTATATCGAGACATCACGAACCATCGTCGCCTAGAACAATGATCAAATCACATCTTAGAGTTTTTACCGATAGAATACATATAAAACACATCCCTACATAATTCAATTGAGAAGATCTGCATCACAGATTTCCAGTCCGTTCCAAAGATCCATATTATACTTCTAGAACAACATCCTAAAGTCCATTACGATCCAACGGTCGGATCTCCGCCAATTGCCAAAACCAAGTGGCGGTTAACCTTTTATTTTATGAACTTAAAAATCTAGTTCGGGAAGATCCATATATCAGATTCCCGATCCGTAAGTTCCTATGTTCCTCAAATATTACGTACTATAACATATTAAAGTTTGGTGACAATCCAACTGTCGGATCATCGATTCATATCTTTACCAAGTAGCGTATCCTAATGAGTTTAGGTCCAAACAGTCAACCTACGATATATAATTGCCAAAATTGAACTCAAGACATCTAATTTAGCCTAAGGATAACATCGACGGTCCCCTGGCCATGCGCCGCCGCGGGTGGCGGTCGGCCGCCCCGACTCGCTGGAAAATCCAATTATTTCCAAAAATTACCAAAATTTACAGGAATGAAGATCTCAATGAGTAGAGTAACTTTGATACCTATGACCAAGGCCAAATAGGTCGGGAAGAGCTTCAATTTCATTAAAACCCGTTGGAAACCCTATACTTAGGTGTGCTCAATTCGACCTCCAAACTTGCTCTGACGCCTCCACCACTGCTTGGGCTTTGTTCTTGGGTTCTAGGGGAGTGCTCTAGTGGTTGTAATTGGCTGAGTTAGCTTCATGTTTTGTGGATTGCCGATGTATTCCTACACACACCACCGGTGCATTTCTCCTAAAATTACCACCAAATTCCTTCTAATTTTGGATGGAAATGGAAAAGGGAAGGCTAGGAAGTTGTTTCTAGGTGGTTGTTTGCTTTGATTTGCCGAAAAAATGACCGAATTTGGCCGTTAAGCTTGTCGAGTTGAGCGGGTCAAGGGGAAACCCGATTTTTCCCTTCATTTTCTTCTCCCTCATTTCCCTCTTTCCCTCCTTTCCCCCTTCTTTGGTTGGTCACCTTCTCCTCTCTCCTCTCCCCATTCGTCCACCCTCTCTTTCTCTTCTTTCTGATTGGGCAATAGCCCTTTTTTTCTTCTCTTATTCCGTTCCCCCTTCTTCTTTCTCTTCTTCTTCCTCTTTAAAAATAACTAAATGATATAACCATTATATAAAAATATATAAATAGTGACTAAAACAAAAGTACTTCTCGAGTTGACAGCTCCGTAAAACTTTAACCATAATCCTAAATCCTCTTCTACTTGCGTCTACGAGTCCGTAATGTTGAGTACTTCAGGAAAACGCTAAAGGATTAATTCATACACCTCACTATACGTTGATCAACGAAAGTCAATACCCTCGCCTCTAAGGGCATTTTCGTAAAATCACGCTTTTAAAATTAATAAAAATGTAAAATTTGGGACGGGTTGTCACACTATATTTGCCATGTGATCATTCAACGGCTATATTGACAGAAAACTTAACAGATGTATGACATTGAAATGAAATATTAGGTAAATGTATGAGATTGAAATGTTTTAAACATATTATATACAATTGTAATTACATACATACTTGAGGATTCAAACTGTAATTTATCCTATATTTTTTAATAAAAGAGAAAAGGAAACAGGGAAAATGCGGGTAAGCTAACACATATATTATGCTCTCTGCCCGCTGCCCCCGCCGGATCGTGAGATTTTGATCAATCTTTGCAGTAGGATTGAAGTTTTAACCCCTTTCATTAAAGAAGAAACATATTCAATCATGTTTGTACGAACTCGAATATAATCACGATTACATGTTTAATTAATTGGCGTGTAATCAAATTAATTCTCTACCCTCACTTGTTACTGTTAGACTGTAAATGATAGAGGGAATTATAATAAAAGAGAATAAGAATGTAGTTGATGCATCCACTCTTTTAATTCACCTCACTTTTGGGATATTAATCATTTTTCGTATTTTTGGGTGAAGAACTTCCAAATTCCAAGGAACTTAGATAAAGTAATGAAGAGATGGATTACAAAAAGTTAAATAGAAGAAATTAGAAATGCATTTACATGAGTATTATAAGGGCATGTGAGAATAATGTAAAAATGATTACTTGGAATGACTACTTGAAATGTGTCATTTAGAAATTCCTTCCTAATACCCATGTGGTGTGTTTCTAATTTATCCTATTTAATTTGTTGTTATCTATTTCTCCCTTATGCCTAAATCCCTTGAAATTTAGAATTTCCACCAAAACATACCCTTAAAAAACTTAGAAAAAGTAGAGCTACAAAAGAAAAGTAAACAGTAATAAGTTGAGGATTTAGAAACAAAGATAGTACTTCACATTATGCCAAAAACAATATTATTGAAACTTTAAAATGCTATTCTACAATCATATGTAATAAGGAAGAAATAACACTTTGAAAAATGCATGACATTTTTCTTGGTTACAAGATTGCATGACTTATTGCAATAATAAAACTACTAATAATCACTAACATTATTGCACTAAATAAAATAAATAAAGGCACAATATTTTTGGCGTCATGTGTTTTTGGTACAATGTTTTATTATGTTGGCATGAGAATTGAGATTAAACTGTAAGGTGAAAGATGGTTCATATAAAATCCCACTTTTAAGAAAATTCCCTCAACATTTCTCAAGTTTTTTACTCACCTCATTCTTTGTGACCAGTGTCACATTGTCAGTTTTTATTGAAGTGAACTTGAGTGTCAACATATCTCCAAAAATAATAATTTCAGTGTAATGATTTAGGAACTATAGAAACCTTGGGCACTCCGAGACTCCGAGTTAATTGAACGAGAGATGGTAGTGGGAAGTTATATTTGTGAGGTTGTCCCTAATTTGAATGTGTGGGGGGAGTCAATGTTGTCAGATTTCACAAGAATATGAGTGCAGCATTGAATAAAGTTGCCGACTGTGCAACATGTGGTAGCAACTGGCGAGCAGTGTGATGGGATCATGGGTGGGTGCTCTATTTTCAATTTATAGGTAGATTAAGTCGTTATATGCCCACAAAGGTTAAGAAATGTTAATGCACAGGAGATCGTTACGCATCCATTCCGTACTGTTAAACTCAAATTTGAGTTTTCAATATAGTGTTTTCTCTTCCTTTGTAAAGACTCGAATCAAAACTCAGAATGATTTTTAAGATTTTTTATTTTGGTTCAAATGATTTGATTTGATTTTTAAGAGAGCGTCTTTGCATATGACCAAAAAAAAATCTGAAATTTTCAAATTCACCATCCTTTTTAGACTCGAATATATAATGTGGGTTTAAGAGTATAATCTTGCATTAGAAATGGTCCTTAGACATTAGTCCTCTAAACTAAAAGTCAATGAGTACTCCCTAAACTTATCACAATATGAAGCAATGTTCATTTTGTGTAACATTGTTAGAAATTTGATCTAAAATAAAGTGTTTAAATAAGCAAAAAATGGACCGAATTGTTCTAATGAAGTTGTCCAAAAGAATCATTACTCTAAATTATAACAAATTCAAAAACAAATGCTCACAATTTTTTAATTCACATATCAAAGCTCCAAACTAGAATTTAGAGATCACTTTTCTAATTATTGTAACGAAAAAGGAGTAAGATTCTCTTCTTTCTTTTTTTCCCTCATCTTCTCTCCTTTCCTATTTGAATGATCACGATTAAGTCATGTTAATATTCTATTAATTTTTTATAGCAAAAGAAAGATAAAATAAAATAACGTAAAAGAAGAAAATGAAAAGAGATAAAAAAAAGAAAGAAGAGAATCCTAATCCTCGAAAAATATCACCTTCATCCTCTGTGATTAATTGAATCCAATGACCGTAAGTGGCAACTCTTTTCAATTTGAGAATGACTTGTACGTGCTTGACTGTCTATGTTCGTCTGGTTCCTACATTGCCATTTTCTCATTCAAAATAGTGGATCCTGACATGACAGATGACATGACTTATCATCAGACACTAAGAAGAAAATTAACCGCATAAACATGGCAATTCCAGGAAAGCCGTTATATATTGAGTATACTGCCGATTTGCCCCCTGAACTATCACCCAACTTTCGATTTTTCCCCTGAACTTTTTAATTGGAAAATTAAGGACTTAAACTAATTTTTTTGGCCGATTTGCCCCCTGCTGTCAATTTTTCATTCATTCCATCCAAATTTTTGTTAAATGGAAGCATATGCACAACATGTGTGGGTACTCCGGTCGCTTCATTCTTTAAAATAATTGAAAACCTTAGATTTCTAAAATATAAACCTATGCAAATATGTGTGATTCTATAGCTTTTGTATCTAAAGGTCTAGTGAAATGACACTTTTGTCCACAAATGAGAGTTACGTGGTTTGCACATGATAAGAGTTAACGTTAATTTGGATGAAATCTATGAAAAACTAACTGTAGGGGGGAAATTGGCCAAAAAAAATTAGTTTAAGTCCTTAATTTTCCAATTAAAAAGTTCAGGGGGGAAATTGAAAGTTGGGTGATAGTTCAGGGGGCAAATCGACAGTTTACTCTTATATATTTGATAGAGTTAAGTCATTGACTGCTAAATATAATCCCTAAGCTTGATAAAAAAAAATTCAAAAAAAAAAGTTATCCCTAAGCTGAAAGCATGCAACGTTGGTATATAACTGTTGACTCTAAAAATTACACTGCATATGTGGTGCACAAGTTAAGTAACAATGAGCTAAATACATTTTTTAGTGGGTTGAATGCTGATTCGAGCGTGCCAATTCGCTATCGAGTTCAGTCGGACAAATGTCTTAAATGTGATAAATGTTGTGAAATGCATTGTTGACTTCTGAATTGAGCGACTTCGGCTGAGAAAGAAACACTCTTGGTCTTGGGTTCTATAACCTAAAGACAAGGTTATGCCAATTTCTATGAAGTTCAATAATGGTTTGGCTATCTATATGCCACACTCTAAAAGTAACCTCATAGTAACACCTCCCTTCACTGAGAAAGCTGATGAAGTAACATCTTTTGGCGAAAGAATCAAAGACTTTTCATTGGTTAAAACTTAAGATAAATAATCAATCAGACTTGAGAGAATTCCTGTCTAACCAATCAGTCGAGACTCCTAAGGCAAATTGACTCTACAACTCCATTGTTTAAATTTTAGGCTTCGATTTTGAAACAAATGAAAATTTATAAATTAATATCTAAACTTAAAACAAAATGAAATTTGAACTATAAAAATACAAATGAAATGGTTTGACTTTAGCAACTTGTAAATATTAGACAATGCGATTTCAAAGGTAGTAGTAAATCAAACTGTGGGTGGACTTAAACAACCAAATCACATACTAAACTACAAAAAAAAAAAATAAATAAAAATTCTTTTGCACACAAAATTTGATCTTTTTAGGTTTTTTTTCTCTCATTTCTCATTTTTAAATTCATTTTTAGTGATGCGGGATGAAGTTCCTAATATACTCCTAAATTTAACGGAAAAGTAGACGACGTTAGTGAAAATGACTAGTGGTACAACACATTATTGAGTTTGAGAATTAATGAAACTAATATGATAATTCAGGGATTCAAATAAACTAAATATAAAATTCATAAATCATTGCTCTAGTTAAATTTAATAATAATTTAATATCAAATTCACTGTGCTTCTCATTTAATTATAAACGGGAGGAATACCAAATCAGGAGAAGATGGTCATCTCAACCAAAAAAAATGAATGTAGGGCAAAGTGGTAATTGAAGAAAAGGTGTTGTCAATCAATACAAAAGGTAAAGAAACAAATCATGTTATTCCCTCATATTTTTTGACCCCATGACCTTTATCATGTATCCATCCCATCTCTCCTTCTCTCTCTCTCTCTCACTGTCAACCCCTTTCCATTTCTACAGAAACCCTACTATTTGAGGAGAGACTTCATTCGCACTTAGTACCCATTTACCACACACACACTCTCTCTCCCTCTCTCAATTTGTAGGCCTGGAAGGAACTGAGTTGCTCCCCGATTTTCGGAAAAAAAAAAATATATATATATATATATATATCTCTGGCAGCATGATAAAATGTTCCCATGAAACAAAGTAATAAACAAAAGCCACCCCACACCATAACCTCTTTCAAAGGGTTTCTAGTATTGATCAAACAAGGATTCTAAAAGAAACCTCGGAAGAGTAGTAAATATTGTAAAAAATAAAAAACAAAAGGTTATATATATAGCTAGCTAACCCTACTCCACTTTTCTCACTTGATCTATCTATATAATATCCCCATCCTCATTCCTCAACCATATAATTGGAAACCCTGCTCAATTGTTCTTTGAGTTCTTCTAATCAGCCATCCATGGATTCACTTGAAGAATTTGACCCTTCCAACTCATCAAATACTTCAAGCATCAACATCAACACCACCATCACTACCAACTCATCCTCCTCCTCCTCATTGTCACCGAGCTCCACTCTCAGCCGCTATGAGAACCAAAAGCGGCGAGACTGGAACACCTTCGGGCAGTACCTCCGCAATCACAGGCCACCGCTGTCCCTCTCGCGGTGCAGTGGGGCCCACGTGCTTGAATTCCTCAAGTACCTAGACCAGTTTGGGAAGACCAAGGTGCACATCCAGATGTGTCCCTTCTTCGGGAACCCTAACCCTCCTGCACCGTGCCCCTGCCCTCTGCGGCAAGCTTGGGGAAGCCTCGATGCCCTCATTGGCCGCCTCAGAGCCGCCTTTGAAGAGCACGGCGGGAAGCCTGAGGCAAACCCTTTTGGGGCTCGTGCTGTGAGGCTTTACCTGCGTGAGGTTCGAGATTCTCAGGCCAAAGCCAGAGGAATTAGCTACGAAAAGAAGAAGCGGAAGCGCCCACCACAGAGTAGTAGTACTACTACTAGTACTATTCTTCCAGTTCAAGCAATACCGCCTCCAGCTCCTCGTAGTGCAAGCTAATAAGTCAGTAAAAAGCTGTTTGGGTTTTTGGTCTAGTATCAAAATCTTCATTTGATTAATTAATTATCTCTATCATACATATAATTTTCTTTGCCCTAGCTATGTTAATGAGTATTATTAGGGCGGTACGTTATTCTCACTCTATAGAAAGATTAATTGTTATTGTCTTTCTCTCATCAGACGGAACAACTTATCTACAACTGGATATATACTCCTTCGTGCCGTCTCTAGTCATGTGATATCACAGGAGTTTTTGTCGTCATCTTTTGTATTTGTAAGTTTATATATCTACCGGCCTTATTTTTATTTTTTTTGCTTCAGAAGCATGCTTAATTGGACTGTCAGATATTGAACAATTGGATTGATAAGCAGACAGCAGTTGCACTGTTGTAGTATAAGCAAATTAGCAGTTGGGCTGGGAGTAATGAATATTATAAGTACTAGTTCTAGTAATGAATATTATTAGCAGTATGACTTAGCATAAAACATGTCATAGCTTTGTACTATAAAAAGGTCAATTGGTGAGAAGTAATAGATTTGCAGATCATGTTCTATGTCTCCTTTTGAAATTTTTCATATTCTTTAAATGCGTGTTGGCAAATCATTGAGCAGTTTGGTAGATATAACTTTTCAGGGGATCGATCCTGTGTCAGATTTGTCTAGCACAATGTATATACAGTCTCTACTTGTTTATTTTTGGTATCGACATATAAAGGTCAAATTTCTTCTTTTGTTTCCTCCATTGGATTGGATTGTTAGCTTTTCGATCGTCACCGTGGAAGTGGAAGTAGAGTGAATTGAGAACAAAACCTTTCAATTACTAATGCAAATATGCAATCGGTAGATGATGGAGTTTCTGCAAGTAAACCTTTATGAATGTATTATATTCATTCGATATATATATATATATATGCATGTGGGAAGATGGGTCTTTGCCAATATGGGGTGTCCTTCATTTGTCGAATGTGTCATATCACTCTTTGTGCTTCATTTGTTACCGAAAGCGGAGAAATACATTAAACAAGTGAAGTCTTATAATCGTTAAATAGTGTGTATATATTCAAGTCATAAACAATATCAAGCGAGCTAGCTTTCATTTAAAATATTCAATGTACCATTCAAGTCAGACGAAGGTGTTAGGGCTTGTAACTCAAATAGACTGACATAGTTTACCCTGCAGTTGAAGTCGTCGATTTGATTCTCTCATCTCTCAACATCGTTTGTATATGGACAAAATGCAAACTAAAAAAAGAAGAAAAAGTTGCATGAGAGAGGTACAATATATAAACTAGTACTAAGTCTTATATTATCAAACTCCATGTTAATTTAAATTTAAAACATCTAGAGAAATATATAATAGATTGAGCTGCATGAGAGAATAATAATACCAAGTATTTATATTTCAAGCCAAGTTAAGATTTTATGAGATGAATTTAATTACTTGGTGATAATCATGAGGAGGATGAGATGGACTTAATTATTCAAGCATCTGATAAACGCGTGTATCAAACCTTATTTTCACAACCTTGCTCATAGTAACAGAAGCATTAATATACTTGCACTTGTCTACTTGTTTGATTTTTTAACTAAGTTGTGCATTGCATGGATTGAAGTGTTCTCTGCCGTGCTATTGTTTACATTTTTAATATAAGCTGTGCATTATGATATTTTTTTTATATGTGTGGGAGATTAATTTAGACTTATGTATGATATATATATTTGCTATCGGGGACATGATAATTAGAGTAGTGATCAAGAATGCCAAATTAAGGTTTAAGTCCACCACATTATTAGGGAGATGATAATTGGATCTAACACATCCTCTTATTATCAATTGATTTTAAGTTGAATGCTGACATTCTAATAGTTTGTTGTTATTTGCACAATTGAGCGTTAATTAAGGCAGCTAAGTTTTCTCGACTATTTTGCAACCAGGTTCTATATTTAAGTCAGGGTGTAGAATGTCTTATGAAGGTTAATTTTACTCCTCATGTAGATATGTGCAGTGCACATAAGAAAGTAGGAAGCTTATTTTCTGGTGCTTGTATGATGGACTTTCAGGTTCTTTGATCATAAAATTTTGTTTGGACAATTTCAACTTAGTTTATGAGCCATGATTGTTTGTTAAACATGCATGTAAACACATTCAAATGGTGACTTTTAGGTTAAGTCGTTGTTAAATGAGATCCATCTATTAGGGTTTTGTTTATTTTTAATTTCAACGGAAGTTTTAAGTCTGAATTTTCCCCTTTGTTTGAATACAGATAAGAGATTGCAAGCATGTCAATCGTATTGACTATGTATGCTTACTATATTTATATAAAAATTAGTGTTGGTAAAAACTAGAACCCCAAGAAAGCTACCTTGTTGCTAACTTGGGGATTAGATTATTACAAGCTAAGCTACCTCACAAAAATTGATCTTCTTTTTTCTTTTACATTTTGCTCCGGTCTGAAATCATGCTATTCATATATCACTGTATTGTTGGTAATACGGTTGGCAAAAAACAGAATTCTTCAATGACAGTGGCAAAACTGTATGTATCCCTTCTCCCCCTTACATTTCCATCAGTGGATCTTATATATATTGAAAGAAATCTCTAGCTTTGTGCGGTTGCTATTGTCAACTACAAGCATTCAGTTATAGTTTGGCTGGAAGTTTCTTTAGCCTCGTTTCATAGGATTTGATTGGAATGAAAAAGCAACTACTTTCAGGTATTTTGAAGGAAGAAAAGAAAAAATTGTGGCCAACATAGAGGTAGGAGATGGATTACTCAAAAAGAAAGCTTATCCATTCCAATCTTCCCCCAAATGGTACAATTGGAAGGGAGTAGTTTCTTTCATGTCTAATCCCTTTTTAGGTCCTCAAATGAAAAATCATTGTCCACTACCTTCGATATACTTCGAATTTAGAAGGTAATCCATTTCACTTTAATCCTAGACACCAAACAAGAAATTTTTATATTATCTTGTCGTTTTTGATAGTGCATTTGGTTAGTTTTTAGTTCGTAGTATATACTCGGGAATCATTAAACATGTGCAAAATTTGTGTGCGTGAAATGTGTTAGCTAGGCTGTTAATTAGATAGCTTAAGAGTAATCACTAAAACCGCTAGCTGCCTGGATTTTTCAAATTTACAACGAAAAACGATATAAAGGGTATATTGACAGTGTATTCGTATCATGTAAATTGTTTTCGGAAAATAAAATTTGTTTCTGAGCTTAAAAAAATTAAAAAAAAACCATTAATAATATAAGTTTTGTCATGGATAGCTTTGGAAAATCTTTTGGACGATCGAACTTCAATTTTGTATTTATGTTAACCCTTACATTTTTTTATAGCTCAAAAACGGAATGCTTTAAAACCTAGCTAGCATGCATTATAGAATATAGTGACATATTATTGTAGGGAGATTTTATGGTACCTTATTTAAAAAAACCATTTAAGATACATTATGATGATTCAAATTACACTCCAAGGTTATATAATTGTTTGGATAAGTTTCAAGTTAATGACAGAGAATAGTGTGATCATTACTATAGCAAGGTTGGTAGTTACATTGTGGACGTTCTATTACTTTGTCAATGTAGGTTTTTGTACTTCAACATGATTTTATTACAAAAGTTACGTTTATTATTATTATTTCAATGAAGTATGATTATAGTATAGACGTATGTTATTAGTAGGGAACATTATGATAACCTACACAACATCGTAATTGTGTTACAACATGATGTCAAACAAGGTCTAAGTTAAGGTTACACTTTAATCTTTCAAATTTGCAGTCGAAAGTTACATAATTATATTAACATTATATTTAGTTACATCAAATAACGTTCATATTACTATACCAAGGGTGCCCTTTACGGTGTTGATGTTGGGTAACAACGTAATCGTTCAAATTTCACTCCAAAGTTACATAATTATCTTAATGTGATATTTAATCATGCCAAATGACTTTGGTATCACTATACCAAGGTTGCTCTTTAAGTCGTGGATGTTAGATTACCTTTTTTTTTTTTTTTTTTTTTTTCAGAACATACGATAGTATCTATACTAAGGTGGTGGGGGAGTGGGCTAAGCCTCACAATGAACTAGCAATAATATGATTCAAATTCGTCTTTGGCGATAATCGAACATAAATCCTCTTCAAAAACATGATCAAAGTGGGGCAGGACTAGCTCTCCACTACCATTCAGAACACACAGAATCAATAGGCCAGGTCAAGCCAATCTAACTTCCCAATGCAAGTAATGAATAGTGTAAAATTGCGATGATCCGAGATGTTAACTGGAATTTAAGTTCCTATCAATATAAATTGCAGTCATCTAATGTTACTCTAAGTTTACGAATATAATCATAAAGTTCAAACCGATATGGAAACTAGAAGGCAATAATTTTTGCAGTTAAGACAAAAGAAGAAATGTCTTTATGTCAATGAGAAATAGAATCTGTATAAGTTTGGGCTTTGTGTACCACATTTGGTTATAAAAGTTAAGCTCAAATAAATAGGTACAACTTTATAAGATCTGGCTGGATCTTGCAAAATGCAACACTTTTTCTTTGCTATGTGCACTCTTCGTTTGATGGTCACAAAGCATCGATCCTTCTCTTGTGAACAACCAAATAGTCAAGTTACGAAATCCAATAAAATGTTCATTCTTTGTTGGAAAACTAAAATAAATTGTTGAGAAAATGATGCATGGCAAACTTCTATCTAAGCAACAATTGGTACTTAACCATTTGGGGACTCCTGTGCGGTATTCTTTTAGTGAAAGAAGCATGTGGTATGAGTCGTGTGTCGCCTGATAAACCTACACCATATGTATCTCCTATCTAGTTTGGATAGGAAAATTCGAAGAGAAGATCAGTGTGGAGTTTTCTGGCTAATTACAAAATGAAGGGATTATGCCAGTTCAGCCAAAGTTTTTTATTCGAAGCAAGGGATAAGGAACAAGAAGTGATTTGTGCTAGTGTGTCTTTGCCTTTTGGTCTCCTTTTATAGTTGCCAATAATCAATAAAAAGAGTTGCCAAGAACCTATAAACAAAAAAAGCCTCGTAGCAGATAATGATTTTGCTTAATATTATGAAACAAATGAGAGGAAATTAAGGATTTTATCGATTGAATAACTTCTAGCTTTTTAGAAGTGTTTTTAAATGACTGAAAGTATTTTTAGAGAAAATATTCTTGGATTGCAAAAGCACTTCAAGTGTTTTATGCAAGAAATACAAATTATGTGCTTCTTACAAGAAACACTTCAAAGGCTTTATAGGATTAACTTGTATTTTTATTAAACATAGGTTTCAAATTTTCTTTTTTAAAAGAGCTTTAAGTCATATAAATGAAATGTCCAAACAAGCCATTCATATTTACACTAACTATGAATATGAACAAACAAATAAAACAATCTCACCTCAAAACCTTTGTGCATGCCTGCATGGTTAGTGCAAGCGATGAGAAAGTGTAAAATTAATAATGAGTTTAGATTAAAGTAGACTCGGGGTAAGTCTCCAGTATAAAGAAAAAAAAGGCAATATCACCATATTAAACTCTTAAAAAATCTAAGAGCCTTGCCAAACACGATCGTATATTGCTCATTTTAATGGTAGCTGTAATGAGAGTTTTTTTTTATTTTTTTATTTTTTTTAAATTTTTTTTTTCGGGAAACTAGAAATTTGAAAATGTGGGAGAGACAACATATACAAATTTTGCTTTCATACTATTGAGCAAGAGATTGTGATGCAAGCCATACCTTGTAGTAGTCGAAGGTTTGGATGAACCATATAAATTGAATTTGCTTCGAATGTTTGAGAATTGTAGTTGCCCTTCATTGATGAAGCTTTTGTTAGCACCATAAATTGGTTTTGCTTCACACTGTCTTGATTAAGAGTGTGTGAAGCTTTTGAGAATTATGGTTGAAGTCCTTTGATGAAGCTTTTGTTGGCACCATAAATTGGTTTTGCTTCACACTGTTTTGATCAAGAGTGTGTGAAGCTTTTGAGAATTGTGGTTGCCCTCCATTTATGAAGCTCTTGTTGGCACCATAAATTGGTTTTGCTTCACACTGTCTTGATCAAGAGTATGTGAAGCTTTTGAGAATTGTGGTTGAACTCCTTTGATGAAGCTCTTATTGGCACCATAAATTGGTTTTGCTTCACACTGTCTTGATCAAGAGTGTGTGAAGCTTTTGAGAATTGTGGTTACCCTCTATTGATGAAGCTCTTGTTGTCACCATAAATTGGTTTTGCTTCACACTGTCTTAATCAAGAGTGTGTGAAGTTTTTGAGAATTGTGGTTGAACTCCTTTGATGAAGCTCTGCTTGGCACCATAAATTGATTTTGCTTCACACTGTCTTGATCAAGAGTGTGTGAAGCTTTTGAGAATTGTGGTTGCCCTCCATTAATGAAGCTCTTGTTGGCACCATAAATTGGTTTTGCTTCATACTGTCTTGATCAAGAATGTGTGAAGCTTTTGAGAATTGTGGTTGAACTTCTTTAATGAAGCTCTTGTTAGCATCATAAATTGGTTTTGCTTCACACTGTCTTGATCAAGAGTGTGTGAAGCTTTCTACGAGTTATAGTGTTTGCATTGTTATAGAGGGGAAATGTTTGAAGTAGATGCAAGAGGGCTGAATAGCTTGATCTTCGTATGCCATGCACTGAAGTTGTTGTTGGCTTGCAATAAGACTTTGTTGGTGACTATAACTCTTGTTGGGCATAAGTGCTCCCCTAATTGAGTTGTCAAGCTTGAGGGTTTTTGATTATTTGGGAATGCTAGGAGTTCACATGTACAAGTTGTACCACTCATCTTCTGGTAGGTGGAATGAATGGTGAGTTGCTTTCATCACTTGGCTGATGGTACAAAAGTGAGTTCTTTCATCACCTTTCATCACATTTCATCACCTGGTTGGTGGCACGAGGATGAGTTCCTTCTTCCCCTGGTTGGTGGCATGAATGGCAAGTTGCCAAATGATATTAGAGTACGGGTTGTACATTTCATCACCTGGTTGGTGGCATGAAGATGAGTTCCTTCTTCACCTGGTTGGTGGTATGAGTGGCAAATTGCCAAATGATATTAGAGTACGGGTTGTACATTTCATCACCTCGTTGGTGGCATGAATGGCAAGTTGCCAAATGATATTAGAGTATGGGTTGTACATTTCATCACCTGGTTGGTGGCATGAAAGAGAGTACCAGTTATACATTTCATCACCTGGTTGGTGGCATGAAGATGAGTTCATTCTTCACCTGGTTGGTGGCATGAGTGGCAAGTTGCTAAATGATATTAGAGTACGGGTTGTACATTTCATCACCTGGTTGGTGGCATAAAGGAGAGTACGGGTTGTACATTTCATCACCTGGTTGGTGGCATAAAGATGAGTTCCTTCTTCACATTTCATCACCTGGTTGGTGAGAATAAGGGCAAGGTGTCGAGACACATTGTAGCAAGTGTCGAAGACACAAAGTATGTTGAACATTTTCGAAGCACAATTGGCTTATATATGGATGTGTTGGAATGTATGATGTTTATGTATGAATGTGTTGGAATGTATGATGTTTATGTATGAATGTGTTGGAATGTATAATGTTTATGTTGATTGATATGAGTGATGCTTATGAATGTTTTACTGTGCATGAAAGGATCCATGCTTTTGATATGTGAACCATGTTGGTTGTAACACTTAGTATCGCATACTTTGTGTCAAAGTACGCATGTTGAAGCTCTGAGTTGGAGTATAAGGGTAGGTCAGCGTAGACCAAGTGTTCCAGTGACTCAGAAGAAGTTGTCTGAATTCCCTCTTCTTTAAATATTTGCCGAATGGCTTGTGTGACAAAAGATCTCAAACGGTTGAGAGTCAAAATATTTGTAATGTGTATGCCTTCTTATAATAGCATTTCCTTCAGTACCTAGTCCTCCACTTTGAAAGAGTGAGGCTTAACCCCATAGTCATAATAGTCGACGATATGTTCACCCCTGGTTATCTTGATACGAACTTTTATCACTCTTGTTGTAATGGGCTTGTTGAGAGTAAAAATCCTTCCTTTTACCAAGAGATAGATACGTTTGGTAACTTAGTGAGTAGCTAAATGAGGCAGGAGATGATGCAATGGGTGTCTGAATGGCCAATATCTCCTCACTTGGTAGAACTTGACTTCCACTTCCCATTTGTTGATAAGGGTTAACCATATGGGGGTTCCCTTGGTATGTCCTTGCTTCGGCGGATGCGTGGTTGTAAGCCTGTGTCATCACCTCAGAGTAAGTCTTCCAAGTGTTAGCATTGATCATGTACTTGAA
Organism: Malus sylvestris; assembly: GCF_916048215.2. Lineage (NCBI taxonomy): Eukaryota > Viridiplantae > Streptophyta > Magnoliopsida > Rosales > Rosaceae > Malus > Malus sylvestris. Next base: position 19,429,054 of record NC_062272.1, read on the forward strand.
GAAACAATCATGTAGGTCTGCCATGAAGGCCTTGAGGGTGGTCTTGTCATCTATCTCAGCACAACGAGAATATTTATGGCTGAAGCGACTGGCATACTCTCGTAGTGACTCGTCCGACTTCTGGCAAATAGTGTATAAGTCATCTGCAGAATACAAGTGATCGGTCTGGAAGATGTGTTGAGAGACAAACAGTTGCCTCAATTCCTCAAATGAGTCTACTGTCTCAAGTGGAAGACGGCAATACCAGTTTAGAGCTCCGCTAGAGAGGGTGGAGGGGAAGAGAAGACATCGCTCTTCGTCGGTGTGCATCCGATAATCCATGGTAGACTCAAAGAGGTTAAGGTTTTCAATTGGGTCCTCCCTTCCAGTATAGAGTTGTAAACCAAGCTTTTGTTTTGTCTTCACTTGAAGGAGGTGTCGATGATCCTTCTTGTGAGAAGGTCAGGCCTGGGTTGGTTCCAATCAGGTATCTCGGCCTGACGTTCGGCCTTCAACTTGTTTACTTCCTCAAAGAGCTGTAGGACTAGGGGGTCCTGAGTGGAGTCATGTACCACTGGAATTTTCTTTCGTAAATCTCCATCGCCTCTTGGAAGTAGGAAATTTTAAGCAAGGGCGTGTGGTTTTTGCTTGGACTCGTCGTACGGACTTCTAGGGCGAATCTTTCAAAATACCTCAGAGTCCCTCGTACCTTCATGTTCCTCTAGGACCTGTCGTTCCTTCCCTAAATTGACAGCTGGCCTGGGTCGTGGAAGGGGACCGCGTCTTTCAGAAACCCTTGGGTCATTGATCTTCGAGCATATATGGAGGGGATTCTCTCAACGTTGCTTTAGGAAGTCTCGGCAGTCACGATAAACGGCTTTCGATCCTTCCAACCTTTCTGCAAGGAGGTGTCTTTTTCCATTTCTTCTACTTCGGGTCGAAGCATCTGGGTTGAGAGAAGTCTCATGTTGATCAATGTTTTGATGATTAACTCGCTCCTCATCAGGGATACCCATGTCGAAGGGAGGTGACCCTTTGTGTTGGAGGGCACCCAGATGATGGTTGATGTCCACATGGGCAACGAGCTCGCGTGTTTAAGTACACCTAGTTTCGTGGAGCATCTCAAAGAGCTTCTCATACTGCTCCTAGAGGACTTCATTCTTCATTGCTATCTTGTTGTTTTGAGCTTCTAGCTCATCGACTTTAGCTTGAAGAGCAACCTTCTTTCCTTCCTTCTTTCGTTGCTTCGCACTAGGTGTAGGAGGGGTGTCATTCTGTGTGCTGTGGTTTCCTTCGCTCCCCATGTTGGAGAGGGATGCCTGGTCAAAAGAGAGTGTACGAATGGTGGAAACCAGCTTGGCAAAGCTGAAGAGAGTGGGAATAAGTGTCGTTCCCACAGACGGCGCCAAATGTTGATGCAAAAAATCAGTGAGGACTTTGGTACAACAGAAAGTGTTAAGTTTATGACCTTCGCTAGATTGCTCCGGTCACTAGTGTGGATAAGTATGTAAATGGATAGAGACAGGAAACCAAATACAAGATGTACGTGGTTCACCCAGATTGGCTACGTTCACGGAGTAGAGGAGTTCTCATTAATTGTGAAGGGTTTACATAAGTACATAGGTTCAAGCTCTCCTTTTGTGAGTACTAATGAATGATTTAGTACAAATGACATTAGGAAATATTGTGAAAAAATGATCTCTATTTATAGAAGAGAGTTTCTAGTTTCATTCTGACATTGACACGTATCGTGTTGTGATTGGCTTCTGATGTTGACACGTGTCGCGCTATGATTGGCTTCTGATGTCGACACGTATCGCGCTGTGATTGGCCTCCTGGTTGGAGGGAAACTCTTCTGGGTCCTTGACGATATAACATTAACCGGTGCTCAGTAGTTTCAGGATTGGCCAAGTATGGTACAAACAAGAGTAATTTACATGATAGGAGCATACTAGCACCGTGTTATTTTGTCAAGATATCGTTATATCTTTAGCGCAAGACGGAACGGTAACAATATATATACTCATGTCATAAATTGTTGGATTAAGTATCTAAAACCTCTTAATTTTTTAGTGTCATTCTAAATTGGTGTCAACCTTTTTAAACATTCTAAACAAATATTCAACCTATTGAAAATGTCACGTCCGTTAAGTCCCAATAAATTTTTGTCACATTAACTAGGGCTTAGTTTGTCTCCATCATCAATAGAAGGTCATGGAAGCATGGCTTCCACCAAGTAATGTTCACCATCACACCCTTCATGCCATCACTTCTAACCCAAAGCACAATCACAAACTCCATCCTACAACTCAAGCTGCCAACATTGAGAATAAGGTAATAGAGCCTACTGAAATGGTATGGACTACCATGATATGGCCACCAACATATTTTCATTGCCCACAATAAAGAACTGGAAGCTTGACTAGCAAAAACTCGGCAAATGAGGAAATCACATGAGCATAAACAAGCTATTTGAAATCCTGTATGAATTCTTAACCCTCTTCTTTGTTAGGAGATTACCCGATCTACATATTTGTTTTCCATTTTATTTATGGATTTGTTTATTTATTTTTATTTTTTCATTTCATGTCTTTTTGAAGGTATTTTATTATTATTTTAGTGCCAAAGTAAGCAAATAAGTGGGACTCATTGTTGCCACATGTACATTTAACGAAACAAAGCCACTAGGACATAACGGATGTGACATGTTTAATAGGTTGGGTACTTATTTGGAATTTTAAGAAATGTTGAGATCAAATGGAAATGACACTAAAAGGTTAGGAGTTTTAGGTATTCAATCTTAAATTGATAAGTTGGTGGATATGGAGTTATCCTATACATGTTATTGTTAGGCAGGGTCCTAATCATAAATCCAATCAAACCTTATCTCAGGTTCCGAATCGGCCAGCAGTTCACACCACACCGAAGATGGTGCATGGCAACTGGCAAGTCACATGCATGCTAGCTTTCCAGAAGGAAGTCGGCCTATCTTTTTAATGATAATCTTCATCCTACTGTATATTACCCTAATTAATGACTTTTTCAAGTATATTGTTTATACAACTTATATTATTAAAGAGTGTTATTAAACTACTAATCAATTGGTATTATAATAGAGTGCTTACCACAATTCAAGCCGTTTCATGAGAACATTTTCCACTTTTTTTAACTTACCCTTTAAAATACTACACCAAAATGGTAAGGATTAAAGGAGTGAATAATTTTTTTTTGCGACCGTAATATTGTTATATAGATCCGAAATTATATTTTTCGATGAAAACACAAAGACTAAATTGTCTGAATAGATAAATGCAGAGACTAATTAAGCCGTTTCATGACATTTACCGATAAAAGGGACTATATAGGCCAACAAAAACAATAGATTAGCTAAGTTGGCTAAATAAGTAAAATAGATAGACCATTTTGACATCTACCCATAACGGCTTAATTTAGAGAAGTCAGTGATTCTAGTCGGTGCTCCAAATTAATTACAAAGTGGTTAAATTGGGGGGAATTATAGAGTGCTATGGCAAGAAGTTCTATACCGTGTTTGCCATTTCACAAATTTAGTTTCATACCGTCCTTGTGGTGCTTTGCTTTCGAAGGCTCCATAACCGGCTGAGAGGCTAAGCAAATCTATCCTAGCGCCGGAAAACAAATCAAACATATCATCATTAACATATCTACAAATTTGTAAACGGTATTTCGGTGAAGCCCACCATGCAGAATTTAACTACATCAATCAAAAGAGTTATGATGCGCTTAGTGTTGATTAACTGAACCAGAATGTTTGAAATCTTGAGAGAAAGATGTTATTTATATGTTAAAAAAAAAGTATTGCATTGCATGAGGCAAGGTATGTAGTATGTGTAGAAGAATAAGAAAAAAAATAAAGTATTAGAGATTGTTAAGTTTGAGATTAATTTTATTTTATTTTATTTCCTACCTTTCGTTATTTATAAATTTGATACCATAATAACTAACACATCGAATCTTAATTTATCCAATGTCTATCTGGTAATGCCTATGACCAAATTTCTGGTTGTATAAAGTGATGTAAGTGATAGGTTAATCTTTGGTGCTGCTACAGTTATTTTACCATTGTCGCTGCTAACATCATAATCGTAACCTTTCGCTTGACACATTCCTTCTTAATATTTTGCTTCCAGTTCTTCGCCCATACCTTCAAGCTGAAACCACACATGCGTCGTTGATCATGAGCAAAGATTGCCCCGTCAAAATCTTTGGCAAACCGAACACAATCGCTATGCTTAACCATAATGCCGAGTTTGTTGGGTTGTTACAATGTTGTTCTCTCTCTGAGAACAACATGCAACGCTGATGATAGTTGACGAATCATCTTCAGTTAATGTTAACCCAAGAACAGGCTCTTTGGAAGATTCTTCTCTTCTTCCCCCAAAATTCTTGACATCTCCCTTCTACCAACCAAGAAAACAGGAACGTTCGCCAAGATTTTCATGTTGACTGTATTCAAAAGTTCTTTCAATTTACAACACAAGAGGCTCGCGTTCTAAAATATAAAAAACCACAGTTGAATAAAAATCCGAGCAAATTTCTCGACCAACACCGAGGGACGCATTAATCCTTGTCTTCAATCTATAAAAAAAAAAAAGGTCGTACCCAGTGCACAAGGCTCCCGCTTTACGCAGGGTCTGGGAGAGATGAATGTCGGCTAGCCTTACCCCCATTTATGGAGAGGCTGCTCCCAAGTCTCGAACCCGAGACCTACCGCTCATGGGCGAAGGCACTTGCCATCACACCAAGTGCGACCTCTCTTGTCTTCAATCTATGCAAGCACAAAATAGCCAAGTTCCATCGTTCAGATGAGCAGGACAAATCGTATGCATGGTTCCATATTGTTACATTTCATCGCATAGATGAGTGAGGTAGTGCATGTTCTTAATTGTTTCATCACAAATATCGCGATTTTTTTTGCTTTGAAGTAGTTGGAGTACTCTTTTTCTTTGTATAGCTGGTTTGGATTTATGAAGATTTAAAACTTTCTTGATTATTTGTAGAAATTAGGCTGTATAGTCGTGGACATAAAAAGATGGGAGACTTTGGATTAGGTCCTTAATTATGAAAATTCTTTGATTGAAACCTTGTTAGTTTTTAATTTTTTATCGAGGTCCTTGAAATTAATGTGATAATTTATTTCTATGTACGTTACTATATTTTTTAAATTAAAAATTAGAAATTTTAGTTGTTTATATAAATGAGATTTTAAATAAAAAAATCATAATTTGTGGGATTAAAAATATTAAAATATAAATATACTATTGTGTGTATGTGTATATATATAAACATGGGTACATTCATCAAAATTAACCAAATAAATTATTGTATCAAAACAGGGGTACATTCTTCAAAATCACAAAAAAAAAAAAGATATTAGGCTTAATAACATTAGTAAATTTCTTTGATTAAACTTGACATGGATACATTTTAAAATCAAAGAAAAAAGAATGTACCCATATAAGTTTAAAAATGGATTAGAAAAAAAAAATTGAATAGATTTTATATTAAAAAAAATGGTACATTTTAGATATAACGAATTGGTATATTTAAGAATGAGTACATTTTAAGATTAAAAAGTTTTACATGAATGGGTACATATAATTAGCATGGGTACATTTAGCAAAATAAAAAGTACAAATAAAAAAAATAAATGGGTACAAATACAAATAAACTTTAAAAAATATGGGCACAAAAAGAAATTAATATATGGGTACAAATTAAAAGTGAAAAGAAAATTGGTACAAATTTAAAAAAATTACAAATTAAAAATGGGTACAAACTAAAACTAAAAATATATGAGAAAAAATTTAGTCATAAATATAAATATACTAATTGTAACATTTTTAACATTAAATGAATATATTTAGAAATAAAAAAATATTTTATTATTGAAATAATTAATGATGTTATTAATACCCAAGGACCTTGATAAAAATTTGAAAATGAATAGGATTTTAATCAATGGAGTAGCAAAAGAAAGGATGAGAACCTAATTTCTCCTAAAAAGATATATCATATGTCAATTGGTATAGAGATAACTCATAATACCACACTTTAGAGCGTTAATTTTCGTCTTCATCCATAAAATCCTCGATCCGTAAAATAAATCATACATCTCATCACTAATGTCTGCAAATTTATTGTGTTTCTAATGTGAAACCCCATGTAGACGGTGACTACATTTGCTACGCTAACTGAACTGGGATGTAGCGCTTCGAGTGCTTCACCTAGTTTTCTTTACAAAGGACTGGTATATTAGTAACCCATATCTTGATAGTACAACCCATTAACTCCTAACGGAGAGGACTTAAAAATTGAAACAAGATTCTTGTCCATGTATCCTAAACCCTAAACCCTCAATATCATCCCTTCATCAATGCCACTGTTACTCACCTTGATCCCAGCAAGTCCGACCATGCATGTACCTCTCCTCCTATCTATTGATGGTGCGTCAGCTCATAAGTCTCATCGCCATCGTTCTTTCCATTTTGAGGAATTTTGGGTTAACCCTGATGGAAGCGAGGAAGTCATCCGCAATGTTTGGGCTCAGTATACGGTGGGTACTCCAATGTTCTACATTATCAACAAAATAAAAGCCGTTGAGGTGGGATTCCTCAAATGGCAACAACTTGTGTTTTAAGGGAAGATAGGAGGAAATCTCTCAAATGACGGCCATATTGGGTTTCATCTTAGCCCAACTCTTATCAGAGAACTCCTTAGCGGAACGATCAAATTTATTGGCTCATCTTGATGAATTGTTGGGGCTCAAGGAGTCTTTTTGGATAGTTAAATCTCACTTACTTTGGTTACGGGATGGTGATAGAAACACCAAATTCTTTCATCAAAAGGCTAATAATTGGAGAATTAGAAATCATATTAAGGGAATCACAAATGCCCGAGGCCTCTGGGTGAAGGATGACAAGGGTATTAAGGATACTATACTTAATTACTATAGTGATTTGTTCACCTCTTCACCAACACATAACCCTGATTTGGTATTGAGCCCAAAGTTTTGTCCACTATGAATTAGGAACTGATCAGGGGTTTTTCTGCAGAGGAAATTAAAACTGATGTTTTCCAAATGAAGCCATCGATGGCGTCGAGCCTTGATGGGATGACACCACTCTTTTTTCCAACACTTTTGGGACATTGTGGGTTCTGATGTCACGTTTGTGGTCCTCTCCTTCCTCTCTACTAGGAAACTACTCAAACAAATCAACTACACACTTGTCTCTCTCATCCCCAAGCAGAAAACTCCAAAGGATATGACCCAATTGCACCCTATCAACTTTTGCAATGTTCGTGTCCAAGGTTTTGGCTAACAAACTAAAAGGCATCATACCGAATATTATCTCCCTCTCTTAGGGCATTTTTTTCCCTAGAAGGCATATATCAGACAATATCATTATTGCATCTAAAATTTCCAACTTCCTTGCTAAGAGGCGTCAGGGGAAGAATGGCTTCCTGTCGTTCAAGCTTGGCTTTAGTAAAGCGTACGACCGCATTGAGTGGTCATACCTTCGGGTTGTTCTTCTTAAGCTAGGCTTTTCTCCTCTTTGGACTAACCTGGTTATGGCTATGGTTATTACAGTCTTGTATTCCTTTATCATAAATGGATGCCTACGTGGTTACCTTCACTCCTCTCATGGCCTTCGGCAAGGTAACCCCCTCTCACGCTATCTATTCCTCATATGCGCCGAATGCCTCTCGGCATTACTGGCAAAGTCGGAAAGGGACGATCTCCTCACTGGTATTTCTATTTGTCCAGGTGCCCCCACAGTTAATCATCTATTTTTCGCAGATAATAGTTTTCTCTTTGGCCGAGCTAATGAAACAGATTGCCTTTTAATTGCCAAGGTTCTTTTTTATTATGAATTAGCTTCTGGCTAAAAAGTTAACCTCCAAAAAAGCGAAATTTGTTTCAGTCGCAACATCAAATCTCCTATCCGTGCAAGATTGGCTACCCTCTTAGGTGTACGGGTGGTTAATTACCACGAGAAGTATATTGTATGCCCTTTTTTGTTGGGAGAAACCGTTCACGAACTTTTGGTTTTATTAAGGATAAACTGTGCAAAAGACTCCAGAGTTGGAAAGGGAAGCTCTTAAGTGTTGCTGGAAAAGAAATTATAATCAAGATTGTTGCTCAGTCCATCCTTATCTTCACCATGAGCTGTTTTCTTCTACCAAAACACCTCTGTGAAGATTTAAATAAAATTGTGGCCTCTTTCTAGAGGAACAATTTAGAGGGAGAAAGAAAGCTTCATTGGTGCTCTTGGAACAAACTTTGCACCTCAAAATTAGAAGGTGGACTTGGGTTTCTTAATTTGCATGCCTTCAACCTGGCATTGCTAGCTAAGCAAGGCTAGCGTATCCTCACTACTCCCCAATCTCTAGTGGTTACGATCTTAAAGGCGAAGTATTTTCCTAACTCGTCTTTCATTGAGACTTCTATTTACCCCACTGATTCTTATTGTTGTGAAAGTATTTGAGCCGCTTGGTGCATCTTTACATTGGGTTCTCGATGGCAAATCAGAGGAGGGACTACTGTTAGAATCTGGGAAGACCCATGGGTACCTTTACCCTCTACATTTTGTCTCTTCTCTGCTAAACCGGAGGGATGCTCCCTAACCCACATAAATGAGCTTATTGACCCCATAACCAGATCTTAGAACACTGATCTTTTACTATATGTTTTCTCGATGGAGGAATCATGCACCATCTGTTCCATCCTTATCAGTTATTATCAAACTCGAGATCTTTGGGTCTGGTACCATGACAAAAAAGGCATCTTCATTGTCAAAAACGCTTACCATCTAGCAAGAGCTCAGGCCTTACAACATAATTTGGGGGCCTCTTCGTCTGCAACCACGAATCCTTATCTTCAATTATGGTCTAAGGTCTGGCATGCTAATATTCCACCCAAAGTAAAAATATGCTTCTGGCGCCTCTTCAATGATTTGGTTCCTGCTAAAGCTATTCTTTCCAAGTAGCATATTGTGGTGGATACTTCTTGTGTCCTCTGTAATGGTCCTAACGAATTTGTCATCCACCTCCTGAAGTTGTGCCCCTTTGCCAAGTGAGCTTGGTTGCCCTCCACTTTGGGTAATCTTCTTAAGGATCACAACCCACCTTCTTTCTCATGTTGGGCATTTGATGTTGCTAACAAGATTCCCAAGCATGACTTTAAGGCGTTTCTCATGATTTGTTAGGCAATTTGGGGAGCCAAAAACAACAAACTCTGGAACAAATCGTGTGAGACCCCTGACTTGGTTGCTTCCCGCTGTATGAATTGGTGGCATAATTTTGTTCATACTTCTGCTCTTATCTCTCTGCATACTATGAGGCTGGTGGCTCTTCCCAAATGGATCACACCACCTTCGGGGGTTCTTAAATCGACGGTGCTTGGAATGATATCACGAAACGAGGTGGCTTTGGATGTGTGATTCGCATAGATTCTAGTTCCTTTGTGGCTGCCAGATATGGAAGCATTGACATTTTTTTCTCTCTTGTCCAGGCAGAGGCTCTAACAGCTTGTTTGGCAGTGGTTTGGGTGAGCGAAAAGGGATATCAAATTATTCTGTTTGAGTGTGATTCGCTCCAGATTGTGGAGTCACTAAGAGATCCATCTACCAATAGCTCCTTTATTGGAAAAATCCTAGAAGACAACAAGGCTTTCCTTCTCACAATCACTGAAGCTTCTTTTTCCCACGTTTACCCCAAGCCAACGAAATTGTCCATAGACTTGCTCTTTTAGGCCTTACTCTTAGTCATATTTATACCTGGTTAGAGTCTCCTCCTAGTATAATCTAGGATTTACTCGAGGCGGAGGCTAGCTTGAATTAATTTTGACTGCTTGTAATATCTCCTTTCAATCAATACAACCTACTAATGTTTCTTTAAAATAAAATAAAAAAATAAAAAAAACTGAGAAGAATCATTGTCAAGAGTAGCCACACCAAGTATGAGTGTGCCAATTGAAAACACATTGAAAGATCTAAACAATAAAGAAGCCCTATACATTTGTAATACAATAAACAATTTTATCCTAAAGCACAATGTAAGCTTAACGATTCATTTGGAGCTTTTCCCCCTCCATGGAACCTTTAATAATCCCTATTTCGTGTAAGTTGTGATATTATGTTGAGTATTTCAATATCACACAATAACTTATTTGGCAGAACCTGTAGGGTTCATAAACTCATTTCTAAATTGTAAATCATATCTCCTAATTTTTTATATATAAATTGACTAAAACGATCAGAAATCAAATCTCAATTGTTAAACTACTTGACAAGATAACGATAAGATATTGGCAATATAACGATCAAATATCAACCACATATAGAAAAATATATCATTCCATTTAGGTGTGCAACTCGGGCGAGTTAGGTAGTCAACCCAACCCTAACCCCGCCTTCACAATTTGGACTTGGAGTTTGGTTCATGTTCATTCGGGGCTCATTTTTTAATTGAATCGGGTTTGCTCGAGTACAGTTCGAGTTTGCCAAACTTTATCAAGATCAATCTTGTATCATCTTATTTGTAGGATTTTTCAATTTTGAACCAATCAACGTCAATACTAATTAAAATTTTTAATTGTACACATCATCATCCACACCAAAGTTAAACCAAATGGAAACCGTTTATAATGTTTCAACTATGCGAATTGGAAATTAAACTATAAGACAATATCAAAGCTTCAACCAAATGAAATGTAAAAACAGCTCTACCATTTCACATGAAAACTAACAACAAACTTCAAGTATAGTTATTCCAAAACCTATTGTCACAGCCCATCCCAAAGATGTACATTATTTTATTCTCGATGATGTGAAAATACGGAATTACCCTTGAGCGTTGATGGCGTGGTGTGACTAAGTTTTGGTTTAAGGACCAATTTGATGAATCCCTAGTATGTTGGACCCAATTGCAAGTAAGGAAAATATTGGTTTGATTGGTGGATGTGCAGATAAGACCACACACACACATCCACATCACCTTCTCTCTCTCTCATTCCCGTACTCTCTCTCAGTTTCACTCTCTCTTTCTCCTTCGAACTCGTATGGACAAACACCCAAAAACCCTTGAAACTTCACGGATAGTGGTCAAAGTTGGCACCATTGTGTTCGTGAAGCTTAGACAAGTCGATTGGTACCCATTTCAGGTAAGGATACCTTCGAAAACCCTAGTTTTTCATAACCCCCAACTTGTGCACTGTTCATGCACACGTAATTATGGATGTTTTTGGGAATTTGAAGCTTGTAGGAAGCTTAATGAGGTCCCAAGGAAGCTCGGAGTGCTCCGTTTGAAGGTTTTGGACGTCGGGATCGTGTGGACGAAGTTTGGCTAGTTTTTATTGGAATTCTCTGGTGAGATCCCGTGACTTTTAGAACTTTGACTTAGTATGGTTGTGTTTTATAAGTTAAGAGCTTCATTTTGGTATAAATTGTGTGAAAAATGGTGCAAAAATGAGCGAGAAATAAGCAGTTGCAGGTCTGCCCCGAATCCGACGCCGGTGACACTATTCCGGCATCTGGAGGTTGAAGATGATGCGTGTGAGGCCATGCCCTCCCAGGCGCATGGGGGCGCGTGAGCCACATAAAATTTTATCTAAAAATATCACGATGTTTGTGAGGTTGTGTAGGTTACATTGGTATATTCAAATACCAAAATTGAGCTTTGTATGAGAAGTTATTAACTAGTTTTGTCTATGTGCTTTAAATAACGTTTTTATAGTTAATTCGCATATAGGTGAGACTTATCCCGAGGACGAGCGTATCTACGGGCGACTCGGGGGCTACAACCCTTCGACATACCAGTGAGTAGGCTTTTGTTTTCAGTATATATTTATATACTTGATATATTTCCCAGAAATGCATTTTTAAGGAAAGTATGGTTTGAAATAATATGTCAAACGCTTTTATATTCTGAATATACATTTCATGGTTGCATATATATATATATATATAAATGTGGTGCTGTGGAGGCACAGGTAAGTTCAGGTAAGTTATGTTTGGCTATGTGAATCATCGATGATGTGATATGTGATTGAATAATGTTGAGCTCATAAAACTGCACCTAGGGTGATTGTGATTTAGCTAGAGATATGAAGTACATGCTTGTTTATTTACATCACCTCCCGCACTATATGCTCATATTGGATCCAACTTAAGTGCACAGTCTTGTCGTACAGACCTTATTTATGGTTCCAACTCGTAGGTGACTAATGATTTATCACCTAGCTATTATGAGAGAGTAAATTGAGCATAATTATATTACACCCAATATTATCGTATAGACCTTTTTTTAGTGGTTCCGACTTATGTGCAGTATATTGCCGTATAGGTCATTGTAGCGACTCTGGCTAGATTGACTTTTGAGCTATGAATTCAGCCGTACAGACTACCACAGGGGTTCCGGCTAACATATCATATTTCTGTGAATTTATTCTTACATGAATTGATTACTCTGTTATATCTTGGCATGGCATACATTTGAATATGATTATGTGAAGCATGAATTGAATTGATATGATTTCACACACACACACACACACACATATATATATATATATATATATATTATGCATATGCTTGCATATTGATTCTGGGAAAAAAATTATATGTATTTTACAGTGAGGGGTTAGTATATTGATAAATGAAATGGTTTTGTAAACATTTGTTTTTGCCCACTCATGTTTTCTATTTTGCTCCCTTCCAGGTTTTAAGTAAGCTCGCTGTTGGTGGCTTGAGGACGTCGGCAGTTCTGACTTATCTAAATAATAGTAGGACATTCCTAGTACTGTATAACTATTGCTTGTTCTATTGGACTGCACCTAGATTTTTATGCTCTGAATATGAGTGTTTACTGTTGTAACTAACTCCTATCACTCCCTGTTTAGTAGTGCACTCTAGTAATTTGGTTTTTGATTATTCGTATATTTCTTATCTTTTTCGTTTCCGCACTATGCACATGGCTACGTCACTTTCACGTGACGGCCAACATACCTTAATCTCGGTCGGGGTGTGTCACTATACCTAGCTTATATAATAGAAGTAAGATGAGTAATGTGTAAATGAGCTAATTCGGGCTAGAAATCAGGTTGAGTTTGATTTAACATGGGCTAGCAAGGCAATAACCCAACCCAATAAATGATCGGATTAGGTTTGGGTGAGTATTTACTTCTTTTAATATGTTTGATCTGATTGGAAAATGGGTTGAACATGGACGAATTTGGTTTGACCCTACTGAAATTGTACCCTTGATTTTAGTAATTTAAATTTAGTAAATAATCATTTTGATCAATTTTCCTAAATTTTATCCTCCTCTACCATTAAAATCATTAAACCTCAAAGTGGCCATATACGACATTTTATTTGGAAATTGACAATCAAAAATCAAATTCCAATTATTTAAGTGATCAAAATTTAATATAAAAAATATTACGAACAAAGTTTGAGAATAGAACCCGATATTAACTAATTAAGCTATAATTCAGTTGCATTTTACTGAAAAGACAATAATAGGACGTGTACATGAACCATAACGATGAAAAAAATTTCAGTGTGACCAGGACAGTTGAACACTACTTATCCCTCTTTCTCGTTTACTCAGATTCTCGCAAATATCTTACCAAAAAATTGTTTGAAATCCGATCTCTCCCACTTTTCTTTCTTTTATGCTCCCTTCCCTCCCTTTGTTTTTATAAAAGTACCAAAGCCTCTCACTTTAGATCCTTTCAAACCAAAGAAGGGATCATTATGGACCACTGTTAGAAAACACCCACTTCGTTATTCCAAGTAAGCTTCTGCTCCCACCTTTTCTTTTGCATAAATTTTCAATCTTATTTGCATCAATTTTCAATCTTTTGTATAAGTTATTAATCTTTTGGTGGATCTGGCTGAATTTGTACCCTATTGGTTTTGGTCATTTGTTGGGTTTAATGCTTACTGGTTCCAAATTTGGTAGTTTTAATAGGAAAAAAAGTATGAATTTCATAGTTTCTTGAGTTGAAGAATGAAGGGTTCATCATGATTCTGTTTTTATGTTTTCCCTTCGATTGAATTGTTATCCCAGATCTGTGAATTTAACTATTAAGTGTTGTCATTGTTTCGATTTCAATTTAGTGGAGAAACATTGATTTCAACATTTATTTTGGTTTATACAATTTAGTGGATCAATCACTTACATTTCTTGGTTGCCAATTTATTGGATGCAAGTGTACCTAGTCGACATCCAATAACGTTTCTTGCTTTATCAATTGATGGTCTACATATTTGACTTAATGTTTGAACTCTTGTTAGGCAAGGAAAATTAACATCTTTACATTTAACATGGAAATTTTACAATACCATGTTCGGCCGGGAGATTACATTTAAACATATTAGCAATACTATGTTCTACCAGAGGGTTGTATTTGCATAAGTGCTTACTTATCAAGAGCAATTAGGTAGTTGTTAACAGAAAAGTGGATGGTGTTTGATCTTTCACATCCATTCAGTCTTTTTCTTTCTGAACCAGTCATATTTGGAATGGTTATCTTAGTTGCTTTGTACATTAAGTGTAGGATTCATTTTTCTTTTCTTTGTGCCTTAAATTGTTTGTTACATGTTTTATATGACTACTTTGTCACTCGACTATTGTATCTTGATTTCCGGTCTAAATATTTTCATTGCCAAGAATGAGCGAGAATTTTGTTTTGTTGCAACAATAGATTGAACCTTTAATCTTTGAGCTTTTGAATTGCCTATGCTTGCAACAAAAGAACTAACACCTTCTATTTATATGTTCATATGCACTACAAGTTTTAATAGTGTTGTTTGGTACCTATTACAGGTTGTTTGTTGTATCTAGTCTAATGGATCTCAAAAGAAAATTTGTACTATTGTCTTTCGTATTAGAGATGTGGAAAGACAACACTTGACATTTGTAATAATTAGACATAAGACAATTTTAGTTAGAAGAACTTCAAAACTACATAAATGATGAGAGAGAGATCTGATCCGGCTCAAAAGAAGTGTATAATCACATCTCTGTGTATAGTGGCAATCCTTCTTGGTTTCCTATATGTGTATTATGGATCCCTTTTTAGCTCTCAAAGTCACGGTGCATCAGCACTAGAATATGGTAGCAGATCTTTGAGAAAGCTTGGTTCATCTTGTTTGGGTGAGGATGAAGATAACAATAAGAAGCAAGATGAATCTTCAACAAAATATGGGCAGGAAAATGGAGAGGACGATGTCACATTGAAGAACCTCCTTGTGAGTTATATATTATTAAACTTGGAACACTGAATCCTCTCCCCTACCCCAATTCTCCAAACGCCCTCTATCTTCTTATAAAAATATTTAGTTTTAACGTGTCAGGTTTGGCCTATTTTGTTTGACATCTACTCACCTTGTTTCATTTGTTTACTCATGACTTTGTAAGGTTTGTGATGATAGTCATTTGGAACTTATTCCTTACTTAGACATAAATTTAATATATCAAATGAGACAGAAGTTTGACCTATCTTAGATGGAGCACTATGAAAGACATTGCCCTACCCTAGAAAGGCGTTTCAATTGCTTGATTCCTCCTCCACCAAGGTACAAGGTATTATTCTGTCAAAGCTAAATATTTAGACTGTTGTTTACTAGCTTCTTGTTCTTGGAGTTATCTATTATTCCCAAATTCTGCAGATAGTAAACATTATGGTTGTTTATCTTACAGGTCCCAATCAAATGGCCCCAAAGCAGAGATGAAGTTTCAAAAGCAAATATACCTCATACTCACCTTGCACATGAGAAATCCAATCAGAACTAGATGGTTAAAAAAGGTGAAAAGATATAGTTTCCTAGGGGAGGCACACATTTCCACTGTGGAGCTGATAGGTATATTCCTTCAATTGCAAATGTAAGGTTTCCTCCCCTTAGTGTGCCAAAAAAAAAAGTATTGGTGGATAATATTTTCTCTTTACAAATTTTGTTAAATTTCCACTTGAACATGGCAGTACTTTATAGGATTTTGTGATCTCTTATCTACCCATTTTGACGGATTTAATGATATTTTGTATTTTTGTGTTGCATGAATGAAGCCTTAATATTTTATGTTGTTTTCAATTGGTAGATGGTCAACTTTTCAAAAAGCAATTTGAACAATGAATGAAGGTTATGAACAGTTTTTTATGTTGGCTATGAAGTTGCAAGTTTTGGAGCATATTTACTTTCATTTGATATTATAGCAATTTCATTAGCACCCAATGATGGGCATCAAAACCTGATCCAATTTGCTTTAGAAATAGAAATTCCAGCCTTTTTTGGTGTTCTAGGAATCAAAAGGCTTCCTTACCCTAGCAAATCCTTTGAACTTGCTCATTGTTCCCGCTGTAGAATTGATTGGCTTCAACAAGATGAAATCCTCCTTCTTAAGCTGGATAGGTTGATCAGACCAGGAGGCCACTTTGCGTACTCATCTCTTTAAGCATATGCACAGGATGAGGGATGATCTTAAGATATGGAGAAAGATGAGTGCCCTTGTGGAACACATGTGTTAGAGAATAGTTGCGAAGCAGAAACAAACTGTCGTTTGGCAAAAACCACTAACAAATGATTGTTATGTGGAAAGAGAACCTAGTACTCAACCTCTTCTTTGCCAATTTGATGATGATCGGATGCAGTATGGGGTGTGCCAATGGACGCTTTCATCTCAACATACTCTGGTCATGAGTATTTCTTTCTTCTATGTCTTTTTTATCCGCAGTGGGACTTTGTTGAAATAAACTAATATCAATCTCTTAGCAATATCATTGTGCATTTAAGGTGATTCTTTGCCAATTAATTTGGTAGTTTACGAACTATTTTGCTAAACAATTTTTTTTCTCAATATAATCAGATAATCATAGAGAAAAGGGCAGTGAATTAGCTCCGTGGCTAGATAGATTGACAACTCTTCCTCCACAACTTGCTGATTTTGGCTATTTAAATGAAATGTTCGAAAATGATACGATATAAATGACAACACTCTTTATATATGTTTTAGATTGTAATTTTTAACTAATTGCACTACTCATAAACATTTTAAATGAATGTATTGCTTCAGCATTTCTCTTGTTATGCAGGAAGTTTGGCGACACAGAGTTGAGAGTTATTGGAATCTCATGAGTAAAAAGATCAAGCCAAACACTATGAGGAACGAAACATGAGATCATTTGCATCTGCTCTGAAGGACAAGGATGTTTGGGTAATGAATGTTGTCTCTGAAGATGGACCAAATACACTTAAGTTGATATATGCTAGTATGCAAATCAAGTTACTGAAATATGTTGAGCATGTCACTTTGATAAAGCAATTCACTTAATATTTTGTCCGTTTATGGTATGTTCATCGATCATGCTCTTCATGCATCAAGTCATAAAACTTGTAGAAATCAAAATCAAAATCATGACCATATAGGATAAAAAAGATCCATACTGAAGTTTTGATGCATTTGATATTGTGTTAGTGAGTAACTTGATTCTTTACTTTGAAAGGTGTGTGAAGCCTATTCAACGTACCCTCAGACTTATGATTTACTCCATGGTTGGACTGTATTCTCAGACATAGAAATGAAAGAATGCAGTGCTGAGGATCTACTGCTTGGGATGGATCGCATACGCAGGCCCACTGGCTTTGTAATAATCTACGACAAACAATCAGTAGTAGATTTTGTAAAAAAGTATCTAACGGCATTGCACTGGGAAGTAGTGGCAGTATCCAACGCCAGTTTAGTTCAGACTAAGATGGAGATGACGTTGTGTTTATTATCCAAAAGAAAATATGGTTGACAAGTGAAAGCCTCAGGGATTCAAAATAGGAAAGTGCCTCTTCAATCCCCCGTTTCGGTTTCTCCTTAATTATCTGCTGCCCAAAGGGATTAAAACCATGGTCCCAAGCAATGATTTGGTAAACACTACATTTTGTGGCATTACAATGATGTTTACATCATTTCTTCTTCTTCTTCTTCTTCTTCTTAGGTTCGATTCTCGCCAAAGGCGAAGTTGAACCACATTATTATGGCAAGCCCATTGTAAGGCTTAGATCACTAGTGTAGATACTATTGTTTGTTCTAAAAAAAATATGCATGGATGTTCTGCTTTGGCTTCCAAATTATGGAAATTTATTTTTTTCATGTTCTTTTTGTTTGTTATTAGTTATTTTATTATATATTTTGTTTTTGTTTTTTTTGTCAACATTTTCTATTTGTTATTTGTGGGATCATGGAAAGACATGTTATATTATACTTTGGAGTTTTGAAATAATGTTATCAGCAATTGACAATTACACTTGGCTATAAGACATGCACGCTCATCAAGCAATATCGCGTTGCAAATATGGCTTTGCTTCGTTAGAGTGTACTTATAATCTGTCTTGTGTCAGGTTTAGGAAATTTTTCCCTTTGTAATATTTCTACAATTAGAATTTGAAATGTATGATTTTAAGATCCTACTAAAATATTTGTGACTTAGGGAATGAGTTAAGCTCAAGTGAGAAGAAAACAAATAACCTAAGTTAGCATTTAGTATTTGATCTATATCTGTGGAATCTATCAAGTTGAGGAGACATCCCATGTCAAGGGTGTAAGTAATGTGCCAACCTCATCCAACCATAATGTTAATTGCCATGACATATTGTTCTTGTTTGGATCAAAATAATCAACAAAGTAGCTATAAACAACATAAAGCAAAAACGGATATGTTACGCTCATCTTTTACATTTGTTTTGACATTCAACAAAGAAAATTCTACAAGATCAACCACAACCGCACAACGAACAACAATTGGTTTTATTTGTAACCCAACTTTGATACCAACATCGTTCGTGTGTTGATCTCGTCCTTATGTAAGTTTAAGATTAAGGAATTTATATGTTTTGAACTATGAACTTCATAATGGTATAAGGAAATAAGTAATTTTGTGGCAGATGTTTTGGCTGATGTTGCTCATCTTATTCTCATGTAATCGTGTTTGGATGCAGAATCTTCTGTATGAGGCTCATTGGCTTGGTTGCCCTAAGCATTTGTAATTTATTGTTTCTTATTACAAGGAAAAAAGAAACAAGTCAAACGGAAAAAAAATGTGCGAAAATCGCTATCCATGTGTGAAAAGATGTTGAATAATCATTTATATCCTCCACCGCCCAAAGGCCCAAAAACACAAGCTCTGGCTGTTGCATGTGGTAATGTTTAATCTTCTCTAAGATGGATCACAATCACTCCATTTATGTGAACATATATCATGCTTTTGACTTGAATTTCTACCATTTTGTAGGACACAGAGGACCCCTTATTTGGGTTCATGGCCCTTTCTATTTAGGGCTACACTAATTCTCACTTCTCTTTGTCCTTCATTTTTGTTCTGTTATGTCGTTGGAATTCAATTTTTCCAAAAGACAGCATGTGAAATTGAATTGAGAGTGTTGTTGTCAACTGCCATGTAACAAATGTGGCAAGGAAACTACAGCCTTTTGGATTTGTCCTACTGTTTGGCCAGGTGCAAAATATGAATATGATTTGAGTTGGGCCGGTTCGGGTCTAAAATACTTTAGAAATATTTTATTTGGTTAATTTCTCATATATATATATATATATATATATATATATATATAATGTATATGTATATGCCAAGTAAATTTCAAATTTTGTGGTCAATAATCGACCTTCAAATCTCCTCTTTTTAGAAGGTAGTTGGTTCACAGAGGAAAACATAATAAAACACTGATTGTAATGGGTAATTTTTTTAGCTTAAATGTTTATGTGTAATGAACTATGTTAGTAAGTTGAGTCTTAAATGTTAAAATTGGTTGTGCTAAATAAATTATCATGTTGGAGATGACAATCAAAGCGCAAGTCCAAGCAATGTTAGTTGTTCTAACATAACTAAGTTATAATATTTAAGTTTAGGATGGTAACTTTGACTTGGAAAGTACAGATGCATTAGTAGGAGAAATGTATTATTTACGCACTCACTTACTGTGTTGTGTAGAGTGCCTTAATGTGCTTAGAATTACATGAAATTTTAAGAGCACCTTTTTATGGTTGTTGGATGTTTTGTAGCAAAGTTTCAGCTCCATTGGCGCTCGAGAGGATGAGAATGCTCAAGTTTAAATCTTCTTACCAACTATCTCTTAATCTAGTGATATTTCTTTTTTCAATATTTAAAGAGATTCTAAATTTTAAGCTTCCAGCTCCCTCCTTAATTAATCAAAAAGTTAAGATCTCCCTCCTTCCCTCCAAATCACAAACAAATTAATGATAACATAAAAAATATGGCTTCAGCCTTCAGGTATGATGCTCCTAGTTGAAATGCTAAGAAAAGTTTTGAAATGGGTACCAATCTTATCCATAACCTGAGTAATTTGTCGGGATAATGTGACAAATTTAATTGTCAAAGACCTTTGGCCCGATGCTTCTTCCCTAAAAAAATGCTCCATATGCCTAACATAATATACAAATTATTGTTCTACGTTCTGTTATTTGTTAAAACAAAACGTGATAAACTAATTTACATAGCATTCATAACGTATTTCTTTCCATTCCGTTCCTTTGAATTTAAACAATATTTTGCTTGTAATACAATGGTATATTTACATCAAGGAGTAAGAATTTGGGTTAAGTTGCACAATGAGTTTTCTTTGGTATCAAATTCGATATGCATAAATGTCGAACCTACGAACTTTCAGTTATAAATGAAAAAGAATCCTACGAGATTGTAGTACTAAGTGACTCATTCAATTATCCTTAATGCACATATATTTATATATAGTTTTGAATAAGTTACCATTACAACGACGATCTAAATAAATCTTAACACACATATAGTCATAGTGTACGTATGCAGTGATTTACTAGTGAAAATAGTGTCCATAGTGGTACCCTGGTTCTAAGGAAACCTACTCGACCACTACAAATCAAGTAACCAATGTTTGTGGGACAAACCATGTTGTGGGACTATCTTTGCCTGATTGCATGTCTGTAGAACATGATTGAGTGAGTAGTATATGCTAATTAATTACATTATAATAACAATAGTAATAATCTCACTCGCAATTTTATAATTTTTATGTTTAGTTTGAAAGTCATCCAGAAAATAAAAAGAAAATTAGAAAGGAAAAGAAAATGTCACGTCCATACAAAGAGAAGGATTGTCCCTAAAGTCAAACCATATTTTCTGCTTACATCTGTTAGTTTGAATAAAAATCCACTATTTTTTTTTTTTGAGAAAAAAATCCACTAATTATATATGAGCTTTGTTGAATTAAACAAATGAGGATCCTTTCCGAACCCTCTTTGTGAGGATTATGAGGATCTTTCAATCACGTTCATTGATTGTATATCGTATGATCAGTTTTCGTCAGATATTATTTATATTCAATTTTAAATAAAAAAATTTACAATGATTTCTGATCATACAATGTACAATTAACGGATATGATTAAAGGATCTCATGAATCTTTACAAAGAGAATCCGAGGAGGATCCTCATTCGAATTAATCTCTACGTGTTATAAATTTTGATTAATTAATCTACTTCTCAATGCACTTTTTCATTGGGATCAGTCGTATGCAAGGTCTAAGATTTTTATGTTAACGGCCAAAATGATTTATATATTGCAGGCAACTTTTAGGAATTATTTTAGTGAAGAATAATACTAACCTTTGAATTAAATTAATTGTGATTAGTTGTTATTTAGTATTACGGTCTGGTGGTATGTCTTTTCACTTATAAGTGAGAAATCTTAGATTCAAATCTCGTGGATAGGGAATTCGATTCCAAATTATGTTTTCCATTGTATGGTTTAGCCGAACTCTACTTCTTGATAATGTAAAATATATCGTTATACTAAAAAAATTAATTATGATTAGTAGATACTATATGTAATATTTTGTATTTGTTATAGAAGAATATAGAGAGAGGGTACGGTAGAGAAAGATAAAAGGGCGCCTAGATATTTTTTATGTGTGTTTTCTCCTTCTCGGTATATTTATTTGTGCTAATCCTTCTGGAGCTTAAGAATCATACAAGAAATACAATAAGTATATGGATCTAGTCCATGTCTAACCCTACTCCTAATTTACATAATCACACTTTTTTTTTAATTTTTTTTATTATGGATATAATTTAGAAGGAATAGATATATTATATCTAATATTCTTATACTTTTTTCCAAAAATTTAGAACCAATATTGGTCAAGTTCAGTAGAATTTTGAATCAATAGAACAAATATTGAAATATAGGTCCTCCCCTTTAAAATTAATTTTTCAGATGGACCATATAAAGTCAGACTTGTTGACCTATCTTATTTCTAATCCTTATTTCGCCACAAGTACTTGAACATGTTTACTTAACAGAAATGGGAGAAGAAATAAACCGAAAGGCTTGAAAATAGGAGAAGTAAGGAAAGTGAATCTAAACCACTAGTCCTCCTAGTCGATCCGATATCTTAATTTTTGTTATTATTTACGGATTTTAAGAGAAAATTTATACTTTTTCAATTCTTTACGTGTAAATAAATGCATGTGAAAGCTTAGAAGTGAAATGATTCCCTTAACATATTTTAGTAAACCTATAAAACTTAATAATCAAAATGATTTCAATTCTGTCAATTAGTACGTATAGTGGTATTTGTGGGGCCAAAAATACTCCCAAAAATCCTGGAGGCAACACATGGTTTTTTTAGCCACGAAAGACATGATTGCTCTTATTAAACGAGCAGGGCGTCCCACGCTCACCTCAACATAGCAAACTACGACTGCTCAGAGCTCCACTGCACCAAAAGTCAGAGGTATCACATTTATTATGGGATAATTACCTTTATTTCCACTATATTATTTGCACAATATCTTGGGAATATTCTCACCAAATCAACCCTAAATGGCTGGCCACGTCCTCTATAAATACCCTATTTCTCCACCAAAAGTGAGAAATCTTTTCTATACACAAAACCCTAGGAGCACTCATCATAGGCAAGTGGGCTTTTAGATTTGATTCTCGCCAAAGACGAATTTGAACCATATTATTGCTAACTTATTGTGAGGCTTAGCCTATTCCCCCTCCCGCTTACTGTAGATAATATCATTTGTTCAAAGAAATTAATTTCAATTCCTATTCTTTGTAAGTAAACAGCCCTAAAACATATATGGACTTTACTAACAAGAAGTTAAGTTACTATCATCTTAACCAGAACGGCAAGGGACGAGACTATGATATGTCCGGTTTTGGTCATCAGCACCATCCCATCCTCAATTATGACAACAGTCCATTAGCGCAATAATATAAGTCATAAAATGACCAAAAGGCATTTGAAAGGGTACATGATATGAACCAAAACGTTACAAATTTTAAAATGAATCAAGGACTAAGATCCATATATTACGTGGAGTGTAGGGTTTCCAATACTAAAGTGAGATGGTCCCACTTCACAAATGGTAAAAAGCATACTATATATATGAAACATATGACCTCATGTGATTTAGATAGTGACATTGTTATCGGTTGCCTTATCATGCAAATCCCTTTTGTAATATTTAGCAAAAAAGTTGTCACTAGTATTACAATGTAATGGTACTATTCTTTATTTGTAGGGATTTTTTTATAATACTTCGAAATATTCGACTTTTAACCGTTAGATCTTTGGTCAAAACAAAAAAAATAAAGATTTAACTGTGAAAAAGTTTGGAGTATTCTATACTACAATAGAATTGTTGGTGTTTATAAGTGTATTATTTTGGATTCAACTCTCACGACTGACGAATTTAATCCTTAAATATGTTGATTCATTATATGGTCAGGCTAATTCATTGTGTAGCTTAATGTGAATTGTATCAATAACTGGTAAGAAAGTTTTAGAAAAAAGCTAAGCCCAAAAAGGTAGTGAAAGCAAGGAAATGTTTTGGGGTGCCCCAGCATCCATCCTCACCCATGGCAAGGGATTTGTAGCATTTCGGGCGGAAGTCAAGGCTTTGAATGTGTTTGAGAGAAAATCGTAGTTTTAGTTTAGGTGAAGCAACTTAATAAAAAGTCATTGGCAATTATTCTAGACAGTTTGCTAATGGAGATGTCAGTATTCTTGGTGGTCCAGCTAAGCACGCCATATTAGGCACCGTTTTAGTTGTACTTTTGGTACTTTGCTATATGAACATTTGACAGGAGTAAAATGGATTTGTATTGTGATGTGTAGAGATTTTAAGGTTCTTTGAGTCTCAAAAATAAAAGTTCGAGCACAGGTACGTAATTGGAAGTCAATGCATGTCATGCGTTTATTTTTATCTTTCTCATCATTTGATTGAAATTTTTTTATATATGCATTGTATGTCATCTTTCTTATTTCTCTCGTTATGTGACAACAATGAAGAGAAACTTCTATCATCATCTAGACTCACTTGTAAAGTACCTTAGTAAGTACCATTGTTTAAGAGGGATTACTTTTGATGAGAGTAAGATTGCATTGATGAAGTAACTTTATAATATTATTCAACGATTTGAACAATTTATATTTAGAACTTAGTAATAAAGCATCATTGCATAAAATCTATAAAACTAAAAATTGTTTGACCATTTATTATTCTTGCGAAAATCTCAAAATTTATTGAATTGTTGTGTTCGTCTAAAATTATGTGCCCGTACTTGGATGATAAAATCAATTTAATTTCGCATGGGGTCTAAACAAATAGATTGCTCAGCTCTTCAAATTGCATTTAGTGATAAGATATTAAAGAAATTATATTAGGGGTAACTTAGGACGAATGAGTAGGAAACAATGATATAGAATTCAAATCTAAGCCACCACATAAGAAGTTACCGCAATAAAATCTCTAGAAATTAAAAGAATATTATTCAATTGAAGGATGGCACAAACAAGAAGGAAGAAAGAAATAGAGGAGGAGGGGAGGGAAGCAAAGACGCTCTGCCTTCCTCCCTTTGGCATTTGGGGTTTTTTCTTCAATATAGAGGGAGAGAGAGGAAGAGAGGCACAACCATTTTGCTTGTATTATTGTACACCCTAAGTCTACATGGCGTGCAGACCGAATAGCTAATGAACTAACTACATCATTCGGTTGAAAGTTGGGCGTCCCAACTAGGGATGGCAATTTAATCCGTCAAATCTGATCCTCGCGAGTAACCGACCTGAACAGTTCGGTTTCGGGGATCAAATTTCGGGTTTTTTACAGTTATGGGTAACCATTGGGTAAATTGTTCGGTTTCGGGATCGGTTATGGTTATAAGGGTATCTACACCGAACCAGTACCCGAACCTGCCCCATTTTTATTTTTTAATAAAAAAATATAATTATTTATTATTTATATTTTTTTATAAAATAATGAAATCCCTATTTTTTTTTCTCCAGCAACTTTAATACTCATTGGGAGACTCCAAAGGTCTTAAGCGTGCAGTGTAGTGCAGACTTCAAAGTTCTTTATCTTTATTCCAAAAATTTTAATGCTTTCAAGTTTCATAGAATCTGGAAGAATTCAAAGCCAAGAACCCAACAAACTAGTTTCCAGCCACGTTTTCACACAAAAGTCCAAATTCCTCTCTCTCTCTCTCTCTCTCCCTCTCTCTCTCTCTCTCTCAAAGACTACTACAATAACTAGAGGCCCCAATTTCCCACTCACTCACATTCTCTTAGAATCTTCTCACCAGAGTCACCCACAAATCTTATATTTTTCTTCCCTCTTTGTTTCTTACTACTTTTTGATTCCCTCAGCAACTCTACAGCACCGCCATTAATGTTTCCATCAGAAGAAGCATGCGCCTAATAGACACAGTACAACTCGGTCAAGAAATGGGCAACATGGAGAATAACAATAAGAAATTGAGTTACTGTGGGCAAGGCATTAACCGGAGCATTTTGGATTTCTTTTCTTTTTCGCTATTGAATTTCTTGTTTTTGTTGGAGTATATTGAATTATGATCAACTTTTCCAAAACATCTAAGTATTGTTGTTATGCTTTTAAGATTTCAATTTGAAAGTGATTGATGTTTTGGATATGATCTTTATAGTGTCCATTTTGTTTGTTTAAGAATCATTGTTTAATCAATTAAATTTTAGCAAGTGTGTTGTAACACTTGCTTAATTTTTCATAAGAAAGAAATATATAAATTCATAATGGAAAAACCGTTACCTGATGGGGAATCCGTTACCCAACAAGTTCGGATACGGGGAATACCCGTGTTTATACCATATTTAGGGTCTCGTATTTAGACCTCATATAAATACTTGAGGGACTTAAATGTAATTATGTAATAAAGGAAATGGCAAATATGTAATTAGGGGAGGAGCCCTTATTCTATAAAAGAGTCCCTTCACCCTCACAAACCCTAAGTCTCTCCTATCTAGAGTAAAGCTCTCACACTCTCTCCCTCACAAATACTCTCAAATGAATACATAATCAGTGTGGACGTAGCCCAAACCTTGGGGTGAACCACGATACATCTTGTGTTCTTTACATTCATGCAGATTCACGGTCGGAATTACATTGTACCAAGACCTCCGGTTTTGTGCATCAACATTTGGCGCTGTCTATGGGAAAAGACATGAAAAGTTATGTCGGTTCTCTCTCAATTTTTCACCTCCGTCGTGAATCTGCAGAAACCCAGAACCTCCCCCTGGGGCTTTTCCAGAAAAAAAAAAAAAAAAAAAAAAAAACCTTCGCAGATCTATCTCTCATCAGCCATTCCCTATTTCTAGAAAATTCGAAACTGAGCACCGACAAAACAGACAAAATCGGATGATAATGAGGTACCAGAGAGTGAGCCCAGGCACATACGTTTGATTTTTCAGTTCAACTTGCTCAGCAGAAGCACAAGCCCACCCAGGCTCACATCCAGAAATCCATACTGACAGATTACGGCCTTGTTCGATTTTAAGTATGTGGTCTCCTTGGATAGAGCAAAGCAATCTTAGTCAAATTCTACAGCAAGCCCAGGTTTAGCTCTCACCAAGCTCACCATATGCCACAGGCTGACCCAGTGCCATAGTTATCCTAGCTCGTTTGACGCAGCCGGATCTACTAGCCCAAATCCAGGCCCAACCCTCGAAGTTTCTGCCCAAACCCAACTTCTCCATCTCTATTCTTAAGCTTTGAAAAAACATTGAGCGCTGCTCTCTCTCCACCTCTTTCTTCCTTGCACCGTGAAGCTCCAATGGTCCACCTCCATCAGACGCATCTTTTCAAATGGGGTGTTGTCTGGGCACCTCCGTCACCGGAGACGACGACGAAGAGGTCTATCAGAGAAAATCGAACGGGAAATCAACGAGCACCGTCGCAGCTCGACATCGCGACGATAAATATCGTCGAATCCAGCAGAGGTTTAAATCAAATCGACTCGGAGGAACGAGCTCAAATCGAGCTCTGGAAGGATCCCCCAGAAAACGACCACTCTTGGCCTCGTCGGAGAAGGCGAGTGCGAGCTGTACTGGTGGCGCGTCGGCTGTGCGTAGCGCTGCAGTCGCCTGCGTGTGGCCTCCAAATGTATCTGAGGAGAAGTCGGTTGTTGAGCCAGGTCCTGGCAGTGACAGCAGCGAATCATGGCAGTGGGAATTCTTCTCGGTTCTTAGTCGAGCAGTGCGAATGCGGCGTGATAATTCTTCTCGGCTCTGAGGAGCTTCAGAACCCACAACAGCTCAAGAGAGCAGCGACTTACGACTAAGAGAACGACCCCAGGTGGGCCGACTATTGGTCCAACATCCTCATCCCTTCTGACCCGATAATATCTCACTCTACATGGGTGTGCAGGCCTCAGCATCCAATGGTTTATTCATCAGCCTCCAGTATCAAATACAAGATGGGCTTCACATGGAGGTGACAATGAAGCTGCAGCTTTTGGTGCGATGGGGTCTCTAATTTGACTCCATTGTTTCTACTCACTCCTCTCGACTCAAAGACACTGTAAAGATTAATTAGGTGCACATGCATGACAGCAGCGCACAGACAGACAGAAAAAGAGGCGCAGTGGAAAACAGAGACAAAAGCAAAAGCAAAGCAAAAGAGAAAGCAAAAGCAAGGAATAAACACCCCATCAGAATAATGTGATTTGCTTTTTTTGTTTTTGTATGATGTGATGTATTTTTTCCTATCTTTTGGAGATATCTGTATAAACCCCATCAGAGGGTAAAAAAAAAACGGCAAAGCCCAAAATAAATGGGCTGGAACATTGGGTGGAGGGCGAAAGCCCATGAGCCCAAAATAACACCAACCAGATGACCAAAAGTATGCCCAATACTACCAAAAATTATTCGGCAACCCGACGCTATTACCACCAACCAGGTGATCAAAAGTACGCCCAATACTCCAAAATTATTCGGCAACCCGCCGCTATTACCACTAACCACCGCTATTACCACTAACCAGGTGACCAAAAGTACGCCCAATACTCTAAAATTATTCGACAACCCGCCGTTATTACCACCAACCAGGTAATGAAATGTACAACCTGTACTTTCCTTCATGCCACCAACCAGGTGATCAAAAGTACGCCCAGTACTCCAAATTATACATTAGCATTACTCAGGTCATTCATACATAAACATTCATGAGCATCACTCATGACAATCATACATAAACATTCATGACCATCATTTATGTCAACATTCATGAGCATCACTCATGTTAACATTCATGAGCATCACCCATGACAACATCCATGAGCATCACTCATGTCAATCAACATAAACATTCATGAGCATCACTCATGTCAAACAGCTTCAAAAGCTTCATTTACAAAGCTCTAGCTTCAAAAGCTTCATTTACAGAGCTCTAGCTTCAAAAGCTTCATTTACAAAAGTTCCAGCTTCGAAAGCTTCATTTACAGAGCTCTAGCTTCAAAGCTTCACTTGCAAAGCTTCACCTACAAAGCTTCAGTGCAGGGTATACAAATACCGCCTCCGAACAACCGCCACTTCGGCCCATACATGGATTCAATTTGAAGTCTCCAGCCAACAGACTCTATTAACCGAAGACTTAGGGGACTACATTATGTACCATATATTGGGCCTCAGGAAAAATACTCGGGGGACTTAGCCCATTACTTATGTATTGAGGAGCGAACCTTTATTCTATAAAAGGGACTCCCTCACTTTCATTAGGAGAGCACCTATTATTCATGTACTGAGGAGAGAGCCCTTATTTTATAAAAGGGACTCCCTCACCATCATTAGAGAGCAACGCCGCCAGCAGAGCAACCGCCTCTTCGCAAGCATAACTCCTAACCCATCACTTATGTATTGAGGAGCGAGTCCTTATTCTATAAAAAGGACTCCCTCACCATCATTAGAGAGCAACGCCGCCAACTAAGCAACCGCCTCGCCGCGAGCATCACTTTTAACCCATCACTTATGTATTGAGGAGCGAGCCCTTATTCTATAAAAGGGACTCCCTCACCACCATTAGAGAGCATCGCCGCCTATTAAGCAACCGCCTCGCCGCGAGCATCAACTCTAGCCCATCATTTATGTATTGAGGAATGAGCCCTTATTCTATAAAAGGGACTCCCTCACCATCATTAGAGAGCATCAACTCTAGCCCATCATTCATGTATTGAGGAGCGAGCCTTTATTCTATAAAAGGAACTCCCTCACCTTCAAACGCCGCAAGCCGAGCCAACCAAGGCAACAAAAGCCACGAGCCGAGTAGCCTCGCAGCGTGTGCTACTTCTAGTTGAGCATCATTTCAGATTGAGCATTGCCTTATATCGAGCATCAGTTCAAGATAGCATCTAGTTACTTCAGTCTACACATGGACTAAATTTCAAGTCTCCAGCCAAAAGACTCTCATGACTGAAGACTTAGGGGACTATTGTTTATACCATATTTAGGGCCTCGTATAAATACTCGAGGGACTTAAATGTAATTATGTAATAAAGGAAGGGGCAAATATGTAATTAGGGGAAGAGCCCTTATTCTATAAAAGGGCCTCTTCACCCTCATAAACCCTAAGTCTCTCTTATCTAGAGTAAAGCTCTCACACTCTCTCCTTCACAAATACTCTCAAATGAATACATAATCAGTGTGGACGTAGCCCAAACCTTGGGGGTGAACCACGATACATCTTGTGTTATTTACATTCATGCAGATTCATGGTCGGAATTACATTGTACCAAGACCTCCGGTTTTGTGCATCAACAACCCGTTTAGGTTTTTTACGATTTCGGGTATGGGGAAAACAAACGGGTTCAGTTATGGGGATGGCAGATTCAAACCCAATCCACCCAGTTGCCATCCATAGTCCCAACTCGTCGACTGATCTCGGTCAGTGAGTAAATGAATGTGGTGGTGGTGTCAAACGAGCTACTAACTTCTGTATTAGAGCGATCACAATCGAGGAATGAACTCGTCTTGGCATATGGGTTCTAGAGCTTGAAAACAAGGCTTTTAGTCACTGTGAAGTTTAGGAATTGTTTGCACCTTGTTTGGTTGCTTCAAATATATTTGTGAAAATATAAGTCTGTCGAATCGATATCAAATTATAAGGACATAAATACTCACATGAGATATGTGTCTTGACTGTAAATATGGTTCAACAATTGGAATGCCGAACTCTATAATGCACTTGAGAAGATCCAATCATATAATGGATTCGACTTTCAATGCCCCGACAACGTAACCTGGTAACGTCTCAACTCGCCGAGAGGCTAATAAGATAAACTCTTCCAACAAAGACTCCTTGTTGACAAAGACGGGGATAAATAGTTAACCAAACTTGAAGCAATGCTATCAATCCAAACTGAAGGTGCTCTTCGATTGCCTGACTCTACGATTCCAGTGCTGCTAATCCAAGCTAAAGATGTCGCCGGTTGTCAACCGCAATGTTGTTAATCCAAATTGAAGATGTGTTTGACAAAGTTAGGAAGGTTAGTGTTTTTTGTCAAAGATAAGAAGGTTTCGCATAAAGGGAGAAATTGTGCAAGGCAGATTTGTGTTTTGTTGAAGATCCCTTGAGTGTTGCACAACCTCTTCTATTTATATGAGTGATTTTAGTGCTGATCTTCTTATGTCGAAGTATAGTCCCACCTAGATTATACTTCTTCAGCATTTCCTGATCTAATCCTGATTTCTGTGTATAGCTCAGTCACTCCTATCGGACTTAGGACCTTGAACCCAGTCTCTTTTCTATATTTAATCCACTTCTAATATTAATCAGCCATAAACCTTGATTCCTGGAATATTACAAATCTTATCAATGTTCATCCTAATCCTTAAACAATTTTACTCACATTAGGACTTAGCCGAATCTACCCAAGAGTCCTTCACTTATTAGGACTCGGCCATCCCACCTTGGGTTAGCTTGTCTTAGAAATTTGACATGAGTCAAAGATCTTCGCGCTGGGTCGAGCCCACAGTTACACTCGGCCCCAGCCTGGTATCTCAAATCCAAACAATTTTATATTAAAACGTTGAATTAACTTCGTTCTTAAAACATTGAAACCAACTAAACTAGTAGACTAGTAGTATGGTCTTTCTCTTTGAGAGAAATCCGATCATATATTAATAGAAAAGATTACAGTCGAAAAGGAGAAAACTTAGTTCGTGCTATTGCCTTAAATAATGGTATTATTTATGTTGTTGATTCCGCTTCTCTCCTCCTAATCTTGTAATTTGTTCGACTAAGAATGTTTGATTTACTTAAGCTTTTGATCCGACAAGTGTTTACGTTGGTAAAACTTGAGGCAACTGTTTCCTCATTAAGCTTAAGCACCACCCAGAAACTGAATTTTTCTTTAAAATACATTGAATATTTTGGATAAGAAATATAAATTTACAGATAGAGGAAAGAAAGAAAAACAATGACAGACAGTCAGACAGTCACTGAAGCAATAAATATTAAAAAACTAAACTTGAAAGTGAAAATATTATATAAATTAAAAGAGAATGATATAGAGTCAAAGGAACTTGCAACCCTTTGGAAAAGGCGAAAAAAACAGTAAAAAAAACAGGAGAGAGAGTAAAGAGAGAAAGAGGAGAGAGAGGAGAGGGGGAATGGATGAATGGAACGGGGAGGCATCAGAGTCCTATTTCTCATGATATGACATGAACACACCAAGTGCTCCTCTCTCTTCACTTCCCCACTTTCTTCTTCAACACCCAACAAACCATCCATCTCTCTCTAGGGTTTTCACTCTCCCACATCACCATTGCCTCCACTGCACTTCTCCTGCTGGTGCGCTTCTCTCTCTCTTGAATCGAACTCTGATTTGCTTTGCGTTACTTAAATTTGGGATTTTTTGATGTGATTCTGTCACTGTCTCTCATTGTCTAATTTGGTTGATTTGCTTCGTTTTGCCTTTTAATTATTGTTTAATTTTAGTTTGTCGGTTGATCAAATTTATGGGTTTGTTTGGCGAGAAATTGTGGGTGGAAAGTTGTTTACTTTTTGTCATTGGGTAAAATTTGGTGCTAAATTTATTGGATCGTAAAGTAGGATTCGTTTTCCTGGTTGAGCTTGGAGTTGGAGTTTTCGGAATTGGTGAGTTGAGTTTTGGGGTTTGCTCATCTGATTGATTGATTGGAGTGTCAATGTGAGAAAATAGTAAATTTCGGACAATAGATTTGCTGTTTTTTATTGTTGTTGCTTTTAAGCAGATTTAAGAGCTTATTTGGTTGGTTACAAGTTACAACTGTAAAATGTAGGCATATTGTAACGATGTTTCTTTTTTTCCCTAGAACATTGTGCTGAAGCCACTTGTAGGAACTCTTCATTTGTTTTATACTTCTGAAAACAGAAAAAGGCAAGTTTATGAATTGTTCACATGATACTTCACACGTGCGTATTGTGTCTTGTTTCCAGAACATTGCGCCAAAGCCACTTGTCGGAACTCTTTATTTGTTTTCTCAATCTAGTGATCCTTCTGAAAATAGAAGGCAAGTTTATGAATTGTTCACATGATACTTCGCACTTACTTTTATTGACTAGTTTTATTTCAAGAACACCCCGAAGCCAGTAGGAACTGTTTATTTGTTTTCCCAATTTAGTGATCCTGCTGAAGACAAAAAGGTTGCAAGTTTATGACTTGTTCACGTGATACTTCGGTTGTGCTTGTATTGACTAGTTTTATTTCAAGAACATTGTGTCGAAGCCACTTGTATGAACTTTTTATGTGCTTTCTTAATCTAGTGATCCTTCTGAAAACATAAAAGGGCAAGTTTATGAATTGTACATGTGATACTTCACACGTGCTTGTATTGACTAGTTTTATTTCCAGGACATTGTGTTGAAGTCACTTCATAGGAACTCTTTATTTGCTTTCCTAAAGATCCTTGAAAAAGTTTATGAATTGTTCACGTGTGTCACGTGCTTGTATTGACTAGTTTTATGTCAAGAACATTGTGCCAAAGCCACTTGTAGGTACTTTTTATTTGTTTTCTTAATCTGACGATCCTTCTGAAAACAACAAAGGGGAAGTTTATCAATTGTACATGTGATACTTAGCACGTGCTTGTTTTGAGTAGTTTTTAAGTACTACATTGGCGGCATAATGAGGGATCTTGGGTACATAACTGGGCCCTAATCTATGAACATGTTAGTTAAATGTCTGGTTACATAACCAGTGGTTCTGAATTTTTGCTGCAAATTTTCAGAGTTCGGAATTAGTTAGGTCATATCTAAAGGCTGTGTTGCTTTTATGCCAGAGAAGCATAAATTATCAGGAAATGGAAGGAAAGTGAAGACTTTATGGGGATGTATAGTTTTGGCTATCTTGGGTCCATAACCGGGCCCTAATCTATGAACCCAGATGTTAGTTAAATATCTGGTTACATTACCAGTGGTACTGACTCTTTGGCTGCAACTTTTACAGAGTTCGGAATTAGTTGGGTCATATCCAAAGGCTGCGTTGCTTTTATGCCAAAGAAGCATAAATTATCAGGAAATGGAAAGAAGCGAAGACTTTATGGGGATGTATAGTTTTGGTTGCGTTATTGGTAATCTGGACAGAAAGGAATTGGGTGATTTTGAGGATTTTGTAAATAGCAGCAGAGGGGAGTTATGGGAGAAAGTTCGTTTTTGGTCTTCATTATGGGCTTGGTTTTGTCAGATTTGAAAGATTTATCCTTCTCAGTTATTTGGCTTGACTAGAAAGCTGCTATCAATTACCTTTATAAGTTGTCATAGCCGCTTCTTTTTAGGAGGCTTTCATTTTTGCTTCGCTGACATCTTGTCCACCTGTGTAATTTTATTGTCATTAGCAGTAAAATGTCATTTCTTTCTCATGTTTGTGATTTTCTAATTTCTGACATCTTTTGAATGAGAACCTGGCATTGGAAACCAAATGCTGTGCATTTTAGTTTTATAATTGGTTAAAACAGATACTTATTGAGGATGCAATTTCAGATAGAATTGGTTAATTAACCGGTCTTTGGTTTTTGTCAATGCAGGAAGCCTGCATTCCTCAATGTGGTAATCAATCATGCATTGGAATGGAAATTTTTTTATGAGACTCTTGTTTGCTGAATTTTGGTTGCTTTAGTGATTGGGAGATAAAATGCACATATAATACACTGGTTAAGTGGTTTGACGTTAGTTGAGCGATACAAATGGAGTTTGCAAGGTCATGGTTTAAAAGATTCAAGTCCAAGGAGAAAGTGAAGTCGTCAAAGAACAAGGACACTACAGGACATGGGAAAGAGGTATCAAAAACCCCAACAACGGAAGAAGTGCCTTCAAATGCAACCAAGCAGAGGGTTGCAGCTGCAAAGCAGTATATAGAGGATCATTACAAGAAGCAGATGAAAAGTTTGCAGGAGAGGAAGGAGCGGTATGTGTTTAAATAATTCTCTTTATAGTGGTGGTGTTGGACAGGGTAAACTGTCTGACACCACTTGCTAAACTACTTGATGCTTATCTTGATTGTCGTGCCTGATTGTTGAGTTTTTCTCCATTTTTATGACTTGGAGTAATGGTTGATCATACTTTTAATTTAATACAGACGTAATATACTAGAAAAGAAGTTGGCTGATGCTGATGTGTCTAAGGAAGAGCAAAACAACTTGCTAAAGTACTTGGAGAAGAAAGAAACAGAATATATGCGTATTCAGAGGCATAAAATGGGTGCTGATGATTTTAAACCACTGACAATGATAGGAAAGGGTGCATTTGGAGAGGTATATCTTTTCTTTTTAATAATGTAGTACTCTATCAATTTTGTCCTGAAGTATCCACACACCATGACACGTCTTTTCTGTGTGCATATTATATTTGACCATTTGAAGAGTGTTTGCAGTCAATATAGGTCATGACTGAAAATTAAGTTCTGTATATATATGTTTTAAAGGTATTCTTGTAGTGATAGTCAGGACTTGGGAGAATAAACTTTTAGAGCATCTCCAAAGGAGTTGTCAAAATGTCCAAACCAGCTTTAACAGTCATAAAAGGCACCAACAAAATTTTCCAACCAAGAAGCCAAATTTGATGTGGCATGACATGGAATAGCAGCCCACACCCTTGCTGTCAAATTTGACAGCAATGTCAAATATTTTTAATTCATTATTAAACACTTTTCCATGTCGCATATCCACCTTCTTTCAAAGCAAACTGAAAAAGAAAAAAAAATCTTCTTCATCATTTTTAATTCCTTTCACCTGGAATTCCAAAACCTTCAAACTTCTTCGTCTCTAACCATTTTCAGAATCCCCCCAAAACCCTTCTCATCGCCCCTTCTCCCTCTTCGTCGTCGTCTTTTCTCTCTGCACCTCCGCTTGATCACTTACAATGTCAGCCAGTCAAGCTCGTCTCCACCATCAAGATGGGATTTGGGGGCCTTCGAAGAGGTGGGGTGAGGTTTGGAATATCGAGAAGGGTTAGGGTTTAGGTCAACAGGGAAGAAGTGAAAGAGGCTGGGATTTGGGTCAAGATCGGATTTGGGGGCCTTCGAAGAGGTCGGGTGGGATTTCTCTTCGATCTTGATCCACACAACCACGAAAGTTTAATTTCTGCAACACAAGATTGAAACAAGAAGGAATTGTGACTTAGGGTTTCACAATTGTAAAAGTTAATTTTGATAAATAGGAAAAAATGAAAGCCAAATGATTCATTATTTATTTATATTTTTTGCTGAAATTGTAGAAGTTATTTATATTTGTAAAATATAAATATAAAATTAAAATGATAAAAAGAAAATAATGTAATAAAATAATAGTTCAATTTGACATATTGGGTAGAGACCAAAATTTTAGAAGAGGCTATCAAATTTAAATTTTATGTTTAAAATTTGACATCTCCTTTGAAGATGCTCTTAGGCTCTAGTTGCATTATGGTTATGGTTTTGGAAGTGGCATCTGTGGATGGATTAGGTCTCACATGTCATCTCAACTTTGGGTTAGCAGCAAACCACATCATGATACCTGGAGTTGGTTCTCATGTGTCGTATTAGCTCTAGTTAGCATCCACATGCATAGATTGCATTGCAACTTGGTGGATCTTCTGACTGTTTTTGGCATATATTACTCATCTTGAGAAATAAAAGTGGCCTTAATGCATTATGTACGCCTTACAACATCTGACCTATTCCTTTCTCTGATACAGGTTAGAATCTGTAGGGAGAAAGCAACTGGTCACGTATATGCAATGAAGAAGCTTAAGAAATCAGAGATGCTTCAGAGAGGCCACGTTTACATTCTCTCATACCTTTTTTTTTAATCTAATTTAATTTTTCTTCACTGGGCTTAGTACAATTGATTTTTTTCTGTTTAGGTGGAACATGTGAAAGCTGAGAGGAATCTACTTGCTGAGGTTGACAGTAATTGTATCGTCAAGCTCTATTGTTCGTTCCAGGATGAAGAGTACTTGTATCTAATTATGGAATATCTTCCTGGTGGGGATATGATGACGTTATTGATGCGCAAGGATACATTGACAGAAGATGAAGCTAGATTTTATATTGGGGAAACCGTCCTAGCTATTGAGTCCATTCATAAACACAATTACATCCATAGGTACATTGATGTTAGTTTGATTATCTAATTGTACAGTTGTACATGATATATACATATGTAGATGCCCTGTTATCTAATTCTTATGTCTTATCATGATGAATAGGCCTGGCAATTCCTGACACGACCCGATAACCTGACATGACACGACACAAAATTA
This sequence comes from Malus sylvestris, assembly GCF_916048215.2. Taxonomy (NCBI): domain Eukaryota; kingdom Viridiplantae; phylum Streptophyta; class Magnoliopsida; order Rosales; family Rosaceae; genus Malus; species Malus sylvestris. The sequence continues at coordinate 19,466,170 of NC_062272.1, forward strand.
ACAGGTGTTCGGGTCGACACGATAACGAAACGGGTCGTTATCGGGTAACCCGATAAGCACCTGTTAAGATAACGAGTTTGTTCGGGTATACACGTGGGTAACACAATACACGATAAACAGAATATTAATTTAATAATTTATAACCCTAAAAAATACTATAATAATTATATATATATATTAATTTAACAATTTTATACCCCTAAAAACTATAATAATTATATATATATATATATATATATATATATATTAAATTAACTATAATAATTATAATAATTATACATACTATAATAATTATACCCAAAATATTAACTATAATAATTATATATATATATATATATATATTAAATTTTATACCCCTAAAAACTATAATAATTATACATACAAAATAAATAGATTTAAATCTACTTAATAAATATATATATATATACACACACACACCATTGAACTTCATGGGATACTCATTCTACGAAACTAGTTTCAATGATCCAACCGTCAAATATGTTTGTATATATTTCGAGATCGCATACGCCAAAAATTGCAAAAAAAAAACATTCAGAGAGCAAGTAACGGGACAAAACTTTTCGACGGTTATAAACGAAAAATCACGATTTAACGGTTAATTTAACTCCGATTTTGATGCTTTTTTACAACCACACTCCTTGACCTTATATGAATACAATGATTGAATTCGATCTTCAATTTAAAATATTTACACTAGTGGATACCACAAAATCTTATGTTATACTTAATAAAAGGATGAATAAACTCTTAAGTATTAGTGAATCTATAGTTTTGATGGGATACTCATTCTACAAAACTAGTTTCAATGATCCAACCGTCAAACATGTTTGTATATACTTCGAGATCGCATACGCCAAAAATTGCAAAAAAAAAACATTCAGAGATCAAGTAATGGGACAAAAGTTTTCGACGGTTATAAACGAAAAATCACGATTTAACGGTTATTTTAACTCCGATTTTGATGATTTTTTACAACAACACTCCTTGACCCTATATGAATACAAGTAATGAATTAGATCTTCAATTTAAAATATTTACACTAGTGGTTACCACAAAATCTTATGTTATACTTAATAAAAGTATGAATAAACTATTAAGTATTAGTGAATCTATTGTTTTGATGGGATACTCGTTCTACGAAACTAGTTTCAAAGATCCAACCATCAAACATGTTTGTATATACTTTGAGATCGCATACGTCAAAAATTACAAAAAACAAACATTCAGAGATCAATTAACGGGACAAAACTTTTCGACGGTTATAAAAAGAAAAATTACGATTTAACGGTCATTTTAACTTTGATTTTGATGATTTTTTGCAGCTACACTCCTTGACCTTATATGAATACAATGATTGAATTCGATCTTCAATTTAAAATATTTACACTAGTGGATACCACAAAATCTTATATTATACTTAATAAAAGTATGAATAAACTATTAAGTATTAGTGAATCTATTGTTTTGATGGGATACTCATTCTACGAAACTAGTTTCAATGATCCAACCGTCAAACATGTTTATATATACTTCGAGATCGCATACGCCAAAAATTGCAAAAAACAAACATTCAGAGATCAAGTAACGTGACAAAACATTTCGACGGTTATAAATCAAAAAGCACGATTTAACGGTCATTTTAACTCTGATTTTGATGATTTTTTACAACTACACTCCTTGACCCTATATGAATACAATTATTGAATTCGATCTTCAATTTAAAATATTTACACTAGTGGATACCACAAAATCTTATGTTATACTTAATAAAAGTATGAATAAACTCTTAAGTATTAGTGAATCTATTGTTTTGATGGGATACTCATTCTACGAAACTAGTTTCAATGATCCAACCGTCAAACATATTTTTATATATTTCGAGATCGCATACGCCAAAAATTGCAAAAAACAAACATTCAGAGTGCAAGTAACGGGACAAAACTTTTCGACGGTTATAAACGAAAAATCACGATTTAACGGTTAATTTAACTCCGATTTTGATGATTTTTTACAACTACACTCCTTGACCTTATATGAATACAATGATGGAATTCAATCTTCAATTTAAAATATTTACACTAGTGGATACCACAAAATCTTATGTTATACTTAATAAAAGTATGAATAAACTCTTAAGTATTAGTGAATCTATTGTTTTAATGGGATACTCATTCTACGAAACTATTTTCAATGATCCAACCGTCAAATATGTTTGTATATATTTCGAGATCGCATACGCCAAAAATTGCAAAAAAAAAACATTCAGAGAGCAAGTAACGGGACAAAACTTTTCGACGGTTATAAACGAAAAATCACGATTTAACGGTTAATTTAACTCCGATTTTGATGCTTTTTTACAACCACACTCCTTGACCTTATATGAATACAATGATTGAATTCGATCTTCAATTTAAAATATTTACACTAGTGGATACCACAAAATCTTATGTTATACTTAATAAAAGGATGAATAAACTCTTAAGTATTAGTGAATCTATAGTTTTGATGGGATACTCATTCTACAAAACTAGTTTCAATGATCCAACCGTCAAACATGTTTGTATATACTTCGAGATCGCATACGCCAAAAATTGCAAAAAACAAACATTCAGAGATCAAGTAATGGGACAAAAGTTTTCGACGGTTATAAACGAAAAATCACGATTTAACGTTTATTTTAACTCCGATTTTGATGATTTTTTACAACAACACTCCTTGACCCTATATGAATACAAGTAATGAATTAGATCTTCAATTTAAAATATTTACACTAGTGGTTACCACAAAATCTTATGTTATACTTAATAAAAGTATGAATAAACTATTAAGTATTAGTGAATCTATTGTTTTGATGGGATACTCGTTCTACGAAACTAGTTTCAAAGATCCAACCGTCAAACATGTTTGTATATACTTTGAGATCGCATACGTCAAAAATTACAAAAAACAAACATTCAGAGATCAATTAACGGGACAAAAGTTTTCGACGGTTATAAAAAGAAAAATTACGATTTAACGGTCATTTTAACTTTGATTTTGATGATTTTTTGCAGCTACACTCCTTGACCTTATATGAATACAATGATTGAATTCGATCTTCAATTTAAAATATTTACACTAGTGGATACCACAAAATCTTATATTATACTTAATAAAAGTATGAATAAACTATTAAGTATTAGTGAATCTATTGTTTTGATGGGATACTCATTCTACGAAACTAGTTTCAATGATCCAACCGTCAAACATGTTTATATATACTTCGAGATCGCATACGCCAAAAATTGCAAAAAACAAACATTCAGAGATCAAGTAACGTGACAAAACATTTCGACGGTTATAAATCAAAAAGCACGATTTAACGGTCATTTTAACTCTGATTTTGATGATTTTTTACAACTACACTCCTTGACCCTATATGAATACAATTATTGAATTCGATCTTCAATTTAAAATATTTACACTAGTGGATACCACAAAATCTTATGTTATACTTAATAAAAGTATGAATAAACTCTTAAGTATTAGTGAATCTATTGTTTTGATGGGATACTCATTCTACGAAACTAGTTTCAATGATCCAACCGTCAAACATATTTTTATATATTTCGAGATCGCATACGCCAAAAATTGCAAAAAACAAACATTCAGAGTGCAAGTAACGGGACAAAACTTTTCGACGGTTATAAACGAAAAATCACGATTTAACGGTTAATTTAACGCCGATTTTGATGATTTTTTACAACTACACTCCTTGACCTTATATGAATACAATGATGGAATTCAATCTTCAATTTAAAATATTTACACTAGTGGATACCACAAAATCTTATGTTATACTTAATAAAAGTATGAATAAACTCTTAAGTATTAGTGAATCTATTGTTTTAATGGGATACTCATTCTACGAAACTATTTTCAATGATTCAACCGTCAAATATGTTTGTATATATTTCGAGATCGCATACGCCAAAAATTGCAAAAAAAAAACATTCAGAGAGCAAGTAACGGGACAAAACTTTTCGACGGTTATAAACGAAAAATCACGATTTAACGGTTAATTTAACTCCGATTTTGATGCTTTTTTACAACCACACTCCTTGACCTTATATGAATACAATGATTGAATTCGATCTTCAATTTAAAATATTTACACTAGTGGATACCACAAAATCTTATGTTATACTTAATAAAAGTATGAATAAACTATTAAGTATTAGTGAATCTATTGTTTTGATGGGATACTCGTTCTACGAAACTAGTTTCAAAGATCCAACCGTCAAACATGTTTGTATATACTTCGAGATCGCATACGTCAAAAATTACAAAAAACAAACATTCAGAGATCAATTAACGGGACAAAACTTTTCGACGGTTATAAAAAGAAAAATCACGATTTAACGGTCATTTTAACTCTGATTTTGATGATTTTTTGCAGCTACACTCCTTGACCTTATATGAATACAATGATTGAATTCGATCTTCAATTTAAAATATTTACACTAGTGGAAACCACAAAATCTTATATTATACTTAATAAAAGTATGAATAAACTATTACGTATTAGTGAATTTATTGTTTTGATGGGATATTCATTCTACGAAACTAGTTTCAAAGATCCAACCGTCAAACATGTTTGTATATACTTCAAGATCGCATACGTCAAAAATTACAAAAAACAAACATTCAGAGATCAAGTAACGGGACAAAACTTTTCGACGGTTATAAACGAAAAATCACGATTTAACGGTCATTGTAACTCCGATTTTGATGTTTTTTTACAACCACACTCCTTGACCCTATATGAATACAATGATTGAATTCGATCTTCAATTTAAAATATTTACACTAGTGGATACCACAAAATCTTATATTATACTTAATAAAAGTATGAATAAACTATTAAGTATTAGTGAATCTATTGTTTTGATGGGATACTCATTCTACGAAACTAGTTTCAATGATCCAATCGTCAAACATGTTTATATATACTTCGAGATTTCATACGCCAAAAATTGCAAAAAACAAACATTCAGAGATCAAGTAACGGGACAAAACTTTTCGACGGTTATAAACGAAAAATCACGATTTAACGGTCATTTTAACTCTGATTTTGATGATTTTTTACAACTACACTCCTTGACCCTAGATGAATACAATGATTGAATTCGATCTTCAATTTAAAATATTTACACTAGTGGAAACCACAAAATCTTATGTTATACTTAATAAAAGTACGAATAAACTCTTAAGTATTAGTGAATCTATTGTTTTGATGGGATACTCATTCTACAAAACTAGTTTCAATGATCCAACCGTCAAACATGTTTGTATATATTTTGAGATCGCATACGCCAAAAATTGCGAAAAACAAACATTCAGAGAGCACGTAACGGGACAAAACTTTTCGACGGTTATAAACGAAAAATCACGATTTAACGGTTAATTTAACTTTGATTTTGATGATTTTTTACAACTACACTCCTTGACCTTATATGAATACAATGATTGAATTCGATCTTCAATTTAAAATATTTACACTAGTGGATACCACAAAATCTTATGTTTATACTTAATAAAAGTATGGTATAGTACTATTGTTTTATTTTTTTTCATAATTATTTTGGTAAACTTCTCATAATTTGAATGATTTTTAATGTTTGGTTTTTCTATGCTTAGTTTATGCAGAAGATAGTTATGACGTGGAAAACCTTACTGAAAACATCATCAACATAACTCTTGAAGGCAATAGATCAAGCCAAAGTTCCAATGCAATTTCATGATGATCGATGTAAATCGAGGATTTTGTAAATTGAGGTTTAAACTTTTGAGAAAGATTTCACAACCTTGAAAACAAAAACTGTTTCATTTTGCATATCCTTGCACATTTAAAATTTGTAATAGATTAGTAGTGTATGTATTATTTTTTTATTAGGCTTTTATTTTCGAGTGTAGATGTAGTACTTAAACGACAAATGTGTTTTAATGTTTTGAAGTAATATTTATGTGGCAATGTGTGGTATGTGCAAATTTAAGAAAAAAAATATATTTTTCTTAATGGGTCATAACGGGTCGGGTCACTTTACCCGTTGGGTAAAGTGACACGACCTGTTAAGGACCCGTTAAGATAACGGGTGTGACACGACACGACCCATTAAGATAACAGGTGTTACACGAAAATGACACGACCCGTTTGCCAGGCCTAATGATGAATGATCCTTTCCTTTTTAATTTGTTACAGAGATATTAAGCCTGACAATTTGCTGCTGGATAGAAATGGTCACATGAAATTATCAGATTTTGGATTATGCAAACCATTAGACTGTAGTATACTTCAAGAAAAGGATTTTTCTGTGGGAAAAAATCTTAGCGGGGCTCTTCAAAGCGATGGACGGCCTGCACCACCAAAGCGTACACAACAGGAGCAACTGCAGCATTGGCAGAGAAACCGGAGGATGCTTGTAAGTTCTAATAACATGTTCTTGATATGGTTATCATTACTATAGTACTGACATTGTTAATACAAATTCAGCATGCTCTTGGTTATTGGTAACCTATGCCATTATCGTAAATGTTTAAACTCTAGAGTTTATCATTTCAATTGACAACTCATGATCATATTGATACTTAATTGTAGTGCATCCTTAGGTCTTAGTTACACCTGAGCTGGTCTAACTCAAATGGCATTCCTTCATTTTCTCATCAATATACAGAAATATCTTTATAATTATCATATACCTAGAGATATCTCGAGTTCATTCTTTGTGATGTCATTGTGTTCAGAATTTTCATACCATTTTTCATGTTGTAGGCTTATTCAATGGTTGGAACCCCAGACTATATTGCCCCAGAAGTTTTGCTGAAGAAAGGATATGGAATGGAATGTGATTGTTCAGTGTATAAGACTTGGCTATCCTTTTCAACTTTGTATTTCTTGTTGTACTTTCAGCTGAGATATTGTTAATACAGTCCCAGGTGGTCCCTTGGGGCTATTATGTACGAAATGCTTGTGGGATATCCACCCTTTTATTCAGATGACCCCATGTCAACTTGTAGAAAGGTAATATCAAGAGTACTAGTTTTTATTTTTCATTTGATATGTCAGCAATACCATGCTATGCCTTTAGGGGATATGTGTCATAGACATGGCACTGATAGGATGCAATTTTGTTATCATGATCCTCATAGATATATCATTATATGGAACTTTCTTTCGGGTGATGGTCAGTGTCGATTCTGATTAAGTTTACTTGAATAACAAGAAAATAACAAACATCGAACAAACTCTAAAGACCTTGTCTTTGGGTAGCATAGTTTTTGATACTACTCTTGTAGCAAAATTATCTTAACTTTTATGAGGTCTACTTTTTTTATTTTTCCTTGTTCGTTGAGGTCCCTGACATATGGTGCTTTTGTCAAGGTTTAGTGCTAGGTATTTTCTGGGGCATGTGTAAGTTATTCCCACAGAATTGTTTGAAAATTACGTCACACAATGAAAGGGTACTTTCAATGTAATATATGACTTGTATATCAAGGGAAATGTTTCTCCCATTTTTGTTACGTTGCCCATCCTTTTAGAAGTGTATGGAGGTTACATCTTTACTGATTACTGTATACAGGCTTAGGATAAGTGAGGTCATTGTTATGATTTGAGAAGTTCCTGGAGTAACAGATTTGCATTGGCGCTGTGTAGAGGATGGGATCCTGTATTTGATCTCAATTCGTCACATTTACCTCCATACATGAAGCTGTCGTTATTCGTTGTCTTCTGATCCTTATGGTCTCTTCATATTTATGTATTAATTTACATTTTTTCTTCTTAAACCCTGTTTTTCCTGTTTGTATTAATGGCAATTTCCTTGTGTCTCTTTTAAATATTACTTTGTTCTCTTTTTCCCTTCAATTTATCTCATAATTGCCATCTTGCTACAGCTTTGCGACTTGTAATAAAAATTTCAATCCTTGTCGGTTTATCAAAAAGGAAAAAAATCGGTTTTTTTTTTTGGGTCTATGGCTAATTATTTCTTTTTCTTGCTTTTATTCACACGTTTAATCTCAATTTATTCTTGTTTGTTTTGGCATTTATGGTCGAAAAGTACCTTGTTTCTTGTTTATCCAGATAGTTAATTGGAGAACTCATCTGAATTTTCCTGAAGAAGCCAAACTCTCTCCGGAAGCCAAGGATCTCATTAGTAAACTCTTATGTAATGTTGACCAGAGGCTTGGAACAAAAGGGGCAGATGAAATAAAGGAATTGAATGGGACAAATTGTATCAAATGAAGGCTGCATTTATCCCCGAGGTCAATGATGAGGTAGATATTTAGTTTCTTGTATGTTTGTGTATGTATGCATAGCGGTATTAGCCATTCTCGGGGCATGTTTTTCCTAATCCTTTTTATCCCTTTACCCTTATTTGCTGGTGGTAGGGAGACAACCAGATTGAAACTTCAACGAGAGCTGGTCCATGGAGAAAGGTTGGTACTATTAGTTTCAGTTGTATGAGTTTTGAAGTCCTTCCTCCCCAACTAGAAGTCCCTGAGAAACAAAGAGAGTGAATCCGGGCCAAGTACACAGTTTATCTCATAACTTTCAGCTGCTGTAGAGATCCAACCAAACAGAATATTTTCCGGTGATTAATTTATCTGTAGATCCGTAGATGAGGGGCAAAGGCCTCGGAAACAAATGGTTTTTGTTACATATTTTCTGCAAAGTATATATTCTTTGGAAATGGTTGTGTATTCTTTATTTTTACCCCCTTTTTTGTCAAGATTCAAAAATCCGCGTCCAATTGTTACATATTTGTTCATGTATTTAACTTTTGTTGATGATTATCATACTAATGCTATATATAAAGAAAGAGTAATTTGAAACCTTTTATTGATAGGCTTTTAGCCCGAAATTTGTTACTTCGCGTCTAAAATTGAAGCTTAGAAATCAACTACGTCAATAAACGGGATGAAGTTGAACCTTTTTTTCTTTATATTTTTGTTTACGGCAACGCTTCATGTCTTTAACGTCCTACATACATCAAGGTGGACTCTGCTGTGCATTCTGCATTGCCCTCAACAAACTTGTACGTTTTAGTCCTTCAACAAAAGGACAATAATAAAAACCTCACCAACTAAAACCTGAACAAATGTTTTAGGATGAAAATCACACGTTTATCGTTGTTAACAACTCTTATATAAAGGACTTTGATGACATGATTATATTGTTATTGTACATCTTGTGCCAATGATTTAACGTTATATGTTAAATTTTCTCTACGTTGCGCTGTATTATTAGCATAAAATGTCACAATGTAGTGTGTTCGTGCTATGTTGCTCTGCCTATAAAGATGATAAAAGCACAACTGTGTAAACCCAAGAACTGATTCTCACAAATCTTTTTTAGCGTCTTACAACCCGCTTTTTTATTTATGGTGACTGAATTGATAAATCAAACACAAATAATGATAATAATAATAATAAAAAAAAAACATACATGATTCGGGTGTGGAGAGGAGAAAAAAAATTGTTAAAATGTCACGTTATAAGCACGTGAGTCAAATTTTTAAGGCAAACATAAATTTGAAAACAAAAAAGTCACTTCCTCCCCGCCACCCTCTCTCCCTCTCCGGCACGGCGGCTCCACCCATGACTCGGGAAATCCAGGAGGCAGATTCTCATCTCCGTAAGGAAGATTAACGAACAACATTGATCTCATAACCCTAGTTTCCAAAAAAAAACCAAATCGCCAAAAACCTCTAAACCCCATGAAATGAGCTCCACCTCCATCCAAACACTGCTAAAAACCCGCTTCAAGAACCCCAGCACCATCAAATGTCAATCCCATGCCAAACAGCTCCACGCCCAGATCCTCAAATCCAACTGCGGCCCTTCGGCTCCCGACCTCTCCTTTGTCCTCTCTGTTTACTCCACCCTGAACCTCCTACACGACACCCTCACCGTCTTCAACTCCCTCCCTTCTCCTCCCCCCACTCTCGCTTGGAAGTCGGTTATCCGATGCTACGCCTCCCACGGCCTCTACCACCGTTCCTTGGCCTCCTTTGTGGAAATGATGGGTTTTGGGATATACCCAGACCACAATGTGTTCCCTTCTGTGCTCAAATCATGCGCATTGCTTGGGGACTTGAGGTTGGGCGAGTCCGTCCACGGGTGTGCTGTACGGTTCGGTATAGATTGTGATTTGTATACTTGTAATGCACTTATGAATATGTACGCAAAGTTAGAGACTTTGGAGGGGATTGGTGGGCAGAGGTTTGGTGCGCCCAAGTTGTTTGATAGAATGCCTCAACGAAATCAAGTTTGTAGAATTGGGTCTTTGGAGGTAGAAGGTGAGGCTTTGTGTAGTAGTCAATCAAATAAACTGGTTAATGACTTGCAGATGCAGGGTAATGGTATTGATAGGATTGTTGGTTTGACTGCATCTGTAGATGTAGACCCTCCACTTCGTGCATACCGGCAATTCAATGATCAGTGTCATAAAGCTTTTGAGCAAGAGGAAGGGAAAAGAGTTGCCAGAGTGGATAGTGTGAGAAAGGTCTTTAACTTGATGCAAAAAAGAGATATTGTTTCCTGGAATACAGTCATTGCTGGGAATGCACAGAATGGGATGTTTCAAGAAGCTTTGGCAATGGTCAGACATATGGGGAATGCTGACTTGCAGCCTGATGCTTTTACTTTGTCTAGTGTCCTTCCAGTTTTTGCAGAATATGTAGATGTTATCAAGGGAAAGGAGATTCATGGGTATGCTATAAGACGTGGGCTTGATGCAGATGTATTCATTGGGAGTAGCTTAATTGACATGTATGCCAATTGCACTCGAGTGCAAGATTCCCTGTGGGTGTTCAACCTGCTACCTAAGCGTGATGCCATTTCATGGAACTCGATCATTGCAGGATGTGTGCAGAACGGTATGTTTGATGAAGGACTGACATTCTTTCGCCAGATGTTGATGAATAAAGTTAAGCCTGTGCATGTATCCCTTTCAAGTATTATTCCAGCTTGCGCTCACCTGACAACTCTACATTTGGGAAAGCAGCTCCATGGATACATAACTAGGGGTGGATTCAAGGATAATGTGTATGTAGCGAGCTCACTGGTGGACATGTACGCCAAATGCGGTAACATTAGGATGGCAAGGTGGATTTTTCACAAAATGGAGAGACATGACATGGTGTCATGGACAGCCATGATTATGGGATATGCTTTGCATGGTCATGCACATGATGCCATTTCCTCTTTTGAGCAGATGAAAGAAGAGGCTGTAAAGCCCAACTATGTTTCTTTCATGGCTGTATTGACCGCATGTAGCCATGCTGGATTGGTAGACAAAGCTTGGAAGTATTTTAATAGTATGACTGGGGAATATGGGATTGCTCCCGGTATAGAGCACTATGCTGCTGTTGCAGACGTTCTTGGTCGAGCTGGAAGGTTGGAGGAAGCTTATCAGTTTATCTCCACCATGCATATATTACCAACGGGAAGTGTATGGTCAACATTGTTGGCTGCTTGTAGAGTTCACAAGAATGTTGAATTAGCTGAGAAGGTTGCTGAGAAAATATTTACAGTTGATCCTGGGAACATGGGTGCTTATGTTCTATTGTCAAACACATATTCTGCTGCTAAGAGGTGGAAAGATGCAGCAAAATTGAGGATCACTATGAGGGATAAGGGATTGAAAAAGAAGCCAGCCTGCAGCTGGATTGAAGTTAAAAGCAAGGTTCATGCTTTTGTGGCGGGAGATAAATCCCACCCACATTATGATCGAATAATTGAGGCTCTAGGAGTCATTTTGGAGCAGATGGAACGAGAAGGGTATGCGCCCAACACAAATGAGGTGCTCCATGATGTTGAAGAGGAGCAAAAGAAGTACTTATTGTGTCACCACAGTGAAAGGCTTGCCATAGGATTTGGCATCATTAGCACTCCTGCTGGGACAACAATTCGAGTAACAAAGAACATTAGGGTATGTGTGGACTGCCACATAGCAATAAAATTTATGTCAAAGATCGTTGGGAGGGAGTTCATTGTCAGAGATAACAGCCGGTTTCACCATTTCAAGGGTGGAGAGTGTTCCTGTGGAGATTACTGGTAAGGAATCTCTTTCCAGACACAGTCATTGGCACATTTTTAGGTAAAGAGGAGGAAAGAGGGGTAAAAAACACCAACGCAGAAGAAGTGTCTTCAAATGCCACCAAGCAGAAGGTTGCAGCTGCAAATCAATATACAGACGATCATTACAAGAAAAAAAATAAGAAGTTTACAGGAGCAGTATGAGTTTCCTTCATCTCTCTTTACAGTGGTGGTGTTAGACAAAGTAAACTGCCAATGATCTTTGGAGAGGTACACGTTTTCTTTTGATAATGAAGTAGTGTATCATTTTTGTCCGGTTGCATCCACATACCACGACCTGTTATATTATTATATTTGACCATATGAATAGCGCTTGCAGTCAATATAGTTCACGACTGCAGATTAAGTTCTATATATAGATACTGCATACGCTGTTCCTACCTCCCTCCAAACAAAGAAGAGATGCAAAAAAACTTAAACTTAAACTTTGTCCCTCTGGGATTTCATTTCTATTGCTTTTTAGTTATTGTAAATTGATGGACGGATTCTGGGAGCGCTGGTTAGGATAATAAACGTTTTAGCTCTAGTTGAATTGTGGATTCAGTTTAGGAGTTGTGGCATCTGTGCGTGGGTTAGGTCTCGAGTTGCAAAACACATTACCATGCCTGTGCTGGAATTAGTTCCATCTGTCATGTTAGCTCTAGTTAGCGTTGATAACAAAAGTAGCATTATTGCATTATGCCTTACTACATTGTAAATTTGTAATCAACATATTGGTTTTTCCTTTTCTTTGTCTTTGTCTTTGTGTTACCTATTTCTTTCTCCACTCGTACAGGTTAGAGTCTACAGGGAGAAAGAAAGCAACTGATCATGTACCTGCAGTTACGAAGCTTAAGAAATCAGAGATGCTTGGGGAAGGCCAGGTATACATTCATCCATTCGAACATGTTCCTCAATCAAATTGAATTTTTCTTCACTGGCCTTAGTGTATCGTTTTATATAGTTTGTGCATGTGAAAGCAGAGAGAAGTCTACTTGTAGAGGTTGGCGGTAATTCTATCCTCAAGCTCTGTTGCTGCTTCCAGGATAAATAGTCGTCTTATTTGTTTTTTAGGATTTTAAAAGGCAATACCGGCCCTGACTCATTGGTTGGAATGGGGCCGGACCAAAATTCAAACGATGAGGCGGGCTTGGTAGTAAAGTAAAAATATTTGTTTCTGTTTTTCATTCTGTATACTAACTGGCAGCTCCCACTACCGTGCTATGACCAAGCAGGGTAAAGGAATAGCATTACTACTTGTTGTTAGGGAGACTCCTATATATGTCGACCTCCATCCCAACGGACAGGCAGACCTGCAAAAATGCTCAACCCTTCATCATATCTGAGAGGGCACTCCCAACAAAGCCTTTCGAAATATTCAGCTTTCTTTCCCCCCGATAATACCTCTGCAAACAAGCTATACTAGAGCAAGAATATCTCATATCATCAGGGTTAAAAGCAAGAGTATCCCATATCATGCTTTTTCCCTGTTTTTTCTTTTGGCCTTGTTTTTACCTGCAAGACAAGGAGAAAGAGAGCAATATGTCAGCACTTGGAATCAAGCTTCCAGCCAGGAACTGACTGCCTGGAACCCCTTACCTGATTACTTACCTGACATTGCTCTCGAGTACTCATCTTCATCATCTTATGTTTCCAGGGAAGATTCCGCATCTGCTTGAGGAACAGATAGGGCAAGTGCGAAGGATACAAGGAAGCATGTGGAGACAAGCGTAACAGCACACGTGCCGATACATCCATTACTCTGTCAAAAGCAAAAGTATCCCATATCAGCAGGGTGGAACGTACTCTAGATTTGATGGACTTGTTTTGACCCTCAAATTCTTCAGTCGGCCTTATACTCTGGAGGAAACCAGAAAACCCTCCAGCTCAGTTCAAGAATAAGCCTGTGGAAAGTTACTTCTTCAAAAGCAAAAGTATCTCATATCATCTCTTCTCATTTTTCTTCTCTTTATCCTTCATGCTGCTGCAAGATGGGGAGAAGGTGAACAATCAGTCGGAGCTCTGATTGCTTACCTTGTCTGTCACCTCTTTCAGCAGACCCCCTAGCTCGGCGACTTGGGGGACTCCTACTACATGGTTTGTATCGCGCTTGACCAAGCCTGAAACTACAAGTAAGCTTCAAGTGAAATTGATACATTACCTTGTGCATCTCCACCAGTTAAAGATACCACCCCTGGATGGAGGAAGAGTACTTCCAGAGAAGATGCCACATCTACCTATGAGACAGATAAGGCAAGTCAAGACGACACCACACTCCGATACTTAGAAGTTTCGTGATTACGAGATCATTCTCCCACAATATTTCCTAATGTCATTTGTACTAAATCATTCACTCGTACTCACTAAAGGAGAGCTTGAACCTATGTACTTGTGTAAACCCTTCACAATTAATGAGAACTCTTCTATTCCGTGGACGTAGCCAATCTGGGTGAACCACGTACATCTTGTGTTTGCTTTCCTATCTCTATCCATTTATATACTTATCCACACTAATGACCGGAGCAATCTAGCGAAGATCACAAAAAGCGACCGTTTTCGTTACCTAGGATCTATCTTGCAAGAGAACGGAGAATTAGATGGAGATCTCAACCATAGAATACGAGCTGGATGGAAAGAGTGCATCCGGCGTGTTGTGTGACCGTCGTAGGCCACTGAAGCTCAAGGAAAAATTTTATAGGACGGCAATAAGGCCAGCGATGTTGTATGGCAGAGAATGTTGGGTGGTGAAGCATCAACACGTACACAAAATGGGTGTAGCGGAGATGAGGATGCTTCGTGGGATGTGTGGGCACACGAGAAAGGATAAGATTGGGAATGAGGATATCCGAGGTAAAGTAGGAGTAGCCGAAATTGTAGGAAAGATGAGAGAAAATCGGCTCTGGTGATTTGGACATGTGCAAAGAAGGCCGACTGACGCTCCGGTTCGAAGATGTGACTACGGGACAGAGGTTCAGGGCCGAAGGGGTAGAGGAAGACCTAGGAAAACTTTGGAAGAGACTCTAAGAAAAGACTTAGAGTACTTGGATCTAACGGAGGGCATGACACAAAACCGAGCGCAATGGCGTTCTAGGATTCATATAGCCGACCCCACTTAGTGGGAAAAGGCTTTGTTGTTGTTGTTGTTGTTGTTGTTTCATTCTGTATACTGTATGCATTCATTAATTAAATTTATTGGAGTAGTGTCTTTGTCTTTGAAATATATATATATATTTCGAGAGAGAGAGAGAGAGAGAGAGAGTTGCTTCTTGCTCGTATTGTACAGATATATTATGAATATTGAGTAGTTGTGGTTTTAGGTAGAGGCCACCATCTCCCATTGATCCACAAAACTACAATTCCAGTCTCCAAATCCAATAAATAAACAATTGTTAAGGTCAAATCAGTCACCAACTATTTATCTGTTCTGCACTAATACTCTAATAATATGGATTGGAAGCTGGAAGCCACCCTTGAATACAATTCTGTGAGTGAGTGAGACACACTTTACTCACTCACCTGAAACTTTCAAAGTAAATATTGATTTCACTTTCTAGTTTTAATGATTTTAAGCAATGACTTAAGCGTACCAAAACTATCAGTTGTCATGTTAATTTCTCAAAATATGTGACTGTTTGTACAAGAAATTATAAACGCATACTCTTTTTTTAGCTTTTCACGTACTCTCTTGAAATTATATCCATTGATTTTTGTTTGATTTATCCAAATTCGTTGGTCAAAATTCAGAGTGTGAGAAGCTAAAAATAGTATATGAAAATCATCTTTCATGCACAAAATGATTGCTTCCATGGTTTAATAATGTTACCACTTCATTTCAATTTACTAGGCTACTAGCTTCTTGATACGCTTTCACGTTAATGACAGATTTTTTTGAAAGTCATATTGTTTTCATGGGTAATTGCTCAAAGTTGGACTACGGGAAAATTTTACCAAAAAAAGTAAGTTGAACGATAATGAGAACTTGAGATTCTATTTAACTTAGCTAAACTCATACCTGCATTAAATATTTAATGTTGAACATAACTAAGAAAGAAAAACAAAAATAATAATAGAGAGACATTTTTGTCGCCTGTTATGATATAAATATGTATATATATTATTATAGTATGAAAAAGACCTGAAGAAGTTATCGAAATCCAGTTGGTGGCTATCCGGAATGATTGGTTCCCAAATCTGAAATCTTACACCAAATACTTAATAATGGAAAATTTGATTACTAAATTCAAATTACACGGAATTCTTGATGAGTGATCTGTATGCCTAACAGTCACAGATTGTTCAGGTAAAAGCACTTTCTATAATAGCACTTATTAGGAAGACAGCAAATCAGCATAAGTGAAAACACTTACATCTGCTGTTTCAACAAGGATTTAAATTGCTCTTGTAACTGACAAGAATGCTCTACTATTTCTGCAAATACGATATAAGAAATGCTTTAATTATTATTTGGAAGTGTTTTTAGCATCGAGGACAACGGTACTCTCAAAATTCAAAAAATAAAAATATTAGATATGTCACATCACGCTACAATGCATACGGTTATAACTGCAAGAAAAATTTATCTGGAACAAGTGTCTGCTTTGACAATTTGTCATCCAGTCCTGCTCATTGTTTTTAGGAGAAAAAAGGGTGCACACACACGTTACACATACCAGTTTTTGTTCATTTTATATGTAAGAAAACAGTGAATTTCACGACACTATGACAATGTGTATAAAATCAAAGCTTATTTCCAAGAAAAAATAATCAGTAATGGTTTGTATGCTAAGAACAAGTCATCAAATTTAAGCTGCGTGATCACTTATTGTGAGAAAAATTACATAAACACGCATTACACACTCATGTTTTTAGTGATTGTTATGTTGAAAGAAAATAGTGAACTTGTACAAGTTCCAACTCAAGTGGAATTTGAAGCTTGGAAGAGCTCAAAGATGGTAGTTGGACAATCATTCACCAAATTAACATTTTCTTTTTTTGTTTATTTCTCACATATCAGATACAATCCAACAAAATTAAATAAATAAAAACAAATATTTACATAGATAAATGTAAATGATAAAGTTAAATAAACAAAGTTTATGTAGCTATAAGAAAATGTAATAGTATGATATCATATAGTACCCACGAATCCATCTCTTTTCCTATTCCTTGCATCAATCAATCCTCTTTCCTTCCTTCCTTCCCCTCTCCCTTCTCTCCTCTCTATCATCCCAAATATTCCCCCTTTCTCGCACCGTCCAAATTTTCCCGAGAAAATCATAACTTTCCCAGAAAACCCAAAACCATTTATCCTCAACCCAGATCCAAAGATCCCTTCTTTCTTCCAAAAATTCATATTTTTTTCCTTCTCTCACCGTCAATAGTCGCAAGCGATAGATTCTTCTCCTACTTCATTCTTTTTCCAGGCTGAATTTTTTTCCCATTTCGTCTGAGAAATTGAAAATAATCATCCCGAAGTAGCCCTCTCTTCGCATTCTTGCTCCAATTCTTCTCCTAAGAAAAAAGGCCCAAAAGTCCAGTTTTTGGCTCCACTGATTAGTGGGTTTCTTTTGGATTTTCAAATTTCACATCAATTTTGTGGATTTTGGACTGTAGGTTCAAGCATTCATTTCAAATTTTTCGTATATAGAATAAGGATTTTTTAGGGGGTTGCATTGGAGCTAAAATTTGATGGATCTGAGATTGCATGAGAGGAATTGAGTGTTGAGTGGAATAGGAGGAGTTCGAGTCTGATAGCGGATGAGCTTTTGGAGCAGATTTGGTTCGTAGTTTAGTGCTGGATTGGGTTGTAAGTTAAGGGGGGTGAAGTGGGGGTGTGGGGTTTTAGACTTTTTTTTTTTGTATGGTATTTGATTGGGATTGTTCAGATCATGGAGCATGTAATTGGTGGGAAGTTTAAGCTAGGGCGAAAGATCGGTAGTGGATCGTTTGGAGAGCTTTATTTGGGTATGCAATTTGTATCACCATTTCGATTGTTGGAGAAAAAAAATTGTTGTTTTAGTGGCATTGCTTGATTGTTTAGCTTTTTTTTAGATGGTGGCCTTGTTTTTCGGGTTTCTGAGAATTATGTTGGTTTGGTTTTGCTTTGTTTCAGGTGTTAATGTACAAACTGGAGACGAGGTAGCTGTCAAGCTGGTATGTCTTGGACATGCTTTGTTCTTAGTTTTAAATGAAAAATTGTGGGGAAGGTTGACTATTCTCGTTGATGGTATTGAGCTCTTACACATTGAATGATATGATCAGTTTTTGGTAATGTAATTGGTTATATTTGACCTTGACATGAGGTTGTGAATGTACTAAAAGTAATTGATCATAGAAGAAAGTTGGTATAGCACTGTTAGATCATATGGAGTTGGTTGCATTTTTAATAATCTGAATACAGTTAGCATGTTCATATACTTGGATTAGCATTTTGCTCACCGCCATTACTTCTGAGTTAATATGCATGTAAGAGCAAAACGTATTCATTTTGTGCTATTTTAAGTTCTAGAAATTGTAGTATCCAAATTTTTGTTAGAGTTTTTCTTTACCAAAATCTGCATTAGCATATACTTGTAGACACCCTATGCAATGACCTCAGAGTTATTCTTCTGAGTGGTTTATTTAGCATGGGATTGAGTATTATAATACTGATGGATATTCATGCTGGTGAACGTAGCTGACAGATGTCGAAATAGTGGAAAGATAGAAGGAGCAAGTTTAAATGCTTTTATGTTTTTTGTTTTAGTTTACTGAGATGTGTAATATTAGTTTTGAGGTTAAGAAACCAAATAGGCCTCATTAAGCAATTGATTTGACCACATTGTTCCGTGGTATTTGAATTTTGAAGTATAACACAAAATTGGAGTAGGTGCTCTACTTTTATCTTGTATCCTTTATTACGATTCAGATGTCTTTTGATGGTTCTTCATAGTAGTTAAACTTCACCTAGCACAAAACTGAGTACTTACACCTAAACATTTTGTTTTTATATTTTTGTTCTCTCAGGAACCAGTGAAGACAAAACACCCCCAGCTTCATTATGAGTCAAAGTTGTACATGCTTCTTCAAGGAGGAAGTGGGTTACTCTACTGCGTTTCTTTTTTCTTTTCTTTTGTTGTGAATTCAAGTGAATGTTTACTTTCAAAGGCCTAACTTAACGCTTGTATTTGAATATCTATTTAGCGGGTGTACCCCATCTTAAATGGTTCGGTGTTGAGGGTGAATACAATGTCATGGTTATTGACCTGCTTGGTCCCAGCCTTGAAGACCTGTTCAACTATTGCAATCGGAAGTTATCTTTGAAGACAGTTTTGATGCTTGCAGATCAATTAGTAAGTTATCAAATTATTTTGTATGTAGGTTTATGTTGTTAACATGGCTGCCATGCTTATGCTTCTACATTATCTTCTGTAGATAAACAGAGTTGAGTACATGCACTCACGGGGGTTTCTTCACCGTGATATAAAGCCTGACAACTTTTTAATGGGCCTGGGACGCAAAGCTAATCAGGTACTTGTAGACTTTACGCTGCTTTTGTCTGTAATGGTCATCTTTGTTATGTTTTGAAATTTTTCTGTATGAATATATATGCATTGTGAATCATTTTTTCCACTTAAGATTCTTTTTTGTCACTTCCATTGAGATTTTGGATGGTTGAGACTTACTTTTGTGGGGAAAAATCTGAATACCTAATAAAACCGAAAGTAGACCTTGTAAGAGAGTCATGGGTATTGCGCATGGTGATTATTGTATGAATGCATAAATTTGCAAGTTCTGTGGCTGTTATTCTCCTTGAATATATTATACTACAAAAATGATATGATCTAATCTCTTAAGCTATAAGCCGTTTAATATATTCTTCTAGTTCTACAGATAAGTGTTATTTATTTATTTTTAATAAATTGGTAATGGCTTCTTTTAGCTGACCCCACTTAGTGAGAAAAGGCTTTGTTGTTGTTGTTGGTAATGGCTTCTTTAGTTGAGTTCGTTAAAAGTCGATGCAACTATAGTAAATTTTGAGTGCTAGTTATGAGTCGAGTGCTTGCAGAAGATGCAGCCAGTGAAGACAGGTTAATATATTATTTTAAAACCTGGCTCATCCATAGGACAGTAAAGTTAATGAGGTCTGTCAGGTATGCTAATTGGTTCTTATGATTTTATGTCTCCACATTATGGACATATTATTTTGCATGATATACATAACAGGTTACGTGGTCAAATCTTTCTTCCATAAGGTCATAGCTTGTTTACAGGGATTTGTAACATTTTAATAACATAAACGCCCTTGATGCGCTAGTGTAAATTAATTGAAAGCTTGAACTCATTTAAGTAGTGGAGGAATTCAAATTTCACACCAGATTCCATTCTAAAAATGGTATAAATAGATGCGCTTGGAAGGATAACCAGTCTATAAATGTCACAAACCTCTAACTTTAATTTATCTTTAAATGTTGCCAGCCATCAAATTAGAACTATTACCTTCCATCTATTGTGCTGTGATGGAGAACTGGCTTTTGTTCTTTCATTTGTCATGGAAGTATCTTTGATGAGTCTTTTTTTTTTTTGCTGACACCACTTTTGATTATTAGGTCTTTACTTACACAGTCACAAATATACTGTATTTATTCATGTCTGTCCTTTCCATATGGTATCTGCTCTTAGGAACTGAAACTTAGGGACTGAAACACCTGTATCTTATTGTTGCTTTTATCTAGATTAATCATCTTGCCAAGCTCAGATGAAAGTGCGCACAGCACTAAATTAACTACTCGCTTTGTCGCAGAACAGGCACTGAACATTTATTTTCTGGATTTTGTTTCTGCCACAGGTATATATCATTGATTATGGCCTTGCAAAAAAGTACAGAGATCTTCAAACGCACAAGCACATACCATACAGGTATCAGATACAAGAAATATTTGTAGTATTTTAGTTTATCGTGCATCCCTAGTTTGTACTACATCTTGTCTAAAGAGGAAGTTGAAATTTCCCCTCCCCGTTTATTGTATTTTGTAAAAAGCTAGCCTTGCAGTGTTGGGGTATCTTATACTGAAAGTTATTCACTACACTTGTGTCTAGTGTTCAAAATGTTGAACAACACATTTTGGGTTTCCACCAAACAAACAAAGGGAATCAGTTTCTGGCATCTCACAGATATGATTCAGAGATGCTTAGAGACGGGTTTAAAGGTCATATCATGTGTGAACCTACATGTTTAACTGTTCCACTATTGATGGATCCTAAATTTTTATCGAGACTTTCCTGTTATGATTTTATTTTTTGCTCCTGAAGTTTTATTGATATTTAACTGAAATCAACATTCTTCATCTTGGTTGTGTCATGTTGGGGGGAGGGGAAAATGCCGCTTGCACACGCATCTGTGTCTCTGTTTTCTGCTTATTTAATATTTTAGAATAAAAAACTAAAATATCACTGGATGGGTTTTTATAAAGATAAAAAAGGTCGTACCCAGTGCACAAGGCTCCCGCTTTATAAAGATAGTTCTTCAATATTTATGTACTTTTATCCTGGGGTATCTTGGGCATTGTTTCAGTATCTTTTCGATTATAACATTGATAAGTTGTTATAGTTGTGTTTTTTTTCCCTTTAAAATATTTGCTCTCGTGTTACAGACTGTATTCTCTGCTGGAATATTTGAATTATTTAGAGACAAAAAAAAATCATAATCGGATAACTCTTTTATGAGGTTCTTACATCCAAATTGTTACGTCCTTGTAAGGACTACATCTATAATTTTACTGAACATAAAAATGGCTTTACACTTATATACCAATTCTTAAATTCTTACTTAAGTTTTTCAACAATAGGCAATTTAATGTTCGTATTTTTTAAGTTATCCTTTCTGTGTTTTCCTTGATTTGATCCAATCGATGTGGATAGAATTTTATGTAACCTTCTAAGATTATCAAAATATAAAGATTGTCCCTTTCTATTCTACTTTACTTTTCGGTTTTCATTTCTAGAAGTAGTTGACATTGTGGCATTTCTGACAGGGAAAACAAGAATCTGACAGGGACAGCCCGCTATGCTAGTGTTAACACTCACCTTGGCGTTGGTTAGTCAACTTAAAGCTATTGGAGTTGATGCTTCAGGAAGGTCTTGTGTTCTGGATTTACAAATATTTTACATATATCTAATTGTAATATTAATTTTATTTGCAGAGCAAAGCAGAAGGGATGATCTAGAGTCTCTTGGTTATGTACTCATGTATTTTCTGAGGGGGAGGTTGCATTCTTGTCCGAGAAGCTTAAATCACCAGTATCTTGTGTTTCTTTATTTCTTGAACTTCACATATTTAACTTGGTGGTACGATTACTGTTTCAGCCTTCCCTGGCAGGGCTTGAAAGCAGGTACAAAAAAGCAAAAATATGACAAGATCAGTGAGAAGAAGATGCTAATTCCAGTTGAGGTATCAACACTTGCTTTTATGTGTGGTGTATAACAACTAACAATTGTACCATATTGGTTCGAAGGAGAATAGGAATAATAGATAAGGAAAACTAATGAAAAGGGTTTGAAAACTTTGAGTTTTAATGATAAGGACAAAATAAAGGGTAAAGTGAATAGTACCAGGATTGACTTTTTAGTGTAAAAATGTGGTTTTTCGTTAAAGTGAACAGTACCGAGAGCTTTTCGTTAAAGTTCCCTAATAGATAAGGTAGGAAGCATATGAAATGGAGAGGATTTATAGCCGTTAAAGTGTTATGGTATTTAGTTGTAACTGTGCAGTCACTGACTCACTGTCTATGAAATCATGATTTTCTGCGATCCTGTTCTATTTTTCCAATTACTGTTTCTGATGCTGTTTAACGAATGTATATGAATTACTGATATTTTTCTCTGCAGGTGCTCTGCAAATCATATCCTTCAGAATTTACATCGTACTTCCATTATTGTCGATCATTACGCTTTGAAGATAAACCAGATTATTCGTACCTGAAGAGGCTTTTCCGGGACCTTTTTATTCGAGAAGGTTAGCTTGTAGGCGTTTTAAGCCCAAATTTTAGTTTGTATCTCGTGGAAGCATTCTTCTTTAAACTTCATGATGAATCTAATTGGCTCTTAAAAACTGTTGAAACCTAATTGGTTGTAATTGGTGCAGGGTATCAATTTGACTATGTATTTGATTGGACTATATTGAAGTATCCGCAAATTGGCTCCAGTTCCAGAACACGAGTCAGTACCTAATTTATTGAGGATTTTCTATGTAAAGAAGAAAAGTTCTTCACATTCATATGTGTGTTGGGTAATGATTCTGGCTTTCATATGGATGCCATTTTTCTTGCAGCCAAGTACAAAACCAGCTTTAAACCCTGGACCATCTGCAGAAAGAACAGAAAGACCTACAGGTTGGTTATTTTCTCGAGCAAGGCTTGAATGGTTCGGTTTTTAATTACTTATATTCTTATAGATGCCTTACAGTTTCGTTTATATGTTGTCTTTGTATCTGAGTTCTCAAGTATGGTCTTTTATTTGTTTTATGCAAATAATTTGGATGAACTTTATATTTCAGGTGTTTTATTTTCTTTTATTTATTTGTTTTATACTCTTGTTATATATGTTAGGGTTTTTCAAGTATTTTTATATCTTTTAGCAGTGGCACAAGATTTTCGAGAAAGACTCTCAGGTGCAGTAGAGGCATTTTCTAGAAGGAATAGTTCTGGTCATGGTTATGGCGATCACTCCAGACATAGGTCGACCGATGATGCGCCATCGTCCAAAGACGTCGTGAGTTTTCAAATGTTTTCATTTATGTCTTGGATTTTGTATTCAAATGATTTTAAATGCAGGTTATATTTCCTTACTATGGAGCCTAATGAAGTTGCACATTCTTTGCATGTTTCTTGCAGCAAGCTGATTCAGAAAGGGCTCGTAGTTCATCTAGAAATGGCAGTAGTTCAAGGAGGCCAGTCATATCAAGCAGCCGGCCAAGCTCATCTGGTGAGCCCAGCGAGAGTCGGTCAAGCCGGCTGGTCTCAAGTAGTGGCCGCCTGTCCACCACCCAAAGGGTTCAACCTGGGTATGAACCCAAAACATCTTTCACCCGAGCATCCGCTGCAAGAGGTGGCCGTGATGACACACTTCGGAGCTTTGAACTCCTTTCAATCGGCACAGGAAAGAGGAAGTAAGGTCTCAAGATTCCTTTTGTATTATCTATCAAAGATATGTCTCGGCACTAAAATGGTTTTGCAACAGCTTACTCTGTATATGTGTATCCATTGTTGGGTTCATTTTCACTGTTGAAAAGCTCAATGAAGTTTCTCCTTAGACACTACTACCCTTCTGTTTTACCATCTTCATGGATTCTCACCGTTACGATGCATCGGAGACTCACCCAAAGAAGAGATTAACCATCTCACGTCAGGGGATTGTCTATGTATTTGAGATACTGATGGCTATAATAAAACTCTTGTCATTTTTCTTACCTGAAAATATACCGTTGCTTAAAACGCGTGCCGTCAAGTGCTATTATGCTCGCTTAATTTTCTAAGTTGAAATCTGGTGCCATCTTTGTATCCGAGTTTGCCCGAGTAATCTTGCTATAATTGGTTTAGGTGCCAGTGGAATGAATTGTCCATGACATTCATGTAAATCGTTTACAAGTGGTGTTACATACACTAAATTTGTGCACCAAATGATGCGGCAATAATTGGTATACCTAGCGGTATTCGGTTTATTTGGAGCAATGGATAAAAGCATTTCAGGAAGAATTTATTTTTCCAACTTGCGTGGGAGGCTTGGATTCATGAGTCATGACCAAAACAGTGTTTCGATCTTATGCGCACTATTAAACTTGATATGTGTAATGGTAGATTTTGTTGGTGGTTAAGGCGTTCCCTCTGTGCCGGTGGTGCCATCTCATTAATCAGCTGTAGGTGGTGCAAATAGCTTGAAGCTCAAACAGAGGTTGCACAAACTGAGCTACAATTAATGCAGGACTTTCTGAAAGATGCAGATGGGTTGCCCATATTAGAGATGCTGCTTATGATTTGGAGGATGTCATGGCTTGAAAGTGGCTACCGAGAGGGAAGGAAGGAGGCATGACGAATATTTTGGAAAGATTTGGCTGCATCTTCAAGGACCTCTTCTTAGATTAGTGATGTTTGTTGAAGTTGGAGTAGTGGGTGACACTATGGGCTCTCTTTCACCAGGTTCTTCATGCGATTCTCCATGTCGATGAAGCCGAAGTAACTCTCCACCCAAGTTGTCACTTTGATTTTCATTAGGGTCTCACAAATCTGATCCATGGAAGAGGGGGTCTACTGGCAGGACCCTCATTCTGCTTCTGGTAAATCAAAATGTAATCTCTCACATTCTGCTAGGGAAGAAAAGAATAAGACTTGGTTGCTAAAATTTCAGGAGGAGGTCCTGCCTACAGCCAATCTCGGGTGGACAAAAATCAAAACTTGGACACATGTCCACCCGAGATTGGTTGTAAGCAGGACCTCCTCCTAAAATGTTCAGCAGCGAAGTAGCGTTCGGAAGAAAATAATAAAAATGATAAACCCTATAGGTTGACACCACAAATTCCATTGCCGTTAGAAAAAGTAGAAGTCCTGCTCCAATTAAGATAGGAACTAGAAGTGGAATGAAAGGTATAATCCATGAATATTGATATTTATATTGCATAAAAAAAGGCAATTGTTATTAGCATTCCAAAAATCTCATTTGGCACTCCAAACTTTCCATAATTAGAAAGAAAAATACACTTGTGAGGAGTGTAGAATGATATTTTTGGAGTGCTAATAACAATTCCTAAAAAAAATAGTGACCATCATTTCTTGCGGATTGTTACTTGCTCTAGGAGTGGCAGAGTTGTTCAGGTAGTGGGTTACCCCATTCTTGGGACAGTGGATGCATTGGAAAATAACAGGGTTAGCATTGGCGTTAACAAAGCTTTCTACAGTAGTTGTGCTTGTGGTAGAGTGATCTAGTCAAGAGGAATATGAGTTCGTTTTCAATTAAATCACTAATTACTGGAAACAAATTTGCGCACCGCCGCAAATGGTGGAGGCACAAATTCAAGTAACTTGCAAAATAGAGAACAATCGTGAGTAAGCCTAGGACCGAGGGAGAGTATGTTGGCCAAAGCCTCTCTGATGGCCAAGTTTGAGTAACCTGCAAAACTGGCGCTGGGATGGGGGGTAGGGAGTGTGCTGCTGACTAAAGGCCCTCCGACAGTCAAGTTAGTAAGAAAGTTTTAGACTGAACTAGTAGATGAGAAAATTACAGTATAGAGATTGCGTTACCAAAGACGAACTAGAAATAGCTATTGCACCCTCTTCGGAGGTGTGAATACTTTCAGTGCA
Organism: Malus sylvestris; assembly: GCF_916048215.2. NCBI lineage: Eukaryota > Viridiplantae > Streptophyta > Magnoliopsida > Rosales > Rosaceae > Malus > Malus sylvestris. Next base: position 19,492,638 of record NC_062272.1, read on the forward strand.
TGACAATTCCTAGATTGTAAAAACTCCAAGACATATGAAGAATTTGATTGATTTTGTATCTTTATTAGATATCGTGTCTGGCGGAATAAGTATGGTCATACTAGCGGATTCACTTGGACTTCGCCTATTGCCCCAGAACATGGTGATGGTGGCACTGCTACTCCGTCTAATCCAGCACCACTCAGAGCTGTTGAGTTCGTGACCGGACTTCTGAGATAACTATATTATGATCATCCTTACTCCAGGCCTGAAAAATCATGGTTCCACAACTAGCTTGCCCAAGTTGGCCTTGTTTATTAAGTTGAAGTCTTTTTGGTTTGAAGATTGCCATCCGCAGTGTGCTCTTTAAAGCTTGTTCATCTTTTTAATATTTAATAAAATATTATCATTTTGCCTGAAAAAATATTATCCCTAAAATATAATCTCTACAAAAAAGTAGTTGAAGCAGACAACATTTTGTGATTGAACTATAATAAACCAAACAGATGAACACAATGTTTCCTATAAAAACGAAAATTTTCATGATACTATAATTACAAGCAATTGTGTTAGTTGGTTAAATATTTAGTTGTTGAAAGGGAGGAAAACTGGTGGGAATTAAACCCGTATAAAGCATGATTGCTTTCCGAGGTAAGTCACTATCCACTTCGTTTTGGCTTAATTTGTTCAAATGATTTTATATGTGGGGAATGAAATCCTCTCCGGAGCCTTCCTTCGGGATTTGTAGGGATCAATCAATTCCCTCCGTTCACACCAAATCATGCAGCCAAAAATCATTAACAGTTTTTTTTCCTTTTTCGCAACAACCGATGCATCTCCTCCACATTTTCCTTCCTTGCATTTTCTCTTCTCTGTGATTTTCCCTTCCCTGTTCACCGTCTTCTATCTTCTCCTATCTCCCTATCCAACAATTCTCCCATTAATCTATCTATTGAAGAAAGACCCAGAGCTTCAAAATGGCTGAAAATCCTAAAATATTTTCTATCCTTCCACTAATTTTGAACAGAAAAAAATCTGCAATTTCGTATTTTCATTTCTCTCTCTCTCTCTCTCTCTCTCTCTCTCTCTCTCTCTCTCAATTTGTAACCCCATACATAAAACAAGGCTCTGAGAAACTTTGTACGCAACAAGGCCTTAGAAAAACATCAAACGGTTCCTTTACAGAACTAACTCAAGCAACAAGTTTTAAACAAGATAATTAAAAGAAAAAATCAACGAAATTTGCTTTTGCATTAAGTTGAAATCTTTGCAAATTTTATACCATCTTCAAATGAGATGTCAAAAATGTCATATAGATATATAACAGTAACAAATAACATACCATTTACTTCAATCGAAATGTCAAAGCTGATATGAAAAAAAAGACTAAGTTAACATGGATAAAGAGATGTTAAATTGACATTGCCTTAAAATATCGTTTTTGTTATTTCTAAATGCATTCTACTTGCCTTACCTTAAATACTAGAATATTTAAGTATTATTTTATTATTTTTAAACTAACAACAACCCAACTTTTATTATCTTGGTTTTAAAAAAACCAAAATGAAGTAATAAATTTTGGCATATCGGGTGGAAGAAAAATATTGACAATATGTTAAATTGCCAAGTCAGCTATCAAATTGAAATTTAATGTTTTGAATTTGACGTTTTCTTTAGAGATGCTCTTACACCCAACATTTAAAATATCTCCAATCTAAACTCTCCTCCATCTTCATCATTTCTTCATTGCAAAGCTTCAAGCTTTGAGCTTTATCATTCACATCATAAGCTTCGAAGCCCTAGCGAAGTGAAGTACAAGGCTCCCTTAGGCTATGGTATAGGGAGAATTGTAAATCTTTAAGCTTAAAAATATTAATATTTTGGGCTATTTTATGATTTTAATTGTCATATTCCACTTAGCAAATGAAAATTTAAATTTTAAGGTTGCTTTTAAGGAAAATAAGAGCTAATAAATGTTCAATAAACTCATCACTTTAAGCAATATTATAATTTAATAGTAATAAACTAAAACTTCCATATCAGAAGCTGAATGTTGATGTGTTTGGGAATTAGAAGGAAAAAGAGGAGGGTATTGAAAAAGATTTTATGTAGGAGATGTGTTCCCTTCCTTGTCAATTTGGAGCATGAACTGACTAAGGAATATAATGAGGTTATTGCCCAAGAGGTTCTGCAAGAACGTTGGCTCCAGAAATCCGGGAATACCTGGCTCAAAGAAGGCTACGAAGTAGAGGGCCTTAATGATGATGAGGGAAATTGGAAGACTGATAAAAGTGATTCGCGGGCTACTGCTCTTTCTTATTTGAAATGTGAAATCCCGTTCCCGGATTTAACTGTTATAAGGGGTGGATTTTTTTGCCAAATTGCCGTGCCAACCGAATTGCCAACCGTGTCATACCGATTTTGTGCCAAATTTTTTGTACCAATTGGTAATGGTACGGTATTGTACCATACCGAAATTTCATGGTACGGTATTGGTAATGGATACCATTACCACGGTATTACCGTACCATACCGAAAATACAATATAATTTATAATTTGTAAATTATATAATAGATAATTATATAACACATATTTATAATATTCCAATAATTTGAAAATAAAACCCTACTTATATTAGCATTGTTGTTGGTGACTTTGATCTCTTAAAATTGTGGAAATCAAACACAAAAGAGTTCCTAATTCTTTCACAAATAGCCAAAATATCTTTGTAACCCCCATTTCTACTGTTGCTAGTGAAAATGCATTTAGCCTAGGGAGGAGGGTTGTGAACCCTTTTAGAGTATCCTTGACTCCTAAAATAATGGAGGCACTAGTTTGTACTAGTGGTTGGCTTAGGGCAGATGAAGTAAACTTCTACAAGGACCAACGGAAGATATGCTTCAATTTTACAAGGAAATGGAAGAAGAGAAAACAAGAAAGATATGCTTTAATTTTTTTAGTAAATTTGTTATTAAATGGTTTTCAACTTTAATTCTTCTTGCTACTAATTAATTTTTTTTCTTTGTTTGTAATGTAGGCTTGACACAAACTCAATCTTCTACAAGTTCAATGCCTCCTCCAAAAGCTTCGACATCTCAAGCTTGAATAACTGATCAATGAATTCTCCTTTTTGAAGTTTACTTCCTATTTTCATTTGGTTTGAAACTTTAATTTCTATTTGGATTGTTAACTTCTATTTGTTTTGGTTCATAACTTCTATTTGGATTGTAAGCTTAATTTTCATGATGAATCTTGATGCTTCATTTGAATTATTATGTGTGAATTGTGAATGATGAATAATAGATGAATTTAATCTATAATGTATGAGATAAAGGTACAAAAAAAAAAGTTTTGCCCTTGAATTGGGTTAAAAAAACAAAAACAGATTTTGTCCCAAAATAAAATGGCAATTACCATTGCCATACCATGCCAACCGAACTTTTGGCAATACCGAACTTCGGTATACCGAAAGTTTGGTACGGTAATGGTAATAGATTTTACCAAACCGAAAATTTGGTACGGTAATTGGTATAAGGGTTTTGGTACGGTAACCGTACCGAACCCACCCTTAGTTATAATCTACGTATTTGTACCATTGAAATTTTATATTATTTCTCAAGAATTTATTTTAAATTGTTTGGATTTAGATTTTAATTAAACTAGTTACGAAAAGTGAAGTTTGGAAAATAATTATTTAAAATTTGTTGACCTTTTGAGGTCACAAGTAACGTTTTCGAATAGGTCTCGAAGCCACGAGTGCATAGGAGAAAGCAGTTTGCGAGTCTGAGTTATAACGGTATAGTTACAGACGTTTGAAGTTGTGAACTATAGATTGTGTGAACTATTTAATTCCCACATGTGGGTTAAAGGTTAAGTGAGCTTAATAAAAGAGTGAGGGACCAATTAGAAAGAAAAAAGTTTTCAAAAAAAGGAAGGAGGGGTCTGGTTTTGACCCGTTTTTGGGGTGTTTTCAACCTTTTAACCCACAAACTTGAACCACTTGTATCTCCTTCATCCGAGCTCCGTTTTGGGTGATCTTGGTGTCCATGGAAAGCTCTTGACGAGCCCTAACTCTTTGTAGTGTTAGATTTCCATTTTCTTATCCATTTGTCCAGTTCGAGGCAGCAAAGTTCCGTGGGTTTTCCGGCGGTTTTATCATTTTTCCGGTGATTCCGGCAATCATTTCCTTCGAGTGAGGTATGAAACTTCATCTACTCTTCATAATATTCAAGTTGGTATGCTTGGTTTGTGCTTTCATATTCGTTTTAGAGTTGGGTGTTAGAACCCTAGAAACTCGGTTTTCCCCGATGAATTTGGATGGTTTCCGGTTAGAATTTATCGTTGGTCTAGTTATGATTAATGTTTCCCTTGTTGAGCTCTAGTTACCACATAAATTTGAGCTCATCTAGTTAATGTTGAAAATTTGGGTTTTCAAACCCTTCACCATGACTAGCATCGTGTGTGGCGGTGCATGGGACCGTCCATGAATGTTGTCTAAGTACCAAATACCTTCTAGTGACCCTATGAACCTATGTCTAGCTCGGTTTCCCGAAATTCAATTGTTTGGTGTGGTGATCAAATTGGACTACCACTTGTTTGCACGATTGACAACAATCCGATTGTTGGATCGTCGTACAATTTTGTGAGCACCCCAGTTATCAGTTGTTGGACCTTAGGAACTTACTAGTGAAAATCTAGTGGTTGGATCTTATGGAGCAAGTGATGTAAGATCATGGACCATACCTTTGATCGACGGTTTGATTCTCATTAAATGTCGTTGTGGGAGACTTATGAGAGTTTTGGGTATGTGAATTTATTGAGAGAAATCTAAATGTGGACTTGTGCTTTGTTTTTGGCGGTGATAGAGCTTGATGCCTTGAATTCCATGCTAGAGTGCGTTAGTGTGGACCTCAGGTGAGTGACTTTAATATATGTGATATTGGTGATTACCTTGTTTTCGTAATTGTTATCCTATGTGGATATGACTTGGTCTTATAAATATGTTTTCTATTGAATTGTTATTTTTAATGTTTAGCCAATGATTTAAGTTTATGAAATGAGATTTGACATATATATATTGAAATATGGTTTGATTGGTTTGATTGACATGTTGTGATGAAATGTGAGGACTAGTGGTAGACCGTTAACCCATGGTGATGGGGATTTGTTGCTTCGATATGGTTTCATCTCCTGTTTTGTTGATTCGTTCTAAATTTAGTATTTGTGCCTTATTTCCCTTGGTTGAGCTTTTGTAAATTAAGTAACTTGTGCTTGTCTCATTTCTTTGAGCCGTTGTATATATGGTTGTTGGCCTTCCGCGTTTCCATTGAGTGATGGTCCGGAATTGTATCCACTCGGATTATGTTAAGAGATGGTGCGGAATACTTCCTACTCCGCGATTCCGTTGAGTGATGGTCCGGGATTGTATCCACCTCGGGTTTCATTGAGTTGGATTGAGATAGCTTCCAAGATGTAGGCTTCGGCCAAACTGCGTCCCTTTAGCCTAGTTTTTAATGTACATATGAACAATGGTTTTTGGGAATCTTGTGGTTTGAATTAGAAAAGTCGTTGGATGTCTAGGTGACTCCTTTGCAGTTTTCAACGACTTGATTATGATTTCATAAAGCATGATTCTATACTTGATATTTTGTTTCTGTTGAGGGGTCCAGAACCCGATGTTGTTGGATTTCGTTGAGTGGTCCAGAATCCTTGCTTTCGCTCATTCCCATAAGATTAGTCTAGAACCCTAGATTCGAGTGAATGGGAATTACCCATAATAGACCTTGTGAATTTATATACCATGTTATTACTCATAACCTAAGTAGAGAATTATACAGAGTTCTCTAATTGAATTGGTGAAATGGCATGTTATCTCATTGGTTGATTAATATAGTTAAAAGTTAAAATCGTGCATCTTTGATTCATGAATTGATTAATTGACGGGATTGTGGAATGACGTTGGATATAGTTGCTATTAATACTATTAGATTAGTTAATGAATGTGACTAGAGAAAAATAGTGTGCTTGGTTGATCCTTGATATGTTACATGACTGGATTGCGATATTATGTTGAAAACATAGTGACTTATATTATGGGTGGAATGGAAACCTTGATTGTCATATTGGATTGTTATGTAGCCTTGAATGTAGTACTTCCATACTTGTCAAGTTCTAATGATTGATTGAGGAATGTTATATCTTTCAGCTTGAATGTACTATGGTAAATGTAGATGGGTAGTGAGTGACGAACTACGAATGGCTTGATTCCTGTTAATGGTATGTAGGCAGTCTAACGAGAAGGTTAGATGCAGCCATAAAATATATGGAAATTACTACGCAATTTGGACCTTGAGTGGTGCTTTATTCATATCCAGGAGGCAAGGTATGTTAGATATACGAGTATTTGGTGACATTGCGTGTCGATCCTGGACGTATGTTGGGATCGGGGCGTGACATGAAAGGTCTTTTTAGTAAGAAGTGGACTGTGGGAGTTTTCATACCAATTTTTAATCTCTTTCCTAAAGTGGATACCTAGATCAATCCGTTCTTTCAGAACCTTGTACAAGATTGTGTCTAAAATGATTATGAGAAGATTGAGACCCCTGCTGACTAAATTGGTGTCTCCTACACAGGCGAGCTTTGTGCCTGGGCGCCATATCGCTGATAATATAGTTGTGGCTCAAGAGATTCCGAAAAAATTTAGGGTTTCTAAAGCTTTACTTTCAGAATCTTACCTTTTTGTTCTTTGTATGGGGATGGAAGCCTGTTAAGCTATCTAAAGATGGCCCCTGTGTGTCTCATCTGTGCAGATGACTTAATCCTCTTTTCTGGAGCTTCTATGGATCAAGCCGATGCTATGAGGGATTGTCTTGATTCTTTTTGCCTGTCAGGAGGTTAGTTATGACAAATCTAGGCTCTTTTGCTCCCCAAATGTTGATGAAGACCTGGCTTCAAGTCTTTCTATTATTTGTGGCTCTCCTCTTACTACGAATCTTGGCAAGTACCTTTCCCCACTTCCTCACTTCTTCGCTGCCCACTTCACTGCGTTCAGTGCCTCTGGTCGAGCTCTAAGTCCAATAATTTATTTGTCAGTTGGGCCTCACAGGGCTCCGTGGGCCGTTCCTTTGGGCCGCTATCTATCTCTTATCCAAGTTTCTCATGCGTGGGTCCCGCCACAACACTTTCCAAGTGTGTCGTGACGTTCGTCGTTCAATCGCGAAAAATGGACCCCTTTGACGGTGTGGGACCATAATTCGCAGGTGACTTCTGAGCAGTGGAAGTTACCATTATGTCCCTAGATTATGCTAAAGGGGCTTTGGCCTACGGCCAGCCTTGCAAGTAATGCGCAGTGCACATGTGCAGAGAACAAGACATATATTATCTAAGCTCATGCTCAAGCTCTTAATTTACCTGTAATTAGTGCCATTATCAAAGAAAAGAAGTCTATTTTACCCGGGCAGTCGTTCTTTCAGAACCTTCTCGAGAAAAACCTCTATTTCTTCCGTTAAAGTGTTGTTACTTGTTTGCTGTCCAAAAGTGGTATAAGAGGCCTGGGGCTCATTCATTCACTGCAAGGCAGGCAGAAGAGGGGTTTTCTTGTTTCACTGCGAAGAAAGAGATAGAGAATTCGTGCCGGAAAAGGATAAGGGAATTAGGACTCCTTTACTACGTTTTATTCTTGTCTTGGCCTACTATACATAATAATGACATATATAGGGTTATGTATTTCATGCTATTGTCGTTGATACGCTTTCTTTCAGAACCTCGGCCTTATTTGATTAATCTGAAAAGTGGTATTCAGTCTCAGCCCTTGATTAATCTGAACTAGTATTCGACTTCGGCGCCTCGCTCCAAAAAGGGTTCCTTATTTTATTCACTTGAAATTTTTGAAGGCGAGAAGCTTGAAAAACATAGTATAAATTTCTTACTTCAAGTTATTACTTTCAGTTTTACTATTATATAGCTTTACGTAGGCAACAAAAGATTAAAAAATTGATTTCGTAGTAATAATTTTAGCTTAACCCACCCACCGCATGATTCCTGGCTACGCCATTGCTTTTGAGACCAAATTATAGTCTTCTTGTTTTCAAATTTATATCTAATTTGAGTACCAATAAACTGATTTCGGGATTAGAATTGAAATAAAATAGGGTCAGAGAGATGGAGAAGAGAGAACTTTGAGTGAAGAGAGAGTCCATGAAGGAAAGGAGAGACTCAAGATGGATGTGAGAGGAGAGAAGCAAATGGTTTTCCTAGCCGCACGGTTTATGTGAACGATTGAGATTAGACGTCCAGAGGCTCCGAACTTAAAAGATCAGGAAATGATCATTGTCTTATAAAATTATAAAAGGAAAACTAATGAAAAGGGCTTGAAAACTTTGAGTTTTAATGATAAGGACAAAATAAAGGGTAAAATGAATAGTACCAGGATTGACTTTTTAGTGTAAAAATGTGGTTTTTCGTTAAAGTGAACAGTACCGGGTGCTTTTCGTTAAAGTTCCCAATTATAAATGGTTCAAATTATGAAATGACATTATGGAGTGGGCCCAAAAAAGTAGTTAATACCGTATTAACTTATTAGTGCCCAATCAGTAGATTTTGCCACCTTGAGAGTTTAGCTGTAATTCTTGTACCTTCCTTACGTAACTGCTCAAATAACGAAAGTGGTTACATTTCCCTTAAAGATATATAACTTTCTTGGCTGAAGAAATTAATGGTTTAATAAAATCCATTTTGAATCATTACAGTGCCATGCCTTCCTTGCCCACACGAGATAAACACAACTCGAATCATTAATTGGAGTTTATCATATTGCTTAGGCGTCTGCTAATAATTATCTGTATTATTAATTAAAAATCAGTCTTTGTTTTCATACATGGAATGAAATCCCATATATACTATCAGATAAGCAGATACTGTCACTGATAATTTGGGAGAGAGGAGCAGAGCACACAGACAAATACCATGCACAAATTGATTTTCTTTCTTTAAAAAGTTTTATTTGAATATTTAGCAGCAGAGGATATGGAAGAAAAACGGGTTAGGTTAAAATTTTTTTAGTACTTACCACCAATTTAATTTCGAAATTAACTAATATCCATCATTGTTCTCATTTCTTTAAAACAATATCTAACAAAACACTCGTTTGGCTACCCCCATAGATTTTTTAATAAAAACACACAGGCTATATTTTTTAAATTTTCATTTTTTTCTCATGCATAAACCTAACACTGAGGTTATATATTTTGGTAACAAATTCAAGAGTCAAAGCTTTGTTGTAGAATGCATTAAATTTCTGCATAGACGACAAAACCTTTTATGGAAAATGTAATTAATTTGCATGCAACCACAATTTACATGCCATTCTGGAATGGGCAAAAACTGCGTATAAATTCCTTCGTACCCCCATGGCCCTGTGTGCACCAATCCTTCCCAAAATCCTAGGGCTCCCAGAAGGAAAGAAAACCTGAAACCCTATTTCCAGTTTTCGTATCTTTCGAGTCGGGGTTTTCAAGCACAACCATGTCTCGATACAACTGGAACTGGAGGCAAGGAAATATGTTTGGGTCATCAAATCCTGCACCACCTAGGGCAACTGATCCAACACAAATTGCATGCAAACTATGTGACCGTGTGTTTATGAGCACTAAAGCCCTCATAGCCCACATCGAGTCTCACCTAGCTGATGACGACCTCTCCACCACCGCGAGATTAAGGCAACTTAATCTTCCAAACAGCACCGACCCCTTCATCTCCTCCAACGCTCCGCTACGTCCATCGACCAACCCTTTTCATCAAAGAAGCCTTTTTCATGGTGTTAATAACCAAATTTGTTTTGTACCCTCTCCGGCGCCGCCTCCACCATCACAAACTCATTATCAATCTCCACATCCACAACAACCACAAGTTCCTCATTATTTGTTGCCAAGAAATCCTAATGTTAACTCAGGAGCTGCTGGATCACATCACATGATGATGCCATATGGTAATCAAATGGCACATGTGGTGAGGGAGGAGAACCATAGTGATTCTACCAGGCCGTTCCTCAGTCAGTTGCAGCGCCCTATTCCGTCAATTAATTTTGGGTTGGATGCTAGTGGTAACGCCAATTTCGATAATTTGGATTTAGCACTGAAACTCTAAATCATGCATGAACAACTATTTATTGTAGCCGTTTTTTTCTTCCTGAATTTCCAGTGTAGACATCAGAGTAATTCTTCGTTGTAATCGTATACAAACAATACAACGGGTTGTATACATATAGGGACTAATGTGATGTCAATAACAATAATAATTATTATAATTATTATAATAACAATAAAATGTGACCGTTTTCTTTCTTGAAGTTATCTTTTTGTGCAATCCCCTTGTTTTGTATTATGAATTATCTTATGGGACATTTTGATGTAAGTGCCTCAATTTTGAATTTTTTGAATCAAACATCTATTGCTTTTAAACTTTTTATCAAACATTTTTCTACTAATTTCTAACGAAAAAACGTATGATTCTTTATTATATTTAATTTATCAATTAGTTCACAAAACTCCTAAAATCACAACAAACACCCTATCTTATCTTATCATAATTTGTTTCAAAAGAAATTCTTCCTTACTCAAATACTTTTTTTGCTTTAAATTCTAAAACATATCAAACATCCTATTAACATACAATTATGAGATACAATATATGCATGCAAATATATAAAAAATATAACGTACCGAATTATTGGTACGTTATATAAATCTAATTTGGTTACCTATTAGTATTTTGGTACGTTATAAAATATAACTTTTGGTGCGTTATGCAATTCTTTATTTGATACATACCAAGCTATTAGTACATTGTGTTATCTTTATTTTAGTATGTAAAAAACTTATGGCATGTTATGTGTAAGTTGTGTAACCCAAAAGAATTATAACTTTTCACATTACAACATTGTACTAAAAAAATATTTTGTCAACTCTTAGTAATCAATTATTGGCATAAGGACTCATTTTAAATAAAAAATAATAATATGAAATCTCTTAGTTCATGGTTCTACTATAAGTTGTCGAAAATTCAAATTTACTTTCGGTTGCATGAATTTAGGCTCTCTAGTTTAGATCTCAGTTTTAATTATAAAGGAACTTTTTTTTGTTTATAATAAAATGTTGAGTTAGAAGTTAAAAAAAATGACATGGATAAAGGTGAAAGAACTTTAATTAGGGCTTGTTTGGATGTGCTTTGAAAATGACTGAAAGTGCTTTAAGAGAAAATGTTTTTTGATTCTAAAAGCACTTAAAGTGCTTTCTGCAAGAAGCACCAGTTATGTGCTTCTTCCAGGAAGCACTTTAAGTGTTTTTCTATAATTTACTTGCATTTTACTAAGGATTGCTTCCAAAAACATTTTCACCAAAAGTGCCTTTAGTTATTTTAAAAGCACATCCAAACGAGCTCTTAGGCTTTAAAGCACTTTAATTAAATATTAGGGTAAATTACATTTTACCTTATCAGGTTTGGGTGCAACTTAATACAATATGTTTAAAAACATTTAAATCACATACATTTACTTACATTTTACTTCAATATCCTACATCCATTCAAAAATCTGTTAAGTTTACCGTTAAGTGATGACGTGGCACATGTGGTTTCGCATTTGTGCTGATGTGGTTGCCAACTCTACACCATGTATATACAAACAACTAATTAATTGTTGTCGCCTATATTTAACTGACAAGGGAGAGAGAGGGCATGGCAGAGAGAGAGAATGGAGATAGATGTTTTTGTAGGGTTGTGTAGAGGATTTGTTATTCTCCCTACACAGTGCCCTTGTTTATAGTAATAATGGAGGGAAGAATCTTTCTCATCCAAGGAATACAAGTCCTTATAAGGGAGAATAACTAGAATAAAATCTAATCTATGATTTACACAATCATACTTAAATACAAATTTTATAACACTCCTCCTTGAGTGTGTAAATACTCAGGTAGATTCGGCATCATATATAGTTGAGGAAGTCGACTCGTCGGCACTAATTCTGGGAACACGCTAGTTTTAAATAAGGTAGGAACTTGCATATGGAACTAAGTGTCACAAAAAACCAATGGCTATGACAAAAACCAAAGTAGGGAGACAATCCATAGTCTAAGGAAAAATGCATGAGAAATGCAAAGTCAAATGAAATGTCTATGGGACGTCATCAGGGATATGATCAACCTAAGGTGGGTGCCTCGTCAAAACCTCGTTAGGTAGCAAAAATCCAAAGGGAAAAATGTTCCTAATATCAGGGAAAAGAGTACATTAAGATCAAGTAAGTATACTTCAGGATACTTCCCCTGAGTTTGACATAATTCAAAAAAGAACTAACAATGTTACAACTCAGAAAGTTTATGCATACCTATTCCTTGAATAGGCTTCTGAAACATCGCATTCGTTAGTGATTTGGTGAAGAGGTCGGCCAGTTTGTCTTATGAACGGATTGGCATGACTTCAATTTTCTAATGCTTTTGCTGTTGATGTGAGAAGAAGAACTTCGACGCAATGTGCTTGGTGTTGTCTCTTTTGATGTAACCCTTCTTCAGTTGTTCGATCCATGTTGTGTTATCTTCATAGATCATCATTGGGACATCAATGACGGGGTAAAGATTGTAGGAGCTTCGAATATAGCCCACAACTGCTCTCAACCACAAGCATTATTGAGTTGCTTCGTATAAGGTGAGAATTTCAGCATGGTTAGACGAAGTGGTAACTAAGGTCTGTTTAGTTGACCTCTAAGAGATTGCGGTGCCTCAAACAATAAAGACATAACCCGCTTGAGAATGTGCCTTGAGCAGATCAAATAAGTATCTTGCATCGACATAACCAACAAGGCGAGAATCAACTCGAGATAAGGGCGGTGCAATATTACTCAAGGATCCGTAGGGATAGAATAAACCCAGATCCATAGTACCCTTAAGATAACGGAAGATGTCTTTAACACCAATCCAGTGTTTGTGTGTTAGTGCATTACTGTATCTTGCCAAAAGATTAACAGCGAAGGAGACGTCGAGTCTAGTGCATTGAGCTAAATACAATAAAGTGCCTATCGCACTTAGATAAGGAACTTCATGCACTAATATCTCTTCATCATCCTCATTCAGACGGAACAAATCTCGTTTTGCATCAAGTGATCGAACGACCATATGAGTACTGGAAGGCTTCACTTTATCTTCGTTAAAGTGGTGCAACACCTTCTGGGTATAGTTCGATTGATGTACTAAGATTCCATCTGAACGATACTCTGTCTTGAGACCGAGACAATATCGAGTCTTTCCTAGATCTTTCATCTCAAATTTTGACTTAAGGTGCACGACAGTTCTCTCAAGCTTTTCAGGAGTTCCGAAGAGGTTTATGTCATCGACATAAAGTATAACAATCGCAAAACTAGAATGTGACTTCTTAATGAACACACAAAGATATAGTTCGTTGTTCACATATCCCTAACTAGTCAAATACTCACTTAGATGGTTATACCGCATTCTTTCAGATTGCTTCAAACCATAGAGTGAACGCCTTAGCCAAACTGAGAGCGTGTTTTGGGGTTTGGAAATATTTGATCCAGTCAATGGAAGTCATTCGAGAACTTTCGTATAGATTTCAGTATCAAGATCCCCATAGAGATATGCAGTTACTACATCCATCAGTTGCATACTCAATTTTTCGAAAATTACCAAATTGATAAGGTAAAGTAATCACATCCATAATGGGTGAATAAGTTTCATCATAGTTAATCCTAGAACATTGTGAGAAGCCTTGCGCAACAAGACGAGCTTTGTAACGCATAATTTCATTTTTCTCATTACGCTTCCGAATGAAAACCCACTTGTAGCCAATGAGCTTCATATGTGGAGGAGCAGAAGCTACATGTCCAAACACCTTACGTTTCACACACGAATCGTGTTCAACTTGGATTGCTTGCTTCCAATTTGACCAAGCAGTTCTATGTCGACATTCATAAACGGAATAAGGTTCAATGTCATCGCTCAACATGATCTCAGTAGCTACTGCGTATGCTAATGAATCGTCGATGATCATCTCATTTCTACACCAAATATCATCCAAGCTAGCATAATGGACTAAAATCTCATAATTCTCGAGAGGTGGATTCGTCTCTTCAAGGACGCTTTCGTAATCTAGAATTTCCTCATGAGTTGGATAAAATGAGTAGGCGACAATCTAACTCTCAGTAGGCTCAGCAGGAGCCTGTGCCATGGTTTCCTCTTATGGGGGTGTGAATCCTTTGAACCAAGTGGTCTGCCACGCTTTTGTGTAAAAGGCAAAGGATTGGCTAGTCACTAATGTAAGTGGATCGGCAAAGTGGCGTCCCGGGCCTCCAGGAAGGAAGTCCGTCGTACATTTGGTACATTTATCTTTGCAGGCACATGCATAGCTGGAATATGTGATTTTGTCACTCGCGCTAGATTAGTGAAAGCATCTAGCATACTTTGAGCTACGCTCTGAAGATCTAATATGCGTTGCACTTCAGTTTTAGATCAAGTAGTGCGAGGATCTAAATAAGACAAAGTGGGAGTCATCCACGATAATTCACGTCATTCTTCAAGAACGTTGACGTTCTTATTTCCCCTTAACGGTGATAAGACTGTTTCATAGAAGTGACAATCCGTGAAACGAGTAGTAAAAAGATCGCCTTTCAAAGGTTCTAAGTAACGAATGATTGAAGGAGAATCATATCCGACATAGATTCCTATCCTTTGCTATGGCTCTATTTTTGAACCTAAGGGCGGCAAAATCGACACATAGACTGCATAACAAAAACTGCACAGATGTGATATGTCGGGTTCATATCCGGTAATGAACTGAAAGACGCTATATGGTTGGGTTACAACAGGCTTTAAAAGGGCCAACATGGTTACGTGCAATATTGCATGGCCCCAAGCAGCGATCGGGAGCTTGGTAAGTATGACCAACGATCGAACAATCATTTGTAAGTGCTTAATGAATGCCTCTGCCAGGCCGTTCTAGGTGTGAACATAGAGTGCTGGATGTTCAACTTCAACCCCAACCGACATGCAATAGTCATCAAAAGTTTTAGATGTGAATTCTCCAGCATTATCCAATCGAATAAATTTGATTGGATAATTAGGGTGGTGAGCTCTGAGCTTGATAACCTGAGCCAACAGTTTAGAGAATGCAGTGTTCCTTATGGATAACAAGCAAATGTGTAACCAACGTGTGGAAACATCAACCAAAACCATAAAATATCTAAATGGTCCGCAAGGAGGATGAATCGATCCACAAATGTCCCCCTGAATCATTTGTAGAAAAATAGGAGGATTTGAATGAATCTTATGATAAGAAGGCTTAATAATAAGCTTTCCCATAGAGTAGGTTTGACATGTGATTCTTTGAATTGAACCTAAACTTCGGGTTAGTGGATGTTCGTGTGATGATTTGAGGATACAACACATTGTTGTTCATCCAAGGTGTCCCAAACGATTATGCCAAAGTGTAATTTCATGAACGGTTCTAGAGGTATGGTTGTAGTGTACAAACCCCTCGGGATACGCTCCATCTTCTCTAGAATACACTTTTGGCCATATTCATAGGAAGTGATACACAAAATTCAACTCTGTTTTCTACATAGGTTTCAGCGTGGTAGTTATTGTCTTGAATATCTTTAATGCTCAACAATGTTCTTCTGGAACGTGGAGAATAAAATGCCTCTTGAATGGTCAAAATAATGCCATTGGACAACATTATACGGGCCTTTCCGTATCCTTCAATCAGGTTGGATGGGCCTGAGAGGATTGTCAGAGGTGTATTTTTAGGTATGTAGTGAAATAGATGCGTTCAAGTAAAATGGTGTGCGTGGTTGCACTATTTACCAGACAACCAACTTTCCCATTAGTCATACCTAGAAATAAATTTAATTAAACCAGTCACATGCATAAAACTTCAAAAACTTAAAACCATTCAAGTTCATAGCACCTGCAAACAAAGGCATGTATATACAAAAATATGCAACAAATATATACACGTAGGTCTTCGGGGCCTATGATTATAATTGAATTAATTATTTGGACTTCGGGCCAAAATTAAATTGTGGGTCAAAATTATAAAAACCAAATTGTCTAAAAAAATAAACAATTATACTCGGGGCCCAAAATAATGGATCAAAGCCCACGGGTGGGCTAAGCAAATATATGTTGTGAGATCTAGGCCCAAAATTTGGCTGGAGTATGCATGGACTGATCAAGCCATAAACAAATTGGACTGCGAGCCTATTAGTAGCAAACGGGCTGAAGGAATATGCCTAAAAAAATAAGGGGCCCTTATGGGGCATTGATCAGATGTGGCAATGAGCAGGTTGAGGCTGTAAGCCCACTCGAAGGTGTGCTCTGGTGCTTCGCGGTGCAGTGCACCGATGTTCCAGTATCGGGCTAGAATCCAGTGCGACGTGGACACATATACACTAGTGACAGATTGGGAACTGATGTAACACAGGTAGGGGGACACCGTAGCCCTCGGCTAATGTTATGTTTAGGACGAGCCAACTGCTTAGGTCGCTGCAAGCGAGCCCAAAAAAGAAAAAAAATTTCTCAGGCCGAGTAGAAACCAAGGCCCAATTGGGCTTGGGTTTCAGCTAAAGAACACCTCAGCTTCGTTGGGTGTGGTCATCAGGGATGAAGCCGGCGCCGTTGCTTCAGGCAGCCGTGTTCTGGTCAAAATAACTCGGAACGAGTCATGATTTTGACATATAACCTAGATGGTGTGAAGGAGAAGATCTCGACGTCCAAAAAACAAGAAAAACCCTAGGATTCGAATATGGATTTTTGAAATTCGGGGAGATTCATATGAATCTCGGCCAAACGGAGATGGCAGCTATGATGGCTGGCATGGATGTAGGCCATGCGTGTGACGTCGTGAAGAGTGCCAGGGTTTTTAGGCTGGGTTCCAGGGACTTAGAGCTATGGGCTCTGACTGTGATGGGTTTGTGTAACAACCCATCCCAGATTCTTTTGCAACAAAATGGTAATTTCATAACTTCATTTGGGGTGGGATATTTTATTTTGGGTTGCTTTTGGTTATTGTTCGGTGCGCCCAAGGGGCCCACCTTTGGTTTTTTGTCCCTCGGCCCAAAACAACTCACTCTCTCTCTATGCTCCCCCTTTTCGGCGACCCACACCCACACACACACCAACTTTCAAACCCAAAGACCAAGACATTAACTCTTGAACCCATGATAGGTCTGTTATAGTGCACAGTGGCAGAGACCACTGTTCTTTCCTTCCTCAATGAGAGAACAAATGGTATGACTTGAACCTTTACTTTCTTACCTTCAATTTGGCTCTTGAATGGTAGTTTTTGGTTAAGGTTTGACCTCGGATTGAAGTCGGGGAAGTTTTCCCGGTAAAAACCCAAAAATCCAGCTTTCCCTACCGTTGGACTCCAGCGACATGCAAAGGAAACTGGTCTAAGGCCAACCCATTGAACCGGCCTAAACCCTTGGGTTGAGTAACCAGCCCAAATCCAAGCCCAACCCATTTAAATTAGAACATAAAAACGCAAACCTTTGGGCCTAACAACCCATTAGCCTAAATCCTAACCCACTAATCTAACCTGGCCCAACCCACCTAAACCTAATCCTAACCCAAGTGCAAAGCCCTAAACCATAACCGGATCTAAGCCAACCCATTTGATTCAATTTAACCAGGATAACCCACTAACCGTTGATCTAACCTGAACCCACCTTGACCCGACCAGACCCCTGATCTGGTCTGACCCGTTGACTTCGGTCAATGTTGATTTTGCGAATCAATTTTTAGATGTTTGATTCCTTTGCGTTATGAGAAATTATGTACTCATGTTGTTGTTGACTTGGGATTGGACAAATTGGTATGTTTGCACCCTTAGGAAACTACTACTTGCTTATCGAGTCAACAATGTATTTTCGATATTGCGGGTGGCCGACTGTAATATCGATGACATATTTATTGAGCCTCGTTAAGCAAGTGGGCAGGTAAACCTGTCCACAGTAGTTATTACTTTTTGTTATTATTAGGGCTCGACGCGAAGACACCATTTTCCTCGTAGTACGTGACGTACGTATGCTTGGGCGAAACCCACTTTCATTTTTGGTTTTGATTTTTAGTACATGTATTTTTAACTTACCTTATTATATTTATTTGTTTTCTGACGTTACAAATGTTTGGTTGAGTCTCTTCCACTTTCAGTGTTAATTTCAATATGAGTTTTCGACCTCTATGTTAATACATATCTATTTTGACGTTATTGTATTTTGCATACTTATTTTTGACCTTATGTCATTATATGTTTTTGACTTTATATCTTTATAAAGTATATGTTTGTACTTTTACACTAATGGGGGAATAAGGTATAAGCCTGGAGGCACGAAAGATGGAATCATTGTAACCCGATCGCGACGGGGCAGCATTTTCCTTTTTGTACAACTGCTCTAATTTGATTTCTTCGTTACACATATATTTTTCTTCTTTCTATTTTTGAGTTTTTCAGTGTAGCAAGTTATTTCAAATTTCGAGATGCAATTTTATTTAACGGGGGTAGATTATAACAACCAATCCCAGATTTTTTTCAGAACAAAAGAGTAATTTCGTAACTTCACTTGGGGTGGGATATTTTATTTTGGGTTGCTTTTGGTTCTTGTTTGGTGTGCCCAAGGGGCCCAGCTTTGGTTTTTTGTCCCCTAGCCCAAAACATCTCACTCTGTCTCCCCTTCACTTTTCCCTTTTTATCTCTAACTCTTTCCCCCTTCCCCCCAAGTTCCCTTTATGTGCTCCTCCTCTCCGATGACCCACACCCATACACACACCCATACACACACATCGACTTTCAAACCCAAAGACCAAGACATCAACTCTCGAACCCATGACAGGTCCGTTATAGTGCATAGTGGCAGATACCACTGTTCTTTCCCCATTTGATGAACTATGTCAAGTTTCCATCGCCCTCGACGTAGGTAAGCCCTTTAGAATCTCTTGGTTTGTGTTTATGCGAGTGTAGGACTTCTTTTGAGTAATTTTGGTGGTCGTTTGAAGTAGAAAACACTTCGGGGATACTTCCCCCAGATTTCCGGCTAGAATGTCATGGGTTCCAGGTCCTCATCTGGCCAACTTGGGCCAAGACTGGTGGTAGTTTTTGGCTCTTGAATGGTAGTTTTTGGTTAAGGTTTAACCCCATATCAGAGCTGAGGAAGTTTTCCAGGTGAAAACCCAAAAACCTGGCTTTCCCTTCCGTTGGACTCCGATGACATGCAAAGGAAACTAGGCCGAGCCTAACCCAGTTGCTGGGCCAGACAACCCATTAGCCTAGGCCTTAACCCACTAAACTAACCTGGCCCAACCTACCTAAATCTATTCCTAACCTAAGTCCAAAACCCTAAACCCTAACCGAATCTAACCCAACCCAACCCATTTGACCTAATTGAACCTGGCCAACCCACTAATTGTTAACCCGACCTGAACCTGCATTGACCCGACCAGTCCATTGACCTGGTCTGACCCGTTAACCGTTGACTGTCAACGTTGAACTTTTGGGTTGACTTTTTTGGGTTTTGTTCGGGACCCATCTTAGCCTAATTTTGACGTTTTGATTTCAATTCTGATGTCCGTTTCCTCAAATTCAATTGTTTGAATAGAGTTTTATTAATTGGACCCTTTATTGTGGCGTTTTCGTCTTCGCTAGTTACATGGCTCTTTGACGGCAAAGTATCGGTAAGTGGACCCCTTCCAAAATGCATAATTTTTGCTATTAAAAATGCATACATGAAAAGCATGATTTTATGACTACATTTTATGAAACGTTTTATAAGTAAATTAGATTTTACTTTTTATGATATGTTATGCTTTATCGACTTTACGTTCTTTGTAGTATATACGATTGATGACTATATACTACAAATAGGTTTTACGATATGACGTTTTAGCTATTGAGCTCCGATTAAGATCGATTTATATATATATATTAGAAATATTATGTTAATGTCTTTATGTACTTACTTAATGGTAATTCGAACGGGTTTGCCTACGAGCGTGTGTTCTGCCTATCGACGTATGTCCTACCTATGAGCGAATGATACTTCTATATATGCCTTCGGGTGGGTACTGTAAGAGCCTACGAGCAATTGATATTTATATTGGCTACGGTCGGGCATTGGTTGGTGCTTACGGGCAGAAGATATTTATATTGGCTTCGGCCGGGAGATGTAGTGCCTTCAGGCGAATGAAGATTTATATATATACACACTACTACTACTACTACTACTACTACTACTACTACTACTACTACTACTACTACTAAGCAACCTATATACAATATATGTTTTATGAAAGGTTTTATGGCATACTAGGGTTTTCGGAAAAACTTATTACTTATTATGCTATACAAGTTTTCCAAACCTGGGGATTAGTACGTTAAAGATTAATTGTTTTATATTACTTATATATCAACTTGGTCCACTCATGTTTTGTTTTGCGCCCCCTCAGGGCGATGTACAATCCCGGCGTCGAGGCACTCTCGCATCGGCATCTTCGAGTCATCTCAGTGTAGGACCCACTCCTTTGTTCATTCAATTTTATATTATTTCCTTTTTAGTTGTATACTCTGAACACGTTCCCTAAATGCACATTTATTATAATTAAAGTTACAACTTTTATTTATGTCAGTTAATTGTTTTAGTTCTCATGCATCCTAATATGGCTTCGTCACCTTTGGGTGTCGGCCAGCATGTACCTACCCTGGTGTTTGGTGAATATTAGGGTCGGGCGTGTTGGTTTGGGTTCGAAGAACCCTAAATTTAATTTTTCAAATTCAATTAATTCAATGCATATTTAAAGCATGGACAGATATAGGATGCAATTCATGGCAATATCAGTTCACATAATTCAACAATTATGGATATAATGCATATACAATTTATGTAGAATCTAAAATTCGAAAAAACGTAAAGTTGGGTCATGCATTATGGTAAATGTTCATACTACAGCGCTGCAAAAATAGCGAGATAAAAAAAGTTGTTTTGAAAGAACCTGATTGCATGATAATATTGATGAACTAGTTTGATGCAGAAAACTTCGACGTCAGATGCCTAAGCGCAGCCGTAGGAGCGTGCTGATAATGTTTTGACCTATATTTAACTGACAAGGGAGAGAAAGGGCACAACAGAGAGAGAGACTGGAGAGAGATGTGTTTGTAGGATTATGTAGAGGATGTGTTATTCTCCCTACGCATTACCTTTATTTATAATAATAAGGGAGAGAAGAATCCTTCTCCTCCAAGTAATACAAGTCCTAATAGGAAAGAATAACTAGAATCAAATCTAATCTAGAATTTACACAATCATACTTAAATACAAAGTTTATAACATTAATTAATTAAAAAAACACAGTGGCCCAGCAACCCATCCATCATCACCCTCCTTCCCCATCCATCCATCATCACCATTATCTGTGTAATGGTGGTGATTGGCGTAGGACTGGACCAGAAATGTTAAGATGATTCAGAAGGCAGCAGATGCGGTGTCAAAGAAGAACACAAGAACATGATTGTGACTCATGTGAAGCAAGAGGTTTATTATGAGAATATGTTAAGGAAGTGGACTTTTTTTTTTTAATTTAATATTATATTTTAAATTGATTTTAATATTTAGTTATTTTTTTGCTTCAGCATAAATGTGGACCCACATATGTCATGTCATCATTAACAGTAAATTTAATAAATTTTTTAGAGAGCATTTTTGCTCACTACCATAACTATAGTGTATTCTCACTGCACACCTATTCATTTGCCATGTGCTGTTTCACCTAATCCCAGTTAACTTTCACATTAAAGATATTGAAATAAAAAATAAAATAAAATTGATAGAAAGATATTGAAATAAAATGTAAGTAAATGTATGGGATTGAAATGCTTTTAAAAATATTCTATGAGGTTGTAGTTACACTGTAAGATCTCATATCGACCAATGAAGATGGGGTGATGTGCTTTATACGTACATGCTCCCCTCCCTATATCATGAGGCCTTTTGGAAACTCACTGGCTTTGGATTCCATCGGAACTCCGAAGTTAAGCGAGATTGGACGAGAGCAATCCTAGGATGGATGACCCATTGGGAAGTTCTCGTATGAGTTCCCAGAAACAAAACCGTGAAGGCGCGGCCAGGGCCCAAAGCGGACAATATCATGCTATCGTGGAGTCGAGTTTGGGATGTGACAATTTGGTATCAAAGCCACTCTACCGGCCTTTTGGGAATTCACTGGCTTTAGATTCCATCGGAACTCTGAAGTTAAGCGAGTTCGGGCGAGAGCATTCCCAGGTTGGGTGATCCACTAGGAAGTTCTGTATGAGTTCCTAGAAACAAAACCGTGAAGGCATGGCCGGGGCCCAAAACGGACAATATCATGTTACGGCAGAGTTGAGTTTGAGATGTGACATACACCCAAACTTAAGAGCGTAAAATATAATTTACCAAAATTTTAAAAATCCACAAATATTTAATTAATAACCCACATAATTTGAGCGCTTAAATCTACCTTCCTCTTATCTTATCAATAGTTTGCACTCATTGACAAGTGAGATGGCATAGGTATGAACACATTTAGTAGTAGTACTGACTACTAAGAATTATTTATTGTGTGTATTTTATTTGATATACCAGTTGACAAATTCGAATAGTGTATAACTAACAAGTGAACACGCAAACAATACATAGTTACATCTTGCACAAAAAAGTATTTATTGTGTGTATTTGATATACCAGCTGACAAATTCAAATAGTGTATAACTAACAAGTGAACACGCAAACAATATTTGTTTCTTTCATTATTTCTCTCTTCTTTTTTTTTGGAAATAAGATACTCTATTTAAATTTGCTTTATTAATGTTATATTTGTGTTGTGCCTGAATTGTTTATTTCTTTTTCACGAAAACTGCACATATCGTTTAAGAATAGTATTTAGGATTTGGATTTAATTACATGCAGGAACGTACGACCATTCTTTGAGGAGGACTATGGCTGTGTAACAAGCATACATGTTGCTGCTTAGAGAGGCAGATACGTTTGTATACCTAGCTAGGATCCCTTTGCAATTTCAGGAATTTTGGGTGCAATTTAAGGGGTTACCCCTCTGCTACATGACTCGACATATGGGGAAATTTTTAGGGAATCTCTTGGGAAAGTATATCTTCACGGATCAAAGTCGCAAGGATGAATTATTTAGTAGTATTCTTCGGTTGTGGGTGCTACTGGACATGAGGAATTTGTTACGAAGGTTTGTGAACTTACAACTGGATGGCAGGAAGATACAAGTTGATGCTAGATATGAGAAATTACCTCTCACTTGCTTTCTTTGCGGAATGATGGGCTATGTTGAAGACTAATGTGAATGCTATGAAGGAAAAGTTTTGGATGATAAGGCCAAACCATATGGTCGTTGGTTCCAAATGGATGTGCTGGATAAAGATTATTGTCGGCCCTTAGGAAGACGTTTTAGATTGGATGGGAAGGGTGGTTAGGTAATGAAGGCTCTGGTGTTAGAGGAGTTGGATGTTCCAATGGATGTGGACGGGGAAGATTTGATGGAGATAAGGGCAATGGGGCAAGGTAATTTGCCAATTCCTGATTTGAATAAGGGCGTAGACGAGACAGAAAACAGGGGAGATCAGTTAGCATTGGTACAATTTTTGCTGAGGGTATTAGGTAGCCAACACCAGGATATGTTGGAGGATAGAAGGGAAGGTTTAGAGATAGAAATGAGGCAGCCATTGCGGTTGTTTGGGGCTGCGATTGAACCAAGTGTGGGAGGTAAGAGAGGAAGTCCAAAGGTACAGAGAGATAGTGATGAGACATTTGCTTTAACCTTGGCGAGTGGGTTAATGAGGAAGATTTGATAGCATGAGGTGAGTCTCCTCGGTCCATTGATTCAGAACCGTTTAATTTAGCCCGTTTATTTTTGGAATGGGATCTGTGCATGGTGATAGCTCGGGAGGAAAGGCTAGTCGCAGGAATAAAAGGAGGCAATCTAAACTTCGTCGTTTTGTTCCATCAGAGTTGGCAAAAAAAGGGCAGCGGGAGAATGAAGAAAAAAGGATTGATCCCGGTGCAAAGAAGCGTGCTTTGTCTACTTCACTGAGTTTCATAGAACAAAAAGCTTGAAAGAGCGTATGGAAGGGTTAAAATCACAGTTGAAGTTTGATTTTGTGATTTCAATTCCAAGTTCGGGAAAATCTGGGGATTTGTGTGCAATGTGGAGAGAGGAGGCAAATTTGTTGCTAAGATTGTATTCGTCAAATAATATTAACTTGGAGGTTGGAGAAATAGGCGATGCTAATCACTGGAGACTTACTTTCTTCTATGGTTTTTCGGCAGAGGTGGATAGACATAAATCATAGAGTTTGCTTCAAAGGTTGATTGGAAATCGAATTTATCATGGTGTTGCATGGGAGCTTTCAATGAGATTTTGTATGCCGAGGAATAGGAATGAGGTGATATAAGAAGTGAATGCCAAATGGAAGGGTTTCAGAATGCACTTGCAAATTGCCAATTACAAGATTTGGGATATGTTACTTGGGTGACTACCAAGTGTTGGGGAATCAAAGTAAGATTAGACAGAGTTGTAGCTTCGCAAAAATGGGTGAATGTGTTTTCGGGGTTTCGAGTTTATCATTTGAAACCAAATTCGTCGGACGATATACCTATAATGGTTGAATGGACGCCAAAAACCAAAACTAAATTAAAAAAAACTCTTTATATATAAGGAAGGGTGGTCGGTGGAAGAGGGGCGTGTAAAGGCAGTCAAACAAGGTTGGGCAACGGAGTTCTACGGTTCACCAATGTTTTGAGTCACAAAGAAGATACACGATTACAGTTGACTAATTGGGCTAAAACTACGAAGGGGTCAATTCTGGGGGAGATCTCAGAAACAGAAGATAAATTGAATGCATTATTTGGAAAGCCCTTTACTGAAACAACAATTGCACAATGACATGAATTAAACACTCAGTTGCAAGCTTTATTGGTTCATGAAGAAGCGTTCTGGAGGCAGAGGTCCAAGGAAAATTGGTTAAAACTTGGAGACCAAAATACAACCAAGGAAAATTGGTTAAAACTTGGAGACCAAAATACAAAAAAATTTCACCAGAAGGCTAATCGAAGACAATGTAGGAATGCTTTGTCGGGATTGTATGATGAGGCTAGGGTGTGGCATGAAGATAAGAGGGGTATGGAGATGGTGATTGTTGATTATTTCACGAAATTGTTTGATTCTCAGGGTTAGACAGATGTGTCGGAAATCATGCGGGTAGTGACACCCAAAATGTCGGCTAAGATGAATCAGGAGCTTATTTGACAGGTATCCAATGATGAAATTAAAGAGGCGTTGTTTCAAATGCACCCGACTAAGGTGCCAAGACCTGATGTTAAGTCATCGGGTTTTTATCAGAAGTATTGGGAGACGGTCTGCCAAGATGTGTGTGATGGGGTTAGGCATATTTTTTTCATCGGGTCATATGCTTAAAAAAATCAACTATACCCATGTCACATTGATTCCAAAGAAAGTTGATCCCTTAGCGATGACGCTTAGGCCAATTAGTTTTTGTAATGTGATTTACAAGATATGCTCAAAGGTTCTTACTAACCGGCTGAAGGCCATTATTCTGGAAATTATTTCACCATCTCAAAGTGCTTTTATACAGGGAAGGCTAATTTCTGACAATTGTTTGGTAGCCTCGGAGATTGCAGATTATATGCATATGAAGAATAATGGGTGGAATGGGGTGATGGCGTTGAAGTTAGATATCAGTAAAGCCTATGATTGTATTGAATGGAGTTTCTTATTGCAAATAATGAGAATGTTGGGATTTGCGGAGGAATGGATAATAATGTGTGTTTACGGTATCTTACTCGTTCAAATTGAATGGAGAGCTTGTGGGATTAGTTTATCCGAAAAGGGGAATCCGCCAAAGAGATCCGTTATCACCGTTCCTTTTTGTTTTCTGCACGGATGGTTTATCGGCTCTATTTGATTCCTGGGAAGCACAAGGCCAAATTCAGGGGGTCCAGGAATGCAAAGGTGCACCAAGTGTTCACCATTTTCTATTTGCGGATGATAGCTTTATTTTTGCCAGGAGTTTTTTGCAAGAGTGTTTGCAGGTGAAGGAGCTCTTACGTACATATGAAAGGGCGTTTGGATAAGCGGTCAATCTTACCAAAAGCAGTGTGGCGTTTAGTCGGAGCCTTATGAAATTGGATGCACAATTGTTGGCAGATTGCCTAGAGATGGAATGAGTGGAGTGTCACGACTGATATTTTGGCTTACCGGTGTTCATTGGTAGGTCCAAGAAAGACACATTTGCTTATATTAAAGATAGGCTGTGGAAAAGTTGAATGGTAAGCGTTGTTCATTGTTGAGTAGTGCGGGGAAAGAGATCTTGATAAAAGCGGTTGTTCAAGTTGTGCCATTATATACGATGCATACTTTTTTGCTCCCTAAGTCATTTTGTGATGAACTAAACCAAATGGTGGCTCAATTTTGGTGGGGAAGAGAATGAGGGAAATGGAGAACACATTGGGTGAAATGGCAACAATTGTGTTAGCCGAAAAGTGTAGGTGGTTTGGGATTTAAAGACCTATATGCGTTTAACCTTGCTTTGCTTGCGAAGCAAGGGTGGAGATTATTACAGCAGCCTAATTCCCTTGTGGCAAGAATTTTCAAAGCTCGGTATTAGCCTAATTCTAAGTTCTTACAGGCTCCAGTCAAACCTAACTTGTCCTACTGTTGGCGTAGTGTGGTGGCATCTAGGTCTATTATTTGTCGAGGTATGCAATGAAGGGTGGGGGATGGCTTGCAAATTCATATATGGGGAGATAATTGGCTACCATGAGAACATTATTACAAAGTGCTTAGCCCCATACTGGTAGGGGTGCCCTCAGAGCTCACGATGACATCACTGATGTTGGAGGATGATGGGGTTCAATGGAACTCTAATTTAGTTTGAAGTTGGTTCTTGGAAGAGGAAGCGAATTTGATTTTGAGTATACCCTTGAGCTTATTCTACCATGCCGGTTCTTTGATGTGGGCTAAGGAACCTAAGGGCATGTTCACTACTAAGAGTGCATACTTTGTGGCTCGATCGTGTCCGAGGATGAGTGGTGATGAGCCTATGTGTTCCGTAACACACGATTCCTATAGAAAGCTTTGTGGCGAGCTAAGGTTACAAGGAAAGTGAAAATTTATGTATGGCGTGGGTTTATGAATGCATTGCCTTCCAAAGTGAACTTGAAGAGTAGATGGGCGATTATGGAGGATACTTGTGGGTTTTGTGATAAAAAGGAAGAGACGATAGAACATGCTCTAATATGGTGTCCTAGAGCGGCATCGGTGTGGTTTGGAAGTCCGTTGGGAATTTGTTCATTTTATCGAATTGAGGAGGGATTTGGACGTTGGTTGGAGTATATGGCGCAAAGTTTGTCCAAGGACAATTTGAGTTGCTATTGGCACTTATTTGGAGTATTTAGAAGGTTCGTAATGATTTTCTTTGGAATGGGGTTGAGGCGGATCTGTTGGATACACAAATCAAAGCACAAACTTAGTTGGTGCAATATAAAAAATGGAATGAGGTGGCACCATATATTTCCTCGGATAGAATAAATAAATGGCAATCTCTGGCCTCTGGTTGGTTTAAATGTAATTTTGATGCATCATTGGATGAGCAGGGGTCAATTGGAGGCTGTGGGTTGGTAGTGAGAAACTTGGAGGGACGGTTTTTGGCAGCGCAGGTGAAGGGAGGACGACATGAGATCAGCGCTGCATGCAGAGGTAGCAGTTGTTTTCTTACGCAGATGGGTCACGAAGCAAGTTCAGGTGGAAGGGGATGCATTGTTAGTGACTTCTGCAATTCAAAATGCAGGTGCAACGTTTAGTGGTCATTATGGACATATGTTCGACGATACTACGTGGCTCTTGCAGGACTTCAAGCAATGGCAAATCACATTTGGTCGAAGAGAGACGAATAAGGTGGCTCACCGCCTTGCGAGGTTTAGTCTCACTGTTGATCGCCCTATTTCCTGGTTTGAAGAATCTCCTGATGTAATTTCTGATTTATTATTAGAGGATAGTACTAGTAGCTAATTTGGTGCGGGATGCTCTTTTTCCTTTCGATCGGGTTGAAAACCTTGGCAAGGTTTTTATCGAAACCCACTGAAAGCACCTTATCCTCAATTTGTACGTATTTCAATCTTCAATGTATATCGTATTTTTTCTCAAAAAAAAAGTATTTAGGATTGAAGATAAGGGTAATACTAGGGGCCGCGGGTTTGTTGTTTATGATGCAGTGTTTGTTTTCTAATTTTTTGACAACTGTCTATGAACTTAACCTTTAATGTAACATTGAACTTCAACCTTTAATGTAACAATGTTATCTTTTGTACTATAATAAAAAAAAAAAACCCTCCACCTACCCGATAGCCACCCACCAAACCATACACAACCTCGTCCGTGGCCATTTCCTTGCAATTTCTGCTTCTAATATATATAAATAAACAAATTTGAGTTCCCCTCGATTGTAATAGAAAAAAAAAAACAAATTTGAGCTCGACTCGTTTAGGAAACAAGTAAGTTTTAACTTTACTATGTTCGGCTTATAAATCTTGTAAATATCTCGTATATAGAAAATTTTATTGATGGGTCATCCTTACTAGTTTATATATTGTTTTTAACCTTAGTTTCAATAAATCTAATTGATTGGTCATCCTCTTAGATTTATCTAAGTCTCTATCAACAAAGTTTCTAATGATGGCCAGTCATAGGATCATTTGAAACTAGAATTTGCATGCAAGTGAAACATGGCATGTAATCAAATAATAATTAAAAAAATACTTGGGAAATAGTTTAGTTATACATAAAAATAAAAATAGAAAAATGATAGAATTAGAAATCTCAAATGAGGCACGAATTTTGTTTGGGTTATAACTATAATTATGTATATAGTTTATAATTTTTCAATAGAAAAATTAAAAACAAAATAGTTAAAAATTTGTGGGTAACATTCGGTCAAATTTCCAATATTAGTCAATTGTAATTTCCCCCACATTCAAAATGGGTACCCTACCCGTCCTCCACTATTTGAGCTATAATCATGGCTTCCCATGAAATAGTTGATCCTATACTAATCTCCTCTATCTCAAAAAGTTTATGAATTTTCTTCTAAACTAAGAAACCTTCGGTTTAATTTAAACATTTAGGGAACTGAGTTTGAGGCCTCAATTATCCTCTAATATGGGGTACTAGACATTAGTGATTGGATTATTGTTACCAAAATTTTGCGCATAAGCATTAAACTTACCAATTAGTTTAGGGTTTCAAACTAGGGTTCATGGTTACAAATTTTTAAGAACTTATTGGCAGCTATGGGAACCTTGTTTTTGAACCATATCAAAAAGCAAGCATCTAATTTTCTACAGGAGAAATACAAAATTGCTAGGCTGACTTTTACTGATGTTACTCCAACTGAATTGTAAGTACTTTTCTCTTTGCACCTTTTTTATTATGTTATTTCATTTGTTCCCAACCCGGCCCCCTTTGTCGAATATAAACCCTAACATGCCATGAGATCCATCTTGTCATAAAGGTTAGCTGAGGAAGCAACAAATAATGATCCATATAGCCCTGATGCTAAGACAATGACTAAAATAGCTGATGCCTCCTTTGACGTGGATGACTATTGGAGAATTGTCGATATTCTGCATCGGAGGTAATCATTTTCTTCTTGTTTAAACTTATATCAACCAGAAGTGTCTACTGTAAATTGCATATTAATGCTATAATTTCTTGGTTTAATATAAGGTTAATATGCACAAAATAAATAATATAGGTTATATAGCATAGATTGGAAAGAGTGGAGGCAATCCTACAAAGCATTAATACTTCTGGAGTTCTTACTAACACATGGCCCTGAAGATTTTGCTGAAGAATTTCAACGTGATAGTTATGTCATCCAAGAGCTTGGATCGTTTAAATACATAGATAATAAAGGGTAATTTCATATAGTCTATATTCATTTCTTTGAAATATTAAATTTTTGATTTTTTATACCTTTTGATTTTAATTTTAATTTTAATTTTTTATCATGATAGATTCAATTGGGGTGTTAGCATGCAAAAGAAATCAGACCAAATACTTAACTTGCTAGGAGGAGGACAAATCCTAAGAGAAGCACGTTTAAAAGCTCTCAAAATAACAAATGAAATCCAAGGATTTGGAAGTGCAACGGCTTCTCCTTCATCAGCAACTTCTTTCTCTTCATCGGCCTCCGAAGCCTCAAGAACATCCTTTGGCTCTTTTTCAACCACAAGTTCTGTATGGAATGATATCAATGAGCTAAGTAGGTCATATGAGCCATCTCCCACAAAATTGGAAGCCATGGAAAGATATTCACCGAGCGGACTGCGCAGCAATGACTATGATAAGGCTTCCAATTTCCTAGAAACCAATGAAAATAGTGAAGGATCACACCTTTGGGATTGTCCTCCAATCGAAGAAAAGGGTTCACTGCTCGAATCTGGGGATGAAGGTGATGCAGAAGATGATGATGAAGATGAGTTTTATGAGAAGGCGCCGGATGGTAATTTGATAAGTGGAATGTTCTCGAAGTTGGTTAACCTTAGCCCTCGTAGATCTCATGGTGAGAAAGTTGGCTTTAGGAGTGTGTCTGATGTGGGAAGGGAGGGGCAGAAAAAGTTTGATCGCCAATCTTCATTTTGGTATTGATGAAGTAACATGGAGGGAGGTTTTTTTGTCTGAATCATAGTTTGTAATTTTTGGATAATTAAGTGTTATCCATATATAGATGACAATTTTGTTTAAAGTTTTCAATTATGATAACATTTATTTCCCTTTTTCTGATGAAAGCACCTGTCGAATTGGTAAGCCAAACATATCAATCCAACCAATATCATTCATTCATTAAAAAATTTATGGATGTGAAGATCGGGCAAGGTTGTGTTATCTTTTTGTTCAACCCTACAAAGTAAGCCCTCAAAATCCTACCTTATTCTTTTTTGATATATTAAAAAGTCTGCAAAGGAAAATCTTCGGTGTACAAACTTTTCTTGCCTAACTGTGAAGTAAAACTGTTGAGCTTAAACATATAACTACTAGGTCTTAATTTACAGACACATCTATAAACAATATAGATAGACATTAGTAATTCCATCTATCGACATGTACCCAAAATTTTGGTATGATTACTTTCATAGACAAATTAATGATCTCTTACCCAAGATTTTCGACTCTTAGTATCGCTTTTTTGAATTTCTATGATCTTCTTCACTTTGTTGAACAACAAAACTATCAACTTTTGAGTCATTGGCGAGGTCCTAATCATCAAAGTTCCCAAACCTAAATTCCCAGCAACCCCATAACACCATCAAATGTAGCCACTTGTATTTGACATAGGGTACAACCAAGTGAAACCCGTTACCTGCCAAGCTTTTGTATTTGACTGTATGCATGGGCTCTATTTTATGTGTACTCAGGACTACTCTACAACAACATCATTCGACTTTCAACAGATTAGTGTTTCTAAATTCAGCTTGCCTAGAAACTTGCATAACACGTAAACAAGGTTCTGAAAGACACTAGGCGTTAGTTGAGCGGCGAGTTGGGGCCTAGCGCCTAGTCGGATTTAAATAAATTTATTATATATTGTATAAATAAGTGCCTATTTATCCTTAAAAACCACATATAATGATATTGAGATACATAAATAGTAAAATAAAATGACATAAATTATAAAGTATTAGAACATATTACAAACATGGGGAACAAGCATACATTGAGTGTTCATCCAAGTATTTAACAAGTCTCTTACATTTTATTGAAAAATTAAAATGCAAAATGAAAGTTATTGATTTTTTGTCTAAGTGAGAGTCATGACCTAGGTGGGTATAAGAGGGCTAGGCAGATGCCTAAGCATGTCTAGGCGTACTTTCTTAATTTTCAAACGCCTAGAGATTAATTGGGGCGGTGGCCAGCTGCCTAGGCAGAGATTTTTAGAGCAATGCACATAAAGTGTTGTCTCATTATTAACCTTGTAGTGAACCAGGTTTAAGTTTGCCCTAATTAGTTTTTTTTTTTTTTTAACAGACAATACGATAATTATGCTTTGGAGCTTTTATCGATGCTACAAAAATCTCATTGTGCACTTCAAATGTTCTATATTTAGAAAGCAAAATACATTTATGAGGAGTGTATAATGAGATTTTTGGAGTGGCGACAATAACAACACCTTATTCATAATGCTATTCTTACCAACTATTAATTTGAATCATATATCTTATACCACCTTATTGTTGAAACAATATCAGAAAATATGACAATAATATTGAATCTAGCTTCATTTTATGTGGTTATTCTGATAAAGCCTTATGTCACGTGTCGATCCTGAACGTAACTCAAAATTGAAGCTTGACAACTTTGAGTATTATCAGAGCTTAGAAATTAGGTCCTTGTACCTTTACCTTAACGTTGGAGAAAACATTTGGGTAGCATCATGGGTAGCTAAGATGAGACTAAACGTAAGAGGATGACTTTGTTAGTTTGAATCCTTTTGTTATGCTTATGTAGCATTGTTATTATTTGAGCTACTTGCAGTGTGATAGGCACTGAATATTTGGGGGACGAAATTTCTATAAGGTGGAGAGGATGTAAAATTTCGTCCCTGGATGTACAATTATCGTACCTCGCTTCGTGAATTCATTTTAATTTCGTTAATTTTGAATTTTTTTATTTCTTAGTTAAAGTTTAATTTTTTTTTTCGTAAACAGTAATTAAAAAGACTTGTCCAACCGATTGCTGACAAGTACTATTTTGTAACCAAGTAGCCGACTTAATTGTGAACTCATCGGACATTGAGGCTCCCCACACTAATTTGTCATTAGTATTACAACAAGGAATAGCAACATAATATATCTTCCTAACCACTTCATAACTGACTATTTGGTTGAGCTTCACTCGATCTTAACGCTAATTATCTATAAAATCACTTATTTTGAGATCCCAGCTCAGATAACATATTTGCTCCAGTGAGATAAGATGGAAGACTGAAGCTTCTGGGGCGGTGGAGGAATTTCTACAACTGGGATTTAGAGCAGGAGGAGGCAATATCGCGGTGGTGCTTGTCCATGGCGAAGAAGTTGAGCTTAATGGTGGCTTTGTGAAAGAGTTTGGTATGTACAACGTGTCAGCCCAGCTCAACCTAACTCGTTTAAAACATTTATTTCTTTAAAATATACAATTTATTTTCATTTTGTCAATTATGAGTACACTAGCTTCTTGCCCAGCTCAACTTGACTCATTTAAATTCAGCACAAATATAATAGACTTTGTAGATCTTGGTGTAGAACGTACCCAAATATTCCACAAACACAACATAAATGTACTATTGGGCTTGTCATACATTAGTCAAGTTGAGCTGGGATAACACGTACACATTTTTATATATTCTAAAATCAATTTCATACTTCTGTTTCCTCTTTCGCGGCTGCCACTTTTGAGAGCCTTTAGGAAACAATGCCGCTAACGATTGATTTTAGAATATATAGAAGCGTGTACAACCTGTCAGCGTAGCTTCCGAGAGTCTTCAGGAAACAATGTCGCTAACGATTTTCTACAAGTTACAACGACACCATCTCTGTTTTCGATGTCCCTCGCGATAAGGCGAATAGCATAGTGAGCAGCGGCAGAAGCAGCTTGTGGATCCTCTTAGCGGATGTTAGTCTTCACTTTCCGTAATAATATTTACTTTTTATAGCATTTGCTTATTTATTTTTATTGTCGACGAAACTTCACTTAAAAATTAATCCTGAGGAACTATGCCAAGCCTCACTTTAAGTAAAGTGACAACTTTCGATTAAAGGGCACCGAAAATGATTTCTTTAGATTTGGAATGCTGAGACAGGCATTGCCGAAAGTGATGACGAATTTGAAGACCTCGGGATTGATCTTAGACATCCCGGTGTGAATGCTTCGGAAGCTTCTGGGGCAATGGAGGAATTTCTAAAACTGGGATTTGGAGTAGCGGGGAAATAGCTTCGCAGTGGTGCTGGTCAATGGCGAAAATGTCTAGCTCGACGGTGGCTCTATGAAAGAGTTTGGTTTGTACAACGTGTCAGCTCAACTCATCTTGACTCATTTAAAACATTTATTTCTTTTAAATATATAATTTATTTTCACTTTGTCAATTATGTGCTTAAAGTACACTAGCATATTGCCCAGCTCAACTTGAATCATTTGAATTCAGCATAAAATGTACTGGATTTTGTAGATCTTTGTGTAGAACGTACCAATACTCCACGAACACAACATATATGTACTATATTGGGCTCGTTTTAAATGAGTCAGGTTGAGTTGGGCTGACACGTTATACACACTTTCATATATTCTAAAATCAATTTCATACTTATGTTTCCTCTTTCGCGGCTGCCACTTCTGAGAGCCTTCAGGAAACAATGCCGTTGGCGATTGATTTTAGAATATATAGAAGTGTGTACAACATGTTAGCCCAAACTTCCAATAGTCTTTAGGAAACAATGCCGCTGACGAATTTCTACAATGGCATCGTCTCTGTTTTCAGTGTCCCTGCGACAAGGCGGATATCGTATTAAAGCTTGCTTCGGAAGGAAACCCCAACAAAGATGCACAAGCAGCGTTAGCCATTGATCTTAAACTTACTCTTCATCCAACTGAGCATCGGTAGAAGCAGCTTGTGAATACTCTTAGCTGATGTTAATCTTCACTTTCCCTATCAATATTTACTTCTTAAAGCTTCTACTTATTTATTTTTATTGTTGAGGAAACTTCACTTAAAAGTTCATCCCCAAGGATTATGCTAAACCTAACTATAAGTAAAGTGACAAATTTTCAATTAAAAGGCACTGAAAACAATTTCCTTGGATTTAGAATGCTAGGTGCCGGAAGTGATGACAGATTTGAAGACCTCTAGATTGATCTTGGACCACCCAGTGTGAATGCCTCGGAAGCTTCTGGGGTGAGGAATTTCTGCAACTGGGATTTGGAAGAGGGAGATGCCGCGTAGGCAGTGGTGCTGGTCCATGGAGAAAAACTCGAGCTTGACGATGGCTCTGTGAAAGAGTTTGGTCTGTACAACGTGTTAGCCTAGCTCCACTACAACAAATATGGGCACTGCACACAATAAATTATCTATGCCATTTGAGGTCAAAGAGCACCAACAATTGTGCCCATAGACCAATAGCAATAGTGCAGCAACTAAAATATTGTTTGTGCCCTCTATGGGCGTCACCATTTGTCAAAGGGCACAATACCGTGTTTCGTGCTAAAGATGCAAGCACAAATTAAGGGTCTTTTGTGCCTCAATTCTGACAATGCTGTCAGAGTACTTTCTCATCCAATGTTGGCACAAATTTTATTATTGTGCCCAATAGGTCAAATATTAAAAAAAACATAAATTCAAAAACCACATAATAAAACGAAATAGTAATTCCACTGAGGCGCACCCATTTTTTCATTGCAAATTTAACTAATTAATATATTTATTAATTGTGAACACGGAAATTTCCTGAAACGAAAGAGACAAGAACAACGTGCACAAAATAATATTTGTATTTGATGATTTTGGGTTACAATCTCTCTTAAATTTGATCCTCTGATTCAATCTCCGTAAGGTGTTGATTTGTGGATGTGCGATTGATCCAAAGGGCCGTTGGGCTTGATCTAAGGATGAACGTTCTTCAAGGGCCGTGGACTTGATCTTGAAGGTGGATTTGAGCAGATCTTCAAAGGGGCTTTTGGGCTTGATCTTTGAAGAACAGTGATGAACGGATCTCCAGGGGCTTTTGGGCTTTGATCTTGAAGAACGGTTGGACGTGTGGATTTGTTGATGTTGTTGATCCAAGGGGCCGTCGGGGCTTGATCTTAGAAGAACGATGAACGAAGAACGAATAACACTTTCTTCAAGGGCCGTCGGGGCTTGATCTTGAATTTGGTGGAAGTTCTTCACGGGGCCGTCGGGGCTTGATCTTGAAGGTGGATGATTGTTGATCCAAGAGGCCGTCGGGGCTTGATCTTGGAAGAATGATGAATGAAGAACGAAGAACACTTTCTTCAAGGGCCGTCGGGGCTTAATCTTGAAGGAGGATGATTGTTGATCCAAAGGGCCGTCGGGGCTTAATCTTGGAAGAATGATGAACGAAGAACGAAGAACGAAGAACGAAGAACGAAGAACACTTTCTTCAAGGGCCGTCGGGGCTTGATCTTGAAGGTGGATGATTGTTGATCGAAAATGGCTTTCTTGATCTTTCGGGAATTGCTTGAGAGCTTCGGAGTTTCAGAGCTTCAGAGCTTCAAGGTGTAATATGAATTCCTCCCCTCAAATGAATGAATTAGCCTTCTATTTATAGAAATTTCCAAGGCCTAATTTTGAATATAATATTGCAGATGAAATAAGTCGTTTCTGCCAGGTGTTGACACGTGTCCTGTTTGATGACTTTTCCAATTTATTTCGATTTTTTGTTTAGACACACGCTACGTGTAAAATTTATGTAATACATGAGCGTTGAAACTTTGATTTATCGGTCAACATTTATTTACCGAAATTTCGATGTCTACAAATGCCCCCACTTCAAGGCGCGTCATATACATGTGCTTGTCACGTGTAGGAGATGCGTTTTGAAGTCCCTTAATGTAGATGTCGATCCAAGGGCCGTCGGGGCTTGATCTTGAATTAGGCTGGAGATTTCTTCAAGGGCCGTTGAGGCTTGATCTTGAATTGGGTTGGAGATTTCTTTAAGGGTTGTCGAGGCTTGATCTTGAAGGTTGAAATTGGACCACAAGGAGCTTCATGTGGTAGATGATCTTTGACTTTGGTAGTGGATGAATCGGCACGTATTTTGTTGCGCTTGTTGACTTTCCACAGCTTTGATCTTGAACTGGGTTGGAGGATTTTCTGGATTCCTCCAATTGTTGATTTTCCACAGCTTATTCTTGAACTGGATTTGATTCAAATATGGTGGACGCTTGATCTTGAATCGGACTTGTGATTTCCTCAAGGGCCGTCGATGCTTGATCTTGAATTTGGCCGGAAACTTTTTCAAGGGCCGTTGAGGCTTGATTCTTGAAGGTTGACTCGAACACATGGCAAGCAGGCACGAGGTGAAGGTGACGGCTTGTTGCTTTGTTCAATCTTTTTAATTCACACCTGAGCAGTTTGGTCAACGGTATGATCTTCAAGATTGATGGGTTCTTCTTCCAGTTGGTGACTTGATCTTTAAGGATTTGATCCAAGGGTGGTGAAACGGCACATGCAGCCCACAACGCCTAGCAAGTCGACCCAAGAATTTGAGGGTCAAAACGAGTCATCCACCCAGAGTGATTGCAAACCTGATGATATGAGATACTTTTGATTTTGAAGAAGTAGCGGATGAATCGACACGTGCTTTGTTGTGCTTGTTTCCACATGCTTCAATGTATCATTTTCCCTTATCTTATCTATTCTTCTGGCAGAATGTAGCATCTTCTCGAGTTCTTCAGCTCAGACTCCTTCTGCTGAGCTGACTGTGCAGGCTGCTTTCTTCTCTGCTTGTTTCTTCAGGCAGATGTGGCAGCTTCTTGAGTTCCTCAGCTCGGACTCCTTCTGCCGAGCTGACTGTGAAGACTGCATTCTTTTCTGCTTGTTTCTTCTGCACGTTGTCTTCACATGCTGCAAGGTATCATTTTCACTTGCCTTATCTGTTCTCCAGGCAAATGTGGCATCCGAGTTTGAGTGGAGGTTCCGGCATATTGTTTTCTTTATCCTTGTCTTTGTAGGTAAGAACAAGGACAAAGGAAAGGACAGGGAGAACGCATGATATGAGATACTCTTGCTTTCTACCCTGGTGATATGAGATACTTTTGCTTTGGTGTCATTTGTTTGCAGAGGTACCCCAAGGAATAAGAAACACTGAGTAACTCGAGAGGCTTCGTTGGGAAGGCATTCTCGGAGATGAAGAAAGGTTATGTATGTCTGCCTTGCTATGGAGGGTGAAGGTGGACAGTT
Source organism: Malus sylvestris (assembly GCF_916048215.2). Classification (NCBI taxonomy): domain Eukaryota; kingdom Viridiplantae; phylum Streptophyta; class Magnoliopsida; order Rosales; family Rosaceae; genus Malus; species Malus sylvestris. The sequence continues at coordinate 19,530,700 of NC_062272.1, forward strand.
ATAGGAAATTCTTTAGTACCTGTAGAGGTACTATTCTTTTACTCATGTCGGCAACCAATGCGTGATTGATCAGTATGGCTTCATGTGCTTTCTTCTTTATTAGAAATCTTCGACAAATTGTCCGTAATTTCCGCCAAGCTGAGTGTGCATGTGACAGGTGTTGACGAGGCTGAAAAAGACTGGCGCCTCTTCGATATCTGGGATCGGCGCTTCGACAAATTACCCGTGATTTCCGCAAAGCTGAGTTTGCGCGTGACGGGTGCTGACGAGGCTGAAAAAGACTGGCGCCTTTTCGATATCTGGGATTGGCGCTTTAACAAATTGCCCGTGATTTCCGCAAAGCTGAGTTTGCGCGTGACAGGTGCTAACGCGTCTGGAAAAGCAAGATGCTTATCCGATATCTGAGCTTGCCTCTTCGATTTTTGAATTGGCCTCTTCGAATTCTGAGCTCGCTTCTTCAATCTCTGAACTCTCATCGAGTGTTGATTTTTATAGAGGCACGCAGTTCGTTTCAATGCACACTTGAATTTTTTGCTTGTAGAAAACTCCCTTCTTGCACTTCTAAGATCTTGATTTGTCCGACCTCTTCTTTCTTCAACACCTTTGAAAATGTCTGGACCCTCCGACCGTCGTTTTGACTTAAATATTGGTGAAGAGGCAGTCCCGCCTTCCCCAGACAACATATGGCGCCCATCCTTCATATCCCCTACTGGTCTTCTTACCGTTGGGGATTCGGTGATGAAGAATGATATGACTGCTGCGGTGGTGGCCCGAAACCTTGTCACTCCCAGAGATAACAGACTACTTTCCAAACGGTCTGATGAGTTGGCTGTTAAGGATTCTCTAGCTCTCAGTGTGCAGTGTGCAGGTTCTGTGTCTAATATGGCCCAACGCCTATTTGCTCGAACCCGTCAAGTTGAATCATTGGCAGCTGAGGTGATAAGTCTCAAACAGGAGATTAGAGGGCTCAAGCAAGAGAATAAACAGTTGTATAAGCTCGCACATAGCTATGCGACAAACATGAAGAGGAAGATTGACCAGATGCAGGAATCTGATGGTCAGATTTTACTTGATCATCGGAGGTTTGTGGGTTTGTTCCAGCAGCATTTGCCTTCGTCTTCTGGGGCTGTACCGCGTAATGAAGCTCCAAATGATCAACCTTCGGTGCCTTCTCCTTCTGGGGTTCTGCCGAGTGATGATGCTCTGAATAATCACCCTCTGGTGCCTCTCCGATCTGGGGCTCTGCCGAGTACTGAGGCGCCACCTGATCAATGAAGGCTTTTGTTTGTTTGCACTTTTTTTTTTTTTTTTTTTTTTTTTTTTTTTTTTTTTTGGTATGTAAATGTTCCGTCTGTAATTTTTCCAGAGAAATCAATGAAATGGACTTTATTTCTCTCAATGCATTTTTTTTTTCATGTGGTGCAATCCGCAACATCCTTTTTTTTTTTTTTTAAATTTATATATTTATTTTTTATTTTTTATTTATTTTTATTATTATTTATTTTTCTTTTCAGATGGTGCAATCCGCACCATCCCTCCTTTTTTTTATATTAATTTTTTATTATTATAATTTTTTTCTTTTCAATGGTGCAATCCGCACCATCCCCTTTTTTATTTATTTATTATTTATTTATTTTATTTTATTATATATATATATATATTTTATATATTATTTTATTATTATTTTTTTCTTTTCAGATGGTGCAATCCGCACCATCCCCCTTTTTTTTTATATTATTTTTTTTTAATTTTTTTTTCTTTTGAGATGGTGCAATCCGCACCATCCCCCTTTTTTTTTTATATTATTTGTTTTTAAATTTTTTTTTTCTTTTGAGATGGTGCAATCCGCACCATCCCCCCCCTTTTTTTAATTAATTTATTATTTATTTAATTTATTTATATTATTTTTTATATTTTTATATTTTTTCCTTTTTAAGATGGTGCATTCCGCACCATCTTTTTTTTTATTTTTTATTTTTTATTTTTTATTTTTTAATCATCACCCTCTCATCTTTTTTCCTATAAATACCCCCATAGGTTGCTTGGCAATGGGCAGAAGATTGAGCAGAGGGAGGATGCAGACGGGTGACATCGTGGTGCAGTAACAGCAAGCTTTTAGGTATTTTTTTTAAGCTTTTTTTTATTTTATTTTTTTTTTTGGACCTCATATATATATATATATATATATAATCTGTTTATGATGCTAGAATATATATACATTCCTTCAATCGTCCCATCACCATCATTGTGTACACATTATATATATTTGTATATGGAACTTGGTTGCCGTGTCTTATATATATATATATATATATATATATATATATATATATATATATATATATATATATATATATGTGCACACACACCCATATACGCACACACATATAATACCATATAATGTGTCTATTTTTATACACAGTGTGTTTGTGCCCTCACTGATGGATTTCTTTGCTACTGTAACGTGTTTTGAAGGATCGTCTTGTAGCTGCCCACTTTTGCCGTGCCTATTCAAGCTTTGTGGCTGACTTTTCCGTTGCAGTCATGGTGTTTCTTAAGTGCTTTAAAAACAACACCATCACCATTCTTGCGAAGGAAGGCGATCCACAAGATAGTGGAACGACATTGAAGCTTTATGTGCCACTGACTGGCCCTAAGGCACTTGTTCTTCCCATAAAAGACAATTCCATGCATATTAAGTCGTGGTCTTCTGAGGTATTTTGGGAGCTGGTAGACTCCGTTCGACCAACTACAAAGAGGAAGGTGTGCAGATCGAGGATTCTTATCTTGAACTCTTCGCACCATGATCGTGCCAACCCTTTGGTTAAGTCTAAGCTTCTTGGTGATCGTATCCGTAGCGGAGCTATAGCTTGGAATAGCACCCTGTCGACTACTGGAGGAGCCGCCTTCGTTGAGTTTTATTGGGAATGGCTTGAAGATGTCTTGAGCCGCTCCAAAGATGCACTTACCAACACAGGCCTTTATCATGCTGTATACGCATCTTTGTTTAGTTATGATCGCCATCCTTCCGTCATTCGTGCATTCTTTGAGCATTGGTGTTCAGCGACCAACACGCTTTACACGGCTCAAAGGGAGATGTCGATTTCACTTAGGGATCTCCACAAGCTAGGGGGTCTGCCCATCCAGGGAAAATTTTATGACGAGGTTGTTCCTAGTGTGAAGGAGTTTTCTTGTCGCAACAGTCGAGGATTGCCTGCTAGCTGCCGCTATTTGTTCTGGGCGTACCATAAGCTTTTCCAAGAGGCCCCCGGTAAGTCAGGCGTGAAGATTTCTTCGTGGATCCGGTTTTGGTATTGGGATGCCATGAAGTACAAGAGGCCTTCGAAAAAAAATGGTCGTAACAAAACAACCAGGCCTAAGGGAGATTCTGATCCGTCAGGCGTCATTGGTCTAGCTGGGCGCCGTACCCCTAACGAGTTAAGGACATTTGAGGATCTTGGCGTGGCGTTAGAGCACTTGGAAGAATCTTACTTAGCTGCATTCTTAGCTTGTTGGCTTTGTAAGTTTGTCTTCCCTAAAGACGATGTCAACTTGATTCGTCCTGGAGTCTTCAAAGTTGCTAGCAAGATGGCTGCAGGAGAATCTTTTAGCCTTGCTATACCGGTCTTAGCCAATATTTACGACGGCTTAAGAGTTGTTTCGGACTTGGCAAGCACTGAAGATCGTGATGCGGTACTTCCTTACCATTATGTGTACGGTTGGTTGAGTGAGTACTTTGGTACTCATTTTTCTTCGTCAACTTTAGACAAGTATGGGCCTTCTGTAGTCAAGCTAGGACCTTTGATGATGAAGTATTCTGGCGTGTTTTCTGCGAAGAGTCTCGACGATCAGCAGGCGCAAGCATTGTTTAGAAGTTGTGAAGGATTGAAGATTGATCGCCTGGCGAGGTTTGGCACGGTGCGGCGAGACATCATAGATGATTCACATATCCACTTTTCAGACTTGTCTTACCTTATAAGTCTCCGCTCAGGGTATGTTTCTTTGCGGCAAGAAGATCGATGTATTATTCAGCCGTACAATCCTCATCGCTTTAGTAGGCAATTTGGTTTTGTCCAAAATGTGCCAGGCACGTTGAGGGAGAAAGCTCGATCAGAATCCTTGCAAGCCGTGTATATGCATTGGGAGTCGTGTACCCGTGCATGTACAAATGCTTCTATCACCCTGCCGACCAAGGACGAGTTCAAGAGTAATCCAGTAACCCGTGTTTACGTACGTTAGTGGTCAAAGGTATATTATGAGAATTTAGGGACGGCAAGTGGTACCAATTCTTCCCATTCACATCATGATGCGTTAAAAGAGGGTTGTTCTGTGGTTCCTACACAGTTGGTACCTTTTGATTGTGCGAGTGTCACTCCTTTGCGAGATAGACCTGTAGCTTTAGCTCCTCAACGCCCATGCTTGTCTCCTCGACATTCGGATGCTTCTGAAGAGGCAGGAGATGAAGGTGACTCGCACGAAGATGGATTTATTTTGCAGCAGCGTCAACAAGTTTCAAACAAGCGACCACTTGAGGATGCTCAGGCTGACAGTGATGTCAATTTTTGTCATAAGAAGAAAGAAGTGTTTAGACCTCCTCAATTCGATGACCGTGCGCCATTTGAGAGAGATGCATGTACTTTATTTTCTCTCATGATTTCTTCTGCTTTTATGATTTTGGCTTTTGTTTCTAACATCTTTCTTTGTTGTCTTTAGGTTGGGCCTTCCCGTCATTTTGATTTGGCAACTGCAGATGTTTATTCATATACGGAGATGCTATTTATAGGCGGCCTACCTACAGATAGAGAGATCGGGGATCCGCCTGGTGTAGAGCTTGTTCCAAATCCGCCGAACTTCCCGAGTTTGCCATGTGTAGGTGGAGGTATGCAAGAACCTGTCATGCGTCTAACACCTTTGCCAACTAGCTCTGAGATCTCTTTGAGAGGGCCGAACCTTAGCGGTACTGAGCGACTCATCCGTCATATCAGTCTTGGTGCGGCAATGGAGATCAAGGGCCATATTGAAGCGAGGATTTCTAAGTGTCCACTGGAAGACCTTACGTTGCTCAATGAGGATTTGTTGAAGTTTGTTTCTGCGATTGACAACCTTAACGTTGATTCGTCATCCTTGAAGATCAAGATTGCCGAACTTATGGTTGCCTCGACTGAGTATTCTTCCTTGCGTGCTATTTCCTTGAAGAAGTTGAGTCCAGATGTTAGAGCTCATCAGCTAGCAACGATAAACTCGTCACTGGCCCAAGTCCGGTCTTTTCAGCAAGCTGTTTCAGGAAATTATCAAGTCACGGAGACTTCTTTAACTTCTGTCCAGGGGCGTCTAGATGCATTGGTAATCGAAGCATCGCAACTTGAAAGTGTTCTTGCGGAGCAGGGAACTGCACTTTCTCAGTACCAAGAGGAGATTTCGTGCCTAGAACGAGAGAAAGGCATGGCTATGGAGTTGCCCATCTTGTCTCCCATCGAGGTAGAGACTTTGAAGACTTTGGAAGGCTCGCTTGAAGAGCGCCTTCGTAGTTTTAAGGACATAGTTTTCAAGTAGTACCTTATGTTTTTTTTTTTTTTTTTTTTTTTTTTTTTTTAAAAATAAGGCTTTGGAGCCAACTTCTTCTTCTAGAGAAATAAAGCACTTATGTTCTTGAATTTGCTCTTCCATCTTCAAAGTGTTATATATATATTTTTTAGATGGTGTGACTGTACTTGAAGTTTTGATGTTTCAAGTTGCCTACGTACCCTTTGTTGAAGAGGGATCAAGTCATAACGTAGTTCAAATGAGTGATGAATTTAACAGTGATTTTGATGATGATTTACCGTACACAGTTTATGTTCTTGCGGGCCAGGAGCTTTGGTTCATGCAGTTTAAGCTCGTGCGAACAAAGAGCATGAGTTGTCGCCTTTCAGGGGTAGTAGCGCTTCAAGAATCTGCCATTGATAGGGCCGATCTTCAAGCTGTCTTCCACCATGATTAAGTAGGCGCCATTGGTGTAGACTTCTTGTATTACGTATGGTCCATCCCATTTTGACGTGAACTTGCTCTTTGTCTTGTGAGTTGTGATGATAGGCCTACGCAATGAAAGGACGAGATCTCCTATTTGAAAAGAACGAGGGAAAACTTTCTTGTTGAAGGCCTTGGAGAGTCGTGCTTGATAACACTCCAAGTGTTGCTGGGCTTCGAGTCTTTTCTCATCCAGGGCTTCCAACTCTTGAAGGCGCAACTTTGCATTCTCTTCGTCAGTCAAGCCTTCTTGTAGAGCCATCCTTAGCGAGGGGATTTGACTTTCGAGTGGTAGAACAGCTTCCACGCCATATACGAGAGAATATGGTGTAGCTTGGGTAGGCGTTCTATATGTCGTCCTGTATGCCCAAAGTGCTTCGCCTATTCTTTCATGCCAGTCTTTCTTTGTTCTGCCGATTACCTTCTTCAGGAGGTTGCACAATGTCTTGTTAAATGCTTCTGCAAGACCGTTGGCCGGAGCATGATACATGGAGGATTTGTGCTGCTTGAACTTGTATTTCTCGCAGAGCTCGTCCACGAGTCGGTTGGAGAACTGTTTTCCGTTGTCAGTGACAATGTAGCGAGGCACGCCATATCGGTGGATGATATGTTCCTTGATGAAACGGACGACAGTTTCCTTCTTGACTTCCTTCAGGGGTATGGCTTCAGCCCACTTGGAGAAGTAATCTGTTGCAGCTAGGATGTAAGCTTCTCTTGCAGATGACTTTGGCGCAATTGGTCCTACTACGTCTAATCCTCATGCATCGAATGGCCATGAAGTAGCTGTAGGGTGTAATGGTTCAGGCGGTTGATGTATGAAGTTGGCGTGAAATTGGCAGGCTTGGCACCTTTTGGCGTGTTCTAGGCAGTCATTTACCATGCTTGGCCAGTAGTAACCCATTCTTTTGAGCTGGAAATGAAGCTTCGGTCCGGACTGATGCGCTCCACATATTTCTAAGTGTGCTTCTTCCATGGCTTGATTGGCTTCTTCATCGCCTAAGCATCTCACAAGTACTCCTTCAAAAGATCGTCGGTAGAGTGTCCATTTGTAATAGAGGAAGCGATGCGCTCGTCGACGTACTTCAGAACGGTGTTTTGGATCATCTGGGAGTATTCCATGCTCCAAGTAGTTGATCAGCGGCTGTCTCCATTCTTCAACGTTGACCGGAAGTATGGAAATAACATTTGTATCACTTAGTACCATTTCAGTGACAGGCGGGATTACCCATCTTTGGCAGACTGGCACGTTTGTGGCTTCGTCTTCTCCTAACGTTATGCTCGAGGCTAGGTTGGCGAGAGCGTCTGCCATTTGATTCTCTTTTCTTGGCACGTGTTCTAGTGTTACGGCCTCAAATCTTTGTAGCAATTGCGTTGCCAGCAGGAAGTATGGGACGAGATCATCTTTCCTAACCTCATATTCAGTCAAGAGTTGATTGATTATGAGCTTTGAGTCGCCATATATCTCAAGGGCTATGATTTCCATGTTGATTGCCATTTGGAGCCCGATGATCAGTGCTTGGTACTCAGCGACGTTGTTGGAGCAAAATTCGCTTAGTTGGAATGAATAAGGTAGTATTGCCTTTGTGGCGACATGAATACTACTCCTGCCCCCGCTCCGTCTGCTCGTGCAGATCCGTCGAAGAACATCGTCCATGTCAGAAATATGTCGATGTAGAACACCTCTTCGTCAGGCAAGTCGTCTGAGATTTTCCAATCGGCTGGGATTGGATGGTCGGCAAGGAAGTCTGCTAGCGCTTGTCCCTTGATGGCTTTAGCTGGGACGTAGATGATCTCGTATTGATTGAGAAGCAATGCCCATTTAGCTAGTCGTCCTGTCAAAACTGGCTTGGACATGACATATTTGACCGGGTCAGCTTTAGCAACCAAGTGGATGGTGTAAGCATGCATGTAATGTCTGAGCTTTTGGATGGCAAACATCAAGGCAAGGCACATTTTTTCTATTGGGGAGTAGTTCAACTCAGTGCCGGTGAGCGTTCGACTAAGGTAGTAGAGCGCTCATTCTTTCTGGGATTCGTTTTCCTGTGCCAAGAGTGCTCCAACTGAACTTTCCTGAGCAGCGATGTACAATATGAGCGGTTTCCCTGGTACAGGTGCCCCCAGGACAGGTGGACTTGATAAATACTTCTTTATGCTTTCAAAAGCATTGTTGCATGCTTTGTCCCATACGAATGGAACATATTTCTTCATGAGTCGACTGAATGGTTGACAACGCCCTGCAAGGTTGGAGATGAAGCGTCTGATGAAGGCTAGCCATCCTTGTAGACTTTTCAACTCGTGCAAGTTTCTTGGCTCGGGCATGCTTTGAATGGCCTTGATCTTTGATTGGTCCACTTCAATGCCATGATGCTTGACAATGAAGCCGAGGAACTTTCCAGATGTGACGCCAAATGCATATTTTAACGGGTTCATCTTGAGGCTATATTTTCGCAACCTTTTGAACACTACTCGCAAATCCTTCAAGTGATCTGGTCTTTTCTTTGTCTTGACCACCACATCGTCTACATAGCATTCTACATTCTTGTGTAGCATGTCATTGAAGATCTTCTGCATTGGGCGTTGATATGTAGCTCCAGCATTCTTCAGGCCAAAGGGCATCACCTTGTAGCAGTAGATACCTTTTGGAGTGCGAAAGGCTGTTAGTTCCTCATCTTCAAGAGCCATACGAATTTGATTGTATCCAGAAGAGCCGTCCATGAATGATAGTGCCTCATGGCCAGTGGTCGCATCCACCATGATTTCAATGATTGGCAATGGGAAGTCATCCTTTGGGCAAACATCATTGAGGTCTCGGAAGTCTACGCAAACACGTATTTGTCCAGATTTCTTAAGAACTATGACGATGTTAGAGATCCACTTAGGGTATTGCACCTCTCGAATGAAGCCTGCTTCGATCAACTTGTCAATCTCAGCCTCGATTTGTGGGATGAGCTCGGATCGATAGCGTCTTTGAGTTTGCTTTATTGGTCGCGTTCCAGGCTTGACTGCAAGATGATACACAACAATGATAGGGTCGAGGCCGGGCATTTCCTTGTAGGTCCAAGCAAAGACGTCATTGTACTCTAATAGCAGCTGGTAATACTTCTCTATCTCGTCTGCACTTAGTAATGCACTTACGAAGATAGGCTTTGGTTCCTCACTTGTGCCTAAGTTGAGTTCTTTGAGATCGTCAACTGTGGCTTGCCCTCCATCTTCGAGTTGTGATGGTGCTGCAATGACATCTTCCTCGAGGATTTCATCTTCTTCACCTTCTTGGATTGTGATGTGGAAAACGTCTTGGGCCTCCTTTTCGGTGTTGACCTCTCGAGCTTGTTGGCATGAAGATTGTCCAGTGTGGATGATGGTGCGCCTTGTCACTTTCAGTGATCCAACTGTGTTAACCTCTAAAATTGCTTGGCGCTTCATTCTTGAAGGAATGGAACTTCGAATGTCATCCTTTTCTGCCAGACGATCGATCTTTTCTACTTCTGGTGTTGTCTTTCCCCTTTGGAAGGCTCTTTGGCTTCTCCAAGTTTTTCCATAACTGACTGTCGTGGAGGAAAGCTAGTTGTATCGTTTTGCTTCTTAGGTTTCAATAACCTTTTGAAAACAGAGCTTCGAGATACTGACGTGTTAAGCCTTTTGAAGACGGAAGTTCTGTTTTCACCGCCAATGAGTTTAGGTGCCGAAACTCTGGTCCTTGAACGATTCATTCTATCGAATACTGACGTCTGAGGGGCAGTTCAAGGCTCCTCTTTATCTTGTATAATGCTCACGCTGATGTGTTGAGCGCTAGCATTTTTTGCCTTGCTGGAGATCTTCACCGGTGCATTTGGTGTGAAGCCAAGTCCAACTTTGTTGTTGTTGACCCTGTAACCATGCTCCTCCAACTTCTTCTGAGTTTTAGTAAGATCACGTTCGTTGTCTTTGATGGTGTTCAAATCCTTCTTTCCCAAATTTGCAGAGGAGGTGAAGTTGTACCCAGCTTTCTACATGAGTTTGTAGGCGTTTGGATCAAAACCTTCTTTGGTCCTCTTGGTTGGGAGAAAGCTTGGTTCTACCCCATTTGGCAGGCCTTTTATGAAGCCTTGTGATGGCCTTGCAACCTTAATGTCGCTTAGCTGTGTCAGAGGCAAAACTGCATTTGTTTTGAGCAACTTTACATTATCCATGTGCCGCTGTGTATCGGCTTTGCTTGCTGCAGTTTCAAACGGGGATTGACCATTCTTTCTTCTCGACGTTGGGATGTATCGGAAAACGGGTATGTTTGGTCCATTTGAAGGCGTCATATTCCCTCTGGTTGTTGCAGGTTTAGCAAGCTCATCGTCGTTTTTGTTTGAAGATGGCATAGCTTCTTCTTCTTGCTTCTTGGGCACGGCTTGCCACTCCTGTTTTTTAGGTGTTGCTTTGCCCATGGATTTGATCTCTTTTGGAAGAGTTTCGGGCACCATGTCTTCATCCATGTAGAACTTGGCGTCTGCGAAATGTGATTCGGCTTCGGTGAATGGCTTGGTGTCGCCATAGATCACTTTTACTCCTTCTCGGTAAAATTTTAAGCATTGGTGAAGGATGGACGGTACTACTCCATTCGCATGGATCCAAGGCCTTCCTAAGAGCAAACTGTAGGAAGTTCTTGCATCAATCACATGGAATATTGTGCTTGACTTGAGTTCACCAATGGTCATCTCTACTCGGATCATGCCCATTGCTCTTTGTCCTCCTTGATTAAAACCTTGGATTAGTAGACGGCTTAGGGATAGTTCATCCACCTTGATGCCGATTGTGGTCATTGTTGACTTTGGCATGATATTTATGGCTGATCCGCCATCCACAAACATGCGGCTGACTTTGTGCTCCCTTACGTAACCAGAGATGAAGAGAGGTCGGTTGTGAGGCTTGGATCCTAGCAGCAAGTCTTCGTCGGTGAAGTGGATTACGTCCTCGGCGGCACAGCATGTGGCACATTCATGTGGTTGAAGCTTCAAGCTTTCGTTCTTGCTTTCTTGCACTTCATGGTCGTCGGAACTTGCCAAGACCGCTGCCAGTGCTTTTCGCATCTTTTTTGGCAACCGGAGCGCTTCCTCGATGCTAAAGTGTGTTGGCAGACCTTCTTCAGTTGTAGGAGTCTTTTCCCCCTCAGTGGTGACAGCTTTGCCTTTTGAGGGTTCTTCCATTTCTACTTCGACCATGTGACATGCAGTGATAGTGCACTGTTGGAAGAAGTCCTCCGGGAATTATTCGTGCAAGAAGACATGAATACGTGGCTCTTGCTCTATAGGTTCCCCAGCATATGTTGACTTAGCAGCTCTTATACTTCTTTTAGGCTTCCTATTGTTGCGACGACGATGCTTTCTCGCTTGCTCCCCCTTTGGCTTTATAGCTTGTGGTATTGGCTTCCTCGTCTTCTTATAGGTCACCAATGCCCACCCTTTTTCATCATCGATAGGTGCATCCTGGTCGTTTGCCCCCAATGATGGTTGTGCAGAAGGTGCTGTGTAGCTTGTGCATTGATAGGAATGGTCGGGTATTTCTTGAAGAGGCACGGGATCAAAGGACCCGAACACGATCGTAGTGGTATGCGTTGCGGCTGTGTCTTCTAGGTCGAGCTCAATCCGACCTTGCTGTGCCAACTTCATGATGAGTTCTTTTAGGATGAAACATTTGCCCACATGATGACCCACGATACGATGGTACTTGCAGTACTTGGGATCGTTGGTACGATTTATCTCTTCAGGGCGTTTGCATTCAGGCAACTCAATCACCTTTTTCTCCAGCAAGTCGTCCAGCATTGCATCCATGTCGGAGTCCGGAAAAGGGTATACCTTCTGCTCCAGTTCCCTCAAAGTGTTCTTGTACCTATCTTGGGTATGGGAAGGCTCACTTCTTTTTATCTCCTTTGCTTTGTTATTGAATGAGATTTTGACGGGTGCGGACGAGGTCTTGATAGGGATGGTTTTGGTGGTAAAAGCTTCCTTGGCGGGCTTTTTCCCATGATTGTCTGCTCTTGAAGTAAACACCTTATCCCTTTTGAAATCGGTGATTGGCTCCTTCTTTCCATGGTGGGCGATGCTCAGTTCCATGTCGTGGGCACGGGTGGCTAATTCTTCAAAAGTCTGTGGCTTGATACCTTGAAGGATGTATTGTAAACCCAATTGCATGCCCTGGATGCACATCTCGATTGAAGAAATCTCGGAGAGCCTGTCCTTACAGTCGAGGCTTAAATTACGCCATCGGTTGATGTAGTCCATGACTGGTTCTTCCCTCCATTGTTTCGTGCTCGTCAGCTCCAGCATGCTCACAGTGCGGCGAGTACTGTAGAAGCAGTTGAGGAATTCCCTTTCCAACTGTTCCCAGCTGTTGATGGACTCGGGCTCCAGGTCTGTGTACCACTCAAAGGCATTTCCTTTTAACGAGCGCACAAACTGCTTGGCGAGGTAATCTCCCTCCGTCCCTGCATTGTTGCAGGTTTCGACGAAATGTGCGACATGTTGCTTTGGGTTTCCCTTTCCGTCAAATTGCATAAACTTCGGCGGTTGATAGCCCTTCGACATCCTTAAGGCGTCGATCTTCCTGGAGTAAGGCTTCGAGTACAACGTGGAGGCATGAGAGCTTCCTTCATACTGTGCCTTGATGGTGTTGGTGATCATCTCTTGCAGCTGCTGGATAGAAAGAGATCCCATGAGTGCCGCTACTTGGTCTGGCTCCGGCTTCACATCGATTTTCTTCACCGGGGGCTCGTCTTCTTCGTCGTCTTCCTTCTTCAGATGATCAATCTTCGGGTTGGGTTTCTCGCCATCTTGCGCCTCTAGTCGGTTGACGAGTGCTGCAATTTGTAAGTCTTTTTCTTCCACAGTTCGGGTTAACCTTGCAATTGCTTCATTCATCTGAGCCAGCTGCTCATCGATTGAAGTTGCTCCGGTAGCCATAACTTGCATGGATGTGCTGTCGCTTGAGTCAGTATTGGAAAACAAAGACTCGGAGTACTTCTTCGGGCTTTCCTCCCTTGGTGCCCTTAGCGAGGCCAGGGTGATCACAGGTTCGTACCTCGGGTACTCTTGTTCCTTTGGTAGGGTTGATGTAGGGGTGGAAGAGGAGGCAACAAGAGCTCTTGCCTTGCTTCGAGTTACGATGCCTGAAATGGCGCCGCCTGCGGCAAGGATGCTCTTGTTCTTCGTGTTGGTTGTGGGAACAGCTTGAGCCTTCCTTGATGCCATTGATTTTGGAAGTGTGCTCGAATTTCTTGAACGGAGAAAGAGATGAGAGGTATAGATGGTCCCACTGGGCGTGCCAATTTGTGAACACGGAAATTTCCTGAAACGAAAGAGACAAGAACAACGTGCACAAAATAATATTTGTATTTGATGATTTTGGGTTACAATCTCTCTTAAATTTGATCCTCTGATTCAATCTCCGTAAGGTGTTGATTTGTGGATGTGCGATTGATCCAAAAGGCCGTTGGGCTTGATCTAAGGATGAACGTTCTTCAAGGGCCGTGGACTTGATCTTGAAGGTGGATTTGAGCAGATCTTCAAAGGGGCTTTTAGGCTTGATCTTTGAAGAACAGTGATGAACGGATCTCCAGGGGCTTTTGGGCTTTGATCTTGAAGAACGGTTGGACGTGTGGATTTGTTGATGTTGTTGATCCAAGGGGCCGTCGGGGCTTGATCTTAGAAGAACGATGAACGAAGAACGAAGAACACTTTCTTCAAGGGCCGTCGGGGCTTGATCTTGAATTTGGTGGAAGTTCTTCACGGGGCCGTCGGGGCTTGATCTTGAAGATGGATGATTATTGATCCAAGGGGCCGTCGGGGCTTGATCTTGGAAGAATGATGAATGAAGAACGAAGAACACTTTCTTCAAGGGCCGTCGGGGCTTGATCTTGAAGGAGGATGATTGTTGATCCAAGGGGCCGTCGGGGCTTGATCTTGGAAGAATGATGAACGAAGAACGAAGAACGAAGAACACTTTCTTCAAGGGCCGTCGGGGCTTGATCTTGAAGGTGGATGATTGTTGATCGAAAAGGGCTTTCTTGATCTTTCGGGAATTGCTTGAGAGCTTCGGAGTTTCAGAGCTTCAGAGCTTCAAGGTGTAATATGAATTCCTCCCCTCAAATGAATGAATTAGCCTTCTATTTATAGAAATTTCCAAGGCCTAATTTTGAATATAATATTCCAGATGAAATAAGTCGTTTCTGCCAGGTGTTGACACGTGTCCTGTTTGATGACTTTTCCAATTTATTTCGATTTTTTGTTTAGACACACGCTACGTGTAAAATTTATGTAATACATGAGCGTTGAAACTTTGATTTATCGGTCAACATTTATTTACCGAAATTTCGATGTCTACATTAATCTTTAGGTGGCTTGTTTTGGAGTTTTCAGTTATCTTTGCTTCTACTGTTTGGCACTTGTTTACAATTGAACTCACAATTTGATAACAAAAGTTAATGAATAAGTTTAATATGTCAACTGATTAATTGTTTTTCAAAGATGCAATGCAACCTAGTACTTAGCAGATGACATCAATATATTGCAGATGCATGTAAACATTCAAATTTGATGTTATCATTTGAGAAACAATCAAAGAACTAAGTTAACACCCATAAGCTTATTCCCTGTATTCCTCAAGAGGACCTAATTAACTTCTTAATTTTACTCAGTAAGCATAAACACTTTACAATTTATATACAACCTAAAACAATAGAGCAATATAAGAAACTGTAGAAAGCAAACATTAAATTTGCCATTACCCCAATCTTCTACTTGATCATATACCAAGTTATTGAAGCTGACATTTTTAATCTATAAGCTTAGAAATCATAAAAAAAACAAATGGTTGAGTTGATAGTAATCTCAAATAGCAATATCTAACAAAAATTTGACTATAAAAATGTATATCCTTCTCTCAATTAGTATCAATCTTCATCCTTAACAAAAAGTTTCAATTTTTCTTGCAAAAACACACATACCCCAGTGTTTAGTTTTCCAAAGATTATAACCAAATGGTGCAGCTACTAGTGTTGGTGCCCGAAGAGCTGAAAACTGAAATTCACCCACCAGAAATCCAAATAAACACAACCTTGCAAAGCAACTAAACTAATTTTAGCAATTTTACCTAAACATAAATAGAACAATTACACAAACCTTACTATCAAAGGTCTAATTTTTCAACTACATACAACAAACTCGGATCATTTCAGTGTGAATCAAAATCATAACTACCCAAGTCTAAAATAGAGAGTTTAAAGATCCTATTTGAAACTAATATCATGTATGCTTTTAGTTTCTAATCATAATGGAAATGACATGGAAAATTTATTCATTGAAACACTGCATGAACAACACAACAGTATCACACAAACTTTCTGTTCAGCAATCAAATTATGAAACCACCAAGATACTTAGTCTGAGGAGTTTTAGAACTAAAATTCTAGTGGGTAAAGGGTGATAACATTTTTGAGGTAAAATTAAAGATCAGTAAACATATATTAGTACAAAGAAAGATATACAACTAAACAAAGCATTGACATGCATTGACATGCATATTAAATCCCACTAGATTTCAACTGATTATTTCTAGTCTTCTTGTTTTTGTTTGTCCATGGTTCATCACTTCTGGCTTCCTATAGATTTAGGATCACTGGTTCATCTAGACTATCAACAAAGAGACTTCTGAAAATTTATCAAAAATAAACTCCCAGCACACCTAAGGCAGAGTCTAAGCCAAAACTTATGAGAACAAAAGTCTGGTATATTTGACATGAAATAACAACAAGGTAGCTTCGATGTCACATCATTTCTTTGGCAACACATTAGCCGAATTACCAAATGTTGGTCATGGTAAAAACTTTCATACCATGTTCTATATAGTTTTGAGCTATTTCCAAATTTCGGAAACTCTGAAAAGTATAGCTGAGCCAAGAATGACTAAATGAGTACAGATAAAGAGGTTTTGCAAATGGGTTTGGTCTAAGATATGCATATTTGAATAAGGTAAAAATATCAAGAAGAAATTTAGACTCGGTATATATAAGAGCTACAAGATTGTGTAATCAGATTCGGTATATATGAGAGCTAAAATATCAAGAAGAAATTTAGACTCAGTATATATCCAATCAAATTTTATGTAATCAGAAACTCACTCTTCAACTCCAGGTCATAAAGTCAAACTTTTTGACATCAGAAACTCTTCCATCGCAATTTTTTGTCAAAAACAAATTAATATTAGCTATTTTCATTCTACATATAGGAGAGCTAAAAGACTGTAATCATCCTAGTAAATTTGAAGCTCAACATGAGTTAATTACATGTTTAGATACAAGTGGGAAATAAAAGGATATTTATTAACCTCTCCCATACGTTAATGTATTTTACACTTTTACCTTGTATTGTAAGATAAAATAATAAGCTATGAAAGTAACAAGTGAAATGAGTTTGCAATTATCTCAAATAAGCAACTATTTCTTTTGTGTAAAAATGATAATTTTCAAAAGCTATCTAGCTTTGTTTTTGTTGCTGTTTGTATCAAACCAAATAAAAATATAATTTTCAAGCGAAAAATAATAAGGTTCAGTTGTTTTAAAATCAGCCCTGCTCACCTACCTTGGAAAAATATACAAACAGTTCTCTTAATATAGTGACTAACTGAAAGCATATTCCTCAACAGCCCTAGAATCATAAATGCTTCCTTATTTTTGTTCCTCAGTATACATAACCATATAATCAAAATATATTGATTGAAAGACTAACCCAGGATTATCAAACCCCAAACCATTAGTGTGGATTTTTGCAAATTGAAAATTGCAGGACACGTTGTTAGCATGTTCCAGATTCAGTAGTCTCGAAAAGTCAGTGCAAGATCTGTAATTTGGGTACTCAATATAACAAAATAAAAAATAATTGATGAAATAAAGATGCAGAGATGTACTTACACTGAGGAAATGGAGCAATCGGAGACCTGCGCTTCACATATTCAAATCTTCTCTTAGAATCAACATGCACTATACCCAAAGAATTACCCTAGAAGTAAACTACATATTCAGAAATAGAATAAAAGAAATCTGAAATCATAATTGCAGCTTTAAGCTTTAGAAATACCCATCTATATGAGGTTGTGGCTGGAAGCTGAGAGCAAGAAAGAAATACAAAATATAATCCCAGATCCCTTCATCAAAGCCTTCATCATATCCAGATCAACATAGCTTGATGAAGACAATCCCAAAAATTAAATAGCACGAAAGAAACTCAAACTTAAAAATTAATTTATACTTGAAGAAAAGAGTGGCAAGAGGGATCTTACTCTTAATTACAACCTATAAACTTACAGAAAACATCCGCCCAAACCCATTTAGCGGCGAAGTGGTGGATTGATGAGATTTTTTTGCCCCACCCCTACGACCCACGATATTTTTATTGATGTGCAACCTTGGATTGGTTCATAAAAAACCACCAAATCGGGAAAGGGAAGCGAGATGGACCGAATCTGGGATTGGTTCATCAAAAACCACTAGATAGAAAAGGGAAAGAGAGATGGATGAATCCGAGAAGGTCGAGAAAGGGGGTCGGAGAGAGAGACATAAGTGAGAGAGAGAGAGTCTGAAGGAGGCGGAGCGGAAGAAGAAAGTAGGGGAAGGATGATGGATAGATGAGAGAGAGACACAGAAAAAGAGAGAGAGAGAAAGAGTAAGACAAAGGGGGAAAAGGGACAGACGACAGAGGGACAGTAAGCGAAACTGTGGAAGAGAGATTGAAAGAGAGAGAAAATGTTGAGTAGGGTGAGGTGGTGGGGCCTTGATCAATAAAAAATAATATTAAAATGATTTTGTGTCCAGATTTTTTTAGTAAGACACATATACTTTTGCGATTATAAAAGTAGGACATGTACAATTGTGCGCTTAAGTCTTTGTATGGACACAAATATCCCTTTGTGTGTATTTTTTATCAAAAAATTGTCAGCCTAATGTGTTTGTGTCAATTTTCTTTTACATTGGGCACAATACATTGTGCTCTTTATTGAATGGACACTGTTCCATCGTATTGGTGTTCATAGAGACACAAACTCTTCATTTGTGTCCTTAGTTTTGTACCCAAAGGCCAGTTTTGTTGTAGTGCTCAATCTGACTCATTTAAAACTTTTTTTTTTTCAAATATATAATTTATTTTCATTTTGTCAATTATGTGCTTAAGGTAAACTAGCCTCTTGCCCAACTCAATTTGACTCATTTAAATTTAGCATAAATGTACTAGACATTGTAGATCTCAGTAGAACATACCCAAATACTCCACGAACACAATATATATGTACTATGAGTCAGGTTGATTTGGGCTAACACGTTGTACACACTTCTATATATTCTAAAATCAATTTCATACTTCTGTTTCCTCTTTCGTGGCTGCCTCTTTCGAGAGCTTTTAGGAAACAGTGCCACTAATGATTGATTTTAGACTGTATAGAAGTGTATACAATGTGTTAGCCCTGTTTCTGAGAGCCTATAAGAAGCAATGCTGCTAACAATTTTACTACAACGACACTGTTTCCATTTTTTATGTCACTCACGACAAGGCAGATAGCGTATTGAAACTTGATTCAAAATGAAACTCTAGCAAAGCTAAATATACAGCGTTAGCCGTCAATCTAAAGCTTACTCTTTGTTGGTACCATACTTGACCAATCCCGAAACTACTGAGCACTGGTCAACGTTATACCGTCAAGGACCCATAAGAGTTTCCCTCCAACCAGGAGGCCAATCATAGCACGACACATGTCAACATCAGAAACCAATCATAGCACGACACGTGTCAACATCTGAAGCCAATCACAACATGACACGTGTCAATGTCAGAATGAAACTAGAAACTCTCTTCTATAAATAAAGATCATTCTCTCACAATATTTCCTAATGTCATTTGTACTAAATCATTCACTAGTACTCACTAAAGGAGAGCTTGAACCTATGTACTTGTGTAAACCCTTCACAATTAATGAGAACTCTTCTACTCTGTGGACGTAGCCAATCTGGGTGAACCACGTACATCTTGTGTTTGCTTCCCTGTCCCTATCTATTTACTTACTTATCCACACTAGTGACCGGAGTAATCTAGCGAAGGTCACAAACTTAACACTTTTTGTTGTACCAAAGTTCTCACTGATTTTGTGCATCAACATTTGGCGCCGTTTGTGGGAACGACACTTATTCCCACTCTTTTCAGCTTTGCCAAACTGGTTTCCACCATTCGTACACTCTCTTTTGACCAGGCATCCCTCTCCAACATGGGGAGCGAAGGAAGCCACAGCACACAGAATGACACCTCTCATGCTCCTAGTGCGAAGCAACGAAAAAAGGAAGGAAAGAAGGTTGCTCTTCAAGCTAAAGTCGATGAGTTAGAAGCTCAGAACAACAAGATAGCAATGAAGAATGAGGTCCTCCAAGAGCAGTATGAGAAGCTATTTGAAATGCTCCACAAAACTAGGCGTACTCAAACACGCGAGCTCGTTGCCCCTGTGGACACCAAGCATCATTTAGGATCCCTCCAACACGGAAGGTCACCTTCCTTCGACATGGGTATCCCTGATGAATAGCGAGCTAATCATCAAAACATTGATCAACATGAGACTTCTCTCAACCCAAATGCTTCGACCCAAAGTAGAAGAAGTGGAGGAAGATACCTCCTTGCAGAAATGTTGGAAGGATCGAAGTCGTTTATTATGACTGCTGAGACTTCCTAAAGCAACGTCGAGAGAATCCCCTCCACATATGCTCGAAGATCAATGATCCAAGGGTTTCTGAAAGACTCGGTCCCATCTCACGACCCAGGCCAGCTGTCAATCTAGGGAAGGAACGACAGGTCTTAGAGGAACATGAAGGTACAGGAAACTCTAAGGTATTTTGACAAACTCGCCCTAGAAGTCAGTACGGCAAGTCCAAGAAAAAATCACACGCCCTTGCTCAAACTTTCCTACTTCCAAGAGGCGATGGAGACTTACAAAAGAACATTCCAGTGGTACATAACTCCACTCAGGACCCCTTTGTCCTACAGCTTTTTGAGGAAGTAAACAAGTTGAAGGCCGAACGTCAGGCCGAGATACCTGACTGAAACCAACTAAGGCCTGGCCCTCTCACAAGAAGGATCCTCGACACCCCCTTCAAGCGAAGACAAAAGAAAAGCTTGGTTTACAACTCTGTACTGGAAGGGAAGACCCAATCGAACACCTTAACCTCTTTGAGTCCACCATGGCATATCGAATGCATACCGACGAAGAGCGATATTTGCTCTTCCCCTCCACCCTTTCTGGTGAAGCCCTAAACTGGTATTGCCGTCTTTCACCTGAGACAGTAAACTCATTTAAGGAATTGAGAAAACTGTTTGTCTTTCAACACATCTTCCAAATCGATCATTTGGATTCTCAGATGACTTGTACATTATTCGCCAGAAGCCGGACGAGTCACTACGAGAGTATGCCAGTCGCTTCAGCCATGAGTATTCTCGCTGCGCTGAGGTAGATGACAAGACCACCCTCAAGGCCTTCACGGCAGGCCTACATGATTGTTTCTTCAAGTACATGATCAATGACAACACTTGGAAGACTTACTCTGAAGTGATGGCACAAGCTTATAACCACGCATCCGCCGAAGCAATGACATACCAAAGGAACCCACATATGGTTAACCCCTATCAACAAATGGGAAGTGGAGGTCAAGTTCTACCAAGTGAGGAGATATTGGCCATTCAGACACCCATTGCATCATCTCCTGCCTCATTTAGCTACTTACTAAGTCACCAAACGTATCTGTCTCTTAGTAAGAGGAATGATTTTTACTCTCAGCAAGCCCATTACAATAAGCGGGATAAAAGTTCGTATCAAGACAACCAAGGGTGAACATACCATCGACTATTATGACTATGGGGCCAAGCTTCACTTTTTCAAAATGGAGGACTAAGTACTGAAGGAAATGCTATTATAAGAAGGCATACACATTACAAATGTTTCGACTTTCAACCGCTTGAGATATTTTGTCACACAAGACATTCGGAAAATATTTAAAGAAGAGGGAATTCAGACAATTTCTTCTGAGTCTTTTGCGTTCCTAGCACTAGAACACTTGGTCTACGCTAACCTACCCTTATACTCCAACTCAGAGCTTCAACATGCGTACTTTGACACAAAGTATGTGATACTAAGTGTTACAACCAACATGGTTCACATATCAAAAGCATGGATCCCTTCAAGCATAGCAAAACATTCATAAACATCACTCATATCAATCAACATAAACATTATACATTCCAACACATTCATACATAAACATCATACATTCTGACACATTCATACATAAACATCATACATTCCAACACATCCATACATAAGCTAATTGTGCTTCGAAAGGGTTCAACATACTTTGTGTCTTCGACACTTGCTACAATGTGCCTCGACACCTTGCCCTTATTCTCACCAACTAGGTGAAGAAGGAACTCATCTTCATGCCACCAACCAGGTGATGAAATGTACAACCCGTACTCTCCTTCATGCCACCAACCAAGTGATGAAATGTACAACCCGTACTCTAATATCATTTGGCAACTAGCCACTCATGCCACCAACCAGGTGAAGAAGGAACTCATCTTCATGCCACCAACCAGGTGATGAAATGTACAACCTGTACTCTCCTTCATGCCACCAACCAGGTGATGAAATGTACAACCCGTACTCTAATATCATTTGGCAACTTGCCACTCATGCCACCAACCAGGTGAAGAAGGAACTCATCTTTATGCCACCAACCAGGTGATGAAATGTACAACTCGTACTCTCATTCATGCCACAAACCAGGTGATGAAATGTATAACCCATACTCTAATATCATTTGGCAACTTGCCATTCATGCCACCAACCAGGTGATGAAATGTATAACCCGTACTCTCCTTCATGCCACCAACTAGGTGATGAAATGTACAACCTGTACTCTAATATCATTTGGCAACTTGCCATTCATGCCACCAACCAGGTGATGAAATGTACAACTTGTACTCTCATTCATACCACTAACCAGGTGATGAAATGTACAACCCGTACTCTAATATCATTTGGCAACTTGTCATTCATGTCACCAACCAGGGGAAGAAGGAACTCATCCTCGTGCCACCAACCAGGTGATGAAATGTGATGAAATGTGATGAAGGAACTCACCTTTGTACCACCAACCAAGTGATAAAAGCAACTCACCATTCATTCTACCTACCAGAAGACGAGTGGTATAACTTGTACATGTGAACTCCTAGCATTCACAAATAATAAAAAACCCTCAAGCTTGACAACTCAACTAGGGGAGCACTTATGCCCAACAAGAGTTATAGTCACCAACAAAGTCTTATTGCAAGCCAACAACAACTTCAGTGCATGGCACACGAAGATCAAGCTATTCAGCCCTCTTGCATCTGCTTCAAACATTTTCCCTCTGTAACAATGCAAACACTACAACTAGTAGAAAGCTTCACACACTCTTGATCAAGATAGTGTGAAGCAAAACCAATTTATGGTGCCAACAAGAGCTTCATCAAAGGAGTTCAACCATAATTCTCAAAAGCTTCACACACTCTTGATCAAGACAATGTGAGGCAAAACCAATTTATGGTGCCAACAAGAGCTTCATCAATGGAGGGCAACCACAATTCTCAAAAGCTTCACACACTCTTAATCAAGACAGTGTGAAGCAAAACCAATTTATGGTGCCAACAAGAGCTTCATCAAATGAGTTCAACCACAATTCTTAAAAGCTTCACACACTTTTGATCAAGACAGTGTGAAGCAAAACCAATTTATGGTACCAACAAGAGCTTCATTAATGGAGGGCAACCGTAATTCTCAAAAGCTTCACACACTCTTGATCAAGACAGTGTGAAGCAAAACCAATTTACGGTGCCAACAAGAGCTTCATCAAAGGAGTTCAACCACAATTCTCAAAAGCTTCACACATTATTGATCAAGACATTGTGAAGCAAAACCAATATATGGTGCCAACAAGAGCTTCGTCAATGGAGGGCAACCACAATTCTCAAAAGCTTCACACACTCTTGATCAAGACAGTGTGAAGCAAAACCAATTTATGGTGCCAACAAAAGCTTCATCAAAGGAGTTCAACCATAATTCTCAAAAGCTTCACATGCTCTTGATCAAGACAATGTGAAGCAAAACCAATTTATGGTGCCAACAAAAGCTTCATCAATGGAGGGCAACTACAATTCTCAAACCTTCGAAGAAAATTCAAGACCGTTCGAAGCAAATTCAATTTATATGGTTCATCTAAACCTTCGACTACTACAAGGTATGGCTTGCATCACAATCTCTTACTCAACAATATGGAAGCAAAATTTGTATATGTTGTCTCTCCCACATTTTCAAACTTCTAGTTTCCCAAAAATGAAAAATAAATAAAAAAGAAAAAATAAAAAAGGGAAATTCAACAAAGCTTCATCAATGGAGGACAACTACAAATTCTCAAAAGCTTCACACTATCTTGATCAAGATAATGTGAAGCAAAATCAATTCGTGGTACCCAACAAAGCTTCACCACAAAAGCTTCACCAACAAAAGCTTCATCAATGGAGGACAACTACAAATTCTCAAAAGCTTCACACTATCTTGATCAAGATAGTGTGAAGCAAAATCAATTCATGGTTCCCAACAAAAGCTTCAACTCCAAAGCTTCACCAACAAAAGCTTCATTAATGGAAGACAACTAAAAATTCTCAAAAGCTTCACACTATCTTAATCAAGATAGTGTGAAGCAAAATCAATTCATGGTACCCAACAAAAGCTTCAACTCTAAAGCTTCACCTACAAAGCTTCAACTCCAAAGCTTCAACTCCAAAGCTTCACCTACAAAAGCTTCACCCTCAATAGCTTCACCTATAAAAGCTTCACCAACAAAAGCTTCACCCACCACAAAAGCTTCACTAACAAAAGCTTCACCCACAAAAGCTTCCCCCACCACAAAAGCTTCACCCACAAAAGCTTCACCCATAAAAGCTTCACCAACAAAAGCTTCACCCACCACATTCACCCACAAAAGCTTCACCTACAAAGCTTCAACACAAAACCTTCACCTACAAAAGCTTCACACTATCTTGATCAAGATAGTGTGAAGCAAAATCAATTCATGGTACCCAACAAAGCTTCAACCTCAAAGCTTCACCTACAAAGCTTCAACACCAAAGCTTCATCTACAAAGCTTTAATATATATATATATATATATAATTTTTTTTTCTTTTGGAAATTCGAAAATTCGAAAAAAAATTGCCTAGACCTCCTCTTCTTTGGGCCTAACAATTTTCATAACAAATATATATGAAGAAAGAGTTTTGGGCTACCACTTAGAAAGGAAATGCCTCATTCGTCAACTTCCTCAACCGGAGACTTGGGGGACTCCTACCATATGCTACTGCACTTTGATACTCAGAAGTCTCACGACCACTCAGTGACTTGGATTTTTCAAGTCTCCAAACGAGAAGGCTTCCTCACTCGGGAAATTAAGGGAGCACTACCTCAACCTACATGCTTCACTCATAAAGTTTCAACATACAAGCTTCAACAAAAGGAAAAATTCAAAGAACTTAGTGAAGAAGGCCTTGGTGTATTTAACACAATACGTTGAAATGAAGCACAGCTTGTTTATTGATATCTTTGATAAGTTACAAATATTTACATATACATGAATCAAAATAAACAAACAAGAGGGAGTCTTCACAAAGGTTACTCAGGAGAAGTCTCAGCAGTCAGCAGAGCTCTGGAAAGAAGAGGCACCATAGGATGATTATTCGGAGCCTCAGTACTAGGCAGAACCCCAGAAGGGGGAGGCACCGAAGGTTGATCATTTAGAGCTTCATTATGTGGTACAGCCCTAGAAGATGAAGGCAATAAATGCCTTTGGAACAAACCCACAAATCTCTGATGATCAAGTAAAATCTAACCATCAGATTCCTGCAGCTGGTCGAGCTTCATCTTCATGTTTGTAGCATAGTCATGTGCGAGCCTATGCAACTGTTTATTCTCATGCTTGAGCCCTCTGATCTTCTTTTGAGACTTATCACTTCAGCCGCCAATGATAAAACTTGGCGAGTTCGAGCAAATAGGCGTTGGGCCATATTAGACACAGAACCTGCACACTGAACATTGAGAGCCAAAGAATCCTTAACAGCCAACTCATCAGATCGTTTGGAAAGTAGTCTGTTATCTTTGGGAGCGAGAAGGTTCATGGCCACCATCGCAGCGGTCATATCATTCTTCATCACAGAGTCCCCAACGGTAAGAGGACCAGTAGAGGATAAGAAGGATGGGCGCCATATGTTGTCTTAAGAAGGCATGGCTACCTCTTCACCAAAGTTCAAGTCAAAACGACGATCGGATGGGCCAGACGTTCTCAGAAATGATGAAGGAGAAATGAGGTGCAATAAATCTCTGAAGTAGGGGGAAAATTCCTACAAGCAATAACTCTCTGAATATACTTCTTGCACACAATTGATGCCCTTATAAAAGAAAGGGCAACATGGCCGTTGGTTCAAAAATTGAAGATGCACCACTCTCCGAATTTCGAAGAGGCACTACTTTCCACATGCAACATCAGCTCCTCGGGTACCACAGATAACTTTGCCAAAGATCTCTGACAAAGTTTAGACACATAAAGTTTGAAGGTCCAGCTACCCTATTATTACCCACAAGGGTAAAGGAACAGCACCACTGCTTGATAACTAGAAAGTCCCAATGTGTGTCAACCTTTGTGCTCCGTGGCAAGGCAGACTGGCAAAAATGCCTAACCTTTACTCACATTCGAGAAAACACTCCCAACAAGATTGCTTGCTCAAAAATCGAAGAGGCACCGCCCTCCGAATCTTGAGAGTTAGACTTTCAATAGGATTACTTTCTCCAAAATCGAAGAGACACTGCTCTCCAAATCTCAGGAGTCAAACTCCCAACATGATTGCTTTCTCAAAAATCGAAAAAGCATCGTTCCCCGAATCTCAACAGCCAAACTCCCAACAAGATTACGTGCTCAAAAATTGAAAAGGTACCGCCCTCCGAATCTTGAAAGCCAGCCTCCCAACATGATTACTTTCTCAAAAATTGAATAGACACTGCTCTTCGAATCTCAAGAGTCAGACTCCCAACAAGATTGCCTTCTCAAAAATTAAAGAGGCACCGTTTTCTGAATCTCGAGAGCCAGATCCCCGACAGGATTGCTTGTTTGAAAACTGAAGAGGCACCGCTCTCCGAACTTCAAGAGCCAGATTTCCTCGAATAAAACTTGTCTGCAATCTTCACACGTAACATCAGCTTTCCAGATACCGCATACCACTTTTTCAAAGTGCTCTGAAAAAGTTAAAACACGTGAAACTTGCAGCTCCCACTACATTGCTATGACCAAGAAGGGTAAAGGAATAGCACTACTACTTGTTGTTAGGGAGACTCATATATATGTCGACCTTCATCCTCCACAGCCAGGCAGGCCTGCAAATAAAAAAAATACTCAATTGGTCTTCACATCCGAGAGGGCACTCTCAGCAGAGTCTCTCGAAATACTCAGCTTCTTTTCCTCCCGATAATACCTTTGCAAACAAGCCACACTAGAGCAAGAGTATCTCATATCATCAGGGTTAAAATCAAGAGTATCCTATATCATGCTTTTTCCCTGTCTTTTCCTTTAGCCTTGTTCTTACCTACAAGACAAGGAGAAAGAGAGCAATCAGTCAGCACTTAGAATTAAGCTTCCAGTCAGGAACTGACTGCCTGGAACCCATTGCCTGATTACTTACCTGGCATTGCTCTCGAGTACTCATCTTCAACATCTTATGCTTCCAAAGATGATACCACATTTGTCTGAGGAACAGATAGGGCAAGTGAGAAAGATACAAGGAAGCATGTGGAGACAAGCGTAACATAACACGTGCTGATACATCTACTACTTTGTCAAAAGCAAAAGTATCCCATATCATTAGGGTCGAACGTACTCTAGATTTGATGGACTTGTTTTGACCCTC
Organism: Malus sylvestris; assembly: GCF_916048215.2. Lineage (NCBI taxonomy): Eukaryota > Viridiplantae > Streptophyta > Magnoliopsida > Rosales > Rosaceae > Malus > Malus sylvestris. The sequence goes on from NC_062272.1 coordinate 19,557,733, forward strand.
AAATTCTTGAGTCGGCCTTATACTCTAGAGGAAACCAGAAAACCCTCCAACCCAGTTCAAGAGTAAGCATGTGGAAAGTTACTTCTTTAAAAGTAAAAGTATCTCATATCATCTCTTCTCCATTTGCTTCTCCTTATCCTTGTTGCTGCTTACGACACAAGGCGAAGGAGAACAATCAACCGGAAGCCAAAGTCGAACCTCCGATCTAGGTTGTTTGCTTGGAAGTTTGATTGCTTACCTTGTCTGTTACCTCCTTCGGCAAATCTCCTAACTCGGCGACTTGGGGGACTCCTACTATAGGGTTTGTATCGCACTTGACGAAGCCCGAAACTACAAGTAAGCTTCAAGTGAAATTGATACATTACCTTGTGCATCTTCATCGGTTAAAGATACCACCTCTGAATGGAGGAAAAGTACTTACAGAGAAGATGCCACATCTACATATGAGACAGATAAGGCAAGTGAAAATGATACCACACTTTGGTACTTAGAAGTTTCGTGATTACTTAATAGCTTGGATCTTGCAAGTCCCCAACCAAGGAGCTTCCCTCACTCGGGAACTTAGGGGAACACTGTTTGTACCATACTTAACCAATCCCGAAACTATTGAGCACCGGTCAACGTTATACCGTCAAGGACCCAGAAGAGTTTCCCTCCAACCAGGAGGCCAATCACAGCGCGACACGTGTCGACATCAAAAGCCAATCATAGTGCGACACGTGTCAACATTAGAAGCCAATCACAACATGACACGTGTCAATGTCAGAATGAAACTAGAAACTCTCTTCTATAAATAGAAATCATTCTCTCACAATATTTCCTAATGTCATTTGTACTAAATCATTCACTGGTACTCACTAAAGGAGAGCTTGAACCTATGTACTTGTGTAAACCCTTCACAATTAATGAGAACTCCTCTACTCCGTGGACATAGCCAATCTGGGTGAACCACGTACATCTTGTGTTTGCTTCCCTATCCCTATCCATTTACTTACTTATCCACACTAGTAACCAGAGCAATCTAGCAAAGGTCACAAACTTAACACTTTCTGTTGTACCAAAGTCCTCGCTGATTTTGTGCATCAACATTTGGCGCCGTCTGTGGGAAGCAATGCTGCTAACAATTTTACTACAACGACACCGTTTCCATTTTCGATGTCACTCACGACAAGGCAGATAGCGTATTGAAACTTGATTCGGAATGAAACTCTAGCAAAGCTAAACATGCAGCGTTAGCCGTCAATCTAAAGCTTACTCTTCATCAAAGCGAGCAACAGCAGATTGTGGCTCCTTTTAGTGGATGTTAGTCTTCACTTTCCCTAATAATATTTACTTCTTATAGTGGAGTCCAAATTACGAAATGAAGACAGTATGGCTTTCTGTTAGAACCCATATTTATCTCTTATGAGGATGAAGCTCCAAATGACGTACGACTTGCACTTTGGCTCTGCACGGGGGAAAATTTTAAAACCTTGAATGCACTTATATTGTGTTGCGAGATTCCTGGAAAAATTCCGTAGTGTTCTTTTTCTTTTCTGTTGTAGCTAGAATAAGCTACAAAAATAGAAACTTGCAGTTTCCAACCTGTAACTCATTATTTATTGTATAAATCTTTGCCAGCGAATTCTTTGAATTTATGGAGTAAAAAGGATTGGGGTGTTAGTACCCAAAAAAATACTACACAAAGAAAAAAAAAAAAAAAAAACTATAAAACTCTATCCAACTTGGTTAAATTCATGTCTGCAACTATAAGTCTATATTATTTTATTTTTATTGTTGTTTTTTTTTCCGGTTGTTTGCATTTTCTTTTATATCTTTTCATTCTCTCCTATATTCTTCTTTGATCTTGACACCAACATAATGTTATCTTCAGGAGTGAGTAAAATATCAAGCAATGGATGGAAGAATTTGAAATGAGTGTGGAGAGAAAAATATACCGTTGTATCGAACTTAAGTGGATTTGTAGTTAATTTATTTTTTATTGTGGCTTTTTTAGTAATTCGTAATCAGAATGGGAGAAATTGAATTAAGGAATAATTGAATTGATGAGGAGTTAGAATATGGTGGAATCGAAATCATATTCCTCTTGAAACTGTTTACTAAATTTTCTAGAATCACAGTAGGAATAGTACTGAACCATATAAGGTATTTATTAATTCACATGATTGGAATAAAAATCAATTGTGATTACTAAAATGTGCATACTTTAGTAATCTATTTTATATGCTAATTCTTATTTACTTTTTGTTTTTTTTTGGCAAAACTTTATTTATTTTACTTTAACTTTGTCGAAGCCGCTGTAGCCAAGGAAGATGGAGGTGTGTTTGGGAAGATGTTTAGGGAAGGATGGTTTGAGGATAGGGAAGGAGTGGGATAGGAGAGGGAGGTGTTTGTGGCGGAGGGGAAGGAAAAGGAGGTTCAGCTGGGCAGCAGAGGGGAAGAAGAGGGAAGGTTTAGCTGGACAGTGGTTGGTAGTGTTGTGTTAATGTAAAGGGCAAACTTGAAAATTTAGAAATGAGTGAGGGTATAATGAGGAGAAAATATTCATTTCAATTCTTCCAATAACCCGGAATTCAATTACCACCAAATTGTAAGGAATCCAATTCCTCCAAAATTTGCGTGGGTTTTACCAAATTTTTGATTTCTCAATATTTGATAAACACCAAAGTATTTTGTACTTAGAATTCAATTTTGATTTTCTTATTCCAATTACCCTTATGTAAACGTGCCATAAAAATAGCCACAATTTATGTTTCGTTTTCTTGTCAATAGCCACGCTCATCATGCAACTTTATTATTCTTAACTATCTATATCTATACTGATATGTTATGCCAGCAACCCAATTGGGGTCACAGGCTTCACAAAAAAAAAAATTAAAATAAAAGAACAAAAATGCCTCCTCCTAAACAAAAAAGTTCAAAAGAAGCCCAAAATAATGCAGGTGTAATTTTTTCATGAAAATAAAGTTATGGGGGGTTGTTCAACGAACGGGAAGCAAACAAAGTCTTCATACCAACATCGGAGGCTTCACAGCTATCCAGAAGATAGCTTTTTTTATGGGGGTGCTCACGCTTTACTAATATAATATCAAGGGTTCCTTTTTTTTTGTCATAATTTTTATTTTTTTTTAAATTAGTATCTCGCTATTACATGGAATATCCACAGGTTTCTTATAGCATGGTTTAATATTATTCATTTAGTCCAAATATTTGACTTTCTTTTTCTTGGTTGAATTTATAAGAGCTATGACCTATTATGTAAAGTTGCAATTGTTGTATCCAATCATCATACAATTAGTTGTTCATTAAATATTATTTTCTTTATTTTTAAACACGTTTAAAATATTTTAAGAAGCGCGTAGTGCCGATGATAGAAAAGGTCTTTCACACATGCATTGTATCGAATCATCATATAATCAGTTGTGTAACTTTTTTTTTTTTATAATTAGTATCTCACTATTATGTGGAATATCCACGAGTTTCTTCTAGCTTGGTCTAATATTATTCATTTAGTCCAAATATTTAACTTTCTTTTTCTTGGTTGAATTTATAAGATCTATGACTAATTATGAAAAGTTGCAATTGTTGTATCGAATCACCATACAATCAATTGTTTATTAAATATTATTTTCTCTATTTTTAAACATGTTCAAAACATCTTAAGTGACACGTAGCACCGGTGATAAAAAAGACTTTTTGCATGCTCATTGTATCGAATCATCATACAATCAGTTGTTTATTAAATATTACTTTCTCTATTTTTAAACATGTCCCTCGCCCAAATTTTACTTTAGAACTCCTACTAAATAGAAAAAAGAAAGTTTAAAAAACAAAAGAAACCTGTTACATCCCACATCGCCGAGGGGAGTGGATCCTCTAATCCTTATATGTATATTCCCATCTCTACCTAGCACGAGGCCTTTTGGGAGCTCACTAGCTTTGGGTTCCATCGAAACTCCGAAGTTAAGTGAGTTCGCTCGAGAGCAATCCCAGGATGGGTGACCCACTGTGAAGTTCTCGTGTGAGTTCCTAGAAACAAAACTGTGAGGGCGTGGTCGGGGCCCAAAACGGATTATATCGTGCTACGGTGGAGTCGAGCCCCGAATGTAATGGGGGCCCGGACAGGGATATGACAATTTGGTATCAAAGCCAATCCATGGCTGGAGGTGTGCCTATGAGGAAGTCGGGCCTTAAGAGGGGTGGATTGTTACATCCCACATCGCCAAGGGGAGTGAATCCTTTATGCCTTATATGTATATTCTCATCTCTACCTAGCACGAGGTCTTTTAGGAGCTCACTAGCTTCGAGTTCCATCAGAACTCCGAAGTTAAGTGAGTTCGCACAACAATCCCAAGATAGGTGACCCACTAGGAAGTTCTAGTGTGAGTTCTCATAAACAAAACTGTGAGGGCGTGGTCGGAGCCCAAAGCTGACAATATTGTGCTATGGCGGAGTCGAAAGTAAAGGTGTGACAAAACCTGATCGTGGAGGGACTTAAACTATAGAAAGTAAAGGTGTGAGTAACCTTTTTTAGATCAAGTTCTAAATTTTACTTTGGAAATCCTAATTGTTTATAGAAAATTCACTTTTTCGCTTTGCGATGCTTTGCAAAAATAGGTTTTTTTAGTAGATAGGAGACAAGAGTTGAACAAAAATCCTTCATTTGTGTATATTGTGGTCCTTTCAAATGTTGGAATAAAGTGTTTATCACAGTTAAAAGTAAAAATACTTCTCTCGGACCTCTTTGCTTTTTCATCCACTTACGGTTTTTAGCACATTTTGTTACTATCAAATAGGTATTGGTTTGATTGAGACCAGGCCTTTTGTGTCAATCAAAGTCATTGCTACTAGGTTAGCATAAGTATTTGTGTCAATCGAAGTTGTGGAGCCAAAAAAAATCAAGAGAGGACAAGTGAATTTTTGGGTTAAAAGGACAAAATTACCCTCGAGGCACACCTGAATTCCTACGCATGAGCAGTGGACAATCATCCCTCAATCAAGTCAAAAGTGCCCAAATAGGTATTTATTTATAACCTATTTCATTCATCCCTCATCATATCTTCTCCACAAGGTAACCCCTAAATCATTCTTTTTTTTATTATATTAATTATTCAATTAATTTGTAATTAAACACAAATCATGAACTTCACCCACAAAACCATCCAAGTAGGGGTGGGTTCAAAAAACCTAAAACCGAAAAATACCGAGCCGAACATCGAACCGAGACCGAAAAAATCGAATCGAACGAAAAAACCGAACTGAATTGAAAAAATCGAATCGAACCGAATTCTTGTAGTTTGGTTTCAGTTCCGATTTCAGTGGTCTAGAAACTGAACCGAACCGAATTAATTAAATTAATATTTTTTATTTAATTATCTGCTTTGGATATATATGTGTGTGTGTGTGTGTGTGTGTGTGTGTGTGTTGGAATGTGTAATGGACAATTAGTATATTATTAAAATAATTAAAATGTGGCTGATAAATATCAAGTTATCAACATCAAGCACATAGGTCTTGCTTTCTAAAGACAGAAAGCTGTCTCTCTCTCCCTCTCTTATTCTCTGTTATCTCTCTTTCTCTCTCTATAACCCAGAAATCGTGTGCTGACAAAAGTTGTATCAAGGCACCCAGAAACAATGTGCCTGCTTTACAGAACTCTACTTGTCTCTCTCTCTCTCTTGTCCTCTGTGTCGTCTCTCTCATATTATCTCTCTCTACAACCTAGAAGGCAGAAACCTTTCCTTCCACAAAATATATATTGTATCAAGCACCCACCTAAATCTTCCTTCCACAAAATATATATTGTAATTGCCGCCTTTGTCTCTTCCATGCTCTGTTTTCTTCCTCCCTTCCTTTAAATTAGACTTTCTCTCTCTTTTCTTGCACCTCTATAAACCTGCGGAGGTGAAGCATTCCTTCACTCCAAAGCTTGGTTGTAGACGGTTCCTTGAAAGCTCGAAGAAAAGCCGACGCGCTGCTTCGATTACAGAACAGGTGCTACTTCCAATCTCACCACCAGATATTTTGTCTTTCTCTTTCATAGCCATGGCATGGCAATTGATCAGCAATCACAGCAAGTTCTGCGCAACGCTTCTTCATCATCACAACATTCCTTCCAATTATTTCCAAACCTAGCTTCTTTAATCCCCACATCACCATCTTCGCCGCCCAATATCCAAATTTAAAAAAAAAACATGAAAAAAACCAAATCGGCCTGAAACCAAACCGAAATAAATTCAAACTGAAGAAAAATCAGACTGAACCAAACCGAATAGAAATTTTAGTTTGGTTTCCGGTTTTGGCCAAAAATCGAACTGAATAGAACCGAACCACCCCTACATCCAAGTGCCACCCAAGATGGCCGGCCACACCCCTATATAAACACCCTCATTTTCTCCAAAACCTAAGTTCTACTGTAATATCCTACATAGATCAACAGAGAATGGGTGATGTGCCTTATATGTACATACCCACCTCCTATAGCACGAGGCCTTTTTGGAACTCATTGGCTTCGAATTCCATCAGAACTCCGAAGTTATGTGAGTTCGGGCAAGAGCAATCTTAGGATGGCTGACCCACTCGGAAGTTCTCGTGTGAGTTCCCAGAAACAAAACCGTGAGGGCGTGGCTGAGGCCCAAAGTGGACAATATGGTGTTACGGCGAAGTCAAGTCTGGGATGTGACATCTACACTCTTGCTAATTTCTCTAAATTCTCCAAACACTTTTCCCTCAAAATTCTAACTTTGGCATCAGAGGTTTTTTGGCCAAAGCCCCCCCCCCCCACATTTATCGTGGGCGCGTGAGGCTCTTGGCCTTGACCTAAGGTGTTGTTTGTTTTGTAGGTGCAATTTTGTCTAAGAGCAAGAAGGAAGAAATTTGCATCCACAAAAGTCATTTCTACTAGGTTAGTAGATGTATTATATATATATATATATATATATATATATATATATATATATATATATATATATATATATATATATATAGCGACCTTTCTCTCTTGGTGCAATTCAAAATGCAATGAGTTGTTAGTGATGATGATCGCGTTTCTTTTATGTTTCTAATTTGATTCATAAAAAAAGAAAATAATGAATTAAAAAAAACATTGAAGTAATTCAAAAAATGCCTCACCCGTGTGCAGAAAGGCTAGTTTCTTATGATGAGAGAGCATAGACAGGGGGTACAGGCCTCCATATTCTATCTTAATTTTCTTGTAGAAAATGAGGTAAACCAAGATTTCTATGTCTTTGGCTGAGAGGACATGATTTTTGCCATTGGAAAAAAAATAACTATTAATTGTTGTTGGAACAATTTAAAAGACATTTTTGTCACAATATTTTTTTATTATTATCATGCTTTTAGTAATAGTTATTTCAGCAATAGTCGTGTTTATTCTGTGATTATCTTTTTTTCTATAAAGACAATAAACGCTGAGTAAAAGACTTAGGATATCCAATATATATGTATTTGTGTTATTTTTATTTTAATTGGGAAGTGATATTGGCATTCCAAAAATCTCATTCTACACTCCTCACAAGTGTATTTTTCTTTCCTAATATAGAAAGTTTGGAGCGTAAAATGAGATTTTTGGAGTGCTAATAACAATTCCCTTTTAATTTTGGCAAGAAAGTCAGTGAGATGATACTATTGTTTGGGTTCATATTTGAACCTTGGGCTACAAGTAGGTGGAAGCCCAAAGATGCCGATTAAAAGAAGACTTGCTCGAAGCCCAGCATCAAGCCCAGAGACAAGTTGGTGCCTTCCTATTAATGCATAGGTCATGTGCCTATTATTTAAAATGTCAAGTGATAGGGACTAACTCACAATTAGCCAAAAAGCATTTTTCATTCGTAACACAAGTAAAAAGCTGATGACTTACTACCCTCCAAGTGCTTTCGGGCAAGAGCAAAGTCACTACAGTCAGGCTAATCTGCCTATAAAAGGAGAAAGAGGCCCCAGAGACAAGGACACTCAACCAATTAAACAAAAAAACATACAAACTCTACTCTCAAGCCAGATTTGCATCCAAAAGTTTTAATTAGCCCAGATCACAGTCATTTTCAAGATATCTCCCTCACAAAAGCCATATTTTGTCTAGTTTAAAGCTCTGTTATCACCCCTAGTGGCGTAATATCAATTCCCTTGTGTAAACTTGTTTACCATCCATCCCTTTTTAGTGAGTAAACCTTGTAAACTTAAAAGAGAAGTGATTGCAAGAAGTTCAACCTTACCCGACAAGGTGAAATCTTGCTCAAAGCTCTTTGTTTGTTTTATAAGTTGATAGATCTACTTCTTAATGCCTTCTCCAGCATGTATTCAAGTCAATTATATCAGTTTTCCCATTATAAGAGTTTCATTTTCATTCGGATCTGGTTAGTTTAATGGATATGTTATCATTAAAATCAATCAAGAACCAAGTAAATGACTTAAGAGGATCTGGACTCCCTCCATTTGCAAGGCAAGAAAAAGAACTTAATGTGGACTTAACTCATCCATGACAATCCTTTGATAACAAGAAGTCCAAGTAACTTGGGGCGCAAGTAATCGACTAAACACAATCTTGTTCTACATCTGTTATACTGAGATAGTAGCACGCTTAGCACTTGGTTAGTTTTGATTGCGAGCCTCAAGGCCTACATCTAAGGCCCTACAAAAGCACATTTTAAAACAAACTCTATCCCTTTCTTGCAGCACATCAGCAGGTAAAAGCTCGACTGCATATCCAAAGTGCCAATCCCTTGGAGCTGTGCTGAAAGCCGAGGAGCCCTCTCCAAAGAAATCTTTGCCTGAACATAGTTTTGGCACGCTCGGTGGGATCACATTAGTCTTGTATGCCAAAAAGAAGAAGGAAGGATAAAACCTTCATGTGCAACACAAAGTACAGGCTACCCGAGTGTCTACCAAGATCAAACATGACAGATCGCCCAGAGAATGTTTCCTTCTTATAAGGACCAGCTATCCTGAGAAGCTCGACGTCATCTGTGAAGTCGGGGGGAATGGTAACCAATGAAGACTTGCAAGCCACCATGTTGCAAGTGTTAAAAAGTATGGAGAAGATTTCCCTGGAAACCAGGGGAGAAGTAAATAGACTTTGTTCTTTAATAGGGAGTTTGCAAAGAATACTAGATCTGGAGTACTCTACTCCAAAGAATGGTTATGTAAGGGGAGCAAGCCTTGAGAAAGAACCAGTTACTCCATTCTTTCCTTTGCTTAAGGAAAAGAATGGTAAAGATAAAAACAAGGAGGAATCTGGAGCTAGTCAGCCAGTGTTGGAGGAAATCCTAGAAACGGAGTTGCTTGACCCCCTTACTATTTTCACTTTATAGTAGAGGGCAGAGCGGGCAAGAAAGAATAAAGTATGTGATGCCTCAATTGATCAGGGAATCTAGTGGAAAAGACGGGCCTACCAAGGTAGATAAGCCTCCTCTTTATAGGCCCCTACCATTGGCCAGTAAGGGAGGGGATGCTAAGTGAAGGAAGTCCAAACCAAGAAAAGTGACTTTCTTGGGTAATGATCATAGCCTGAAATAGGAACCTCCTCATACTCTGCCTGATAATACAGTTCAGGGATAAATTGGCCGAGTTGAGGAGGATGGTGGCCTGGAATGCTCAGCCACAAGCTCGCCCGCTGTTTAGGATTACCTATCAGAAGCCCTATCCTAAGTACGTTGACGAGTAGAACCATTTTTCAGTCAACTTCAAGATGCCCGCATTCCCAACATTTAGTTGAGAATACGGCAATGTGTCTTCCAGATATCACATTTTCAAGTTTTCTAATCATTGTGTGGCATTTAAAGACAATCTCAACTACAAGTTGAGATTGTTTGGGAACTCCTTGGTGGGCTTAGCATCTTAGTGGTACTCTTGTTGCCTCATAATTCTATTACTGATTGGGGGTAAATGGAAATGGCCTTCCATAAGCTGTTTTACAAGGTCAAGCTTGAGATGACTATCAACTGTTTGGTTGAGGTCAAGCAGTATGAGCATGAATCCATTAAAGATTTCACGATGAGGTGCCAATTCCCTATAAATCATGCACATCTTATATCCATCGCTCAGAATGTGTTGAGATTGCCTTTGAGGAAGAAGTTTTATGACGTGCAATTCAATGAGTTGCAAGAGTTGGTGATTGCTGCCACCAAGTATGAGAAACTATTACTGGAACAACAAGTAAAACACTCATCTAAGGTGCCTTTTTTTTTATAAAAGCAAAGTTGTAATCCACTGATAGGATCATATTTATGCGCCTTAGTTTAGCTTGTTCTTGTGCATTTATAGTGTTTTTCCTTAGTAAAGTAGTCTTTTAAGCTAGTTTTATGTGTTTTCAGGTTCTAAGGGCAAAGTATGCAAAAGGATGCATTTTGGAGCCTTTTGGAGCAAAGTTGAGCTTGGAATGAATGTCATATGCTTGGAGCCAAAAGGATGGACGAAATTGAAGATTTGAAGATGATGTTTCCTACTTGAACAAGGTTTCCTAGTCGAAGTAGGAAAGCGCCTAAGTGAAGATGGAATCCTAGTTGAATTAGGATTCCTAGTCAAAATGGGTTTCCTAGTTGAATTGGGATTCCTAGAAGATGAAGATTCCTACTCAAACAAGGTTTCCTACTTGAAGTAGGAAAGTTAAATCCAAATGGCATCAAGTTTCAGCAACAAAGAAGTTTTCCAAGTCCAAGAAGGAAAAGGAATCCAAGATGAAGAAGGAGAAGAATTCCAAGTCAATGGAGGATTTTCACATGTTTTCCTAATGCTAGAAGGACTCCTAAGTGTTGTAGAACACAAATGAGAAGTTTCTAGAGTGTTCTCCTCCTTGCCATGAGTTTCCTACATTTCCTATCAGTTTTGGGGCTTTCTAGAAGCCCTATCCCTAATCCCTACATTGGTGCCGCACCCTAGCTTCTAGAAATCTGATTTCCTTGCCTTGCAAGGCTTTCTAGAAGCCTTATCCACCTTATCCCTATCCAGCCGCACCTAGGAGCCTTTTTCCTTGCAAAATCTGATTGTTTAGACCTATTTCCTTGTGGATTTGGGTTATCCAAGTCCATATCTGATTACCCTAGGGTTTTAAGTGCCTATATATACTCCTATTAACCCCTAAATCAGATCATCATTCACCACAATTCACAATTCACTCCAGATATTCGTCCAAACTCTCTCCACATCTTTACCGCACCATTCCCTTCCCCTAAACACTACTACATCCCTCCATAACCATGCATCCATACACCTAAGGTCCTAAACCTGTCCCTAGACCCTTGCCGCACCAAGGAGGAGGAGAAGGAAGCTCGGAAGTTCATGCAATTCAAGTTCGCGTCGCTGGAATTTCTAGGTGTTTCTTTTCCTTTGATTTCAATGTTTAAATTCAATTCTCTTTGTTTTGTGCGTATGAGGAACTAAACCTCCCCTTGGCTAGGGGGGATTCGAAATACATGTTTATGCTTGCGTTATGATTTGATTACTTCTAATTGCGTTTCATAAGTTGTGAATTCAATTTACTTATCTATGTGAATTACATTGATTTGTGTGTGTTGGTTGAGAGTGCACACTTAATTATCATGCATGAATTGAATGCTAGGATATAAGGAAATTTCACCTAATCGTTATGGAATTATATTCACAAGTAGTAAAAGTTGATGATCTCAATCGCGTTAAGTAAATTCTTGGCATAAGTTTCATGCAATCATAGTAACAAGTGCTTCGTCAATGCTTATGGTTTTCATAGAACTTAATGATTCTTGCTTGTATCTCTATTATGCAATCATGTAGGGGACTTGTGGGGAATGTTTGGGTTGTCGTATGCAATCATCCAATTCAATAACGTTAGGAAAATCTGAGGGTTAATTTAAGCGGACCTAATTAACTTGGGGCATTGAGAATTCATGGTTTATTGAAAAGCAATTGGAAATCGTTTTGTATGCAAGTATAACATGTGTGGAGATGAACCCCTTAGCTAGCCTTCCATTCACCCATTTAAATCGAATTCGTTTTTACAATCTGTTTTAATTTACAAAGTTTGTTTTGTTTTAAATTCGTCCAAAACCAATCCCCCTTTGTTTTAAAGTGTCAAATTAGTTAGTAAGTGTTTTACTTTGTGTTTTTAAGTGTTTTGATTCAAGTTAAAACCCAAATTCGTCTAATTTGGTGCTTAGTGTCCAAAACTGCCCAGATTGTGTTTTTAAGGCAGTTTTGAGTGTTTTGGTGCTGTTTTGAGTCTTTTGGTTTGTTTTGGTGTTTTAAAGTTTAGTTTTGCATTCTTTGAGTCTAGTTTAGTGTTTTAAACTTGTTTTTACATATTTGAGTCAGTTTTCAAGTGATTTTGCAATCCCTCCTAATCCCCGGTTTAGAACGATCCCTACTTACATATTTTGCTACAATTGATAAAAAGAGGGTTAATTTGAGTTTCAACATAATTTTCACATCAAATTTTGGCGCCGTTGCCGGGGATTAGCAACTTTGCTAATCCCTTGGATTGTTATTTTCGTTTTTCTTATTAGATCAGATTCTTATGTTATTTTGTTTCTTGTTTTAGGTACTTGTTTATGACTCGGAGTTCTAATCCGGTTCAAGAACATATTTTAGACTTTGACGACGATTTTGAGCGTGAGTTGAGACGAAAGAGGAAGAACCCGGAACCTAGTGAATCAAGTGCAAGTTCCGAGTCCGTTTCTGAAGTTGAAGAGGAAGTGGAAGACATGGCAGCGGACAACCGAACGATCAAGGAGCTTTCCGCTTCGAGATTGGATAATGCCGCACCTCTATGTATCTAGTACCCTAGGGCGGCTCAGGACAAAACTGCCGAGTTCGAATTGAAGTCAAGCTTGTTACATCACATTCCGAAGTACCATGGGCTGTCCATGGAAGATCCAAACAAGCACTTGAAGGAGTTTGAAGTCGTTTGCTCAAGCATGACTCCGGTAAACGTGGACGGGAGTATATTGAAGATGAAGGCTTTCCCCTTTTCTCTTATGGAAAAGGCGAAAGATTGGTTATATGAATTAGCTCCCGGAACAGTCACATCTTGGGAGAGCATGAAACGGGCTTTCTTAGAGAAGTTTTTTCCAACCTCTCGAGTCATTCTCCTACGAAAAAGGATAAGTGGAATTCAACAAGAAGAAGGTGAGTCTTTTCCTACATACTATGAACGTTTTAAATCTCTTGTTGCTTCTTGTCCACAGCATCAAATGAAAGAGGAGCTTCTTCTGCAATACTTCTACGAGGGACTTCTACCAATCGAACGACAAATGCTAGATGCCTCGGCGGGAGTAGCATTGGTGGACAAGACCCCCACGGCAGCAAAGACTTTGATTGCCAATCGAGCGTTGAACGCTCAACAATACGAAGGTGTTGGACAAAGAGGCACCACACGGCAACACCAAGTGAATGAGGTAAGTGCCATAACCGAACTTCAAAATCAAATGGCTAACCTTACTACTTTGCTTTCTCAGGTTGTGGAAGGGCCAAAAGTTCAAAATGTAAGTGCGTGTGGCGTATGTTCCATGCAAGGACACCCTACGGACAAATGCCCACAACTGATTGAGAACGGAGGGTGGGAGACCCTCAATGCCGTGGGTTTTGGGCAGCAATACCAACAAAGAAATGATCCCTTTTCTAACACCTACAATCCCGGTTGGCGTGATCATCCAAATTTCAAATGGCGAGAATCCCAACAAGGCCAACAACAAAGCACATTTAGGCAACAACCCCCGGGTTTCTATCAAAAGCCATTTGCACCAACTCAACCCCAAGCACAACCCACCCAAAAATCAGGTTCGTCTATTGATAATGATCAAATTTTTAATTTACTAACTTCTATGGCGCAGGGAATGCAAAATAGGGACAAAAAGGTGGACGAGTTGGAGAAACAAGTAGGGCAAATTGCCGAGTTCATGGGGCAGTTTCGAGAGCAAGGAAGATTGCCTAGCTCAACCATTGCAAATCCGAAAGGAGGCTTTGAATCCGCCAAGGCAATCATGTTAAGAAGTGGGAAACAAGTAGGAACAACCCCACCACCATCCAAATCAGCCCCAAACAAGGTGGAGGAAGTGATAATTGAAGAGGAGGAACAAGGGTTAGCCACGGCAAGGAAAGATGTTCCTTTGCCGCAAGTCTCCATGGCTCCTAAGCCATCCAATCTGCCAAATAAAGGTACAATTGTGTCCAATTCCATTCCTACTAATGATTTTCCTTTGAATGTCCCATTTCCTAGTAGGTTCAAGCAAACAAAGAAAGAAGAAGCTGAAAAGGACATTCTAGAGACGTTCCGGAAAGTGCAAGTCAATATACCTCTCCTTGACGCAATTAAGCAAGTACCTAGGTACGCCAAGTTTTTGAAGGAACTATGTACAACAAGAAAGAGAATTTCAAACAAAGAGGTTGTCCAGGTAAGTGAGAATGTTTCCGCTGTTTTGCAAAGAAAATTACCTCCTAAATGCAAAGATCCGGGAAGTTTTACAATTCCATGTGTTATAGGCAATACTAAATTTGAACATGCTATGTTAGATCTAGGAGCTTCATTTAATGTCATGCCATACTCAATATATGCATCCATGAACTTAGGAGAGCTTAAAAACGATGGTGTTATAATTCAATTAGCCGATCGTTCTAATGCATATCCGAAAGGAGTTTTGGAAGATGTGTTGGTGCATGTGGATAACTTGATATTTCCAGCGGATTTCTACGTTTTAGAGATGGAGGACTCACCAAATGTCACCCCATTGCCGATTCTACTTGGGAGGCCTTTCATGAAAACAGCACGCACCAAGATCGATGTGTTCAAAGGGACGTTGACAATGGAATTTGATGGGGAGATTATTAACTTTAACATTTCTGAAGCTATGAAATTTCCTAAAGATGATCATTCTTGTTTTTCTATTGATATATTGGATGAATTGGCGCAGGATTATCTTGATATGTTGGAGGACGATCCACTCAAAACGACAATTGCACAAGGACTTGGCACAGAACCCAACATGGCCGTACCAAAGGATGAACATGCCGAGCTTGTGGCTGCCTTGGAATCATTGCCAAAACATCATGGTAAGCTTTCTAACCCAATTCCAATTCCCGTTTCCACTAATACGTTGTTACCTTCTGTGATTCAGGCCCTCGTTCTTGAGCTTAAACCGTTGCCGGACCATTTAAAGTATGCATTCTTGGGAGAGGAAGAGACGTTGCCCATCATTGTCTCTTCATCACTCACGGCATTAGAGGAAGAAAAGTTGATTCGGGTGTTGAAAGAGCACAAAACAGCCATCGGATGGACATTGGCCGATATTAAGGGAATTAGCCCTACAACATGCATGCATCGCATATTTCTAGAGGAGGGGGCTAAACCAACTCGAGAGGCTCAACGCCGGCTCAACCCTCCGATGATGGAAGTCGTGAAAAAAGAGATTATAAAGCTTCTCGACTGTGGAGTGATCTATCCAATCTCGGATAGCCGTTGGGTCTCACCGGTTCAAGTTGTCCCAAAGAAGTCCGGAGTCACTGTGGTGAAGAATGCCGAGGATGAGCTTGTGCCAACCCGTATTCAAACAGGTTGGAGAGTATGCATTGACTATAGGAAGCTCAACAACACCACAAGGAATGACCACTTTCCACTACCATTCATCGATCAAATGCTAGAAAGGTTAGCCGGTCATTCTTTTTATTGTTTTCTTGACGGTTATTTGGGATATAATCAAATTGTCATAGCTCCGGAAGACCAAGAAAAGACCACCTTCACGTGCCCATTTGGTACTTTTGCTTACCGCCGCATGCCATTCGGTTTATGCAATGCACCGGCCACGTTCCAAAGATGCATGGTAAGTATCTTTTCCGATTTTATTGAGAAGATTATTGAGGTATTCATGGATGATTTTAGTGTCTTTGGCGATTCGTTTGATGGTTGCTTGGCAAATCTCACATTAATCTTAAAACGATGCATGGAAACTAACCTTGTTTTAAATTGGGAAAAGTGTCACTTTATGGTAAAACAAGGCATAGTTTTAGGGCATATTGTTTCTGCAAGGGGAATTGAGGTTGATAAATCGAAAATAGATCTTGTACGCTACTTACCCTCTCCGACTTCGGTTAGAGAGGTTCGTTCGTTTTTGCGACATGCAGGATTTTATAGGCGATTCATCAAGGACTTTTCAAAGATTTCCACACCCCTATGCCGACTTCTCCAAAAGGATGTGACCTTCGACTTCAACGAGGAATGTGAAAAGGCGTTCAAACACCTCAAAAAGATGCTAAC
The DNA here is from genome assembly GCF_916048215.2 of Malus sylvestris. NCBI lineage: Eukaryota > Viridiplantae > Streptophyta > Magnoliopsida > Rosales > Rosaceae > Malus > Malus sylvestris. Next base: position 19,573,967 of record NC_062272.1, read on the forward strand.
TTCGGCCCCCATCATTCGGCCACCAGATTGGAGCATTCCCTTCGAGCTTATGTGCGATGCATCCGATTATGCTCTAGGCGCTGTTTTGGGACAAAGGAAGGACAAACAGCCACACGTCATATATTATGCCTCTCGGACCTTGAACGATGCTCAATTGAACTACTCCACAACGGAAAAAGAACTCCTTGCCGTTGTTTTTGCTTTAGATAAGTTTCGTTCTTATTTACTTGGTACTAAAGTAATAATTTACACTGATCATGCAGCGTTGAAGTACTTGCTCACGAAGAAGGAGGCTAAACCAAGGCTTATTCGATGGATGCTTCTTCTCCAAGAGTTCGATATCGAAATCCGAGACAAGAAAGGAAGTGAGAACGTTGTGGCTGATCACTTGAGCCGTTTGGTGCATGAAGAAGATGTCATACCTATTCCAGAGACATTCCCGGATAAGCAATTGATGTCCCTACAGGTTAGTGAGCCTTGGTATGCCGATTTAGTGAACTTTTTAGTGTCAAAACGTTTTCCAAGTGAGTTCACTAGGCACCAACGTGATAAACTTAGGCATGATGCACGGTTTTTTGTGTGGGATGATCCGTACTTATGGAAATTTTGCCCCGATCAGATTATACGTCGTTGTGTGCATGATTCTGAATGTCATTCAATTTTGAGTTTTTGTCACACATATGCATGTGGAGGGCACTTTGGCACACAACGCACAGCCCTCAAGGTGTTACAATGTGGATTCTATTGGCCTAGCATTTTTAAAGATGCTAAAACTTTTTGCTTAACGTGTGATAAATGCCAACGAATGGGTGGTATTAGTGCAAAGGACCAAATGCAGCAGGTTTCTATACTAAATGTTGAAATTTTTGATGTTTGGGGTATTGATTTTATGGGTCCCTTCCCTTCATCGTATGGTTTCATGTATATTTTGCTTGCGGTTGATTATGTGTCGAAATGGGTGGAAGCCAAGGCCACCCGGACTAATGATTCTAAAGTGGTTGCAGATTTTATTAGAACTAACATTTTTGCAAGGTTTGGAATGCCACGAGTGATCATTAGTGATGGAGGGTCACATTTTTGCAATCGGACCATTGAAGCGTTATTGAGGAAATACAGTGTCACCCATAAGGTTTCTACACCTTACCATCCTCAAACAAATGGCCAAGCCGAGGTTTCCAACCGAGAGATCAAGCAAATACTTGAGAAGACCGTTGGGCCAACACGGAAGGATTGGAGCTTACGGTTAGATGATGCACTTTGGGCGTATCGTACGGCGTACAAAACCCCCATTGGGATGTCCCCCTTCCGACTTGTCTATGGCAAGGCGTGCCATCTTCCCGTTGAATTGGAGCACAAAGCACTTTGGGCCATCAAGAAGTTTAACATGAACCTCGATGAAGCGGGAAGTCAAAGGAGATTGCAATTGAATGAGCTTGATGAGATACGGCACGAGGCATACGATAATGCAAGCATTTACAAGCAAAAGACCAAAGCTTTCCATGACAACATGATCCGTGGGAAATCATTCTCAATTGGGCAGAAAGTGCTATTGTTCAATTCCCGTTTACGTTTGTTTCCCGGTAAGTTACGTTCTAAGTGGATTGGACCGTTTGTTATTACTAATGTTTTTGTTCATGGTGCAGTCCAAATCCAAAGCTTGAAAACGGGACAAGAATTCAAGGTGAACGGGCATCGTTTGAAGCCCTATTATGACACCTTTGTGGAGCATGCCGTGGATGACATACCCTTGGATGCCGTGGGCCCTAGTAAGGAGTGAATGAGGTCTTCGTCCGGCTGTACGACGTTAAAGCAAGCGCTACTTGGGAGGCAACCCATGCATTCAACAAAGGAGGACATAGAGAGCACTCCAATTCCAGATTTGCGTTCCTAAACTCTTCTCTTTGTTGTTAAATTCGTTTCTGCTATGTTAGGTTGTTTAGAGGTTGTTTTGTTTGTTTGTTTGTTATTTGTGTGAGTCTATGCTTGAAACATTGAGGACAATGTTTGATTTAAGTGTGGGGGGGTAACCAAAGTGTTTTGATGCAAATTCGTAGGGTTTATCACTCATAATTTCAAATGTTGTTTCTTGCTGTTTTTAAGCCTTTTTAAGTTGTTTTGGTGTGTTTTAATGTGTTTTGAGTCAAAAATCCAAAAATCCCATAAAAATTTGAAAATTTTGTTTTAAAAAAACCCAAAAAGAGTCGTTTTTGTGTGTTTGTTTGTGTCTTAGGATACCTTCCAACACAATGATGAGGATTCGGTTTGTAATTGCATGACGGTTAAAGAGAGTTATAAACATGGATAAAAGTTTGATTCACTCTTTGGTTTATGCTTGGTTGTGGTTATAACTTATGAATTCACATGTAATCATAAAGAAAAAATCCGTTTTTGTAACATGCTTGAAGGAAGTAACTCAACCTAACGCTACAACCTTGTGAGACTTGAGCCTAAACGTTTATTTGGAGAGTTAAAATCTGTGCATTCTTTGTTTTCTAAAGTCGTTGCATGATCTCATTATTCTTTGCTTGGTTGCTACTTAGAAGGCGTTTCATCACTTAGAACCAAACACTAGAACTCATGCCCATTTCATTCAAAACATGTCATTGATTTGCATAACACATATTCAAGATTAAGTTGTGTAGTGTCCACCATAGCCTAGAAGCCGTATATCCCTATTCCATAATGTTTTGTAGGTGTTAACCCCGTTGAGCCTCGTTTAGCCTATTTCCCTTGTCAACCGCATTATCCTCACCTAGCCTAGATTAGGACCATCCACACCCTTGTTCTTAAAACGTAGTAAAGCATAACGTAAGAAGAATTCCTTTTGATCAATGTGTGCGGGAAACAAGTGTGGGGGAAGGATTAGTGATATAGGGATGTGCCAAAGTCTTGAATGAGGCACGGCAAAGAAGAGGAAAAATGAGAAAAGAAAGAAAAAAAATCGTGAAAAATAGAAAGAAAAAAGAAAAGTGTGAAAAACATGCAAAATAGTTGATGAGCATGTGAAAAAGAGTTCCAAAGTGTTGTTTGTTGAAGAAAGGGTCCAAAGAGTTGCATTCGGCCCTAATTGATTGTTTGAGTCTTCCCTTCTGTTTTGAATTTGATTTCGGCATGCTAAAGTGAATTCTAAGTTTCGATTTCCATACTTTGCTTACTATTGTTTTAAAGAACGTTTGTTTTCCATATCCGTTTTTGTTAGCCAATACCTTAAGCCCCGTTACAACCCTTGACTTTAATCTTGAGTGTTGTGTATTTCAATTTGTGGAGTTTGAAATTGGTATGAGCATATGGTGTCATTGGTTCTCGCATCTAAGTAGTAGCATTCCATTCATGAGATCATATTTATAAACATGTTATTAACTCCGGAAATTGCTTTCTTTGTTATACATATATGTGAGCATTCGTTTTTATTTTTACATCAATCTTCTCACATATAACTAGTGTAGGGTGTGTAGTTAGAAAATCTGAGTGAAAATAGAGTGCATATCTAGTAAGGAATTGAGGGATTCTCTAAGGCATGTTACTACATTCAAAACATTGTTTTAATTGGTTAAATGTGAACTAGTAAGTAGTGACTATGATTAAGTATGGGCTTAAGTGTAAAGATGGTTAAAATCTGTGGGAATGATGATTTTTAACATGTCATGTGCATTGGAAATCCCTGAGGCGATTGTTGGAAGGTTTAGGTTGTTTTACTTGTTTTATTTCGTTTTGTTCTTTTGTTTCGTTTTGTTTTTGCTCGAGGACTAGCAAAAGCTAAGTGTGGGGGAATTTGATAGGAGCATATTTATGCGCCTTAGTTTAGCTTGTTCTTGTGCATTTATAGTGTTTTTCCTTAGTAAAGTAGTCTTTTAAGCTAGTTTTATGTGTTTTCAGGTTCTAAGGGCAAAGTATGCAAAAGGATGCATTTTGGAGCCTTTTGGAGCAAAGTTGAGCTTGGAATGAATGTCATATGCTTGGAGCCAAAAGGATGGACGAAATTGAAGATTTGAAGATGATGTTTCCTACTTGAACAAGGTTTCCTAGTCGAAGTAGGAAAGCGCCTAAGTGAAGATGGAATCCTAGTTGAATTAGGATTCCTAGTCAAAATGGGTTTCCTAGTTGAATTGGGATTCCTAGAAGATGAAGATTCCTACTCAAACAAGGTTTCCTACTTGAAGTAGGAAAGTTAAATCCAAATGGCATCAAGTTTCAGCAACAAAGAAGTTTTCCAAGTCCAAGAAGGAAAAGGAATCCAAGATGAAGAAGGAGAAGAATTCCAAGTCAAGGGAGGATTTTCACATGTTTTCCTAATGCTAGAAGGACTCCTAAGTGTTGTAGAACACAAATGAGAAGTTTCTAGAGTGTTCTCCTCCTTGCCGTGAGTTTCCTACATTTCCTATCAGTTTTGGGGCTTTCTAGAAGCCCTATCCCTAATCCCTACATTGGTGCCGCACCCTAGCTTCTAGAAATCTGATTTCCTTGCCTTGCAAGGCTTTCTAGAAGCCTTATCCACCTTATCCCTATCCAGCCGCACCTAGGAGCCTTTTTCCTTGCAAAATCTGATTGTTTAGACCTATTTCCTTGTGGATTTGGGTTATCCAAGTCCATATCTGATTACCCTAGGGTTTTAAGTGCCTATATATACTCCTATTAACCCCTAAATCAGATCATCACTCACCACAATTCACAATTCACTCCAGAAATTCGTCCAAACTCTCTCCACATCTTTGCCGCACCATTCCCTTCCCCTAAACACTACTACATCCCTCCATAACCATGCATCCATACACCTAAGGTCCTAAACCTGTCCCTAGACCCTTGCCGCACCAAGGAGGGGGAGAAGGAAGCTCGGAAGTTCATGCAATTCAAGTTCGTGTCGCTGGAATTTCTAGGTGTTTCTTTTCCTTTGATTTCAATGTTTAAATTCAATTCTCTTTGTTTTGTGCGTATGAGGAACTAAACCTCCCCTTGGCTAGGGGGGGATTCGAAATACATGTTTATGCTTGCGTTATGATTTGATTACTTCTAATTGCGTTTCATAAGTTGTGAATTCAATTTACTTATCTATGTGAATTACATTGATTTGTGTGTGTTGGTTGAGAGTGCACACTTAATTATCATGCATGAATTGAATGCTAGGATATAAGGAAATTTCACCTAATCGTTATGGAATTATATTCACAAGTAGTAAAGGTTAATGATCTCAATCGCGTTAAGTAAATTCTTGGCATAAGTTTCATGCAATCATAGTAACAAGTGCTTCGTCAATGCTTATGGTTTTCATAGAACTTAATGATTCTTGCTTGTATCTCTATTATGCAATCATGTAGGGGACTTGTGGGGAATGTTTGGGTTGTCGTATGCAATCATCCAATTCAATAACGTTAGGAAAATCTGAGGGTTAATTTAAGCGGACCTAATTAACTTGGGGCATTGAGAATTCATGGTTTATTGAAAAGCAATTGGAAATCGTTTTGTATGCAAGTATAACATGTGTGGAGATGAACCCCTTAGCTAGCCTTCCATTCACCCATTTAAATCGAATTCGTTTTTACAATCTGTTTTAATTTACAAAGTTTGTTTTGTTTTAAATTCGTCCAAAACCAATCCCCCTTTGTTTTAAAGTGTCAAATTAGTTAGTAGGTGTTTTACTTTGTGTTTTTAAGTGTTTTGATTCAAGTTAAAACCCAAATTCGTCTAATTTGGTGCTTAGTGTCCAAAACTGCCCAGATTGTGTTTTTAAGGCAGTTTTGAGTGTTTTGGTGCTGTTTTGAGTCTTTTGGTTTGTTTTGGTGTTTTAAAGTTTAGTTTTGCATTCTTTGAGTCTAGTTTAGTGTTTTAAACTTGTTTTTACATATTTGAGTCAGTTTTCAAGTGATTTTGCAATCCCTCATAATCCCCGGTTTAGAACGATCCCTACTTACATACTTTGCTACAATTGATAAAAAGAGGGTCAATTTGAGTGTCAACATAATTTTCACATCATCCACCAAGTAGAGTTCGAATAGGTAGAGCCAGAACAAAATGATGGCCATGAGAGAGAAGTGATAGACATGTGCGCAGCGGAAATGACTAACCCCTTCAAACCTTTGATAATGAAGAGGTTAGTCCAGCCAGTTAAGGACAAAAAAATGGTTATGAATGATGGTGGTTTTGTCCCCATGAAGCCCCCTAAATACCAAAGTTATTCCTTTGACTTAAGCAAGGCCGTAGAAATCTATGAAGAGTTGGTTCGGGCGAAAGTGATTATGCCCGACATCACCAAAAAGCTACCCAAACCCGAAGAATTGAGAGGGAAGAAGTATTGCAAGCTGCATTACATTTTCAATCACTTTATAACCAACTGTGTCCAGTTCAAGAATTGGATACAAGACCTTATAATAAAAGGAAAGTTGTTGCTGGAGAAACTGCAGGCCAATATGATGATTGACACTTACCCCTTCCCAGAAGCCCCAATAAACATGTTCAACTTAACGTGGGCTAAGAAGGGGAAAGGAAAAGCTACCTGGGAAATGAAAACAGAAATGAGGCAAGTTGATAGACCGACTGAAGAAGCTATCAAGTTGCCCTAGAAACCCAAAACAGTCATAATCAAATGAGTGTTGTTGAGTAGTAAGTGACAAAGTGAGTGTGAGTTGGAAGTCCCAAGAGTCATTATCGATCAGGAGCTAATCAGAAGAAGAGAGAAAGAGAAAAAAACAAGAAGCTCGTAGAAATGTTATGCGAGCAACTAAAAGAGAGATATCTAGGAATATTTTCCAACAGTTGGGATAAGACACTTGACCAAAGGGCTTGTCATAAGTGTTCAGGAATTACGAAGCTTCTGAAGAGGTAGAGGACAAAGAATCCAAGGTGCCAAGATAGATGGATGTGAGGCCACCCCAACCAAGCTATGCTGGTAGAGATGTCAGAGTAAAAGGAAGGACAGTCACAAAGAAGAATCTTGCCTGACTCGGGCGGAAATGGTATGTGGTTGGAAATGATGGAAGACCCGTCAAAGAAATGGGAACCTCCATGATCAAAAGAGTCCAGAGGCAACACAAAGCCTACATGAACTCATTAAAAGCCTCACTGCCTCAGAAACCTCTGAGAATGTAAAGGTTAAGAAAGTACCTAATAGGGGAAGAAATCAACTTCATTTGAGAACCAAGGAGGAGGTTGAAAAGGGTAATAGCAAGACCAAAGGGGAAGGAGACCATGTGCTGCAGAACCCCTATCCTGGGAAATATAGAATCTTGAGGAGAGCTCAAGAGGATATGGTGATGATGACAACCCTAAGATGGAGCCTAGAACCAATATGTTTTTGGACCATCTCACCGGAAAGGGGGTTGCCCACACCATTGTTGGTTGATACTCTTTGTGAAGTTCCATAACAAGTGTTGAATTTTGACATAACCTAAGAGGAAATGTTGCCCGAACTAATGCTGCCCATGGAAGCACAGGTTTGGTTGAATGAATTCATGGGCCACATTGGGAGCAAGAATGATGACTTACCTGGACCCAGCAACTTTCACGTAAACATGACGTATGTTTTATCTACCATGTTTTGTGCTGAGCATGATCAACCTGCCATAATGAAGGGTGCCTACTTAGCAACAGAACCTATGATGGCACATGTTAGTGTTGAAGATGCGGGAAAAAAGGAGTTGGGCAGAGTAGAATTGGTCTAGCCCACAAAGAGAAAGCCCGAGAGAGTGTACACCGACAGAATGGTCTTCAGTCGCCCAAGTTTGACCCTAGCCAACCATCTCAATCCTATTTACGTAACTACTCATCTTAAGGGAATGCCCTTCAAAAGGGTTTTGATTGATAGGGGAGCCGCAATCACTGTGTTGCCTTTCAAGCAGATGAAGAGGGTATGTAGAAGTGAGGAGAATCTCATCCCCACGGACTTAACAATTTTCAGTTTTTCTGGAGCCATCACTAGAACTCATGGGATATTGCCCTTCGAGGTTGACTTGGGTTCCAAGCAAATCATGTTAGCTTTCTTCGTTGTGGATAATACTTCCACATATGAAGCCTTATTGAGCCGAGATTGGATTTATCAGAGTCTTTCAGTGCCTTCCACCTTGCATCAACAAGTGGTAGTTTACCATGAGGAATGAGCTATGAGACCTGGATTTTGGGAGATGATGGAGGCCGAGTCACGGCCATTCCTCCCCACTACCAATGTGGCAAAAGCCAACTTTTATAATCCTATTATTGGGATTCTCTAATGCTTAGGAACTTATGAGAACAATAACTCGACTAAGGTGACGGCCAAAAAACTTTTGGAGCAAGAATTATTCCTCACCAGGGAAGAATGGGATAAACCCCATATTGTCCCAACTCCCCGACACCAGTAATATCAGAACAAAGAAGAATAGACCAGATAATTGCAATCAGGTCCTTAATCAAAAGATTGTTGGTGTATGGAAGAGAGATAAAGCAAGAATGGGAAAATATTACTTGACTGATTTAGGGAAAAATTTGCAAAACCATCTAGTTAGTGCTAAGTTTTTAAGAAATGTCATCCAACTATATGAGGTGTTAGAGATCGTTATATTAAAGAGAGTTAATGATTCCAAAAAGAAGTAAAGTCAGATGAGACAATAAAAATTCAATATAATGCAATAGGTGAAACAAGTCAAGATGAAAATAAGTATGCTTTATTTCATGAAAAAGGATTACATTTAATCCTAGCCTAACTGATGTACATCTTCACCAAGAGTAATTATTCTGGAGTATAAGTCTGCATAAGTGTGAAAATTCTGGTAGGCTCGGCCAAAACCATGCTGCTATTGATAAGTTGAGACTTGGCATTTTCCAGTTCCATATTTTCTTTCTTCACTTCTTCAATTTGCTGTTGAAGTTTGCCGAGGAAAGTCACCTGTTCGGTCTTCAACGCAGCAAGTTGTTCATCTAATTTATGGATATCAGATGACACCACCTTGATCTTCTCCTCCATTGCTGAACCTTCATCCATTAACTGATGAATTTGAGTTGAAGTACTGGATTGTTTCTCCTTGAAACACCTTACTCGATTGGCTTGCCTCTCAGTCCGACTATGTTAATCTCTAAAATCCCTCAAGTTCTCGAAATATGAGATGAATGACTCATACTGAACTCTTGATAATTAATCAGCCTTGAACAGGTCAGTCACAGCTTTATCTACATCATGGAGGGCTTTGAAACTGAATGATGCTGAGAAATCCCTCCTAGACCATTCTTGGAAGACTTGGCATTGATCTTGAAGGCCTGAAAACTCAGATGGATGCCTTAAAGATCTTAGCTTTGTCTTAAGCTACCCGAATTCCTTAAAAAGCTCGGGTAGAAATACTGTTGAAGAAACCGGTACAGGAGAAGAAGGTCGTGTTCCCGCTACTTCAAAGGGTGTAGCAAGGAATGAGGCTTCAACAGAAAGATGAGCTTGAAAGATAGAAGCAGTAGTGGTCTTAGTCTTCTTTTTAGGCTTAGAGATAGGAGTCCCTGTTACCCTAGAAGCTAGAAAAGGTTGAGGAAGTTTTGTTTTGCACCCTAGGAGCGGTAAGGACTTGCCCCAACCTTCCCAGAGCCCTGTTGCAACCAAAGGAGAGAAGTTAAGAATAGAGTTTATAGTTCAGAGTAGAGGAAGGCAAGATAAGAAATGTCAATATACCTGAGTTAAGTTCAAAACCAAGGAAGGAAATAAAGGATAAGTTATTTCATTTTGTGGAGAAGAACCATCCTTGCTTGTTGAAGAATGAGGAATAATGCCCGACCCTTACCAAATGCCTATAGACATCAAAAAGACAAATGTCAAAAGGATAATTTGCAAAAAACAAAAAGAAAAAGTTTAAATAATGATATACCTTAGGTTGAGAGATGGGTGCTTCATAAGTAACAACTGCATTAAGAGGATCTGCAGCTTGAGATGTCTGCGGGTTAGTAACCTCTAAAACAACAGGGATCTCAGGGACAGGCTCCCCAAATGCAGATGTTGTTGATTGATGAAAGGTTGGTATAGGGAAAGATTGAAAAGAGTAAAAAGAAAATAAGTATGAAATGAGGGAGGTTTCAAGCATAAAAGTGATAAAATAACAAATACTCACCAAGTTAGTATCCTTGTCTACAAAATGCAGCATTTCCTTTGTCTTTGAATTGAATTAAGGGGTTTGAGTCACCACCAACACAAGTTCCCCAACCTTAACCTACAAAAAATGAAAGACAAGTGTTGAAACTCTAAGATTGGTAGAAATACAAGCCGAAAGAATAAAAAGAAATGTACCTTTAGAGACTTAGCCCATGGAGGGGAAGTTTGTACCATTCGGGCTGGAGATGAAAAGGTCTTGGGAAGATAAATCCTTTATTTCCTTATGGCCTATTTTAGAAATCAGGCAGAAAGTCAAAAGGATAGTAGAAAAGAAAAAGGAAGAACTCAAAGAAATGAAACTTAAGATACAAGTTATACCTCTAGTTTTTCAAAGGTGGAATCTTGCAGGTTTTTTGCTTGTTGACACATCTCAGCCCACAGTGGGTCATCCCTTGAAGCGATAATAGGTTTACCCACAGTGGGTCATCCCTAATATCAAAGGAAATAGGAGTTGTTAAACCTCATTACAAAATTGCTATCTGAGAATAAGATGAATTAAACAAGGTTTACTCACTTGAGGCTTTCTATTTCTTCCTACCCATGCCTGCCTCAACTACTGAAGTAGAAGGCTTAGAGGCCTTGAAGGTTTGTGCCCTCGTATTTTTCTTTGTTAGAACAGGCCGCTCTTCAGGCTCAGACTCTAAAGTTTCTACCACTGTTACCCGAGTCTGACGTGTAGCTTGAGACTCGACTACAGGTTCTGCCTCACTCTCAGAATCCCCAAGTAACTCGAAGACATCTCTGCCTTCTCCAACACCTTACCTTTTTGTTTCAGCTGTAGCTTCTTGGAGGATGAAGGTGTATGCATCATCTTCATCTTGCTCAATGACCACCTTTGCAGGGTTGCCTTGGGCTGCAAGTACAAAGAAACCAAGGAAAGGATTAAAAATGGCAGATTCATGAAATTTTCAAGTTAAATGGGTAATAAATACCTATCAAAAGGAGTTGATTTTTCTAATGAATCATTTCCTTCCAATCTTCAAGCTCAATTGGTTTTGGATGGGACTTGATAGATAGTTGCTTGAAAGGGCGGTCATGAGCTTCGTGCCGATCTCCTCCATATTTCTTAGTCCATTTTGCTTCTCACCAAGATGAGAAGCTTAAAATGCATTCGAAGTTCAGAGCTATGAGCTTTCGGGCGACCTTGCTCATGACCTCAAGACTGTGTTGGGCAGCTTGAAAAGTGACTTCAGGTAAGGAGAGAAGACGGTAAGAGGTGTCATATTGAACAGAGTCAAAAAACGGAACTGGAATGGCTTGTCTAAAGCCCAGTTGCCTGCTACAGAAGTTTGGATGATAAACTTCTAACCCGCGCTCGTAGCAGTCACTTCTCACACCCCAAGCAAGATCCCTTGATTGGATGCAACTAATAAATCTCTCTACAAGAGGGACTAGCATCTTCTCTAAAAGCATCTTGGAAGGTCTGGTTAGAAAACCAATGGTATCTCCTTAGGACTGAAACACCTCATTCCAAATATGCCCAAGTCCTACAGACTCTGAAGAAATATAAACAAGTGAAGGTAGACTAATTGGTTGGAGAAGTTTCAGTTAAAATTCGGGCAAGGGCTACTCCTTCTAGGAATTCTAGGTTGAGAGCTCGAAGCTAAGGAAAATACCATTGGAGCCAAAGCTGGATCATCCAAGTTGGACCATGAAGGTTAGTTTCAAATGGTTCACCATTTGTAATTTTGTACATGAGATGATAGAGATGAGCAAGGAGAAAGGGATCTGTGGCAACATCGTCAAAGTTGTGAAGAGCCTCTACTAGGGGAATCCATTCCACTTTCACTTCTTTAGATTTATTGGGGAAGACATGTTTGTTAAACCAGTAGAGGAGAAAATACATGTGTTCCTGATCTTTGTTAGCTTTAGAGGAAGAGGAGCCAAATTCCTTCTTGGCAAATTGGATGGTCGGGGACATAGGGCCCATCCTATAATCGAAAGTGTTGGTGCTCGAGTTCTGGAAGAAGAGTGCAGTTGTCAGCAGCTAAGGCTTAGCAATCACAGTCGATTTGGATAACATTATCAGCTCATAAATTTCGTTGTTCATCCACTTTTTCTTGAAGGTTGGCTCGAGCTCGTTGATCCATTGCACCTATCCTTCATCCTTCATCAGAAGGAAGCCACGACGATGGTTCGACCATTTGAAGGACGAAATGCCCGACTTAGCCTGAAAAGGGTTCGGGGTGAACTATTTCTCCTTCAGCATATTATTTTCAACAGCAATTGGGACCTGAGAAGTCCATGTAGGTCCCAAGGAGTGCACATCTCCCTCATCGAAGAATAGTTCAGTGTGCAGGCTTGCCTGAGGGCGATGAAGGCCATTGAGAAGAAGGCGCATGGTGGAAATTCCCTTGCCAGTCTCGCAGGGAGATTGGGTTCGAGCAGCCTTAGGTGCTATTAGGTAGAGTTGAAGGAAACTAAGAAAGCAAACAGGATTTTCTAGGAATTCAAAGGCTTGGAATGGCTATGATATTTTGTTGAGGGGTTTAGGAAAGGATTATATAGTAAGTGGCCAATTAACAGTGGAGTTCATAGGTTAATGCAAAGGTCTTGGTAACCAACGGTTGCTTTAAATGGCACAAGTTCCGAGCAAAAGTGTGCGACAGCTATTCAATCATTATTTACACCTCGATTTGCAAGCTCAACAACGATTGAATGGGGCACTGTTTAAGTTAATATTTGAACCTTGGGTTGCAAGTAGGTGGAAGCCCAAAGATGCTGATTAAAAGAATACCTACCCGAAGCCCAGCATCAAGCCCAGAGATAAGTTGGCACATTCCCATTAATGCATAGGCCATGTGCCTATGATTTAAAATGTCAAGTGATGGGGACTAACTCACAATCAGCCAAAAAGCACTTTTCAATGGCAACACAAGTAAAAAGTTGATGACTCATTACCCTCCAAGTGCTTTCGGGTAAGAGCAAAGTCACTGCAGTCGGGCTAATCTTCCTATAAAAAGAGGAAGATGCCCTAGAGACAAGGACACTCAACAAATCAAACAAGCAACATACAAACTCTGCTCTCAAGCCAGATTTGCATCCAAAAGCTGTAATCAGCCAAGATCTCAGTCATTTTCAGGATATCTCCCTCACAAAAGCCATCTTTTGTCTAGTTTAAAGCTTTGCTATCACCCATAGTGGCGTAGTATCGATTCTCTTGTGTAAACTTGTTTACCATCCATCCCTTTTTAGCGAATAAACCATGTAAACTCAAAAGAGAAGTGATTGCAAGAAGTTTAACCTTGCCCGACAAGGTGATATCTTGCTCAAAGCTCTTTGTTTGTTTTATAAGTTAATAGATCTACTGCTTAATGTCTTCTCCAGCATGTATTCAAGTCAATTATATCCGTTTTCCCATTATAAGAGTTTCATTTGCATTCGGATCTGGTTAGTTTAATGGATATGTTATCATTAAAATCAATCGAGAACCAAGTAAATGACTTAAGAGGATCTAGACTCCCTCCATTCGAACATACAAGACTATGAACTGAAAGTCCTTGTTCGCAAGGCAAGAAAAAGAACTTAATGTGGACTTAACCCATCCACGACAATCCTTTGATAACAAGAAGTCCAAGTAACTTAGGGTGTAAATAATCCACTAAACACAATCTTGTTCTACTTCTACTATACTGAGATAACAGTGGCACGCCTAGCACTTGGTTGGTTTTGATTGCGAGCCTCAAGGCCTACACCTAAGGCCCTACAAAGGCACCTTTCAAAACCAACTCTATCCTTTTCTTGCAGCACATCAGCAAGCAAGAGCTCGACTATATATCCAAAGTGCCAATCCTTTAGGGAGATATGCTGAGAGCCAATGAGTCATCTCCGGAGAATTCTTCGCCCTGAACAACTATCTAATTTGGCATGAAGAAAAACCCAAATCGAGTCCCCAAGTTTGATGTTAATTAAGAATTTGATATTCTCACCCAACCCAACTATATTAGTTATGTGCATACCAAGGTTAGGAGGAAAGACCATGGCATCTAGAAACATATGACTTTTAATATTGAAATTAACATATATAAACGTCAGACCGACCTAAACATGCACCCTTTAATTTCATTGTGTATTTAATCATTTATGGTAGAGTTTTTACTCATCGTGCCTCATACTCCTTTCCCATGAGTCATGATCATACAAAATTGTAGCCACAAGAGTTTAATAAATAAATATTCACTGTCAATGCTATCCTCTCTCACTTGAAGAAAGAAAGAGACACAATGTTGATGTGATGTGGGAGAGATTAATTATTTCTAATATTATGAAATGATTGTGTTCATTATGAGATAGGATGAACACCGTGTAATTCGATCCCAATTGTTTCATTAATAAATTTTTTTATTGTAACTAATGAATATGAATGTTTTTCTTATTTGGGGAGAGAAAGAACCATTCTAAGAGAAGCTCGTATTCGTGTAGTCACTCGTGCTAGCTATGTGGTTCTATTCATATAAGGAATATTGTTTACGTATTGGCAGTGCCACATTAAAAGCTACCATGGGCTAACGCCCAGGTTGCTTTTGGTGGAAAGAGAAAATCTTATATGAAATTTTTAGTACTTTCCGAATGTAACTCACCGTATACTTGGTCACTAAGCTTAATTATCTGAGTTTAATTATATGAATTTATATATTACAATTTATAAACCATCTCTTTTTCTTACACTCTTTTTCTCATCATTTATTGTACATATTTGTTTCAAGTTTGATTTTATTTGAATTTTAACACGTATTTGTTAATAACGAAATATTCTTAGCTCACCCAATGAAAATTTTCTTAGGCTAGCTAATATTGTGAAAAATATTCTCCATTTATAAAATTTAAATATTTAAGATAGCCCACCTGGAAAATTTTTCTTACTTCACCCTTACACATAAGACTTGATTGTATAGAAAAATTTCTTGTGAAGAGAGGTTTGAACTTTAAATATATTCCAACTTTATAAACATATGAACCATTAGATTAGCAGCAACATATGAAGTTGAAGTTAACTCTTTTACCATTAGTATAAGTTACCACAAACTTAAGTTATAAGTTGGTTAATCTTTTCATTCATAAATCTTCCTCCTGTTTTTGTAACATATTACTATCAACAACAAATTTTAGAGTAAATGCGATACCTTTACTATCTTTATGAACAAGGAATCTTTCATGAATGCTTCAATTCAAACTCCCAACATGTATATATTACTTAGTTATTCATTACTTGCATTCCTAATATATACACACACATCTCATTCATTTTGCTTATCAAAAATTAGCTCCAAGAAATTTTACTTGTCAAGTTAAACACTCATTTGGTTGAAATTAAACACCAACCACTTGCCAAAAATTTAACTTAGTGGGGACCCTGGGATGCCTCAACGGCTCCAATGACAATGAGATGGGCAATTCGGTAATTTCATCATCAAAACAGTGTCCCATCACCAACTATAATATGATGTATCATATATATAATATGATTTTTTGTCCTTTTCGTCTCGGCACCGCTCGGCACCGCTCGTCAACTTTGCTGATTTTCCTAATTTACCCTTGATTTATCTCGTATCCACAGTAATCTGCCACCATGCGTAAAGTCTTTGTTCCACTCTCTCATCTGCCACCATGCGTGAACTCTTTGGATCCCCTCTCTCTCTCTCTCTCTCTCTTCAGTCTACAAAGCTCACTTTTTTAAGCTGACACAGGCCTTTTCTCTTCTGAATTTAATCTGAAATTTTATCGTCCTTTATCTCTGAGCCCATTTTTTCCTCACAAATTTGCTTGACCTTTCCACGCTTTCCCAATGAGTCCCTGATCCCACTTTCCTGTATTGGTTCTAAAACCCTGGGCTCAATCCTCCCCAACCCACTTCCCTGTAAAGATGAAGTCTTCAACTCGGTTGGACTTGGCTCTGTTCCAACTCACCCCAACTCGGACCAGGTAATCCTTTCTTCTAATCAACTGGGTTTTTGATGAACTGTTTTTCTTTTTCTGTTTTTGGATAATAAAGACTTGATTTGGTATTTTTTGCAATTGGTAAAGTATTGGGTTATGAGCAATGTCTAAAGTTGGAAATTTACTACTTTTTGGATTTTGATATGATTGTTGGTGTTTTGGAATTGGATCTTTTGGTGTTTTATTGGATATCTATGTTATGTGTGTATTTTGTTTTGTCATTGCATGTGTGGAAGTGTTTGCTTATTTGGTACTCAATCTTTTCTGGCCTGCTTTGTTTTTGTTCAGTTTGCATACCTTGATGAATTATAGTGTCCATTAGTTTAAATTCATTTGGAGGTACATTTGGTGGACATGTGTAGATTTATTGATTGAGAAGCCGCAAGCATTTGTATTCGAACCTAAACAAGGAAAGATTTTGATGAAAGTGGCACTATTTTTTTTATTGCTTATCCTGTTATGTTTCGAGTTTATTATGCGAAAATATGATTGTGAAAGTTAAAGTGGTGCCAAATTGTTCTTCATTTTGATATTTTTTTGCCCCTTTCCTTCCATTTTGACAGGTGCGATCTGGTTATATCCGCAAATGGAAAGACGGAGAAAATAGCTTCCGGTTTGTTGAATCCATTTCTGTCCCACTTGAAGACTGCGCAAGAACAGATGGCCAAGGGTGGTTATTCAATTATTCTTGAGCCAGAGTCCGGCAGTGATGCAACATGGTTTACAAAGAATACGGTGGAAAGGTCTGTAATGGAATCCAGTGCCCCTCTACTATTTAGGGTATTTGCAACATGTTTGATAAGTGCATAAGTTTGATCTTCTCAGCTAAGCACACCAACTAGAAATTGTAGGATAACATGACTATTGTATGCAATGCATGCTTGATCTCTAATTTTGAACCCCTTCTCATTTTGAAGTGTAAATGCAACTGATTTCTCTATATTTGTCATCAAATGTGTTAAAAGTTCTTACTAGACTACCTTATAGGCTCAACATTTCATCTTACGAACCTATGAATGTTGCCAGAGCTTTACATGCAATATCTTGTGTGCTGCAATGATATTTCTCTCCCCGGAAAATTATCATACTGTGCTAATACGTGAAGTGAATCTTAGGTTTGTTCGCTTTGTGAGCACCCCAGAGATCTTGGAACGGGTGTACACTTTAGAATCTGAGATTTTACAGATTGAAGAGGCAATTGCAATTCAAGGAAATAATGAGATGGGACTTAATCATGTAAGTAAAATCTTTTAGTCATCAATGATCTGTGTGTGGTATGTCATAGAAAAGTCAGTCTCCGTTTCTTTGTGGCAGGTAGAGGACAATCATGGAAAACCTGTAGATAGCGTTGAAGGTAATGTTGACAAAACAACTAAACAATGTCACACAATGATTTTATTATTAGTCAAGTAAGATTTTTTTTGCCGTTTCTGTTTTCTTTCAATTTTGCACTGGACAGCTGATATTTAAGTTGTATACCCTTCCCACTCAACACACTTGATGCAGATAGTTCTAGTGGTCCCAGCTAATGCGCCTATCAGGTGGCGACAGCCCCTAACTTTCCGACCATGCTTCACCATAAAACCAGTTTTTTTCTCTCTTATGCAAGCTTTGCCTTTGGGGTCTATGTAGGAAAAAAGGAGGGTGTTGAGGTACAAGAGGGGGTTAATGGGGAAAGTTTCAAATGCTTATTCATATCAGAACATGAAGTCTGGTGAAAATTTCACTGGGCTTCTATCTCTTTCCTCCCTTTTCCCACTTCATTTTTGTTTCAAATAATGGGAAGCAAATACTCGGTCAACTAAGCTCAGTAATCTGTTGTCATGTATGTTTTAGTTTCCAATTAAAAAGACTCTAGTTCCTTCTTTGTTTCTCTAGTTAATGGTCCATCTACTAGATTGTGATCCCCAAATTATTTATGACAGGAAACATGCTTTTGTTAGATGCTAATGAAGAGAAAGCAATTGTCCTTTACCAGGTTTAAATTTAAACCTTTTTATTTCATTTCTGTTGGTTGTTTAATGTCTGATTTGGTTTCTCTTATAAAACTGGCAGCCTGATGCCCAACCTGAAGCAAATGGACCCACTGCACAAGGGGAAAATTCAAAGTATTTACCATCTCTCTCATATTCTCTTGTGATGCTCCAAATCCCATGTACTGTGCCTTTCATGCGTTAAATTTATCATGAAAAGTAAACTATTGGTCAAGGGCTCATCACATGTGATCTTGAAATTTTAGGCATCACTTCGAACCTAAATTCCCTTTGATTATCCTGCTGCCATTTCAAGTAAACCAGGGAAGCGTATGGGCGTATGGAACCTCCTCCCCCTTATGGCTCCTTAATATATAGTTGAAGGGTGGTTATCATTTGCTAAAAAAGAAAAAAATGGTAAACTATTGATGCCAGAAGAAGAAGAAAAAACATGGTTTGTATCATATTTCTATAAAAGTCTGATGGAAAAAAGAAGTTAAAGGGTCAGCACACACATCTTCATCTACTCACCAACATAATTTCTATTGATGAGATTCGATCCAATGGAGGGATGTTTAGTTTCTCGCCACTATGCATTGCATCACATATTATTAGGGTATTTCCTTGTTTACTGTATAGCTCTTGTATATGACCTTCTGCTTTCATCTCCCACATAGGATCTAGAAAGGAGTCAAAGGACTAATTTTAATTTTTTTATGTTCACTGCAATGGTTATGGTATTGATCTCTTCATGTCATAAGTATTCTTTCATCACTGTTATGATATAATTGTATTTGTGTTTTAATTTTTCTCAGTAATAAGAATAACATTATTGCAACTGCTAATCCATTCATCTAATAATATGGTAGAGTTCAGCTTTTAAAAGTCCTGGAGACACGCAAAACTATGCTGCAGAAAGAGCAAGGTATGGCTTTTGCACGTGCTGTTGCCGCAGGTTTTGACGTTGATCATTTGGCACCATTGATATCATTTGCTGAATGCTTTGGGGCTTCACGCTTAATGTAAGTAGAATTTTTTCCACTGGCTACTTTACCATTAACACGTGGCTGAATATTTTATATCAGAATCTTTCCTGATAATGTTAACTTTATCAATCTAACAGGGATGCTTGTAGAAGATATAAGGAACTTTGGAAAAGAAAGCATGAAACTGGTCAGTGGCTTGAAATTGAAGCTGCTGAAGCAATGGCTAACCGATCAGAAGTCTCTGCCATGAATGCATCAGGCATAATGCTTTCGAGTGCGACCAACCAACAAGTAACTGCAGGTAGGAGTACAAATTATAAGAGGTATCCTACCAATAAGTAACTAACATAATTCATCGTTGGGACACTGCTCTATTATTGTCTGAGTCTTAAATAATTAGACAGGATCATTAATTTCAGTTGTAAAGAGGAAGTGTGTGAAGCTCTATTTGGGTCACAAATATGTGGAGAATCTAATGTTTTGACTTTGAGAAGGGCCCCATTCATCACACTGCATGGATTTATTATAATCATTTTCCAAAATTATGTAGTATCATGTTTGCTCATTGGCATCTGTCTTTGCTCACTACTTTTAGGCCTAGCTGAAAAGATTTTGTCTGCTTGTTTGTACAGAAGAAAATCCTCCCATGGAGCATCAACCACCATTAAGCCACCAAGAATATTTTCCTGGCCAGTTTCCCCATCAGATGTACCCTCCCTGGCCTGTTCATTCTTCTCCAGGTGCATTACCAGTGTATCCACCATATCCTATGCAAGGCATGCCTTATTATCAGAATTACCCAGGAAGTAGCCCATTTTTTCAGCCACCTTATCCAACAGTAGAAGATCCTAGACTCAATCAAGGTCAAAGAATACAGAAAAGGCACTCCATGGATAGCAGTAGCGGAAATACTGAATCAGATGATCCGGAGTTGGAGAAGGGGTTTTCAAAAAGTCACGAATCAGGAAAGAAGGCTACCCGCTCAGGTAAAAAGCAATCAGGCAGGGTTGTCATTCGGAACTTAAATTACATCACTGCAAAGGGGAAGAACTCCTCAGATAGCGAATCAGCTAGTGACTCTCAAACTGATGAGGACAATAGAGATTTTGAGGGTGGCATTCCAGAGAAGAAGGTTATGCACCCTCATAAATCCTCGAAAATGAAAGAAACTGTTCCTATGAAGGAGGGAGATGAAGGGAACTGGCAGGCATTTCAAAATTTCTTACTCAGAGATCCTGATGAAGACAGACACGATCTTGACCAAGGCATGTTTTCTAATGAAAAGAAGAGTCAACTGAAAAGACGACAAACTAACCTGGGGGATGATCCTTTAGTTTCTGGTGGTCGAGATAGGGGAGAAATTCAAGAAGGAAATACAACAGATATTAATAAATTTAGTGGAAATGTTACCCGCATGCGAAAGTCATCAAATGATCAAATGTTGATATCTGCAAGAGATGATCGGTTGGGTCACGGTAATGGGCAAATGGATTTACAGACTACAGAAATAGATGGCAGAAGGGGTGGTTATAGAAGGGCTGCCACTGATGATTTTATGATTCATGGACATAATAACCAGTCAGGTTTTACAAGTTCTCCCTTGGATCCGCTTGCAATAAATGGATTTGATCGTGCAACCAACAGTTTGGATAGGAGGTCTTCTCACATGGATGATGATTCATACATAGTTCCATTGAGGTCAATTTCACTAGACCATCTCGAAAACAATGACAGAAATGCTATTGACATGGGCTCTGAGTTCCCATCAGCAGCTCAGAAGGTGGAAAACTCCCAAGTTAATTATGAGCCAGATGAATTGACTTTAATGCCTGAGCGTGGTGCAGAGAAGGGTTCAACGGGCTACAACCCTGCTTTGGATTATGAAATGCAAGGTGCTTCTCTGGATAAGAAGCATAAGGAGGTTTTGAGTGACAAGCAAGGGTCTAAGAAGCCCAACAAGGATAAGAAATCAAAAATGGTTTCAGATAGTTCGGATAAGAAGATTGGGGGACCAATAAGGAGAGGAAAGCCCTCAAAATTGAGTCCTTTGGATGAAGCGCGGACGCGTGCTGAGAAACTAAGAAGCTATAAAGCCGATCTTCAGAAAATGAAGAAAGAGAAGGTTATTTATCATTTTCCTATCTGTTTTGCTTTTTCACAGAGTAAATTTACTAAGACCTCTCCTAGTCTTACAAAATTACATATGCTATTCTCCCATGATCCAAAGTTTGGAATTTTTCTTTTCGAAACATTTTGTTAGTATTATCTTTTTGACAGTTTTTTGATGCCTTGGACTTGTAATTGAGTTTGAAAGGTTGTTATTTTTATTGGAAGTTCAAAAGTTGGATTTGTCACCAGACTCTCCACCATTTTGCACACCTATTTCAGAAAAGAATTTTTTTCCTCCAGATTTTTAATTGTTAAAATTATTAGAAATTATTCTGAAATCTACTATGACAAGGGAGGCTAGTATAGTTTCTTAAAATTGGAGGTATGTAATTTATTTGTTTGTTATAATTTCCCATAATGCTTGATTTCACTATGAAAAGTAGAAACCCTCAATGTTCTAAACTTGCTTTGCAGCAGTTGGGCATCGGGTAGGGGCCTAGCGCCCAGGGGACTAGGCGTTTTATTTTATTTTGATTAAATTTATTATATAAAATAAATAAGTGTCTACTTATACTTTAAAAAAAATTACATATTTTATTAGGAAACTTAAATCATATAAAATGTCTTACGGATGCAGATACTTTTACAAGTTAGCCATGTCCTTGTCAGACACATTGCATGTTAGGACATCAACAAGTGTATCAATCCTGTATATCTCTTGAAATAATATAAATTGTGTCATAAAACTATGAAGCACTGGAACTTCTACAAGGTGGTCCTGTCCAAGGGCAGAACTAGAAATTTTTTACAGGGTGGGCTAACTTAAAGATTTATTGTTCTATTTTTTTGGTTTATTAAACGAAGAACTGATGAGTACAATTTTTTTTAAATGAAAACATGGACAATTGAAAGTTATAACATAAAACCAGACGTTGATTGACAAGTATGATACATACAGATATGTACAAACAGAGAAGTGAAACAAAAGAATCAAGAAAAAAAGCTAAAATCGATTGTTTTAAATTGTAACTATAATTTTTTACAAATAATAACAAAAAATGAACTTAATGAGCTAAATAAATAATGGCCTACATTTGAAAATAGATAGGTATATAGACAAACAATTTGGTTGTCCCACCAAAGCTACATGCCCTACAGCCTATGGTAGCCTGAATGTAGTTCTGCTTTGGTCCTATCGACGTCATTTTATTTTGTTTACACCTGAACGTATTTGTAGACTTGGTGTTTTTCTTCAAGAAACATCCCCAATGAGTTTATGATTTTTAAATTAAAGAGAGTGGGAAAGAGTTCACAAATCAGAATGTTATAACTTTAAATCATTAGTAAAAAGTAAAGTTCACATATTATAAAAAAAAAAGTAATTGTTTGTTGCTTTCAATTTATCACTGATCGTATTTGTTTTGCATCATAACTTATTTCCTGGGTCTGGTGTCCATGTCTGTGCTACAAGAGGTTATATGTGTTGTACAATTGGCTTAACATGCTTTATGCTAGCTAGTTTATCGGGTTAATTCATAACCTTTTTCAATTTTTGCACTCTGTTATCAGGAAGAAGAAGAGATGAAACGGCTGGAAGCTTTAAAGATACAGAGGCAAAAGAGGATTGCTGCTCGAGGTGGTACCATCCCTGCTATGTCACCATTGCCCTCACTGCAAACCAGGAAACAAGGGCCGACAAAACTATCTCCGAGTACTCACAAAGGATCAAAGTTTAGTGATTCAGAGCCAGGGTCATCATCTCCTTTGCAAAGGATGCCCAACAAAACTGGCGTTGTGGGCTCCGCAGATTCTCACAAAACCTCCAAATCCAGCAAACTGAGTACCGGAAACCACTCTGCTGGACACAGGTTAACCCAATCTGTATCTTCATTGCCTGAACAAAAGAAAGACATCGCTGGTGTTGCAAGTAATGCTAAGCCATCCATGGCACGGATTAGAAGATTATCAGAGCCTAAGGTAACTAACAGCCATCATGTTACTCCAGTGAAGCCGCGGAGTACTGTAACAGTATCAAAGCCAAAAGTTTCTGATGGGCCTGAGAGCAAGAAAATATCTGCTATCGTGAATTATGACAAAAGTAAGGCTGCTACTCTCCCAGAATTGAAAATCAGGACACCCAAGGGACCTGATGCTGCCCAGAGCACATCAACAACAAAAGGAACGACACAGAAAGATAATTCTGTGAAGTCTACTTCTGAAGGTGGTCAACTGAGGAGGAATGATGACAAAAATTCACACCGTAGTGATCAGGATGACAACCCAGGAATTGAGAAAACCGTTGTGATGCTTGAGAATCCCTCCATTCCTATAGTACATGCATATGAAGAAAAATTGGGGGATGTAAAAGGACAAAGTATTAGGGAGAAATCAGAGGATGTGTCAGAGTATGCTGCAATTCGGGCACCAGTTTCACCACTTACAACTGATACCATCAATAGGGAACCCACTCATGGCCTATTACAGCAGAAAATTCAATCTCATGAGGTATGGCTGGGCAGATAACCAAGGACTTTGCTTACAGTTTTCAATTGTTAACCTTTACTGACTACAATTGACAATGATGGGTGTGATTGATCTGAAAATATTACAGCTAAATTTCAATGTTTACAGTGTTGAATATTGCAATTTCAATAACTGTGTGTGACACAAGAGGAAGATTCATAGGTTTTACGTGGATGCATTGTATCAATCCTTGGTCATTGTTCCCAGCTAACAACAGTGCAGTTTATATGAGTCCTTACTATTACTACATGTGAAGTTCAAAAGGCTTTTTATTTTTATTGATTTTATGTTTCCTAGTCATAGCATCCGAATTTCATTTGCAATTTAATTGCTTTGGTTATTTTTTTGGGTGTTATGTAGGTTGTTAGGCTTTTCTCTTTGTCTGCCTATTATAAAAAGAATATATTTTTATATTTTGGTCATATCATTAATTTTGGATCAATTTCCAAGTGGTCCTTGAGCAAATGTTTATTGATGATCTAATATTTTTGTATAACCACTTTGATGGATAGGGCACCGTGAGTAATATGCAGAAGGAAGCAGCAAAGTCTCCAAGCAATAGCATCGTTGGAAAACCGTATCAAGCTCCTTATGTGCGAGTTTCTTCTCTGGAAGATCCATGTACTCAGAATTCTGAGTACGGAAAAGCACCCACAAACTTAGAGACAGTGGCAACAGGCACAGTGACCATAAAAGCGTTTGTATCTGAATCTAGTAACCTGGAAAAGATTCCAGAAGCAATTGAAAGGCCTCAGGCAAAGGAATCATCAAAAGGGATTAGACGGCTGTTAAAGTTTGGGAAAAAGAACCATGGCTCATCATCGGGAGAACGTAATGTTGAATCAGATTACGGCGGCATAAATGGTACTGAGGCAGCTGATAATGGGACAAACAATGTTTCTTCAAGTGAAGGTAACTTTGCATTATGCCTTTAAAACATATAAACAAAACATTTTGATGACTGATCAGTCATTATGCGTGGTAGACAGAATTTGAAGTGTGATTAACATTACGGAAAGAATAAAAGAATGTCTAATTCATGTGCCTCCGTTTTCTGATTGTCAAAAACTCACTCCGGATACTGTAGGGTTTTGATGCTCCCCTCTGACACGGCCAATGAGTGCCCAATGCATGTGTAATCTCATATTAGTGTCCAATGTGGCACATAGAGAACTAGTTCAGCTTTTCTTGTGCAGTTCCAGGAACTCTGCTTCCATTCAATACCAAGAGTCACAAGTGAAGAAAAAAAGAGTGAATGAAATGTTTTGCTGGTGTGACTTTTGGCTGGGAGTTCGCTTTGCTTTGTTTTGTGCGCTCTTGTGTTGCACGAGTTTTTGATTGCCGTCTCTCCTGTGTTTTTTGTTTGTCATCACTAAGTTTCTGTTCATTTACGAAGATTGCAAGTCACTGGTTTGTGAAAAAATGGAAATTTGTAATGTCAAAGGGGGGATTGTAGGTCAGTGGGAGGTTATTTATGGAGTTTGATCTCGAATACTACTTAAGCTGACTCATTTTTTTATGCTCCTTTCCAGTGTTTACATTAAAGAATCTGATCTCACAAGATGAAACCCCTAATTCCAGCTCTACACACAAGTGTAAGTGTTTACAATCTCTGCAACATGCGTTCCTTCGTTCATTCATTTTTCTTTTCTTTTCAATGTTTCACTAATTCCAGTTGCGACTTACAAGTTCTTTCATATGGTTACAGCTTCTCGCCATTTCTCCTTGTTATCACCATTCAAAAGTAAGACCAGCGAAAAGAAGCTGACAACGTAACGATGTGAATGCTTATGAAATTGAAGGTGAAGAAGCAACAAACCTTCTCTTATTTTGCCACCACTTGGCCGCAATCTCAGTCATCAAAGCTATACAAATTTTCCTCTCCTGTATGTTTAAAAGTAAAATCTTAGTTTTGTTGTTGTATAACTTGTCTTTGTACCCTCTTATTAGTTTGTTAGTGTTGCATGCGAATTCGTTTGCAGCTCTCCTCTGCGTAATTTGTAAACTCGACGAAGATTGTTGTTGGACGGTTTGTTGTGAATGGGATTGATGTCTTGGGTTCTTGGATCTCACAGAGGAAAAATGAACAAAAATAGTGTTCCTACAATTGAAGTGTGGCTTATATTTTCTCTCCATTTTAAACCAAAAGAGTTGGAAAAATCCCAAATAGAATAGCTCCTTGATTTGTTACATTTTTTCTTTGTCACTCCTTAAACTGCTAGTCGTGTCTTTCTTCGGTACAAGCGATATTCTGACATTAATTTACACTAAGGGAAGGGAACGGCTGGAATTTGTGATGCAGCGGGTTGAGGAGAAGCGCCTTAACCGCCGGGGCAATCCATCACTTGCAAGTGTTAAGTCATGTATGTACTAGTAACATTAAAAAAAGTATCTTGCCTGACAAGTATCGTATATGTCAGATTGCTTTGTAAGAGAATGTCACCTATAAATCTTCACTCTTTGTTGCACAAATTGGTTAAGGAGAGCGTTGCGCAACATTTAACTCGATGGGTTCACAATATGTCACCTTCAATCCTTTGTTTTTTTGGGGGTTTTTATCAATGGGGAAGGGAGAATTGAATTCAAACTCCGGGCGTCTTCTAGCAAAAGTTGGTTAATACTCACAGTTGCGAACCACCGAGGTCGGCAAAATCTCAGGTGCAAACGTTGTAAACTACCCTCTATCTATCTTTCGTCACGAGGACATTAAAATGGCTACACAGTAGAATAACCTTCATTTGGGGTTTTCTCAGGCCCTATCAGGTTTGGAGTTGTTTGAATGAGATTCAAATCAAACCCAAAAAGTGTCTAATACAAGATGAACAAACGAGTGCTCAAGCAAATTGTGTCGCATGTTAATCAAATCTGATGACCAAGCAAGAAATGCAGCCCCTGCTCATCCTATTTGACGCTTCTTCCGCCAAACACTCGGAAGCCTTCTGTGGATTTTCGATGTGCCGGATGAGATTCACAGCCTCTTGATTCTTCATTACCTGGAACAGATTATAGTCTATGGATTAGTTACTCTCTAATAGGAATAAAGTTTGGTAGAATGTGTGTGGGATAATAAAATGTCAGTGCTACCTCCCATATGCCAGTGCTTGCCAAAATGACAAATTCAGTGTCGGGATCAACCCTTTCAACCCCAACAACAAGGTCTGAGCTTTTGGAACTCTTGGTGTTTGCTGCATTACCTGCCATCTCACACTAACATGTTTACTTTTCGTACACGATTGTCACATCATCTGCCGTATCAGTTGGTGAATAAATTTGGCGACTATAGGGTTATGGTGCACTGTACCTCTAAAGAACCTGTGTGACCAACTTTTTTTGGTTGATTGCTTGTTCCTGCTGCCTATCTGACGAGCCAAACCATCTTTACACACAACTGCTCTATAGTCTCCCATGTTAGCTAATACAAGCTTTTCCCCGTCGATCACCAGTGCAGAAACTGAACCGACTCCATTCGTCTCCTCCGAGGCCTCTCTAACCTTCGATCTAGCACCAAGATAGGCTTTTCTCATTGTCTCCTTGCTCTTTCCCCTTATATGAGACTGCACATAGGAGGAAAACAAAAACAGAGACAATTGGGCAAAATTCAACAAATTCTTTTCTTTGTTATATGATGATAAATTCTCCTCTCCTATTGCGCACGCTCGAGCAGTTCTAAAGTTGGTGTACTCCAAAGAGAAAATAAGGCAAAACCCCGTTCGCATGAGCCGGAACTAGTTGACAATTATCTTAATGAAAATTTTATTGTGATTACTTTAATTTGTGCTTGATCAAAAGGAAGTGTTCCCTGCAAATATATGGTTTTACCTCTTTAGGCTTCTTATCAAACAAATGTGACTGCATGTACTTGGTAACTCCGTCGCCAACCCGGGCATCAAAAACTCCAAAAAACCACAGCTCAAGCTCTTCAATTTGCTCTCTTTGAGCCACAACAAAGTCCGAATCGGAATCACCATAAGTAGCCGGTGATGTGTTGCTCTTAATGGTGTGATATCCATGTGAGACTGCAGGCATCATCCACGACGGTTTCTTTGCCATGGTGGCTTCTTTCTTCCTCCCCTCTCCACTTCTCATGAGGAAGCGTTTCAGCTGCAAAGCCGGAAACAACATTGTTGATAAAATTAAGAAAGAATTGCTAATAGTTAAGGACACATACATACATACATACATATATATATATATATATATATATATATAGAGGGAGAGAGAGAGACAGAGAGAGAGAGAGAGACGATCTTTAGGGTAAACAATTAGTGATAATCACATATGTATGCAAAGAAACCATCGAAACTTAAACTAAAAACAAGCAAAAAGACAAAAAATCCAACGTTTTTCTTTTTCTTTCGAGCAATATTCTAACTTAATCTAAATTTTAAGGAGAGACTCAAAGTTGAGTACAGAGAAGAACACGTAAGATTTAAACAACTTGGCTACGTCCGGGTACGAAAATCAAACTTTGTTTATGGTAATTCCATGGGGATATAATAATAACAATTTCATTTTTTTTTTTTCTTTGGTCATTTCCCATATTCCAAACACAATCGGCATATTCCATAATCTAGTACTACCATAATGGTTATCAGCCAAAACTCAAAAACCCAGAAATCAGAGTATTCAGATAGTCCAAGAAAATTAGAAAGGCTAAACACTTTTCAAGAAAATGAAACATATGTATAGCAGCGCTCAAACGCTAACCGGAAAACACACGTAGACTTACCCTTTGCTTGATATGAAAATCTTTAACGCCCATGAACCCCCCCTGAATACGATCAGAGGCCTTTCGGTGATTATCTGGCTAATGGAGAAGATAATCACCTTCAGGCCAACAAAAATTAAGAGCTAAACTTGGCAAATACGACGGTTTGAAAGTATTGTGTTGGTAATGTAATTACAGTTCGGAGGCTATTTAAAGTCGATGAGGAGTCAATGCTGGTTTTACATTCATCTAGAGACATCCTATTTTTAGGGTTAATCAATGTATTAAAGAGATAATTTATTAGCTTTAATCATCTCTTAATCTGTTAGCAAGAAATTTAAACTCTGTAACTCCCCATTTGTGGATATCATGGTTCTGGTCAAATTTTACGTGGATATCTTGTTTATGGTTAAAATTACATTGTTTTATTTCCTGACCCTTTTTACAGCACATGCGAGTCTCACATATAAATGTAGTTAGCAATTATAGTACAAATAGGCCCTTTAAAAGAGGAGATTGTAAGACCTATTCCATATCGAACTTTAATAATCTGAACCGTCTATTTTGTAGTTTCGGTTCATAGATCATATATGCAAAAATTCAATTCAATCCGAAACCATTTGCCCATTTAATTGTCATGATGAAATTTCAATGTTTCTTAGAATATAGTGAAAATCAATTTCTTTGAACTCAATTAGATGTTTCAAATATTTCCGATTTGGCTTATATTTTGCAAAGATGATCTATAAATGCAACTTGAAAAATATACGGTTCAAATCGTTGAAGTTTGATGTGGTGTGAACCTCACAACTAATCCCTATTTTTTTGAATTTGTTACAAAATATATATCATATTTGAATAAATGTGAGTCGAACTTATGATTTTTTCACATCTAAAAGCCCAAATAAATCATTTTAGAAAAAAGACAGTAGCCTGACAACAAACTATAATTAAACAAACCTTAGAATGATCTATGAAATTTTCTTTATACAGCTTAGTTTCGTGATAAATTAGGCCAACTATCATTAAAAAAATATTTGGTAAAACTAACTATCATAATTTCAATTTGGTGACCCAGCTTTAATAAAAGTCTTTGAAGTTTCTTCCCTTTTTTAACTGAAATTAAAGACTAATTTTAGGCTTTATTGGCTCATGCCTTTTTAATTCCTTAGGATCTTTCTATTTTGGTTGGAAGCAACATCGTGTTTATTTTATGTGACTTTGAGGCCATTAGATCCCAAATAAGATGTCATGTTACTTCATAATACGTGTGGTCTGCAAAATTATTCTACGTATTTCGTTGAATCTTCACCTTAAAATAATTTTCATAAATTTTAGTGAGGTTAATTCCAACTTTGAATCTATCCTTGATAACAAAATTGGAATCAAATTAAAGGTTTGAATTTTATAGTTTTGATTCTTTTACTAGTCCGAGTCGTGGGCGTGGACTATGCAGTATGGAATGGAACAAATGGTAGACTTACGAAGGACGGCAAGAAAATGGCCTTTCGGCTTTCATTATGCAATGATTCTTCTTCTCAAGTTGATGGAGCTGTCAGCCTGTCATTGTCCATTTAAGACCTTGACTAATGGCCACCTTCTCTCACGTTGCAAAGTTTCTACGACGGAACGATGAATGCAATTTTTCGTGAGTGCTACGTAACATTGAAGTTACACTCGAGAAAATGATATAATCAAGGCAGATGGTTAATTGTTAAGCGTACATTTGATGGTAAAATCGTTTTTTCTTTACATTTTTTGTGTTTTTTTTTAATACAAGAGATAGTGGCGAGGGGCATTGAACTTAGGGTGTCAAATGTCATGGTGAATGCTCTTAAAGCGTCTCCAAAGGAGATGTCAAAATATACAAATAAGCAATAACGATAAAATAAAATAAAAAGACAATACCAATGTTTTTCAATTGAAAAGCCAAATCTGATGTGGCATGACATGAAATGACATCTCTTCCCCTTGCTACCAAATTTAACAGCAACTTCAAAATAATAATAATTATTATTATTATTGTTAAGTAAATTTGGTTTTAATTCCGAAATTTCATTTTTTATGTTCTTTTTTTTTCATGTAAATATGGGTTCTGGTGTGTTTCGGGTTTAGGCCCTATAAGGGTTGTGGTGTGGATTTGGGGATTTGACCTTGTGGTGTTCCTTAATTAGAGTAATGTTTTTGTCCATTTAGGCCCGTATTAAGCCTAGCACAATTATGGGCCATTTAAACGTATCTAGTTTCTCCTTAGGATTAAGCAAACTGTATTGTTATTGAAAACAAATGTATTTCTTTTTTAATATTGCTTTTAATTTCATTTAGCAAAAGAGATTACATTCTTGTGTTTACATTTGAACTCAACTTTTTTGCAAAATGCCACTAATTACAAGAGACACTCACGGTTGCAAGGAGAATTCATGTCCAATCTGTTTTACGCAGACTAACCCACGACGCTGGACTAAACATTGGATTCATGTCCAATGATAACTTCACATACAGACGACCGAGCGATGCCGGAACTCAACCACAAGGTACCTGCCGGAACTTAACCACAAGGTGCCTGCGCACTTAACATACAGAGACTACTGAGCAATTCCGGAGCTAATGCAAAAACTATCGAGATGAATGCGAGCCAACACTATGCTTAAGCTCTCATACAGTCCAAGGCTTAACATTGCACATGAATGCCTTTTGTTGGCCGGAAGCTGAACTACGAAAACCAAACATGTAATGGTTGGGAAATTGCAACCGGGGACCCAAAAAATGGCTAACCGCTATTGGTCTCAAAACATATTTCAGACAACAACAACAACAACAACAACAACAACAACAACAACAACAAAGCCTTTTCCCACTAAGTGGGGTCGGCTATATGAATCCTAGAACGCCATTGCGCTCATTTGTGTCATGTCCTCCGTTAGATCCAAGTACTCAAGTCTTTTCTTAGGGTCTCTTCCAAAGTTTTCCTAAGTCTTCCTCTACTCCTTCGGCCCCGAACCTCTGTCCCGTAGTCACATTTTCGAACCGGAGCGTCAGTAGGCCTTCTTTGCACATGTCCAAACCACCGGAACCGATTTTCTCTTATATTTCCTTCAATTTTGGCTACTCCTACTTTACCTCAGATATCCTAATTCCCAATCTTATCATTTCTCGTGTGCCCATACATCCCACGAAGCATCCTCATCTCCGCTACACCCATTTTGTGTACGTTGATGCTTCAAAACATATTTCAGACAATGAACAATAATAAGGGCGCAAAGACCACGCTCCAAAAGATAGCTAAAACATCGATTCCACATCACAATGACAAGACAAAGCAGAATGACAGAAAATTCATCCAATATAAGTTCTCCATTTGTCAACAATATTAGAAACAAAAATTGCTCTTAAAAACTAAATTCGATCCAAGATAAACAACGGGATTACAATCCAGAGTACACTGAAAATATTCCATAACAAAATTGTAAACCTCACGACTGAAATTGCTTAAGCTGTGGACTTTTTCAATTTTGCAAGCTCGCTCCTTACCAGTCCAGCCCTCTGCAAATCAGGGAAATATGTTATCTTGGGGCGGTTCAACGTGACAAGGACAAGAAAACAATAGCAACCATCTAAAGGATTAAAATAAATGATGTCATGATAAAGAGCATAACCAACCTTAATCTTAGCCAACATGAGCTTGAATCGGTCAAAGTCGTTGAGAGCTGCTCTTCTCTTCTGAACAATCAGTTTCCTACCCCATGAGCTGTTCTCCCACTTCTTCTTCACATCTACCAACACTCAAACAATTATCAAAAAGGAAGGCGGGGGAATGAAAACAAGACCACTGTTATTTATGAGTAATAAAACGTACCAGCAGCTTCCATTGCGGCAAGCAATTCCTTCTTCTTGGGGACCCTCTTGATATCAATCTTGATGTCGGTGAGAGAAAGCCTCTTGAAGTTCATTTGGGACCTCACCATATCAGGAGCATCGACAAGAGCCTAGAAAGACGCACAAAGCACAAGTACGACAATCAAAACCATGATATGCACAGATGATGTCAATGTAGAAGAAATATATAAAGAGTGAAATTCTCTGAAAGACTACCAAACATATGAGGAGGGGGGCAAAAGTTCAGGATGGATCCCAACCTGACTCCGACTGAAGTTATTAAGAAAGTGACATTAACCCAATAAAAAACTTAGGAATAACTGGATCAGCAATCAGCATTTGAATTTTGAAATATGATTCCTCACCACTTTGCATGGTACACGCCGTCGACACGACAATAAACACCGAATTACCTTCTAAGATGTAACTCCATTGAAGCAGATTTCAGTACAGATATATAAAGCAACAACTAAAGCAATACAAATTCCGAAAAACCTAACCGCTTTCGAAATCACTGAAAATTGACACGTACAGGTCCTAACAGAAGCTTTGATTCAAAATTCATCATAACATGCTTCACAGGTATTAGGCATGTGTAACGCAAGGGAATAAAAACAAAGATTCCCAATACCCATTTTCATATAATTATTAAAATCAACATCATATAAAACAACAAATCAAGCATAAATCAAGACAAAAATACAGACAATTAAAAAAACGAATGAAATTCTAAATTATTTACAAAAAAATAAAAGTGAAATTTGGAGATAACCAAAAAAGGAAGGAGAATGGTACCCTGTTCTGGTCAAGGACGTCGACGATGACGACGAGCTTCCCGTAGTCCTCTCCGTAGTTGACGAGAGCCACCCTTCCGATCTCGACGTACCTCTTGAAAGGCTGTCCAAACAACAACAAAAACAAAACACAACAGAACAGGGTGAGATCAAACAAGAAGAACGGAACGAAGTCGTATTAAAAGAGTATACAGAGAAGCCAAACGCCATGGATGAGGAGAGAGAGCTCACCATTTTTGGTTCTGGTGAAGCGTGTGATGTGTGAGAGAGATCCGAGGAGGCGGAGCTTTGAAGAGAAGAGAAAATGGTCGCGGTGGGATTAGGGTTTTGCTTATGGGTCTTTGTAGTGTGCTGCGGACCGTTCGATTGGGTTGGCTTTTGTTATCGCTGTTGCTGCTAATGGGCCTTACATGAAGACAAAGAAAGGCCCAAATTTATAATTGGGTCATTGTATACACCCAAGTTTTATCTTTGGATGCTCTTTATTTCTCCAGGAATTCAATTTCCTTTTACACATTTATTTGGACACCCAAAACATGTAACCTTCTGTTTTACTTTTTATGAGGCTTCTGGTTTATAAGAAAAGTGGGGGGGGGGGGGGGGGGGGGGGGGGGGGGCGAAAGGTTGTAGATATTTGAATAATCCTGAAATCTAAAGAAAGAAGGAAACTGATGAGCAATGAGCGAGCCTCATCATCTGAATTTTAGGAAAACTAATGAAAAGGGCTTGAAAACTTTGAGTTTTAACGATAAAGATAAAATAAAGGGTAAAGTGAATAGTACCATAATTGACTTTTTAATGTAAAAATGTGGCTTTTCGTTAAAATAAACAGTACCAGTAGTTTTTCGTTAAAGTTCTCCTGAATTTTTTCTCATTCTCTTTTTACACAAATAAATTATTAACTTTATTGATGGGATGAAGTAATGAAGGCCAAGGTCTTAAAAACGAATGAATAAGATGAGATTAATGTAATTTCTCATTAGTACTCACCACTTAGTCATTTTGTTAAGATTTATTTAAGGTTATTTATTTATGTTTTAATAAATAATGAGTTGTTATATTCTTTACTTTAGACCATCTCCAACTCTTGAGTTTTAGCTCACATAGCACTCCGTATTTGTATTTAATATATCCTTATAATATTAAGTTTATTAATTGAATGAAAATTAGAAGTGGTGTCTTCTGGTAAGAAGATGTGCTATCCTAATATGAAATGCAAATGAATAGCCATTACTTTTGACTCTTCATGTATAATCATGTGCTTTACAAAAAGACATCTCAACTTCCTTAAACAGGGAAGCCCTC
Source organism: Malus sylvestris (assembly GCF_916048215.2). NCBI lineage: Eukaryota > Viridiplantae > Streptophyta > Magnoliopsida > Rosales > Rosaceae > Malus > Malus sylvestris. The sequence goes on from NC_062272.1 coordinate 19,608,271, forward strand.
TACAGTAACATTTCTTTGTTTACATAATCATACATAGAGTGCACTAAATATTAGATAGTCTCATTGAGTCCATATGAGAGAGTTTTAGCACAATTGTGGTTCATTGGAGCCTTATAATTTGGAGTGTTGCTATTACAAGGACATGGTTGTTGGGAAACAAACGCCGATTAACTATGAGTATTGTAGTGGGGCGTAAACTTGTCTTAATGATAGAATGTTATAAACATTCCTTGACCGATTTTTAGTTTCTCTAATACATTATGTCATATTCATTTAACATTTAGCTGTTGATGTGCATGATTTAATTATGTATTTACTTCATGTTATTTTATAAATTTTATATGTGATTAATATAGCAATCAAACTCTAATTTTCCAACAAAAATATAGCATCATTGGTATCTCTCGAATATATGTAGTAGTCTTCACTCAACCCTAAAAAATTTGAAACAAAGAAGTAGAAGAAGAAGAAACAAATGATGCTTAGATAACACTTTAAATTTAGAGTAAATTATAGCAACGGTCCCTTAACTTTAACTTAATTGGAGCAGTGGTCCCTCAACTAAAAATTCATTACCATTGGTCCTTCAACTCACCAAAACATGCAACTATGGTCCCTCAGTTAAAAATTCATTATCATTGGTCCTTCAACTTTAATTTAACTAGGGAAATTGTCCCTCAACTTTAACCTAATTGGAGCAATAGTCCCTCAAGCTTTAACCCAATTGTAGCAATGGTCATTTCAACATAACTCATTTTGATAAAATTCTGACGAAGTTGACGAAAATGATCATACCTACATATTTTGATGAGTTGAGTGACCAATGATAATTTATTTTTAGTTGAGAGATCATTGCTCAAATTTGATTAAAGTTGAATGACCATGGCTACAATTTACTCTTAAATTTATTTTCTTTCCGTCCAAATTTTTGTTCAATGTGTTTGGTCTCGTAATGGTGGAATAATAGTACCCTAATCGTACCCTTGATTAAAAGGAAAAGGGTGACTCGTTGATATATAACCATTGCTTTCCCTCTTATCTTTCTCTCCAAAGAAAATTCTTCACTCTATTTGAGATGGATGATAAAGTCCAAAACGACCGACCAAACCCTAGCAAGAACAACAAGATTCTGAAATTTCCACGCGAGAATGTGCCAACCCTTTCCTCATTTTTTTATCTTATCGTATCTTGTATGTGGCACTGAATATATCATTCTTAGGTTTATCTTTGTTCATCTTTCATGTCAACACCCTAAGTCGATAGTTTAGCCTTTCCAAATTATTTATTTGTTTTATTTTTGTAAATCGATATCGTATATTCTTGTAGTTTTGGACTTTATTTGGATTTTATTCACATTTGTTTTTCTGAATTAATGATTATTCTCAAGGTTGCACTTGTACGAACACTTTTCCGGCCCTAACAAATTTTAATTTTTTTTATAAGCATTTTCTATATATAGCGATGATGATCATTTGCACTCGAACGACACATCTAATCTCCTTTTCTTTGGTGCTTTTGAAAACAATGATAAAAGACCGCGTGGGAAAGCTTTAAGAATTTTATACCCTTACTTTAGAATCGTTGAATTCAACTTTATATATGCTTCTAATTTCAGTAATTTGTGTCCTCAGAAAATTAATAATGGAAAATAACATTAACTGGTGTATTAAAATAAGTAGTTAATAGTTTAAATTAACAGTATGATAATATAACACTAGCATTTGTCTATACATTTTGTGTGTATGAACACATTTTTTTAGAAAATGAGAAGTAGAGAGGGAGAGAGAGAGAGAACGTGTGGGGGGGGGGGGGGAGTGGGAGTTTTTTTTTAATTTTATATATATATAAATATTGTAGGTATTTTAACATCACATGTAAGTGTGACTTCAATAAAAAAAATGTAAAATTTAGACCTATAAAATTACATTATTGCCCATCATTTTTTTGTGTGATAGAGACTAAATATTGTTTTATGAAAATTTCGGGTTTCAAAGGCACTAAATTTGAAACTATAGGTTCAATTTAGTTTATGAACGTTTAGTTCATAAAAGAGAGGTTCCTGTAAGAACACAGAATGCAATATACAACTAAGTGTAGTGGATTTAGGTTGTTTCAGGAACTCAAGTGTGCTTCGGGACTACAAAAGTATGTCAACGGTTCAAAGTATAAAAATAAGTTATTGAATCGTTAATGTCAAAAAGTGATCTTTAGGTCAATAATTTTGGATTCATTATCAAATTAATGGACTGCATGTCACTTTTAATTAAATGAATAAATCGAGCCATACATGATCGATTGTAGAAGCAAAATAATATTAACATACGGGTTAAATTTATTTAGAATGCTAAAATAATAGCATTGGGTCGAAAAATTGCCCAAAAAAATAATAATTGGGCACAGGTTGGGTGCCTTGAGTAAAAGGCATGGCCCAAAAGGGCCTCGAGTGTGAACTTCAGGTCACGGGGTGAGGGAGAAACCCCAGCCGCAACTGGGTTTCAATTTTTGGACCAAGGGAGGGCACGGGACAAGGCCCAGCATAAGCTGGCATTGGGTTTGGCGTGAGGAAACCCAGCCCCAATGGGTTGGTTGTCATGCAAGGCGGCTTGGGGTGCTGCAAGGCCCAGCAAGCTATGCAGCTTGCTGGCGTGGACTGAAGGTCAGGGCTGCAGGCCCTTTGCTGCTACACAAGCCCAACAACCATAAGGTTACGGCATGCGGGTGAGGGGACTCATCCAAACATGGTTGGTTTCAGTGTTTTGGGCTCGGAGCTTCATGCCCTGTTGAGATGAAGTCTAGGCCGTGGCCTGGTTGTTGTGTCCATAGTGATGGTGCGGTGGTGTGCCGCACCATATCCCATTCCCCTTTCTTTCAAAAATCCCTTAGGGTTTAGGAAACCCTAAAATTGCTTCTAATTTAATTTTATACATTGACTCATATATTCCACATAACAATTTAATTGTGCGATGCATGAAACAAATATATATTGACAAATATATGAACATATACAATATATATATATATATATATATATATATATATCGGAAGGAAAATATAAACATAGGGGGTTCATGCATCATGGGGAGTGTTTTCATGCTTCATGGTCGTTTCAAATATCTTACTTTATTTTAAACGTACCTGATTGGCAGAAAACAACAAAAGCCTTTGAATTTGTTGAAGATCCATCTCGGAAAGCCGGAATTGCATCTCCAATGCGTTGGATCACGTTCAACATAGAAAAATTAAATTGAATCAATAGCATGTAGATCAATTGAATAAAATAGTAAATTAATCATAATAAGAATGATTAAAAACGTAATATTCCCTTGATTGAAGAATAAACTCCCTTTAGTGCAACGTCAAGAGCGTGCTGATAACGTATTGTAGGTATAATTTACTGAACAATTATGGAGGCCAGAAAAGAGAGAGGGGTGTGGCAATAGTTGTCACGCCCTGATCCTGAAATACGTCCAGAATCGACACGTGACGTTACCAAATACCCGTATCACTCACATACCCATCCTCCAGGATATGGATAATGCACAACTCAAGACTCGAATTTCATGATAATTTTTCCTTATACTTTATGGCTGCATCTAACCTACTCGTTAGACTGCCTACGTACCCTCAAAAGGGATCAAGCCATTCGTAGGTCACTTTCGCTATAACTCAACATATAACACAATCTGTTCAAGCCAAAATGCATAACATTCCTCAATCAAACATTTGGACTTGAAGAGCATGAATTATTCGATTCAAACTACATAACAACCCGCATGACAATCAAGGTTTCTATTTCATCCATCATATAAATCATTATGTTTCACATAATACCGCAATTCATAATATATAACATATCAAAGAACCAATGAAGCACAATATTATTCTCAATTCACAATGATCACTGATCTAATCATATTAATAACAATAATATTCAACATCCTTCCATAATCATCTCAAGTAACCCATTCCATGATATCAAGGAGGCACGATATTAACATTTAATTATGTTAATATCAATCAGATCACACCTCAATGCACAAAATTAATAAAGGACTTCTATATAATTCCCTGCCTGGATTTCAAGTAATAACTTGATAATTCTAATTTATATTCACAAGATCTGTTGTGGTTAATTCTTATTCACTCGAATCCAGGGTACAAGTCTAACTTATGGACATGAGCAAAAGTAGGAATTCCAGACCACTCAACGGAATCCAAATCACATCAGGTTTCGGATCACTTAACGGAACCAAAATTATCAATCGGTTGCTTGCATGTAAAATTAGTGTCATCGATCACAATCCATAAACATCAAGTATAGAATCATGCTTTATGAAATTATAATCAAGTCACTGACAACTTCAAAGGATTTACCCAGACATCCAACTACTTTTCTAATTCAAAGCACAAGATTCTCAAAATCCATCCTTCATATGTACATTAAAAATTAGGACTAGAGGGACGCAGTTCGGCCGAAGCCTACATCTTTGAAGCATCTCAATTCAAATTCAATAAATCCCAAGGTGAATACGATCCCGAACCTTCACTCAACGGAATCGCGAAATATGAGGGATTCAGGACCATCTCTCAACGGAATCCAAGTGGATACGATTCCGGACTCTCACTTAACGGAATCGCTAAGTACAATACATAACAATAACTAAATGAAACCCCAAGTTAGATACGATGCTGGAACATCACTCAACGGAGTCGCGAAGTGGGAAGGATTCTGGACCATCTCTCAACGGAATCCGAGTGGATACGATTCCGGATCATCACTCAACGGAATCGCAAAGTAAGAAGGATTCCGGACCATCTCTCAACGGAATCCGAGTGGATACGATTCCGGACCATCACTCAACGGAATCGCGGAAGGCCAATAACCATATATACAACGGCTCAAAGAAATGAGACAAACACAAGTTACTTAATTTACAAAAGCTCAACCAAGGGAAATAATGCACAAATACTAAATTTAGCACGAATCAACGAAACGGGAGATGAAACCATATCGAAGCAACAAATCTCCATCACCATGGGTTAACGGTCTACCACTAGTCCTCACATTTCATCACAACATGTCAAACAAACCAATCAAACCATATTTCAATTTATACATGTCAAATCTCATTTCATAAACTTAACTCAATGGCTAAACATTAAAAATAAAAATTCAATAGAAAACATATTTATAAAACCAAGTCATATCCACATAGGATAACAATTACGAAAACAGGTAATCACCAATATCACGTATATTAAAGTATAAGTAGGGATCGTTCACGAGTATAAGTATGGATCGTTTTGGACCGGGGATTAGGAGGACTTGCTAATAACCTCTAAACTGACTCAAAAACATAAAACTAAACTTAAAACCACTTAACAAGACTCACAAGACTCAAAGCAAACTTAAAATACTCAAAATAGCTTAAAACAACCAAATAAACTTAAACTAGACACTAGGAATGACTTTGAACGAAAATTGACTTTTACTTGAATCAAAACACTTAAAAACACAAACTAAAATAGATTTAAAACACTTTGAAACAAGAAACTAAAAGGGGGGTTTTGAATTGGATGAAGTTGAAACAAACAAACAAGTATGAAAAACTAGACAGATTGTAAAACAAATGTGAGAAATAAGATGATAGATGGGATAGCTAGATGCTTTTTCTCCACACATGACATGTATGCAAATAACTCGATTTCCAGTTACTACTTCATTGAATTATGAACAACAATGCTCCAAATTAACCGTGACATTACTAGTTAACTCTCAGATTTTCCTTGTTTTATTGGATTAGATGACATCATTCGACAACCCAAAACATTCTCCTAAAGTTCCCTACATGACATCATAATAAATATACAATCCAAGATCATTACGTTTGAAAATCATAAGCATTGACAAAGCACTTGCAACTATCACATCATGTCACTCATGCTAGGAATTGAACTTAACGCGATCGTTTATAAGCGAACTTCACTACATGTGAATATAAGTTTGTAACGATTATGTGAAACTTCCTTATATTCTAGCAACGGATTTATGCATGCCAATTAAGTGTCGACCCTTAATTAACAAATACAAATAAGTTATCAATCAAATAGTTAAGCCAATTGCATTCACAATTCAAGAGTTCATAATTGGAATTTATCAAATTATATTGCACACATAATCATGGCTTTGAAATCACCCCTAGCCGCGAGGGGTTTAGCCACTCATATTTACAACAAAACAAAAGAAAATGAATTTAAACATTAGAAACAAAAGAAAGAAAACACTTAAACGCTCCAACGATCCAAGTTGGATAGCAAGCACGTCCAAGCACTTTCCTTCCCTTCCTTTGCTATAGCACAAGGTGTTGGTGAGTGTTAGAAGGTTTGTTTGTATGGAGGAGTGGATGTGAAGATGAATGGATGTGTTTGGATGAAGGTTGTGTTGAAATGGGAGTGAATGATCTAACCAAGTATGAACTAAATTTATGTTACACACACTTCCTTTTATAGAGGAAGTGCATGGCAATGGAGGGGAACATGGAGTGGTGTAGCAATTAAGTGCAATGATGCATGAAATCTGAAATGATGGAGGGAACAAGGAGTGGTGTAGCAATTGAGTGCAATGATTATATGTAATGATGCATGAAATTTGAAATGATGGAGGGAACAAGGAGTGGTGTAGCAATTGAGTTCTGAAATGATGGAGGGAACAAGGAGTGGTGTAGCAATTGAGTGCAATGATTATATGTAATGATGCATGAAATCTGAAATGATGGAGGGAACAAGGAGTGGTGTAGCAATTGAGTTCTGAAATGATGGAAGGAACAAGGAGTGGTGTAGCAATTGAGTGCAATGATTCAATGTAATGATGCATGAAATCTGAAATGATGGAGGGAACAAGGAATTGTGTAGCAATTGAGTGCAATGAGTGGTGTTTGAAATGATTCAAAGGTGAAAGTGAAGTAATGATGTAAAGCATGGAGGTAAAATGGAGTGGTGTTGCAGCTAGGGAACATGAATGATTGTGCACATGGTAGAGAAAGGAAAGAGAGGTGGAATGATGCAACAAATGAATCAATGGAGGGAACATGGATGATGATGCACGGCATATGAATCCAAATGAAATGCAATGGTGGTGCACGGCAATGATGGAAAGGTGAATGGTGGAGTAACACCCCTTTGTGGCTGAGCTCTTTGTCATTTTTACATTAATTCTTCTTTCTCTTTAACACATTCCTAGCCTCTTTAGTCTTCAATTTCATCCATCCACCTTGCTCCATGCATGTGCTATTCATTCCAAGCCAAAAACTGCTCCAAAATGCACCAAAATGCATCTTATTGCTTCATAAGGCCTATGGACCTACAAACACACGAAAATAGCTTAAAATACATAATTAACTAAGAAATAACAACATAAATGCATGAGAACAAGCTAACTCAGTCACATAAATATGCTCCTATCACTAGCCATGGTGAAGGGTTTAAAAACCCAAATTTTCAACATTAACTAGATGAGTTCAAATTTACATGGTAGCTAGAGCTCAACAAGGGAAACACTTTTCATAAATAATCCGACGACCAATTCTAACCGGAAGCCGTTCACCGGAGAAAACCGGGTTTCTAGGGTTCTGAAGACCCAACTCTAAAACGAATAGGAAAGCACAAACCAAGCATACCAACTTGAAGATTATGAAGAGTAGATGAAATTTCATACCTCACTCGAAGGAAATGATTGCCGGATTCACCGGAAAAAAGATAAAACCGCCGAAAACCCACAGAACTTTCCTGCCTCAAATTGGAAAAATGGATAAGAAAATGGGAAATCTAAAAATACAGAGATCTAGGGCTCGCCAAGAGCTTTCCATGGACACCAAGATTACCCAAAACAGAGCTCGGATGAAGGAGATATGAGCAGGTCAAGATGGCGGGTTAATGGGTCGAAATTGCCCAAAAAGGGGCTGAAATCAGCCATTCAGTTTTTTTTTTCCCAGAAACCTCACCCTCTCTAATTGGTCTCTCCCTCTTTTATTAAACTTACTTAACCTTTAACCCACATGTGGGAATTAAGTAATTCCCACAATCTATAGCTCACAACTTCAAACGTCTGTAACTATACCGTTATAACTCGGACTCGCAAACGGCTTTCGCTTATGCGCTCATGGCTTCGAGACCTATTTGAAAACGTTACTTATGACCTCAAAAGGTCAACGAATTTTAAATAATTATTTTCCAAACTTCACTCTTCGTAATAGTTTAATTAAAATCTAATTCCAAACAATTTAAAATAAATTCTCGAGAAATAATATAAAATCTCAATAGTACAAATACGCATATTATAATAGTGAAATCTGGGAACGGGATTTCACAATAGTAGAGAGAAAGAGAGAAATGTGTAATTGTGAGATGTGTTATTCCACATTATTGTGTCTTTATTTATAGTAGTAGGGAAAGTTAATTCCTTACCCTTTAGGATTACAACATTTAATAGGCAATTTACTTCTAATAGGAATATAAGATACATTCTCATATCTACTAGAATTTACACAATCACATTCCTTAATCTAATAGGACTGTAACAATATTTTTATTTTTAATGTGTTTTATAATTTTTTTAATCTCACTCTTTGCCTATAGTATACTATAAAAATAAATAAATAAAACATAATACCTGTTGTAAACATTCCTAGAATAAGTATGATTGTGTAAATCCTAGATTAGATTTGATTCTAGTTATCCTTTCCTATTACAACTTGTATTACTTGGAGGAGAAGGAATATCTTCTCTCCCTTTACTACTATAAATAAAAGCACAATGTAGGAGGGATAACAACACACACATTCCCCTACAATTCTACAAACACACATCTCTCTCATCTCTTTCCACTGCCGCCGGCCCTCTCTATATTGTCAGATAAAAATAGACCACAACACGTTATCAGCACGCTCCTACCGCTGCGCTTAGGAATCTAACGTTGGAGATTTTTTTTCTGCATCAAACCAGTTCATCCATATCATCACGCAATCAGGTTCTTTCCAAACAACGGCTTTTAACTCGATATTTTGCAAGCCCTGATAGCATGAACATTCACCATGATGCATGACCCAACTTTACGTTTAACGTATTTTAGATTCTACATAAATTGTGTATGCTTCATCACCAAAATTGCTACAATTATATGAATTTGATATTTGCCATGAATTGAATCTTACATATGTACATGCATTGAAACTATTATTTGCATATGCATCAACGTAAATATGTGATTCATTAGAATTATACATGCATATAATATAATTGAATTAAAAAAAAAAAATTTTGCGATTGGGGAATTAGGGTTCTTCGAACCCGTGCCTTTGCATCATGCAAGGCTACAACGCAACCAGGCCCCCAGCCTGCGATGGCTAGCCCATCTTCTTGCAAGGCCTGCAGCCTGCATCCCCATGCTTTCCCGAGCCGAGAGCCCGACGCCCATCGCGTCCCCAGCAAACCAACCATGACACCTTTCATGGTGTCCATCGGTCACAGCATGGCCTGCAGCCATTGCTTTGAACCTCTGGTTCACGTCGCCGACGACTAGAAGTCGTCCCACATTTCAAATTGAACTGAGATTCACCGGAATCTCATCAGATTTTTTTAATTCGATTTCAATTTTTTTTAGGGTTTTATAGTTGTTGATACGTTGAGATTTCCTTATCTCCGTGGTTGTCCACGACAACCGTGACTCACTCTGAGCTCCAACAACCTCGACACGACCACCTGCAGTGGCGCCGTCCACCTTTTTCTGGTTTTCTTTCCCTGCCAAGCACACCCAGCACGGCTGGGGTTTTTTTGGACCTTTCCCCGAGCCCTATCCGGGCTCTGTCTCTCAGCCCCATATGGAAAAAACAAATTTTTGCTGGGCTCGCTTGCAGCGGCCCAGCCCGTAAAGACAAAATTTTTTGTTTGTTTGTTTATTTCCTGGGCTCGCCTGCTGCGGCCCAGACAGAAAAAAAAAGTATTTTTTTTTGTTTTTTTTGGGCCAACCTGAAGTGGCCCGTGCGCGGAAAGAAATTTTTTTTTTGGGGGGGGTCTGCCTGCGGCAGCCCATTCCCTTCTCACCCCGTGGACCTGCAGCCTACACCCGGGGATTCTCGGCCTATATTTTTAGGCCCCGCGATTTTATTATTTAATATTTTTAAATAATATGGTTTTTTTTTTATTTTCACCCACACTTTAATTTGGCCCCGAAGACCAAATAAATTAATTCAATTATAATTATACAATATTTTTTTGCATATACTTGTTGCATAATTGTTTGCATATATATTTGTGTTTGCCTGCAGGAATATATGAACCTGAAGTTCATAATTACTTTGAAACCCGAAGTTTCTTATAAACATGCCTTGTTTGAAAACCTGAAGTTTTCTCTTACACATATCACCCATGAAAACCCGAAGTTTTTCATGCAAAATTAAACCAATACATGTCTATTAGAACCTGTATATTCTACTCCTATGTGAATGGATTGATTTTTCTCCATTACACTAACCACATCTTGTCCATCTATTTGTGATAGGAACATGTCGAATTTGAACAAACTCGACTTCACCGCTTTGGAGGTCTCTGGAAGGAACTACCTCAAGTGGGTTCAAGATGTGAAGCTCCACCTCACTGCCAAGAACTTGCGTCCTGCTATTGAAGAAGCAACAACTGAACCTGTTGGCGAAGCTAAAAAAGCTACTGCTATGATCTTCATCCGAAGACATATTCATGATGCTCTGCAAACTGAGTACCTTACTGAGGAGGATCCACGTGCATTATGGGTCGCTTTGGCTGATCGTTTCGATCACCAAAAGGACATATTCTTGCCTGAATCAAGACACGACTGGCAGCACTTGCGCTTCCAAGACTTTAAGTCTGTGAATGAATATAATTCTGAAGTTTGTCGAATTCGATCACTTCTCAAGTTTTGCAATGAAACTTTGACTGAAGAGGATCTCCTGGAGAAGACCTACTCGACCTTCTCTGCTTCTAATATTGTCCTACAGTAACAATATAGAGCTCAGAAGTTCACTAAGTTCTCGGATTTGATCTCTGTTTTACTTCTTGCTGAAAAGTAGAACTAGCTGTTGATAAAGAATCATCAAGCTCGACCTACTGGGGCTACTGCTGTGCCTGAAGCACATTATAACACTAATCAGCACCCAAAACGCCAAAAGAGGCGTGGTAAGGGCGGCCAGAAGCCATCCCACCAAGGTCAACAGAGTCAAGGCTCATCCAAGGGAGGAAACAAAGCCCAGAAGCGCCCAAACCTCGCTCATAAGGCCCCGAACTTCAAGAATAAAGGCAAAGCACTTGCCACAATGAATGACGATATGTGCTATCGTTGTGGTTCAAAGGACCATTGGTCCCGTATTTGCCGTGCTCCCAAGAAGGTTGTAGATGAATATCATTCTCGTCGTAAGAAGTTTGAATCAAACTTCATGCAAGTGGACGAACCGGAGACTACAAAGATGGAGGTTTCTGACTTTCAGGAGGATACCACTCCTATGGAAGATTAGAATCTTAGACATAGACTTCTTTTTTAGTTGAAATAAGACAATTGGGGCCGAATTCCACCTAGTGGCCGCACCCTACCTTGTTTTTGGTTGATTTTGAACAATTTTCCTTTATGTTTTTGGATTATTAGTTGGCGATTTATTTTGGATATTCAGTTTTAAATCCTTGAATAAATGAAATTATTTTGAATTGATACTTGTTTTTATAAACTTTTATGCATGTGACCAATTCAAATTAATTTTTCATTCTAGGTATGACTAGTGGGAAAGTTAGTTGTCTGGCAGATAGTGCAACCACGCATACTGTTTTGCGTGAACGCATCTATTTCACTAACTTCGTACCTAAGAATGCACCTCTGACAACCCTCTCAGGCCCATCCAACCTGATAGAAGGATACGGTAAGGCACGTATAATGTTATCCAATGGTACAATCTTGACCATTGCTGAGGCACTCTATTCTCCACGTTCCGGAAGAACGTTACTAAGTTTCAAGGACATTAGAGATAACAATTACCACGCTGAAACCCACGTAGAAAACAGAGTTGAATTTATGTGCATAACTTCCTACGAATATGGCCAGAAGCGTATTCTAAAGAAGATGAAGCGTAACCCGAGTGGTCTGTATACTACGACCATACGCCCCATCGAATGCCACTATGTGGCCGGCCCTACCACAGGGACCGCGCATGAAATTACACTTTGGCATGATCGTTTGGGACATCCTGGACGAATAGCGATGCGCCGTATCCTCAAAACTTCACACGGGCATCCACTAACCCGAAGCTTAGGTTCGATCCATGAAATCGCATGTCAAACATGTTCTATGGGAAAGCTTATTACTAAGCCTTCTTATGACAAGATTCGTTCGAATCCTCCCATTTTTCTACAACGGATTCAAGGGGACATTTGTGGACCGATTCAACCTCCCTGCGGACCATTTAGATATTTTATGGTTTTGGTTGACGCTTCTACACGTTGGTCACACGTGTGCTAGTTGTCCACAAGGAATGCTGCATTCTCCAAACTGTTGGCTCAGGTTATCAAGCTCAGGGCTCACCACCCTGATTATCCGATCAAATCTATTCGATTGGATAATGCTGGAGAATTCACATCTAAAACTTTTGATGACTATTGCATGTCGGTTGGGGTTGAAGTTGAACATCCTGTACCCCATGTTCACACCCAGAACGGCTTGGCAGAGGCTTTCATTAAGCGTTTACAAATGATTGCTCGATCATTGGTCATACGTACCAAGCTCCCGATCGCTGCTTGGGGCCATGCAATATTGCACGCAGCAAAGTTGGTCCGCCTGAGGCCTGTTGCGACACAACCATTTAGTGCCCTTCAGTTGGTCACCGGATGCGAAGCCGACATATCGCATCTGTGCGTTTTTGGTTGTGCGGTCTATGTGCCAATTTCGCCGCCCTTACGTACAAAAATGGGGCCTCAGCGAAGAATGAGAATCTATGTCGGATATGATTCTCCTTCGATTATTCGTTACTTAGAACCTTTGACAGACGATCTGTTTACCGCTCATTTCGTGGATTATCACTTCTATGAGATAGTCTTCCCGCTGTTAGGGGGAGATAAGAACGTCAACGTTCCTAATGAACGACGCGAATTATCGTGGACGACTCCCACTTTGTCTCATTTAGATCCCCGCACCGCTTAGTCTGAAGATGAAGTGCATCACATATTAGATCTCCAGAGTATAGCTCAGAGCATGCCAGATGCTTTCACCGATCTAGCGCGCGTGACAAGGTCACATATTCCAGCTGCGAATACGCCTGCAAAGATATATGTACCAAATGTACGACGGACTACCCTCCTGGAAGCCCGGGACGCCAATTTTGGTGATCCACGTACATTAGCGGCTAGCCAATCATCTGCCCCTTCACAAAAGCGTGGCAGACCCCTTGGTTCAAAGGATTCACACCCCCTGAAGAGGAAAACCACGGCACAAGGTCCTGAAGAGCCTACCGTGAATCCGACTATCGCTTACTCATTTTACCCAACTCATGAGGAAATTCTAGATTATGGAAGCGTCCTTGAAGAGACGAATCCTCCTCCCGAGAATCGTGAGATTTCGGTCTATTATGCTAGCTTAGATGATGTGTGGCGTAGAAATGAGATGATTGTCGACGATGCATTAGTATTTGCAGTAGCTACTGAGATCATGTTGAGCGATGACATTGAACCGCGTTCCGTTGATGAATGTTGACGTAGAGCTGATTGGTCAAATTGGAAACAAGCAATCCAAGTCGAACTTGATTCACTTGCAAAACGTAAGGTGTTTGGACCTGTAGTTCCTACTCCTCCACATGTGAAGCCCGTTGGCTATAAGTGGGTTTTCGTTCGGAAGCGTAATGAGAAGAACGAAATTGTGCGTTACAAAGCTCGTCTTGTAGCACAAGGTTTCTCACAACACCCCGGGATTGACTATGACGAAACTTACTCACCCGTTATGGATGTGATTACTTTTCGATACCTCATCAGTTTGGTAGTTTCCGAAAAACTGGATATGCAGCTGATGGACGTAGTAACCACGTATCTCTATGGGGATCTTGATACGGAAATTTATATGAAAGTTTCTGAAGGACTTACATTGACTGGTTCAAATATTTCCAAACCCCGGAACACGCTTTCAATTCGGCTGAGGCGTTCACTATACGGTTTGAAACAATCTGGAAGAATGTGGTATAACCGTCTGAGTGAGTATTTGACTAGTCAGGGATATGTGAACAACGAACTATGCCCTTGTGTGTTCATTAAGAAGTCATATTCCGGATTTGCGATTGTTGCAGTATATGTCGATGACATGAATCTCATCGGAACTCCTGAAGAGCTCGCGAGAACTGCTTCGCACCTGAAGTCGGAATTTGAGATGAAAGATCTAGGAAAGACTCGATACTGTCTCGGTCTCGAGATAGAGCATTGTTCGGATGGAATCTTAGTACATCAATCGAACTACACCCAGAAGGTGTTGCGCCGTTTTAATGAGGATAAAGCGAAGTCTTCGAGTACTCCTATGGTCGCTCGTACGCTAGATGCAAAGCGAGATCCCTTCTGTCTGAAAGAGGATGATGAAGAGATTTTGGAGCCTGAAGTTCCTTATCTAAGTGCGATAGGCGCTTTATTGTACTTAGCTCAATGCACTAGACCCGACATCTCATTCGCTGTTAATCTTTTGGCAAGATACAGCAATGCACCAACACGCAGACATTGGACTGGCGTGAAAGACATCTTCCGTTACCTTAAGGGTACTACGGATTTGGGCTTATTCTATCCCTACGAATCCTCGAGTGATGCCGCACCCTATGCTTATCGGGTTGATTCTCGCCTTGTTGGTTATGCTGACGCTGGATACTTATCTGATCTGCACAAGGCACGTTCTCAAACGGGTTATGTCTTTACCGTTGGAGGCACCGCAATATCTTGGAGGTCAACTAAACAGACCTTAGTTGCCACTTCGTCTAACCATGCTGAAATTCTCGCCTTACATGAAGCAACTCGGGAATGCTTTTGGTTGAAAGCAGTAATAGGCCATATTCGAAGCTCTTGTGATCTTCATCCCGCCGTTAATGCCCCGACGACGATTTTTGAAGACAACGCAGCTTGCATCGAACAGCTCAAGAAGGGTTACATCAAAGGAGATAACACGAAGCATATTGCGCCGAAGTTCTTCTTTACACATCAACAACAAGAGCATCAGAAGATTGAAGTCACGCAAATTCGATCACAAGACAATCTGGCCGACCTCTTCACCAAATCACTATCGAAGGTGACGTTTCAGAAGCTTGTTCATGGAATTGGTATGCGTAAACTTTCTGAGTTGTAACTTTGCTATTTCTCTTTGGAATTATGTCAAACTCAAGGGGAGTATCTTCTGGATACTTGCTTGATCTTAATGTACTCTTTTTCCCTACGATTAGGAGCATTTTTCCCACTGGGTTTTTGCTACCTAACTAGGTTTTAACGAGGCACCCACCTTGGGCTGGTCATATCCCTGATGACGTCCTGTAGATGTTTCTTTTGACTTTGCATTTCTCACGCATTTTTCCTTAGACTATGGATTTTGTCCCTACTTGGGTTTTTGCCATGGCCTTAGGGTTTTTTAGTGAGACTTACTACTTATGCAAGTTCCTACCTTATTGAGAATAAGTGTTGTTCCTTGGAATCAATGCCGACGAGTCGACTTCCTCAACTTCTGCATGATGCTAAATCTACCTTAAGTATTTGCACACTCAAGGGGGAGTGTTGTAAACATTCCTAGAATAAGTATGATTGTGTAAATCCTAGATTAGATTTGATTCTAGTTATCCTTTCCTATTACAACTTGTATTACTTGGAGGAGAAGGAATATCTTCTATCACTTTACTACTATAAATAAAAGCACAATGTAGGAGGGATAACAACACACACATTGCCCTACAATTCTACAAACACACATCTCTCTCATCTCTCTCCACTGCCGCCGGCCCTCTCTATATTGTCAGATAAAAATAGACTACAACAATACCATAATAATTAATAAACAATATATACATATCCACTATATATCTATTGTATTTTATAGAAAATTTTTTTAGTAGTTTAAAAAATTAAAATCATCAAAATAATTTTTTTCTTATCGTGTCGAAACAGGTTACTTGCGTGTCACTTGTGTAAACCTGTTAATGACCTGTTATTAACGAGTTCTTATTGTGTGATCCGATAACGACCCGATTAGTTATCGTGTTTACCTGAAACCCGTTATTTACGTGTCATTTATGTATCATGTTAACGGATCATGTAAGAAATTGTCAGATCTACTTATGAGGTGCCTAAATCCAACTAGTTGTTGGAACACTCACACGTACATTCAATCTGGACCGGCCATAACATTCCTAATGGTTGCTGACTTAAACCTAACACATGGTGAGTTAACATGGAATATTCTCTACTAATTATATGCAATGAAGTGGGTGGACGGTAAGGAATCTCTTGTATAAAACATCAGGATGACCAAGGGCAGGCATTTTTAGACTTTTTATCCTTTCCCTTTTTTCCATTTTATTAGCATATAAGGTACTTATTCCCTCAAAAAATATAAATAAAATTTGCGCCTTTATCCTTTTTCAAGCTATTAAAAGTCCCTCTCTCCTCATTTCCATGCAAAAACCCAAGAGAGTGAAAAATGGGAGAAGGAGAAGAGATTAATGTAGGAGAAGAAGAAAGAGAGAATATTAGTCTCAAGGACCTCTCTAAGAAGCTTGAGGAATTTGCCAAGGCTAGAGACTGGGAGAAATATCATAGTCCCAGAAATCTACTCCTTGCTATGGTAAAACTAAATCCTTCCCCTACTACTATCTACTCTCATCATTTGTTTTGTTAACCATGAAACTATGTTCTATGTATGATGCAAGCCTAACCATGCTACGCTATCCATCATCTTGTCATTCATTTCTATGTTACTTTTCTCTTTCATTAGTTTTTACGTTTGGGTCGTGCAATCTTCTTTGCTCTTGGAAAATGGTTTGAGGACATAAGATGTTTATATATTCGTATTACCATATTAATTATGATGATATTATGTTAATGTATGGTTCAAATTCACAGTCTGAAAAATATAAGTATATTAGTGTTTGAAAAATTGCTCTAGACGGTTGCCTAGGGCAGTAGGCGGTGGCTAACTGCTGCGATTTTGCCATAGGCATGAAGGGAATTAGAAAATGATCAGGCGTCCGCCTGAGCGAAGTTATACTAAAGTAGGCGGGGGTGGGCGAGTTTATACGGAACACTGAATCTGAAATTTTTTTAGTTGCAGAGCCAGTGACAGACTTGTAGGGAAGATGATTTGCCTTTGAATATTACCTATAGACGTAAACGACATTGTTTTTCTCACAGACTCATCGTTTTGTATCCTTTTTTTCATCTCTAAATGAATCCCACCACCTTCCTCTTTGCTAACATTTCATATTTATTATCCTTACCACCTCCTCTTTCGTTGAACTGTTGTTTTATATTTTATTTAGAATAAAGTTAGGGAGACTAAATTTGCAGACAAAATTTTGAAAACTAAAGAACATGGAAGGTTGATGATTGATTTATTACTTAAGCGTTGATAAATGTGATTATTCTTATTGGTGATACATTATTTAGTTTGTATATTTAGTCGTCAAATTTAATCTCTCTAGAATTACCTTTTTATTCGTCGTATATTATTTACTTTTTCTCTCTAAGATCCTACCATATTATTTACTTAAAATTCTCTTTACATATATAAAATATAAATAATGCCGGGCACATTGAATATAAGATATTGTATTCGTCCCTTTAAAAATAACACAAATACTATTTAATGCTTATTATATATATAGTAAATATTATTTTTTTTAAAAGCGCCTAGGCCCCTCTTAGGTCTCTAGGCACTAAGCTCATTCTCGCTACCCGACTATCGCTTGGCATGTATAATTGTATATACACATACACACATGTTGGAAGATGTTCCTTAATTTGCCACATACATACATACATTTTTTTCTATTTTTCCTCTTTTGTTCCATTTTATTTGATCTCTTTGTAGATGCAAACATATTATTCCTAAACATGTGCATGAGCTGTCCGTTTCATTAATTTGTTGGTGTTTCTTTATTTGATAATTTTAAATTATTTAACTTACGGGAGTGAGAATTCAAATTAAGATTTAAGTAAACGGTCATAGTGCTCTGACCAACTAGCCTAATACATACCTGCTTTTGAACTTTTAACATAAACTTCATGAAACACCAAGGCAATTAAACATTATTCATTCACATGAGTGTGGTTTAATAGTTTCTGAAATATGAAGCTGCTAAACTGTACGGCACGAGTGGTTGAAAATACAAATACAAATACAAATACAAATAGAATTCGAAAACAGATAAATAATTTTCATGTTTGGTATAACATATAGGATGGACTGGATGTTGTGTAGGTGGGAGAGGTAGGAGAGCTATCAGAAATATTCCAATGGAGGGGAGAGGTGGACAGAGGGTTGCCAAATTGGAAGGAATCAGATAAAGAGCATCTGGGAGAAGAGCTTTCCGATGTGCTTCTGTACCTCATCAGGCTGGCGGATATATGCGGCATTGATCTTGCTCATGCTGCCTCCAAAAAGATTGTCAAGAATGCCATCAAATACCCTCCCAAATTCTTCTAAATTAATTACCTTAATTATTCAAACACATGATAATTTGTGTATTTCTCAATTTTGTTTCATGATAAGATGATGAGCTTTGAAAACTTGGAATTTTCAATAAAATAATTATATGAATTTTAGAGTGCAATGTCTAATTAATTTAATTTCTCCTTATTTTCTAATTGGCTAATGGAGATCGTGTATACTTCATACCATCTATTTGTTTCTACTTATACGTTAAAGGTGTTGGTTTAAATTATGAATAACGAGTTTGATACAGTGTAAATATAAAAGGTACATCACTAAACTATAGGACAATGCACAACTTTTTAATTTGATGATTTGTGAATTTGATTAAAAATGTACAAATACAAAAATGCACTTCCATACAAATTTGTTTACTTCATATTTGTTGGTTCATCTACTCTAATAGAAATTTAATTATGATCATTTATCATACTCAAACAAGGCCAGATATCAACTTTTTACACCAGCTTTTGATTACCTATTAATCTGACAATTTTTTGTTTGTTTCGAATAATTAACGTCCAAAACAAGCTCCGAAAGTTGATAATCAAACTTTAGTGTTCAAGATTAAGTGGCCTTTTACCACAATGGTGAAGATGAGTGTTGCCTTTGCACCATGACGTGGATTTGAATCTCTTTTGCTCTC
The DNA here is from genome assembly GCF_916048215.2 of Malus sylvestris. Classification (NCBI taxonomy): domain Eukaryota; kingdom Viridiplantae; phylum Streptophyta; class Magnoliopsida; order Rosales; family Rosaceae; genus Malus; species Malus sylvestris. The sequence goes on from NC_062272.1 coordinate 19,627,641, forward strand.
TAATTTAACAAATTTTAGTGTTCAGGATTAGGCAGATCTCACCCGAGTCAAAGGCCTCAGAGCTGCAGAGATAGATTTTAATTCCTAGTCCATGATTATCTCCATATGAAATATGAACATTAATACACACTATCATGTTTTGGTTTTAGCTACCGTAAATTCATTTACTTAATACATTCACAATCTAACAATAAAATATACAATTAAAAAGAGAGAATATACTAACAGTTAAATAGTAAATCAATTAAGGGCATATACTGTACTGTAATTAATCCTCTATTTTTCACCTTTTTGTACACTCTAATTCTATCCCTTGACTCCTTTTCTTAATTTGTTTAATCCAATAATAAGAATAAAAGAGCGAGGTGCTGGAATCGAGATATAATCTGAATTTTTGTGTTTGCGACCGACGGACACGGTGATTTGAAACATTCATTTTAAATCATACGTCATACATTAGCCTATCCCACTAATTCACCTCACACAACCAAGTATCCTGATCTCTCTCATTTCTTTGAACGGTCCAGATTTATCTATCCGTCGACTCCTAACTACAAGATCCCGAGAAGAATGAATTCGAGGTGATGAAACTGAAAGAATATGCGCATGAATTATAACTTGATTATAAAACAAAAAAAATTAAATTAAACAGATTATAAAAATTAAAATTAAAAAAATTAAAACGGCCACGAACCCGCCTAGCCTTGAGCGGGCTGGCGGTTATCCCTTTCGCCAATCCAACACGTCTTCGTATCCCGGACTCTGCGGATTCGTAGTTGATCCCCAAAACAGTCAATTAGTCAAATCCCTTTCACTCCTTCTATACATTCACCTTCCAAATCAATTCAAATCACAGAAGAAGGATCCGATTCTCCCATTGCAATTTCTCCACCCAAAGGTTTCCCATTTCTGGAATAATCGAATCCAACCCAACCCACATTTTGAATTTCGATTTTGATCCTCACCATTTCTGCAATCTCACCCAGATCCAACCGCACCAGCAACTTTCGTGTAAGCTCCGATCTTCCTCTCACTCTATCTGAATTACCCATTTATTGTTCATCTGGATCATTTTTCGATTAAGCTGAAAGATTTGAGCTTTATTTGTAATTTTTTTTTTGTGTGAATTTGAATGGTGATATGAATTGCGCAGTGAAGTGGGAAGAAGATGGAGGGGACTGTGTTCGCTCCTGCTCTGGAAGGATTCAAGACTGTCAAGTCCGAACAAGGAGAGATTCTGACCAAGCCTTTCCTTGATGTCTGCAAGCAGATTTTGCCTGTTATAGGTTCATTTCTCCCCCTCTTTTGCTCTGACCTAGAAATTGAACCGGGATTTCGTTTTCGTTAATGCCCGATTGCTGTTTGTACCTGGTTTTTAAGCACAATGCTAGCTACCCATTTGTTAAAATTTTATAATATGAGCTTCATGAGTTAGTTCTGGGCTTGATCCTTTTGACTTACAAGTTGAAATTCGAAATTGGTGTTAGATAAGTTTGGAGCTGCTATGACCCTTGTTAAATCGGACATCGGAGGTAACATAACGGTAAGAATGTTCTTTTACTTGTATTTTCCCCATTTGTGCTCGCTGTGAGTTTAGTAGAATTATGTTTTCTGTTGTCTAACTTGTATATGTCAGTGATCTATATTTCCATACTATGTAAACAAGTTAGATCATCTTTTAGTTTTTTTTTATTTTTTTTTATTTTGAGTGCCCATTTGTGTTCTCAATCTCATCAATTTTGGGTTTTTTCAGAGATTGGAATCTAAATATACCTCCAATCCTGCCGCATTCAACCACTTGTACAGATTGGTACAAGTTGAGATTGAAACGAAAACAGCAAAAGCATCATCCAGCTGCACCAACGGTCTTCTTTGGTTGACAAGGTAAATGATATGATCATTAACGTGTGTTTTTGTGCTTTTATGATGTTGCACTTTGTTAGAATTGATACCTCATATGTATGATACTATTCTTATTCATTTCAGAGCAATGGATTTCTTGGTAGAGCTATTCCGGAACTTACTGGAGCATCAAGATTGGTCAATGTCTCAGGCTTGTACAGATTCCTACGGCAAGACCCTGAAAAAATATCATGGATGGCTTGCTAGTTCAAGTTTCAGTGTAATGTCTCTGATGCCCCTTCCATTATTTGATGCACTACCAGTTTTCATACTGGCTTTAGTCCTTTGATGTCTTATGCTGGACTTAGATAGTACTATGACAGTGATTATATTTCTGCAAGTTCAGTGCTTCCGTTTTAAAATGCTTGACTGTGTAAAATTTTCGTTTTGTTGGGCCCTGGAGGTACTCTTATGGTTTCGCAAATCTCTATCTTCATAAACTACTCTTTGGTGCTATTCTTTCTCTTGTACAAGAATTTAGGCATGTAAAAAGTACAGATCAGAAACCAAGAAACTATTAATTTTATTAACCCTGGAAGCTTTTTTGTGTTTTCCCTTTTAGAAAAATCCCTATCGTAAAGTCCACTTAGATTTAATTATCCATTAGTTGATCATTACTCTGAGATTTAATTATTATACAGTTTCGTTTTAGTATTTCACCTCTTGTTTACTGAATGTTTGAAAGATATAGCGAACGAGAACTTTTTTCTTCTAGAAATTTGGACTTATTAGTCACTATAATGATAGGTTGCCATGAAGCTCGCTCCTGACCGAAAGAAGTTCATGGAGGTGATAGGAGGCAACGGCGATATCATGGGTGACATAGAGAAATTCTGCACTGCCTTTACGCCTCTTCTTCAAGAGAATCACAAGTTTTTGGTAAGGTTTTATTTGTGTTGCCGAATTTAGTGAGAGCCAATTTCTGTGACATCATTGTTTAGTTCTGAGGTTCAAAGTTGCATTATTAATTGACCACAATGATCGGGTAGAATTACCAATGGATGATTAAGGGAGAAGTTGAAGGAACAGTCTCTATTCCATTAGTTAGCCACACAAGATTGAGTTTGGACAACGCTCTGTTTTGAAAATTCCCCGAACTATTGCTCTTGAAACACGTTATACTAAAAAGTAACTCGGGTCTTGTAAGATTAGTGAAACTCAAAGATCTGAAATATCCTTCGGTTGGAAGGGAAGTTCCGTAATTTCCTCCAGTTGTGATTCCATTGATTTTCTATTTGGAAACAACAATGAGAACTGAAGACAAGAAATTAATAACTGATTTGCTATCGGAAACAGTTAAAATATATGCTGACGAAGTTTATTCTATTGACACAGGCTAGGGTCGGCATGGATGATTTGAAGGCTTCGTAATTGAGAAGGTTTTCTGATGAGAGGAAGCTTGTGCCCTTGGACTTGTCCGGGTCCTTCAACTTAAAAAAATAATGCAACTTTTTCCTGCATTTAACTTGGATATTTGATTTTATGTTTAATGTTAAATTCTTGTGAATGTTTATTACACAGGGTACCTGATTGTTATTTGGTTTTATATGCTGCGTTTCTTGCTCGTGCCTTGAGTTGTTATTATAAGAAATAACTCTTTGTATTTCATTACTTAATGTGTAAGGATTACAACTCAATATATATACAGTTCTCTAATAAAGCTTAGTACCTAATTATACTTAAGTAGGTATCTAATACAGAGATTAGTTGCAAAACTGTTACATCTAAACATGACAGCTGTACATCTGAAAATGACAACTGTTAGCTATGACTACTTATCCCTTTACACCCCCTCAAGCTAAGCGGAGGAGATCCCAGAGAAAGCTTGGACTGAAGAAAGTGAAACCGAGCCTTGGATAGGGGCTTTGTATGGATGTCTGCAATCTGATGATCAGTGGAAACATACAACACTTTGACTAAACCAGCAAGAACAAGCTCTCTAATGTAGTGATAATCGATCTCCACATGTTTAGTGCGCGCATGAAACACAGGATTGGAAGCCAAAGATATGGCAGAAACATTGTCACACCATAGTGTGGGAGTATGAGAAAGAGGGAAAGTAATGTCTTTGAAAATCTTGCAGATCCATGTGAGTTCAGCAGCAGTAAGAGCAAGAGAGCGATACTCGGCCTCGGTTGAAGAGCGGGCAACAGTGGCCTGCTTTTTAGCACTCCAACTGATAAGATTGGGACCAAAGTAAACACAATAACCAGATGTAGAACGTCTATCAAAAACACAACCAGCCCAATCAGCATCCGAGAAAGCTGTGAGCTGCAGAGATCCCTTTTTGAACCAGATGCCTTGATCAACAGAACCCTTGAGAAACCGAAGAATACGTTTAACAGCCTGAAAATGAGTGTCACGAGGGCAATGAAGAAACTGACAGACTTGGTTCACAGCAAAGGACAGATCTGGCCTAGTCCATGTGAGATATTGGAGAGCACCAACGATGGACCGATACTCCTTTGGATCAGGCAACAAAGTTCCAATGTGATCCAATTTGGCAGTACCAAGAGGAGTGGCACAAGGCTTGCATCCTTCCATTTTCGTCTTAATAAGAAGATCCATAGCATATTTGCCTTGAGACATGAAGATACCATCAGAGGATCGATGGACTTCAAGACCAAGGAAATAGTGGAGAGGACCTAAGTCTTTGACAGGAAACAGGGTACTGAGCTTTTGAATGAAAGCTTGGCAATGAGAGGTATTGGGTCCGGTGACTAATATGTCATCAACGTACACCAAGACAATCACCAAAGAAGGAGAGGTGCACACAAACAGAGAGCAATCAGATTTAGAATTAGCAAACCCAAGAGAGAGCAAGGTAGATCCAAGTTTATCATACCAAGCCCGAGGGGCTTGTTTTAAGCCATAAAGAGAGCGATTGAGCTTACAGACAAAAGAAGGCTGAGAAGCATCAACAAAACCAGGAGGTTGTTGCATAAACACCTCTTCTTTCAGTGAACCATGAAGAAACGCATTACTAATATCCAACTGATTAAGGAACCAGTCATGGTGGACAACAAGTGTTAATAGAATGCGAATGGTTACTGGTTTGGCAACCGGGCTGAAAGTTTCTGTAAAATCAATACCGGCCTGCTGGTGAAATCCTTTGGCTACAAGGCGAGCCTTGTAACGATCAATCGAGCCATCAGGTTTCCTTTTAATCCGAAACACCCATTTACAGCCAACAATACTGTGGTGAGGAGAGGAAGGTACCAATGTCCAAGTACCAGTGTGTCGAAGAGCCTCAAATTCCTCTGACATGGCCTGAACCCAATGAGCATGCTTAGATGCTTGCAGATAAGTGGTAGGCACAAAAGTATCAATATCGATGGGATGCTTAGTGGCAGATAGAGCTTTAGGTTTGAAAATACCGGCTTTAGATCGGGTGAGCATAGGATGAGAATTAGAGGGAATAGAGGGTTGAACGGAAGAGGATGGATGGGAAGGCAGAGGTAAGGAAGCATTAGAAGAAGAGGAAGAGGAGGATGACGGTACCGGAGAAGAAGATAATGGTAGAGCTCTGATACCATATAAGAAATAACTCTTTGTATTTCATTACTTAATGTGTAAGGATTACAACTCAATATATATACAGTTCTCTAATAAAGCTTAGTACCTAATTATACTTAAGTAGGTATCTAATACAGAGATTAGTTGCAAAACTGTTACATCTAAACATGACAGCTGTACATCTGAAAATGACAGCTGTTAGCTATGACTACTTATCCCTTTAGTTATCATGCTTTCTTCTTGTATGCTTAGGTTGACGTGAGATATTGGATGAAACCAGTATTTAAAATATCGGTATTGGTGGAAATATCGATATGCGGATTTGTGGAAATATCGACGGATATATCGAATATCGATATCGGTTGCTTTTGATGGAAATGATGAAAGTTTAAACTCAAACTTTAGAGATTGTTAAACATTGGTTTGGACGAAAAATAAGAGTTTCTCTAACTTTTCAGATGTGTTAGAAATATTGACGATATCTATCGATTTTAACCTAAATTTAAAAGTTTCTCCAATATGAGGTGAAGTTTAGACTTCACTCCTTATTTTTATATCTTTCTTTGATTTTTTTGGATATTTCCATGGAAATATCAACCAAGTTTTTATATCTTTCTTTGATTTGGACATATCGACCAAGAAATTTTAAACACTGGACCCTCTCTGCAAGGCCTTCGGTTTAGACTTCACTCCTAACGTTACGCGAGGCCTTTGGTTTTCTCCACTGTCTCTATTTGTGGCTTGATGTTGATGCAGGTAGTAGTGTTCCCTTTCTCGAAATCCTTTCCACCATATGGATTTCTTTACCATAGAAAATCACACCCTGACCTATCTTCGCCTTCCTACATTCGCTAACCATTTGGGCTTCAGTTCATAAATGAGACATAAGCTAGTTCTGTAAATATGAACTAACTTCTTTTGTAAAAAGATATCGACAACGCCTTTTCGTATTCAGGTTATTGCGACACGTTACACTTAGATTTGTACAAACTTCATTAGCCATATTGTGTGACCCACAATGTCGTTAATTAAAAATGTACAACTACTGTTTAATCAAATTCTACGATTAGCATAACTAGCTAGTTTAGTATGCCAATGTGGCAATTGATCGTGTCCTAATTTGGAGATCGAAAGAAATCTCAAAGTTTGAATTTTTGACCTCTATTGATTAAAGAACAAGAGCACAACGTATTAAAATTACTAACATCTATTGGTCATGATTAAATAAAGTGGATATTAATTCAATTTTCATTCATTTTCTCCTATATTCTTAACTTTCTCGATTCATGAATTTATAAGTAAACATGTCATAAAACGTATTTTTGAGTTGTACAAAAAAGAAAAAAAAAACAAATGATTTATTGGAGTGAGTCGTTGTGGGTGAATTAGAAAATGATAAAAAAATTAGGAAGAGGATGATAAATAAGATGTAAGCAACTATTACAATTCCACAACTGCCACACAATTGTTTTTCCCAACCGCTTTTGCCGCGCATTCACTGAAAACCCGTTAACAGGCCCCCTCACCCAAATTTAGCCGCCTATGGTTCTCGCCATTTCTACTTCTATCTTTCTTTCGCACCCGAAAATCCGGTGAGCTACAGGTTTTGATGACTGGCCACCGGGAACGACCACTGCACTCGCCACCGGGACATCCATCAAAACCTGTGCTCTCATTTCAATTCTGATTCTTTTCGGATTTTCTGACTCACGAAAAAAATTAGGTCAGACCCCATGGCACCACATCCCACATCTGCAAATCTGGGTTTGTAAATTGACCTCTCTTTGCCCGGTTGGATTATCTGGGTACGGTGGGCAACATTTATCATGATGCCTTCACATTGCTAGACCTTGTTGTATCATGCTGAATGCCTTTCTTCTCAAGGTACCAGAACTACATTATGATTATTATTATTTTTTTTTGTGTGTGGTTTTTGGATCAATGGGGGAGGCGGGATTCGGACTTTTTTGTGTTGCGCTAATTGGGGATCAATTTCGAAAATGACACAAGATGGTGTAGCAACTAGCAACTGATGAATATTCTTTGGGAAAAGGAGTTTCCAAATTGTTGCTGTAGTATTGATTCTTTTCTCTGTTTTGTGGTTTTCATGATCAGGAGCTTGTCTTACACATTGTTGCTTTCTTTGCATTTGAAGTTCCGAATAAGCGCTGCTGTCCATACGCGCTACACTCGCAACTTAATTTTCTGCTGAAGGTTTCTTCTGAAGTGCATGTCCTGAAGCACTTGAGCCAACAAAATGGCTACCAAGGTGAAGGGGCTCTTGAAAGGCCTGAAACACTTTTCGCAAATGTTTGGTACGTGCAATTTCCGTTGATTTTTCAAGCATTAATTAGATTCATTTGGTTTCTCATCATACTATGTCCTTGTCATGAATTGATTAGATAGTTGTGCAGTGTCTGGTTTCAACATATGTTCTTGGTGAAATTAGCTTGCAGTTCCTATCGTTTTTTTGCTTTTTCCTTAATGTCTTTAGGGTGATATGAATAATCTTTTACCAGATGTTGAAAGGGAAGGGCAAAGTGATTGACCAAGTTGTTCAAATTTTGCAGATGAGAAAAATGATGACATACAAATTGGATTTCCCACAGATGTTAAGCATGTTGGGCACATTGGATGGGATGGTCCATCTACAAATAGTACTCCGAGCTGGGTACGTTGCTCGCTCTCCCTGTCTCTCGATCTTAAACATCCACACTAGTTAATCATTCTTAATTCAAAAAGCACATTTTTTCCATTTTACATAAAATTGTGACTATGACATTTCATCTTGCAGATGAATGAGTTCAAAGGCGCTTCTCCAGAAGTCTCATCCCCCGGGCAATTGACTGTTAAAGAACTGTCGTCCCAAGGTTTGCTACTTTTTCTAACACGACATATCTTTTCCACCTCATAGTATTAGCCTTGCCTATTCAGATTGACAGTTTGACAACATAGCATGTCACATTTTGATATGACATTAAAATTGATCACTGTCTTTTGCAGATATGCATAAAACAAACCTTGCTGCCCAAGAGTTGGTGCAGCGAAATGACATTCCAAGGACTAGGCGTCATTCCACAGGTGAATCTGAAGGTTCCCCAACCAAAAAGAGCTCTGATGGATCAAAGAAGCATTCTAGGCGCCACCGCTCCAAGGAAGGACCAATGGATTCTCCATCTTGTGAGTCTCGAGAAGGTAGTAGCCGTCATTCAAGAAGAAGCCGGAATTCTAACAATCTTGGATCGGAATCCCCCTCACAAGACCCTCCTGGAATACCAAAGCAAAGGAAGAAAAAGGGGTCATCCGAAGGCGGGTCAGCGAGGTCATCAAGAAGGGCAAACAGATCAAAAGGCCAGAATTCTTTGACTGAGATTTCGTTGGAAGGTTCAGAGCATGGATCCAAGAGTGGAGAGAGTCCAGTGCACCCAGTTTTGGCAGAAGCGAAACGTTCCTCGGGCGGGAATAATGTGAACTAAATGCACAAATTGAGGTCTTAAGTTCTTAAACCCTCGAAACCGAAAGTGTGACACTTCTGCTGGCTTACTTCATTGATCATATTTTATTTTTCATTTGTCATGTTGATGGCTGTGACGTGCAAAGCTCCAAGTGAGATTTGACAAGTTTGGTTTCCAATTTATGCACTGTCTTACTGCCTCTAGAATACGTAGAAACGAATTTGATGAGTCAAATGAGTCTACAACAGCCTGGTGTTCAATTCTCTCACTCCATCAGAGGAATTTTCTTGGTTCATCATGCCAAGTATTTATAATTATGCCAAACCCCGATCCAAACTTCCACATGAGGTTCTTCTCCAGCCTAAAGATTTTATTCTGCTGACATCTCAAAATTCAGTTTGACACAGGAAGCAATTGAGGTAAAAAAAAATCTCTAAAAAAGTGGGGATCCATGCCCCAATTTAGGTCAAAAACATATTTAGTCTCCGGCGGACATTCCTTTGGGCGCTGCTATGCATAATTTTTATGCAACTCTTCTTGTAGAAACTCCTCTTGCAAAAAAGATTTCATGAAAGAATCAAGAATAAATTCCTTCAAATATCCAAATGCGAATCATTTTAACGAAAATACGATCTAGAGAACTCAGATTGTTTCCAAATTCCGTTCCTTGTGAATCAAGGCATACTCATGCTGCCGGTTGTAGGTCAACTTGACAAGCTGCTTTTCTCCAGAGCTAAATGTATACACTTAAAACTTGTAAGCAACAACTGAATGTTTTTGCAATTAGTGATAAAGTACAGCACACAGCCTGTGTTTGAGGAAAGTGAGAGCATTCAAATTAAATCATTCCTCTGACATGCGATCGTATGAATTAGTATTCGAAAATTACTGTTTTTGACTGATAACTGAGCGGATCGATTTTATCCAATATTGCTTCAACTTTCAAGCCACCACTCCACCAGCATATTAATCTTGTATTTATACCTAAACTAGGTCAGATTTCAGATAGCTTTAACATCTCAATGCACTAATGCCTGAATTTCAGAATTCTTCAAATAGTTTTGTAATGTGAAAATCTGAGAAAAGAAAAACAGTAAAATCTGTTTGCAAAAATGTAGGATGAGTTGGAGATTATTTAATATACAACTTTCAATGGAAAACACCGTACAATTTCATCAAAACCAAATGAAAAGATTCGAATAGCGCCTGACAGAAGTTCAAATCTAGCTTGCATTTCTTGTGAATGATGAATGACTGTGGAATTTGGTTCACCAACCCAAAACCATGTGGAGCGTGGAGCCTTTCTGAATGTTGTAACTTGAAAGACGGCATTCATCATCAAGGCGTTTACCGGCAACTACAATACTCTGAACATGAACCGGCACTCTGACCTTGCAAAATATCTTGTCCTTCACCTCTCTGACAGTAGTCTTTCGTGTCACGTCAAGTGTAATGGTGTTCCCACTCCACGTCTTAATAAATATCTGAAACCAAAAGGGCAAAACTTCTAAAGTGGAATTTTCTTCGACCCTGTAGAAGTCCAAGGTCTTGCAATCCTGCAGCTCATTTCCTGCATAGATCATACTGCAATCGGTAACAGGACACCCGATAAAACTCTCAACAATCGTTTTGATATCCCGGACAGTGTAAAAGATCTTAACCTCAAATTTAACCATCTTTCCGCTTGGTATTTTCACAAAAATCGACATCCCATCTCTTGGATTGAAAATCACATAAAGGGTTGATTCTGTTCGAATGTCAAGTGATGCCAATGTCTGGGAATCTTCAAGTAGTTTTCCTCTACAAACTAGAGAGTACTGGCCTGATTGGACTCCCTCCTTGGACCAGATCATGGATTTGATGTCATTGATGATATTGTACCCTTTTGCTTCCAATACAACAGTCTTCCGATTTGACGGAAATTTCACATATATTTTCATGCTCATTGAGTTCGGGTGACATATACGATAACTTGGTTCCTCCGGAGTTCCTCGATCAGCTGGTATTTGGCTATTGTGAAGCCAATTAGTATTATCACCCAAGAGAGGCTCCTGAGGGTTTTCGGCTTTCAAATTTTTAACTACAACAGACTTCTTGATCCTCACACATATTTGTTTCAAGACCTTCCACGGTATATTCCTCTGCTACAAAGACCGAACAAATTAATCTCATGAAAAAAGTTCAGTTTGAAGGATGCACAAAGAAACAACTTTAGCTGTGTAACGAAGAACAAGAAAATGAATCAAGAAAATGTGAGAGGAAACATAAGAAAAAGAGAGATGGATTTATAATGTTCCGATGAAAAAAATAAGATGATGTAAATAAAAGGCAATAATAAAACCTGCCGACGAGATGAATCAGAGTAACTTGATGGGAGTGTTCGGAATCCCCGGCGTGAGGGTCTACGGAGTCTCTGTGATTCCATTGGAAGTTTTCAAGGCCGTATAGTGATTGTTCAGATTGCCAGGTTTCGGCAAAAAATTGTATCTCGGATGAAACTTGGAAAGAAAGAAATGAAGAATGAAGAGTCTCTAAGTAGTTGCCTTCCCAACAAGACCAAAAGTGTTATAAAAACTTAACAACAACAACAGCACAACCCATTTCCGCTGACTGATGAGACGATGTAGTAAACTACAATCTACTGGGAGGGGGATTCGAACTTGATTGCAGAAGGGGGACACAATGACCAATAGGCATAATCCATGTCAGCTGTGGTGCTCTTAGTATATAGCAAACCGAATAATACCAACACTAAAAGCCATAGCCTTGAATGGTAGGACAAAAGGAAATCTCTAAGAATGTCAACCCTATATTTGTTTCAAATAATTTAAGGTGAGGTTCAATTGATTAAGGAAGAAAGAATTATAAACTGATTATCAGCATATACTAATCATAGATAATAGTAAGTGGTTAGCGTTTGAATTGACTGATATAGTAGCTGGGAAGAAACTTCAGTTAAATTGCATATCAAAAGTTCTACTAACTTACCATGTCTTATAACCAAAGTTCTAAAAAACGCTAGGTGCTAGTTGGGTGGCGGGCAGGGGCTTAGTGCCTAGGTGGGCGCCTAGACGGCCTACAAGGATTTATATAAATTTATTATATATCTTGTAAATAAGTGTCTATTTACACTTGAAAAAAAAAAACTATACTTGTATGGATAATAGAATAATGATAAAATGCAAAAATAGAAGTAGAAGAATACATAAAGTACATCCATCCAACAAGTTCAATATTTAAAAAGCAGTAAGCATATAATCATAATGAGAAGTATTCTTGGATGATAGACTAAGTTTTTCTTATTTATGATCCTTGCATTGGATTGGACATAAACTAAATTATTTAACGTTGTTGTATCTAGTTTATTTTATTTTTTGTATGTATCCCCTCAAAAGTTCTCCAATTCATTTCACAATCGGATGAACTTGTAGTCAATCCATCCTTTGCAAATTAGGTACACCATTTCCATAAGAATACCACCATGAAACTAAAAAAAATAAAAAAGCACACAATTAATTAAAAAAAAAAAAATCAAATCCGCCTAGGACCACCTAGGTGCCACCTAGCCCCAGACCGATTTTTCGAAATGATTTTCCCTAAATCGCGGAGGGTCTTTTAGCGCCTAGCGCATAGGTTGATTTTTAGAACACTGCAATTAATTATATCTAATCATCTTTGTTAACGTTACTAGAACTACCATAGGTGTGTGACTTAGCAGGGTAGTGAAATTAGATAATGAATTAATTTAATTCCACAAACCATGAGTGACATGTATCAACATTTTATAGCTTTCTGGATTAGTAGAAGTATACATGAAGTAATCATGATACTTTTTGTTACCTTGATTCTAGTTACAATGCAATTTGGTTCTTCAGTCATCCATATCCCAATCTAGATTTATGTGATATGAAATTATGTTAAATCACATATAGATATTTATGATCTCCATGATACATCTGTTCAAGCAGTTCTTACAATATAGATTGATAAATAGTTATTCTAGCTAGAGATTTCTGAGATTGACCTTTAAGTGGCTTCAAGGGATCTCTGCTTCTATTGGAAAATTACCAGAAGGTGATAGATTTGTTATTAGCGTTCATGTAAACGCATCTCCATACTCATACATATGAACCCGAGTATCACATTATCGGGTTTGGGAAGTAGTGAGGGCTTTGAGGTGAAATCAAAGTTAAGCATAAGATACCTAAAATGCCTCAGATCTGAGAACTATTTGCATACTACAACCAGAAGCTTTCTAACGACATGTGGTAAACATCCATACGTTTAAGATTTTTGGATGGTCATTGTTCAATGAACTTGTTCAACAGACAAGCACCTGTATATCCACACGTGTCTAACATGCGTAGAAGGAGATCATGCTAATTTAATGTGATATACACCGGCCTTTTCTGATAGTCAATGTCCAATTGACTTTCCAATGGCTAGGAACTTTATTTAAGAATTAAGTGACTATGGAATACAAGTCTCCCTGCCCTAACCTTGTTGCTCCTTGAGGACATTGCTTCCATACCTTAAATTATGGACACATCCATAGTATATTATATCCATAATATAAAGCAAAACTCATGAATTAATTAATCTTGTGCTTTATTAATGAGTTAATGTTGTTACATAATATCTAATATTGCAAAATTGGTTTTTAGCACACAACTTCAATGATCTCTCACTTGCACTAAAGCTAATTATTGAAATTTGAAGGTGTATTTTTTATTATTATGAAGAAACAAAGTACAAAGATAGCTCATATATATGAGCGTGGGAAGAAGAGAAAAACAAGGAACAAAAAACAATCTTCCTTCCTTGATTTACGCCTAATCACCTAACAACAAAAGCAAGGGCAGCAACTAGACTAACAACCAAAGCAAGGTAAGCAATCCCTTGAATTAGTGAGAATGACAGCCATACTCAAGTTGTTAGACAACACCCTATGCATACACCTATGCTACCTACCAGCTAGGGTAAGTGACAAATAACTAGACTAGATCTTCTTCCAATACTCCCCCTCAAGCTGGATCAAATGGGTCAATTGATCCAAGCTTGGACAAGAGGTGATGAAAAATAGCAAACGGTAATCCTTTTGTGAAGATATCTGCAAGTTGATCATGACTACGAATGAAGTGTGTATCAATTACCTTGGACTGCACTTGATTTCGAACATAGTGGTAGTCAACTTCAATGTGTTTAGTTCGCTCATGGAAGACAGGATTTGATGCTATGTACATCGCAACTTGATTATCACAGTAGAAAGACATAGGTTGCTGATGAGGAAACCCTAAGTCCAATAACAAATTTTTGAGCCAAATAAGTTAACAAGCAGTCGAAGCGATAACACGACATTCTGCTTTTACACTAGAGCGCGCAACCACGCTTTGTTTCTTGCTCTTCCAGGTGACTAGGTTACCTCTTACGAAGGTGCAGAAACCAGTGATAGATTTGCGATCGAGAGCATTCCCCGCCCAATTTGCATCTGTATATCTTGAGATATGAGTGTGATTATTGTTGCGCATGAGAATCCCTCTACCAATGGAGCCCTTCAGATATCGAAGCACACGATGAACAATCTTCATGTGATCCATGCTTGGAGCATGCATAAACTGGCTAACAAGACTCATGGCATATGTTATATCAGGGCGAGTGATAGTTAGATAAATGAGTTTGTCGACCAATCTCTGATAGTACTCTATATTGGGAATGAGATCACCATGAGATTGCAGCTTCAAGTCACTATTTAAAAGTGTGCGAGCAGGTTTACAATCTGTCATGTTGGCCTCACGAGGAAGATCAATAACATACTTGCGCTGATTTAGAAAATAACCCTTGTGAGAGTGTGTCATCTCGATCCCTAGAAAATATTTAAGAATGTCGAGATCTTTGATAGTAAACTTATGATTGAGATATTGTTTAAGAGCACTAATCTTTGACATATTAGCACCTGTCATAATGAGATCATCAACGTAAATAAGCACCATAAGTTTACCCGGTGTGCTTGAACGCACAAATAAGGAAGAATCAGCATTGCTCCGACAGAAACCAACTCTTTCTAGAAAATGACTGAGCTTGGCATACCATGCACGTGGACTTTGCTTGAGACTATAAATGGATTTATGAAGTTTGCACACCATTTTTGGATTGTTTGATTAAGGATGACCTAGAGGCAGTTTCATGAAAACTTTTTCTTTAAGCTCACCATGCAGAAAAGCATTTTTAACATCCATTTGAAAAAGAGGCCATGCATTGTTAATGGCAACAGATAACAGCACCCTCACAATGTTTATCTTTGCTATAGGAGCAAATGTCTCCTTGTAATCCACTCCATAGGTTTGAGTAAATCTTTGAGCAACCAAATGAGACTTGTTCCTTTCAATTGTGCCATCTGAATGGAACTTGGTCTTGTATACCCAACGACTTCTCACAACCTTCTTTCCTTTCGGAAGTTTCACTATAGTCCAAGTATTGTTTTCATGAAGAGCTTGAAGCTCTTCTGCCATAGCAGCTCTCCATTCACTGTGTAGATTAGCTTCTTGAAAGCTTTGTGGTTCATAGGTTTCAGTAATTGCACTGAGGAATGCAGCAAAGAAGGATGAAACTTTGCTGTAATTAATAGCAGAAGTCAAGGGATACCTGGCATTGTAAGTTACATAATCATGTAACTTAGATGGAAGTTTCCTCTCTCGGGGAGGATTTATACGAACTGTGGGAGATTGAGCTGCTGGCAATTGAGCAGTTTCTTGGTTGGAAGGACTACTTGAGGGTTCTGATGAGATAGGTTCTTTAGGGACCACAGGTGGAGAATTCTGCAGGTTGCGAGAATCAACCTCATTCAATACCTGGTCCCTTGAAATATCTGTTGTATCCTCTTCACTTGGATATGTATTGGGAACAAATCAAGCAAATTCTCCCCCTCTCTAGAATAGTTTAGAGGTTGAGTGAAGTAAGGCATGGTTTCTTCAAATTTCACATCTCTTGAAACAACTATTTTCCTAGTTGTTGGATTGTAGCATTTGTAACCCTTTAAAGTGGATGAATAGCCTAGGAAGACACATTTGGTAGCCCTTGGATCTAGTTTGTCACGATTTGGTGCTTGTATGTGAACAAAGCATGTACATCCAAAAACTCTCAAATGGGATAGATTGATCTGTCTATCTTTCAAGACCTCATAAGGTGATTTAAAGTTCAATATCTTACTAGGCAATCTATTGATGAGATATGCAGCAGTAAGAACACCTTGTGACCAAAATTTTTTAGGCACATTCGAGTGAAACATAAGAGCTCTAGCTTTTTCAAGTAGATCTCTATTCTTCCTTTATGCTACCTCGTTTTGTTGAGGTGTTCCAACATAACTAGTTTGATGTAATATACCATGTGTGCTTAGATAGTGAGACATGTTACGGGATATATATTTGGAGCCATTATCTGATCGTAAGACATGAATGTTTGAAGAAAATTGTGTGTTTACAAGTCTATGAAAATCTTGAAAAACTTTCAGCACTTCACTTTTAAATTTCAAAAGATACAACCAAGTGATCCTTGTGAAATCATCCACAAAAGTTACAAAATATTTGTATCCATCAAAGGACTTTAGGACTGGTTCCCAAACATCGGAATGCACGATTTCAAAAGGATTACTAGCCCTAGACAAGGAGGAAGTGAAAGGTAATCTAGTGGACTTAGAGAAGTGACAAACATCACAGGAACTTGTAACTTTGCATAGGTTTGGAAACAAAAAAGACAGAACTTTATCAGAAGGATGTGCAAGTCGTTGGTGCCAAAGTTGTTGTTCTTGAACCAGGCTTGAAGTGACTTGGAAAACCTTAGGAATTTGGACATGCTTGGAAAGGTAGTAGAGGCCATTTAAGAAAAAACCTTCACCAATCGTCTTCTTGGTGGTGATATCCTGAAAAACCATAGTTTTTAGGGAGAAAATAGCAAGACAGTTTAATGAGTTTGTGATTTTTCCAACAGATAAGAGCTGAAAAGGGAATGAGGGAACATAAAGAGCCTCAGACTCGACATCACTAGAAATCAAATGTGTTTTCTTTCTCCCTACAACCATAGCACCCTTGCCATTAGCAACTGACACTTGAGATGGACATGAGAGTTTTTCAAAATTATGCAGATTTGTAGACTTGTTAGTCATATGATCAGTACCTCCTGAATCTATAATCCAATAATCAGGCACATTACCTACTTTGAGAGCAGTTAAGAATGATTGTAAGATACCTGGAATATCTTGTTGTGTCACACCTTCATTTTCAACCAAAAAACCAGCAAACTACCCGAGTAGAGCAGCTTGTTTGTTGTCACCTTGACTAGTTGATCCTTCATTGTCTCCATGACCTTGTTTCTTATGGAGGAAGGCAAAAAATTCATTGATCAGGGTGGCTGGATTGGAGGTGAACTTCTGTGCTCCCTCGGAATGAGTGGTGACGGTATGATTTGCCTTGTAGGATGAGTTATGTGAACCCTTAGGGAAACCCTTGTAGTTGTCCCTAGAAAACTTGGGCTTTAGTTCAGGATGGAGAATCCAGCAATGATCTGGTGTATGTCTACCAGTATCACAGTAGCTACATTTCACAATAGGTTTTTTTCCTTTGTAGCCCCTCTCTTCACTAGTTTTGTGGTTAGAGATATGCCCTAGCTTCTGGTATATTTGCCTTTAATTCCACAGTCATGATTTTTCTGCGAGTTTCTTCCCTTTGAATCGTGGCACACACACTTGAGATGGAGGGAAGATCATGATTCATGAGGACATGACTCCTAAGATCTTCGTATTTAGGACTTAAACTCGCAAGAAGTTGAAATATTTTGTCTTCATCAGCTCTCTTGGTCAGCACGGCAGCGTCAATGGTGTGTGGCCGATAAACATTCAACTCGTTCCACATGGTGGTTAACTTCCTAAGGTGCTACACAAATGAGTTTCCTTCTTGTTGTAGACCAGCAATATCCTTTTTTAACTAGAACACTCGAGATGCATTATTCTGATTCCCATACATTTCTTTGAGATTTTTCCAAAGGATGCAGGAGGATTCAGCATAGCTGAAAATTTCTGCAATCTTTCGATCCATAAAATTGAGTAGCCATGACATGAACAACTGGTCCTTGTACAACCAATCATTGTAATCTGATGAGGACACATCAGGCGCTGGAATAACACCATTAACATAACCCAGTTTCGATCGTCCTCCCAAGGCAAGAGTGACTGCTCTCTCCCAGGGAAGATAATTGAACTCATTTAGTAAGACAGAACTGAGACGTTGATTTGGGTTGACATCAACATCTAAAAGAAATGAAGATGGCTCAGCATGCGAGCTAACTTCTTCGCCATGCACTGAACTCTCTTTAGCCATGATAGAGAATCAAGAAAAACTCACAAATCTCTCAAGAAACTACTCAGAAGCAGGTTGATTACGATCACTGCTCTGATTCTATATTGAAATTTGAAGGTGTATTTTTTATTATTATGAAGAAACAAAGTGCAAAGATAGCTCATATATATGAGTGTGAGAAGAAGAGAAAAACAAGGAACAAAAAACAATCTTCCTTCCTTGATTTACACCTAATCACCTAACAACTAAAGCAAGGGTAGCAACTAGACTAACAACTAAAGCAAGGTCGGCAATCCCTTGAATTAGTGAGAATGACATCCATACTCAAGTTGTTAGACAACACCCCATGCATACACCCATGCTACCTACTAGCTAGGGTAAGTGACAGATAAGTAGACTAGATCTTCTTCCAATACTAATGCTCACAATGACGCACACCAAAACTATCTAGATGTCGATCAAGCAGCTTCAATTTTATCGCCTTAATTAGTGATTGAGTTCACTACGTTTTTTGTAGCGTTAAATCTTAAACCTAAACCACCTTCTTCTTCCCAGATTCTATAATCTTGTAATTAACGATGCTTTTTTATTTTTGTTTCGATGATTCATGAAATCGTAGTTCCCTGGATTGAGCTAATGCCCCATTTTAATCACCTAATAATGTCATTAGTGATTCAATAGTAGGAACATTTACAAGTCCAATGATGAACTTCTTTATCCAAAACAACTTGATTAGCATTGAAGCAGAATCATATTTTGTTTCTCAGATGGAGAGCGTTATGCACTTCTGCATATTGCTTGTCCAACTCATAGCTCCTTCATTCAAAATGAAGACACATCCTTATGTGGACCTACGTTTTGTAGATTTCATATGGTCGTAATTAGTGTAGTCTTTCACAAACAATATTCCCTTAACATTTTTGTCCATACACCAACATCAATGTCTCTATACCGATTCAATAGTAATTCATGTGCTTAGTTTGCTAATTTTTGTTTTTGTATATTAGTGATTATGTAGTATGTAGTGTTTATGTTTTTCTTCCTCAACTCAATATGAGAGCATAAATCACCACGCCTTTTAGTGGTGGGAGTGTATTCTCTCAAACGTGGACAAGATATACATAATTAACGCTTTATTCTTATCTTTTTGTTTTAGTTTTCTTCATTTGCCTAAGTTGCACTGATTCTCCCTTCAGTTCACTTAGAATTCTTTCACCCCTGTCCTTTATTTGGCTAAATGAGTCAAAATTTCTTCCAATTGTCATTTTTCGAATGAGAAGATGTAGGTTAACAACTGGACTAAAGTGAAAATATAACGAAACTATAAGGACAACAGTCTAACAAAAAACTACAGGAACAAGTGAAATTTCCGGTAACTCCAAAGTCTATTAGTGCAATTTGGTCTTCTTTATTTTATTGTGAAGATTGCTATAACAAGAATTTAATCATGAAGGATTCGACAATGTGTGTTTTGTTCGAAAAAAAAAAATTCTCCAAAACTTTATCCGTTAAACAAGAAGAAGCTCATTAGTGTAAGGTTCCTTCGGTATTTTTTTTTTCACAAAAAACAGCTTCACTTCTAAAGTAAGCAATAAAATTTTTTTTTGGTAAAAACAAAATATTCACCTTATTTTAAAAGCAAGGGTCTAGACAACAACTTTTAAAAGTAACATGTAAGTTGCATTTATAAAACCGGAGTTGAGCCTTTGATGAATATTTTCAATTCTTTTAATACCCTTATTAGTTTTTAAAATGACATTTGTTTAATCTTATACACACATTTCATCCCTTGGAGAACAAAATGACAATCACTACCTACCCTACAAACACTAAACTTACACCACCACCGCCATTACCGCCATCATTGTTGTTATCACCTCCACCACTGTTGTCGTTGCTGCCACAATCGTAACTGCCACCACCACCATTGCCACCACTATCATTACACTACCGCCCCTGCCATCGTTGCTGCCACCACTACCACCACCACCTAACCACAACCACCACCATAGCTACCACAACCACAACCACAGGCTTCACTACCATTTCTACCACGACCCCTGCTACTATTGTTATATTTACACCAGAACCACCACATTCCACTATTGGCTCCACCACCATACCTGCACCTTTGTCGCTACCATCACCACTGCCTTCACCACCGTTGTCATTGTAGATTGACCACAACTCCCATGTCTATTTTTGTCATTATTTACATTATATCACTTTACATTATAATTTACCAAATGTTTTTACACTTTACCACGGGCTTTATGCGCCCGTTATAATAAAACAATTTAATACCACATACTTAATCAACACGTTGTAAAAATATTAAACCACCACGGATCTTGATCGTGGTAATATTGTTTTTAACCACATTTAATGTTCGTGGTAAATAAAAAAAATTCAATGTTGTGAAATTACACGCATTATTTAAAAAAAAATTAGGAGGGATTGAAAAATTTCCCAAATCTTTGAAATTTCACCGTACTCCTGCAATTCTCAAAATTTAAGTGAAATCCTTCATTTCCTAACTTCACCTCCCTCTCTCAAACTTCTCTCTCATTTTTTAATCTTCTTTCCACTCATCGCCTCTCTCCCTCCATGACTCCTCACCTCACCACGACCACCAATTTCTTCCCCTCCCGATGTCGCCCACTCAAAAACCTCTCACTCTTCTCCTGCAACAACATTAGCAACCCAACAAATCAACCCCATCACAACCTCCATGCACTCTCCTTCTTAGCCTCACTGCAATAGCGGCGACCATCCCTTCCACTCCACCATGTCGCTTCGAAAACTGAGGTGCTTCAACTGGAATAAACAATTTATAGTGGGAGCGAATGCAATAATGGTGCTACACTCTCTTCGTCGAGGTCGTCCACCTATGGTTTGATTGGCCATGACCAGGTCCTCAATTTTCTCAATTTCTCTAATTATTTTTAATTAATTTTTAAAATTATGAATAATCGTAGCGATAATTTGAAGTTGTTGTTAGTAATTCTTAATTTTTGAGTTGATAGTATTTCGATTTCTAAATTTGATATGTTTTCCTTTCATTCAAGTTCTTCTTGTATGGTTTGGAATCTCACTCTCTCTACCAACCAATTGTTTAATTTTGAAAATATGAATTTCTTTTGTTCAATCTCTTATTAGAAATTCAAAATCTAGGTTTTGGTAGTTTATCATTTGAAAGTGCTATAAATGCACAACCAATATAAGAAATTTGCCTCCTACGGTTACTAAAGATGAGATTGAGGAGTAGTTTAAAAACTTCGGTCAAATTATACATGATGAGGGCTGGCAAGGTGAGTTTATCTCTAAAACTATGAACTGGATCAGAGCTAAAGTAGAAATTGGTGCATGCAGGAAATTGGAGTCTGCTACGCTTTTGTTGAATATGAAGACATTTTTGGCATTCACAATGCAATCAAGGTTTTATTTTTTTGTGATAAGTTGTTGATCAAGTTTTTTTCTTTCGTTTCAAAATGTTCATATGATTCAGGCAAATTTCCTGTTATTTGTTGAAAGTCCTGTCAGTTCTCATATGTAGTTATGCATATATTGCAGATTCTTAAGGTATATTGCATTTGTCCTTGGGTATTCAATTGTTAGAGAGTTCCCATACTTGTACTATTGTCAACATTGATGAACTATTTGCCTTTGTATTTGCTTTGTTATAATTTTTGGGGTTTGTGCTTGTAATTTGTACTTCTATACTTAAATATGTGTGGGGTTTGGTGTTGTGGCATTTTTAAGGTAATTTGGTTGTAGATGAATGCTTGAATATTTCAATGCCAAGTGTTATTTGAATATTTTGTTGACTACGGTAAGTTATTAGACAATCTCTATGGGATTCGGTATCGAGAATTAAAGATCATTCCATTCTTTTTCTGTTAATGTGGATTGATGGCCTGTTGTTTCTTCAGCCAGTTACCTTTATTAGGAGGTTATGTTGTCTTTGGGGCATAATATTAGAATACAATATAGCTTTGATTGTAGTGTTTTCCTTTTTTGGGTGTATCCTGTGGATTGCTGGTCCATTGCTGTTGTAGATTGCTGGTCCATTATTTTTATAAAGCGATGATCTGTGCATGGCCTGAAAGTGTGTATTTTCCTGTTCCTTGTAGGCATCTCCAATTCATTTAGCTGGAAGGCAAGTTTACATTGAGGAGTGGAGCCCAAATAATGCTGGAGTAGCAGTTCGAAGATGTAAGTGCTTAATTTCATTATCCTTATGATTAACATGATTGTAAGAGGATGTATCAGAGATGTTGGGTGAAGTCCTGGAGATGGAACTTATAGTTGTGTTTATCCTAATGTTGGCAGTTGCTGTAAGGAAGTGGTGTTGCCTTCATAAATCTTAGAAATTTTTTGTGGTAGAGATAGAGAATATGCTTTTTCTCAATCAGTCTCGGAATCGATCTTGCATTGCAATCTTCTTTCTTCTAAGATGTCATTCAGATGTCAAGGTTTTCATGGAATCAAATCATTTACGTTCATGAGCTTAATGAGTCTATTGGCATAGCCAGGATTTATAGTGTTATATACCAAATTGTTAAGCATCTGTTTTCTTAGAAGTAATCGTTTGATCAACTTATTTTTCCTTATGTGTCTTGGTGAATTATTCAACCAGGAGGAAGGGGCAGTGGCAATGGCGGTGATTAAATTACGAATTTGTTCATACGATTCAAGGAAAAGTGAAGTATTTTCAAGGAAAAGTGAAGTATTTTAAGTGACAATTTGTTTGTAAATGGAGTATTTCATACTTGATAGATAGTTTCATATTTCTTAGGATAGCTCATTGATTTTAATTGTGAATTTTTTTATGTAATTATTATATTGTAGTAAATGTGGAATCTTGTATATAAATATTATATTATATTTATTAAATAAAAATAAATATCTTTTTTTTTATTACTTCTTTTTAGTTTTGGAAATTCTTTTATAACGGGCATTGATTGTGGTTATTTTGTAATCCACAACAGCTATAGTGCATGTGGTGTTAGATCCCAGTCTACCATGAGCACAATTCGTGGATGTATCACAACATAACCTCATCTATCATTTAGTGCTCAAAAGACCTTCCAAGGACACTCACTATTTCGTTCTTTGAGTAATTTTAATGTACTCATCTATCGACTGAGTCTTACAACTATTATTTTACATGAAAATCAAGACTCAAACAACCCACCCAAAAACACAAAAATGAGAGAAAAAACTCACTCTTTTTCCAACTTTTTACCCATTGCTCTTTCATAGAGTGGGTTTTATAGTACTAGTCTCCACTGCATAAAAGGGCATTGCATATGTTCCTGGGAAGATCTTCTGCACTCTCTAGCTGAAAGAAGTTTCGAATTTGTGTTTTTGTATTGAAAGAAATTTGAGGACTTAAAACAGGTAACCTGGCACGTTACGTCTTTCCGAACAAAGGGAGGTGCTTTCTTCAGAAATCTCCCATCGCAATACCTTACACCATTGCACCAAGAAACGACTGGAGGTAAAGAAAAATGCATATCATAACAATGGAAGACAAGTTTCATGTATAAAGCGAGAGTTAATAAAGCGCACATAATGTCAAAATCCAGTAAAATATGGAGCCTACAATATAACAAGGAAGAAGGAAAATTAAAGAGCATAAACTGAGGTACGCTCTAAACTCTTGGGTGCGGACTCTTAACCAAGTTCGGATACTTCGGAGAACATTTTTTAACCAATAAAATCCAACAACGAGAAGGTTTAACTCAGACAAAAATTTGATTGGAGCTCTCATTAGCTTTTCAAAAAACTGTTGAATTAAGGCATGGGAGTCCAACAATAATAAAGTCTTATCCTACTAAGTGGGGACAACTGTATAAATCCTAGAATATATGGCTTGTTTATCCCAAGAAATTTTTAGTTGTGACGGAAACACGGATGGTACACCACGTGTTTTTATGCAAGTGCTGGAAAATTTTAATTTCTAAGTTATTAACATTTTAACACACATAACTCACCATTTATATAGGGACATGTGGTGTACCACCTCGTATGACGGTCACACTGAAAAATCTCTTGTTTATCCCATGTTTTCTGTTGGATCCAAGTCTTTTATTAAAGTCTCTTTCAAAGTCTTCCTAGATCTTTCTCTACCCCTGTAACCTCTGTCTTCTGTATATATAAAACTCCACAACTAACCAACTCAAATGCATTGTTCATATATTGTTTTGCAGTGCTTTTCTAGGCTCAAATCAGCATGGACGATAGTTGGAAAATTTTCTATATAATTCTCTACTTTTTCATCTGTTTCCAACAAATACAAAAATATAAAATGTTACGATGGTTATATACTACAAAGTAGAGGTTCGTACATAGGGTGAGATGAATGTTACCTTGACTTTCAATGGAGTACCACCTGCAGCTCTACTCCTAAAGCTAACTTGGCTTCTTATAAGGCTTAAATTTCTGGAAAAAGCGCTTGAGAGACTCATCGACACTCATCATTGCCCCATCATTGTCAAACTCACCACAGTAATTAGGTGCTGAAAATATTGTCACGAGTTTCGTATCCGCAAAGAACTCAAATCCGTCTTTGACAACCTGCAAATATAAATAATATCTAATAAGTGGAAGGAGTTCTTGGTTGTATGGTGATGAGCCAATCCCTATCATATGGTATTGGAAAATTCTGAAATGAAATGATATTTCAGACCTGGTGAGCTCGACAAATCAAATCTAGATCGTGCTTCCGAAGAAACTCTGTTACCCTACCAGCACCGAAGGTAAAGGAAATTCCCCTATCATTTGGTCCCCAACCTTCAATGTCTTTGCTAGGATCGGACCACAGGAGATCACATGGCAAACCACTATCTGGGACATCAGTAGGTCGCTATAAAGTGTTGATCTGATTTAAATTGTTTAACTCGGGTGATAGTCCACCATGCATGCAGAGTACTTTGTCTTCAAGGAGAGCTGCCACGGGAAGGCAGTTGAAACAATCTGTAAACTCTTTCCAAAGTCTGACATTGAATCTTTGTTTACACTCATCATAAAAGCCATATATTTGATGAAGTTTGTTTGTTTAGGTGTTTTGATGGATTGTTTTGGATGGGTTTCTTAGAATTAGAATAGCAGAGAATAGAGAGAACTTGGAGTTGGTACTGACGGTTTCAAGGCTGTGCAAAATGCAGCAGCCATAATTTCATTAAGTAGATGAGTGATTGAAGGGTATGGTGCATTGTCATAACTCATACTCTTTTTTAGAGAGTGATTGACAAGAGACTTAAACAAGTATTTCTACCTTACTTCTCCAGATTTAATCCTACCCCTTCATTTGGGTTTAAGTGATTTAATCTGGAGTGTACACTTGTCACTCACGCACTCACACATACATTCAAATTGAAACTAACTGTTGGAGACTAAAACCATTCATTTCTTCTTTCTTCTTCGATTCAGACCGAATCCAAGCTCGGGAGTTCCTTGCTGCCTTCGATCCCTCAACTTCAGAAGCTGTTTAGCTTCCAACACTCCCTTCTAAACTGCTTCTGGGAGTCAATCCACTAGCCCTAAAGCGCTTGTTCTTACTACGAAAGATAACTCGATGCATATCAAGTCGTGGTCTTCTGAAGTATCTTGGGAAGTGACAGATTTTGGTTGACTAAGTACGAAGAAGAAGGCGTGTACGTCGAGGATTCTTATCTCGAATCCTTCGCACCATGTTCATGACAATTCACCGGTCTCGTTTGAGCTTCTTGGTGATCACATCTGTAGCAGAGCTATGCCTTGGAATGGCATCTTGTCAACTACTGGAGAAGCTGTCTTTACTGAGTTTTATTGGGAATGGCTTGAAGATGTCTTGAGCCTATCCAAAGATGTGCCTACCAACGTGGGCCTTTATCACTTCGTGTACACATCTTTGTTTAGTTATGATCGTCATCCTTTCATCCTTCGTGCGTTCTTTGAGCATTGGTGTTCAGCAACCAACATACTTCACACGGCTCAAGAAGAGATGTTGATTTCACTTTGGGATCTCCCCAAGATAGGAGGTTTGTTGATCCAAGGTAAGTTTTACGACAAGGTTGTTCCTAGCGTGGAGAAATTTTCTCATTGCAATAGCCGATGATTGCTTGCGAGTTGCCACTATTTGTTTTGTGGATATCACAAGCTTTCCCATGAGGCTCAGGGTAAGTATGGCATGAAGATTTCTTCATGGATTGGTTTTGGTATTAAGATGCCATGAAGTACAAAAGACTTCGAAGAAAAGTGGCCGTAATAAGACCACTAAGCCAAAGAGAGACTCAGACCCGTTAGGTGCCATTGGTTCAGCTAGATGTCGTGCCCCTGCTGAGTTGAAATTGTTTGAGGATCTTAGCATAGCATCAGAGCATGTGGAAGAATCTTACCTAGCCGCTTTTTTAGCTTGTTGGCTTTGTAAGTTTGTTTTCCCCAAAGACGACATCAACTTTATCCACCCCGAAGTCTTCAAAGTGGATAGTAAGATGGCTGCAGGTGAATCTTTCAGCCTTGTTATTCCAGTTTTAGCTAGTATTTATAATAGCTTGAGTGTTGTTTCAAACTCGATGAACATTGAAGATCGTGCTGTTGTACTTCTCTACCATTATGTGTACGGTTGGTTGGGTGAGTACTTTGGCACTCATTTTTCTTCGTCGACTTTAGACAAGTTGGGGCATTTGATGATAAAGTATTCTAACGTGCTTTCTACAAAGAGCCTTGATGATTTGCAAGCGTAAGCGTTGTTTATAAGCTGTGAAGGTTTGAGAATGGATCATCTGGCAAGGGTTGGCTTGGCGTGGCGAGGCCTCATAGATGATTCACACCTTCATTTCTCATACTTGTCTTATCTTACAAGTTTTCGCTCGGGGTATGTTTCTTTGTGGCAAGGAGACCAATGTATTGTTCAACCGTATAGTTTTCACCATTTCAGTAGGCAATTTGGCTTTGTCCAACATGTGCCTGGCAAGCTGAAGGAAGACACACAGTCAAAATCCTTGCAAGCCGTGTATATGCATTGGGAGTCTTGTACCCGTGTATGCACAAATGCTTCTATCATCCAGCCAGCCAAGGATGAGTTCAAGAGTAATCTAGTGACCCGTGCCTACATAGGTTGATGGTCAAAGGTACACGATGAAGAAATGGGGACAACAAGTTGCACCAATTTTTCTCATTCACTCAATGATGCATCGAGAGAGGGTTGTTCTGCGGTTCCTACGCAGCTGGTACCTTTTGATTGAGCGAGTGCAGCTCATTTGCAAAATGGACTTACGACTTTAGCTCATCAACGCCCGTGCTTGTCTTCTTAACATTTGGATGCTTCTGAAGAGGCGGGTGACGAAGTTGACTAGCATGAAGATAAACTTATTTTGCGGCAGCGTCAACAAGTTTTGAACAAGTGACCGCATGAAGGTACTCTGGATGACAGCGACATTAATTTTCGTCATAAGAAGAAGAAAATGTTTAGGCCTCCTCAGTTTGATGGCCATGTGTTACTTGAGAAAGATGTATGTATTTCCTTATTTCTTGTGATTTTTTGTGCTTTCATTGGTTTAGCTTTTGTTTCTAACACCTTTCTTTGTCTTGTTTAGGCTGGGCCTTCTTGTTCTTTTGACTTGGCAAACATGGGTGTTCATTCCTTTACGGAGATGTTATTTGGAGGTAATCTACTAACAAACGAGGAGATTGAGGATCCACCCGGTGCAGAGCTTGTTCCAAAATCTGCCAAGTTGCCTAAGTTTGTTGTGTGTAGGTGAAGGTATGCAAGAGCCCATCATGCATCCAACACTTTTACCAACTAGCTTCGAGATCTCTTTTAGAGGGTCAAATCTTAGTGGCATTGAGCAGCTTATCCATTGTATCAACCTTCGCGCAACCATGGATATCAAGAGCCATATTGAGAAGAGGATTTCAAAGTGCCCATTGAAGGACCTTGCGTTACTCAAAGAGGACTTATCGAAGCTTATTTCTACGATTAACAACCTTAACGTTGATTCCTCACTCTTGAGAGTCAAGATTGCCGAGCTTATGGCTACCTCAACTAAGTATTCTTGTTTGCATGTTGTTTCCTCAAAGAAGTTGAATCCAGAGGTTAGAGTTCAGCAACTTGCGGTAATAGGCTTATTAATTGCCCAAGCTCAATCTTCGTAGCAATTCACTTGAGAAGGTTATTAAGCCACAATGACTTCTTTGGCTTCTGTCCAGGCGAGTCTAGAAGCGTTGGCACATGAGTGAGAGCAGTTGGAAATCGAAGCATCATGACTTCAAGGTGTTCTCTCGGAGTAGGAAGCTACACTTTCTCAACATCAAAAGAAGATTTCAAGCCTAGAGCAAGAGAAAGGCATGGCCATGGAAGTGCCCACCTTGCCTCCCATAAATGTAGAGACTTTGAAGACTTTGGAAGGCTTGCTTGAAGATCATTGCCGTAGTTTTAGGGACATAACTTTTAAGTAGTATCTTCCATTTTTTGTACTTTAAGCCTTCTTTGTTTTTTGCTCTTTTTGTATTAAGGCTTTGTAGCCAAATTCTTCCTTTAAAGAAATAAAGTATTTACATTTTGAATTTGCTCTTTATTCTTCAAAGTGTTTGTGTTTTTTGTGATGATGTGACTGTACTTGAAGTTTTGAAGTTTCAAGTTGCCTACCTACCCTCAATTGAGGAGGGATCAAGTCATGAAGTAGTTCAAAGGAGTGATGGATTTTTTTTAAGGTTTTGGCGGTTTTGGTGGTGATTTTGATGATGATTTTGATTTTGATGATGATTTTGATTTTCTTTTGCCGTACATAGTTTATGCTCTTGCGGGTTAGGAGCGTTGGGTGTCAGCTTTTAAGCTCGTGCAAACAAGGAGCATTAGGTGTCACCTTTTAAGCTTGTGTGAACAAGGAGCATTGTTGCTGTGTGCAGTTTAGGCTCGTGCATGCGAGAAGCTTTGTGTGTCACCTTTTAAGCTCGTGCGAACTCGGAGCGTTGTACCGTGTGCAGTTTAGGCTCATGTAGAGGAGGAACATTGCTTGTTTTGTTCAGGGGTAGTAATGCTTCAAGAATCTACCATTTATAGGGCCGATCTTTAAGCCATCTTCCGCCATGATTAAGTAGGCACCATTAGTGTAGACCTCTTGTATTGCGTAAGGTCAATCCCACTTTGACGTGAACTTGCTTTTTGAATTGTGAGTTGTGATGATGGGCCTTCGTAATTCCAAGACAAGATCTCCAATTTGGAAAGACCTTGGGCAAACCTTCTTGTTGAATGCCTTGGATAGCTGTGCTTAGTAGTATTCCAAGTGTTGTTAAGCTTCGAGCCTCTTTTCGTCGAGTGCTTCCAGCTCTTGAAGTCGTAACTTTGTGTTTTCCTCTTCAATCAAGCATTCTTGTATAGCCATCCTTAGTGAGGGGATTTGACTTTCGAAAGGTAAGATAACTTCCTTGCCATATACGAGAGAATAAGGCGTAGCATGGGTAGGAGTCCTATGTGTCGTCCTATATGCCTAAAGTGCTTTGTTTATTCTTTCATGCCAGTCTCTC
This sequence comes from Malus sylvestris, assembly GCF_916048215.2. Lineage (NCBI taxonomy): Eukaryota > Viridiplantae > Streptophyta > Magnoliopsida > Rosales > Rosaceae > Malus > Malus sylvestris. Next base: position 19,657,375 of record NC_062272.1, read on the forward strand.
TTTGTTCGGCCGATTACCTTCTTTAGGAGGTTGCACATCGTTTTGTTGAATGATTCCGTAAGACCGTTGGCCAGAACATGTTACATAGAAGACTTACGCTTTGAACTTGTATTTCTCGCAGAGCTCGTCCATTAGTCGATTGGAAAACTATTTTTCGTTGTCAGTGACGATGTAGCAAGGTAAACCATATATGTGGATGATATGCTCCTTGATGAAATGGACAAAAAATTCCTTCATGACTTCCCTTAGGGGTACGGCTTCAGGCACTTCGAGAAGTAGTTAGTTGCAGCTAGGATGTAGGCTTCTCTTGCAGATGATTTTGGTGTGATTGGTCCCACGACGTCTAATCCCCATGTATCAAATGACCATGAAGCAACCATAGGGTGTAATGGCTCAGACAGTTAATGTATGAAGTTGGTGTGGAATTGGCAGGCTTGGCATTTCTTGGCATATTCCAGGCAATCATTCACCATGCTTGGCCAGTAGTAGCCCATTCTTTTGAGCTAGAAGTGTAGCTTTGGTCCAGATGGATACGCTCCACATACGCCTGAGTGTGCTTCCTCTATGGCTTGATTTGCTTCTTCCTTACCTAGGCATCTTAGAAGTACTCTTTCAAAAGAGCATCAGTAGAGTGTTCCTTTGTAGTAGAGAAAGTGAGGTGCTCATCGACGTATTTTAGAGCGGTGTCTAGGATCGTCCAGAAGCTTTCCATGCTCCAAGTAGTCGATCAGCAGCTGTCTCCATTCTTCAGTGTTTACTAAAAGTACTAAGATGACGTTTATGTCATCTAGTAACATTTCAATGATGAGTAGGATCACCCATCTTTAGCAAAATGGCACGTCTACAGCTTCATCGTCTCCTAGCGCCATACTCGAACTTTTGTAGCAATTGAGTTTCTAGCCGAAAATATGTGACGAGATCATCTTCTTTACTTCATATTAAGTCAATAGTTGATTGATTATGAGCCTGGAGTCGCTATACACTTCTAGTGTTGTGATTTCCATGTCGATCGCCATTTGGAGTCCAATAATCAATGATTGGTACTCAGCAACGTTGTTGGAACATAGCTTGCTTAGTCTGAAGGAATAGGGTAGCACTTGTGTTTGTGGTGACATGAACACAACTCATGCCCCCGCTCTGTCTGCTCATGTGGATCCGTCGAAGAACATAGTCTATGTCAGGAAGATGTCAATGTAGAATACCTCCACGTGTCCCTTGACGGCTTTAGCTGAGATGTTGATGATCTTATACTGATTGAGAAGCAATGCCCATTTAGTTAGTCGCTCTATCAAAACTGGTTTAGACATGACATATTTGACTAGGTCGGCTTTAGCAACCAAATGGATGGTGTAGGCATGCATATAGTGTCTTAGCTTTTGGACGACAAAGACTAGGGCAAGGCACATCTTCTTGATCGGTGAGTAGTTGAGCTCGGCACCAGTGAGAGTTCTACTTAGGTAGTAGAGTGTTATTTCCTTTTGGTGAAGTATTTTATTGTAGTAGTAGAGCTCGGCACCAGTGAGAGCGTCTGATGAAGGCTAACCGCCCTTGTAGACTTTTCAGCTCGTGTATATTCCTTGGCTCAGGCATGCTTTGAATTGCCTTAATTTTTGATTGGTTCACTTCAATGCCACGGTGCTTGACAATAAAGTCGAGGAACTTCCCAGAGGTGATGCCAAATGCACAATTCAACGGGTTCATCTTGAGGTTGTAGTGTTGTAGTTTGTTGAACACCATTCGTAAATCCTTCAAGTGATCAGATCTCTTCTTGGTCTTGACAACCATGTTGTTTATGTAACACTCTACGTTTTTGTGTAGCATGTCATTGAAGATCTTTTGCATTGCATGTTGATATGTAGCCCCAGCGTTCGTCAAGCCAAAGGGCATTACCTTGTAGCAGTAAATACCTTCTGGAGTGCGGAAGGCTGTTAGTTCCTCATTTTCTGGAGCCATGCAGACTTTATTGTACCCAGAGGAGCCCTCCATGAATGATAGTTCATCCTGGCCAGTGGTCGCTTTCGCCATGATTTTGATGATTGGCAAGGGAAAGTCATCCTTTGGGTAAGCATCGTTAAAGTCTCGGAAGTCTACGTAAACACGTATTTGTCTAGATTTCTTAAGAATAATGATGATGTTGGAGATTCACTTAAGGTATTGCACCTTTCGAATGAAGCCTGCTTCGATTAGCTTGTCAATCTCAGCTTCAATTTATGGGATGAGCTCAGATCGATAGCGTCTTTGAGTTTGCTTTATCGGTCGTGTTCCGGGCTTGATTGCAAGATGATGCACGATAAAGGTAGGGTTAAGGCCGGGCATTTCTTTGTAGGTCCAAGCAAAGACATCTTTGTACTCCAATAGCAGTTGGTAGTACTCCTCGTTCTCGTTCGCACTTAGCAGTGCACTTACAAAGATAAACTTCAGCTCTTCATTTGTGCGTAAGTTAAGCTCCTTGAGATCATCTACTGTGGCTTGCCCCCCATCATCGAGATGTGGTGGCGCAACAGTGACGTCATTTTCGGGCATTTCATCTTATTTGTCTTCTTAGATCGTGATATGGAAGACGTTTTGCACCTCCTCTTTAATGCAGTCCCCTAGGGCTTGTTGGCTTGAAGATTGGCCGGTGTAAACGGTGGTGCGCCTCTTTACCTTCAGTTGTCTTTTTGTGTCGACTTCAAAGTTGCTTGGTGTTTTATCCTTGAAGGAATCGATCTTCGAACGTCGTCTTTTTCTACTAGATTGTTGAGCTTTTCTTTATTTGGCGTCGTCTTCCTCTTTTTAGAAGGCTTCTTGGTTTCTTCAAGTCTTTCCAAGGCCGACCGTCGTGGAGGAGAGCTAGCAATGTCGATTTGCTTCTTAGATTTTGACAACCTTTTGAACACAGAGCTTTAAGGTGTTGACCGCTAGCATTTTTTACTTTTCTTGAAATCTTCACGGGCGTATTTGGTGTGAAGCCAAGTCCAGCTTTGTTGTTGTCAACTCTGTAACCATGCTCATTTAACTTGTTTTGAGTCTCGGTGAGGTCACATTCTTTGTCGTTAACGGTGTTTGAAATTCTTTCCAAGATTTGAAGGGGAGGCAAAATCGTACCCAGCCTTTGACATGAATTTGTAGGCGTTTGGGTGCAAACCTTCTTCGGCCCTCTTGGTTAGAAGAGAGCTTGGTTCCGCCCTCTTTGGTAAAGGTTTTACGAAACCTTGTGGTGGTTTTCAAACTTTATCGTCACCTAGTTGTGTTAGAGGTAAAACTATATTTGTCTTGAGCAACTTTACATCATCCTTGTGTAGCCGTGTGTCAGCTTTGCTTGTTCCAGTTTCGAACGGGGATTGCCCCTTCTTTCTTCTATACATCGGGATGTATTGGAAGATGGGTGTGTTTGGTCCTTTTAAGGGCGTTACACTCCCTTTGGTTGTTGTGGGTTTAGCAGGCTCATCATCATCTTTGTTTGAAAATGGCATGGCTTCCCCTTCTTACTTCTTGGGCATGGCTTGCCACTCCTATTTCTTAGGTGCTGCTTTGCCTATGGATTTGATCTCATTTGGAAAAGCTTCGGTCACCATTTCTTCATATATGTAGAACTTGGTGTCCGTAATGTATGATTCAGCTTCGATGAATGGCTTGGTGTCACTTTGTATCACCTTCACCCTTTCTCGGTAGAACTGTAAGCATTGGTGGAGGGTGGATGACATTACTCTATTCTCGTGGATCCAAAGCCTTCCTAAGAGTAAGCTGTAAGAAGTTCTTGCATCAATCACGTGGAATAGCGTGCTTGTTTTAAGTTTGCCAATGGTCATCTCTACTCGGATCATGCCCATCGCTTTTTGTCCTTCTTGGTTAAAACCTTGGATTAGGAGGCGGCTTCGGGATAGTTCATCCACATTGATGTCAATTGTGGTTATTCTTGACTTTGGCATGATCTTTATGGCCGACCCACCATCCACGAGCATGCGATTGATTTTGGTCGCTTGCCCCCAGTGATGGTTATGTAAAAGGAGTCATGTAGTTTGAGCATGGACATGAGTGGTTATATGTCACTTGGAGAGGCATGAGATTAAAGGATCCAAACACGATTGTAGTAGTATGTGTTACGGTCGTGTCTTCCAGGTTGAGTTTGATTAGCCCTTGTTGTGCCAGTTTCATGATGAGCTCCTTAAGGACGAAGCACTTGCCAGTTGGATGATTTACGATACGATGGTATTTGCAGTACCTAGGATCATTAACGCGATTCATCTCTTCGGGGTGATTGCATTCAGGTAACTTAATCACCTTCTTTTCCAGCAAGTCGTCTAGCATTACAGCCACGTCAGAGTCAGGAAAATGGTACATCTTCTGCTCTAGTTCCAGCAAGTCGTCTAGCGTTCCACCCATTTTAGGCACACCAAACGTTGGAAGGACGCCTCGTCCCACTCTGTTTCGTCCCGTCCCACGTACCAAACGGTATCTCAAGGTGTTTTTATACCTGTCTTGGGTGCGAGAAGGCCCAATCTTCTTCATTTTGTTTTTGGAGGAGATCTTAACGGGCACAGAGGAGGTCTTGATCGGGGTAGTGTTGACGGTAAAAGCTTCATTGGCAGGCTTTTTCCTAGTCTTGTCTACATTTGGGGTGAACACCTTATCCTTCTTAAAGTCGGTGATCGGCTCATTTTTCTTATGATTAGCGATACTCAACTCCATGTCGTGGGACCAAGTTGCCAACTCCTTAAATGTTCTCGTCTTTATGCCTTGGATGATGTAATGTAGCCCCCAGTGCATGCCTTGAACATATATCTCAATGGTAGAGGTTTCAGAAAGCCGGTCTTTGCAATCCAAACTTAATGAACGCCATCTATTGATGTAGTCGATGATAGGTTCATCCTTCCATTGTTTCATACTTGTTAGCTCTAACATGCTTACGGTGCAGCGGGTGCTATAGAAGCGATTAAAGAATTCCCTTTCAAGCTGATCCCAACTATTGATAGATTTAAGCTCGAGGTCGGTGTACCAGTCAAAGGCGTTACCTTTTAGCGAGTGCATGAATTGTTTGATGAGGTAGTCTCTCTCCGTCCCAGCATTGTTGCAGGTTTCAATGAAATTGGCAATATGTTGTTTAGGATTGCCCTTCTCATCGAATTGCATGAATTTGGGCAGCTGATAACCCCTTGGCATCTTCAAAGCGTCAATCTTCTTGGAGTAAGGCTTTGAGTACAGAATGGAGTCATGCGAGCTTCTTTCATACTACACCTTGATGGTGTTTGTGATCATATCTTTTAGCTGTTGGATAAAGAGAGATCCTATGAGCGTCGCAGCGCTGTCCACCTCTAGCTTCTCCTCAACTTTCTCCACCAGAGCCTCATTCTTTTCGTCAGTTTCCTCATTTGGTGGATCAACTTTCGGGTCAGCTTTCTCGTTGTGCTGTGCCTCTAGACAGTTGACGAGTGTAGCAATCAACAAGTCTTTTTCCTCCACGGTTCTTGTCAGCCTTGCGATTGCTTCGCTTATTTATGCCAGCTGCTCCTTGATGGAAGTCGCATAAGTAGTTATGACTTGCATAGCTATGGGATATGAACTATTGCTTGAGTCGGCATCGGAAATCAACGACTCGGAGTACCTCCTCGAGCTTTCCTGTCTTGGCGCCTTTATCGAGGCCAAGGTGATCACGGGCTCATGCCTCGGGTGCTATTACTCATTCGGCAGGGTTGATGTAGGGGTGGAAGGCATGGTAGAGAGAGCTCTTTCCTTGCTTCAAGTTATGACGCCCAAAGTGCCACCACTTGCGGCAAGGATGTTCTTATTCTTCTTGTTGGTTACTGGAACAACTTGATCCTTTCTTGATGCCATTTGTGCTTTTTGTGAATTTGAAGACAGAGATGAGAGACAGAGATGTCCCACCAGGCGTGCTAAATTTGTAAACACAAAAATTCCGTATCGAATGAAACGAGAACACGTGTACAAATTAGATTTATATTGATTTGAATTTATAGGGTTACAAGCTCTGTTTACAACTTTCCTCTGATTTAGTCTTCAAATTTGATGTAGATGCATAGGTTGTTGATCGAAGGGTCACGATGACTTGATCTCGGATGAACGATTGAACGATTACTCCAAGTTTTGAGCTTGAAACAATGCGTGGATGGTCTTCACCTCAGGTTTAGGGTTACGACAAAGGTAGAGTTAATGTAGGACCTTGTTGATTCAAGGGTCTTTGCGACTTAATCTTGAATCAAACGTCATTACAAGTTTTGAGCTTGTAACAAAATCTTGAAGAAATCAGCACAAGTGCTTGTTGATTCTTCAAGGGAATGCTTTGGCTTTGGTCAAAAGAAATCTTCGGCTTTGGTTGTGCGTTCTTCAAAGAGAGCTTTGACAGCGTATTAGTCTTCAAAGATTTGTGCAGAGGTTCTTCTGAATGTCAAATTTTCGACCCTTATACTTGTTTGAGGGCCTTGTATTTATAGACCTCCAAAGCCATGCTTTTGGGGTGGATTTGGCTTTGATTTGTATCTTGATTCATCCATGGGAGAATTTAGGCAATGTTTTGTGTCTTAATTTCAACCACTTTCCCTTGCCCGACCGAATTATGGGGCTTTGTTGCCTATTTTGTGAGAAATCTTTAATTCTTGCATGTTTTGTGAAGATGCTTTAGCTTTCTTTCCGATTTTTAGACATTTTGGACCCCTTGCCGATTTTAAGGAATATTTTCTCCCTTTTGCCAAATTTTGGGGAAGTTCTGAGCTTCCTTTGCTTGATTTGTGCCACATGTCATTGATGACTTGTCCATTTGTGATGAGTCATATGCCACATGGAGCTTTGTGATGCATCATTTGCATGCAACCAAATTTACATGTCTACAATGGTTGCCAAATTTCATTTTGCTAATAACCATATCCTTTGCCTTTAATCAGCCATTCATACTCTCCCTTTGTCACTTACCTTTGAGCTGGCGAGTTTATATATCTCGTGACCAAGGTATGAAGCCGTGACTCTTTTATATTTAAGATCTTAAAGCACACTTGATTAGAACAATATACTCTTTTTGCAAGTAAGTTCAAAACAATAGATAGCTCAATTTCTATTAAAAGCCTTCTGCATACAAAGGTGTACTCTCTTGTGTATAATACCAATGAAGGATTCTTTCCCTTGTATGATTCCGATGTAGGAGGACTTGTATGGCATTAGTATACCATTTCGCTATTTTCATGTGCCAGTAATAAAACATGGGCTAACTAGTTTCTTTTTATATATCCTTGTATCATTGGGACGCAGTACCATCATGATGGAGTACCAGTGTCATACAAGTTGCTATCTTGATGTCAAAGTCCCCTTCTAACAATTCAATTTGAGATATCAGTTATGCAAAAAACATGGTATAAACAAGATGCATTAATCTTCTCATGAGAGCATCCTGCCTTTTCTTGATTAGAAAACTAGATTTTAATTCTTAAACAAAACGGAGTTTAGAAAAAAGTCTTATACAAAATTAAAAATTGATTTTAGCCCTTAAACTCTATTTAATGTCTACATATGCATCCAATGTCTTTTATTTTATTTTATTTTATTTTTTATAATTTTACTGTGTCCTGGAATTAAATTTTATGAAAATATTGTAAATATTAATACTCATTTGAATTCAAATGAATTAGCTTTTATTTGTTGTCATTTTGCATCACCAATTTATGGGTAAGTATTTGATTGTTGACCCTAAAAACTACTTAGCTTACGTAGCAGGCATGCCAATTAATTAAATAAGCTAACTACGTCATTCGGTCGAATGTGGGGCATGCCAACTCATCGGTCGAGTTCAACTGGGGAGTAAAATATGTTGATGTGGTGTTGGGCGCGCTGCTGACTTCTTGATCTCGCGACTGCGTTCAAGGAAGGAACACGTCTCGGCCATCGGGTTCTAGAGCCTGAAGATAAGGCTGCTAGTTCCGCAAAGTTCAATATCAAATTTGGCTTTTAGTGTGCCGAATGTAGTAACCTAGTAATACCTCACTTCGCCGAAAAGGCTAATGAGATGACCTCTTCCAACAATGACATGGAAATCCTTGATGGCCAAGACTTGAATAAATAACTAGTCAGTCTTGAAGCAATGTTGTTTATCTAAATTAAAGGTGGTGCTCCACGGTCGACTGATTCTATGAATCCAGTGCTGTTTATCCAAACTGAAGATGTTGTTGGTTGCCTCCACAATGTTCTTTATCCAAACTAAAGATGTGTTGGTGGGGAAAAAGAAAATAAAAATCTCAAGGTGTTTAAGAGGTTTGCTCAAGGCAATTGTGTGTTAAATTGGAGGGGCCTTGAATAATGCATCCCTCTCTAGTAGCGATTTCCCAAATAACCAAACTAGAATTTCACTTGGACTGAAATTCCTCATCCCAATCTGATTCGGTCTTTACCAATCCTAATCTCTATAGGACTCTGAACCAAGCTCTTTAATCATTCAGATTCATCCTTTAAAGTTCGGCATCTTTTCTGACTCAGAAGTTTTTAAACTCTAGAAAGTCTCTCTTGTATTAGGATTCGACCATTTCATTTTTATCCAGGCGGAAATCACATTCTGATAGGACTCGGCCGAACTCTACTGGGCTCAACCCATGGCAGAATATTCTTGATACTCCTATTTGGACTAAGAACTGGGCTCGGCCCAATATTTTGGGCCCAAACACTTATATAAGAAAATATTTTGGTAGAGACATTTCGGTACACTTATATTTAGGTATGTGCCCAAACACTTGTATATTTTCTTATGTGCCACTAATTTATTGCAATATATTTAGGTATGGACATTTCGATACAGTAGTTTGGTGTAATAAGTTTAGGTAGGTATGAATATTTTGGTACACTAGTCTAGTGTAATATGTTTAGGTACAAACATTTTAGTACACTAGTTTAGCATAATATATTTAGGTATATAGACATTTCGGTACCCTAGTTTAGTATCTTGTATGAGAAAGTATTTTGGTAGAGACTTTTCGGTACACTTATATTTTCGTATATTTTCTTATGTGCCAGTGATTCATTGTAATATATTTAGGTATAGACAGTGGTATAGCCAATATTTTCAAATAATGGGGTCATAATATTAACCAAAAAGATTCATTGGGCCATTTCGTCGAGCACCTAGTCGGCACTTGCCAATTCCTGTCAACACATGCCGAAAGTTTATGTCAACATATATCAACAACTACTATTATTTATAGAGGCATATTGAGGGTGGATGCAAGACACTATGGAGTAATGCTGAAGACTGGGAAGGCTTTTCAATTGAAGTATTTCATATAAGAAGAGAAAATGAAGACAAATATGATAGAAGTAGGAGGAGGAGGTTATAATTTAGTTTACCTTAGCTGTTTATCGGGGTCAAGTACAATATACAAACAAATATACATGGGTTTTTTGGAGTTATTAGGATCAAGAACAACCAATGACCTCATGCTGGCTCCGCCACTGGGTATAGATATTTTCAATACACTAGTTTAGTAAAATATATTATGGTACAAATGTTTAGGAACACTATTTTTTTTTTTGAAGGTTTTAAGAACACTAATTAGAGGAAGTTAAACAAAATTAATAAATTAAAATGTGTATAATAATAAATTTAAAATTTAATGTGGAGACATTAAATAAGATGTCTATTAAATATTAAAAGTAAAAATATAATATAAATTTGAACTAAGTACATATTAAATGACTTAAATCAATATATAACACGAATTTTTTTATTAAGTTTCAATCTTCTTCAAAGATTAAAGTTTAAAAACCTCTTTTCATGATCGCAGGAAAAAGAGATTGCACTTTGTGCAAATTCATGTGACTTTGTATTTTATTACATTTGTCTAGTAGATTGAAGCATGATGTAGTATAGAGTAGGGCATCAGAATTTAGATTGTTTAGCCGGAGCCGGAGTGAAAATATAAAGTAAAACATTTTTTCATTATTTTTCCTTAAATATAATCCTAAGTTTATAATCAAATGACATGTAACTCGATTAAGAATATTCATCCTTACATCTGAAGTTCTGAGTTCGATTCTCATTTCCTCACTACCCTTTTCACGATAAAAAGCAAAGCCCCTTGGACTATTGATGATGTTTGTTTTCCGCCTATATTGTCCTAGTTTAGACCTTTTTGTAATTAAATAACAGCAAACTTGTTAGGTTCTGGTTTCAACATACAGCAAATCCAGCACCCTCCGTAAGTCACTGACTAGTTCTTGGTTTCGTAATATTTATCTTCTTCTACTCTACTGTTGAAATATGTTAAGAGTTAAATCTAGATCTGGCATTCATGTTGTGTTTCTCGTGTTTGTGTCATACCCGATAGCTTAACGGGTCGTGTCGTGTAATACACGTTAAAGTAAACGGGTAATACGATCCGATCCGAAATCAACCCATTAATATTATCGGGTAATATGACCCGACCCGTTACCCGTTAAGAAAAATATATTTTAAATCAATAAAAATGAAAATGAAAAACATAATTTGACCAAAAAAATGTAAAACATAATACTAAATTAGTATATACATACTAAATTTTGGAGTTGACCCCTTCATGAAAGTTATAAAGCTTTTCATTACGAGTGATTACATTTTTCACGCTTATACAATAATAATTATTAATTTTATTAATTTTGCACTCAAATAAAAAAACATTGTTCATGAGATTTGGAGGGTTTTAAAAATCTAAACAATCATGTAACCATTGTCTAAGCATTGATGATGCAATTATGAACGTTTATTATGCTTTCACATCTTTTAGACTTATACATTAATAATTATGAGTTTTGTTTATTTTGAACTCCCTTAAAAATACTATTCATGAAAGTTTGTATGGTTTTAAAAATTCACACGATCATATACCCATCCTCAAAGTTTAGAGGATGCGACTATGAGCGTTTAAATATTTTTCGCACATGTAAATTAATTATTATAATTTTTTAATGTGTTTGGTATTTTTAAATTACTTGATATTTTTATATTTAATGTGTTTTATGATTTTTAATCTCAATATTTGCCTATAATATACTATAAAAATAAATAAATAAATAAAACTTCAATTTTAAGATTTATATAGAATAATAATTAATAAACAATACATACATATTCATTATATCCATTGTATTTTATAGTAATTTTTTTTAGTAGTTTAAAATATTAAAATCATCATAATAACTTTTTTCTTATCGTGTCAAAACAGGTTACCCGCGTGTCACTCTCGTGTAAACCCGTTAAGGACCCGTTATTAACGGGTTATTATCGTGCGACCTGATAATGATCCAATTAGTTATCGTGTTGACCCGAAACCCATTATTTTCTTGCTTTTTACGTGTCATGTAAAAAATTACCAGATCTAGTTAAATCCCCCTCCCCTACGACCCATTGATAAAATATAAAATATAATAAGTTAAAACTAAAAGACTTGTCAAGCCGAAAGACATTTCAGAAAGAGGAAAAGTGGTTGGCATAGCGCAATGGATTTTCCAACTTCTAACTACCTACTCATTGGATTATTGGCATAGCGCAATATGAGGGTGGAGTCCTTCCGTATGTTGTAGCTTGCCAGATCCTAACCATCACGATGATCTTTCCCGCCAAACAAAAGCCTCCAATGATCAAAAACCTCCATGGGCATATTAAGTTTGCAAAAAACCTTGACCTTCACATCTTCGACAGCATCAGAATGCTTCACATCATCAATAGTAATGGTTCTCCCGTCAAAAATTTTAACCAGTATTGAAACAAACGAGGTGACATCTCCAACACATAATCATCTCTGATGTCATAGAAAGCCAATTGTTAGATTAAATATAGAAATATAGAGAATGATCCGAAAAATGACTTTGAGATACAACTTGAATCGTTTCCTTAAAGTGTTATTTGCCAAAGGTTTTAATTCGAAAGACACCTTTATTGTATGCATGATTATATCGGTATGCTTGTGATTAATTTAAAAGAGAGAAGTATTGTAATACCATTTATTATATTCCCTTAGAAATAACTAGAAAGAAATTGTATGAATGTGATGGAGAGACAAGAGAGAGCAAAGAAATTGTGTAGACAACAAATTTATGAAATTAATGAACTCTCTTCTACTGATGTTACCCATATATATATAGAGAATTGCACCTTTTAGCCATATCCTTTGGTTTTGAGTGTGTCATCTCACCATGAGATACAACTAAACATTGCAGCAATGTTTCTGATAGATATGTCTGATACAAGAGGTCAATTATCAATAATTACGTTTGTTAGAAAGAGAATGCATCTGTTTGGATGCATCATGTTTTTCCGCAAAGCTGTAAAAGGTGCAGCAGTTTTCAATCTCCAAAGAATGTGATTGTTGGGTGACTGACCCAACTCCATCTTCTAACAAACGGCCACACTCATATATATATATATATATATATATATTATATTCTTAAAATATTCAACACCAATGTCTTGTGATCCTCAAGCTTTTTTCCGGCATATATCAGATTACAAACAATAACCATTGAGATGCCCGTAATGTTCCCAACGATGTTTTTGACATCACTGACTGTAAACAAGGCTTTAACCTTGAGTTTAATGGTCTGTCCTGATGGTGCTTTCACAGATATTGAAAGGTTATCTTTAGGAGCAAGAATCACTTGCAGCGTTGATTTGTCCTTGATGCCTAACGAGTCCAGTGTGCGGTCCTCCTCATTCCTCAAGCAATTGTCCGCCAAAAAATAGAGTGAAATGATTCGATGGTATCATCTTCTTCTTGGCCTGAATCATGGACTTGATGTTTCGGATGGTATCGTGAACTTTTGCTTCAATCTCAATGGGGCTCTGACCTGATGGTAGTTTGACAAATAACTTCCAGCATTATTCTGGAGAATAAGACGGAGAGTAGAGTCCCTCTGAACTCCACATTCGACTATACTTCGACAATCCATGAGCATATCACCACCCAAGAAGAGCTCCTAATGGTTTTCGACATATTCATACTTGTCACGTAACAGTGCTTTCCTTCATCGTCTCAGACCTCTTGACCTTTAAGGCCACGGTTCTCATAACTTTCAAGAAAATGTTAATCTACAACAAACAGAAAGACGTGGACTTCAGCAAAAGAACACTATATACAACACATACCGTGGAGCAAAAAATAATCAAGAAAATTATGAAGGTGACACGTGGACTTTTGAGTTAAAATGACAAAATTACATTCGGGGCATACCGGGATTCCCACACACGTGCAACGGACAATAACGGCTCAATCAAGGAAGAGTTAAAAGTTATCAAAATACTATTTATTCAAATCACTCTCATCACTCCTCATCAAATTCTTATTCAAAATGTAACTCTCAATTTTCCTATTTAATTTAGGATTAATTGTTATGTTAATTGCAAGATATTATTTCACATAATATTTTGCAATTATTCACACAAATTCACCATATAAGGCCAGCCACTATTCTCCAAATAGGACCGGCAACTCCACTATAAAAAGCCTTATTCTCTCACTAAAAAGCTAAGTCATTTGCTACAACCGCAAACTCCTAAACACATTCGTTTCAGAATTCTAACTTTAGCATTGGAGATTCTTCGGCCAAAACCCATCCCCCCCCCCCCAATTCATCGTGGGCGCATGAGGCTTTTGGCCTTAACCTTAGGTGTTATTATTTTGCAGGTGCATTTTCGTCAAATAAGAAGACGGTGGAAATTTGCATCCACAAATGGGAGTTTTCACTGAGAGTCTTAATTCACACGCTTAAAGAAGACTCTCGCATTCAAAGTTTCTCATTTCTCGTTCATTCATAGATTTTTTGTGCATTCTTATTCCTAGAATTTTTTATAAAGTTTTTCGAATAAACGTAAAAGAAAAATACAATGACTAGAAATTTGGAAACCACAACGAACGGAACTTCCTACGTTCAAGGATTTGGACCAAAAGAAGGAAATTGACGCATAACCACACCACAATGATCCACGAGGCCTAACAAGATGGCTAGTGGAGCGGCACCACCCCTATGGGGCACCACGGTAGTAGCCCTTGGCGAGCTCATTGCCCATGGTAAGCATGCCACCTTATAGCAGCAGACCCAGGCCTGTTCCACAAGGAAGCCAACCTAGCGCAAAGTAGCCCACATTCAGCAGGTCCACGACTCTGCAATAATAGTTAAGGCCCAAGCAGCTGCAACAATTGGAGTAGCCCAGCACTCTCGAACCCAATGCTATTGCAAGCCCAGCACCCTCTAAATCCAAGTCCAAGACTGCAAGCCCAAGGCTCAACGTAGGCCCGAGGCGCACCAAAGGGAGCCCAGCGCACGCGCGCTCCTGCAGCCTAGCCCACATCAGCAGTTTGACCCACTCCGACGACCCGACCTCCTATCGCAGTCCAATCCAAGGTCCAGCCCACTCTCGTGGTGTTCCTAGCAGACCAAACTAGTCCAAAACCTGTTCAACCGTCTCGACTTTAAATTTCTAGATCGACAATTGAACCGGGGGTATTTTCACCCCATTTTTTCGCAGATTTGAAATATCCCAACTCAAATCTCATGCTCGAAGTCCATTACACTTCCACTACTCAAGGAGACGCATAACGTCCAAGCCTTTCCAACCCAAATGGAGAATAATATTAATCTCGACAAGTCATAGAGTTGACAAGCGCCCTTGCGCAGCAGACGACCTTGGTGAATCAACTATTGCAGCATACTGATATGCAGCGTGCCCTTGACGAGGTGTCCCGAAGTAGGATAAGGGCAGATGATGAACCTCTCCAGCAACGTCCCGGCAAACAACCACTCGACCAATCACGAACCGAGCATTCGGGCAGTGTACACTCCCAAATAGGCCTCCGAGATAGCATATACTCTCATCTTAGCATGTGGAGGAGCTTGCATTCTTGGTTAGGCCCACGGATGAGCATACACTCATGGTTGGGGCCACACTCCAATAATTAACATAATCAACCGTCCAGGTGAAGTGTTCATTTGCGGCTAAGCCCCTAAGGAGCATCATCAACCTCACATTGGAGTAGGAACCACGGCGGACGAAGAGAAGCAGTCACTCAATCTTCAACCGGCAGCTTACAATAAATTATCTCTTGCCTGCTAGGAACGTACCACATGAACCACAGCCGCACCATAGATAAACTGAACACATGGAAGTACAGCCTAGACTAGTAGGTCACGACCAAGGGCAGTTGAGAGCTCCACTACCCCAACCAAGCGATTGCGTGATTTCCAATGCAACGAGGTCACTAACAAGGCACTATGACAGGACATGAACAACATAAGCAAGTCACCATTCACGGACGAGCTCGAGCAAGTAGAGCCTTCACACAAGTTCAACATGCTGCATTTCACATCCTTCAAATGGGATGGAGACCCCGAAAATACACCTAAAGCACTACCAAAGCACAATGATCCTCTATCAAAATAACGACGTTCTCATATGCAAGATATTCACCACTGCTCTATAAAGTGAGGCACAAGATTGGCTCCACACCCTGCCGCCACAATCCAAGTAGAGTTTCGACGAACTTTCTTTGGTTTTCACCAAAGAATATTCATCTTATCGCTCGATCAAGAAGAAGTCCGATCACTTGTTCAACGTCAAGAAGAACCCAAAAGAGTAGCTCTGCGACTATGTGAAGAGGTTCAAAGTAGAGAAGGCAAAGATAATCAGATGCAACTACTCGATATCTAGTGTAGTCTTCCAAAAATAACTCATAGTCAACTGTTCGGAGAATTAATCATGAAATAAGATCTAACTCTGGCAAACACTTTCACTCTGGTAGATAAACATGCACTTTGGGATGAAGCTCAGTGAGCTGACAAGGCACCTGAGTAGCCTAAAAAAGAATCAACAATAGCTCAAAAGAAGGAGGACATGAAGCAATACAACAACAAAAAAGTAGGCAAAAGGCCAAACGCAGAGACCGATCCCCAACTAAAGGAAGCTCGACGTCGAAGAACTATTCTAAATTCTCGATCCTGATCCACTAAATCCTCTACAACATCAAGAGCGAACCATGGTTCAAGCTGTCGAAGCAATCAAAGGGAAATACCTCCAAGTTGGACCACATCAAGTACTGCGCATTCCATCGAGGTCCCGGTCACATAACTGACGACTGTTACACTTGGAAGAACTACCTAGAGAAGCTAGTAAAAGAAAACAAGGTCGACAGATACTTGGACAAGCCAGATGCTCATCCTAGAAGAAATGTAGATGCCGATGAAGAATCGCAGACAATCTAGATTAGTGGCATCTCCGCTAAATCGGAGCAATTGGGGGCCACCAACAACTTCAAGAAGAGGAAAATCCAGCAGGCTCAAGTCCAAGCAGTCAACACCCAACTTGTATCCATCGTTGGCTTCACCGAGTAGGATGCATAATGCGTTGACTTCCCACACGACGATGCACTAGTGGTATCTATCCAACTAGCCTGTGTTATAGTCAACAGAATGATGGTTAACAATGGAAGTGCCATCAACTTACTTCAGTTCTCAGTAATTTAGAAGATGGGCTTGGAAAGCACAATCATACATCGAGCGGAGGTACTCACCGGATTCAACGGACACACCTCGACCGCCATCAACAACATTACACTTGACGTGAGAACACCACTAGTTATCTCAAAGCAAATGTTCATGATAGTAAGTCACTCGTCTCCCTACAATGGGATTCTAGGGTTATCTTGGCTGATAAATCTGGACGTTGTAACCTCCATCAAGTATAAAAAAATTTGATTCCGCTTCCTTGGAAGAAGAATCGGAGAAATCAAGTTTGACCAAGCCACATCTCGAAGAAGCACTATGCAAGTACCAAAGGAGTAAAAAAAAGACATTTGCCCTGTAGAGGTTACTAAGGTCTAAAGGGACGACGAAGCTACCAAATAGCAATTACAGCAAACGGATCAAGAAGATGTTGTCCAAATCGAAGCGCCAGCAGACGAGATGGGATGGAAACCCTAGTTGACGTCGAGCACATCGTTCTTGATCCCCAGTAGCCAAAGAAAACTTCTAAAATCAGCTCATGTCAATCTCAGAAGTAACAGTGAGGTATGTTTTCATACGAGAATAGCTAGGGGCCCAACTGTCGGTATTCTACACTTCTAAAGCTTTTCTCAATGCAAAAACCAGATATTTGAATATCGAGAAATTAATTTTGGCGCTAGTTGTTATAGCTTGGAAGCTCATACCATATTTTCAAGCTTATATAGTCATCGTCATAACTCAGTATCCTCTATGATTAATCCTATATGGTCCAAATGCTTCTCAACGAGTAATGAAATAGGCATTGGAACTTGACAAATACGGCTTAATTTTCCAACCCCATACGGCAATAAAGGCCCAAGCCTTAGCAGACTTCATAACAGAATTCACGCCTAGCTTAGGCGACATAATAGAGCGACCCAATGACACCCTAAAGGTAACTGAGCACGCCCTAGCCATGCCTGCTTCACTATATGGAGATTTCTAGCATTTGCATGTCGACAGTGCATCTAACTACAAGGGCTTAGGAGCAGGCGTGGTCTTTGTCACACAAAATGGTTTGATGCTCAAGCAGGCGATCACTCTAGGCATCAAAGCATCCAATAACGAAGCAGAGTACGAAGCCCTACTAACAGGCTTCCAAATGGTAAAAGACTTGGTAATGAAAAAGCTTGCAATTCATTCTGATTCCTAGCTAATCACCAGCCAAATTACTGGGAAGTACATAGCAAATCATACGAAGATGACGCAATACCTAGAGAAGGTACGAAATCAACTTGAGGTGTTTCAAACTTACACATTCACTCAAGTTCTACGGGTAGAAAACGCCCATGCCGACGCGCTAGCCGGCCTAAGCTCCGCATTCGACCATCAACTCAAACGCTTTATTCCGGTGGAATATCTAGACAAGCTAAGCATAAAGGCTAAGCCAGCAGTCGAGGTGTAATGGGTTAGTACAACTTCAAACTGGCAAGATTCCATTATAAACTACTTGGTTAATGGCACACTCCCTATAGAAAGATTGGAGTCAAGAAAGCTCCAAACAAAGGCAGCACGCTACAACATGTGGAACGGCATTCGTATCCAAAGATCCTACACTAGACCATATTTCCACTACCTAGTGTCTCCTGACGACCTAAAGATTATAACTTAAACGCTCTATTACCCTACTATGCATCAAGACGCTAAGAAGTTAGTAAAAAAGTACGACCGCTGCAAACGTTACAAAATGGTACCAACACTATTTGCTAGCGAACTACACTCGTAGACAAGTCATTGGTTGTTCATGCAGTGGGCAATCAACTTGGTAGGGCCAATGTTGCCCTCTATTATGGGCAAATGCATGATGATCATGACAACTGACTACTTCACCATATGAGTGGAAGTAGAGCCCATGACAACCACAACTCAGACAGACATAAAGCGCTTCATATGGAGGAACATCATTTGCCGATTTGTCATCCCTCAATCCATCGTCACCAACAATGGCCCACAATTCGTAGGCAAAGATTTGGCGATGTTTTTCCAGAAATATGGCATCAAGTAGCATATGTCCAAGTCGAGGTATCCCCAAGGCAATGGGCAGGCCAAAACATCCAACAAGACTATTCCCGACTGCTTTAAGAAATCCATCTCCGACAAGAAGGGAAAATGGCCAGATGAACTTCCCTGATGTCTATGGACGTATCACACAACCAAATAACGAGCAACTGGTAAGACTCATTTCTCATTGGTATTTGGTTCAGAAGCAATCATCACTCCCAATGTCATCGTGCCAAGTATCAGCACTTTACTGCCAAACACCGAGCAGAACAGATAAGAAATGACCATAAAGTCATCACTCACATCACAGCCTACTAGCAGAAGCTCTTCTCTAGTTACAACAAAAGGGCAAAGATCTGGCAGTTCCAGCTTAGAGATCTAGTCCTAAGGAAAAACCTTCATCACTTTTCGCAGAGAAGGCTCCAAAAAGATGAATCTCATATGGGAAAGTCCATTCAATATCAGCAGAGCAAGCGGCTAAGGTGGCTACATCATCACCACTATAAACGAAAAAGAGATCAAAAAATAGTGGAACGCCTACAATCTGAGGAAGTACCATGCGTGACCCCCTACTACATTAAGGCCCGAAGACTCAAGCAACTCGATGGGCACCACCTCGCAAGCCGATGACTATCCAGTTGTTATGTAGTTCTTACCTTACAGCTAAGTTTTCATTCGTTTCACTCATTTTTCAATGTGGAATTCAGAAATAATTTACAACTTGGCACGACTGCATGCTTACAACAATTGATCATTCATGCACTTCAAAAGAAGATCGCGCCCTTCTTAGAGACTTATCACAGGAATTGCACCCTCTTAGGAACCAATCATGTCTCCAGTACGAGAGGGTAAACTAATTCCTTTACACCCATATGGGTCTGTTATTCGATGTGAGAGGATAAACTATACACTTTAAATATCTAGATGTGGATAAGTCGGGCTGCCCTGGTGTAACTAGGTGCACGACGACTTGCACTGAGATTCCTAGATGTAGCCACACTGGTGTTTTTCAAGGCTTAGCTAACTAAAAGATTTTTGGTGTTTTGGCCTAATCTGCGGGGAACCAGACCTCAAAGACGAATGAGGCACATTACGCAGTACGCCCTATGGAAGGCTACCCTAGAACCCTAAAGTTGCTACCAAGTGCACTAAGGTAGTCTACGATTTCCAGAAGACTGCCTACCACTTTCCCTTCGAGTAGTAAGCCGCATTAACTTATACAACTACACATTTTTGTGAAAGGTTAAACAGTTAGCATGCATCCATAAAGCTCTATCCATTGCCGACATGATACGCAGTTGATAAGCTTCACCTTTGCCAAGCGCGGAATGATCGTTTAGATCTACACTAATTCCGAAAGTGTTGTGATACTTACTATGCAACCCATGAAATTGGTTACATAAATAGCAATGAGTTCTCTCGGAACTTTGCTTACAAAATTCCATACAACCGTGTGCTTTTGATATGAAAGGTTAGCGATTTTCATAACCCAAAAAGCTTTAGTATGTTGTGATACAGGCCACACAGCTCAAAGGATTGAAGAAAGCGAAGGTTAATAGCCAAGTGGTCATGCGAACTCATCTGCTTCTGTAAGTAAGGCGTCTGGCTGCCAACCCTATGGCTAACAACTTTGCAAAAGTTCTACACCAACACCTATGGCTGTATAGGCTACATGGGCCTGTCTACTTAGAGAAAAAGCAACATGCTTGCCCCCGGTCTAAAGGTCAAAGGTTGAGCATAAACAAAAGAAGCGAAGATGAAGAGAAGCAAAGAAATCAAGTTTATTAAATTTTCCAGCAAAATTGATAAACAACTAGCAAAGGCCAAATAAGTTCAAGCAAAGCAAAAAGTAAAAGGAAAACAAAGAAAATCCTAAAGGCTACCTAGATGACTACTCTTCAGTAGCTTGGACATCCCACGACTACTCGGTCGCCACACCTTCAGCAGCGACATCATCTCGCTTTTCACCCCTGGTTGACCAGCCTAGGCACCAACTTCTCTTACTACTTCACCAATGGAAGCCTCAAAAGTAAAGGCAAGCAAGTCTTCTGGAGAAATAAAGAAGGTCTTGAAGTCTTTCCTAGTAAACTCAAAGTCATACTGCTTACCAAATAGATGATTTACATAACCCAGCTTGTAGAAATCGGCCTAACTCTGAACAAGTGAAGCCTCGAGCCCTTCAGCTGCTCGTTTTCCTCGAGTCGACTAACACGGACGCGCTACAGCTCATCCACTTCCTTTTTCAGATTTTCATTAATCTTCAGTACATCTTGGAGTTCCAACACTTGGGATTCAAGCCTATTAATGATCTTTTTGAAGTGGGTCACTTGATTATAAGCAGCAATCAACTTTTCATCATTTGCGTAAGTAGCAAAACAAAGCTCAGAAACGGCATGCTCAAGATCTTGAATCTGAGGTATGTAACATACAATCTCATTCTCTACACTTTCATACTTAACTTGGATCACGTTAAGCCTAATCTTCAAGTCAACGATCTCTTGTGAGTGTTCTCAAGCTACAGAGAAGTAGGGGCAGAAATATTGGACACCTTCAAAGCGATGAACTCAAACTCTAACCTCTTAATCTTCTTGACATAAGAATAAGCTTTAGTTGTCATAGTCTTTGCCATCTCCTTGGCATCCTTGGTATCCCCTTGGTCAAGGAGCATATACTCGTATACCAAAATCGTAGTTTTCTGCATCATAGCAAGCAAAGCAGTCCTTTTATATTGGGTCGTATGCTTCGTAAAGGAACTTGAGCAAATAACCCCTTTAATACCATTAACAAGCTTGGCATACGCGTCCATGTTTTCAAGCAGATTTTGCTTCAAAAGCGCATAGATTTTAGCAGCTTCTCCAGAAACAAGCTTAGTGGATTTTCTTACAACTGCTCATGCAAGCAGTCTCCTCTTTCTCAGTAGGCGAACCAATCTCAGTAGCAAGAGGAATAAGCCTTGGTGCCACTTTAGCAGCAGAGTCCACCTTATTGCTCCCAACAGACGTCTTGGCAAAAATTTAGGCACTGAGAGCATGACAAAACCTTTACGCTGAGCAATCTTATCAGTAAGGCTACTAGCTACCTTTGGTATGGTAGGAGTCACAGGCTCAGATCTAGCAGCCTCATCTTTCTTCCCCTTGGAATAAGTCAAGTCAATCACAAGCCTATCGGCAGCAGGAGGACCCTCACGAGAAGCGAAGAAAGCCTTCAGCTTTTTCTCAACAGGCATTTCTTGAGCAGGTAAGGAAGATCTCTTCTTTCCACCTTCATTCACAGCAGGCTCCACAACAACAATTGGACGAGCTAATATCTCTACCTTGATCCGTTTCATCTTTTCTCTCGAGGGCAGCCCACCTTTCTCCCGACGAAGAGAACTAAGCAACCAATGCCATTCACGATACTCTACGGGGATACCTAAAGCAACATGCACCTTCTTCATATATGGAGAAGTCTTGGGAATTAAGCCGAATTCTGAATCTATATAAGCAGATAAGGACAATCAACAATCAGATAGCAGCTCAGCAAAAGCACAAAGCAGCCTAGATACTAAGCAGTCTACTTACCAGTGGTGAAAATCATCGGAACGCGCAGCTCAGGGGAAAAATCAAACTCACATTCTCCACTTATCTCCAAAGTCTCCTTGGTCCAATCATGATCTCCCTTACTTGAATGATCGAAGAGCCTGTGGTGGGATCGCAACTGCCTAACTCCATCAATATGGCCTATGTAAAATAAGTATCAGAATTCATTGACGGTCAGATCTAAGTCAAAGAATTGGCTTAGATTAAGGAATCTCACCATCACACGGACCGCATTTAGAGAACATTGAGCGGGGGCACACTTCATGAAGCAAAACACTTCTTGGAAGAAACGCTGCATGGGAAAAGTAAATCACAACACGAAGTAGTAAGGGTGAAACTTGATGGTTTTTCGAGCCCCACTACAAGGCTCACGGCTGCTACCCTCCTTGACACTCTTCACACGCACCCCAGATGGAATGACGTCCTTATATGCTTCAAGGAAATCTCTAAACGAGTCATCAGAGCTAATTTTGAAGTGAGCAGCCTTGAAGGAACCCACTTTACTCAAAGACCCACCTTGACGATACAATGACGGCACACCATCATCACTTTTGTGCCTTGAAAAAGACATGATCGAAGAAATTCTACAAAGATGCGAGGAAGAATACTTAGACAACTGCACCAAAAAAAATGCATTAGGCCCCACGATCCAGGACCATAGGAGCCAAGCCAAGCCAAGCCCCATGGCCTGATCTATCTTTCTCGGCCCGTAAGCCTCACGGCCCAACCTAATTAGAGCGCCCCCTCACCTTCCTTTCTCACTTTCTCACGTCTCGCATGGGGCGAGCCCAAATGTCCACAAGCAAGCCTTATCTCTCCAACATAGGCCCAATCACAACGGCCCAGACCCAAGTGCCGCAGCGCCCTAGCCCAAGCCAAGCTGCCGCCACACCATGCCACCCACAGTAACAATGTTGTGGCCTTTCCAAGCCACCTTTTCACACATCCTCGACCCCCGTCGAGCCAAATTTCAAGCCCCAAGGCTCTAAAAATTACGAAGACAAGGAAAAACTAATTTTTTTTTCTTGCCTTGATAAGGCATGAAGACGAAGAAAGCAACGAAAGATGATCATTTGCATGGGCAAGTGTAGAAAATTGCTAGGGGAAGGGGAACAAATATTCTCTAGCTTTCTCTCTCTTGTAGGGTAGAATAAATTGCTCTCTGAAGTTGATTTAATATCTACTTAAGGTAGACTTAAATAGACTTTGGAAGTGATTTATTTCCCTTTCCTAGACGGATCTAATTTCCAATTGATGTGGGAATCTACATCAAAATAGGAAACAATCTTATGTTTCCTAAAGCAAGGGAAGATCTCTACATCTGTTGCTCTTTCCTGCGAGCAGCCAAACAAGTGTGGGGGCATTTGTGGAGCTAAAAATAATCAAGAAAATTATGGAATTGTTGATGCACAAAACCGGAGGTCTTGGAACAACGTAAATCCGACCGTGAATCTGCAAGAAATGTAAATAACATACGATGTATCGTGGTTCACCCTAAGGTTTGGGCTACGTCCACACTGATATTGTATTTATCTGAGAGGTGAGGAGAGAACCTCTGAATATGAGAGGGGATGTGAGAGGGGTGAGAAGGCTTCAGAAATGGCCTCCTCTAATTGTGAAGGTGGGGAGTCCTTTCATAGAATAAGGGCTCCTCACTTATTACATATTTACCCCTTCCTTTATCACATAATTACATTTAAGTCCCCTGAGTATTTGTACGAGATCTAAATACGGAGGCCCTAAATATGGTATAAAAGTAGTCCAGTCTTCAGTCAAGAAAGTCTTTTGGCTGGAGACTTGAAATTCAGTCCATGTGTGGGCCGAAGTAATTAGATGTTGTCTTGAACTGATGCTCGATATGAGGCGGTGCTCAATCTGAAATGATGCTCAACTAGAAGTAGCACATGATGCGAGGCTGCTCGGCTCGTGGCTTATGTTGTCTTGGTTGGCTCGGCTTGTGGCGTTGAATGTGAGGGAGTCCCTTTTATAAAATAAGGGCTCGCTCCTCAGTACATGAATGATAGGCTAGAGTTGATGCTCTCTAATGTTGGTGAGGGAGTCCCTTTTATAGAATAAGGGCTCGCTCCTCAATACATAAGTGATGGGCTAGAGTCCCCTAAGTATTTTTCATGAGTGCTCTCTAATGAAAGTGAGGGAGTCCCTTTTATAAAATAAGGGCTCCCTCCTTAATACATAAGTGATGGGCTAAGTCCCCTAAGTATTTTTCATGAGGCCCAGTTGAGGCCTAATATATGGTACATAATGTAGTCCCCCAAGTCTTCGGTCAATAGAGTCTGTTGGCTGGAGAGTTCAAATTGAATCCATGTATAGCCTAAAGTGGCAATTTGTCGAAGGCAGTATTTGTATACCCTGCACTAAAGCTTTGTAGGTGAAACTTTGCAAGTGAAGCTTTGAAGCTAGAGCTCTGTAAATGAAGCTTTTGAAGCTAGAGCTTTTGCAAATGAAGCTTTTGAAGCTAGAGCTTTTGTAAATGAAGCTTTTGAAGCTAGAGCTCTGTAAATGAAGCTTTTAAAGCTAGAGCTTTTGTAAATGAAGCTTTTGAAGCTATAGCTCTGTAAATGAAGCTTTTGAAGCTAGAGCTTTGTAAATGAAGCTTTTAAAGCTAGAGCACTGTAAATGAAGCTTTTGAAGCTGGAGCTCTGTAAATGAAGCTTTTGAAGCTAGAGCTTTTGTAAATGAAGCTTTTGAAGCTGATTGACATGAGTGATGCTCATGAATGTTTATGTTGATTGACATGAGTGATGCTCATGAATGTTGACATGAGTGATGCTCATGAATGTTGACATGAGTGATGCTCATGAATGTTTATGTATGATTGACATGAGTGATGCTCATGAATGTTTATGTATGATTGACATGAGTGATGCTCATGAATGTTTATGTATGATTGATATAAGTAATGCTCATGAATGTTTATATATGATTGACATGAGTGATGCTCATGAATGTTTATGTATGATTGATATGAGTAATGCTCATGAATGTTTATGTATGATTGATATGAGTAATGCTCATGAATGTTTATGTATGATTGACATGAGTAATGCTCATGTATAATTTGGGAGTACTGGGCGTACTTTTGATCACCTGGTTAGTGGTAATAGCGGCAGGTTGCCGAATAATTATGAAGTATTGGGCGTACTTTGATCACCTGGTTGGTGGTAATAGTGGCAGGTTGCAGAATAATTGTGGAGTACTGAGCGTACTTTTGATCACCTGGTTGGTGGTAATAGCAGTAGGTTGCCGAATAATCGTGGAGTACTGGGCGTACTTTTGATCACCTAGTTGGTGGTAATAGCGGCAGGTTGTCGAATAATTGTGGAGTACTGGGCGTACTTTTGATCGCCTGGTTGGAGCTATTTTGGGCTTATGGGCCTTCGCCCTTTACACAACATTCCAGCCCATTTATTTTGGGCTTTGCCATTTTTTTTATTACCCTCTAATGGGGTTTATACAGATGTCTCTGAAAAATAAGAAAAATAAATCACATCGTACATCCGCCAAGAAAAGTAAATCATATCATTCTGGTGGGGTGTTTATTCCTTGCTTTTGTTTTTGCTTTCTCTTTTGCTTTCTCTTTTGCTTTCTGCATTTGCTTTCTCTTTCCCTTTTGGCAGATGGCAGACAACGCTTTCATATTGGTTGAAGAAATGCGCAGGCAATTATCAGCTATCACAACTGGGTTTCTTGGGTCATCCTCGGGAATATTTCTTTCAACCTTGCCGACAAGATGCAGACATAAACAACTTTGGTATATATGCCTCCTTTTTTTTTTCTTTTTTCTGCTGTTTGAACACAAGCTGGTGTACTCCAGCTAGAGTTGCGGAGTTGAAAGTGGTTGCTCCATCAACAACATTGAGGTTGTCAGTGCTGATTGTTTTATGCATGCCATCTCCAGTAATTATCAAGTTCTTCTTTTTCTTCCCGACCTTGAAATTTTCCTTGTAAGTTCCCTTTTTCACATGAATAGTGTACCTAGTTTTGCTATTATCTGGAGTTCTTGAAGCTCAGGTTGTAGAGACCTTTGAAGCCAAAGTAGTCAGATTGATCTCCGTCATTTGGATCTTCGAATTGCGGATCGGGATTTGGCGACCCTTTTGGCCAATTCGTCTTCCGTGACTGCGTCGTGATCCAACCGTGACAGCGTCTGCTTGGTCGTGATGATGAGCTGAAGAAGAAGAAGGATGCGGAAGTGGCGGCGTCGATGGGGAGTGCTGCTTGATGAGTGCGAGCGTCGCAGCGGGAGCAGATGAAGGCGGAGTCGGAGGAGTAGAGGAATCCTGGTCGCAAAGCTCGCAAGCCCTGTAACTTTCTTCATTTCTCGATTTCCTTTTGAGTTGTGATTTTCTTTGTGTTCTCAGTCTTTCATCTAATCTCCCATTTGCTTCTCTGGCTTCCACTCTCAGCTTCTCATCCATGTATGCTTGGTTTAGTATGCTTCGTTGCAGTGGAGAAGTGGAGGTGTGGTGAGATTCATGGTTGCTGGCATACAAATAGAAACAAGAGCGCCTGGTGCTGCCATGGATGCCACCGACACACGGTGGCTCTCCGCTCTGACGGACTCATCTCCTCCGAGCACTTTCCACACCAGGGAGCATTCCAGCCATTAATTTCAACCTCGAAATTCCAATGACACAAACGCCAACAAAGAAAACAAGTGTGGTTTTAGAGACGGTTCAACGTCCTTCTACAGAAGACATTTGGACAAGTGTTGATTTTTGGGATTTTTTAGGAGCTTGCAGGTATAAGGCTTTTGGGATTTTTGTAGATTCACAGTGGTGAGATGAAAAATTGAGAGAGAACCGACATAACGTTTCGTGTTATTTCCCATATATGGTTCCAAATGTTAATGCACAAAACCGGAGGTCTTGGAACAACGTAAATCCGACCGTGAATCTGCAAGAAATGTAAATAACACAAGATGTATCGTGGTTCACCCCAATGTTTGGGCTACGTCCACACTGATATTGTATTTATCTGAGAGGTGAGGGAGAGAACCTCTGAATATGATAGGGGATGTGAGAGGGGTGAGAAGGCTTCAGAAATGGTCTTCCCTAATTGTGAGGGTGAGGAGTCCTTTTATAGAATAAGAGCTCCTCACTTATTACATATTTGCCCCTTCCTTTATCACATAATTACATCTAAGTCCCCTGAGTATTTGTACGAGATCTAAATACGGAGGCCCTAAATATGGTATAAACAGAAGTGACACATGGACTTTTGGGTAAAAATGACATAATTACCCTCGAGGCTTATCAGGATTCCCACACGCCTGCAACGAACAATAACGGCTTAATCAAGGAAGAGTCAAAGGTGATTAAAATGGTATTTATTCAAATCCCTCTCATCACTCCTCATCAAATCCTATTCAAAAGGTAACTCTCAATTTTCCTATTTAATTTAAGATTAATTGTCATATTAATTGCAAGATATTATTGCACATAATATCTTGCAATTATTTTGACAAATTCACCATATATGGCCGGCCACTATTCTCCAAATAGGGTCAGTCACTCCACCACAAATAATCATATTCTCTCACTAAAAAGCTAAGTCATTTGCTACCCACAAACTCTTAAACACATTCTTTTCAGAACTCTAACTTTGGACCTTAATCTTAGATATTATTATTTTGCAGGTGCATTTTCGTTAAAAGAGAAGATGGTGGAAATTTGCATCCACACATACCACACCTGAAGCCTTGTTGAAGTGCACCACTTGTCCTCATTGAAGGAAGCGATTTGTTACATACATAACAGGGAAACAAAATCACCGTTCTTCGAGACACTTACCTCTAATTTTCTGAATGGAATTACTATAAAGTATTGATCATACAGTATAAACAGCAGGACCACTAGGGCTAACCTAGTGGTGAGGGTGTGGGTAAAGGGGTGGGGTAGAAAAAAATAAAGGATAGGCAAGAGGTCACTTTTGAATAGAAACCAGGGGAAGATAAGCCATAAAAGAGGAACAAGATGAGGATACTTCTATATTTATGAGGAGAAAATCAAGCATTCCAGCCGAAGAACAACTCTACGCAAATTACATTTTTCAGGGTAAAGACACTGGAGTCTCAAAACATATATAACATTTCAATATATTAGGGAAGCTAGGAACTTCCTAGGAAGATTGCACCTTGAAACTCTCTAATATAGCGAATTAGCGATGATGTGTTTGAAGAAGTTATTAGTGATGATGTGTTTGAAGAAATTAAGGTTTCACCATAAAACCAATTGGTAATATGTGGAGTAGCCCAACTACTTATAAGCACATACAATGTTCCTCTTTTCATCAATGTTGGATTCATTCTCAACAGTGTTATTACCACGTAAAGAATGTATTAAAAGATCAAAGGGGTTTGTGGCCCTGCAAACTCAATTTATTCATGATTTCATAGTTAAAACACCAGATTAGTCTCAAATAACACAGAACAATTATATATCTATTTATTCATAATTTCATAGTTCCAACAGAGCATTTATAAATGAAGATAATTTCTTATTTGCATGTGGGTTAGTGATTATTTCATAACATGCTATGAAAACAACCCTACACAAAGATGAAAACACTAAAAAATATATAGAGAAACGAACAGAAAAAAAATGCAAGATTGAAAATTAGTAACGACCTCTTTTCCTTGGCGTTCAGTAGAAGAACGTAGTGATGCCGTCCGACTACTGCTGGCTTCCATGGCTGGCTGTCAAACCCTAGTTCTTTAAAATCCGCCAAATGTGAGAGAGAGAGAGAGAGAGAGAGAGTTTTAACAGACCCTCTATGAGCGTGAACGCGCTGAAAAATTCTCCAGGCGCAGGGGCAGGGCGCACTTTTCACGCGAGCAGCCCTGACAAGGCAAACAGCTTTCAACGATTCTTTGGAATGATTCGACGGTGCTGGTGATTGAATCGTTGGTTGATTCAGCAGTTCATGTTCAAATGTTTATTTATTTACGGCTGGGATACTGTATGATCAAATCTAAGTAAAAAAAAGGGTAAATTACATAGTAGCCCCTCAGGTTTGAGGTCTATTGCAATCTTATACAACATTTTTAAAACATTTCACTTTCATACCTCAAGTACTATTTTATTTCAATTTCATACAACCGTTAGATTTTCTATCCATGGATCTGTTAAATGCTGACGTGGCTGCCACATATATGACACGTGGCTGCCAAATGTCTGCCACGTGGCAAATAAAATAATTTTTAAATTTTTTAAAAAAAAACCTGAAATTGGAAGAAGAAAAAAAAAAAAAAAAAAAAGGGGTCCGAACCCAGAAGAAGAAGAAAGAGAAAGAGAAGAAGAAGAAGAAAGGGAAAGAGAAGAAAAAGAAAGAGAGAAAAAAAAAAGTGGCAAATATGTTTTTTTTTTTTTAATTAAAAAATTATTTTATTTGCCACGTGGCAGACATTTGGCAGCCACGTGTCATATATGTGGCAGCCACGTCAGCATTTAACAGATCCATGGATGGAAAATCTAACGGTTGTATGAAATTGAAATAAAATAGTACTTGAGGTATGAAAGTGAAATGTTTTAAAGATGTTGTATAAGATTGCAATAGACCTCAAACCTGAGGGGCTACTATGTAATTTACTCTAAAAAAACTTAACAGTTTAAAATTCAATCCAACGGCTAAAACAACTAAAAAAATTATTTAAATCAAAATTCATCCAAAAACTGATAATGTATTTTTCAAACATTCACACAAAATTCCTTTCCACGTACAATTCTTTCATTTTGTTTTTACTAGAGGTGGGTTCAAAAACAAAAAATCGAAAAAAAAGAGACTGAAAACTTAGCCCCACTACCTGCGATCTGCTTCTCGCTGTTTCGATAGCCAGATCCTACCTCAACCTGCGGGAGTAGGATTCTCTCCCCTCTTGTTTTTTTCCTTCCCTCCCCTCCCCTCCTATTTAAACGGTCATGGTTAAGCCACATCAACATCTTATATTAATTTGTAGAAAAATAAAGACAAAATAAAGAGTGTGAGAGGAGAGGAGGGAAGGAGATGGAAAGATGAGACAAGAGAATCCTAGTCCCGACCCGTTAGCTTATCTGTTCAATTTTTATATTCTATTGTTCTTCAAGTTTTGTTCCAATCGGTTGCATTTCGAAATATTACATTTTTCTCAGAAAATTAAGTTGGATATTGAGTTTAGTTTTGTAAGTCTATGATGAAACTTCTTGTTCTAATCATGTATTTTGTTTAATTAAAAGATCAAATAAATTTAGATTGCTGTCTTAGGGTTAAGAAGAAGATGTTTCTTTTCAAAGATTTAAAGCTGTGGTGGTTGGTTATTTCAAAGATTCGTTCACTCATAGAAGTTCTAATCAGTCTTTTATGAATTTGCTCAATTTTTTTCTCTCCGGTGTTGGACGATGAAGTTAGAGATCTTAGGGGGTGTATTCAATTGGAATTTTGAGAGATTTTATTTCTTTTAATGAATCTAGGGGTATTCAATCAGGATTTTAAGTGATTCCCTGAAATTCAATGTGTATTCAATGAGGATTTTAAGATAGTTTATTAAAATCCTTAGAAATCCGGGTGTATTCAATTAGAATTTTAAAGAAGTTTATAACATTTCATGTGTATTCAATTAGAATTTTAAAGAAGTTTATAACATTTCATGTGTATTCAATTAGAATTAAAATTTAAAGAATTTGGAAAAGTTGAGGAATTAGAGGGAATTGGAGAGATTTTGTAGTGTATTTCAAGCATCCACAAATATCACCTCTCCCCATGAGATTTCGAGTGAATTGAATCAAAATTTTACATAAAATCTCTTCAAATCAGTTAAACTCTATAAAAATCCATTGATGTATAAATCCATTAAAATCTCTCAAATTCCCAATTGAATCTCTCAAATCCATTAAAATCTCTCAAGTTGATAATTTTGCAATTAAGGATTGTTTTTTTGCTATTGGCCCCCTTAAGATTGACTCCAACCCTGTGCTATTTGCCAAATTCCCCCCCAAACACCACCCAACCCAAGCTAAAACATTGGGCTAAAAGCCAAATGCTAAAGCTGGGCCAAATTGCCACCCCCCCCAATCCGTGTGGACTCGCTTGAAATTGGGCCACTCTCAGCCCGCCCACTTGTGGACGCGCCCCACGGGCCTGCTTCGAATCTGCTCCCGACAGAGTGGGGGCCCACTATCAAGGCCCTGTTGGTCACTTCCCCCGAGCCTAACGGCTCTTTTCCCCATCCAACGGCCAACATTTAAGGACTGTTGGTTGATCCAACAGTCCAGATTCAAATTTCATTTTTTAAAAAATATGTTATTTTAAAATACATTGAGTCCAACGGCTAAGATCGAATATAATCAAATCTAACGGTAAAAGAAAAAAATTAACGGCCCAAATTTAAATCCAATGGCTAAAATAATTAAACAAAATTATTTAACTCAAAATTCACCCAAAAACTCTATAAATACCTATGTATTTGTTCAAACATCCACACAAAACTCAATTTGGTGTTGAACGGTTGGTGAAAGTTGAAAGTTTGGTGTTGAATGGTTGGTGAATTGAAAGTTTGGTGAAGGTTGAAGGCTTGCTTTATGGAAAATTTAGTGATTTTTCAATATTTATCGAAATTTAAATATTTTTAGATTAAAATATTCATAAAATTAATTTACGAAAGTCTACATATTTATTTTTTTTTTTTAAATTATTCTTTAATAATCCCCGGCTAAAATCTTAGGCCAAAAGGGTTGGAGCAGAAAAACTGTTTCTGGACTAAAAGCTATATTTTCAGGGTTAAAAAATTTGGCTTTTAGCCCAAGGGTTAGAGATGGTCTAAATCTCCTGATATTAATGGGTTTCCAGCCCTCTTCTTTCAATATTGTTGGAATGAGTGCTAATGATGTCATCACTTATGTTCAATATTGTTTTCAACATAGCAGAATTCCTCCTGGTATGAATGAAACGCTGATCACTTTATTACCTAAAGTCCATAATCCAATTTCTATGAATCAAATTAGGCCCATTAGTTTATGTACTACAATGTATAAAGTAGTGCGAACTTTCGGTTTGCAAACTGTGGCCTATAAGAGCACTTCCAATGTAGGAAGGGCTCCTGGGTAATAGGCAAACCCAATCCCTTTAAATAAACAGTGACTACCAACAACGAATAATAACTGCCCAAGTTAATCTCCACTCCTAAATTAAATAGCCTAGGCAATTCATATTAAAATATTAATATTTTTTTATTTTATAAAATAATAAAAGATAACTTTATTTTTTATTTTGGATAATAATAAAAGACTGGTTGAAAGTATTTGAAAATATTGAAATGTAGTGTGAAGTGGAAGAAAATGGTTAGTTAGGTATTTATAGAGAAAAAAAATTATAATTTTTCATATTTCTAATTAGTTTTTTTTATAATTTTTAATAATTGCTATAATTTTTTAATAATTTAAATTGTGGTTGACGTCATGATGGCACCAGCTTTACGTAACATAGGAAGGGTGATGGGCTAGGCAATTATTGCCTAACTTCTCCATCGGGCTCACCTTGGGTCCAATTGCCTGAGTGGGCTGGAGTGTTTTGGGGAGGAGGAGAGTGGATTGAGTTGCCAATCCCCAAGGCAATAAGCAATGGTGGAGCTGCTCTGAGAGCACTTCTAGTGTGTAAAGGCTCCCCTTAACAATAGACAATTCAATCCCCTCAAGTGAATAGTAACTGTCTTTAATGAACAGTAATTACCTATTACGTCTCCACTCTTATATTGAATAGCCCAGGCAATTCGTATTAAAATATAGGAATTGTTATTAACACTCCAAAAATCTCATTTGGCACTCCATATAAAATAATAAAAATATTTTTATTTTTAATTTCGGATATGATTTTTAACCGATCTCGTCACGCCACGTGTCATTATTCGAAAGTACAATTTTTGTGGATAGATTTCAATAAGATTTTTAACCAATTCTATCACCAGACATGTCCTTACCTATTTAGAATCGTTGAAAATATTGAAATGTGGTGTAAGGTGTGAGAAAACAGTAAGGTATTTATAGAAAAAAAAGAATTATAATTTTTTTATTTTTTTATTTTGGTTTTTTAATTAATTTTTAAATTTTTATTAACTTAATGAATCTAGACCGTTGGATTACAAAAAATTTGAAATCCAACTGTCCAGATTGTGACACGTGGCCCACCATAACATTTCTGATTTTTTTTTTAAAAAAAATGAAAGCCAAAAAACGTAGATCGTTGATCGAGAAATCAAACGGTCCTAATTCAATGGTAATTGAGTGGGGCTGACACGAGAGCCCCATCGTCTGGAAATATGTCAAAGACGCACCCCCACACACACGTGTTGCCTACGCGCTTGACGTAATTTTTTTTTATAACGTGGCTGATGTCAGCGTTCGGGCTTTAGATTTTAGCTTGACCTATTACTTGGGCTCCCCTTAGCCCAATTGCCCAAGGTAGGCTAGAAGGGTTTAGGGGGGATTGAATTTAATTTGTTACCAATCCACAAGGCTATTGCCCATGGTGCAAATGCTCTAATGGAGAAGATTATTAGCCTAAATCAAGTCGATGTTATTCATGTGCCGTCATATAACGAATAATATTGTTATAGCTCAGGAAGTTCTGCATAAGTTTAAGCTTGCTAAAGGAAAAAATGGCTTCTTGGTTTCGAAAATTGATTTGTCTAAAGTAAATTCTGTCAATCTCAAAGCTATCGTTAATGGAGAACGTACTGATGCATTTCAACCAGGTTGTCGTATAAGACAAGGTGATCTTCTTTCTCCTTATCTTTTCGTTACTTGCATGGAGAAACTAAGTCATTTGATTACCTATGAAGTTAATAAGAAAAGATGAAAACATGTCAAAGTGTCAAGAGAAGCTCATGATATTTCCCACTTGTTTTTTGCAGATGATCTTCTTGTTTCTACTAAAGCTATTGTTACATAGGCAAAGATTGTCAAGTCCTGCGTTGATAAGTAATAGAACGTTTACGGCTTAATTCTCATTGTATTACATAATCAATGATATATACGCATACAATCCTTATTCTATAAGGTAACAATAAAGCACACAAAATTATATCCTTCCTAATAAAGGACTCCTAATATTTACACAATCTACATATGTGCTTTTTAATTAACTCACATTTACACTCCCCTCAAGTGGGTACATAGATATTACACATGCCCAACTTGCCAAGCGAGTCATCAAATGTTCTACTACATACGACATGAGTAAAGACATCTGCAAGTTGCTCTTTAGAATTAACAAACAGTATAGATACAATCTTTTTCTCGACCTTCTCCCTAATAAAATGTCGATCAACCTTCGCATGCTTCATCATGTCATGTTGTACCTGATTATCTGCTATATCCCTCTCGGATGTGTTATCACAATATAACTTCATAGTCTTCTTTGGCTTGAACCCAAGACCCAAAAGAAGTCTACGTAACCACAGATTTTCACAAAGCCCCTAAGCCATACCCTTATACTCGGCCTCAGCTGATGATTGAGACACCATCTTCTATTTCTTACTTCGCCATGTAACCAAATGTCCTCCAACAAAAGTAAAATACCCAGAAGTGGAACGCCTATCAGTCACAACACCTACCCAATTCACATCAATAAAAGCTTAATCCTCAGGTGCCTATGTCTTTCATACAATATTCCTTTCCCTGGTGTAGATTTTAAATATGACAAAATACGCATAACAGCAACCATGTGATCCACACTCGGTGAGTGCATAAACCGACTCACAACACTTACAACATAGGCAGTATCTGGATGAGTATTGATAGGTGCATTATTTATCATATTTTCATATTAATTATCCCTAGGTTTTTTTAAGGAATTGATTATAAAAGAGCCTTATTACTTTCCTTTTCTTAGTTTCAACCATTCGGCGCACTTCGAACGTTTTTGTAGATAATTCGATTTTCTGGAGAAGTTTTGATGCAAGGCCAATTGGAGAAGCAAGCTAAGAGGCTGAAGATCATTTTATCTGAATTTCATAATTTCCCATGAAGCCAAACTTCCAGTTTTGCAAACCAATCCCTCAAAAGTTGTTTTCCTGTCAAAACTGCGTAGCTATGGGAGAATGATGATTTGAAGGCTTTCTCGATTTTTCCTATTGGCGTGCGATATATACTTGGAAAGATAAGAGATAAATCTACGTTTCCCATATGTTTACAGAATTTTCTAGGAGATAAATTGACCTCAAAACTAGCGTGCAAGACAGATGATGTGTTTCCCAAGCCAAGAATGATTCTTTCCTAGTTTGTGTCATTAATTGTTTAGGAGTTTGTTTTATTTAGGAGAATTTCTCCCAGACCTTTTACGGTTTTTCTAGTATAAATAAGGTGCCCTAAGATCTCTCTACAGAGTCCAACATCACCCCACATCCATACTATCATTCACCATCTCCGCAATTTGTGAAGAAGAGCTTAGGAACGTGCTTTGCCATGGATTCGTTTCTATCTTTCTTTTATTTTTATTTCCATATGTAACTAAGTTATTTTCTAAGGTTTATGATGAAGCCATGACATGAATATTTGCGAAGTACTTTGTTAATTATTATCCGATTATATGCCATGTTGTATTCTTAATCTTTGTGGGTATTTTATTCTAAGTTCGAATTTCTAATGACTGATCACCTTTAGGAATTTTGCATTTACATATTTAGATAAATCAATGAGGATGACCAATCAATTAGGTTTATTGGAACTAAGGTTAAGAAGAGTAGACAAACTAGTGAGGATGACCAATATCAAGCTAATCCTACTTGGTTGACATGATTCTTCTATACTTAATGGGTTTTTATGTGTTTAATTGTATGCCTAACCAATAGGATATAGTTATCATGTAAAGATACAAGAGTTGATGCCTGACCACGAAATAATTCATACCTTTTAACATTGGCATGGTAATTGGATAGTAGTTGACTCTAGGAAAAGTAAATAGGATTGTTGTTGGTGGATTGATAACCTTAGACTTCCATTGTTTCTCAATTTCTTCTTGTGTCATGTGTGATTTTAATTAATTTTCTTTTCTTTTTCTTGTTAATTTAGTCTTCATAAATTAATCAATTATTCAATTTAGTCTATCATTTGTTTGTTTAATTAAGTCTAGCGTGACTAATCGGTTAAATTGTGTTAAAGCAATCCATGTGGGATCGACCTCGTATTTGCATATATTACTACAATTGATTCGTGCGCTTGCGAGTTTAATTTGGTTTAGATTAATCTATTATTTAGGTTGGTTTAAATACACATCAAGTATGAGCCAAATAAATCAGTCTCCTTACAAGTCTCTGATATTTGCCCATATCCACGGGTTTATGATCCAGATACAAACCCAAATGATGTTTTTCCACAATGGGAGTAACCACAGGCTTACACCCTAGTATACTCGTTTCCTTTAATAAATCCAGAACATATTTACGTTGGGACAAGAAGATACATTTGGATGAGCAAGCAACTTCAACTCCAAGAAAGTACTTCAAATCCCCCCAAATCCTTCATTTCGAACACGGCATCAAGGCTCCTTTTTAATTTTAATATTTTCTCAAAATCATCTCTTGTTATAATAATATCATCTACATAGATAATCAATGCAGTCATTTTATCATGCCTACACTTCACAAATAATGTGTGATCAGAATGACTATGACGATACCCATTCTTCTTCATAGCTTGAGTAAACCTATCAAATCATGCACGAGGTGATTGCTTAAGTCCATAAAGTGACTTACATAGTCGGCATACACCGGTTTTTCCACCAGCATCATAGTCAAGAGGAAAATCCATAAACAACTCTTCTTCCAGATAACCATGAAGAAAAGCATTTTTCACATTGAACTGTTTCAATTGCCAGTCCATATTTGCAACTAGAGAAATGAGAACACGTACCGTATTCATCTTGGCTACTAGAGAAAACGTTTCTTGGTAATCCACACCATATGTTTGAGTATATCCTTTTGCCACCAACCTTGCCTTGTACCTGTCAATCGATCCATCAGCCTTGTATTTAATTATAAATACCCAACAACACCCAACATGCTTCTTTCCCTTGGGTAGCTCCATTATTTCCCATGTATTATTTTTCTGTAGCGCCAACATTTATTCATCCATTGCTTTTACCCATTTTAGATCCTTCAAAGCTTCTTCCACTCGGGTTGGAATCTAAATAGACTCCATATTATTCACCAATGCTTGACATTTGGGTGCATGACTCTTGCATGATATGTAGTTGGCTATTGGGTACTTCACTTTTCCTTCCGGAGAAAACCTGTCACACACCTTGATTTTGCCTTAGTAGTAACTTACATGAACTTACAACATTATTTGGATTTGTTGCATAATTATCTACTATACTTACCTCAGGTATATTCAAAGGAGATGTATTGGATGGCACGGTAGAGCTAGAAAGAGGGTGACATACTGATAGGCTCGGTAAGAGGTTATCGTGGCTGGGTACTATACGGTTCGGCAGCAAATGGCTACTAATCACCACTAATCTCAACAAAAGCTAATCGAACATCCATGCTGCTCTCGGCAGGAGTTGGTTGAGGCTCCATCTTGTTCTCTGCAGGCCGAAGCCCTGCAGTGCCTAGGTTAGAAAGGGCAAGCTGAACCACTTAATGTTCACGGTGGCAGCACCTGGATACTCCTATCCTGATCACAAACTCCTCCCACGTCTAACCAACCAAGATCACCAGCAATTCTAGTTTTCTCCCCCTGGTGATCTGAAGTTTGAATGGATGGAGTATAAAAATATTCAGACTCTGAAAAAGTAACATTCATTGTCATATACATACGTCGAGTTTTCGGATGATAACATTTATACCCTTTTTGCTGAGATGAAAAACCAACACAAATACACAAAATGGCACATGGATCAAACTTACTACAGTGAATTTTCTGAATATGAACATACGCAACACACCCATATACTCGATGGGTGAGAGTATTAGTCGACATCACTAAAACATGTTGAGTGAGAACTTGGAGAGGTGTTCGAAATTGTACAACTTGGGATGGCATACAATTGATCACATGTACTGCATAAGTGACCACTTCAAGCCAAAAAAACTTAGGTGAGCAATGCACATGAAATTTCAAGAATGTGACAGTTCTTTCTCTCAGCAACCCCGTTTTGTTGTGGGGTATATGAAGGCACATTGTTTCATGAAGAATTCCTTGATCACTAAGAAACTCAGATAACTCAAAATTAACATATTCACTTCCATTGTTAGAGCGGAGAACTTTAACAGTAGAGGAATATTGTTTTTTAATCATCTGAGAGAAATAACGGAACACCATACCAACTTCACTTTTATTTTTAAGCACATATAGCCAAGTCATAAGGGTGCAATCATCTACAAATGTGACAAACCACTTAATTATAGATGAAGTAACAACTGGAGATGGCCTCCAGACATCAAAGTGCACAAGATCAAACCAAACAGGTCTTTTATTCGTACTAGGGGAAAATGAAGCACGATGGCTTTTAGCAAGAATACATACTTCACAATGTAAGTCTAATTCACTTATTTCATGAAATAAACTAGGCAACATATACCTTAAATAACCAAAAGATGCATGGTCGAACCAACGATGCAATAACATACTTCTTGTAAATTACTAGCACGAAACTCTCGAACTGTATTAGCTTTACTAGGAACGATGTCATCCACATAGTACAACCCCTCTCTCTTAGTGCCACGCCCAATTATCTCCTTGGTTTGAATATCATAATCCAGTTGTTCAATAACTTGTGGTACAGATAGTAGATGATATGATAAAGAGGAAACAAATAAGTTATAGTGTAGAGACAAAGATGGAGTAAGATTCATGGTGCTTGCTCCAAGAACCGAGGCAGTGGAACCGTTAGCAGTGGTTATACACGTTCTATGAGGTGTTGTCATATACTGAAACAAATTCTTATCATATGTCAAATGATCAGTTGCACTAGAGTTTAGTATCCAACCTATATGATGCTCAGTGTCAGAGGCTAAAAGAACACGCTTTATAGTACCTGTATTGGATGAGGATTCACTAGGAGCAACATAGGTCAACAGTGTTTAACTTGGATCTTAGAGATTAGGCTTGGCCTCCTTGGTGTTGGGTGCGACAACAACAAGAAAGGCATGACCTCCATTGGTTCCACTATTTCCTCCTTTTTTTTTCACGTAAGCGTTTCTTCATCTCTAGAAACCAATCAGGTACTCCATGTTTCACAAAACATGTATCTCAGCATAACAAGTTTGACCACAGAATGTACACTTCAAATCATCTTTGTTTTCTCAAGTAAAGGGAGGAGAATTCGAAGATGAATTTGAAGAGAAAGTCGAACGGGAAACGGACGGTGGTCGAGACACCATTGCCACATATGGCACTCCTCTTTGGTTGCTCACGGTACTCTTACCCATCATGGTGGCATGCTGTTTGCAATCAAGCCTAACAACAAAAAACACCTATTCCACAGTTAGTAATGGTTGAGTTCGTAAAATATCACTATGTACCTTATCGAATATATCATCCAATCTTGCCAGGAAGGCATACAAAACGATCAAGTTGAATTTCCTCTCGAAGGGTCTTTAAATCAATGGCAC
Source organism: Malus sylvestris (assembly GCF_916048215.2). Lineage (NCBI taxonomy): Eukaryota > Viridiplantae > Streptophyta > Magnoliopsida > Rosales > Rosaceae > Malus > Malus sylvestris. Next base: position 19,697,038 of record NC_062272.1, read on the forward strand.
ACTCCATCTTGATAAGCCAGTGTTGATCTAGTTCTTGCCAAACAGATTTAAGGTCAACATAAGACACACCAATAGGAAAGTCTTCCTGACGAAGTTAAAATGACTTTACCTTCAACTCATAAATTTGGGAAATATCAGACCCATCATAATATGTGCGAGCAACCTTTTCCCACACTTCCTTAGCCATGCGAAGGTGGATGAAAAAAAAAAAAAAAAAACCATGATAGTAGGATCCATGGAATTAGATCATGGATCATTTCACAATTGCATTCCTCATCTCCCATGTTTCATACTCGGCATTACCTTCACTAGGTTCCTTAATTCTCCTTATCAAGAACCTTTTTTCCACATCCAGCTATATGCATCTCCAAGACCTTGGACCAAAGTGGGTAGTTTGATCCATTAAGTTTCACTTATTCCATAATGCTGAAGCATCATTCTGAATGACCACTCGGCTCAAAACTGAGTTGTTGGTTGTGCTTCATGCACCACCCTCCAACTTCAATCTCAGGCTTTCCTCTGAACACTTCCGAGTTAGCATAAGGAACTCGGCACAGTACGGCAAAAGGTAGAACACACCTCAGCGATTTCCATAGTAGTACACGACAAGAGCAGGTGCAACTTTTGTATGAAACAGACATGGTAGCAACGGAAAATTGTTTTTTATGGTTAGGGTTAAGACAAACCAAGCTTGGATGCCAAATAGAACTTTTACGGCTTAATTCTCATTGTATTACATAATTAAAGATATATACACATACAATCCTTGTTCTACAAGGTAACAATAAAGCACAAAAAATTATATCCTTCCTAATAAAGGACTCCTAATATTTACACAATCTACGCATTCCCTTTTTAATTAACTCACGTTTACATAAGTTATGTGCTTTTTCCGGTGAATTAGTAAATTTTGAGAAGTCAAAACTTTTTGTTTCTCTGAATACTGGGAGAAGAGTGGCTCGTAAAATCAGCAGGATATGTGGCTCAAATGTAGCTAGCTCGCTTGGGACATATCTTAGAGTTCTTTTATTGCATAAAAAGGTCAATAAATCAACCTATCAATATGTGGTGAATAAAGTTCAAATAAAGTTGTCTTCTTGGAAGAGTAAAATGTTTTCTATGGTAGGTAGGCTTACTTTAATTAAGTCTATTGCTTCTTCTATACCGGTCATACTATGTAAACAGCTAGCATTCCTATTAGTATTTGTGATTCTCTTGATAAAATCAATAGAAAATTTCTTTGGGCTAATATGGATGATAGGGCCAAACCGCACCTTGTGAGTTGGAACAAAGTTTGTTGTCCCTTGGCATTAAAAAAAGAAAATCAAATGAATAAGGCCTTTCTTACTAAATTAGGTTGGAGGTTACTAAATAAGGACAATGGTCTATGGTCTAATATGTGTAGGAAAAAGTATCTGAAACATGGTGAGGCTGATCTTTTTAAAATTAAAGTCTGGAAGGGTGCTTCTTCTTCTTGGAGGAGTATGACTCATGGTGTTAAGACTTTTCATAAAGGCCTGAAATGGAGAATTGGAAATGATTAAAATACAAATTTCTAGTTTGATATTTGGGTTCAAAATGATACCTTGATTAATTATACTCTGCCTTCAATTCATGGTTTTGATCCAAATTTAAAAGTTGCAGGCTTCATTGAGGATGGATCTTGGAATGTTATAAGTTAAGTCTTATGATTCCTCCCCAAGTTACAAAAAAAAAAAATCTTTGTATTCTGGCTGCTTTGTCCAGTGGTGGTAATGACTCCATGATCTGGAATGGCACCAATAATGGAGAGCTCAGTGTGAAAAGTGGCTATCTTATGCATTTTCTTAACCAGGAATTTGCTGACAGTTCTTGGGCTTTCATTTGGGAAATCAAGTTGCCTCCTAAGTATAATGCTTTCTTTGTATTTTAACTCATGGTAAGCTGCTGACTAATGAGCAACGTTTTAAAAGATAGATGGCTAGCAACACTTTCTGTCAGATTTGTAATTCTGTAATGGAGAATATTTCACATGTTTTCTCAAGTTGTCATGCTGCTATTTGGAGAAATATTTTCTTTCCACATTATCTTCATTGGAACCAATTTGATTCCTTTCTTGGTTGTGTGGAGGCAAATTCAAAATGCAATGATCCGCATGAGCTTGGGTTATCTTGGAATCTTGTTTTTGCTGTAGCCTTATGGTTCATATGGAAGTGGAGGTGTTGTGCTATTTTTTGTCGTAATTTTATTAAACCTCCTGATCCAAAGAAACGTATCTTGGAGTATTCTATTGAATGGCTCAAAGCTAATGTTAGCATCTCTAGTAAACGCAACCATGTGCAGTTTCTCTTAGCTTGGGTTCCTCCTCCGTCTGAGACCTTTAAGTTAAATGTGGATAATGCTAGGCTTGGTTCTAATGGGGTGATTGGAAGTGGAGAATTAATTAGAGACTGGCACGGTAACTGAATCACTAGTTTTATTGCTAGAAAAGGAGTTGGGGAAGTTCTCCATGCTGAGCTTTGGGCTTTGTTTTATGGGTTGAAGGTAGCTAAAGCTAGAAATTCCTCTCATCTTATTGTCAAGGCTGATCTGCTTTGGTGGTCTCGCTCATTCATGGTTCCCCTAGCCTTATTAATCATCCTCTCTATGGTTCTGTCTCGAAGTGCAATTGAACATAGAGAATTAATTTGAGTTGTAATGTGCAATATGTTCATAAAGAGCGTACTTTTGCAGCTGACAAGTTGGCCAAATTGGGTTTAAATAGTGAGATGGAGTTCTAAGAACTTGCGGAGCCTCCTCCTTGTTTAGTTCAAATTTTTTTGGACGACTTCTCTAGACTCGCTGCAGCTAGATTAGTTGTTCTTTGGTGTTTTCTTTTTCTTCTTCAATGTTACCGGAAAAAATAATAATAATAATAATAAAAAGATATTTCTATTCTTTTTATTTTTTTAATTTTAATTATTTGAGTTTAATGGATTTTTTATTTCAGTGTTCTTCCTTTGGAAACATATGACGTTTTGGATTCCACAACATTTCGCCAATACTTTACGTTGTCTCGTGTGTGTGTGCGCGTGTGTATTGAACTATGGGATACACAAGGAAGGTGTGGGAGCCCTTTCTGCAAACCAGACATATTGATCCCAATTTGGGTTAATCTGAAGAGAAAATTGTAGGATTTGTCACTCAACTTTAACTCAATCGAAGCAATGGTCCCTTAAGTAAAAATTCATAATCATTAATTCCTTAACTCATCAAAATGTGCAGCTGTGGTCATTTTCGTCAATTTCATTAGGATTTCGTCAAAACGAGTTGTTTGTAACATACTTGACAATTCCCGAAACTACTGAGCACCGGTCAACGTTATACCGTCAAGGATCCAGAAGAGTTTCCCTCAAACCAGAAGGCCAATCACAGCGCAACACGTGTCGACATCAGAAGCCAATCATAGCGCGACACGTGTCAACATCAGAAGCCAATCACAACACGACACGTGTTAATGTCAGAATGAAACTAGAAACTCTCTTCTATAAATAGAGATCTTTCTCTCACAATATTTCCTAATGTCAATGGTACTAAATCATTCACTTGTACTCACTAAAGGAGAGCTTGAACCTATGTACTTGTGTAAACCCTTCACAATTAATGAGAACTCCTCTACTCCGTGGACGTAGCTAATCTGGGTGAACAACGTACATCTTGTGTTTGATTCCCTGTCCCTATCCATTTACATACTTATCTACACTAGTGAGCGAAGCAATCTAGCGAAGGTCACAAACTTAACACTTTCTATTGTACCAAAGTCCTCGCTAATTTTGTGCATCAACATTTGGCGCCGTCTGTGGGAACGACACTTATTCGTACACTCTCTTTTGACCAGGCATCCCTCTCCAACATGGGGAATGAGGGAAGCCATAGCACACAAAATGAAACCCCTCTTGCACTTAGTGCGAAACAACGAAAGAAGGAAAGAAAGAAGGTTGCTTTTCAAGCTAAAATCGATGAGCTAGAATCTCAAAACAACAAGATAGCAATGAAGAATAAGGTCTTCCATAAGCAGTATGAGAAGCTCTTTGAGATGCTCCACAAAACTAGGTGTACTCAAACACGCGAACTCGTTACCCCTGTGGATATTAGCCATCATCTGGATGCCTCCTAACAAGGAGGGTCACCTTCCTTCGACATGGGTATCCCTGATGAGGAACGAGCTAATCATCAAAACATTGATCAACATGAGACTTCTCTCAACCCAGCTGCTTTGACCCGAAGCAGGAGAAGTGGAGGAAGACACCTCCTTGCAGAAAGGTTGGAAGGATCGAAAGCCGTTTATCGTGACTGCCGAGACTTCCTAAAGCAACGTCGAGAGAATCCCCTCCACATAAGCTCGAAGATCAATGACCCAAGGGTTTCTGAAAGACTCGATCCCTTCCCACGTCCCAGGCCAGCTACCAATTTGGGGAAGGGGCAACAAGTCCTAGAGAAACACAAAGGTATAAGGGACCGAGAGATGTTTCGACAGACATACCTTGAAAGTCAATACGGCGAGTCCAGGGAAAAATCACATGCTCTTGATCAAACCTTCTTACTTCTAAAAGGAGATGGAGACTTACGATAGAAAATCCCAGTGGTACATGACTCCACTCAAGACCCTCTTGTCCTACAACTTATTGAGGAAGTAAACAAGTTGAAGGCTGAGCGACAAGCTGAGATACCTGATTGGAACCAACCTAGGCCTGGCCCTCTTACAAGGAGGATCATCGACACCCCCCTCCAAGCAAAGACAAAGCAGAAGCTTAGCTTGCAACTTTATACTGGAAATAAAGACCTGATTGAACACCTTAACCTTTTTGAGTCCACCATGGCATACCGGATGCACACCGACGAAGAACGATGTCTTCTTTTCCCCTCCGCCCTCTCTGGCAGAGCTCTAAACTGGTATTGCCGTCTTCCACCTAAGACGGTAGACTCATTTGAGGAATTGAGGAAACTGTTTGTTTCTCAACACATTTTCCAGACCAATCACTTGCATTCTGCAGATGACTTGTACACTATTCGCCAGAAGCCAGATGAGTCACTACGAGAGTATGCTGGTCGCTTTAGCCATGAGTATTCTCGCTGCGCTGAGGGAGATGACAAAACCATCCTCAAGGCCTTCACGGCAGGGCTACGTGATTGTTTCTTCAAGTACATGATCAATGCCAATACTTGGAAGACTTACTCTAAGGTGATGGCATAGGCTTACAACCCTGCCTCCGCCGAGGCAATGACATATCAAGGGAAACCCCCCACAACCACTCCTTATCAGCAAGTAGGGAGTGGAAGCCAGATCCAACCAAATGAGAAGACCTCGACTTTCCAAACGGCAGCGGTGCCTCCCCTTGCCTTACTTAATACTTTGCCAAGTCAACAGACATATCAATCTCAGGGCAAAAGGAAAGATTTCCATCCTCACCAGTCTCATTTTAGTAAAAGAAGTAAGAGACACTACCACGATAACCAAGGGTATCGCCACGATAATCCCCGACCTCAGGTAGTCAACACAATGGGTCAAGCACGTGTCAGGACAGCCCCTACCCCGAGGTATGAGGCATACACACCTTTGAACGCCACATGAATGGCCATTTACCCCAGCATAGCACACCTGGTACCGAAGCCAAAGCCGAGGCACCCGGATTACAAGTCCACGAAGAACACAAGCATGTTTTACTGCTACCACAAGTATAACGGCCATGACGGCGAGAAGTGTATCACCCTTCGTGATCATATTGAAGCTTTGGCACGTGAAGGAAAAATTGATCAATTTCTCCTTCACCCTCCAAAGGGTAACCGTAACCAACGCCAGGTGAATGTGATATATTCCATAAGTGGTGGCACACCCATATCTAAATCTTCCAATAGGGCCATGAAAAATAGTGAACGAGCTTTAAGGTCTGGTGACCAAGTGTTTCACGTGGAAGACATCAGGGAAGGTAAGTATTAAAAGCCTAACTGGGATCCAATATGTTTCTACCCTGCGGAAGAAAGAGATATCATCTACCCTCACAACGACCCACTGATCATGGAAGCTCACATAGCCAATTTTGAAGTATGACGAATCATGGTAGACACGTAGGCTTCGGTCAATATCATGTTTGCTGAAGCTTTCAGGGCACTTAATGTAGCTGAACACTTGCTCAATCATTCGATTTCCTCTCTGATAAGCTTCTCCGGTGATATCGTCCAACCTTTGGGGAGCATACACTTACCTTTCACCATTGGTACAGGCTCTTACACAGCTACCATTACCACTAACTTCCTGGTGGTTGATTGCCCAACGGCATATAATGTCATCTTTGAACACACAGGCATCAATGATCTCAAGGCCATGGTATCCACACATATGTTGTTTATGAAATTTCCAACCCCTATGGCAATGGTTACATAAGAGGAGATCAACTTAATGCACGATCATGTTACAACACTTCGGAAAGGTCTTGTGGAGAATGTGTGTCGATTACATCGACCAAGGAAAGTCTCATGCTCCAAAAAGTCTTGTGGAGAATGTGTGTCGATTACACCGACCTAAACAAATGATGCCCGAATGATAGCTTTCCTCTTCCTCTCATAGATAGACTTATAGACTCTACGGCAGGGTGTGAACTCCTGAGCTTCATGGATGCTTACTCAGGATACAACCAAATCCTTATGAACCCTCCGGACCAAAAACACACAGCCTTCACTACTGACAGGGGACTATATTGTTATAAAGTCATACCCTTCGGCCTAAAGAATGCAGGAGCGACTTATCAGAGACTGGTCAATTCAATGCTCGCCGAACAGATTGGGAATAGCATGGAAGTTTACGTTAATGATATGCTAGTCAAGAGCAAACATGCTGACCAACACATCACCAACCTATCTGAAACTTTCATCATTATGAAGAGGTATCGAATGAGGTTGAACCTCAATAAATGTGCCTTCGGCATAGGCTCTGGCAAATTCTTAGGCTTCATGATAAGCCAACGAGGCATTGAGGCTAATCCCGAGAAGATTAAAGCAATCATCGACATGAAGGAACCGGTAACTTTAAAAGACATCCAGAGCCTTACTGGCAAGGTGGCAGCCTTAACTAGGTTCATCTCTAAGGCCACAGACAGATGTGCTCCTTTCTTCAAAGCACTTAAGGGAAGTAAGAAGTATATTACATGGACTGATGAATGTGCTGAGGCATTTAAGAACCTTAAAGACTACATGAGTAAAGCCCCTTTGCTCTCCAAACCTGAGGTTGGTGACACTCTCATTATCTATCTGTCGGTATCGGCTTCAGCAGTAAGTTCCGTCCTCATTTGAAAGGATGGTAATGTCGAACGGCCTGTCTACTACGCTAGCAAAGCCTTACAAGATGCGGAGACACGATACCCCAACATTGAGAAATTGGCTCTAGCATTGGTCATGTCTGCTCGAAAACTTCACACTTACTTCCAAGCACACTCCATCATCGTGCTTACCAATCATCATCTTCGACAAATACTCCAAAGTCCTGACACTTTCGGGCGAATGATCAAATGGGCGATAGCATTGGGTGAGTTTGACATCTCCTACCAACCAAAGCCAGCTGAGAAGGGCCAAGCAATGGCAGACTTAATCGCTGACTTCACATATCCTGTTGCCATTGTTTCTACGCCTAAAGAAGTGGTTTCATTACCCTCGGAAGCTCAGAAAATAGAACCAACAACCCCAGCATGGAGTCTATATGTTGATGGCTCGTCCAACCAACAGGGTTGTGGAGCAAGACTAGTCCTTATGACCCCTGACAAAGTGGCGATAAAGTATGCTCTTTGTTTCAAATTCAAGGCGTCGAACAATGAGGCCGAATATGAAGCCTTCTTAGCAGGCTTACGTTTGGCCAACACCTTGGGGTTAAACGAATTGATATCTTCAATGACTCCTAATTGGTGGTTAACCAGGTCACCAACAACTTTGACGCTAAGGATAGCTCCATGGCAGCATATCTGGCACAAACACAATTGTTGCTCAAACACTTCCACTACCAGATCACCCAAATTCCTCGAGCGGCAAACAGTCATCCAGATGCTTTGGCTCATCTCGCCTCAGTGGTGGAAGACAAGATTAGGAGAAAAATTCAGGTCGAATTGTTAGCAGCACCAAGCACCATGGTTGCGGAAGTGTGCAACTTACAACAAGGAGATAGTTAGATTACCCTAATTTATAGATTCCTTGCTCATGGCATCCTTCCAAATGACAAAGTCCAAGCTAAGCAGATTCGATACAAGGCTACCCGTTACTTAATCATTAATGACCAACTCTACAAGCGGGGTTTTAACATACCATACCTAAGATGTTTTAAGCCCGCAGAGGCGGAAATTGTCCTTCGGGAAATACATGAAAGAGTCTGCGGAGATCATGCTGGATCTCGATCCTTAGCACACAAGGCTTTTCGCCAAGGATATTACTGGCCAACACTCCACCAAGATGTCATCAGAATATCCCGTTCATGTGATAAGTGTCAACGCTATGCAACTATTCCTCACTCCCCTCCCGAGTCGCTCACTCCTATGATCAGCCATTGGCCCTTCGCCCAATGGGGACTTGATTTGATCGGCCCAATGCCTGCAGGGAGGGCAAGGTTTGCTATGCAATCGTTGCAGTTAACTTTTTCATAAAGTGGGCTGAAGTAGAACCCTTGGCAACCATTACTGAGGCAAAAATAGAAGACTTCGTATGGAAGAACATCCTTTGCAGATTCGGCATTCCCAATGCAATAGTCACTGACAACAGGCGACAGTTCAACAATAATAAGTTCAAGATGTTTTGCCTCCCCAGCTCATCCCCAGTCTAATGGACAAGTTGAAGCCATCAACAAAATAATCAAGCGAACTTTGAAAACTAGCTTGGACAAGGCTAAAGGTTGTTGGCCAGAATTTGTACCCCAAGTTCTTTGGTCATACCGCACTTCGTATCGAACATCAACAGGAGAAACCCCATTCTCACTTGCCTTTGGTACAGAGGCAGTTGTCCCAATTGAGCTTGAGCAAGCAACGTTCCAAGTCCAGAACTACGTGCAAAGCGAAAATGACAAACAACTTACCCTCAACTTAGATCTAGTCGAGGAACACAGAAACCAGGCTCACTTGAGGAATGTCGCCTACAAGCAGCGCATCTCCAACTACTATGACTCAAGGGTCAAACCTTGTTCTTTCAAAGTGGGGGACTGGGTATTGAAGAAAAGATTACTCTGCGATAGAGTCCCCAATGAAAGAACACTTAGTCCAAACTGGGATGGATCGTTTGAAGTTGTTGGCATCAATCGCCCTGGCTCCTACAAGCTTAGAAGCTCTGATGGCAAGACCCTTGGCCATCCATGGAATGCTGATCACTTGAAGTACTTTTACAAGTAAACTCACATTGTACAAGTGTTAAGCTTCAGCCGTTCGGCATCCTATGTAACGAAGACTATTTGGCATGAATTCAATAAAGAGGTGATTTAGACAACTCGATCCTAATCCTCTTACATTCCTAGCAATGAAACACTCGGGTTCAAAGCTTCAACATGAATGCTTCCAACATGAAACAAAGTCTAAGTATATGTCAACAAGACTATACAAATAAACGAACAGTTTCACAGTATATTCGTTCAATCATACATTCCAACACATTCATACATAAGCCAACTGTGCTTTGAAAGGGTTCAACATATTTTGTGTCATTCGACACTTGCTACAATGTGCCTAGACACCTTGCCCTTAATCTCACCAATCAGGTGATGAAATGTGAAGAAAGAACTCATCTTCATGCCACCAACCAGGTGATGAAATGTACACCCGTACTCTCCTTCGTGCCACCAACCAGGTGATGACATGTACAACCCGTACTCTAATATCATTTGGCAACTTGCCACTCATGCCACCAACCAGGTGAAGAATGAACTCATCTTCATGCCACCAACCAGGTGATGAAATGTACAACCTGTACTCTCCTTCATGCCACCAACCAGGTGATGAAATGTACAACCCGTACTCTAATATCATTTGGCAACTTGCCATTCATGCCACCAACCAGGTGATGAAATGTACAACCCATACTCTAATATCATTTGGCAACTTGCCATTCATGCCACCAACCAGGAGAAGAAGAAACTCACCTTCGTACCACCAACCAAGTGATGAAAGCAACTCACCATTCATTCCACCTACCAGAAGACGAGTGGTACAACTTGTACATGTGAACTCTTAACATTCACAAATAATCAAAAACCATCAAGCTTTACAACTCAACTAGAGGAGCACTTATGCCCAACAAGAGTTATAGTCACCAACAAAGTCTTATTGCAAGCCAACAACAACTTCAGTTATGGCATACGAAGATCAAGCTATTCAACCCTCTTGCATTTGCTTCAAACATTTCCCCTCTGTAACAATGCAAAAACTACAACTCGTAGAATGCTTCACACACTCTTGATCAAGACAGTGTGAAGCAAAACCAATTTATGGTGCCAACAAGAGCTTTATCAAAGGAGTTCAACCACAATTCTCAAAAGTTTCACACACTCTTGATCAAGACAGTGTGAAGCAAAACCAATTTATGGTGCCAACAAGAGCTTCATCAATGGAGGGCAACCACAATTCTCAAAAGCTTCACACACTCTTGATCAAGACAGTGTGAAGCAAAACCAATTTATGGTACCAACAAGAGCTTCGTCAATGGAGGGCAACCACAATTGTCAAAAGCTTCACACACTCTTGATCAAGACAGTATGAAGCAAAACTAATTTATGGTGCCAACAAGAGCTTCATCAAAAGAGTTTAACCATAATTCTCAAAAGCTTCACACACTTTTGATCAAGACAGTGTAAAGTAAAACCAATTTACGGTGCCAACAAAAGCTTCATCAATAGAGGGCAACCACAATTCTCAAAAGCTTCACACACTCTTGATCAAGACAGTGTGAAGCAAAACCAATTTATGGTGCCAACAAGAGCTTCATCAATGGAGGGCAACCACAATTCTCAAAAGCTTCACACACTCTTGATCAAGACAGTGTGAAGCAAAACCAATTTATGGTGCCAACAAGAGCTTCATCAATGGAGGGCAACCATAATTCTCAAAAGCTTCACACACTCTTGATCAAGACAGTGTGAAGCAAAACTAATTTATGGTGCCAACAAGAGCTTCATCAAAGGAGTTTAACCATAATTCTCAAAAGCTTCACACACTTTTGATCAAGACAGTGTAAAGCAAAACCAATTTACGGTGCCAACAAAAGCTTCATCAATAGAGGGCAACCACAATTCTCAAAAGCTTCACACACTCTTGATCAAGATAGTGTGAAGCAAAACCAATTTGTGCCAACAACAAAAGCTTCATCAATGGAAGGCAACCACAATTCTCAAAAGCTTCACACACTCTTGATCAAGACAGTGTGAAGCAAAACCAATTTATGGTGCCAACAAGAGCTTCATCAAAGGAGTTCAACCACAATTCTCAAAAGCTTCACACACTCTTGATCAAGACAGTGTAAAGCAAAACCAATTTATGGTGCGAACAAGAGCTTCATCAATGGAGGGCAACCACAATTCTCAAAAGCTTCACATACTCTTGATCAAGACAGTGTGAAGCAAAACCAATTTATGGTGCCAACAAAAGCTTCATCAAATGAGTTCAACCATAATTCTCAAAAGCTTCACACACTCTTGATCAAGACAGTGTGAAGCAAAACCAATTTATGGTGTCAACAAAAGCTTCATCAATGGAGGGCAACTACAATTCTCAAACCTTCGAAGCAAATTCAAGACTGTTCGAAGCAAATTTAATTTATATGGTTCATCCAAACCTTCGACTACTACAAGGTGTGGCTTGCATCACAATCTTTTGCTCAACAGTGTGGAAGCAAAATTTGTATATGTTGTCTCTCCCACATTTTCAAATTTCTAGTTTCCCAAAAAAAAAAAAAAGTGAAATTCAACAAAGCTTCATCAATGAAGGACAACTACAAATTCTCAAAAGCTTCACACTATCTTGATCAAGATAGTGTGAAGAAAAATCAATTCATGGTACCAAAAAGAAAGCTTCAACTCCAAAGCTTCACCTAAAAAGCTTCAACACAAAAGCTTCACCAACAAAAACTTCATCAATGGAGGACAACTACAAATTCTCAAAAGCTTCACACTATCTTGATCAAGATAGTGTGAAGCAAAATCAATTCATGGTACCCAACAAAAGCTTCAACTCCAAAGCTTCACCTACAAAGCTTCAACTCTAAAGCTTCACCTACAAAAGCTTGACCCACAAAAGCTTGACCTACAAAAGTTTCACCTAAAAAAGCTTCACCCACAAAAGCTTCACCTATAAAAGCTTGACCCACAAAAGCTTCACACTATCTTGATCAAGATAGTGTGACGCAAAATCAATTCATAGTGCCCAACAAAGCTTGACCTACAAAAGCTTCACCCACAAAAGCTTGACCCCTAAAAGCTTGACCCACAAAAGCTTCACCTACAAAAGCTTGACCTACAAAAGCTTCACCTAAAATTGCTTGACCCACAAAAGCTTCACCAACAAAACTTCAACACAAAAGCTTCACCTACAAAAGCTTCACCTACAAAAGCTTCACACTATCTTGATCAAGATAGTGTGAAGCAAAATCAATTCATGGTGCCCAACAAAGCTTCAACCTCAAAGCTTCACCTACAAAGCTTCAACACCAAAGCTTCACCTACAAAGCTTTAAAATATATATGTATATATATATATATATATTTAATTTTTTTTTTCGGATATTCGAAAAATTCAAAAATTCGGAAATTCAAAAATTCAGAAATTCAAAAATTTAAAAATTCGAAAAAAAAAAATTGCTTAGGCCTCCTCTTCTTTGGGCCTAAGAACTTTCATAACAAATATATATGAAGGAGGAGTTTTGGGCTACCACTTAGAAAGGAAATGCCTCATTCGTCAACTCCCTCGACCGGAGACTTGGGGGACTCCTACCATATGCTACTGCACCTTGATACTCAGAAGTCTCACGACCACTCAGTGACTTGGATTTTTCAAGTCTCCAACCGAGAAGTTTTCCTCACTCAGGAAATTAAGGGAGCACTACCTCAACATACATGCTTCACTCTCAAAGCTTCAACATACAAGCTTCAACAAAATAAAAAATTCAAAGAACTTAGTGAAAAAGGCCTTGGTGTATTTAACACAATACGTTGAAATGAAGCAAAGTTTGTTTATTGATATCTTCGATAAGTTACAAATATGTACATATACATGAATCAAAATAAACAAACAAGAGGGAGCCTTCACAAAGGTTGCTCATGAGAAGTCTCAACAGTCAGCAGAGTCCCATAAATAGTAGGTACCGGAGGGTGATCATTCGGAGCCTCAGTACTGGGCAGAACCCCAGAAGGAAGAGGTACCGAAGGTTGATCATTTAGAGCTTCATTACGCGATACAGCCCCAAAAGACGAAGGCAATAAATGCCTTTGGAACAAACCCACAAACCTCTGATGATCAAGCAAAATCTGACCATCAGATTCTTGCAACTGGTCAAGCTTCCTCTTCATGTTTGTGGCATAGTCATGTGCGAGCCTGTGCAACTGTTTATTCTCATGCTTGAGCCCTCTGATCTCCTGTTTGAGACTTAGCACTTCAGCCGCTAATGATTCAACTTGGCGGGTTCGAGCAAATAGGCGTTGGGCCATATTAGACACAGAACCTGTACACTGAACACTAAGAGCCAGAGAATCCTTAACAGCCAACTCATCAGACCGTTTGGAAAGTAGTTTGTTATCTTTGGGAGTGATAAGGTTCTTAGCCACCACCGTAGCTGTCATATCATTCTTCATCACATAGTCCCCAACGGTAAGAGGACCAGTAGGGGATAAGAATGATGGGTGCCATATGTTATCTTAAGAAGGCATAGATGCCTCTTCACCAAAGTTCAAGTCAAAACGACAGTCGAATGGGCCAGACATTCTCAGAAATGATGAAGGAGAAATGAGGTGCAATAAATCTCTGAAGTAAGGGGAAAATTCCTACAAGCAATAAACTCTGTGAATGTACTTCTTGCACACAATTGGTGCCCTTATAAAAGAAAGGGCAATAGGGTCGTTGGTTCAAGAATCAAAGAGGCACCACTCTCCAGATTCCGAAGAGGCACCACTTTCCACACGCAACATCAGCTCATCGGGTACCACAGATAACTTTGCCAAAGATCTCTGACAAAGTTTAGACACATAAATTTTGAAGGTCCAGCTACCCTACTATTACCCACAAGGGTAAAGGAACATCACCACTGCTTGATAACTAGAAAGTCCCAATGTGTGTCAACCTCCGTGCTCCGTGCTCCGTGGTAAGGCAGACTGGCAAAAATGCCCAACCTTTACTCACATTCGAGAAAACACTCCCAACAAGATTACTTGCTCAAAAATCAAAGAGGCACCACTCTCTGAATCTCGAGAGCCAGACTCCTAACAGGATTACTTTCTCAAAAATCGAAGAGACATTGCTCTCCGAATCTCAAAAGTCAGACTCCAAACAGGATTGCTTTCTCAAAAATTGAAGAGGCATCGTTCTCTAAATCTTGAGAGTCAGATCCCCGACAGGATTGCTTGTTCAAAAATCGAAGAGGCACCATTATCCAAACTTCAAGAACCATATTTCCTTGGATAAAGCTTGTCTGCAATCTTCACACGCAACATCAGCTTTCCAGATACCACAGACCACTTTTTCAAAGCGCTCTGACAACGTTAAAACATGTGAAGCTTGTAGCTCCCACTACATTGCTATGACCAAGAAGAATAAAAGAATAGCATTATTACTTGCTCAAAAATCAAAGAGGCACCGCCCTCCGAATCTGGAGAGCCAGACTCCCAACAGGATTACTTTCTCAAAAATCGAAGAGGCACCGCTCTTCGAATCTCAAGAGCCAGACTCCCAACAGGATTGTTTTCTCAAAAATCGAAGAGGCACCGTTCTCTGAATCTCGAGAGCCAGATCCCCGACATGATTACTTGTTCGAAAACCGAAGAGGCATCGCTCTCCGAACTTCGAGAATCAGATTTCCTTGGATAAAGCTTGTCTACAATCTTCACACGCAACATCAGCTTTCCAGATACCGCATACCACTTTTTCAAAATGCTCTGACAAAGTTAAAACACGTGAAGCTTGCAGCTCCACTACATTGCTACGACCAAGAAGGGTAAAGGAATAGCATTACTACTTGTTGTTAGGGAAACTCCTATATATGTCGACCTCCAACCTCCACGGACAGGCAGACCTGCAAAAATGCTCAACCCTTCCTCATATCTGAGAGGGCACTCCCAGCGAAACCTCTCGAAACACTCAGCTTTCTTCCCCCCCCCCAATAATACCTATGCAAACTAGCCACACTAGAGCAAGAGTATCTCATATCATCACGGTCAAAAGCAAAAGTATCCCATATCATGCTTTTTCCCTATCTTTTCCTTTGCCCTTGTTCTTACCTGCAAGACGAGGAGAAAGAGAACAATCAGTTAGCACTTAGAATCAAGCTTCCAGTCATGAACTGACTGCCTGGAACCCATTGCCTGACTACTTACCTAGCATTACTCTCGAGTACTCATCTTCAACATCTTATGCTTCCAGAACAAATACCACATATGCCTGAGGAACAGAAATGGCAAGTGAGAAGGATACAAGGAAGCATGTGGAAACAAGCGCAACAGAACACGTGCCGATTCATCCACTACTTCGTCAACAGCAAAAGTATCCCATATCATCAAGGTCAAAGGCACTCTTGATTTGATGGACTTGTTTTGACCCTCAAATTCTTGAGCCGGCCTTATACTCTGGAGGAAACCAGAAAACCCTCCAGCCTAGTTCAAGAATAAGCCTGTGGAAAGTTACTTCTTCAAAAGCAAAAGTATCTCATATCATCTCTTCTCCATTTGCTTCTTCTTATCCTTGTTGCTGTTTACGACACAAGGAGAAAGAGAACAATCAACCGGAAGCCGAAGTTGAACCTCCTATCTAGGTTGCTTGCTTGGAAGTCTAATTGCTTACCTTGTCTGTTACCTCTTTCGGAAAATCTCCTAGCTCGGCGACTTGGAGGACTCCTACTATAGGGTTTTGTATTGCACTTGACCAAGCCCGAAACTACAAGTAAGTTTCAAGTGAAATTGATACCTTACCTTGTGCATCTTCATTGGTTAAAGATACCACCCCTGGATGGAGGAAAAGTACTTCCAGAGAAGATACCACATCTACGTATGAGACAGATAAGACAAGTGAAAATGATACCATACTTCGGTACTTAGAAGTTTCGTGATTACTCAATGGCTTGGATCTTGCAAGTCCCCAACCGAGGAGCTTCCCTCACTCGGGAACTTAGGGAAGCACTGTTTGTACCATACTTGACCAATCCCGAAACTACTGAGCACTGGTCAACGTTATACCGTCAAGGATCCAGAAGAGTTTCCCTCAAACCAGGAGGCCAATCACAACGCGACACGTGTCGACATCAGAAGCCAATCATAGCGCGACACGTGTCAACATCAGAAGCCAATCACAACACGACACGTGTTAATGTCAGAATGAAACTAGAAACTCTCTTCTATAAATAGAGGTCATTCTCTCACAATATTTCCTAATGTCATTGGTACTAAATCATTCACTTGTACTCACTAAAGGAGAGCTTGAACCTATGTACTTGTGTAAACCCTTCACAATTAATGAGAATTCCTCTACTCCGTGGACGTAGCCAATCTGGGTGAACCACGTACATCTTGTGTTTGCTTCCCTGTCCCTATCCATTTACATACTTATCCACACTAGTGACCGAAGCAATCTAGCGAAGGTCACAAACTTAACACTTTCTATTGTACCAAAGTCCTCGCTGATTTTGTGCATCAACACGAGTCATGTTGAAAAGACCATTACTACAATTGGATTAGAGTTGAGGGACCACTGCTCCAATTAGGTTAAAGTTGAAGGACATTTCTCCAATCATAGGGTAAAGTTGAGGGACTATTTTTACAATGTTTCTCATTTGCTTTTCCATATTTGCCCCTTGATTTAGCCTCACGTGCTTGGCACGTAACTCGTTTTGACAGAAGTTGTAACGGAATTGTGACACGTTTCGATGAGTTAAGGGGTCAACGTTCATAAAAATTTTGTTTGAGAGACCATTACCCTAATTGAATTAAAGTTGAGGGATCATTGCAACAATTTTCTCTAAATTCTATATGGACTCATTGATCGAGTAAAATAGAAACCGTTGCGTGTGGAAGGTGGTTTTGCGCCTTTTAGTTGGGAAGACCACTGTTCTTCTGTTGCTTTACACCCTTTCATGCTTCGAATTTCATCGAGTTTCTTGCCCTATTTGTCTTTGAGTGGAAAACCAAAGCGAAACCACATTGTTATTTTGTAATGTGTTTGTTATTCTTCCTTGCGGTTTGATTTACTGATTAATTAGAACCTTAATCCTTGGGTTTGTGCACACCATTCTTTTCTGATCAGCAAGGACTTTGATAGATGAGTCCGTCAGAGTTTTGTTTGTTATTCATCAGCTTTTTTCCAACAGAAGATTAAACTTTTCCCGTATCCTTGGTCATGGTTGCTGAGGACTGTTTTCTTGGTTTTTCGTTATTAGATGATGACGTTGGTGGTTGAATTTTTTGTGTGCATATTAACTCACCTATGTAGTATCTGCTCTTTGATTAAAAAAAAATGTAGTATCTGCTCCGCTTAAAGCCTTGTTTTTCATTTTCTTTTGGTATCAGGCAGAGGATATCCGTAGAGAAAGTGGAATCCAAAGCAAGTGAAAATCGCATAGTGGGAGCTCAATTTAGTTTTAAGCTACTTGGCATCTTGGACCTCCAGAGCCCTTTCCGAATTTTGAGCTCCTTGATACTTCAGGTATTGAAAGAACGGATGATTATAGAATGGTGGAGCCCCGTGCATCAGCTGCTGCTGCCATGGATGCAACTCGGCTTTCTCAACTTGTTTTCAACAATGAGAATTCATATTTCTTGAATGGGAGGAGCAGGACTACAACTCCATTCAACTAGAATTTTTGGGCGACTGTATCGCCAGATTAGAGATGCTTGTGATGAAGAAGTGGCAACCTTTCTAAACTGGATTATGCTCCCGATGACATCCCATATGATATGGATCTGGAGATTACTGGATTGCAGCTGATTACCTTGCTCGAATCAAGATTAAATGCCATGGAGTGGAACATATTGAGTCCACAAAGCCGATTAACTCTTTGTCGAGGTACCTCGCTGATCAGATGTGACAACCATTTGAAGACCTTAAGAGCTGTGACCTTGTGGCTGTCCAAGCATCTTAAGCCCTTGAGAGTTGTCGGTCTCCTGTCTCTCCGTCAAACTTCATGGCGGTATCAAGGCCATTCTGCCAATTTCATTAGGCCAACTTTTATGTTTTATGTTCTGTTTCTTGATTTCTCCTTTGGAAATATGACTTATTGAAACTACAAGTTTATTGCTTGCTTGCAATTAAAATGCCTTTTGGGGTTGACTGCAAAATTGTTTGTTGCTTTGGATCCTCTCTGCCACCATTCAAACATCCTGCTAGTTGATATCTTCAGAGATAAACTGAATATAATTTCTGTGTTTCTACCTTTAGAGTCTTTAATTCTGGAGTTTAGTGATTTAAAGGTTTCAGTTTTCTGTTCAGTGATCACCAAGAAAAAAAAAAGGTTTCAGTTTTTCGTTTCTTTGACAGAATTCGATACTGTTTTCCTTCAAAATTCAAGGAGTTCATTTCTCATTCTGTCAATCATCAGAAACTAGTTCATATCTCAAAATTCATCTGTCACCCCTGTAACTATCAAATATTTAGTGTTTAATTCATCTTTATTCTAACAAGCACTCACACCAACAACAACAACAACAACAAAGCCTTTTCCCACTAAGTGGGGTCGGCTATATGAATCCTAGAACGCCATTGCGCTCGGTTTTGTGTCATGTCCTCCGTTAGATCCAAGTACTCTAAGTCTTTTCTTAGAGTCTCTTCCAAAGTTGTCCTAGGTCTTCCTCTACCCCTTCGGCCCTGAACCTCTGTCCCGTAGTCACATCTTCGAACCGGAGCGTCAGTCGGCCTTCTTTGCACATGTTCAAAATCACCGGAGCCGATTTTCTCTCATCTTTCCTACAATTTCGGCTACTCCTACTTTACCTCGGATATCCTCATTCCCAATCTTATCCTTTCTCGTGTGCCCACACATCCCACGAAGCATCCTCATCTCCGCTACACCCATTTTGTGTACGTGTTGATGCTTCACCACCCAACATTCTGTGCCATACAACATCGCTAGCCTTATTGCCGTCCTATAAAATTTTCCCTTGAGCTTCAGTGGCCTACGACGGTCACACAACACGCCGGATGCACTCTTTCCATCCAGCTCGTATTCTATGGTTGAGATCTCCATCTAATTCTCCGTTCTCTTGCAAGATAGATCCTAGGTAGCGAAAACGATCGCTTTTTGTGATCTTCGCTAGATTGCTCCGGTCATTAGTGTGGATAAGTATATAAATGGATAGAGATAGGAAAGCAAACACAAGATGTACGTGGTTCACCCAGATTGGCTACGTCCACGGAATAGAAGAGTTCTCATTAATTGTGAAGGGTTTACACAAGTACATAGGTTCAAGCTCTCATTTAGTGAGTACAAGTGAATGATTTAGTACAAATGACATTAGGAAATATTGTGGGAGAATGATCTCGTAATCACGAAACTTCTAAGTATCGGAGTGTGGTGTCGTCTTGACTTGCCTTATCTGTCTCATAGGTAGATGTGGCATCTTCTCTGGAAGTACTCTTCCTCCATCCAGGGGTGGTATCTTTAACTGGTGGAGATGCACAAGGTAATGTATCAATTTCACTTGAAGCTTACTTGTAGTTTCAGGCTTGGTCAAGCGCGATACAAACCATGTAGTAGGAGTCCCTCAAGTCGCCGAGCTAGGGGGTCTGCTGAAAGAGGTGACAGACAAGGTAAGCAATCAGAGCTCCGACTGATTGTTCACCTTCTCCCCATCTTGCAGCAGCATGAAGGATAAAGAGAAGAAAAATGAGAAGAGATGATATGAGATACTTTTGCTTTTGAAGAAGTAACTTTCCACAGGCTTATTCTTGAACTGAGCTGGAGGGTTTTCTGGTTTCCTCCAGAGTATAAGGCCGACTGAAGAATTTGAGGGTCAAAACAAGTCCATCAAATCTAGAGTACGTTCCACCCTGCTGATATGGGATACTTTTGCTTTTGACAGAGTAATGAATGTATCGGCACGTGTGCTGTTACGCTTGTCTCCACATGCTTCCTTGTATCCTTCGCACTTGCCCTATCTGTTCCTCAAGCAGATGCGGAATCTTCCCTGGAAACATAAGATGTTGAAGATGAGTACTCGAGAGCAATGTCAGGTAAGTAATCAGGTAAGGGGTTCCAGGCAGTCAGTTCCTGGCTGGAAGCTTGATTCCAAGTGCTGACTGATTGCTCTCTTTCTCCTTGTCTTGCAGGTAAAAACAAGGCCAAAAGAAAAGACAGGGAAAAAGCATGATATGGGATACTCTTGCTTTTAACCCTGATGATATGAGATATTCTTGCTCTAGTATAGCTTGTTTGCAGAGGTATTATCGGGGGGAAAGAAAGCTGAATATTTCGAAAGGCTTCGTTGGGAGTGCCCTCTCAGATATGATGAAGGGTTGAGCATTTTTGCAGGTCTGCCTGTCCGTTGGGGATGGAGGTCGACATATATAGGAGTCTCCCTAACAACAAGTAGTAATGCTATTCCTTTACCCTGCTTGGTCATAGCACGGTAGTGGGAGCTGCCAGTTTCACATGTTTTAACTCTGTCAGAGCACTTTGAAAAAGTGGTCTGTGGTATCTGGCTCTCGAGATTCGGAGAACGATGCCTCTTCGATTTTTGAGAAAGCAATCATGCTGGGGGTATGACTCTCGAGATTCGGAGAGCAGTGTCTCTTCGATTTTTGAGGAAGTAATCATGTTGGGAGTCTGGCTCTCGAGATTCGGAGGGTGGTGCCTCTTCGATTTTGGAGCAAGCAATCTTGTTGGGAGTGTTGTCTCGAATGTGAGTAAAGGTTGGGCATGTTTGCTAGTCTACCTTGCCACGAAGCACAAAGGTTGACACACAGGGACTTTCCAATTATCCAGCAATGGTACTGTTCCTTTACCCTCTCTTCGATTTTGAGAAAGTAGTCATGTTGGGAGTCTGGCTCTCGAGATTCGGAGGACGGTGCCTCTTCGATTTTGGAGCAAGCAATCTTATTGGGAGTGTTTTCTCGAATGTGAGTAAAGGTTGGGCATGTTTGCTAGTCTACCTTGCCACGAAGCACAGAGGTTGACACACAGGGACTTTCCAATTATCCAGCAGTGGTACTGTTCCTTTACAGTTGTGGGTAATAATATGGTAGCTAGACCTTCAAAATTTATGTGTCTAAACTTTTGTTAGTGCTGTTTCTTTGCTATTCTTTTACCTTTCTTGGTCAGAGCGATGTAGTGGGAGCTGCAAGCTTCACGTGCTCAACTTTGGCAGAGAACTTTGGCAAAGTTATTTGTGGTACCCATGAGCTATTGTTGCGTGTGGGAAGTGGGTGATTGAACAGTAAGATTCATGTGCTTTCTACTTCACCAGAAGTCTTCGACAGAATGCCCATAATTTCTGCAAAGCTGAGTGTGCGTGTGACAGGTGTTGACAAGGCTAGAAAAGTAGGTGCCTCTTCGATTTCTGAGATCGGCCCTCGTGGTCTCTGAGCAGCCCAGCTTTTGAGAAAGCGAGCGCCTCTTCGATTGATTCGGAGAACGATGCCTCATCGATTTTTGAGAAAGCAATCATGCTGGGGGTCTGGCTCTCGAGATTCGGGGAGCAGTGTCTCTTCGATTTTTGAGAAAGTAATCATGTTGGGAGTCTGGCTCTCGAGATTCGGAGGGCGGTGCCTCTTCGATTTTGGAGCAAGCAATCTTGTTGGGAGTGTTTTCTCGAATGTGAGTAAAGGTTGGGCATGTTTGCTAGTCTACCTTGCCACGAAGCACAGAGGTTGACACACAGGGACTTTCCAATTATCCAGCAATGGTACTGTTCCTTTACCCTCTCTTCGATTTTTAAGAAAGTAGTCATGTTGGGAGTCTGGCTCTCGAGATTCGGAGGACGGTGCCTCTTCGATTTTGGAGCAAGCAATCTTATTGGGAGTGTTTTCTCGAATGTGAGTAAAGGTTGGGCATGTTTGCTAGTCTACCTTGCCACGAAGCACAGAGGTTGACACACAGGGACTTTCCAATTATCCAGCAGTGGTACTGTTCCTTTACCCTTGTGGGTAATAATATGGTAGCTAGACCTTCAAAATTTATGGGTCTAAACTTTGTTAGTGCTGTTTCTTTGCTATTCTTTTACCCTTCTTGGTCAGAGCGATGTAGTGGGAGCTGCAAGCTTCACGTGCTCAACTTTGGCAGAGAACTTTGGCAAAGTTATCTGTGGTACCCATGAGCTATTGTTGCGTGTGGGAAGTGGGTGATTGAACAGTAAGATTCATGTGTTTTCTACTTCCCCAGAAGTCTTTGACAGAATGCCCATAATTTCCGCAAAACTGAGTGTGCGTGTGACAGGTGCTGACAAGGCTGGAAAAGGCTGGAAAAGTAGGTGCCTCTTCGATTTCTGATATCGGCCCTCGTGGTCTCTGGGGAGCCCAGCTTTTGAGAAAGCGAGCGCCTCTTCGATTTTTGAGATCGGCCTTCGTGGTCTTTGAGCAGCCCAACTTTTGAGAAAGCAAACGCCTCTTCGATTTCTGAGATCAACCCTCGTGATCTCTAAGCAGCCCAGCTTTTGAGAAAGCAAACGCCTCTTCGATTTCTGAGCAGGCGCCTCTTCGATTTCTGAAGCTTCGTCGAGTGCAGATTTTTATAGGGGCTGGCATTAAGTTCCAAAGCACACTTGAATCTCCACCAGTAGAAGCTTCATTCTTGCACTTCTAAGATCTTGATTTGTCCGACCTCTTCTCTCTTCAACACCTTTGAAAATGTCTGGCCCCTCCGACCGTCGTTTTGACTTGAACCTTGTTGAAGAGGCAGCCCCGCCTTCTCCAGACAACATATGGCGCCCATCCTTCGTCTCCCCTACTGGTCCTCTTACCGTTGGGGATTCCGTGATGAAGAATGATATGACCGCTGCGGTGGTGGCCAGGAACCTTCTCACTCCCAAAGATAACAGACTACTTTCCAAACGGTCTGATGAGTTAGCTGTTAAGGATTCGCTGGCTCTCAGTGTTCAGTGTGCAGGTTCTGTGTCTAATATGGCCCAACGCCTATTTGCTCGAACCCGCCAAGTTGAATCATTGGCGGCTGAAGTGATGAGTCTCAAACAGGAGATTAGAGGGCTCAAGCATGAGAATAAACAGTTGCACCGGCTCGCACATGACTATGCTACAAACATGAAGAGGAAGCTTGACCAGATGAAGGAAACTGATGGTCAGGTTTTACTTGATCATCAGAGATTTGTGGGTTTGTTCCAAAGGCATTTATTGCCTTCGTCTTCTGGGGCTGTACCGCGTAATGAAGCTCCAAATGATCAACCTCTGATGCCTCCTCCTTCTAGGGTTCTGTCCAGTACTGAGGCTCCAAATGATCCCCCTCCGGTGCCTTCTCTTTCTGGGGCTCTACCGACTGCTGAGACTTCTCCTAAGCAACCTTTGTGAAGGCTCCCTCTTGTGTGCTTATTTTGACTCATGTATATGTACATATTTGTAGCTTATCGGGGATATCAATAAATAAGCTTTCCTTCATTTCAACGTATTGTGTTAAATACACCAAAGCCTTCTTCGCTAAGTTCTTTGAATTTTCTTTTGTTAAAGCTTGTATGTTGAAGCTTTCTGAGTGGAGCATGTAGGTTGGGGTAGTGTTCTCTTAATTTCCCGAATGAGGAAAACTTCTCGGTTGGAGACTTGGAAAATCCAAGTCACTGAGTGGGATCGGCTATATGAATCTTAGAACGCCATTGTGCTCGATCCTGTGTCATGTCCTTCGTTAGATCCAAGTACTCTAAGTCTTTTCTTAGAGTCTCTTCCAAAGTTTTCCTAGGTCTTCCTCTACCCCTTCGGCCCTGAACCTCTGTCCCATAGTCGCATCTTCTAATCGGAAAAAGTTGTAGCTCCACATGAATGAAAAAGTGTAGCTCTAATGAACGAAAATCACAGCCAACCTAAATGAAAAATTGTAGCTCCACATGCGTCAGTTCTTAGATTTGAACGCTCCTCTTCGGAGAACCTTGGCCGGAGTCCATGACACCAAATGAGAGGAGAGACCCGTAGGTGGCAGAGAAGTGGAGATGTGCTAATTCATTAATTATGATGTTTTAATGAATTTAATTAATCAAAATAGGTTCTATGGTTCATTGTTCTTAGCGAAGTATAGGTTGATTTTCGTAAAATAGAGGCGCGCTCATGATCACGTAATCTTAGGCAGTCCATGTATTGTGCTTTAATTAGAATAAGAACGCTAATATGAACCAAGAGAAACACATTCATACAATAATGTGAGTTTTCATTACAAAAGTTGCTTTGTCTCAGTGCACACCAAACCATCCATAGAATCCATGCAATCAGATTCAGAAGTACTACTTATGTTTTCTGACAGTGATATAAGGAGTAGAACCTAAGTTCGGTGCTACTTTGGGTGTCATACAATCACCACCTTGGACTGAGAAGCAGGAAGTTGGAGTGAGTGGTAGTTGGTTTTCCAGTGAATTCAATGGAAGAGGACTTAATGGGAGAAGCTGACTTGGGCTTTGCATTCCCTTCAGTGGTCTCAGGCAAGCCAGGTAGCCATTTGATTGATTGTCGCATAGGGGCAGCTTTGTTGCCTGAGTTGCTGCTTCCTTCTCCTTCGCTACTGAAGCTCCACTCGGGTCCTGCCATTAAGTTTCCACAGATAGTTAGATGGAGTTTTTCGTGTTTCTTAATCGCAGAGGCTAAAGAGTTCTATGTTTGAGCATTCTATCAGAAACAGAAAATATACTAAAGAATTCCAATTTCGTAGAAACCGGAAAAGCTGCAACCTAGCATGCTGCACTCTAGCCTAGCATGTTGAAACATGGTTTGAGACTAACAGAAGGACTTACCCCAAGCATGAGAAAAGTGAATGCTTGATTGTCTGGCCCGAGATAGATTTCAATCAACTTTCGCAGGTCAGCAAGGGTTGCGTCTTTTACAACCTTCAGTGTTGTAATAAACTTCCCTGGATTTTCTTTTGAGCCCTCCCATTTCACATACACTTCAGTTGTATCCGAATCAGTGCCCTCATTTGAAGGGTCACAGTTTTCTTTGGAAGCCAATGCTCTCTCGTCACACACTCGACTTTTGTTTATCTCTGGTTCCACCAATTTTTGCTCATTTTCTGATTTAACTGATGCAACAGTTGGTGCTTGACTTGGGATATGCTGAGATAGCTCTCTGTAGTTTCCACAGAGTGTAAATATGTTGCGGATTCTGACAAGCCTATCATCTGGTTTTCCATTGCTATGTTCTTCCTCTGGATTTCTGCTTTGCCAATGCACAGTTGGTGTATCTTGATATTCCTGAGGTGAAGATGTCAGGTAGCCCACATTATAATTACTCCTGAAGCTAGATCCATCAACCACACACACTCTCTTTTCCTCTATAACTTCTTTCTCAACCTCTTCAGCTTCCACATTTTCATTAGCTCCTTCCTCTTCTTCCATTTCTTCTTCCTCAAAAACAGTGCTCAGGCATACCCTGTCAGCATATTTTGGTTCAAAAGAATCAATGTGTGCAGCATTTACAATACTGCTGTCAGATTGAGAAGCAACCCCAGGTACCACTCCTACATATTTGATCTCCCGAGCAAACGGTTCTTGATCATCCATGTCTAAATCCATTGACTTTACCATTCCTCCTGCATCATCACTAGCATAGATTCCTAATAACCTTTTGGCAAACTGCGTTCCATCGGGCTCCTTTGACCCGCTCTCCTTGCCATTTCCATCACTTGAGCGGCACAGTTCAAGCTCAATTTCCTCCAACCGCTTTCTCAGCATCTCAACTTCCTGCTGCTGTTGCAAAATCCTTTCTTCCATTCTCCTTCTCTCTAGTTCAACGAACTCATTAGCCATTCTCTGGCATTCAGCCAATTTCTTTTCCAACTCATATTTCAGAGTCTGGGCCACTTCATTCACCTTCAAGTTGATTTCTTCCTCCTTTGCCCCAGATCTCTTCCCTTCTGTAAGCTCAAGTTTAGATCTCAGAGCAGCAACCTCCTCTTCTTTCATCATTAGCTCCTTGTGTGCTTCATTCCGCTCTTTCTCTTTGAGCTTATTCTCCCTTTGCAGTTTAAGGATAAATTCATCCATGGCAGCAATCCTTGATCCTAAAATAACTGCAGATGCATCTTCAGTCCCAGTTTTGTCCTTGATTGGTGTATGAGGGCCGCGGACAATACATTTTGCTTTTGCACCATATTCAAGGGTGGAGATTGTCTTGTGTATCTCCTTTGGGTCTGGACTTGCACACAGGACCATTAAAATTTTTGTCTTGTCGTCCTCAAAAGAATCCTGGATGAAAGGAACATAAGAACTATCATCCACATACTCATACACGGTTAAAAGGCACCATATAAACCTTAGTAACTGGCATTAGTGTGACTAAAAGTAACCTGTAGAAGCATGGTCAGTTTGCTGTCCCTGAAGGGCACATGAGAATCGCCATTGGCAATGGATTCAACCACCCTTTTCAAAGCTATGTTTCCTTGGTTGATCTTTGCAGTCTGCAAATTCAATGTAAGCATAAATCAGCAATCGTTATGATGCTAATGAAAGTGTTGCATACAATACAAGCATAAATTAAGCACGACCACGGAGAAATTACCTGCATTTTTGCCTCGAACCCAATTTGGCCTGCTTGCTCGATATTTTCAGATCCAGCCATGTCCACAAGCATCAAGCGGCCTCCCACTGTTGGCACATCAAGGATTATCTGTATAGAAATTGGAAAAAAAGTTATATCCAACTAGTGGAAAACAAGATTTGGTTTATTATCATATAATTGAAAGTTTAAGGGAATTCTACCATGCAATGGCTTCGAGAACTTCTATCATTGCAAAGGGTGCTCCTAACAATCCTTCTCTTTTCCACTTTCTGAATCTCTTTTGAAATTTTCCCAGCTTCATTTCCAGAAATGTACGTTGCATTCTTTGCCTTCTTTCCCATCACTTCAAGCCTAACCTGCAGATACAAGTAATAGTACAGAAAACCAAAGCAAAACTATGTACAGTGAGCCAACACAACCAAACTTACAGTGAGCCCAACACAACCAAACCAATTTATCCTTATAAATTGACAGTCTTCAAAGTACGTTATAATTAATTTTCTTGAATTTAAGCGAACACAACCAACTTAATTAAATTTACAGTGAGCAAACACAACCAAATCTAAAAATTCAAACTTGCACAAAACCCATTTCCAAATCCAAACTAACAGTTCTAAACAAAAATTAAATGTGACAGAAAACTCATAAATCATCAAGAACTCAATAAGAAAAGAGAGACCCAGTTAGTCTAATCACCTTAGAATTGAAGGTATTCCCCCTAAGTTTAACCAACAACCAACCAAATCCAAATATCGAAATTTGCACAGAAAACCCATTTTCCAAATCCGAATTTACAGTTCTAAACACAGAATTTTTTTACAGAAAAACCATAGATCGTCAAGAATTCAACAAAGAAAAGAGAGACACAGTTAATATTATCACCTTAGAATTGGAGCCATTGCTCTTTGGCCATCCAAACCCGAATCCTCCCCCGCCATTGCTCGACAACAAATCATAAATCTCCTCATTGTAAATCTCCAAAACAGCGACCTGCACAAACGACCCAACCGCCGTGCCACCATCGTCTTCTCCGTCCCCAAGAATATCTTTCAGCGACCTGTAAACAATCCCAGGCTGCTTGCAACACCCGAACATGGTGTGGCTCTTCCCTGAACCAGTGGGTCCGTACATCATGATCGTACATTTTTCCCCCAATTTCACACTGTCAATCCTGGACTGAACAAATTTTCTGTAAAACGTCCCCAAGTCGTCTTCTTCCGACAAAGAAACCCCATCGAGCGTGAAATCCCGATATCCAAAATCGGCCCGGACCCGAATACTCTGCCTCTGAGGATTGATCTGGAGAACCGATGCGGGTTGTTCTTTTCGATCTGGGTGGTCTCGGATTCGGGCTAGGACTTCGACCGGATGCTCCGCCGGTGGGTCTTTTACTGCTGAGTTAGGGGTCGGAGATGGGTGGGCTTTCGGAAACTGGAGGCGGTGCTTGGACAGCGGAGTCTTGAACTGGGTTGTGTGGCAGTGGTTTAATTTGGAAGAAGACGGCGTCGGAGCCATTCTGGGGTTCAAGAATCCAAGATTTGATCTCAGTTGCAGAGACGATGTGGGTTAGAGAGAGAGAGAGAGAGAGAGAGAGAGAGAGAGAGAGAGAGAGCTGGAATGAAATAGTCTTGGAAAGGAATTAAACGAAGTCAAAAGGATTGTAATTTGAAAATTAGGGGCTTTCAGAATTGTATTCGAACTTTAAAAATGTAGCCGTTGTGATTTGTAACGTCTAGTTTTCTTTTCTTTTGTTTTTTTTTTTTTTAATTTCTTCTGCTTTTCAAATTGACTTGGTGGGTCAAGTAATTTCAACGTTCCTTTTGGTACCGTTTGGTACACAGACGATACGGAACAAAATGGGACGGGACAGGACAGGACGGAACGGATGTTCCATATTATGTTTGGTACGCGCAGGACGGGGGTTGTTTCGTTTTGCATTTGGTAGAGTACAGACGAAACGGAACCGAAAGATTAAATGACTAAAATACCCATGTCTCGTCTGGTGTTTGGTACAATATTTATGCGTGGAACAGGACAAGACTTTTTTATCTTTTTTTTTTTTTTTAACTTGTTCAAATTTGAACACTATATGCTTATCCATTAGTTGGTTTTCTTGGTCCAAATTTTATTAGGTATATGTTGTGTTCCACATGCAAACCCCTTTAAAATTTGTACTGTACCGAAGAGAACTTAGAAGTAGTATTTTTTTAAGAAAAAAAATATTAATCATTAATGAAAAAGAAAAAGAACAAAAAAACAAAGAACCTGTCAAATGCAAGAACCCAGTTTGATGATTAATGGAAAAGAAAAAGAATATAAAAAAAATAACAAAGCTTGTCAAATGCTTGTCAAATGCAGAAAGAACCCAGCATCCATTACACCAGCGTGGGTGGATGGTGTCAAGCAGCGACACGGAGTACAAACAACGGGTTCAAGTGGTACAGGTTGAAGCAGAGGATGCGACAGCAGGTTTCCAGGAGTGAGGTTCTTGGATCTGGGTTTTGGAAAACGGTGACAACAAATTGTGACAGATACGGGGTCCGGGTTCTGGGCTTCAACTCAACGCAGCTCGGTTTCAAACTTCCAACTCCCACATGAAATCTCTCCCAATTTTGAATTTAATCCCCACACCCCAACAAAATCAATTAGCAATTAAGCCACAAACTCAGATATTCGAATCGTGATGCCAAGGAACGGAGGTCACAGTGCCCACCTGGGTTCGATCTGCTACCTCCAGTTCTATGTTCGTATCTGCTTGATGTGGATCGTTCGATCTGCTACCTCTGAATCTCTAGTCGTATATGCTTGGTGTTAATCGGAGGTTGCGACCTTCAAGAGCTGATGGTGTAAATATTGAAAAAGACTATGGGTATTTTTGTCTTTAAATGTTATAAATTTGTGTTCCACGGACGTGGAACAAGTCGTTCCAGAGGGAGAGGCAGAACGAAAAAGCATCCAAAACTTGTCCCATGGAACAATGCGTTCCACCCGTTTTAGGCGCACCAAACGTGGGACGGAACGTCTCATCCCACTCGGTTCCATCCTATCCTACGTACCAAACAGTACCTTTAACAATGATTTTGCATTAGAAGATGCATATCTTTTGTCTCAAGGCTACTATCTAATACGTGAGTGACAACATAATACAAAATTTTGTTATGGTCAAAGGAAAATGTGAAATTACTAAGCAAATTCACTGTATTGATTTCTAAGTTATAAAGGGTTCAAAGAACCCCGATATTGTATTAAGTATGAAAAGTAGGGATGATAAATTAACTCATGTGGTCGTTAATGAGTATCTATTAAGATTCATTTAATTTGATTTCATCTTACACATCATCACCATTATCAATCTCACTCCTATATTATGGTGATTTCAAATTAAACGAGTTTTAACAGGTGCCTATTAACAACCTAATGAGTTGATTTGCCACCTCTTATGAAAAGTAATTGATTGTATGGTAAACCATAGCCAAATTAATGGCCCGAAAAATACTTTCTTAACTGCTAGATGTAATTTTTTGTCACTTAATATAATGGTTTAAGGTTAATAATATTTTTCTTTATTGTTAGTGAGATGTTTTAGCTTGAATTCCCTTACTGATAAATGTAAGGGAAATTTTTGGAAATGTCAACTTATACATAATTTTCAATTTTTCCTATAAACTAAAATTTCAAACGAATTGTATATAAATTTTCAAATCTTATATTTTTTTACCATCTCACACTAACTCCAGTAAACTTTCCATCCAAAATAAGTCATGTGCCCTATACATTGCTTTTTGGTCGGGGTTGTTTCAGAGTTTCTAATTGATTTAGACAATTTGTCCTCTTTGACAACCCGTATAAGAGATTGGATACGATAAATAATACAAAACAGGGTGTTTGGTTCGGTTGGACCCACATGTTTTATACTGTATCTGAAAGCCTGCTAATTTACCCTCCCAAAACCTGTGTATTATTAGTCAGGTCTATAAACATGCTATGTCTTGCTTTTTCGGCCCCGCTCTCACATCGTTTTGCAACCTTACTCCCGTTGCCGTCATCAATTCCAAGTTTTCTTCCTCCTCTTCTTCTCCTTCTCCTTCTCCTTCTCCTTCTTCTCCTCCTTTTCTCTCTATCCTTTGTTCCGCCCTTATTCTCTGTAGGTGTTGGGTTTCCTTCTTCTTTTCTTACAATTTTCTTAGTATTTTTCTAATGTTGATGCACAAAACCGAAAGTCTTGGAACAACGTAAATCTGACCGTGAATCTGCAAGAAATGTAAATAACACAAGATGTATCGTGGTTCACCCCAAGGTTTGGGCTACGTCCACACTGATTATGTATTTCTTTGACTATATGTGTGGATTACAAGGATGAGGGGGAGTCCCCCAGAGAAAGAGAGTGTTGTTGTGTTTGTGAGGGTATTGCCCTTTGTTGGGTTCTCAAAGTCTCCTTTGTGAGAGGGGAGGAGTCCCCTTTTATAGAATAAGGGGCTCCTTCTTTTACATAATTATGGGTTGGGTAATAAGGCCTAATGTGTCAAGGTTTGAGGCCCAATATGTGTGGTACCAACAGTAGTCCCCCAAGTCTTCAGTCAAGAGAGTCTTTTGGCTGGAAACTTCAAATCCAATCCATGTATGGGCCAAAGTGGCTAGATGTCTTGAACCAGTACTCAACCTAAGGCAATGCTCAACATAAAGCAATACTCGGCTAGAGGTATCACACGTTACGAGACTGCTCGGCTGAAGGCTATGCTCATTGCGAGGCTGCTCGGCTAGAGGCTGTGCTCGTGTTGAGGTGTTTGCTCGGCTAGAGACGATGCTCGTTGCAAGGCGGCTCGGCTAGAGGCTATGCTCGCTGCGAGGCAGCTCAGCTCGTGGTATTCCTCATTATAAGTATTTATTTTATGTCAACATGCACTCAGTATGAGTTGATTCTCAACATGACTCGGGTCCGCTTGTCGGGTTCGCATATTGGGTCTATGTGTCGGATCCGCGGATCGAGTCCGCAAGTCGGGTCTTTGAGTCGGGGCCATACGTAGGGTCATTAAGTTGGGGCTATCTGTAGGGTCATCAAGTTCGGGCACATAGGTGTTCCAATAAGCGAATGTCCGAGCAAGTGGGTGTCCGGTCAAACAAGAGGTTACCATGAGCACGTGGCTCATCAGTCTATAAGTTGGTAGACTTCTTTAATCAGCAACAATGTTGATCAGTGGATTTAGTTACTCAATAATTCCTGACAATAAATGAGAGTATAAGTATGACCGTATAATGAATAAATCAAATTGACAAAGTTTGTCAAGGCAAAAATATCGTACTGTGTGCCTTCTGTGAATAAATGATTTATTCTGTTGTGTGATAAATGACATGTTGCATAAATCAACAATATATTAGGTATTGCCTAAATGTGTGTGTATATATATATAATCATGAATAAATGATTTATTCAGTTGTTTGATAAATCACATGTTGTATAAATCAATAACGCAGTAGTAATCATGTGATCTTAGAAATAATAATTATATTATTTAATCATAAGTTATCATGACATAAAAATAATAAAATTATTATTTTATGATTAGTCATCATGACACAAATAAAATAATTAAATAAACAATGATATTGAGAAAACATAATGATGGGATACTAAAGGAGAGCATCTTGTCTTTTGCAGAAGTTGGTGGGTTTTTCAGTGGGATAGTGGATCACCGTTGTCCGGATCCACACTCAACGAATCTGTTAACCGCTGTCCATACATCCTTCTTCTCTTTCTCCACCTCCAGACTTCTTTTTCCTTTTTCTCCACCAACAGATGGCTGTTTTCTTATATATATATATATATATATATATATATATATATATATATATATTATATTGCAGCAACCTCGGGAGCATCAACAACATCAAAAGAGCATCAAAACAAAGCTGCATGCGAACAACAACCATGCTCTTGTTCATACCCCTGTACATCAGCATATGTCAGCGTTTTGGTTGAAAGATCTACGGAGTGATCTGAGTTTGTCCCAGTGGTAGCAGCACGAGAGGATTTCATTGAGGCGTTAGGAGGAACCAAGTTAAACCCAAGAACGACGTCGGAATCGTCTCTCTCGGCGCCCAAAAAAGCACAATTTTCGTCCTTCTGCTGGTCTTCCACCGCAGAAACACCGTCCTGAGCGCCGCCGCTAGTTCCGCGGCAACCGACGCTCTGCGCCGCAGACCGACTCTTCTGCACCGTCTTTTCCACAAGGGAGCAAAACCCAGTTGCCCAATCGCTTGGTGGTTCACGAACTTAGTTGGAATCGGAATTAAGGACGACGGTTTGCATAAGATTAAGCTGGTGAATTTCAGAGACTTCATTAGAGCTCTAGAGAGAGCACTTTATGGTGGCTTTGTTGTCCTCCATGTAATCCATGACGATCATTCAGTGGTTGTAGTCACACCATTCGAACAGTACCGTATCCAGGCTAATCTAGTCCTTTTGGTCGTTGTTGTATAAAGTCGGTCACACGGAAGAGAACGACGACGACTTGAACGTCTGAGACTGGAGAATGAGCCTCCAGCACCTTGGCGGTAGCACAGGGAACTTTTCAGACGTGGAGGTAGGAAGCAGATGAGAGGAAAATGAGTGTGGAGATGAGAGTCCGGAGCTGAGAGTGTGAAGGTTGCAGAGAGGGAGCAGTGGAGGGTGGAGAGAGCTCAGCACCATAGCTAGGGTTTTGAAGAGTTTTGGAGTTTTCGAGGTTTCTTGGGTTTTGCAGATTCACGATGGAGGTTATGAAGTTTTCACGGTGGTGAGATGAAAAATTGAGAGAGAACCGACATAGCTTTTCATGTCGTTTCCCACAGATGGCGCCAAATGTTGATGCACAAAACCAGAAGTCTTGGAACAACGTAAATCCGACCGTGAATCTGCAAGAAATGTAAACAACACAAGATGTATCGTGGCTCACCCCAAGGTTTGGGCTACGTCCACACTGATTATGTATTTCTTTGACTATATGTGTGGATTACAAAGATGAGGGGGAGTCCCCTAGAGAAAGAGAGTGTTGTTGTGTTTGTGAGGGTATTGCCCTCTGTTGGGTTCTCAGAGTCTCCTTTGTGAGGGGGGGAGGAGTCCCCTTTTATAGAATAAGGGGCTCCTCCTTTTACATAATTATGGGCTGGGTAATGAGGCCCAATGTGTCAAGGTCTGAGGCCCAATATGTGTGGTACCAACACTAGTTATAGTTTTTTTTCCCTTCATATTATTGAACTTTGACAAATGTACAGTATGGAAAGCCCGAATAGTCTAAATAATTAAAATAAATGAATGAAGGAGAAAGAGGTGTCCAACAACAAGTCTACAACCGTATATTTAACATGTTACATGTTACAATATGTAGTTGGAGAAAACGAGAACTCCTCAACGCTTATCAACAAGAAGAACGGCCCCTTATATGTATATATATGCCGTATTACGTACATCTTCCCTCTCACTTGTCTACTCTACTTACTTGGTAGTCATTCCCAAACTCCAAGTTACGTAGGCTGCTCTAAACAAAATTATGAACGATTTTTTCCAGTTCGTTGTTGTCTACGTTGTGGCTTTTGTTGTAATTATTCAAGTTCCTGTCGTTTTTTTTTTCTAATATTTTTTATCCAATTGATTCGTTTCGGTTCTAACAATCATAAACCTCTGCAGTGTTAACATCGATCACGCATAGTTAACTGAAATTCACCAATTAGGACAAAAACCATTGGAAGGAAGGAAAAGACTGAAGTAGTAGCCATTGACGTTTCTGGAAATCAAGTACATGAAACCCAGAAAATGGCTTCCAAAACACAATAGGTTTAATGCGGACAGCGAAAAATAATAAACAACACAAGTCAAAAAATTTCTCGCCTTTGTCAACATTCTCCCAAGTTATTTGACAAGCAGTTCTTCCCCGCACGGGATGATCTATCGGTTGTTTGACAAGCAGTTCCTCCCAACACACGATGATGAGAGAAATAATGTACAATTTCTATAACTCCTCAATCCGAAGAAATTTTTGCATTGAAGTGGTAAAAATTAAGCACTTGCAGCCAATGAGGAAGATTTGTAGCATGCTCTCTTTGCTGCACGCACAATATCTTCGAACTGAGGAACAGCCAATCGCTCCAAATTGGCTGCTTAAGGCATGGGAACATCAGCCCCAGAAATTCTCTCAACCGGTGCATCAAGATAACCAAAGCTATCCTCAATAACAGATGCGCAGATTTCAGCGCCGACACCATGCTAAGGAAACCCTTTTTCAACCGTCACTAGTCTGTTGGTTTTCCTGACTGAATCATTGATGGTTTTCCTATCGAGAGGACAAATTGACCATAAATTTATGACCTCAGCACTGATTCCTTCCTTAGCAAGTATCTCAGCAGCCTGTAAAGAATAGCCAACCATTTTCGAAAAAGCTGTAATAGTGACATCCTTTCCTTCTCTCGCAATCTTAGCTTTTCCAATTGGGAGGCAAAAACTGGATCAAGAACTTCAGCTAAAACAGGAAATGACTCGCCATATAACAACCCATTTTCAAGGAAAACAACAGGATCAGGGTCCTTAATGGCAGCTTTTAAGAGTCCACGAGCATCTTCAGATGAATAAGTCAAAACTTTCAACCCAGAACAGGCTGCATACCATGCGGCATAAGATTGAGAATGATGGGCACCAACATAGCAGTCGCACCATTTGGTCCTTTGAAAACAATGGGCACATTTATTTGGCCAGCAGACATATAATTTGATTTTGCAGCAGAATTGATGATGTGGTCAATTGCTTGCATTGAGAAGTTAAAGGTCATGAACTCTATAACAGGTCTTTAACCATAGTAAGCAGCACCAACTCCAATCCCAGTAAACCCAGCCTCTATGATTGGGGTATCAAGAACCCTGTCAAGACCATACTTGTCCAAAAGTCCTTTAGTTATCTTGTAAGCACCTTGATATTCCCCAACCTCTTCACCTATAAAAAACACTTTTGGGTCCGCAGACATTTCCTCATCGAGCGCAGAGTTTAGAGCATCCTTCATTGTCATCTCTTTCGCAGAAGATGCGAAACCCCTCAATGCTGAAGCGGCAGGGCGGATCTTCTGCCCCAAAATCATACCAGTTTTTTATAACAAGTCTAACACATACTTACGTTGTGATAAGTATATGCCTTCTCGAGACCTAGCAATTTCAATTCCCATGAAGTATTTGAGTCCTCCTAGATCTTTCATCTCGAATTCGGAGGACAAGTACCCCTGTAGCCATTCAATTTCCTTTGTATCATCCCCTGTGACAATCATATCATCCACATATATAATGAGTAAGGTCACTCTACCATTTTTTCACTTGATGAATAAAGTATGATCTAAGTTCCCTTGTTGATATCCATACTTTTTCATAGCATGAGTGAATTGCCCAAACCAAGCTCTCGGCGACTGTTTCAACTTATATAATGCCTTATGAAGTTTGCATACTTTTCCACTGGAATTCTTAATGCCATATCTTGGTGGTAAAATCCATATACACCTGTTCTTCTAAATCCCCATGTAAAAATGAATTGTTCACATCAAATTTTCTAAGTGGCCAATCAAAGTTAGCAACAAGAGATAACAGAACTATGATTGTATTCATCTTTGCAATAGGAGTAAATGTTTCCTGATAATCAACAACAAAGGTCTGTGTATACCCTTACCAAAGGTCTGTGTATACCCTTTGGCTACCAATATCGCCTTATATCTATCTATTGTCCCATCCGCTTTTATGTTTGATGGTAAATACCCATTTGCATCCCACGGATTTCTTTCCTTTGGGAAGTGTAACCACACTCCATGTTTTGTTCTTCTATAACACCTCTATCTCAAATTGCATTGCCCCTGTCCACTTCGGATTACTCAAAGCTTATTCCACTTTAGTAGGTATTTTAATTGTTTCCATTTGTTGGACTAATGCACAATATTTTGGCGAGAGTCGATGAGTAGAGACATAGTTAGCAATTGAATACCACATTTTCCCTTATGTAGAGTACCTGCCTGGTGGTTTTCCTCGATTCTGTCTAGGAGGTAACTCATAAAGTGGTTTAACAGTTTCTAAATGAGTACTTACATTAGAAAAAATATATGTAGGATCATTGACGGGAACTTGAGGAGGTTGAAAGGGGTTGTTAAACGTACCAGAGTTGGCACCAGCTATCACTTCGTTCTACCACGTGACAATAACTGGCTGTG
Source organism: Malus sylvestris (assembly GCF_916048215.2). NCBI lineage: Eukaryota > Viridiplantae > Streptophyta > Magnoliopsida > Rosales > Rosaceae > Malus > Malus sylvestris. Next base: position 19,734,103 of record NC_062272.1, read on the forward strand.
TTATCTCAACCTGATCACCTAACCCACGTAGGCTTGCATTTTCTGGCCTTGTTGTCTCGGCCTAATCGCCCATCCCAGTTGGGCTTTTGTTTTCTTGCGTGCTACCACCTGCAGCATTTTCAAGCCCAAATGGGCCTTCACCAACATCATCATTATGCCTGCCACTTGGGCTTTTGTTTTCTTCCTTGATGCCACCTGCATCTTTCTTATGCCCAGATAGGCTTATTAGCGCTGCCATGTGCAGCAACATACTTATCATGCCATATGGGCTTTTGAAGCTAGCTTGTTCATGCCCACTTGGGCTTTCAACCGTGCTACCTATTATATCAAAGACAATAGGGCTTACATCCACCCATCCATAATCTTCACTTCCAGTCATCTCCCCTTGAAGATTATGGCTAGGGGCAAAAGTTAGTCTTCGGAGAAGGTCACATATGTGGTGACGTATAAATGTTTAGTAGAAGGATGATAACATCTATACCCTTTATGTTAAGGACTAAAGCCAATAAAAACACATCTCACCGCACATGGATCAAGTTTGCTTCTATGATTTTTGTGAAGATATACATACACTAAACAACCAAAAACCCAGGGTTCGAGATGAAGAGTAGAAGGGAGCAAAACATGATCAACAAGCATGATCAAGGGAGTTCTAAAAGAAAGAACACGCGATGGCATTCGATTCATGAGATAAATAACATAGATGACTATATCAGACTAGTATGTCTTAGGTACACAGCTACCGATAAAAAAAGCACGGGTAATCTCAAGTATGTGCTGATTTTTTCGTTCGACAACTCCATTTTGCTGTAGGGTTTGAGGACACGTAGTTTCATGAAGAATGCCTTTTTTAGTAAAAAAAAAAAATTGAGAAAGATCTTGATTAAGGTACTCACCACCGTTATTGATTGAAGCACTTTAACAGGGAGTGAATATTGAGTGTTGACCATGTGATAAAACTTTTTGAAGATGCCACCCACATCGCTTTTATTTTTCATAAGGTACAACCAAGGAAGAAAATATCGGTAATATCGGAAATATCGGTAGTCCGAAAACACGGAAATATCGGGATAATATCGATATCAATAAAAATTACATGGAAACCACGGAAATTGTAAGAAAACTTGGAAATTTTTATTGAAACTTTGCAGGATGTTTATTTAGTCAATTATCTATTAGTTTATCACAAAAAATTGGAAGGAAATGCATTGCATGATGGATTTAACATTATCAAGTTGATTATATAGCGAGCTGACAAACATTGTGAGTGTAGAAAATATGTAGTAATTAATGAAAGAAGTCTAAACACACCATAATCATTTATATATAATGAATTAGTACAATATTTTACACTTTATACATTGCATGGTAAGATACATGAGTGACTTAGTACCACATAGAGTTCCTATGAGGTTCAAATTTTTCACTATCTTCATCATCTCTATGTGTAGAATGAGTGTATTGTGAAGAGTAGTTATCAAATGATAAATCCCCAAAATAGTTTTGCATGTAATTGGTAACATGCCACCCATATGGATCCGAGATTGGTTGAGGTTGTCCATAAGAAAAATCATTTGAAGATTGAGTCTAGGATTGTTTCCATGAGTCGCTCGATTCCATCCCAACAGGAATGGGATATGAAGGGTAGGGAAATGGTTGGTTATGAGTATAATCATAGTTACTACTTCCCAATCCAACAGAGTCTGAAGTTCTAGATAATGAGTCATCTTCTTGACTTGACAAAATCCCCTTGCCTCTTTCTCTGCGAGTATAGTCCTTCCCTATGGCACCAATTCCTGGTCCTGCCCGCCTACTGCCATGGTCATCATCCTGTGTTGCATGCGTGAAGTTTGCCTCACCAGTGAAGGGGCTCATAAATCCGGGAGGTGGTGGTCCATAATAGTTTCCATATCCACCACCATTACCTCCAACTCCACTATGTCCTTCATCATTCCCACCTCCGGTGGTACGTGAGTCTCCTAATCTTGTACTAGAGTTATCATTAGTATTAGCACGATGTTGTGGTTGTGTAGGATTGGAAGAAGGTGGAATTCCAGTGTTTCTTGGTCTTGGGCGCAAAAGTTCTTCCAAAGAGTCAGCGCTGCTAGATCCCACCTCCTCCTCTAAAACTCTTTCTACATTTATCCCTTCATTACGTGCTTCTTCAACAACTCTGGGAGCTGGGTTGCCTTCATCATCATCTAAATGAAGAGGTCTAATCCATTGAAAAAGTTGGTTACCCTTTGTATCATCATCTTCACCAACAATATCAAACACATCTAGTGGGTCACCACAGTCGACATGATCTATTTCTGCTTCCTTATCTCGAATTTGAAGCTTCATGTTGTAGTAACAATAAACTAATTTTTCCAAGCTACTATGAGCCAACTTATTTCTTTGCTTTGTGTGTATGAGTGCAAATGTGCTCCAATTTCTTTCACAAGCAGATGAGGAAGCTGTTTGTGATAATACTTTGATTGCTAACTTTCTCACAGTTGGTGCATCGGTCCCATACATGATCCACCATTCAACTACAATGAAAAATAATGTTGATAAGCCTAATAACTCCAACAAATTCTATTATAAACTTATAGTGAAATATGTTTATACTCACTAGGAGACATATTTGTTCGAGCAGCAACTGATATTGGTTCTCCAAAAGTTCTTCTTGCATCTTTAAACCATGTTAGCTGAATTCAATAAATCGTGTTAGTTTAATCCAACAAAGTAATTATTATAATTTAAGTAATTGTCTACCTCATTTCCAAATTGGCCAACTACTGGTGATGCAGGGTCTAATTTAGAGTATACATTATGTACAACACGTATAAGGTTACCATCATCTCCAACACCGGGTCTGTATTGGTATCGGGGATTCAAATAATATGTTGTTCAAAGAAACACATACTCTAATAAGAGAAATAATACTTATGCAACTAAAGAAACGAATTGCAAATTATGACATAATTTATACCTGCTGCATGCAAATCGTGGTATAATGTTTTATACCATCGGTCTTCAATTATCTTTATGACCCACCTTGCATCATGTTTTCTTTCCAATTCATCCTTCACTACACGCATCAACTCATATACTGCCCCCATAGTAGGATACACCTCTGTGTCAACGATCCGTAAAACTTTGTAAAGAGGTTCAAACACTTGGCACACATGTTCTGATTGAGTCCAAAAAGCATGATCAAGCACTATACTTTCCACCATACGACCTGTATTTGAGCGGCTCAAATTGTGGTTGGCCCAATCGTCACTAGTGAATAGTTGTTTCAACCCTGCTTTCTTCTTAAGTAGGCTGTCTAATGCAATATAGTTAGTGGCGAATCGAGTGGTAGCTGGACGAATAATTTCTCCTTTGCAAAATTCACGCATCTTTGCCAACAACCAACCGTGATTGTAAATATAATTTGTGATCGTTCTAGCTCTTTTGACCACAGTAGCAACCTTCTCTCTCTTCCCCATTGCCTCAAACATGAGATCAATACAATGTGCTGCACATGATGTCCAAAACACATTATGATGCTTCATTAACTTTTTTCCAGCTTTGACAAATGCAGAACCGTTGTCGGTCACTACTTGGACAACATTATGCTCTCCCACCTCCATGATTACATCCCTCAATAATTTGTAAATATACTTGTAGTTCTTTATATGGTCTGAAGCATCAACAGACTTCAAAAAAATTGTCTTTCCCTTGGAGTATACCATGAAGTTTATGATAGACAATCTGGTCGGACCGGTCCATTCGTCACACATGATTGTGCAACCATTAGTTTCCCACTTTGACCTCAACTTGTTAACATACTCGCCAATGTCTTTATACTCCATATCCAAATATTTGTTTCTTATCTCATAGGGAGTGGGAGGTTGTACTCCAACACCAGCCTGTTGACATCCCACTACTATATTTTTGAAATGATGTGATGATGCCTTCGCAGCAGGGACATTTTCATAGATAAAGAACTTGCTAATTAGACGCCCCATTCCCTCCTTCACATTACCTCCAGTAAAATAACTCCAAACACTCTTTTGACGTGCTTTGGATGACTTATATAAACTTGGGGCTATTGGTGGTGTTGGTTGTGATTCTCTAAGACTGCCTCCCCGTCTCATTTGTGCACCACCACTTGTCCCGGAACCTTGTACTCTATTAGGAATTTTATGAAGGTGTTCTCTTTCCCATGCTAAATGTTTGGAGGCACGTAATGCTTGTTTCAAACTGCGTCGTTCTTCAGGTCCCATGTCATCATCACATTCGTCCTCATCGTCATCATCATCACTGTCAATCGCTTGGCCATAGACTTCTCCCCGTAGCCCAGCTCGAATATTTTTCATTCCCTATGTTATCTTTTCCTTCTGCTGTGTTTTATTTTTTAATAATCTGCTGATGAATGCCTTCACTTCTGGGGGGACATTATCGCATCGTTGGACATTTTTTGCTGGATCTAATCCACTAAGATGGTACTTAAGTCGTGTCACTCCGCCACTCTTCATTACCCGACCACAATATTTGCAAATTGTGCCATGTTTGTTTCCGTCTATTGGGTATCCATGTTCCCAAGCTGGATCACGTTTAGTAGCTCCACTGGACATCGTAAACATACCTACATTTATTTTTCATGAAAATTAGACAAATATTTTTTGACCAAAAAATATAGTAGTGATGACGGTTATATGAGAGAACCTAAATAATAAAGTTATTCTACAGAAGAATTAAATACGAAGTAAAGAAAATGATTGTAAAAATTTAAGTAATTAAAAAAATAATATGGAATAATAAAACCTAATATTAATGAATAATAATCCAATTTGATAAAAAAATAATCCTAATATAAAACATAGTGATGAATAATAATCCAATTTGATAATAATCCAATTTAATGAATAATCCAATTTGATAATAAGCCAATTTGATAATAAAAAAAACCTAATATTAATGAATAATAATCCAATTTGATAAAAAAATAATCCTAATATAAAACATAGTGATGAATAATAATCCAATTTGATAATAATCCAATTTAATAATAATCCAATTTAATGAATAATCCAATTTGATAATAAGCCAATTTAATGAATAATAATCCAATTTGATAATAATCTAATTTAATGAATAATAATCCAATTTGATAATAAAAAAACCTAATATTAATGAATAATAATCCAATTTGATAATAAAACCTAATATTAATAAAATAATAAATAACATTAAACATATTAAAATTATCCTAGGGAATAATTATACAACATTACTTAATTACTTAAAAAAATTAACATGTAATTGTTAACATTACTTAATTACTAACAAAAATTAACATGCAAGTATTAATTACTTAAAAAAATTAACATACGAGTCCACACAAATTTCTTTGTTGTTGTATAAATTACAATAATATAAATATAAGTTTGTAAACTTACCTTAAATATGGAACCCTTTGTGTTCAAGCCTTGGAATGGATCTGGAATGGCTTTGAAAATGGTAAGGGAAATAAAATAATAAATAACATTAAACATATTAAAATTATCCTAGGGAATAATTATACAACATTACTTAATTACTTAAAAAAATTAACATGTAATTGTTAACATTACTTAATTACTTACAAAAACTAACATGCAAGTATTAATTACTTAAAAAAATTAACATGTAATTGTTAACATTACTTAATTACTTACAAAAACTAACATGCAAGTATTAATTACTTAAAAAAATTAACATACGAGTCTACACAAATTTTTTTGTTGTTGTATAAATTACAATAATATAAATATAAGTTTGTAAACTTACTTTAAATATGGAACCCTTTGTGTTCAAGCTCTGGAATGGATCTGGAATGACTTTGAAAGGGGTAAGGGAAGAAGAAGAAACGAAAATGCTTTGAATGGCTCTGATACTCCACCTCTTGAAAGAATATCACAGTGGCAACTTTGAAAGGGGTAAGGGAAGAAGAAGAAACGAAAATGTTGTGAATGGCTTTGATACTCCACCTTTTGAAAGAATATCGGCACACGGTTTTGAATGAAACCACCATCCATGGTCTAAAAAGAATACAAGTTATAATTGTAAAAGCGATCTGAAATTATCAAAATAATTGTAAAAGTTGTCGGGAATCCTGAGTGAGTCATGTGACCATCCATGGTCTGAAAAGAATACAAGTTATAATTGTAAAAGTGATCTGAAATTATCAAAATAATTGTAAAAATTATCGAGAATCCTGAGTAAGTCATGTGTCCTCCTGACAGGAGGAACCCACACACACACACAACGCACACAACCACACACACAAACATCACACACGCAGACACGACCTCTGTCTCTCTCTCTCTCGATCCTTCTCGATCTCTCTTCTCCCTTCTTTGATCTCTCTTCTCCCTTCTCCGATCTCCCTTCTCCCTTCTCCCACACACACATACACACACAGATCTCTCAATCTCTCTTCTCCCTTCTCCCACACACACACCATGGCCTTCCGCTCCTCCCTCTCCTTTCTCTCTGCACCGAGACCCACACACACACCACGACCTTCTGCTCCTCCCTCTCCTTTCTCTCTGCACCGAGACCCACCTACACCTCTCCTTTCTCTCTGCACCGAGACCCACACGCACATCATCGCACCTACTCCGGCGAGTTCCTTCAATTTCTCCGGTTAGGTAAGCTTCGGGTTTTTCTTTTTGATGGGTGCCGTGGTCAACAACTCCTTGAGTTGGTTGAATGATTCCGTGCACTCCTTAGTGAATTCAAACACCACTTCTTTTTGTAGGAGTCGGCAAAGAGGTTGTGCTATCTTCGAGAAATCTTTGATAAACCTACGATAAAATCCTGCATGGCCAAGAAACGAACGAACCTCTCTAACCGAAGTCGGAGAGGGTAAGTGACGTACAAGATCTATTTTCGACTTATCAACCTCAATACCCTTTTCAGAGATTATATGACCTAAAACGATGCCTTGTTTAACCATAAAATGACACTTTTCCCAATTAAGCACAAGGTTAGTTTCAACACAACGTTTTAGGATCACACTTAGATTATGTAAGCAATTATCAAACGAATCACCAAAGACGCTAAAATCATCCATAAACACTTCAATTATCTTCTCTACATAATCAGAAAATATACTCATCATGCATCTTTGAAATGTAGCAGGTGCGTTACATAAACCAAAAGGCATGCGACGATATGCAAATGTACCAAACGGGCATGTAAAAGTGGTTTTTTCTTGGTCCTCAGGTGAAATGACAATTTGATTATAACCAGAATAACCATCAAGAAAACAATAAAAAGCATAACCCGCTAACCTCTCAAGCATTTGGTCAATGAACGGCAATGGGAAGTGGTCCTTCCTTGTGGTGGTGTTTAGCTTCCTATAGTCAATGCACACCCTCCAACCGGTTTGAATACGTTGAGGGACAAGCTCATTCTCGGCATTAGCTACCACCGTCACTCCGGATTTCTTTGGTACGCATTGAACGGGCGAAACCCACTTACTATCCGAGATTGGATAGATAACCCCGCAATCTAGAAGCTTTATGATCTCCTTTTTCACTACTTCCATCATCGGAGGGTTAAGACGGCGTTGAGCCTCTCTAGTTGGTTTGGCCCCCTCCTCAAGAAATATGTGATGCATACAAGTCGTAGGGCTTATACCTTTAATATCGGCCAATGTCCAACCTAGGGCAGATTTGAACTCCTTCAAAACTCGAAGCAATTTCTCCTCCTCTTGTGCCGTGAGGGAGGAGGAAATAATAGCAGGTAGTGTTTCATTTTCTCCCAAGAAAATGTACTTCAAATGGCTTGGCAAAGGCTTGAGTTCAAGGATAGGTGCCTGAATTATGGATGGAAGCAATTTGTTAGTCGAAATGGGAATGGACTCACGGGTAGTATACTTACCATCAAGCTTAGGTGAGGACTCAAGGGCAGCCACAACTTCAATTAGATCCTCACTAGGGGGCACGGCATGAGATGACTCATGTATGCCGTGGGCATGCATGCAATCTGCCCCCCTTGTTTTAATTTCCATGCCTCGTGTAATGACTTTTTCAAGCGCATCGTCATTCAAATCGTCGAGATATCCCTGCGCCAAAGAGTCAATTATATCAATAGAGAAACATGAATGGTCCTCACTAGGGTATTTAATGGAATCAGAAAGATTAAAATTAACAACTTCCCCATCAAATTCCATGGACAAAGTTCCACTATACACGTCAATCTTTGTCTGGGCTGTCTTCATGAATGGCCTTCCAAGTAGAATGGGCAGCGAAGGAGCATGGTCCGATTCATCCATTTCAAGGACATAGAAATCCGCCGGGAAAACTAAATGATTAACCTACACAAGAACATCTTCCAAAACTCCCTTTGGATAGGCGTTAGATCTATCGGCCAATTGTATTATTACCCCATCATTTTTCAACGCTCCTAAGTTCATAGATGCATAAATGGAATATGGCATAACATTTATAGAAGCACCTAAATCAAGCATGGCAGATTCAAATCTAGTATTCCCAATGACACAAGGAATGGTAAAGCTACCTGGATCTTTGCATTTGGGAGGTAGTTTGCGTTGCAAGATGGCGGACACATTCTCACCTACCTTTACCACTTCCTTAGTCGCCATCCTCTTCCTAGTGGTACACAACTCTTTCAAGAACTTAGCATACCTTGGAACTTGCTTGATTGCATCTAACAAAGGTATGTTAACTTGAACTTTCCTAAAGGTTTCAAGGATATCCTTTTCGGCCTCTTCTTTCTTCGTTTGCATGAACCTACTAGGAAAAGGCACATTTGAAGGGAAAACATTAGTATGAACTGAATTAGACACATTCTTACCTTTGTGGGACGAATTTGGCAGATTTGGGACATTAGGAACTTGCGGCAAAGGTGGAACCACCTTTGCCGTGGGCAACCTTGATTCCTCCTCTTCCATTTGCAAAATTTCATCCTCGTTATGACCTGTTTTTGATGTAGGACCTGCCCCAACTTCCTTACCACTTCTTAGGGTGATTGCTTTGGCACTTTCGAACCCTCCCTTCGGATTTGGAATGGTGGAACTAGGAAGTTGTCCGGGATCTCGAAACTTACCTACAAACTCTGCAATCTGCCCAATTTGTTTCTCAAGTTGATCCACCCTTTTATCTTGGTTTTGCATAGCCTTAGCTTGATCTTCCTGCCCATTAGACAACTTAGTTAGTATCTTAAGAAGTGCATCATTGTCAAGAGACGTACCTGAGGCACTTGGGCCGGATTGGGCTTGATTTTGGGGTGGGCCGTAGGTTTTGGGAAAGAACCCCGGGGGTTGTTGCCTAAAGCCTCCTTGGTTTTGAGGTTGTTGGGGATCCCTCCACTTGAAATTTGGGTGGTCTCGCCACCCCGAATTATACGTGTTGGAGTATGGATCGTGCCTTGACTGATTTTGGCCTTGAAACCCAATAGCATTCGCACTCTCCCAACCGCCATTCTCGATGAGTTGAGGACATTTTTCGGAGACATGTCCTTGGATAGAACATACGCCACATACCACAGGTCCTTGCATCTTCATTCCCTCGGCCATCTGTGAAACAATAGAAGTAAGATTAGCCAATTGTGAATGAAGATCGGAAGTCGCACTTACCTCATGTACTTGGTGCCGTGAGGGTCCTATTTGGCCTACACCCTCGTATTGTTGAGCGTTCAACGCTCTATTAGCAATCAAGACCTTGGCAGCCATGGGTGTTTTATCCACCAATGCTCCCCCCGCCGAAGCATCAAGCATTTGACGTTCTAGAGGTAGGAGGCCCTCGTAGAAATATTGCAAGAGCAATTCCTCCTTCATCTGATGCTGTGGACAAGAAGCAACAAGTGATTTAAACCGTTCATAATATGTAGGAAAAGACTCACCTTCTTCTTGCTGAATTCCGCTTATCTTTTTGCGTAGAGGATGATGCGAGAAGTTGGAAAGAACTTCTCCAAGAACGCTCTCTTCATACTCTCCCAAGAAGTGATAGTGCCAGGAGCTAACTCGTATAACCAATCCTTGGCTTTATCCATCAAAGAGAATGGAAAAGCCTTCATCTTCAAGATATTTCCGTCAACATTGATGGGAGTCATACTAGAGCAAACTACTTCAAATTCTTTCAAATGTTTGTTAGGATCTTCCATGGACAAGCCATGGTATTTAGGAATATGATGAAGCAAACTTGACTTTAATTCAAACTCATCCGTCTTACCTTGGGCAGCCATGGGGTATTGAATGCACAAGGGTGCGGCATTATCCAAACCCGAGGCGGAAAGCTCCTTGAGTGTACGATTGTCCATGGCCATGCCTTGGACTTCTTCAAATATCCCTGCCGTGGCTTCCTCCTCCTCTTCTTGGACGTTTTCTTCAAGGTCAGATTCGGAATTGGGTGGATGGTGTTCTTGCTGGTTTCTAGCTCTTCTTAACTTTCTCTCAAAATCGTCGTCAAAATCCAAGATGTTTGTACGAATCGGTTGAGAGCTTCTAGTCATACATTAGTACCTAAGAAACAAGAAACAAAATTAGGTCAGAAACTTAAACAAAGTCAGAAACAAAGTGAAATAAAAGAAACAAAAACAATCCAAGGGATTAGCAAATTTGCTAATCCCCGGCAACGGCGCCAAAAATTTGATGCGAAATATATTAAGCACACAAATTAAACCCTCTTTTGTCAAATTGTAGTAGAGATGTAAGTAGGGATCGTTCTAGACCGGGGATTAGGAGGGATTGCTAAACACTTGGAAACTGACTTAAAAACTCAAAAACAAAGTTTAAAACACTAAACTAGACTCAAAGAATGCAAAACTAAAGGTTAAAACGCTTAAACAAACCTAAAACTCAAAACAGCAACTAGAAGGCTCAAAACTGCCTAAAAACCACTTTCTGGGCAGTTTTGAGCACCTACACTAATTTGGACGAAATTTGATGAAAACTTGAATCAAAATACTTAGAAACACAAATCAAAATACTTTCTAACTAATCTAAGACTTCAAATGAGAGGGGGATTTGTTTTGGACGAAAATTTAACACAAAACAGAAACTTTAATTAGCACAGATTGTAAAAACGATTTTGGTGAAATAGATGGATAAAAGGCTAGTTAGGAGGTTCTTCTCCACACATGTCACACTTGCAAACAAAACGATTTTCAGTTGTTCTTCCAATAAATTATAAAGACTCAATGCCCCGAATTAACCGTGAATTGCACTAATTAACCCTCAGTTTTTCCAGAATTTATCAAGTTGGATGATTGCATACGACAACCCAAAACATTCCCTACAAGTTCCCTACATGAATTGCATAATAGAGATACAAGCAAGAATCATTACGTTCTATGAAAAACATAAGCATTGACGAAGCATTTGTTACTATGAATTGCATGAAACTTATGCTAAGAATTCATTCAACGCGATCGTTTTCAAGCGATCTCACTACTTGTGATTATAAGGTTGTAACTATTAGGTGAAACTCCCTCATAATCTAGCATCATATTCATGCATGAAAACTAAGCGTGCACTCTCAATCAACATACATAAATAAGTATCAATCAAATAGATGAACGAATTGAATCCACAACTTATGAAATAACAACTGAATGTAATCGAATCAAATTGCAAGCATGTACATGGTTTCGAATTACCCCCCAACTAAGGGGGTTTAGTTCCTCATACTCACAACACAAAGTTTATTAAATTGAAACATCGAAGACATAAGAAATATTACACCTAAAAAGCCAAAGAATTCCACTTTGAATTCTGCACAGCAAGCTCCTCTTTCTTCTTCTCCTTGCTGCGGCAGAGAGGGTTTAGGGGATTTTTGGGTAGTTTTGGATGATTTTGGACGAGGAAGAATGGTGGAAAAATGTCTAGGCTGGGTGTAGGGCACGGCTAGGAAGGTTTGGGGTCAGAAAATATGGAGTTGGGTGAAGGTTGGGCTCGGCAAAGGTGAGGGACAGGTTCTGGCGTGAATGGAGTTTTCTGGATGTGTTTTTGGGTTTTTGAAAGGTAGATAGGATAGTATATTGGTGCGGCAAGGTGTGGGAATGGTTTATGGAGGTGGAGAATGATGTATGGATGTGTGGAATCGTGCTGGATTTGATGGAAGCTGCGGCAAAAGGTGGGAAAGGTTGCTGGAATGGGTGGTGGCTGCGGCAAGGAAGGGATTAGGGTGATGGTGAATTTCTGATTTTTGTAGAGGGGGATTTGTGCGGCTAGGTTTAGAAACTAAATATATATGCACTTAAAAACCCTAACAAATCAGATTAGGGTTTCTAGAAACCCAAATCCACCAGAAAAATAAGTTAAACAATCAGAAATTTGGTGAGAAAAAGGGCCTAGGGTGCGGCAAGGAGTGGGCTAGGGTTAAGGCTTCTAGAAAGCCTTGCAAGGCAAGGAAATTTGTGTTCTAGAATGGGAGAAGTGCGGCCCAAACCCTAGAGGAGATGGATTAGGCTTTAACATGGCAGAAATTAAATGAAAGGGCCTAGGGTGCGGCATAGGCTTAGGGTCCACAAGGAATTAGGGTTTAAGTCATCTAAAAGCCCAAAGCCAAGAATAGAAACTCACGAAAATGGAAACCTCCAAGAATAGAAACTTCCAACTTTTAGAAACTTTGGTTGCCAATTCCGATTTAGGAAAGATCAACCCAAAATGGAAACTTTTAGGCTTAGCTTTCCTACTTCAAGTAGGAAACTTCAAATCTTCAACTCTTCAATTTCATCCCAACCTTGTGTTCCAAGCATGTCCTTTTCGATCCAAGCTCACATTTTGCTCCAAAAGCTCCAAATTGCATCATTTCATGTAATATGTCCTTTAAACCTGAAAACACATGAAAGTAGCTTAAAAGACTACTTTAACGAAGAAAACATAACAAAGATGCATAAGAACTAGCTAACTAAGGCGCATAAATATGCTCCTGTCAATCATGATTGACTTTTTAATGTAAAAATTTGGTTTTTCGTTAAAGTAAACAGTACCGAGAATCTTTCCTTAAAGTTCCCAATTGTTTTTTGGTTTTTACAGAGTTTTGCAACCACGGTTAAGGAGAAAGAGCGGGATCAGAACTTACTCTGATGCGAACATAAAACTAGTTTTAGGGCTTCAATCTTTTTTATTATTATTCTTCTCCATCGTGAAAGTAATATATATGTAACCACATCTCTTGTAGTACAAGTAATAGTTAATAACTTCTAAATAAATTAGGAAATACAATAATACTAATTATATTCCTAACCAAATTAGGATTCACGCCAACACATACTCCATCGAATTAACAAAAACGGATTACTCAACAAAATCAATGACAGTTTGGAAGTCTCGATGCCTTGGGGGTACCTAGTTAATTTGGTCTTACATATATATTCCTTGTTATTAATATTAGGGATACTTTGGATGCGGTCCCTAACTATCAATATTATTTGACTGAAACCTTGTTGATTTTCAATTTTTTATCGAAGTCCTTGAAATTAATGCGATAATGTATTTCTATGTAGGTTACTATATTTTTTAAATTAAAAATTGAAATTTATAGTTGTTTGTATTAATGAGATTTTAAATAAAAAATACCCATAATTTGTGGATTAAAATTATTAAAATATAAATTATACTCTCCAAGATATTTTGTGTGTGTGTATATATATATATGTATGTACATATATAAACATGGTTACATTCATCAAAATTAACAAAAAAATTATTGTACTAAAATATGGGTACATTCTTCAAAACCACACAAAAAATAATAGATATTAGGCTTGATAATATTAGTAAATTTCTTTGATTAAACCTGACATGGATATATTCTCAAATAAAAAAAATAAAAAAAAAGAATGTACCCATATAAGTTTAAAAATGGATTAGAAAAAAATTGAATAGATTGTATATAGATTGAGAACTAATAAGGTCTTAGTCAATGAACAGTAAGAACTAAGGACCGGATACTAATTTTTCCTTTTTTAATCTATACTACGGAGTTCGAGTAGCTAGGAATTCAAACTTGTCTTTAGATAGAGGAACACATTTGTTCTATCTAACTTGATGTAAATATTTGGATTTTTTTAAGTTTGGAGTTTAAATTTTTTACTCTCTTCAGTTAATAAAGGTGTGGATATATGGATTTGTAGGGTCTTTTGCGAAAGCTCAAAATTCATACTTCAAACTTGAAGTACGTGAGAATTCTGATCAAAATTCTCAGATTATCAAGATTCAAACTCTAAACTTTATGATCCCAAACTTGTCTAAACTGAACATAACTCCTTGTACTACGTACAAAAAGAAGAATAACAAAAGAAAAACAAAGATATTCAATCTAGCTAGCAAATTTTTTATTGTGACCGAAACATAGGTGGTACACCACGTGTTTTTATATAAGTAATGAGAAATTTTATTTTTTAAGTTATTAATTTTTAACACACATATCTCATTATTTGTATAATAACACGTGATATACCATTCCATATTCCGATCACATTGAAAAATCTTTCTTACATATGTAAATCACTTGTCATCATTGAATGTGGCGTGAGTAAGTTGAAGGCGTAGGATTGGCTGCACTTGCATGGTACCGAAGCAGGTGATTCCTTTGCATGCAAGGAAAGTAATGCATACGAGTGTTAAAAGGGAGAACCGGAGGTATGTACGTATGTATAGATCCACATATAAATGAGAAGAAATTAAAACAATAATATTAAAGAAAAATTAGTATCTAGTCCTTAGTTACTAATGTTCTTTGATTGAAACCTTATTAGTTTTCAGATTTTGATCGAGGTCTCTAGCATTAATGCAATAATGAATTTATATGTCAATTACATAATTTCCAAAATAATAAAAATTAGAATAAGTTTGTACCCCTTAATTTTTTATAAAAAGGTTTGGAATTTTTTAATTTTATATGTACCCATTCATGTAATTTTTCAATTTTTTAATCTTAAAATGTACTCATTCTTAAATATGCCAATTTGTTGTAGTAAAATGTACCCCTTTTTTATATACAATCTATTCAATTTTTTTCTAATCCATTTTTAAACTTATATGGGTACATTCTTTTTAAACTTATATGGGTACATTCTTTTTAAACTTATATGGGTACATTCTTTTTAAACTTATATGCCAATTAGTATCCGGTCCTTTTTTATATACAATCTATTCAATTTTTTTCTAATCCATTTTTAAACTTATATGGGTACATTCTTTTTTTTTATTTTTTTTATTTGAGAATATATCCATGTCAGGTTTAATCAAAGAAATTTACTAATATTATCAAGCCTAATATCTATTATTTTTTGTGTGGTTTTGAAGAATGTACCCATATTTTAGTACAATAATTTTTTTGTTAATTTTGATGAATGTAACCATGTTTATATATGTACATACATATATATATACACACACGCAAAATATCTTGGAGAGTATAATTTATATTTTAATAATTTTAATCCACAAATTATGGGTATTTTTTATTTAAAATCTCATTAATACAAACAACTATAAATTTCAATTTTTAATTTAAAAAATATAGTAACCTACATAGAAATACATTATCGCATTAATTTCAAGGACTTCGATAAAAAATTGAAAATCAACAAGGTTTCAGTCAAATAATATTGATAGTTAGGGACCGCATCCAAAGTATCCCAAAGGAAAAATTAGTATCCGGTCCTTAGTTCTTACTGTTCATTGACTAAGACCTTATTAGTTCTCAAATTTTGATTCAAGTCCCTAACATTAATGTGATAATAAACTTACATGTTTATTATATAATTTTTTAATATAAAAATTAGTAATTAATTTAGGGTTTAATACTCACACCTCTATTAAACTTCTAATTAATTTTCAATTCAAACATTTCCAAAATAATAAAAAATTAAATTAAATTAAGTTTGTACCTATTAGTTTTTTTTATATATATAAAAAGATTCTCAATTTTTTAATCTTAAATGTACCCATTCATATAATTTTTCAATTTTTTTAATCTTAAATGTACCCATTCTCAAATATATCAATTTGTTATATGTAAAATGTACCCTTTTTTTAATATAAAATCCTTTCAAATTTTTTAATCCATGTTTAAACTTATATGGGTACATTCTTTTTCGTTGATTTGAGAATGTATCCATGTTTTGGTACAATAACTTTTTTTGTTAATTTTGGTTAATGTACCCATACATATATGTACACACACACACAATATAATAGAGAGTATAATTTATATTTTATTATTTTTAATCCCATAAATTATGGGTTTTATTTAAAATCTCATTAATATAAACAATTACAAATTTCAATTTTTAATTTTTAATTTAAAGAATATAGTAACTTACATTATTACATTAATGTCAGGGACCTCAATCAAAAACTAAAAATTAACAAGGTTTCAATCAAAGAATATTGATAGCTAGGGACTGCATCCTAAGTGTCCCATTAAAAAATTATGTATATTGAAACAATAAAGAACGCGAAAAACCCCTATGCATCAATTTACACATGATTCCAAAATCCAAAATATACACTAAAATTTGCTAAATTACAATATAATCTAGTTAAATACAATTTTGTATATGCTCAAATGCCTTCCAAACGAGCCATATCTTTAATTAGGGGAAATCCACAAGTGAAAGACCTGAAGGTTATACATAATTCTGGATTATATCTTTTTTTTAATCTTAGGGCTGGTTTGGTATTACTGTGCTTTGAAAAAAAACTACTTCTGCTGTGCTATGAGAATAAACTCATTTTTGCTACTTCACGTTTTTAGTTTTTTTTTTCACCCAAAATTGTGAAAATAAGTTTTTGTTAAGTGTTTACCAAACATCTTTTTTAGCTTAGCTTTTTTTATACCTACTTTTATAAAATCACCTCAGTACCAAACCAGGACTTAATAAAGGGCTTCAATACCTTTTTATCTACTTATTATATATTAGCATTTGGCAGGGCCCAGGGATGAGATCAGATCAGATGAATGTTTTTAACCAAACTGAGAAATCTTGCTACGAGTTAATTAAGTTGATGCAATGAAGAAATAGTGGATGTTTTGACCTCAGAGGACTCCCAAGAAATACGAGATGTAGTGCATCTTTTGTTGGTGGAACACTCTATGTTATTGGATTGTGAAATTCTGGAAAAAGCCTCATGTCGAATATTTGACAAAAAGTTTCTGTTTCTTGATACATACAATTGCAAAAATAATAAAATCAACTTCTTTTTACTCCTTACATACCCCTCTCAGTTTTGGCAAGCATAATGAATTGAAAAAAATCAAGCTATAAATTAACAAATGGTACGTGAGAATGACAAATGGGTGTGAATATACCACCACCAAACATGTTGCATGAGTTAACAAAAGGATTGGCTTGGTAGAGTAGCGTTACAAAGTTTTAACACTTGAAAATGACGTGTGTATAGGTGAGAAAAAAAAAATTTGGTGGACCAGAAACCTGGAACTAAAATGACCCTAAAATTCTATACCTATTCTTCGGATATAGCTTTCCCAGCCAATAATACCAAATTAGTCGAACTAGCAACCCCAAAATTTCCAAATGGGTTTCGCATTAAACAAGCATCTTACTGCATTGTCATCAACTGCCACACAGGCCACAAATTAATCATAAGCAGAAAAACAACAACACAGCAATCCCAAAATTTGACATTAGGCCACAAATTAATCATAAGCAGAAAAACAACAATACAACAGTCCTAAAATTTGACATGAAGACGTATATCATATATAAAAGTTAGGATAAACTAAAACTCTTCATATACAAAAGTTAGGATAAACTAAAACTCATCATATACAAAAGTTAAGATAATTAAAACAACTCATCAACGAAAGGATTAAGGTAAACTACAACGCGTTGACGCTTATCAACAAGAACCGTTATATATACGTCTTCTCTAATTAATTCACTTGGTAGCTAGGCGCGCGCACAGTGATTCGCAAAATCTAAGTTACACTGCTCTAAACAGAATTATGGACGACTCTACCAAATTGACAATTTTTACGGCTTTCCTTTTTGCTCTAATTCATGGAGTTCCTGGGCTAGCCATGCTACAGAGCCTCAACAAATACCTGTTACTCAACAATGTTAGTGACAGTTTGGAAAAGTCGAGGTTTTGGAGGTACCTAGTTTGCTCTTATATTTGTTGTTAATATTGTCCTCATGTATTTGTGGATTTATACATGGACAAGGATTGTCTGCCCTCTTTCCCATGCCCTCCCGTGCCCTCCTGTTTTGTGTGGTCACGGTTAAACCACGTCAACATTTTATATTTTTTTTATAGAGATAATAAGACAAAAATGAATAGTAATAAAAAATGTTGACGTGGCTTAACCGTGACCACACAAACAGAAGGTCATGGGAGGGCACAGAACAAGGAGGGCAGACAATCCTTGTCCTTTATACATATACCCTAAACCCTATCTACCTATATAGGAGTCCCCTAGCTATTAGGGGAATATTGCTTCCCTGTTTATACTTTTCTGTTTAGTAGAGGGATAGCATTAGTGGGTTAGATTGTTAGTTGTTAGGGGAGAAGAGAAATTGGTAGGAATCAAAGCGGTACTAGTGCATTGGCATGATTGCTTCACTGTTTATATTGATAACCAACAACTAGCAGGCCCGGGGCGAAAGAAAACTTATGCTGTTGCCTCATCTAATGGCAGTAAACTCTCCCACCACCGGCCACCATACCCGGTCCTCCCTTGTGTTATTATATATACCTTTCCTTCTGTCTCTACTCTCTCCCTTTAGGTGTCTAAATCTGTTTAATTTGCCCAATCTCCATTTGGGGTGGCTGCCTCCTGCTCTTGTGCAAATCTTGGTGTCTTTGGCAGCGGGGTTATCGTTATTTACAGTTGAAAGAAGCACTCTAGAACACGTCCTCAAAAGAAGCTTTCTCTTCTCTGCAACTCCTTGTAATTAGTAGTAGAAAGAATTTCGGTATTTGATTCACCATATGCAACAATCTAATGGCACCCACGATTTTTCACATCTTCTACGAGGTTGCGATATCTCCAGCCTTTTAACACTCGTATCATATTTGTACTGTCCATGAATGCAAAGGAGTCACCTGCTTTGGAACCATGCAACCAATCCAACCAAAACAAGGCAAGCCGCATCCAAAGATAATAAGTGACTTGCATGTACGTAGGTACGTACGAATTTAGTCCTATCTAACTTTTCCTTTATTAATTTGCTAGTTAGATGAACCTCTTTGTTTTTTCTTTTGTTATTGTTCTTTTGCTAGTTAGGTGTGTGCTCAACTTTCGATTTTGAATTTTGATAATTTGAAGTTTTTTTTTTAATCAGAATTCACTCATTTTCATTTTAAGCGCTTCAGTAGTATTGTTCTTTACTTATTGGCATCCGGCGGAGTGGGATGGGATGATTGTTTTCAACCAAAGGGGAAAATGTTGCTGCTAGGTGATTTGAATAAGTTCATATTCTGAATAACTTTATATGATTATTTCTTGAAAGCGAGCGTTTTTATGATTGCAGAAAAATTCTCTCAAAAACTTAAGACTTCTCTATTACTATAGCGATTGATTGATTTTGTGCAATTTAATCAAGTTTTGATTCTAATTTGGGTCATAATTTATTAATAAGTGATGTTATTTAGAAATACAAAACTAAGATATTAGCCGACAATCTCTAATGCATGTGGGTTTTATATGCCATGATTGAACTCATATATATCGAAAAGTGAGTGCATCAGTAAATTTGTTAGTCTTGTGTGTTTAAATACTATTATTGTTTTATTTTTTTCCTTAAAATCATAATGTTGTGTTGAGTGGATTTGCTTCATAGTCCACATTGTGATTTCTTTTGATGTTGCAATTGGGTTCATTGACCAAAAGTCAAATGAAATCATTTGGTTGACAATCGAAGCTAAATGTTAAAATTCTTAATATGATCAAAGATTTTCAATTCCTAATGTACGAAAATTCCTCTATAAATTTGATTAATGTCACCAGTTTTATGCTGTAATTCATGTGAAAAGTCGAACTCGAACCTAACAACATTGTTTAATGGGGTAAACAATGCGTCGATCAAGAAGCACGACCAACTAAATTTGGATAGGCAATTTAAAAAAGTGTATACTTGCTATGTTTTGTCAAAATATTTCAAGAGAAAACTGACTCGAGTCAAGTGGGTGGGGTGGTGATTTACCCACACAAAAAAAAACCCACTATTTCTCATAAGGAGGGGGTTCCGTGGCTCTTACGGCCAAGTGAGATATGAGATCTAAGTTCCGGCTCCTCCACCTTGTCCTTGGTAAGAGGGATTACTCTAAGCTCTGATCTTGCTAGGCTAATCTGGTGAAGGTTGACTGCTTCAGAAGGCGTTCGTGGTCAATAATCGGGAAATTCGTTGCGTCCTGTGAAGTCGAATCTGGTGGGTTTTTTGGGCGTTCAAGGGGTCTTTCTGCGAGAAGGTTTAGATCTGGTTGTAGATCTTCTTGTCCTAAGGGAGGAGATCTGTAAGGGTATCTTATGGGTCTGTAGGGACCTCGAGGGAGGTGGACATCCTTGCTATGGCGGGGGTTAACACTAGAAAGGATTTGGAGGATCTAGGTTCTCGCTTTGGATCTAAACTGAAGCTGTCCGAGAAAGAGCTGGGAGGTATCAATATTCAGAGGAAAGATGTCAAAGTTGCTTTATTGGGGCTTCAATATACCATGATTGCTGAAGTTCTCACCTTCAAGGATGTGAATGGGGAAGCCTTCATTGACTGCTTTATGTCACTCTAGCAGGGAAGAAATGGGGTCTTTATTAGGGACATCGAGGAGCACAGGTTCCTGGCACGCTTTGCGGGTCAATGGGATCTACAAAGGGTTGTGGATGCAGATCAACCTTGGTCCTTCAAAAATGACTTGGTAATGGTAGCGGATCAAACGGATAGTGGGCTAAATAGGTGGGCACCACTTTCACTATGCGTCTTCTGGGTCTAAATCCATAATGTTTCGGTGCTAAGCATGACTCAAGCAGTGGCGTAATCCATTGGAGGACTGATAGGCACAGTAAAAAAGGTGGACAAGTCGGGAAGTAGAGATTGCATTGGAAGGTTTCTTCGTGTGAAAACCATATTCAATGTTCGGGAACCTCTCATGCGTGGAACTTTCGGAAACTTTCCTGATGATGGAAGAGTGTGGGTTGATTTCAAATACGAAGCACTACCAAAATACTATCTAATTTGTGGAAAGATGGGGCACACAACTAGAATCTGCAATGATTCCCAGGTCGATGGAAAGGAAGATGGCAAGAATTCATGAGAGATGGACGAGGGTTTTGCGTTCCAAGGATTGGTTGCAGTGACGGATCTGCGAGGTAATCCATTGGGCGCGAGGTTTAGAAGTAGGACATCCCGGGAGTAAAATGATGGAAGGAGGGAAATGGAGTGGCGGAAGGACGACCGAAGTGAAGAACAAGATGGAGGCAGGCGATCTGGTCGATCATCAACGGCTTCGAGGATGGGAAGTCACACGGCAACATGGTGGTTCCAGATCTCTTAGTGGTAGTGGATATAAAGATAAGTTGATAGAGGATGAGAGTGACACTGCCATCTCCCCGAGTAAGGGTTGGTTTGGTATTGCTGTGCTTTGAAAAAAAGTTGTTGTGAGAATAAACGGTTGTGCTGTGAGAATAAGCGGCTGTGCTGTGAGAATAAGCGGCTGTGAAATAAATCAGCAGAGTGTTTGGTAAACTTTTTTGTAAAAGTGCTTTTGAAAAAAAAGCAGTCTGATAGTGAGTATTTTCATTAAATGAGCCCTGTAACTCCGTGTGCTTTGAAAAAAAAAACCAGTTTTCCAAAGCTGCAAATAGCAGCTTCATCTTTTTTCTTTGATTTCAGCTTATTCTCACAGCAGCTTCCAAAATAAGCCCTTATTTTTCAGTTTACCAAACACCTAAAACCCTCACAGTTTTTTTTCATGAGTGCTTTTTTTTAAGCATCTCACTCCCAAACCACTCCTAAGCCTCGTTGGTCTTTGAGTAAAAGCAGTAAAGGGGGTCTAAAGCTTGCTGATAAAATTCGTAACCAACGGAAATAATAGGAAAATGCCAGAAGGGCTAGAGAAATTACATTTGATGCCAAATTAATCGAACCTGGATGAGTGATTGCTGAAAGAGCTGAGCATATTGTCCTTCATGAAATTCCTGAGCAGGATGTCCGGGTGAAAATGCCAAGTGTGTCTTCGGAAACAGGACAGAGCTTTGACTTAAATAGTGAACCAACCATAGTAGAGGGACTTGGTAGTGGAGTGGCTGCTAGAGGGGAAGAGTTTGAAGAGTCGATTAGAGAAGTCGAATTGGGAGGGGAAGCCAAGGGCATGGAGGATGACCCTTTTGAACTGGCTCCAATCATCGAGGCAGTGACGAAGGAAAACAAGGGGAAAAAAAAGCCTTCCATGAGGTGGTATAAACTGTGCCAACTCATTGTGTGGAGCCTAAATGCAACAAACTAAGGAAAAGCCTATTTGCTGAGGCGGAGGAGACTAGTCTTGAGGGGTTTCCCAAGGCTCCATGAAGCTAATCACTTGGAACTATCAGGGTATCGGGAATGACCTGACAGTTGACAATCTACTAGAATAGAACCGGCTGCACATCTCTGACATAGTGATCCTGCTGGAAACTAAGAATAAGAGCAGGAGCTATGAGCATCTGAAAAGAAGTCTAGGAATGGAATATTTGTTTGCTGTAGAACCAAGAGGTATTGGCGGTGGGCTTTGTGTGTTTTGGAGAGAATAATCTCTTGTTATTTTGATGAAGTCTGAGGCATTTATGATTGAAGTCAAGTTGTGGGATGCGAAAGTAAACTGTTTTGGCATTTGTTTGCCATTTACGCTAGCATTGATGAGAAGAAACGAAAGGATCAATGGAGAAGTTTAAAAAATCGAATTGATCAAGATAGGGACAGATGTTTTCTTATTGGTGACTTCAATAACATTCTGTGTAACGAAGAGAAAGAGGGGGGAAATCTGAGGACGGCTTCTAGTATGCAGGATTTCAGGGAATTCGTGGCTCGGAATGAGCTTATAGACTTGGGTTATGAAAGCTACCCTTTCACGTGGCGTAACAACATGGAATCTTTGCCAATCCAGCAAAGATTAGATCGAGGGCTGGCAACCCTTGGGTGGCATGATCTTTACCCTGATATTAAAATAAACACGTGGTGCTGGAAGGATCCGATCATGCCTTACTTTTTCTCTCTACCAAGAAGATTCCGGAGTTGAGGGGAAGGAAATTTTTGTACGACGCCCGCTGGAGTAGAATGAAGGATTGTCGTGACTTGGTTTCTGAGGAGTGGAGAGACAAGTTCCGAGGTTCTCATGCTTTTGAATTTTGTGAAAAAAATGAAAACTCTTCGGAGAAGTTTAAAGGCTTGGTATAGAGGGAAAGGCAAGAACTCCAAGAAATTGATTCAGCAGCTGAAAGAGGAGATTATGGTGTCTTATAATTCTAATAGATTCGCCTTTGAAGAGGTAAAAAAGAAAGAGATGGACCTCAGGATTGCTCACAAGGAAGAAGAGGCCTACTAGAAAGCTAAATCCAGAATTCAGTGGCTAAAAGAGGGTGATAAGAACACCAAATTCTTCCATGCGCAAACGCTAAAAAAACATAGGTTCAATTAGATCCGTGGAATTAAAGATACCCAAGGGGTGTGGCATGAGACTGATACTGGGATTTACGCTACGGCTTCTGCCTATTTTGTTGAGTTATTTCAGACTTGTGAACCTAGTCAAATGAATGAGATTGAAAGTTATGTGGAGGCTCGGGTTTCTCGCGAGGACAACATAGCCTTGGCTGCACTGGTATTTGATGGTGAAATTATGGAGGTAGTTTAACAAATCCATCCTACAAGGTCCCCGGGTCCTAACGGTTTCACTGAACGTTTTTATCATGATCACCGGGAGACTGTGGGGAATGATGTGGTGAAAACTGTCAAAGCCTTCTGGCATTCTGGCACTCTTCTTCGGAAACTACCACACAAACTTGGTGCTCATCCCTAAGGTGAAATGTCCTAGGAACATGACACAATATAGACCCATAGCTCTTTGTAATGTAATATATAAGATCTTAGCCAAGGTTCTAACTAATAGACTCAAGAAGGTGATGCCGAAAGTGATTGGGGATAATCAGTCTACTTTTGTAGCTGGTAGGCAAATTCAGGACAACATCTTAGTGGTGCATGAAGTTCTTCATTCCCTGCTTCACCAAAAAAAAGAGGATCGGGTAGGTATAACCATAAAGTTGGATATGGCTAAGGCTTACGATCAAGTTGAATGGGATTTCCTCATTGGCATGATGGCCAAAATGGGTTTCGCACCACTATTCTATAGATGGATAAGAATGTATCTCTACTGTTTCTTTCAGCATTCTTATTAATGGAATCCCGATAGGATTCATTCGACTGAACGAGGGTCTCAAATAGAGAAATTCTCTCCCTTCTTGTTCCTTATATGTACTGAAGGATTTTCTATGTTGATCAAAAGGGGTTTGGAATAAGGTGAACTCCATGGTTTTAAGATAACGCCAAACGGGATTCCATTAACGTACCTCTTATTTGTGGATGACTTTGTGCTATTTGGGAATGCCATAGTGGAGGAGGCGAAAATAGTTGTAGAAATTTTGAAGACTTATGCTTGGGGCTCTGGGCAAGAAATAAACTTGTCCAAAAACTCTATTTTCTTTGGTTCTAAGACCTCAAAACGAAAAAGGTGAAAATTGGGGAAACCTTGGGGATTCAATGCAAGAAGGGATTCGGGAAGTATCTTGGTCTGCAGGCAGATTTTGGGCATTCCAAAAAAACGGTTTTTGCAGAGGTTCAGGATAGATTAAAGCCCAAATGGCGGGATAGGTTGAACAATATTTATCCCAAGCAAGGAAAGAGGTCCTTGTAAAAGCAGTAGTCATGGCTTTGCCGAATTATGGTATAAGTTGTTTCAAGCTACCCATTGAGGTATGTCGAGATGTTGAGAAAGCTATTCGAAACTACTGGTGGAGAGGCAATGATCAACATAAGGGTGTCCACTAGATTTCCTGGGACCGATTAATGAAGCAAAAAAAGTTTAGAAGTTTGGGGTTCAAAGACATCCAGTGCTTCAATTTAGCCTTCCTAGCCAAGATTAGGTGGTGACTTACCCAAAATCCGACATCTCTCCTCGCTCTTGTGCTGAGAGAGAAATACTTTCCTGGGAAAATCATTAGGGAAGCTGTTAGAGGGAAGAACACTTCTTGAGGATGGAAGGGCATTTTCGAAGCCCGAAAGGTGCTGCAACAAGGGCTAAGATGGTGGGTAGGAAATGGTGTTAGCATTAATATTAGGGAGGATCCGTGGTTCCCTAAATCGTCGACGTTTAAAGTCACCCCGAGAGTAAGCCTTGAAGGAACTATGGTTAGTGACCTAATTGACCCGGCCTCTAATTCTTGGAAGGTGGACTTGATCTCTGCTGGATTTAACCAAGAGGATGTGATCCCGATTTTAAGTATCCCTTTAAGCCAATCTAGCTACTGCGATAGATTGGTGTAGCACCACACCACGAATGGGGAATATTCTGTCAAATCTGGATATGGAGTGGTAATAAAGCTTATGGAAAATGCTGCCTTGGGAAGGAAAGGCCGAGGTGGCCCCAGTGAGGTTTCGAAGCAACACTAAGTTTGGAACAAGTTTTGGAGCTTGCAGGTCCCTAACAAGATCAAAATCTTCATTTGGCGATGTTGTAACAATGCCTTGGCTGTTAGGCGCAATCTCAAAAGACATCATATGAGGGTTGACAATGTGTGTGGGGTCTGTAATACGTTTAATGAAATAGAAAACCACTTGTTCTTCTGTTGTGAATTCAGTCACTTATTTTGGTTTTGCTCTCTGCTACATTTAAATTCCCATGTGCTAGAAGGAACTGACTTCTTAGAAAGTTAGGGAAAATTCTGTAATCAGGTTAAGGATAGGGAAAATGCTGATGAGATTTGTCAAGACTTTGCCTTTGGTCTGTGAAGGCTATGGAAAAATAGAACCGAGGTCGTGTTCAATGGAATGCATCGTTAGCTGTTGGAGGTCTTGAAGGCTTGGAGGAAAAGTATTTCTAAGTACATAGACGCCCTGACTTGGGATATTTCTGTTGACTGTCCAAATAGAACTAAATCTCTTTAGGCGGTGAAGAGACTGAGTGATCAATGGCAAAAACCAAGGTATGGTACTATTAAAATTGATACTGATGCAGATTGGTGCAAGCACACCATGCGTGTAGGGGTAGGATGGCTTGGACGTGATTTTTCCGGTTTGCTCCAAGCTGCGGGAGGCTCGGGGAATGGTTACTGTCACAGTGCAGCAGCGGTGGAAGCTTGTGCGATCCGTGATGCTTTGGTGGCATGTATTGACCACGGGTTTGATCAAGTGGTTATTGAATTTGATGCAAAGGCGATAATTCTGATGCTAAGGAAGGAAGTGGCCCAAGACTTTAGTATTGAATGCATTCTTCGTGATATCGAGGCTCTAGTGCAGAGGTTGAAGGTAGTGACTTTCGCCTACGTGCCTAGAGAGTGTAATCGTGCTGCCCACTCGGTGGCTAAGTATGTGTTGAAGAAGGGTCGAGCTTTTATCTAGTATTGTATTGGCCCAACTTTTTTGTATAATACCCTTGCTCAAGATGTAAACATTTCTATTCGCCTTTAATATATCTCTATCATTCAGAAGAAAAAAAAAATTTCAAGATAAAAGATCAAAACCTATCCCATGTTTGTCAGTTTACCTGAGCTTTCGAAGTTCCTATGTCAAATTAGTAATTACCATGTCCAAACAAGAGTCTCGTTCTCATAAACTCGTCCAAAAAAAATGTGGTTATGCAAAGCTCGATCTTAAAGTACAACAAAAAAAAGTTGAATGACCACCTTTAATTGGATTAAGATCAAATTGTGGGTAGTGGCAGATCAAAGAAATATTCTTCCGTGCGGTGGGGTGTTACGAGTAAACGTTCATGTGAGCTTTTTCTCTACTTATTATCTGCATCTGGCAATGCCCGGGGGTGTGACTAGATGAAAGTTTTTAACCAAAGAGATAAATCTTGCTACGAGTTAGTTAAGTTGATGTAGTGAAAAAATAACAAAATCAAACATTTTGCGTGACTGCTAAGAAAAGGATTGGCTTGATAAAGTAGTGCTACAAAGTTTTAACACTTGAAAACGTGTGTATAGGGCATGGGAAAAATAAAAATAGGTCTGAGATATGGAAAAACTGATCTTATTTATGTGTTACCGATCTTGATGAGTATGGTTTTTCTTGTCGTCGACTTGTATGAAAGGTAGTTTACGTCTCATTATTTGAATGTGCAATGCATATCTAGTGCAAAGAAGATTCACAATATCGCCACTCAATACTACGGTCTGGTGATATTCTTCTTCACATGAAAGTGAATGGTCTTAGGTTTGAATCTTGTGGATGGCAAATTCGATATCAAATTAGACTGCCCATTGTGTGGTTTTGTCGAATTCCCCCTCCTCTTAATGTCAAAATATCGATGTACTAAAACAAACTAAAAATATTTACGATATCAATTAAAAATTTACAAGTATTCAACGTTGCTTTGTAACGACCTGTCCCCAAATATTACCGTTTTTACAATTTTAATACGTGAATTTACGAAAATACCCTTCGAGGCTAAAACGTTGACTTTTGTTGACCGTCTTGTCGTGTCACGTAAGGCTCTTTTCCTTGGCGTATCCTGGTAGTACTCATCTTACGAAAGTGTGGGCGCAAGTAGAATCGAATACAGAGCTAAGACGAAGATTTTACAAAATTCGAAACGTAAGGGCATTTTGGTAATTTTTCAAGTAGAGATATTTTCCACTTTGGACCACCCCCGGATGACACTTGGCAACCTCCCCCATTTCTGGGGTGTTCTTCCCAATTCTCTCTCTCTAGAACTCTCTCTCTTTTTCCCTCTCTTTCTCCTTGTCTCTCCCGGGACACACTCCCTCTCACCCCTTAGCTCCCTCTCATCCCCTCTGTAAGCTCTCTCTCTCTCTCACTCACTTTCACTCTCCGAGTTTTACGAATGATTTTCATGGCATGCTAGAGTTTTCATAAAAACTATTATGTAGTACTATTACTATATATGTGTTTTCAAAACAGGAGGTTAGTATGTTCAGAAAAAAATGATTTTCTTATTATTAGTATTATTATTATAAACTTTGGTACACACACCCCTTTGGTTTTGCATCTCCTTAGAAGTTAGAATTGAGGCATACAATCCCAGCGTCAGAGCACTTCCGCATAGGTATCTTCGAGCCTCTTGGTGTAGGACCCACTTTCTTGGTAATCCCATTTATTTCATAATGATTATTTCACATTATTCTTGATTAGTTGTATTCTCTGAACACGGTTCTGCATGAATGTATCTCTTTTTAATCACATATTTTGTTTGTATGCATGTTTTAAATGGCTTCGTCACCCTTGGATGTTGGCTAGCACGTGCTTATCTTGATATTTGGGGATATTGGGATCAGGACGAGTCATGTTTCTTGTTGAACACCAGAACTTCCATCCATCTGTTCATGCATACAACAATTGGAAGTAATAATGTATGTTCAGACGACACCAAAAGACGCGAGGATAAACTGATGGAGATACATTGGAAATAGAAAGAAAAACTACCAAGAAACTATGAAATCACAAATACCCTCAGCTCGTCTCTATCTCATCTGGTGATGCGGGTATCTGCGTCAAGGTAGGTAACGTCAAATTCACCACTTCCTCGGTTAGACGGAGGTCTTAGTCCTTCTGGTAACTGAGGTAACTCTAAAGGAAGAAGTTGCGATAAGTTCCAGTAGTCTTTACAGTAGTTTTCTCGAAGACAATTTTAACCCTGGCAGATCCTGTTACCATTATGGGTGGAAACTGTATCAAAAAGATTATTCATTGGTTTATGTCATGGCATGCGTACCACGTAAACCAAAATACACTAAATAACAGAATTCGGAAGTACCTATGAGCTCAAATTTGTGGGCCAAGGTGGTAGTTGCGTCAAAGGGAGGTAGGGGCCATGGAACACCTAGATCAAGCTCCACTATGTTATCAAAGTTTTTGCTGAAGATGTCAATCCGTTGAAATACCTATTTTCATAACATATATTACCTTCAGATCAGCAAAATCATTAATGAATATTCAAAACATGGAATAATTTTGGTGTTATCTAAGACCATGACAAGGACTAAACAACAATAGGGTCAGACAGAAGATCTTAAACGATGAATGCCTAACAAGGTAGGTTGTTTATCTGAGTTGATTTGCATCGTACCACAGTTAATTAAGTTCCAAATAGGTCTAGTTTGTCTTCACACAACAGATCTTAGACGTTCCCCCTTCCAACTTTTCAGAACTTCATATGCATGTGTGTGACCACACATGCATATGTTTATATG
The DNA here is from genome assembly GCF_916048215.2 of Malus sylvestris. NCBI lineage: Eukaryota > Viridiplantae > Streptophyta > Magnoliopsida > Rosales > Rosaceae > Malus > Malus sylvestris. Next base: position 19,763,511 of record NC_062272.1, read on the forward strand.
TGCTTGAGCACACGTATTGTCTGGTTATATATAGACATATGGTGCTGCTATTTGAAATCTTAGGCCCAAGTTTAGATGGAACAAAATATGTTTCAAAGGAAGTATTCCAAAGTTTTGTTTCGTATATTGGTTAGCTATAACAGACATTTAACTATCAAAGAAAGACTTTCAAAGGGATTCCCCTGGAAATTTTCTGTGCATTTATACCGTATGGTCTGTGTATGGTTTTTGGCTATCTTTCCTGCATTGTTTCTTCCTTACCAAAGAAAAAGTTTTCATACTTGTTTTGGCACTGTGAACAGGATATGGGAAGGAGAGAAATGGAAAAGGATCCACACTAATAAAGAGTACAAATGATCAACTTCCTAAAGCAATGGTGGAAGAAATTAGAAATTGGAGCTAACGATGAGATCTGGAATGATGTGCAGACTCAATGGCTAAAAAAGTAAAAAACTTTGTGGGCATTGGGGCATGTGAGTTTCTAAGGAGCCTCAGGTAAAGTCACTGGACATTCATATATAATATTTCAATTGGTGTTCATAGTTAGCAAACGTGCAAATGGATGAAAGTGTGTCACCAGCGTCCAGTAATATAGTAGATGAGTACCTGGCCTAAAGTAATTGGGAGTAGCCTTCCAGTGGGAGGTCCAGGACGGCTCCCACCTAGAGTACGAGAAGAAAATGCACTGCTATATATCAGTTTCCATCTCCCTTGCAGTTTATCAATATCAGCTGAGAGATCCACTGGACCTCCAGCAGCTTCAATCTCCTTGGCAGCAGCATCTGCCTTTTGTAGATCCTCTCGCGATGCTGCAAGGCCTCTATTTAACCCAGAAACATCACTCTGCACCATATTAACACACACATTGAAAACACTTTATGACTATGTATAAAGCAGGATAAACAGTTGAATAGACATAAATAAAGACCATGACTACGGCAAGCCCACGTGCACAGTGCTATCACAAGTTACAACAATCAAAACATGAGTTTAACAATGTAGATTCGATATGAAAAAGATGTAGACTGAGGGGCGTGATTTGATTAAGATACACTGACAGAAAATACTAATGAATCTGTAAATCAAGAACCTTTTTGCGAAATCAACTTTATAAGAAGAGTTCAAAAACAGAACCTAGAAACTAAGGTGGCTTAAAAAGGCTTATTCAAGAGCTTCTGTTGAACCCTATGCCAGTCGCATTAGCCTTCATATCCTCATTCCAGCATATTTTACTCACAAATGTTAAACATAAACACGATTATTGGCTTTCTCTGATCATAAAATCAATCTTTGACCATAAAATATAAAAGTAAGAAAGACATTATCAGAAATCACAAGCCTGAAAAAAAAAACAACGATGCACATAACATTAATTTGATAGAAGTAATTTCACATGAGATGCATTAAAAATTTCACGAACCCCATTCTTCGTTGAACAACATGCTGCACAAAATTTGTACTTAGATACCAATTACATTTACACAGTAGTCTAATGAGTCCACCAACTACTTGATTTGCATCGAGAAAAATGTCAAAGAAGTCAAATTTTGTAAGGTTTTGATAGCATGCAAGGTCCTTCCATATAAAAACAATCTGATTTGCCCCATTCACTCCTAACCTCAATTGTACCAAGTTTAAAGTTCCAAAAGTATAATTAAATAACTGATAACAAAATAGCAGCATTCAAAAAATCCAAATTTTAAATAGTTTAAATCAGTACGAAAATACCCAATAAGCCCAAATGCAAAAGCAAGCAACTTTAATTATATTTAGCAAAATGTGAGCAAATTAAGCTTAATTCAGAAATGGACAATTTGCAATTTGAACGACGTACCAATAGCTTAAGCTTTAAAGATGCTACGAGTTCAGGGTTGGGCGCGGGTTTACTTCCGGAATACGGCAGAGGTGGCGGCGGCGGCTCAACAAAAGAGATCTCGTCCGCAGCTGCTCTCAGAGCAAAGCTTTTGGTGTGACGGGGATTTACCGAACCAAAACGGAGGCGCTTTGGGGAGGGTCGTTTGCTTGGAAGAACATAGTTTGCAGAAGAAGTAGAAGGCGAAGAATGTAGAGAGTGAGGGAGAGAGCTCGAAGAAGTCATGGCCATGGCTAGAAAGCAAAGGTCTTGGCTTTTTTAGGAGTTACATGTTTGTTGGTTGTGGGACAATTGGAGTTTTTTATTTGGTTGTCAGGACGAGATTGCATTGGTGGTTACTGGTTCGTTGGTGTAAGTGCGCGTGTTTGTAACCGTCCAAATTTGGGCCCTACCATTGCAAATTTTAACGGTCCAAATTCATTTTACTTTATTTTGGTTTTTTTTCCCCAAAAGATAGAAATTTTATTAAACTTAAATACGAATCGTTACATATGCATCTTTTGCTAGAATATTGAAAAGAAACTCTGGTCCTAACTCATCCCAGCCAAATCTCCCGCCATGCTTAACTACGTACCCTGCTATAAAATGGGCTACACGATTACAATGATGAGGGGTAAAGCAAAACCTTACTGATTGAAATAAACTTGCCATTCTCCAAATATCTTGGAGATAAATCTCGAGAATCACATCAATCGCAACCTCCTTGTTGATCATCTGAATCAAGCCCTTGGAATCTGATTTAACCATCAACCTAAAACTACTTCCCATACCACTTCCCACCACTGCCTCCAATCCCTGATGTACTGCTTCCGCCTCTGCCATAATGGCACTCCCAAACCATCCCCTTCCTTCCCTACCCGCAAACTTTGGGATCCTTGCAAAATCCCGAAGCACCCACCTAACTTCTCCCTCATTCGTGTGTCTCCTCCATGCCACATCACAATTTAATTTCAACACTCCAAACCCCGGTTTCTGCCAGCCCCCCACACCCTCCCTATGTTCCGTCCCCATCTACTACTCCTTTCCAAATCCCGTGCCCTCCCCACTACTTATACCTTCTCCAAGGCTCTATCGTAGACACCTTCCCACCCTAGACATCATATACCTCTATCATCCCCTCCCTCCCTCCACCGTGTCCCCCATGACATCCCTAAATTCCACCAATTGCCGCTGCCATAGATCAACAACCACATGTGGTAAAATCCGCATCCCTTTAAAAACCACCTCATTCATACATTTCCAAATAAGCCAAAGTCCACACACTACATGTTGTGGAATTGCCTCGGCATCCACCTTTTTCTCCATCCACTGCACGATTCGCTGCCATCCCTCTAGAAACTCATTAAGCCTCATTGCCACCATATTAATCTGTAGAGATGTCCCAAACCAAAAAGCACGACTAAAGTCATAATCAAAGAAGAGATGGGCCTCTGTTTCATCACTTGCTCTGCACAAATCACATTTATTCACCACACTGATCCGTTGACACTCCAAATTATGCCGAACCACTAAAGCCTTCCTACAAGCCTTCCAAATAAAGAACTAAAATTTATGTGGGATCGTAAGAGGCCAAATGCTCCGCCAAACCCTGCCCAATGTACCAAAAGTGCTCGACATCCCACTTCCCTTCCTTCCAAGCTCACCATTTTTCATCATATCCATCGCAACGTGATACCCCGACCTTACAGAATATAAACCATTCTTCGTATAATGCCAAATATGTTTATCCTCACACCCAAGTCTACTAATCAGTATAGTCCGAATCAAATCCAAATCGTCCGGAGACACCAATGCCGCAACCTCCTCTAACCGCCATCCCTGCTTATTGGCCCTCATTAACTCAGACACCTTTATATTTGGAACCTCATTCCTGAACATAGGTTTAAACAAATGGGGTTTGGGAATCCAAGGATCCGCCACCCTAATCAACTCCCCATTCCCCACCCTCCACCGTAACCCTCTATTTAAAATTTGTCTCCCCCACAGAATGCCTTTCCAACCTCATGACAATTTATTTTTCCCACTTACCTCCAAGAAAGATGTGTTGGGAAAATATTTATCCTTTAGCACCCTACTAAGCATCGACTCCAGCATCCGTAACATGCTCCAGCTAATTTTAGAAAGCATAGCTACATTAAACCCCATAAGATCACGAAAACCCAACCCTCAAACCTTCTTACTCTCAGTCAATTTATCCCATGCTACCCAATGGCATCCCCTAAACTTCAATTGACTCCTCCACCAAAATTGAGTAATGACTCGCTCCATTTCTTTGCATGTAATCATCGGCGCCATAGCATGATTCGGCATCGCCATTGCAACCGATTTAATTGGGTTTATTTAAAATCGGCTTTTTAGTCAAAATGGTCTTTGAGATTTGACTTCTTACTTTGGTCCTTGAGATTTGAAATCGATAGAATTGGTCTTTGATTTTATCAACCATCAATTATTTTGGTCATTCTCTGAAATATCTCCATTGAATAAGAATAAAATGACAAAAATACCCTCAAATTTTGTCAAATCATTTTGCCCTATTGTTTATTACATTGAGAGTATTTTTGTCATTTTGATCTTTACTTAACATAATTTTTCATCAAATGACCAAAATGATTAATGGTGAACAATCTCAGGGATCCCTTCTATTGATTTCAAATCTCAAGGACCAAAGTCAGAAGTTATGCAAATTTCAAGAACTATTTTGGCTAAAAAGCCTTTAAAATCGATTGTTTAGGAGGGGATAGAGAACCATGGTTTGGATTTTTTTACTTTTTTTTTTTGAACAAACGATATTAGCTATACTAGAGGGAGGAATGTGGGCTTAGCCTTACAATGGGCAACTAATAATGTGGTTCAAATTCACTTTTACCGAGAATCGAATATAAGGCATTTCACTTACAAGTGAAGAGGAACACCACTAGACAATATTACTAAGTGGCATTTGTATTAAGCTTTTTAGTTAAGCTCTTGGGTGCACTGATTAGATGAATGGGTGCATATGGAGCCATCTATATGGGTGCACTGATCAGAAGAAGTAGAAGGTGATTGCATTGGTGGTAACTGGTTTGTTAGTGTAAGTGCGCGCGTGTTTGTAAATGTCCAAATTTGGGCCCTATGATTGCAAATTATAATGATCCAAATTCATTTTACTTTATTTTGGTTGGGTTTATTTAAAATCGGATTTTTAGCTAAAATGGTCAATGAGATTTGCATAACTCCTCACTTTAGTCCTTGAGGTTTAAAATCGATAGAATTGGTCCTTGAGTTTGTCAACCATCAATCATTTTGATCATTCTCTAAATATCTCCATTGAATAATGATAAAATGACAAAAATACTCTCAAATTTTGTCAAATCATTTTGCCCAAGTGTTTATTAAATTGAGGGTAATTTTGTCATTTTGATATTTACTTAACATAATAATTTTTCATCAAAGGACTAAAATGATTGATGGTGGACAGTCTCAGGGACCACTTTTATTAATTTCAAATCTCAGGAACCAAAGTGAGAAGTTATACAAATCTCAGATACTATTTTGGCTAAAAAGCCTTTAAAATCGGTCATTTAAGAGGGGATAGAGAACCATGGTTTGGTTTTTGCTTTTAAAAAAAAAAAAGAAGATATTATCTATACCAAGGGAAGGAAGGTAGGTTTAGCCTTACAATGAGCAACTAATAATAAGGAAAACTAATGAAAAGAGCTTGAAAACTTTGAGTTTTAATGATAAGGACAAAATAAAGGGTAAAGTGAATAGTACCAGGATTGACTTTTTAGTGTAAAAATGTGGTTTTTCGTTAAAGTGAACAATACCGGGTGCTTTTCGTTAAAGTTCCCCTAATAATAGGTTCAAATTCACTTTTGACGAGAATCGAATATAAAACATTTTACTTACAAGTGAATAAGAACTTCACTAGACAATAGTATTAAGTGGGTTTTGTATTAAGCTTTTTAGTTAAGCTCTTGGGTGCACTGATGAGATGAATGGGCGCATACAGAGCCATCTATATATAGGCTATAAAATAAGGCCATTACTATAGAAATTTCAAGGCCCAAACCGTAAAAACGAAACCTGAGACTTCCGAAGCCTCCAAAAATTTGAAAATCTCAAATTAATTTCATTTTCCCGCTCAAATTCGAAGCAGAGAGAAATCAAATCCAGTCGAAATTAATTTCAATCTCCATTCATTCCATCTCCCCAGTCGCTCTAAAAAAACTCATCTTCCAACCTTAAGATTTTCGGTTATTTATTTACTCACAAAACACAATGTCGGCCTCATCGGCTCCCCGCCTCAAAGACCGCGGCGGCGCTGGCGCCGTCGCAGGGTCCAAAGCCGCTGCCGCTCTCAAACCATCCAAGCCCCTCACGCCGGTACCCTTTTCCGACAAGAGGTACTCCAGCGTCGGAAAAGAGAACCCTCTTTCTGGGACCGCCGCTTTCCGGACCTCGGCCAAGAAGCCCACGATCCGGCCCGTTCCACGCGTTGACAAGGCGTCTGTGTCTGTGGCAACCAGAGACGGCGGTGGCGAAACGCGTGCCCGGTGGTCCATGCCGTCGGCGCCGAGAGGTAGGAGCTCTAGTCCTTCTGAGTTTACAAGGGTACTTTGTCATACGGGTAAGGAGCGAAGGGTCTCAGTGGGTCGGGCCAGACCGGGTTCGGGTCTGAGTTCAGTGGGGGAGAGCGATAGAGTGGTGGCGAGTGCAGGGAAGGCTCTGAGTAATGTTAGGGGATCAGCGAGTGGGAAGCAGAGAAAGGGATTTAGGGATTTGGATGTGAAGAAGAGTGAAGTGGGGGCGAATGGGATTAAGGTTTTGAGGGATATCAAAGAAATTGGTGAAGTTGATGTGAATTTAGAGAAAAAGAATGCAACTTCTGGAGAATTAGAAGTGAAAGGGGTGGGAATTGAGAAGAATTGGGATGGAGTTAGGGTTTCGGGAAGTGGTGGTGGAGTGTGTAAACTTACCTCCGAATTGAAAAACCCAGATGGGGTTGATAAAAAGGATCGAAATTTGGTGAGGGTTGATGACAAGGCTGTGAAATTTGGGAGTGGTGCTGTTTTGGGACTGAAGGAGTCTGGTGAAAAATCTGTGAGTAATGCAAAGGTTTTGGAGGGTTTGAAAGAAAAGAGGCTGAGTGAAGAAGGGCGTAGTGGCAGTCGTTCGGGTATCAAATATCCAAGTAAGCTTCATGAGAAGCTCGCTTTCTTGGAAGGGAAGGTTAAGAGGATTTCCTCGGATATTAAGAAGACAAAGGAGATTCTGGATATGAATAACACAGATACATCGAAGGTGATACTCTCCGATATTCAGGAAAAGATTTCTGGGATTGAGAAGGCCATGGGACATGCCAATGATTCAAGTGGTAAGATTGGGTTGCCGAAAAGTACTGAGCATAATGACCGAGATGCCAAAGTAGTTGAGAAGGAGCCGGTGAGTAATGCTAAGAGTTTTGTAGAAGGGTTGAACAGTGAAGACTTGGAAGCTAGGCTCTTTCCTCATCACAAGCTGCTTAAAAATCATAAGGCATTGAAAGGATCATCAGAAAGCTCTCAAAGTCATGGGTCCCAAGCTGTTGAAACCAGTTGTGAAGCAAACGTTGAAGAGAAGTCATTGAGCCTTATAGATGATAACCTAATTGCAGTAGAGTTCTTGGCTTCCTTGGACCGAACTAAAGTTTCAACAAGGGATGATGGATGTGAAGATTTGAAATGTTTTGAAGTTCAAGAAGTGGATGGTGTCACTGCTGCAGAAGTTGAAAAATCTTCAAAATTTGTCACTGGCAAGCCAAATTTGGAGCTCATTCTCACAACTGATGAAACACTTGATGAGTTGGATGATCAGGAGAATGTACAGGAAATGATCATGGATGGGGAAACTGAGGATACCTGCATTTACCAGCTGAACCAAATAGGCCAAAAAACCTCAACTGGCGGGTGGTTTGTGTCTGAAGGAGAGTCGGTTCTTCTTGCTCATTATGACAGTTCATGCACCTTCTATGATATTGTAAACTGTGAGGTATTTAAGTTTTCTCCTATATTTTTTGCGCTTCATTGAGTAGTTATGCTTATAATCAGTTGTCAGATTCATCCTTTGATATGCTCTTTGCCCTTTAATAATTGAAATGTCAAAGGAATTCAGATCTTGTCCATATTCAGCATAAATTAGGCTTACTCGATTTGAGTTTGAATTCTTGGTGTGGTTTTACTTTTATTGCAAATTATAGTTTGATTTTCTTTCAATTATCCTAGACCAAATATTAAGATTCAAAAAACCAAGGTGAAAAATGTGCATGTTTATAGTATAGTTTGAAAATATGAACAATTGGAGAACATAAAATCGTAATAGCTGGATGTGAAATTTGCATTATTGATTGATGATTTATGGTCTTTTCAGGAGAAGGTTGTGTATAAGCCTCCTGGTGGAGTTTCACCTAATATGTGGAGAGACTGTTGGATAATCCGTGCTCCCAGTGCTGATGGTTGCTCAGGAAAGTACGTTGTGGCTGCATCTGCTGGAAATACAATGGATTCAGGGTTTTGTTCATGGGATTTCTATGCCAAAGATGTGCGTGCTTTCCGGATTGAGGACTGTTCAGCCCCTTCAAGAACAGTGCTTGGCCCCTTACCTAACAACATTTCATATGGGAGAAATGCTTTGTCTGATCTTCTGGATCCAGAACCTAGACAATGGTGGTATAAACCTTGTGGACCTCTCATTGTCTCAACTGCTAGTTGTCAGAGAGTTGTGAGTATTTATGACATCCGTGATGGCGAACAAGTTATGAAATGGGATGTATCGAAGCCTGTTATAGCAATGGATAATTCAAGTCCCTTGCAGTGGAGAAATAGAGGAAAAGTTGTTGTAGCTGAAGCTGAAACAATTTCCCTTTGGGATGTGAACTCTCTTAACTCTCAGGCTTTACTATCTGTTTCTTCTTCTGGTCGGAAAATTTCTGCTCTTCATGTGAATAACACTGATGCTGAACTAGGTGGTGGCGTTCGACAAAGGTACATGTCAACCTTTCTTTTGGCCTTTTACTTATTTCATTTTCTATTTCTGGTTCATATATTTTACTTGTTTTGCTTGTGTTTGATGAATTTACTCTCAAATTATATGATGGATTTGTTCTCCATTATCTGCTTGAATATGTCACTCGCGTTACTAATGTTTTTATGTGCGATTCCATTTTTCCATTCTGTAATCCTTTTGCTGTTGCTTGTCCTCTCTTTATAGTGGTCTTTGCCTTAACAGCTGCAAAGGGGTTTTTCAGATTTCACTAAAGAAAGACTCATTCCAAAAAGGATTCCTGTATAATTCCGTTTGTGACCTTAAGTAAGGATGTAATGGACATTTTTCTTATACAACCATGTTGGCAGCTTGAATATGTCACTGTGTTGCTCATTTTTATGCGCGACTAATTTCTTTTATCTTGTTTTCTTGCTCATATTGTTGATAGTATATCCGGTAGGAAATTAGGGCTGGCATGAGAATATATAAGTTGAAGCAGAGATTTTCTTATGGTCATTTTCGAAGCATTTGCAAAAGAATCTTTATTAAGAATTTAAGTGATTGTTTAAATTGCAGGGTAAGTTCTTCCGAGGCAGAAGGAAATGATGGAGTGTTTTGTACCCAAGATTCTATTAACCTTATAGACTTTCGGCATCCTACTGGTGTAGGTCTTAAGATACCAAAACTCGGTGTCAATGTGCAATCAGTCTTCTCCCGCGGAGATTCTGTCTTCCTTGGCTGCCCTAGTGCAAGATTGGGATGGAAAAAACAGTCCTCTTCACAGGTTCAGCAATTCTCAATCCGACAACAAAGGCTATACAACACTTACGCTTTGCCAGAATCAAATGCTCACAGCCATTACACAGCAATTACGCAAGTTTGGGGGAATTCCAACCTCGTAATGGGTGTTTGTGGATTGGGGCTGTTTGTATTTGATGCATTGAAGGATGACGGAGTTCCATTGTTGACCAGTGATGATGGGACTCATAAAGCCAGAGAAACTGTTGGTCCAGATGACTTGTACGCACCTTCTTTCGATTACTTGGGTTCTCGGGCTCTTCTCATCTCAAGAGATCGCCCGGCACTGTGGAGGTACATACCATAGGTTAGCAAAAGTTGTAATGCGTTTTGTTATTTTGGTAAGATGCTGCTGCTGCGGTGTGTGGTGTTATGTATAATATTTTATATTGCATGCCTCCAGGTTGAGGTTTTCTCTCAGGATCTTTGTTTATCTTGGTTTTATGCTTGTATTTCAAGATGGTTATTGAAGCTAAGAATCTTGAACTGTAAGGTTGGAACAAATTTTCACCATTGTGATGAGGGTCGTACGCCGACACCTAGACATGCTCCCGAGTGGTATAAAGAAAATCAGTTGGATTCTTGGCTCGTTTGGAGTCATTTTTAATAATAACACAAGTGCTCCTTGAATATAACCACATAAGTGCTTTTAGCTTTTTTTTTTTTTTTTTTTTTCGTACAAACGATATTATCTACATTAATAGGGTGAGAGAGTGGGTAAGCCTTACAAAGGGCTAGCAATACTGTGTTTTTAGCTATTTTAAAAGCACATGCATCCAAGTAAACTTTTCAATGTCCCTAGATCTTCTAAGTTTGGAATGTGGATGGCTCCAGCAGGCAAGTGGATGAGGGAACAGTCGGTTGCTTTCTGCAGAAGTATGGGGCTTTAGTTGGAGCCTTTGGAGGTTCCCAATGGCTTAGGATCCTAGCATTGACGCATAACATGTTACCCTTGTTAGAGCATCTCATCCAGTTGGTATAGGGCAATGGCAATAAAATTGTCCTTACTTTTTACTCTAAACAGTAATTGTTTTTGTGCAAGTCTACCAGTTTGAACAAAGAAAGAGCTAAGGGCAAGGGCAATTACTATTCATAAATAATTTTTTTTTAATTTTTTAATGTTTTCTTCGTCTTATCTTCCACGTGTCATTAACATCGTAGATGTTTGCTAAGATTCTCGACTATTCATGTAGTTCCACGTGTCATTATTGTCGTAGATTTTTTATGTGTTTAATTTTAAATTTGTAAGTGTCTTGAACCTTGTAACATTCATCAAGTGTGAACTTTGAATGTTTTTAATAATTTTTATTTTTTTCTTTATGTTTTTAATATAATTGGGTATTTGTAGAAAAAAAATTTGGGGTTTTTTGGATTTTTTTTAGGAATTTTTTAGAATTTTGACTGTTAGAATAATCTTGAACGTTGATTTCCAAAATTATAACGTTGGAAGGTCAGAATTTTGCCATGTGGCAGCTGACCACAAAGGGTCAATTTTTTTCTCGTTGGAAAACCAATGATCCAAATTAAGGGACCATTGGAAATCTAACGGTACAAATTGACCAGGAAAGAGTCAGTTGGCTCATGTCTCATCATGTGGGGATCTACAGTTGTTTGCTGATGCAAGTCTAGGACACCTGGCCATTGCAATAAGGACTTAGATTGTCTGCCCTCCTATTTCGATGCCCTCATCGTGCCCTCCTGTTTTGTGTGGTCATGGTTAAGCCACGTCAATATTTTATATTATTTTTTTATAAAAATAATAAAACAAAAAGAAATAGTAATATAAAATGTTGACGTGGTTTAACCGTGACCACAAAAATAGGAGGGCACGGGGAGGGCACCACAATTAGAGGGCAGACAATCCAAGTCCTTGCAATAATTGGCAGGGCAGCTGCCATACGACCTGGCCTCCTACCAATTGCCACGCTCTTTTGTAATTGGAGCAAATGTTTTTGGGTAGGGAGGCAATTCAACCCAATTGCAACTCAATTGCAAGGGCAATTCCACACTGGTGGAGATGCTCTTAAAGCCAACCCCCATGGCCGCATTTAAGGGTTGGTTTCTTAATGTATACGCCTCATTTCCCACATGGAATTTACCTAGTGTCACTTGCTCGCACTACTTTTGTGGCTTTAGTTTTATTGGGCCACTGGCCCACTTCCACGCATGCAATCCAAAACCTTATCATGTGATGTTGTTGTTGTTTTTATTTTTATTTTTTTACAAACGATAATGATAGGGAAAATAATTGGATATTTTTTTACAAACAATAATGATAGGGAAAATAATTGGATGAAACTCGTTATTTACGAGATTTAAATTTAAGATTCTAAGATTTCTTATTTTCAAATGAAATGGAATATCACTAGACTGCAGTACTAAATGACTTCATCTAAAAGTATACCTAAAAGACCAACAAGAGAAGAGAAATACGTAATGTCATTGTTATTACCTAAATAATCACATCATCACTAAATATAGTCTTAATCAACATTTCGGCCGCTATATTAGATAGGTCCCTTAAGAAAGGCATCCCTATTTTTCACAAGGCATGAAACTAGTTGTGAGGTCTATGTTACATTCTTTTATAATAATTTGAATCGTCTAATTTTTAAATATTCATTCATAGATCATTTTTGCGAAAAATCAATTCAATTTAAAGTTATTTATCTATTTGGTAATCAAGATGAAATTTCAATATTTATTAAGACAATAATCATTAACTTCTTTGCAATGATAATGTATCAGAATTAAAAAATAAAAAATAAACAATTTGAATTGTTAAAATTTAACGTGGAGTGGGTAGACTCCACATCTTATAAAAAAGATGAAGATCTCTTTCTTTAAAACAGGCCCCTGTGGGCATCTTACATGAAAGCTTTAGGGCCACATTGGACCATTCAATGGTCACAATCACCATTGGCTGAGCCACTTTGCAATTAGAGGAGGTTGGTTGGGGGTGGTTGATAGATTTCATCATCGATGGTGTACCGTATGCTACGATGCTCTCTAAATTATGGGGATTTAACAATTCTAATACAATAATTCGATATTAAATTATGTGGCTTAACCGAATTCTTTCTCTTATTAATGTAAAAATATCGATGTACTAAAAAAAAAAAAGATACCATAATTTGGGTGTCGGCCAATAATATTATTTGACATATGTGGCACCTACCTGACCCACTTTATAAATAAATGTGAGGAGAAGGGAGGGAAGGGGCAATTAGATTAAGATGGTCCCCAGTGCCAAATGAAGGTTGTTTCTCTGATTTATACCTACCAAAAAAAGTAAGAAGAAGAAAAACGTGTAACTTATCTCAGGAAATATATTGTGAGGGTTAAGGGTTAGTCCATTCCAAGAAATACGAGAATTTTATTTTCAATCTTTGATTATTTTATAAGATTCATAGGAAGTAGTAGTTTTTGTTTCTAAATTTATTATTTATTAACATATGATCTTCATGAGATTCGAACTCCAAAACATTGTTTTTCATATTTTTACCACCAAAATATGTAAGTGAAAAAAGTTATGAATGTCGATTTTCTTCAATGCAAAAATAATGTGTATGTTAACTCTAAAAACTACCAAACTTACGTTGCACGCAGACCGAGTAACTAATGAGCTAACTACGTCATTCTGGTCGATTCGGGTGTGCCAACTCACTGCCGAGCTCGGTCGGCGAGTAGAATGGTTATAGTGGTGGTGTCGAATGTGCTGCTAACTTTTGTACTTGAACGATTATAGCCAAGGAAGGAATGCGTCTCGGGCTTGAGTTCTAGAACCTAAAGACAAGGTTGCTTAAATCACTGTGAAGTTCAGGATCTCTTACACCAGGTTCGGATGCCTTAACTATATTCATGAGAATATAGGTGCGCTGACTCGGTATTAGACTGCAAGGACACAAGTACTAAAAAGATATAAGTGTCTTGATGGTAAATGTTGTTCGGCTATTAGAATGCCGAGCTTTGAAGTGCACCTAGGAATAGCCAATCATAGAACACTTTCCTCATTTAGGAAGCTAAATGAAATGACCTTGTTCGACGAAAGAATCAAAGACTCTTCGCCAGTTGAGACATAGATAGATAATCAACTGAGCTTAAAATAATGTTGTTAATCCAAACTTAAGATACTTCTCGATCGCCTGATTCTATGGCTCTAGTGTTGTTAATCCAAACTGAAGGTGTCGCCGTTTGTCAACACAATGTTGTTACTCCAAACTTAAGGGGCGATGACAAAGTTAGGGGAGTTAGTAATTTTCATAGTGCGAGAAGGATTTGCATAGAGCAAGATTTTACGTAGAGAGTTTGTGTGTTGAGTTGAAGGTTTTCTTCTCGTTGCAAAGCCACTTCTATTTATAAGGGTGAGTTTCGTGTGAATCAGAACTATACTTTTTCAACTTTTTTTCTGGATATCTATGATATTATCCTTTCACCAATCCGCACATGGTTTCGGCCACTTTGATTTGAACTAGGATTCTAAACCTAGTTTTCTTATGTGTTTGAATCACTTCTTATCTGATAAATCACAGGTCCTGATTCTTGGAATAATTCAAATCTTGTTAAAACCTATTTTGATCCTTGGCAATTTCAATTCAATTAGGACTTGGTCGAATTATTCCTCAATTTGATCCTTTAAGAATCCTACTTCCACTACTACAATATTAGCTTTAGGTGGCGGATATTAGAAAAATCCTATCGGATAAATTATATCTGACACATCATTTAATTAGTGGCGGATATTAGAAAAATCATGTCGGTTATATCCGACATAAATTCCTTACGGATATTTAATGGCGGATATCAAAAAAATATTGTCCGTTATATTCGACAATATTTTTGAATCATTTTTAAAAAAATATTTTTTACAGATTCTGGCGGTTTTTAAGTTAATGGTGGCGGTTATAACTGACATAAATTAACTATTTTATTATTGAGTAAACTGTCGGTTTACCCCCTGAACTTTCACCTCACTTTCGATTTCCCTCCTGAACTTTTCCATTGGAAAATTAAGGACTCAAACTAATTTTTTTAGCCATTTTGCCCCCTACCGTTAGTTTTTCATATATTACATCCATATTTCCGTTAAGTGAGACCATGTGCACAACATGTGAGGGTAGTTAAGTTATTTCACTCTTAAAAATGATTAAAAAACTGAAAATAATAAAAAAAGCAAAACTTTCCCTCTATTTTTTCCCGCTAATTCCTATCCTCGATTTTATTTTTCCCTCTCATTCCTATGCATGAGAAATGACATATGGTGTTATTGTCTACCATTTTTATTTTCTCTAACAAATTAATAATTTGACAAATGCTAATGGTGCTATTGTCTCCAAAGCAGTGCATTAATATAAGAAACCCTAGTCTTTTTTATGGACCTGTTTCTTATATTAATGCACTGCTTTTGAGACAATAACACCATGAGCATTTGTCAAATTATTAATTTGTTAGAGAAAATAAAAATGGTAGTACATGCTTCAAAAAAAAGATTAACTTAGCTACTTATGAAGACAATAACACCATATGTTATTTCTCATGCATAGGAATGAGAGGGAAAATTAAAATTAAGGATAGGAATTAGCGGGAAAAAATAGAGGGAAAATTATTATTATTATTTATTTTCAGTTTTTAATCATTTTTAAATTGAAATGACTTAACTATCCTCACATGTTATGCACATGGTCTCACTTAACGGAAATATGGATGGAATATATGAAAAACTAACGGTAGGGGGCAAATTGGCTAAAAAAATTAGTTTGAGTCCTTAATTTTCCAATAGAAAAGTTCAAGGGGGAAATCGAAAGTGAGGTGAAAGTTCAGAGGGTAAACCGACAGTTTACCCTTTATTATTTTAATTTCTGGCGGTTATTATTTTAGTATTCTAGATGTTATAACTGACAGAAATGAAAATTTTATTATTTTAAAGTGTTATATTGATTAAAAATAAATAAATAAACACATATTAATTTTTTTTTCACTCATGACCCTAAAGTCTAATGAACCCAATTCCCACGAGCCATAAATTTTCTGAGAGAATAATAACAACAGACTACAATATGAAGCTCTATCATTTTTTGTAATAAGGATTATGCTCCCTCACAGGCAAGCAACAAGATACAAAGAAATTCAAAATTTTTTTTTCAATGCGTCACAAAGCACATTGTCTGGCACATAAGCACATTATCTGGTGTACTTCCATTAAGTATAAAATAAGATTTATCCACTAGTGTAAATATTTTAAATTGAAGATCGAATTCATTCATTGCATTCTTATATTATCGAGGAGTATAGTTGTAAAAAATCATCAAAATCGGAGCTAAAATAACCGTTAAATTTTGATTTTTCGTTTATAACCATCGAAATTTTTTGTTCCGTTACCTAATCTCTGAATGTTTATATTTTGTGATTTTTTACGTATGCGATCTTGGAGTGTGTACGAACAAGATTGACAGTTGGATCGTTGAAAAACGTTTCGTATAATGCGTATTGCATCAAAACGGTAGATTAAACCAACACTTAGAGTTAATGTTATACTTTCCCATCAAGTATAAAATAAGATTTTATGGTATCTACTAGTGTAAATATTTTAAATTGAAGATCGAATTTGTTCAATGCATTCTTATAGGGTCGAGGAGTGTAGTTGTAAAAAATCATCAAAATCAGAGCTAAAATAACTGTTAAATTGTGATTTTTCGTTTATAACCGTAAAAAACTTTGGTTTTGTTACCTAATCTCTGAATATTTGTTTTTTGTGATTTTTTACGTATGTGATCTCGAAGTGTGTACAAACAAGTTTGACGGTTAAATCATTGAAAAAAGTTTCGTAGAATGTGTATCGCGTCAAAATGGTAAATTAAACAAACACTTAGAGTTAATATTATACTTCCATTAAGTATAATATAAGATTTTGTGGTATCCACTAGTGTAAATATTTTAAATTGAAGATCAAATTCATTCATTGCATTCTTATAGGGTTGATGAGTGTAGCTGTAAAAAATCATTAAAATCGGAGCTAAAATAACCGTTAAATTGTGATTTTTTGTTTATAACCGTCTAAAACTTTTGTTCTGTTACGTAATCTCTAAACGTTTGTTTTTTACGATTTTTTACGTATGCAATCTTGGAGTGTGTAAAAATAAGTTTGACGGCTGGATCGTTGAAAAAAGTTCGGTAAAATGCATATCGCGTCAAAACGGTAGATTAAACAAACACTTAGAGTTAATATTATACTTCCATTAAGTATAAAATAAGATTTTGTGGTATCCACTAGTGTAAATATTTTCAATTGAAGATCGAATTCGTTCATTGCATTCTTATAGGGTCGAGGAGTGTAGCTGTAAAAAAAATCATCAAAACTGGAGCAAAAATAACCGTTAAATTGTGATTTTTCGTTTATAACCGTAAAAAACTTTTGTTCCATTACCTAAACTCTGAATGTTTTTTTTTTTTTGCGATTTTTTATGTATGCAATCTTGTAGTATCTACAAACAAGTTTGACGGTTAGATTATGGAAGCTAGTTTCATAGAATGCATATCTCCGTTAAATTTGCCTAAATTTTGAAGTGGGAAAAGTAATTTGTGCTCAATTTTTATTATATTTTTCAAGTATTGATTAGGCAATATTTAGTTTGTGTGATGACATTTTCATTGTACAATTATCTTTTTGTTTCTTTATCGCATATTTTACATGAGTTATTATCTATTAAACCAAACAATTATTTATTTAATTTTTAAAAACGTATTCTATTTAAATACATATTATTTATTTATTTATTAAACCAAATAATTATTATTTTATTTTTTAAAATCATAACAAAATTTTGGGGGTAATTTAAAATTTTGGGAGGGAATTTTGGGGGATTTTTGCCTCCATTTTTTTTCTGTCTGTTATCCGACACTAATGAAAATTTTATGTCGGTTTTTATTTTAAAAAATATTTCTGTCGGTTTTATACTCCAATCTGCCAGACTCGCACCCACTTAGACACACTCTCTCTCTTTCATTTATTCATTATTCTCTATTCATTTCTTCATTAATCTTCCAGATCTTTCCAATTCCTCCTCTGAAATTCCTAACCCCAAACAACAAGTTTTTGAAAACGAGGAAATGACAGACCAAGAAGCTAACACATCGGCTTCGACGACGACGGGGATGATCGTCGACGATACGTACGAGTTCTCGGCTTCGCGCTTCTTCGACTTCATAAAGGAAGAGAGCGAAAATGACTGGCGCAAGGCCGAGCTTTGGTTAGACTGCGCTCTCGCTTATGCACCTTCACGTACGTCTGCTTCCTTAATGCATCTTTCTATCTTACTTCTCTTCTATTCCAATTGTGCTTTATAGCTTTATACCTGTGTGTTTATTGCGTCTTCTTTGTTAGGGTTTCTCTCATATCTGTTGATTCCGATGTTAGGGCTTTTTGCTTTTCATCTCTCAATTGTGTAAAATTTCTGTAAAATTATTGGATTTTGAGGGCTTTAATTTTGGTTTCATGGCCAATTTTGTCACAATTCCAAACGTTTCTTGCAATTGAAATAGATTAGGAAGCGATAACGCAATCTGGATGCTTGCTCTGTTTTTTGGTGTTTGATTATCAGAAAATTTTGCTAGGTTGTGTTTGCTCGCAGAAGATTAAGGGCTGATATCTTTTTACTTTTTCTATTAAGATAGAGAGAGGGGATTCCGAGAGAGACCAAGAAAGTTCCCAATTAGGCAACAATCTTTGGCATTTAAGGAAGTTATTACTTGTTGAAAGGAATTAGATTTAAACTTTCCGGATTGTCGTTCTTTCTTTCCCAAATTTGTTGCAGAATTTGAACTAGGTCGTATGGTGTGAACTTGATTGGAATTTTCGTTTCACGGAGCAATGGATATTCAATTTGTGCTTTTTGGATGATTTTTGTCTTTCATCAATAAGAACAGTGGCAATGTTCTGTTTGTAATGAGTCATATATTTGTTTTAATTATTAATTTATTTTCTGTCGGTTTTATCCTACAAGAATGCTTTTATTTATTCTTATTAATAAATTCTCTGTCGATTATATCCGACAAAAGTGCTGTCGATTTTAGTATTTTCTGTCGATTTTAGCTGATAGAAATGCTCTTATTTATTGATTATTAATATATTCTCAGTCAGTTATATCCGACACAATTTCTGTCGGTTTTAGAGTATTTTCTGTTGGAAAATTCATTTCCTGACGCTGGCAAATCTATCGCTTATTATATCCGCCACTGCATCTATTTTTTGTTGGATTTTGCTTAAAAACTTACAGTAATATATGTTTTTTGTCAGTTTTTGGACCGTCAGTTATAGATAATTTTGTAGTAGTGTTCTATTAGGACTCGGCCAAATTCTTCTATGGGCTAAATATCATCTGGCTTGAGGAATCACTACTGGCCTGAGAATCAACCTGAACCATCCACCTTTAGCCTAGACCCAATATTTCAAGCCCAAACATTGTACCCTCGCTTATGAAGTATTCGACCATGGACACCTAACCAGAAGGTTTTGAAGAAGTGAATGCTTTTCAACCACCCACTCACCAACATTCATTGCATAGGTTGCCATATCCACACCACCATGCTTCAAGGCCTTATGGCATTTTTCCATTTTCGGCCGTTCAATGCGGTGCATGCTCTAGACAAACTGGCCGTTGAAATGTTCATCCTTAATGGACGTACCTTGAAAATCGAAACAATTCGGCCTGTTGTTAAAATGGGTAGCGTGAAAATAGATCAAATACCTCGCTTTTCAAAATGGAATGATTAAGGGTGCTTTGAAATTCAAAAACATAAGTGATTTTGAAAACTAACCCTGAGATTCTCTTAGTTTTCAAAACTCAAAACCCTTAAGCTTCCTCACACATCCACCTAGAAATACCCCTGGGGTTTCCCACTTCTTCTTCACACTTTCAAGAAATCTCCTAGAAGCTTTGCTATTTTGAATCCTCAAATTCCAGAAAAACTCATCATATTTTTTAGAAATCATCCAACCTTCAAACCTTCTTGGCTTCAACTCAAAACTCCCATACCTACTGCTAGAAGATCTTTGACGAGCTTCAAAAAATCTAAAGCTTTGTCGATCGCCAAACCACCAAAATTTTTAGGTATCTTGACGAACATGAGGCTAACCATCAATTCCTTGGCTCTCTGTTCAATGAGCTTATCCCAAACTTCATCACCTCTCTAATGAAAAAATTTATTTGATAGAGTCGTTTTTCCAATGCATCGACTGGGCTAAATGCGAGGTTACCAAGCCTCAAGTGGCCTGACCTTCGGCCCCAACTGCATGGTCCATGCAGGTGAACCGAATGGAACCCCACTTTGATAGCTCATGACAAATTTTGGGCATATTCGACCCCATTAAGATCTCCACCATTGAGATCAGTATGGATTGAGAATCACTACTAGGCCGAGAATCAACCCGAAGTATCCACCTCCGACCCAAATCTAATATTTTAGGCCCCAACAATATACAAGAAGGAAAATGAGTAGCATGATTTTAATGGTAGACCCTTTTCACGCTTATATTGTATTATACTAGCCTTCGTTGAATCACGGCATGCTACGCGCAACTTACATGTTTTAAATGTATTTATACGCGTAAATTGACAAAAGGAAAGTCAAATATTTGAAGTAAATGAATAATGTTAGATCATGCTAGAAGAAATCCCTAATAACCATTTAAAGCAGCTGAATCTACATAATCAAATCGGTCTTTATAAAATTTACATTAAGAATAGAAAAAATAATATTTAATAAACAATTAGTTGAATCACATTATTGCTAGCCAATTGTGAGGCTAAGCCCACCCCTCCCTCTTAGTGTAGATAATATCGTTTGTTAAAAAAAATAAAAATCATTTGACAACTGCTTTAATCACATTATTATTCGTGTGCGAAAGACTTTTTCTATAACAGGCATTACACATCTCTTAAGATGTTTTGAATGTGTTTAAAAATAGAGAAAATAATATTGAATGAACAGCTGATTGAATCATATTATTGTTAGCCTATTATGAGGTACTAATTAAAAAAAAGTACAAAAAAATTAATTATTAAAAAATCATTGTTAAAATGATGAAAATACCCCTGCCACATTTGATGCATTATTTTGGGTTGCTTTAATCACATTTGTTGAAGCTTGTGACACCAAAAAATACTATTCACCTTTAGTGTTGGCTTTATATATATATATATAGATGTACCATACCATGTGTACTATACATAATAATATAAGATTAGTGAAAGGGACCTCACAAACCAATATTTTTTCCAAACCACCTTAAGAATTTTTTTTAAAGAACTTTGTTGATGCACAAAATCCGGAGGATCTTGGACCAACGTAAATCCGGCTGTGAATCACATAAACGCACAAGAACACAAACATGTATCGTGGTTCACCCCAATGTTTGGGCTACGTCCACACTGATGTTGATTATGTATATATGTATGGATTACAATAGATCGACAAGGGAGCTCTCTGTGGATGCAGCCCTTGCTATTTTGCTCTCTGTTTGGCTGAAAGGGTATTGCCCTTTATTGTTGTGAGGGTTGAGTGTAAGACCCTTTGAAGGTGAGGCTGAATGTCAGTCATTTCATGAGGGTGAGGGAGAGTCCCTTTTATAGAATAAAGGCTCCTTCCCCTTTTACATTTGTCATGGGCTTAGGGATGAGGCCCAAAGATGAGGCCTAATATATGGTACCAACAGGAGTCCCCCAAGTCTTCAGTCAAGAGAGTCTTTTGGCTGGAGACTTCAAATCCAATCCATGTACGGGCCGAAGTGACTAGATGTCTTGAACCAGTACTCAACACAAGGCAATGCTTAACATAAAGCAATACTCGGCTAGAGGTATCACACGTTACGAGACTGCTCGGCTGGAGGCGATGCTCGTTGCGAGGCTGCTCGGCTAGAGGCTATACTCGCTGCGAGACGGCTCGGTTCATGGTATTCCTCATTGCAAGTATCTACTTTAGGTCGACATGCACTCAGTGTGAGTTGATTCTCGACATGATTCGGGTCCGCTTGTCGGGTTCGTATATTGGGTTCTTTTAATTAACAACAATGTTGATCAGTAAAATCCGTGCCATGAACCACCAAAGTTATGTCATCCTAACATTCAAATAATACAAGGTATAATCTGGTTAGACTTGCCACATGTTATGGAAAATAGTCATGTGATAAACCATTAATAATAATGTAAAACATATTATTATAACATGTCACCCCGTTCGTTTAGGCAGCAATGCAATTTATATAACAGTAAAATAATGATAGTAGTAATGACGTGTATGCGTCGTGACCTGGCATAATAAGCACACAGTAGTAGTGGAAAAGCATATATTGTGAGGTGCCGCATTATCAGATCATATATACATATATATATATGTGTGTGTGTGTGTGTGTATATATATATATATATATGTATTTATTTATTTATCGTGAGGTGCCGCATTATATGCACACATATCATGAAAGCAAATAATATATTGCTAACTGTGCACTAAAATATAAGTGTGATAGAAATGATGTGGTCTCCTCAAAGAATATGCATACTGTAAAGCATCCATCAACTCAAGATAATAATAAACTATTAAATAATAAAATGATAATTTTAAACAAATCAGCCCAAAGATAAAGTGCTTATCTTTTTTCATGTTAGTGGTCGACAGGTGCAGATCGTTAGTGCGTACTACGCTTACTGTGTATTGGAGAGTTTTTTACTTTTCCTTTTCTCTTTCCACCGCACATCTCTCTGTCTCTGTCTCTACGCTGCTGTCATGCATGATGCACCCAATCAATCATTAATATCTTCTTTACAGTTTGTCCCCTACCCACTTGCGGTCCTACCCAGTCAAATCCCAATCTCTTAGATTTTATTCTCTTCAATTAGAAGATCGCCGAGCAATGGGCAAACGACGGTCCTTTCGGTTCGTCCATCAAACTCGACTCCTTGCCACCTCCTAAGATCAAAGTTCCTCGGATTCCACGACGACTAGGACCAGTTCGTTGACGCCAACAGCTTTAGGTCGGTGAGTAGGCTGCAGCGAGGACTGTGCAAGGTGGCGGGTAAGCCCGGCGAGGAAGTCCTCATCGTCGTTATTACTGCTGCTTCCCTTGGTCTTGGTAGAGCTCACCACGGACTCGATAAGGGAGTTATCGTAGTGATAGAGATCTCTCGCTCTAACCTCTACTAGGAAGTGGTTGGCCCTGACTTGAACCTTATCGCCGACCTTTCCGTAGCCAGGCTTAGCCGGACACACGGCAGGCTTCGACGATGACGGTGGCAGGGCGGTCAGCATCAGTTTTTGCTCTAACTCACAGATGAGAGAGGCCTGCGCCCAGCTGGAAGATGACTGAAAGGGCGCCAGTCCGCGAGAAACCGGTGTTTGAGCCAACGGTGCCGGCGAGGGAGTTTGAGCTGCAGTCGGAGTGGCAACGACTCGATGATAACCATGGTTAGGGCCCAATTTGGACTGAAACGACGGTGCATCACCTGTGTTTTGTACCCAACCACGACCGTTGTTTCCTTACCGTAATTAAAAGGTGGGGCGTCCGAGCCGTACGAGGGTTCAGAATGACAGCTTCGGCCTCGACCGCGTTGAGACATCGCGTCTCTATGTGCTCTGGATTTGAGAGAGAGAAAGTGAGGGTTTTTTTTTATTTTTGTTTTGTTTTGGTTTTTATGTGCAACTGATTGAGAGAGGAAAGAGAGAGAAATCTCAGAATTGTGAAGCTTGTTCGTAGCTGTTGCCGTGATGGGGAGCTGGAGCGGAAGGCATGGGTTTTGCAGTGACTGTGCAGGTGTTTGGTTCTTGGGTTTCTTTAGATTCACGGTGGATATTGTGTAAGGTCTTACGGTGGTTCTTGGTTCTTGCAGTGACTGTGCAGGTGTTTGGTTCTTGGTTCTTGGCTTTTCGTGTCGATTCCCACAGACGGCGCCAAATGTTGATGCACAAAATCAGTGAGGACTTTGGTACAACAGAAAGTGTTAAGTTTGTGACCTTTGCTAGATTGCTCCGGTCACTAGTGTGGATAAGTATGTAAATGGATAGAGACAGGGAAGCAAACACAAGATGTACGTGGTTCACCCAGATTGGCTACGTCCACGGAGTAAAAAAGGTCTCATTAATTGTGAAGGGTTTACACAAGTACATACGTTCAAGCTCTCATTTTGTGAGTAATAGTGAATGATTTAGTACAAATGACATTAGGAAATATTGTGGGAGAATGATCTCCTTTTATAGAAGAGAGTTTCTAGCTTTGTTCTGACATTGACACGTGTCGTGTTGTGATTGGCTTTCGATGTTGACATGTGTCGCACTATGATTGGCTTCTGATGTCGACACGTGTCACGCTGTGATTGACCTCCTGGTTGGAGGGAAACTTTTCTAGGTCTTTGACGGTATAACGTTGACCGGTGCTCGGTAGTTTCGGGATTGGTCAAGTATGGTACAAACAAACTTTAACGAAAAGTTTCTTGTACTGTTCACTTTAACGAAAAACCATAGTTTTACACTAAAAAGTCAATCCTGGTACTATTCACTTTACCATTTATTTTGTCCTTATTATTAAAAGTCAAAGTTTTCAAGCAATTTTCATTAATTTTCCTTTTTTTATTTTATTTTATTTATTTTTTTACTTAAAAGAACAAGAGGCAATTATAATATTGTAAAATAAGTTGATGTTTGGTGGAAGCAACAACAATTTCTTCATGAAACTGACCATGATTTTTTATGATACTGCTACCGCTCCCTAACTTTAACTTATTTACGGTACTGCTATCAATCTCTTATTCTTGTTCTTATTATTAATAAAATTTGAAAGTGTTTTTTTCCCTAAAAAATAGTTGTGTGAAGCCCTTTTCGTCAAACTCTTTAATAACAAAGAGGTACAAGGAATTTTCTAATTTGTAAAATAGTTTGCCTTCGAGTTTGAGCGTGTGCTACATCGTCTTACTTGAAGAGCTAATGTTGTTTAATTCTTTATTTTATTAATAAAAGAGGAAGCTTCAGTTTAAAGTCATTGTTTAGGAGATGTCTCATTGAGGAATGGCATAAGGATTTAATTAAAGCTTAATATTGGTTTGGTTAATGGAAATCACATTTATCTAGCTCGAGGATTTTGCCCTTTCGAAATCATGAAACCATCAACCCAAGTTCCTGTTGAAGAACAATTCAGAAATAAACAATATAACAGAAATAAACATAACTTGAAATTCACAATTTTATTTTACTAAAAGTACTTGCTATACAGAATGAAAAGTATACAATAAAAACAGAAATTAATATAAGAATATCCACAGTACTAACTTGATTACAGAAGGTAGAGGCTAGCGTAAAAGCTATGTCCTTCGAACAGTAATTCCGTCCCACTCTTGTGCTTGTGGTTCTACAACGTCTGCTCGACCAGGATACAACTACCTAATCCTACAACCCGCACTGGATTATAGAATTCTAGTGAATTGCTTTGTGTGTTTACTCTCTCTCTGGAAATTTGTACGGAAGAAAAGGAAGAAGAAAAGATGATGATTTGGATACCATGGATTGCATATATATAGGTTGTTTCACACCCTTTCAAATACCAGTTCAGTGTATTTGAAGGTTCACAACTCTTTTTAAGAGATGTGTCTTTTAATCAAAACGTTTTTTAATTAATAATAAACTAATTAAAAACTTAATTTGAAAATTAAAATTAATGAATCAGATTTAAATTCCAAGGCCCCAAGGCCCAAGGCCCTTGTCTTGATTAATTAATATTAATTGTATTTAGGCTATATTATACAAGCCTAATCCACACAACCATAAGGCCCAAGCCCTTGTCTTGATTAATTAATATTAATTGTATTTAGGCTATATTATACAAGCCTAATCCACACAACCATAAGGCCCAAGCCTTCAATCCATTTCCAAATGACCCATATTCTAATTACTAGACTAAAGCACTAAATCTATATAAAGGCCCTTGTGAATCTTGTTTTCCCCAATGTGGGACAAGAGTCTCAAAACTTCCAACAGTACCCCACATTTTGAGACGACTATTTGGTCCTAGAGAAACTGAGACACGAGAGTAAACAGTAGATGTGACATACATCAGGAAAGGTGTCTTTTGGACTTGAACCTACCTTAGTATATACTTATTGGATTTACTAGATGACGCAGTGAATATAAAATCTTGAACTGTTCATCTCCACAGTAAACCAAGACAATAAGCAAAACATATGTCACACCAACACATCGCAAATTCATACGTTTGTGTTCATTTTGGTCCTGAACAAATCCTGGATTCATGAGAGCTTTAGAGAATGTAGCCATGTAATTCTCATAAATGCGACCCCACATTTTCTCTCATATAGGTGATATTGATTATGAATAGGCTGCTACTATTCCACTTGATGTACAAGTACCAATATCATTAAACTAATGTATCCTACACCATCAGCAGTCACCACACTTCTTCCATCATAGGAATGGGTATGTAAGTGTGTTTCTTCTTGAATCTAGCCAAACCAGTTTGCCTATTGAACCTAGACCATGGGATCTCCAATCAACTAGGTTAGGTTTCCGTTTGGCAGTTTCATTTTACTCTATTGGCTTTAAACCCATTCCCCTCGATATATGCTTAACTTGCTCTCTAGATAAGCCTTTAGTAAGCGGATCCGCAATATTATCTTTTGACTTGACATAGTCAATAGAAATTACACCACTAGAGAGCCATTGCTTTATTGTATTATGCCTTCGTCTAATTTGTCTAGACTTCCCATTGTATACACTATTTTTAGCTTGATATTGTGCAGCTAAACTATCACAGTGTATACATGTTGTCGTTACAGGTTTAGGCCATATGGGAACATCTTCCAAAAAATCTTTTAGCCACTCAGCTTCTCCTCCAGCCATATCGAGAGCTATAAATTCCGATTCCATAGTTGATCGGGCTATACATGAGTCTGAGTACGTAATAGAAGAAGTTAAAATCAATAACATTGAACATAGCCCTAAACGCTAAGTAGAAAAAACTCTGATGTTGCTTTGGAAAATTTTTGGGGCTGGATTTTACGTGCATATTGATGTATATTAGTTTATTTGATGTGCTTGAATTTTTGGTATATACAATAATGTCTGTATGTTGCCACACTAGTAAAAATTACATTGTGTATATACTAGAAGATGTTTTTCGGTTTTCATCTGGCAGTTATATGTGTGCTTTCATTGTCTGCATATGTATGTTACAACATATCTGCCTTCTTGCTTGGTTATTCTCACTAAAATGAATCTGCCATGCGTGTGAGATTAAAAGAAAATTAATAAATAGATTTTTCTACATTTGACAGTGATAGGGTATCGATGTCTTTGGCCATTTACCACCATGTTAAAATTTGAATTGTCATATGGGCTGATGCCCAGAGTGTTTCTTTCAAAGAACAAAATTAAATTATTTCATGAGTTACTGATAAGTGACCTGGATATCTCCATGAAAAGATATTCGGTACTTTAACCAATCAGTTTAGTGTGGTTCATGGTTGGGGCTGAAATCAGATATGGCTATTCTAAATTTTCTTTGATTATCATGATTGGTTTTGAGACATTTTCAGAGAAAACATGGATATATTGATAATATATGTTACATTGCAATCATGAATCTTTTGTTTCACATATGCGATTCTCATGATTCAATTGCATCATTCATGAATATCTGGCAAGTATGTTTGGCATTAACTTTTCTATTAGAAAGGAGGTGACGGTTAAGGCTAAATGAAATGGCTTGATTCAAAAATTTGCATTATTTGCAAATATAAAAGGGCAATAATGTGTACCAGTTCATGGACTGATGCAATGTTTCTTTCTTGGGACAAAGGAAATCAATTTTTGATTGGGCACGAGGATGATTAATCGGGTTTTGTTGAGAAAACCCTTATATTCATAAAGATGTCAGCGAAAGCTACTACCCAAATAAAATGGGGTTGTTCTAAATTTGTATTGAAACAGTTTGGAAAACTCCAATAGAAGATATGAACCCAACTTCCATGGTATCATAGAATATAAGATGATTATTCATATTTATTCCTGGAAAGAATGGAATACATATGAAGGAAATTGAACAATTACTCAGGCATATGTGTGCATATGCAAAATTGGGTTTAGTCTTTAGTCATGGTCAGTCATGATAAGAACCTAGAAAGTGGATAAATTTGGCTTTGAGAAGCAACGAAAATAAAATGATAAACTTAACTCATTTTAGATGAGTTATCTCTCAACGTCGAAGGACGCTTATTTAATTATGGGGTCAAGATCCAAGACTTATGTTGAATCAAATTAAAAGACACTAAAAGTATGGGGAATATTTTGCAATTTTAAGGGTTGCATGTACAATTCACAAATTACATTGTATAGGCAGAGGCCTATAATCAAAAGAAGATAATATTCCTCTAGGGGTTCTAGATCCTTGACAATTTTGAAATAAAAGCTAAGAAGTGCTTCTCATGGAAAGGCACGATCGTTTCCGTCGTAGGGTCATGGATTTGGTTCATTCAAACTGTAACAATTTGGTTACTGGTTATGGAGATGATACTTCTTTCTCAGACTGTAACCTTTGATAGTTGTGACAGTGCCCTTTGAATAGCATCATTTTGGCTTCGTTATTTGAGTAGCTGCACGTATCTTTGAGATATGAGATTTGCATAAGAAGAATGGAAAATGTAATTTGCTAATTCAGTTAAGATAATCAAAATGTCATCTCTTGTAATGAGTTATTGTTTAAGGTATGACAAGGTTATAAACCTTCTATAGATACCTTAAATGTGGGGGAAGTCTAATTCCTAGTGTTAGCAAATTATTACATAAGTCCTAACATATGTTTCGAGGACTTAACATTGGAAAACAACTACTCTCGTATGAAATATAATTTCATAAGATGGATTGTGCACACCATTAAAAATAGTCAACCTAGTAGTGGATCCAATTATTAAAGGTTAGACTAGAGAGTAAGTTGATCATCGAGGGGAATGAGGCGAAAGCCAACATAACTAATGAATCAGCCAAGCGGAAACCTAACTTAGTTGATTGGAGATCCCATGGTCTAAGTTCAATAGGCAAACTGGTTGGGCATGATTCAAAGAAGTTAACACACTATATACCTCATTCCTAAGATGGAAGAAGTGTGTTGTCTGCAGACGTTTTAGGTTGTATATTTATACTTAATGACAGTGATATCTTATAAATAAGAGGAATAGAGCAGACTATTCTTAATCAGTGGTCACCTATGTGAGAGTAGAAGTGGGTCGCTTCTATGAGAATGAGATGGCTAAATTCTCTAAAGCTTTCATGAATCCAGGATTTGTTCAGGACCAAAATGAACACAACCGTATGAACTGGAATATATTAGGATTAGTGATGTGTGTTGCTTATTGTCTCGGTTTACTACTGCGGTGAACAGTTCAAGATTCTATATTCACTGCGTCACCAAGTAAATCCGATAAGTATTCACTAGGGTAGGTTTAAGTCCAAAAGACACCTCTCTCGATGCATCTCTTGTCCATCTGTACTCTCAAATTCTTCCTAATTTTTCATTCATGTGGGGGATTGTTGGAAATTATATATTATAATATGAAATATTGTAATATATAATTTTAATAATTGAATGAAAAATAGTGTTAACTAATTTCTTAGAAAGGTTATGTTGTTTAGGTGATACTTGATAAGTGATGTATACTTATAGATGAAAAGTTACATCTCTTTAATAAGTAGAAGTTGGATTCTATATAAACCCATGAAATATTGGTATTAAATATAGAAAATTAGACTTAATTTTTACTCTTGAGAAATAGGGTTTCCCCACTTTGTTTCTCAAATGATTCGTGTGTCAAATTCTGAGTCGTGTCTTGAGAGTACGGAATATATAAAGTTTGCCAGAGTCCGAAGATTGAAGTGCTTTGACTTCGGATTATAGATTGTTGAATCCTGGGAGATGAACGCCTATTGAACTACAAGCACAAGAGTAGGGGGCGAAATTCTATCTTTAGGACATTGCATTTATGCAAGCCTCAATCTTCAAGTTTGTCAGTTTTTCTAACTTTCACTCTAGTAGTTTATATTAATCTCATATATAATTGATGTTGTGAATTTCTTTATGATTATTTTATTGAAATTCTTTTGTATTTCTCATATTTTCTAATATTGATCCAACAGTTCCAACTGTGGCGAGGGGAAACTGACAAAAACACACTCCTCATCGTCAACCTTGAATAATAGCTAATTAGTTAACTATGAATTCAACAAAAAGGCTTGCAGTTGCACAAACCAATCTCTTATTCAACATAATTGGCAAAACGTAAAGAGACAGGTGGCTTAGACAAGCGTTTAAAAGTCATGCTTACATGATTGCATTGGCCTCCACATGCATGGGTCAACTGTGCACTGATCAGATGACTTGATATGACTGTAAAAATTTACTCTTTAGTTTACCCTTTAAAATCGACCCTACAAAAAATCGACCAAATCAAAGTTTGTTAACTGTTTCCTTTATAAAGTTTACCCTTTATAAGAAATTTAGATTCGGTTTGTACATGAAACTTAGCCGCAAAGTCCGCATTAGCTATCTCATCCTCGTCTTCGACCGCCTCGTAGTATTTAGTTAATTAAACAATCACGTAAGTGATGGGAGAATCCTAGTGTGCTTTAGAAGTATCAAGAGTCTGTACTAGTATTTTATGGGAATTATGTTTGGAACGGACTAATGATGTTTATAGTTTTCAGTGTGACTGTCGCATTCCAAAGAAGAAAATAAATAATGCTGCGGGTATCCAAAAAAAAAAAAGTTTGTTAACTATTCGGTTAAAGTTGTTAAAATTTTAATGTTTAATTGAATAATATGGTTCATATATTGTTGATCCATTTTCAGATTTAACTGACTTGTGAAACAGTCGATCTTATAGGGTGACCTATAAAATAGACGATGATCATCATATGCCCTCTTCTCTCATCAAACAAGTAACGAATATTAGATTATCTTCATTGCAAAATTAACATATATACATGCAAGAGGGAAAAGGAGTACCATGAGTTCAAGGGTATAGGCCTTTCTGATGCTCATATTGTGTCATATGCAACCTGTTTGCTATGTATAATTAATAACAAATAGGCACAAAAAATATCCTAATTTGTAGGACTTTTCACACCTTTAGATTTGAGTGTTGTCCTACATCGTCGTACTCCAAGAAACTAATATCGTCTAATCCTGTATTTTAAGTGAGGAGTTTCATTAAAGGATCCAAAAAAAAAAAAAAATGATCTGTTATATAAACACACAAAAGATCATCTAATAGTCTACTTTAATAACAAAAAGAAACTTCTAACTAAAAGAAGCTATCGAGAGAGTACAAAATGCTGACGGTGACAAAGGTTACCGACTTTCCTAATTCTTTTAGGAGATATTTCACGGGGGCATTGGCACAAGGATTTGATTAAAGCTTCCTATTGGTTGGGTTAATGGAAGTCGTATTTCTCTAGAAGGATTTGCCCTTTCGAGATCATGAAATCATGGATATAATTATTGCGAGAGGCAACCGGCAAGAAGACACTCCTCATCGTCATCCCTGCATAACAGTTAATTTATTGGTCGTTCGAACACCAAACGAGTTTTATGAAAACTGAAAAATGAAAATACAATGGTTGTCAAATGGTCAGTTAGTTAATTATCACTTCAAGAGTGACTTGAAAAATAGACAATTCTAATCAGCGTTTAACATTGTAGAATAAGAACAATTTCTTTTATCTTTTGTTTTTTTTTAAAAACATCGATGGTACGAGGGATAAGAAAAAAAAATGAGAACAAAAGATGAAAGGGCATAAGAGTAAAATTCAAATAAAAAGGTTGCTCCCATGGTCTAAAATATCGATATTATCCCGATATTTCCATCGAAATTTCCGTGTTTTTGGACTACCGATATTTCCGATATCATCGATATTTTAGACCTTGATAGGAACTCTATGTGGTACTAAGTCACTCATGTATCTTACCATGCAATGTTGTTGACCCTAAAAACTACCAAGCCTACGTGGCGCGCAGGCCAAGTAATCTATAAGCTAACTACGTCCTTCGGTGAATGCGGGGCGTGCCAACTAGTCAGCCAAGCTCGACCGAGGAGTAAATTTGTTGATGTTGCGTTGGGTGTGCAATTGACTTCTACGTTTTGTGATTGCGACCGAGGAAGGAACACGTCTCGGCCTCTTGGGTTCTCGAACCTAAAGACAAGGCTACTATTCTTACGAAGTTCACGAATCGTCGTTGTTAGATTCGGTCACAGTGATGGTATTCGTCAGAGTAAACTCACACCGAATCGACACCAAAGTGTAAGGGCACAAATACTCAAAGCAGATATGAGTCTTAATAGTGAACGTGGTTCGGCCGTCTGAATGCCGAACTCTAAATCCTACTTGAGAGTATCCAATCATAAAATAACTCGGCGTGCAATGCGCCGAGCTCAGTAAGCTGTAACACCTCGCTTCGTCGAGAAGGCTAACGAGATGACCTCAATCAATAAGGATTTGGAAACCATTCTCGACCGAGACTTGGATAGGTAACCAACCGTCCTCGCCGCAGTGCTGTTGATGCCAACGGAAGATGTTGTGAGATCGGCTGATTGTACGGCGACAGAGCTATCTATGCCGACTGAAGATATCACCGGTTTCTTTCACAGTGCTGTTGATGCCAACAGAAGATGTGTCAGCGAAAAGAGAAAATAAAAAAAATCTCAAGTTATTGAGAGTTTGCGCATGGCAGTTGTGTGTTGAATTGGAGGAGCCCTCTCACGCTGCACAGCGCCTTGTATTTATAGTAGTAATGTACCTTCTAGGTCTAGTTAACAACCTACTCGGATTAGGATTTCTTCTTCTAATCAAACATCCCTTCGAGTACTCCTACTCCCATCAGGATTTTGAACCTATCCTTTCATCAAGCCGGATTCACTTCCAGGTTATTAATCTCGTCGAGACTCCTTATTGCCCCAGGATTCGACCTGTCTTGCAGCATGACTTTACCGACCTAGGTTTGGAAGCCCACGAACCAAACAATTCATGGTAACCTTGTCGTAAGGCCTTCCGAGCCGAGAATAATTCTATACTTGGCCCAAACTGATATTTTGGGCCCAAACTGATATTTTGTGCCCAAACATTACCCCCTCGCTTCTGAGGTCCTCGACCTGAATTCTCTGGTCGAGCTCCGACCTTGAAGAAGTGAAACTAATACTCATAATCCACATACTCTACTTCCAAGGCGCATTTATTGAGCGTGATTGCATGATCTTGATCCTGCTGACCAATACACCACGTGGCATCCTTTAACACGGTTAATCCCTAATGATGACTTTTAAAACGTGCAGCTCCTTGAATCGTCATACCATCATGACCTTGTTGCTGAGCACCACCATGCCACCTTGATCCGCGAACCATTCACCATCGTGCAGACGCCAAAACGTCTTTCACCATAAATCTCGCTGTCACACGTAATCGTGCGCCCCCAAAACACGAAACCCTCGGTCTTCTCAACTGGATTATCTGAATGTTCATAATGATCAGAGGATTCTTCGGTCGATTTTACCCTTCCTTTTGAATTTCAAACGATCGACCTTCCCTCCATATTCCTATAAATACCGAAATTCCCTCATTTACACCTTACGCTTTCAAATTTTCTGAAATTTCTTGCCTTTGCTCTCCAGTGAATCCCTTTCTTCCAGATCTTCATCTTCAATCCCTCTATCCTAGAAAAATCCTCTCGTGTCCCTTTTCAACCTTCTTACAATGGCCTCCTTCATCTCTAAGCTTTCCAAGGAATGTGACCAATGCCAGAAAATTATTGATCGAAGTTCGATCAAAACTATACGTTTTGAAAGTGACATGAGCACCCCTCATCAAATCCTGGGTCCTCTCTTCAAAGTGGCAGTACCACCAACCATCATTGGACATCTCAAGGAGCATTGCTTATCACCCTTGCTGCAAAGGTTTGAATGGGCGAAGTGGGACTTGGCAAGGCCTCAAGGTTCATGGCCCTTGACCACTACAACCTGGGTAGCTTGGGTTGTACGAATGGAAAAACTCTTCAGCAAGCAATGGAAAGCCCTAGGCATCTAAGACGCCATTCATCTCTCATCCATGGAAGTCATCCTGGACAAGGAGCTTCTCCTAGCGGCCTTATGCTTCTGGTGTTCGGCCACCAACACCATGGTCATTTCTCTTGGCCCCATAGGTCCCACCATCCTTGACATTACTGCCATCCTGGGGACTTCCCCGACTGGAATCCCAATCGATACCGCTCTCTTTGGGTAACCGTCGAACCTTGACCTGAAGGCGCTTTTCGACAAGCGGGCCTTTGAGACGCTGAGCGGTGAAGGCCAAGCACCCTCGAAAGAAGAGGTTCACAAACTTCACAAGAACTTCTTCAACTATAACACCCTCTATCTCCATTTTGCCGGTCGAGGAGAAGAGGCTCTGTGAGAAGGAGAACACGAGGCCTTCCTCTTCTATTGGTACAACAAATTTATCTGTTGTACTAAATCCAATAAGTGTCTGGTCGAGAACATGCCGGTGGCCGAAGCCCTAGCTAGTGGTCACACTCTGGCACTCAGCCCGGCCATTCTCGCCCATCTCCTAAGATGCTTGGCCGAGACGACCCAGCACAAGATCGACTCGTACCAGAGTGGTCCCCTTTAGATATTTCAACTATGGCTACAAGTTTACTTTGCATCTCTTCGGTCAGAGATTGCCCATTTCTCACCTACGAAAGTGCTCGGCCCTCAGCTGGCTTCTCGGCCAACACCCCTTCACCAAGCTGAAGAGGTATTCAGATACC
Organism: Malus sylvestris; assembly: GCF_916048215.2. Lineage (NCBI taxonomy): Eukaryota > Viridiplantae > Streptophyta > Magnoliopsida > Rosales > Rosaceae > Malus > Malus sylvestris. The sequence continues at coordinate 19,798,025 of NC_062272.1, forward strand.
TTTTCGCTCTCGACGATCTTTCTAATGACGAGTTCTTGATCTGTCGTCGTCGAGAATACCCTTCGTCGATCAGGTTTCCTACATCAGCGTGGGCTGCGGATGAAGATGATGACCTTCGTCAATCCTAGGGGTCTTTCGTGCTTACCCGCGACCTACCTCTCGGCTGGGATGGTCGTCGAGCGGGTTGGGAAGTGTATCATCCTAACTTCCTCGCTCGACAGCTTGGCTACCTCCAAGGCTGCCTGATCCCACTTCTCTCTTCATAGTCCGTCCTAAGCCGCGGACGTGAACCCGGTTCTTCAGAGAAGGAATGCAACGATGCCAAAAACGAATTTCAAGAGCAATGCCAAAAATTCCGTCTTCGACCAGTCACTCCAGAATCCCTTAGCACCGATACCTTCGGCGATTGGTGGGAAGAATATACTCATAGCATCTTTAGCGTACTAGTCGAAGATGTCATTAACAAGATTTTCGGCGATCGTCCCCACAAGGCTCCTGCTCCTCGACCCAAAGAGGCTACCCAAGGTATATAGCTTGCTTTATATATTTAGATATATATATATATATATATCCTTATTGTTATTGACTCAGCTTTCAATTCTCAGGCAGTCGAGCGTTGAAAAAGGTAACAGCGGTGGCTGCAATTGCAGCCAAGAAAAAAAAATCCCCTCTTCCCAACCGAGCAAACGACCCCGACAGGAGACTGAGACAGGCACCACAGTCTCTCGTCCTACAAAACATGTTAAGAAATTGGCAAACAAAGGGTAGCGAGAAATTCACGTCATCTTTAGCCAAACGTCGGGAACGGCCACTCACGACGTTTCTCCTTCTGCCCCAACTGTACGCATCTCGACGGTCGTACAGCCGGCTCCGACGAGTCAAGCTCCCAAAGATCATCCTGACCTTCTAGTCGTGACCGGGCCAAGGACTGCTCCATTGGTCGAGCTGTCTATTGTTTCAGGGTTGGCCGTTGCACCTGTTGTGGAAGAGGCGGCCCCCCTGGCCGAGAGAACTCCTCCTAAAAATCCAAAACACGCGGTAGTCGTTCTAGAAAAGAGCGACGAGAGCGATAAGATTCCGCTGGCGGGTCGCCTCTAACCATGCAATCAACCTCCTCCTGCGTCCGAGGCAGCTGTCCAAGTCGGCCCTTCTGCGGCCGACTGTGGCAAACGACCTGCCGTCGAACCAGATGAGAGTGATGGGAGCGACGAGATTCCGCTGGCGGGTTGCCCTCAACCCCGCAGTCAACCTCCTCCTACGTCCGAGGTAGCTGTCCAAATCGGCCTTTCTGCAGCCGATTGTGGCAAACGACCTGCCGTAGAGCCAGAAGCGATGGCGAAAACGGCCGTTCATCCGCAGGACCAGGACTTCACCATTCCTCCCCAAGAAGCCACTTCGGCCTTCGTAAGTAACCCTATGCGCCGAAGGGTGTTATTTATATTTTTTGGTCGCCTCAGTGGCCATCGAACGTAGATAACCTCCATCGGCCGCGTGAACTGAGAAGTAGTATAAGACACTCGGCTCAGCCCTTAAGTTCTTTAAGTTCGAGCAATGAACCTGAAGATATGGCCGAAGTCTCATTTCGGCAGGTTTAAAACAAAACCTTCTTGCTATCTTTTTTGTGATGTCCTTAAGCTTAAATTGATTTTTGTGTGCAGCCTTAATGGGAAGTCGAGTTCAAAGCTCTCTTATCAAGCACTACCGGAGCGGCTGGTCCTTCGGCCACCACAACTGAACCTGCTGATTCAACTGCTCTAGTTTGGTTGCAAGAAATCTTGTCTCTCTCGTCGTCGCAAGTCCTTGAGCGCAAAGGTCTTGATTTGTTGGGTGCATGCAAAAACGATCTCCAAGCCGATGGTTAAATGAGCGTCGAGTTTATCGTTCAGGCGTCGTCTGCCTTGGAGCGCGTTCGGGAAACCTTTAGTGTTCTCGAGAACGCTCTGAGGGCTGAACAAGATCTAAGAGCGGCGCCGTCTAAAACGCTCTACGGTCAAAGATCGATGTTCTAAAGGCTAAAGGAGAAGCCTTGGCCGACCTCGACCGTCAAATGGCCGAATTGGCAAAAACGAAGGTCGGATTTTGAGTCAGGCGGTAAAGATTGTTTAACCGAGTATGCGGTGAGTGCGAGACGAATCGAGCAGTTGAAGATGGACAAGAAGAACTGGCAGGCCGAGGTCATCATGGGCGAGGTGCGGTGGTTGGAGCTGAAGGCCCTTATTGGCACTCTTCTTCCTTCTTTGCCCTGAATTTATTTAGATGTTAACTGATCGACCTACTTAATCTGTGTATTCTTTTATCGATCTTAATGAAGTGAATTTCTATTCCCGCATTTCCCATGTGACCGGATAGTACTTTTTCAAAAACTTCCCATTGATTGGCAATTTGTGAACTAAGCCAGTCCGGTCTCTAAGATGATATGCCCCCTTGCCGTATACTTTATGTACAACAAACGACCCTTCCCAATTTGGTGACCATTTGCCGAACCTGTTAAGTCCTACGGGCAACACCGTTTGCCAGACCAACTCTCCCTTGCCAAATGTTTTCTGTCGGACCTTTTGATTATAGGCTCGCTCGGCAATCCGTTTTTGTGCCACCAGCAAGTTATAAGCATAAACTCTCGCTTGTTCCAAATCTTCTATCTCCTGTCTCATGGACTGATTATAGTCGGCGTTAAACAGACTACTTTGTTCAATTATTTGCAACGAATTTATGCTTAACTCGACTGGTAACACTGCATCGTGTCCGTAGGTTAGTGCATAAGGTGTTGTCCCTGTCGCCGATCTGAGCGATGGTCGATATGCCCATAAAGCCTCATTCAACTTTAAATGCCACATGCCAGGCCTTTCCTTTATTATTTTCTCTAGAATGCTGATCAACACTTTGTTACTTGCCTCGGCCTGCCCATTTGCTTGTGGATAATACGGTGTAGATTGTTAAAGCTGAATTTTTAAACTTGTCGTATAATCTTTAAACCTCTCGGCTGTGAAGATTGTGCCATTGTCAGTTATGATCGTTTCTGGTATGTCGAATCTAGTCACAATGTGTTCTTCTACAAAGTCGCAAACTTCTTTAGACGTTAGCTCGAAATATGATTTTGCTTCGACCCACTTAGTGAAGTAATCGGTTACTACCAGTAACCATGCGTGCTTGGCAGCCCCGGAGGATGGTGTGATTTTGCTGATTACGTCCATGGCCCATCCTCTAAACGGCCATGGTTTAGTGACCGAATGTAATGATTCGGCCGTGACCCTTTGTATAGGACCGTGAATCTGACACTGTATGTACCCTCGTACGAACTCAATACAATCCTTTAGTATTCTTGGCCAAAAATAGCCTTGTCGTCGAAGCAACCATCGCATTTTACGTCCGGACTGATGAGCTTTGCAAACCCCTTCATGGACTTCTGTGATTGCCTAAGCACTCTCTTGGGGGCCGAGGCATAGCAGTAGTAGACCATCCTCACCTTTTCGGTATAACTCGTTTTGATACATGACATAGTTCATGGCGTGAACTCTTGTCTTGCGATTGTGTTTGCCATTGGGATTGTCAAGATACTGCATAATGGGCGTTCTCCAATCATCTGGTATTGCCTCGATAGCGCAAACATCTATAAGGTCTTGTCGGTCTAACAACGAAGGTAAGGACATGACTCTTGTGCGTATCACATTGTCGCGTCAGAGGACTTGCTGGTTAACTAAGGCCGGGTATAGCTGTCGTAACATGGGTATTTCTCGGCCTAGCTTGCGCCCAAGAGTTATGCCTCAGAGGCGATTTGAGCCAACTCGTCTGCGGCGGTATTATGAATTCAGGAAATATGTTCAAAGGTAATACCGTTGAAGGATTCGGCCAAATAGCTGGCAACCATGTGGTAGGTGCTAGGGTACAACTCATGCATCGAAAAGAACCATTAAGTTGGTTAATCACAAGTTCGGAGTCGTCGAGGATAAGGGCACGGGTCGCTCGCAAGTCGTGAAGGATTCCAAGGCCGATGATAAGGGCTTCGTATTCGGCCTAATTATTTATGCAATCAAAATCCAGTTTGAGCGAAAATACCAACGATCGTGGTTTGGGGATTGAATGACGACTCCCACGCCAGCCGAGGATGAAGTACTTGAGCCATCAAATTACATCGTCCAGTAGTTATCGCGCGTTTCAACCATGCCGATTTCGACGTTGTTGCCCCTAAAACCATATGGGGAAGGGTGTTGAGCAAGGAAATCAGCCAGTGCCTAGCCTTTGACAGCTTTCTGGGGCACGTATTGCAAGCTGAATTCGAACACCGCCATTGTCCATTTCCCAATTTGGCCTTTTACTATTGGTCGAATGAGCATGTAGCGGATGAGGTCGGTCTAGGCAATGACCTGGGTGACTGACGGGAGCATGTAATATCTAAGTTTTGATGCGGCGAAAAATAAAGCGAGGCAAAACTTTTCGACAGTAGAATAATTGATCTCTGGTTGGTTGAGATTTCGACTAAGATAAAAAATAGCCTACTCTCGTCCGGCGTCGTTGTCTTGCGCGAGGAGGCAGCCGATGGACTCTTCGGTCGCCGAGATATATAGCTTAAGAGGCTTACCGCGTTGAGGTGGGACGAGGACATGTGGTGTCGTGAGGGAGACTTTGATTTACGTAAACGTCGCCTGATGCTCGTCTTTCCACTCAAATTTATCTGAGTCATTGAGTTTCAATAGCGTAGAGAACGCGTTCATTTTACCTGCCGAGTTAGCTATAAATCGGCGGAGAAAATTTATCTTACCGAGTAAGGACTGTAGTTGTTTCTTCGTCGTCGTGGGTGGAGCATTGATGATTGCGGGTGCTTTATTTTCATCCACTTCAATCCCACGGTGATGCACGAGGAAATCGAGAAAATTACCGGCTGACACACCGAATGCACATTTGGCAGGATTCATTTTGAGGTTGTGTTGACGCATGCGGAGGAAAGCCTGTCGGAGATCATCCAGATGTGTTTGCCGGCGTTTAGACTTGATTACAACATCGTCGATGTAGACTTCGATGATGGTTCCAATTAAATCATGAAATATGGTGTTCTTTGCTCGTTGGTATGTGGCACCGGCGTTCTTGAGGTCGAATGGCATGACAACCCATTCGTATGTGCCGAGTGCCCCCGGGCAGCGAAAAGCAGTCTTGTGCATATCGGCTTCGGCAATGAAAATTTGGTTGTACCTAGCATGTCCATCCATAAAAGATAAGATCGCATGATTTACCGCAACGTCGATTAACAAATCCGAAACTCATATTTGGGAGTTGCCAGATTCAGATTTCTGAAGTCGATGCAAATGCGCAATGCACCACTTTTCTTTAAAACAGGAACGATATTGGCCAACCATTCAACATATCGAGCTGTCCGAATGAACCCTGCTTTCAAAAGATGAACCAGTTCATCCTTGATGCTGAGTTGCACTTCGGTCGAGAATCGTCGAGGTGGTTGACGGAAGGGTTTAATACGTAACTCATGCGCGACGAGAGTGCGATCTAAGCCAGGCATCTCGTGGTAGATCTAAGCAAAACAATCTTTGAACTCCTCAAGCAGGGCACGAAGTTTGGCTTTCATAGGTTGGGGAAGCAAAGCACTAATAAATAAAGGCCGTGGGTCATCGGCCATCCCAACATTAATTTCTTCCAATGGGTCATTGACTTGGGGCCGATTATCTTTGAGCTCGGCCGGGGTAGCTTGAACTTTGTCAAGAGATAAGACAGGACCATTATCTCATTCGGCGAGGAATTCTACGAGGTTAACGCCTGAATTTGGTTGCTTAGATATAGTATACCAATGAGCCAGCAGGCGTTCCATAGTAGATGAAACTGTGGCCTGATGTTTTTCTCGATCGGTGTCAAACATCGGGGTCGGGGATGAAGTTAGCTAACTCGAGTCTCGCCGAATTCTGGTAGACAATTTTGGCGCCAACCTCGATAGCGTTCTAAACAGAAATCCGAGTCAGCAGTCCTTCATCATTGAAACCTTGTAGGGTGATGTAGCCGACGTGGTCATCATAATACCGTGCTTAGATCATGTTAGCTTCGAAGGGTTGACTATCGGCCGGGTGAACAATGACTGATTTACCGTCCCAAAAGACGAGCACTTGATATAATGATGAAGGAATACAGCTGGTTTGATGAATCCAGTCTTGACTGAGCAGTGCATTATACTCGGTCTTGGAGTCGACGATGAAAAAGACGGTCATGTGATTACAACCGGCAATGTTTACCACTAAAGGAAGCACCTATTTGGTTTGGGATTTATCTTCGACGAAACTGCTCATTGTGATCCCATAGGGAATAAGTTCGTCATTAGAGCGACGTAATGCCTTCATGACGTTTACAGGCATGATATTGACGGTGGCTTCACAGTCGACAAAAACTTTGGAGACTAGATACCCTTCGATATGGGCCGTTACATACAATGGCTTCAAATGATGAAGTTTGGCTGATGATGAGCGATGAAACAATTCGGCCAAAGCTGCCTTGAGGTTGTCATCTTTCGTTGTCAACTCGACTTCAGCAACAGTTATAAAATCAATGTGACCAGCTTCCTCGGTAACTACGTCGCCATCGAGGAAATTCGGTTGAGATGTGCTCGACTGAAAATCAGCGGGCAAAACATGGACCATACTGATTTCCATGTTATCCAGGACCGACGGGCCCATCGGGTTACGATCATCTTCTTCAGCCTTTTCTTTTTCCTGGTCACCGACTGCAACATCTGCTTCCGTCAGAGTTGTACTAAGAGACTCCTCTGCTCCTTCTTCAATGGTTTGTTCCCGCGGTGTCTCTTCGGAAGCCTGTTGGTTTTGTGTAGGTGCCTCAGGTGTGTCTGAAATCAAAATTGTGCCTAGGATTGGTGCCAGGATCCGAGCCTGCTCTTGGTACATTATACGGGCATCCTGGGTGTCAAGATAGGCATCCAACTGTGCAACTCGTGTTATTTCATCAGTCGTAAGATCGAAGAGAGATATAGCCGAAAAGACTTCAAAGTGGTATCGTAAATACTGAAGGTCCTCTATTGAGAAAGGAAGGTCGGCTGCATCAATATCAGTGTATGGGTCGACTTCAAAGCCAAGGACTCGAGCTTCTCGTATGTGCTGGAACCTAGCTTTCAATCCTGGGTCTGAGGTCTTCTGAATAATTCGCTCGGAATCCGGGTAAGTTAGGACGATATCGATTGTATCTTGACATGCTTTCAGCAAACCATATAGATCGTTGGCCGAATGTTTTTTATGAAACTCTCGCATATATTCCAAGGCCTCCCCGAGGAATGGTGGATGTAAATTCCGTCGAATTTTGATCAAAGGTTCTTGTGTGGTTGGCGGGTGCAGTTTGCTTTCAGCTTCTTGCCTGAAATGCTCGAAGCGTGCCTTCATTTCCCCGGGCCGAAGAAGAAGTTTGATCCGTTTATTAGCCTCCTCAAATGTGGTTTCGACATCTCGATTGACCAGCCGTTTCCCTTGAACCAGCTCTGTCATAATCGTTGGAAATGGTCGTTCATCATCATCGGAAATTGTTTCCTTCGGCCGCCATTTAAGGACCGAAGTTTCTTGTGCTGGCCGTTGGTAGGCCATGCAGTCTATTCTTTGGTGCCGATGTTTCTGGGATTTGGACAGTGCAGTGTAGATGCCTTTCGAAGAGTGATATGTATATCAACGCTGGTCTCGAGGTTCAGGAGGTTTGAAAGTTTTTTGGCTCTGCGATGACTCCGAGCTGCTAGAATTACGTATGTAATAATCTTCATCATAAAATGGAGCATCAAAATCGAGGCACCGTCTGACTGAAGGTGTCTCTTCCACCCGCACTTTAGGGCCGAGCCTATCAAAAACCCCTTGATGTTGGCTTGCGTTGAACATCTTTTGCTGTGTTGCGGCTGTAGGTTGTTCCATTATAGGAGGAGATGACTTTTCCTTTGGCTCGGTGTTGACATTTGCTTTACATTTTCTGCATAAAACCGCCGACCCACTATCTTTATCAGTGCTGTAATCTATCATGGGCTTGACAATAGCGGGTCCCGTTAGAGCTGTAGGTGGTTTGTTTGAACGAAAATCAGCATTGAAACATGGCCGAGAATTCTGATTCAGAGAACGTTGCGTTGTAGCGACCTCTGCCTTCCCTTTTCCTTTGTCCTTAGGTAGGCGAGCATCTACCATATTTACTGTTGCCGTGGGAAATGGGTCGGTATCAACACTCATCTTCTTCTCCAGAAATCTAAGTTTGAGTTATCAATCCAGCTTTGGATGTTGTCTCGAAACACGACGCAATTATTTGTCGTATGTTTGCTTGAATTATGGTATTTGCAATATATCTTTCCTTTAAGCTCTTTGGCCTTGGGAATGGTATGCCCAAGCCGAAGTTTGATGATCTTCGCTGATAACAATTGATCAAAAATTGCATCGGCCTTTGTAATATCAAAAGTATAAAATTTTGACGTTTTCATTGCATCGGCCTTTCCATCCCTGGCCGATAAAACTGCTTATGAAATTTCTCGACCAACTCCTCCCATCTCTGGACAGAATTCGGTGGGAGGTTGATATACCAAGTAAATGCTGAACCGGTCAGCGAAAAGTTTAAAAGTCACAGCTTGTGAAAGTCGTTATTGACATCTCCACATTGCGCGGTGAAACGAGCCACATGTTTTAACGAGGATAAGGATGATTCTCCGGCAAAAAGGCTAAAATCTGGGATTTTGAACCCTCTAGGGTATTCGAACTGTTCCACATAAGCTGGATACAGATGTATAAATTTAGGGAACTTCGGCCCTTTCTTCATGGCCGAATCAATCATCCGTTGGACCTTGGTCATATCGACGGGTATTGTTTCCACTCTCTGGTCGGATCCGTTTGACCTACTATTTGATCCTCCTCCATTTTCCAAGTTAATTGGTTTGAGCCAAGCAGGGATTGACTGGGCCGGTGCAATTGGTAACAGGTTATTTCTAGGTGGTAAGTGCTGAGCAAGATCAAAAGACCTACCGTCGCTGACCTTACTAACAGTATTTCGAGTAATCTGGTTTGTGCCTCATTGGTATTGTGTATCACATCATGAAGTTTATTGATTCCTCGACTAAACGTCTGTTCAACCGTTTGAGACTGCTTGTCAAGTTGTTTTCGAAGAAACGATCTTGTTGGTGGATCAGATCCTTCGCCACCATCCTCGTCACAATCCTCTATTATCTCTTCATTGAGAATGTAGGTGTTCCTGTTAGGGATTTCTAGACTGCGAAACTGACCGCCAAGATTAACTTCCCTTTCTCGACGAGTCCCGCTCATTGACTCAGGTGTCACTGCGCTAATGGGATTCTGCGCATGCGGCACACTTTGTCCTATATTCTAAATTGGCAAATCGGCTGTTGATTTTCCCATAGCTGTTTTCTTTTTTACCGATCGCATTTCACTTGGCATGAACTTCGTAGTTTAGCACTAAGTCCCACTGGGCATGCCAAAATGTTAACCCTAAAAACTACCAAGCCTACGTGGCGCGCAGGTCGAGTAATCTATAAGCTAACTACGTCCTTCGGTGAATGCAGGGCGTGCCAACTCGTCGGCCAAGCTCGACCGAGGAGTAAATTTGTTGATGTTGCGTTGGGTGCGCGGCTGACTTCTGCGTCTTGCGATTGCGACCGAGGAAGGAACACGTCTCGGCCTCTTGGGTTCTCAAACCTGAAGACAAGGCTACTATTCTTACGAAGTTCACGAATTGTCGTCGTTGGATTCGGTCACAGTGATGGTATTCGTCAGAGTAAACTTAAGCCGAATCGACACTAAAGTGTAAGGGCACAAATACTCAAAGCAGATATGAGTCTTAATAGTGAACGTGGTTCGGCCGTCTGAATGCCGAACTCTAAATCCTACTTGAGAGTATCCAATCATAAACTAACTCGGCGTGTAATGCGCCGAGCTCAGTAAGCTGTAACACCTCGCTTCGCCGAGAAGGCTAACGAGATGATCTTAATCAATAAGGATTTGGAAACCCTTCTCAACCGAGACTTGGATAGGTAACCAACCATCCTCGCCGCAGTGCTGTTGATGCCAACGAAAGATGTTGCGAGATTGGCTGATTCTACGGCGACAAAGCTATCTATGCCGACTAAAGATATCACCGGTTGTTTTCACAGTGCTGTTGATGCCAACGGAAGATGTGTCAGCAAAAATAGAAAATAAAGAAAATCTCAAGTTGTTGAGAGTTTGCGCAGTGCAGTTGTGTGTTGAATTGGAGGAGCCCTCTCACGCTGCACAGTGCCTTGTATTTATAGTAGTAATGTACCTTCTAGGTCGAGTTAACAACCTACTCGGATTAGGATTTCTTCTTCTAATCAAACATCCCCTCGAGTACTCCTACTCCCATCAGGATTTTGAACCTATCCTTTCATTGAGCCGGATTCACTTCCGGGTTATTAATCTTGCCGAGACTCCTTATTGCGCCAGGATTCGACTTGTCTTGCAGCATGACTTTACCGACCTAGATTTGGAAGCCCATGAACCAAACAATTCATGGTAACTTTGTCGTAAGGCCTTCCGGGCAGAGAATAATTCTATACTCGGCCCAAACTGATATTTTGGGCCTAAACAAATGTATAAAATGTAAAATATTGTACTAATTCATTATATATAAATGATTATGGTGTGTTTAAACTTCTTTCATTAATTACTACATATTTTCTACACTCACAATGTTTGCCAGCGCGCTATATAAGCAACTTAAATCAGTTAAATCCATCATGCAATTCATTTCCTTCCAATTTTTTGTGATAAACTAATAGATAATTGACTGAATAAACATCCTGCAAAGTTTCAATAAAAATTTCCAAGTTTTTCTTATAATTTCCGTGGTTTTTATTCAATTTTTATCGATGTCGATAATATCCCGATATTTCCATCGAAATTTCTGTGTTTTTAAACTACCGATATTTCCGATATCATCGATATTTTAGACCTTGGTTGCTCCTCACACCTAAATAAACGTTGCCAAGCCTTGTTCTTAAAATAAAAAATCATTAATTGATATTAACGATGTTTGATATTTCATTGAGCATTCAAATAAATACAAGTGTCAATTGGATATATTGCTTCAATGATCAAGAAAATGATCTGGAGTGAATTTGCTCAAACAAAACAATTATGGTAAACCTCTAAATGGCTACCACATGTATGAACACTACCAAATGTCACCCATACTAATTAATCTACCACACTAGAACTTTGTAAATGAAGAATTTGATCATATGTTATATCCCGGTTAAGATTTGTTTGTAATTAGATGAATGTGGTTATTCGATTGTACACTTTGTTAGACGCTATAACAGAATCTCATACAAAATTCTACTGCTTCTCTATTTAGCTCAAAAATTGTTTTTCAAACCCCTCAAAGAAAAACCGTTCTTTTGGGCTATATTTTATTTATTTTAAATTTTGGTTTATTAATTTCAATGACACATGCATGCACTACCATAATACTTTCTTCAGCTGTCAAAAACACCAGCGAACTCACCGGTGTCATTGCCACTGCTACCGATCAATTAAGTTAAAAAATAGATTGAAAAATCAGATCTTTTGTGTTGGATTAAGACAATGGTGACCTGTACGGGTAAGCTGGGGATTTAGGGTTGATGATCAGTTCCAATATTATACATCATCATGTCCACATACTCAATGATCAGTTCCAATATTATACATCATCATGTTTTGTTCTACCTATAAGTTCATTTATGATTCATATCGTGCAGAAAAGTTTTGTGTAGAGCCAGATCATATTCTAAGTTTTGATTTCATAATAGCAAGTGTTGGTGTCAAAACTCGGACAAAGCTTGACTGGGTTCAACACGTGTTTGATTTGAATATGGCTTTCAGTCTTAGTGTCACGAGATGGTTTGAGAGAAAGAGATAATATGAGTGCCACTGTTGGAGGTTGCCAACAGACAGTAGTGTGTATTCAGTTGTGTTTGTGCGCAAATCTAACTTGTTAACCAAATGATTGTGCACCGTGTGGGAAGCTGGTTTGGTTAAGTTTTTTTTTTATGCCTCGAGCGAATGAAATAGGAAAAAAGACGAGAAACTGGGTAATCATTTGATGAGGGAATCAAGATTACAATCACTTACAAAGGAGATTTGGGGCTGATGAGCCAATCTAATGACTTGAAAAGTAAATAGGCTTGGAAATATAAAGAAAGCAGTAAACTCTAGCAAGATTTAGGCCATGTAGGGCAATCTAATGCTAGAGGATTCCATCGAGGTTACTGGTATTAGACTGGACTGGAAGGAAAACATTGCCTCAAAGAGGTGATCAGGGAGGTTGGAATTGCATGTCAACCAAATCATGCCACAGGGCGGTAGAACTATAAAAGTTTTAGATTCCGGGATCGTAGGCACTGTTTGCTTCTAAGGATGACTTTGAATTGTAGCTGAAGAGCTATAAGGTTTTGTTGAAGAGCAGTTTGCTTGATTGAAGAATCAATTGGGTATACTGTAGAGATTGAATTTGATGACGAAGATCAGCTTAAAGGCCTATGGTCCTATGTATAAGCAGTTGGGGAAGAGAAACCTCAATCACAATGGTAGATAGGTCATTTGAAGGTGTTAATAACTACAGTTCTTGGTTGGTGGTCTTTTACTGACCCTTGTGACGTTCTACACGATTGTTGTGGTAACATCAGCATGTCTGGTGGCCCATGCATTCCATGTCATTTAAAAATTAATTGAGAGATCCTCGGGTCTAGTCATTCGCACGGCAGAAGCTCTTCAAGGAAGATCAAGTCTGAGGTCTCGGAAGGTTGCAGAGTAGTGAGAGGTGGTCATTCGAGCCTTAAGGTACCGTTTGGTACGTGGGACGGGACGGAACGGAGTGGGATGAGGTGTTTCGTCCCACATTTGGTGCGTCTAAAACGGGTGGAACGCGCTGTTCCACGGGATGAATTTTAGGTTAATTTTCGTTCCGCTTCACCCTCCTGGAACGAATCGTTCCACATCCGTGGAACACAAAATTATAACATTTCTGTCTCCTTCTTCTTCCTCCTTGTTTCCATCCGAGGGCATCTTTGCTCCCTCTCCGTTTCGTACCATCCCGTCCCGTCCCGTCCCGTCTGCATACCAAACGATACCTAAGGGAATATCCTAAATTGGGCTTTAAAGTTGGTGGGCCATTGCCGTTAGGGGTGGCATAAAAACCATGGAACTGCGAAACCGAATCGAACTTCGACAAAATAAATCGTAAAAAAACGTGTTGACAAAAAAAAAAGTGAACTTAGATTAAAAAATTGGACCAAATTGTTCATATTGGTTCCGGTTCCAGTTTTCATCTTGGTAGAACAGCTCAAAACCGAACCAAATGGTTCCGTTAATATATATAAATAATTAAATTAATTAGTTGTATACATGTGTCACCAAATGAGTAGTCAAAACCAAACTGGTTTCACTTAGTGCGACGGCATAGGATAATTTCTCAATTAGGTTTAATTTCACTTTCACCTAGTGAGGCCTCATCCTTCGATTATATTTTTTCTTGTTTATTTTCATGAGACTTGCGTGCTTTGAGGATTCTGATTAGGGAATGGAGCAATGACTAGAAACTGGGATGGCCGCGAGAATGATGAACATTTAAAATAGGAGGATTAACCCTTCACCTTTTTGGACAAGTTGATTTGCTTATGGTGCATACTAAGACCTAGGTTGAATTAGCATAGTAATGTTATTCAAATTGGAGGGGAACAACATTTTATACAAATTAATTTCTCTAAAGGTGAATTAGTAAAATAATTTTGCTATGTATGATGTTGTTTTTCTATTTTTCTATTTTTGAATTTGGGTTTTGTTTTTTGGTCTATTTTAGGGTGAATTGTGTTTGTTTTGTTTGCTTGCTGCCATAGTGCCTAGAACATTTGCATTTTAATTTAGTATTTGAAAGGATTTGTTTTGTCTGTAATTTTGTGTAACCATTTTAGAAGATGAATTTGAATGCACGCATGCAAAAAACATGAAAAAAAACAAGTAAACTTTGAATACTATTTTGATTTGGTATTCAAATGATTTGGTATTCGGAACCATAAATCAGCATGAACCAAATCGAAACCTCAGTAAACCGAACAATACGATTTTAGTAATAAATTCAAGCAGAACCGAACTTAACTAAACTATTGATATTTTTCAGTTTTGGCTCCCGTTTGAGAGTAGAACCTGACCGAATTACACCGTGCCCACTTCTTATTTCCACATGACTTTTGTAAATAAAATTAAATTGGCCCCATGGCCGGCCTTTTTATTTTATTTATGGCCCAAACAGAAAGCGTCTCAAAATCAAGAAAATGTCTGTTATGTGGGAAACTTTTTGAAATCAAATTGTTGTAAAGTTTGGAAATTCACATCGCTTTATTAAGTTAACAATGTGAATCCCGATCATCTGGTTTTCCATGGAGTGAGATTATCCACAATATATCGAGCTACTACCGTTACTTTATTGACACCATATCATCAAAATATCGTGAGAATAGAGCGACACAATATTGATAATTATTGACACTACGAATGCCGGAACAACTATCTCACTCCATATGAAATAGGAATTAGTTGTGGGGCTCACACTGACACACCTCGACTTGGATTGAGGCATGCTGGCCGTCACGTGAGGGTGATGTAGCCATGTGCATAGTGCGGAAGCAATATTAATATAGATAATGCAAAAAAAAAAAAAAAAAAAAAAAAAAAAAAAAAACTAAACCAACCGGAGCACTAGATGAGGTAAGGTACCAATGCGATAATAAGTATGAGTTCACAATCAGAGCATAAGTAACCTAACTGCAGTCCAGCAGGACAAATACTAATTATACAACACCCAAAAGTAATCCTACATTAGTGATAATCTGTCAGAGCTGCCGTGAGTTCCTCGTAAGCCACCAATCAGCACTCTTACCTAAAACCTGGAGGGGCGCAAAACAGAAAGTATGAGTGGGGAAAAACAAAGCTTTTCAAAACCATTTCATTTATCAAAAGTTCTAACCCCTCGCTGTAAAACTTGTATATTTTCCCAGAAAAAAAAATATATATATATATATCTCAAAACCATGCTCAGAAAATGATATTCATAAGTATGCCATGCCAAATATCTCAAAATAACAGAATAAGTAACTCATGAGAAATAACATATTAGCCGGATCCACCTAAAGTGGCCTGTACGGTTGAGTCTATAGCTCAACAAGTATGCTTACACACGAGTCGGAACCACCTAATGTGGTCTGTAAAACAGGATTGGGTATAAATAAATACGCTCTAGTGCTACTATCACGTGAAGACTGTGCAAATAATCGCGGGTCACCTCCGAGTTGGAACCACCTATAGTGGTCTGTACGACAGGACTGTGGACCTAACTAGGATCCAAGGTGAGCGTATGGTGCGGAAGGTGAACATCATGTGAAGGACTGTGCCCCTAACCATGGGCGAGAGCACTAACACCGAGGTGCAGGTTTATAAATTCTCAACACATCTCACATAATCATCAAATCACATATAAACAGTCTACAACTTACCTTGTACTCACCTGAGTGTCCACAGCGTCAAATCATATTTATGCATACTATACTATTTCATACTCTAAATATAAATCAATATGCATGACATTTCAAAACATAATTTCATTTAAACGCATTTTCTGGGAAAAGTACCAATTATATAAGTATATATTGAAAACCAAAAGCCCACTCACTGATAAGTGGAAGGGTCGTAACCCCCGAGCCTTACTTGACTGCGCTCATTCTCAAGATAGGTCTCACCTATATGCGAAACAACTATTTAAACGTTATTTTAAAGCACATACACAAATCTAGGTAATAACTTCTCATACATAGCTCAATTGGGGTATTTGAATATACCACTATGACCTACTCAACCTCAGGAACATCCTCATATTTTTTAGAAAAATTTTCTGAGCACCCATTCACCCTCACGCGCTAGTCAAGGCACGGCCAGACGCGCGACCCATGCGCATGCATGTGCCTGGCACACCAAACGGATTCCCTAACGGCGTTAGGGAATATTTTGTTAAAAATCAGCATATACCGTTATAATTACCTGACGGCGTTAGAATATTCCATCAACTTTGACGGAATATTCTCCTCCTTTTTCGTTGGTTCGCCAGAGTCCAGCGCCGGTGCTTCTGCGATCGCAGGAAACTGGAAAAACCTTTAAAACTTCATATCTTCTTCATTTCTTAACTAAAATTCATGAATTATATACCAAAATGAAGCTTGAGGTGAGAGGAACAAAACCTTACCACTCTCAAGTCTTAAATGCACCGGAAAAACCCATGATAGTTCGGCCACCTCTGCAACTCAACGGACTTGAGTTTCTTGATGTTCAAAACCTTCCAAAATTCTTTTAAAAGCTTCGTGAAGACGATATAAGACTTCCAAAAAGCTCAAAACTTCAAGAAACACTCGCGATCATGTCGAGTGAACATTGCACCTCATCGGGGGTTTTCGGTTCTCGGGTTTTCGAAACTTTCACGACCAACCAAAGGTATAGATCGAGTCCTGAGCTCACAAGGAACACGAAAATCACTTCTTCGACGTCAATCCGTGCCTGCAAAGGCTATTTTGAAATTTGTCCGTACAATTGTACAGAAATGGAAAGAAATCCGAGAGGGAGAAAGGAAGAGGGTCAACGGGATTGGTTGGTGTGTGTGTGTGTGTGGTCCAGGTTTGGCCAACCAAACCAAAAATAACTAAAACTTAAGTTCCACAGACTTAGGAATAAATTAAATCATTCCAAAACCTAAGCTTAAACCACACCACCACACAATATAACTCAACGCCCATGGGTATAAAAGGAATTTCCACGCTATTGAGGATAAAATAATATACACATTCGGGACGGGTTGTCACACACACCATGTCAAATTTTAACGATCCGAACTGTCTATTTTTCAAGTTGCACCTCATAAATTATCCTTATAAAATATTAGTCAAATTGGAAATATTGGAGGCATCTAATTGAGTTTAAAGAAATTGACAAACACTTTGTTTTTTAAGAAACATTGAAATTTCATCGTGATAATTAAATAGGCAAATGGTTTCAGATTGAATTGAATTTTTGCTAGAATAATCTATGAATCGAGACTTATAAAATAGACCGTTTGGATCGTTGAAGTTCGATGTGGAGTGAGTCTTGCAACTAATTCCCAATTTTTGAAGAATATGGGAATCCCTCCCCTTAAAGGGTGCGCGCACACACACACACACACGCCTTCATGCACGTGCATTTTTTGAATCATGGCGTGTTACGCGTGACTTACATGTTTTAAATGTATTTACATGCGTGAATTGACAAAAGGAAAGTCAAATATGTGAAGTAAATGAATAATCTTAGATCATGCTAGAAAAAACCCCTCACAAACCAATCAAAGCAGTTGAATTCACATAATAAAATCAAATTTTCAATTTCCATATACATTCTATTGAATTTACGTTAAGAATAGAGAAAATAAAATTTAATAAACAACCAATTGAATCACATTATTGCTAGCCTATTGTGAGATTAAGCCCACCCCTCTCTCCCTGAGTGTAGATAATATTATTTGTTAAAAAAAAATCATTTGACAATTAATTTTATCACATTATTATGTGTGTGCAAAAAAACCTTTTTATATTGGCATTACACGTCTTTTAAAATGTTTTGAATATGTTTAAAAATAGAGAAAATAATATTTAACGAACACCTGATTGAATCACATTTTGCTAGCCTATTGTGAGGTACTAATTAAAAAAAAGTACAAAAAGAATTAATTATTAAAAGAACACTGTTAAAATGACAAAAATACCCCTGCATTATTTTGGGTTGCTTTTGAAATTTTTTGTTTTGGGGGCATTTTTGTCTAAAACCTTTTGGTGAAGCTTGTGATCCCAAAAAAAGTTGTTGGCTTTATATATAGAGATATATTCGCTGCTATTTTAGGTCCCAAGTGTTTAATTCCGTGGCCTTAATTAAGTAAGCAAAGCTATAAATATAAATGAGGTAAAAATTGAAGAGAATTGAGTAGAACACGTTTGATAGATAACCATTTTAATTTTTAAATTTAAATTTTTAGTTTTTATAAAAAGAATGAAAACAAAAACTGAAAAAAAAAATGATTATCAAATGACCCTAAAACTTTTTTCAATGCATTTGTCTTAAGAAACACACGATGTCTTACATCAAAAATTTCTCATATAGCCATGATTTACTACACGAACGTTATTAGCATTCTCTCTGTTTAGAGTCAAATATTTGTTCGATGTAAAATATATCAAAATAAAAGATACATTTACATAACAAGAGTAGTAATTTTAAACCGAAATAATCACATCTAATAGTCTATGGTGTATTCTTTAATAAAAAAGAATATCGGTACTATTTAATTTGAATGTTGGCAGTGTATATGTACTCACGTCTAAGTATAAATCCTACTTTTATACTGTATAAATCCTACATTTATACTGTATAATATATCAAAGTCATTTTGTGTAATTTTTTTGGGTCAAACGATAGATTTTATTAGATTAGATGTTAGATTAGCCACATCTAATAGATACATTTACATAACAAGAGTAGTAAAATATATCAAAATAAAAGATACATTTACATAACAAGAGTAGTAATTTTAAACCGAAATAATCACATCTAATAGTCTATGGTGTATTCTTTAATAAAAAAGAATATCGGTACTATTTAATTTGAATGTTGGCAGCGTTTATGTAATCACGTCTAAGTATAAATCCTACATTTATACTGTATAAATCCTACATTTATACTGTATAATATATCAAAGTCATTTTGTGTAATTTTTTTTGGTCAAACGATATATTTTATTAGATTAGATGTTAGATTAGCCACCGACGGAGTTTGAACCCACACCGTCATGCAAGGGCTCAACACCTTTTCCACCACTGTGGTAATTAAATATAACGTTAACTATTACAGTGATGTAATCTTACATTTCTTGTAGTTCACACGTTGAGTGTTAACATTATGTTGTAACATCGTTATACATTAAGTAGGGAGACTAAGTGATCGAATAACGATGTGGTGTAATTTCATGACATCCCCTGTAACAACCTACGTATATATACTAATAAGCCATTCATGGTGTAATCATCAATGTTGGTAGTGTCACACAATTACGCTGATGTATAATAATCTACTTTGATAGTGTAATATGACGTCTACAACATAACTAACCTTGTTATAGTTATAATGTCATTCTGTGAATTAACTATAACCATACCATAATCATACTACTGTGTAAAGGTAGAATATTATTCTTAGACGTGATTATATTACACTACAGGCATTCAAATTAAATGGTACCACTAGTAGAAAAAACACTTTGCGCGACGTAGGTACCTTCGTCGTGCAAAGTCCAAAGTCGTTGCGCAAGGGTTTGCGCGACGTACCTTCGTCGTGCAAAACCCGTCGCGCCAAGTCGGTAACGCTAGAGTTTGCTCGACCAAGGTATAACCTGCGTCACGCAAGGAAACTTTGCACGACGTAGGTCCTGCGTCGCGCAAGGCCACTTTGCACGACGTAGGCCCTGCGTCGCGCAAGGAAACTTTGCACGACGTAGGCCCTGCGTCGCGCAAGGCCACTTTGCTCTACGTAGGGCCTGCGTCGCGCAAGGAAACTTTGCACGACGCAGGGCCTACGTCGAGCAAAGTGGGCTTGCACAACTCAGGGCCTATGTCGTGCAAAGTTTCCTTGCGTGACGCGACCTACGTCGCGCAAACCCTTTTTTTTTTTTTTTAAATGTTTTGGTCAAAACTAATTTTTTTTTTTAATTTTTGATAAATATTGTAAAGAATAATTAATTAACCAAGCAAAAGTATTTAATTATAAAATATATAAAAATATATACATACAAGATGTCCAAACAAAAAAGAAAAAAGTACAAGTGAACTAGGTTTAAAACATCAAGCTACTGAGTATCGGGAGGGTGAGGTGGCTCTGAGATCGAAGGTGGATCAAGATGAGGTGCTGGTAGCGAGACTTGTAGGCCGGCCGTCTGTATGGCTCGTACAAGGTCTCTCACCGTTGCAGCATAGGTCCTCACCTCCTCGCTCTGGACCCTCAGCTGCGCTTCCATCTGCTCGCCCTGGGCCCTCATCTGCTCCTTCATCTGCTCGCCCTGGGCCCTCATCTGCTCCTTCATCTGCTCGCCTTGGACCCTCATCTGCTCTTCCTGGATCGCAAGCTTACCCCTTAAGGTTGTCACTTCATCCATCAATGATGTGTTCAATCTGGAAGAAGAGGCACCCGTCTCATGAACCCGTGATTTCCCCATACCCCGAACAACCTGGCCATGACGACGACCAAGGTTCTCATCCAGGACTTCAGTCATGATCTGAAAACCTACATCCTCTGGTACCATGACATCCTCGATCGAAGTCTCCGGGGGAAGCTGCGATGCTGCTTCTTGGAGAACAGCAGTGCTCTTTTCCACCATAGTATCCTGTAATAATAAAGAAAAAACATGTAATGTTTAATAACAAAATATAAATAATATTTGAACGATTCATACATATAAGAATAATAATAATTACATATACTTACATAAAACTGCCCAGCGATTTCATTACCAGGTCGAACGTAAACGTCCTTGAACATGTCGATCGCTGGGAACTTAGAACCCTCCTGAAGAAAAAAAAACATTAAGAAAATTTTATTAATAATAATAAATAAATTGTATAAAATTTCAAAGTTAATATAGTATTACCTGACGTCGTTCCTCAAGCCTATACGAAAAGGGCTTCGAACCAAAATGGTGGAGAAGTGTCTTTGACTCTCGAGCTATCTGGCCAGCAACAGATTTCTTCTGTTAAACACACAATATACATGTTAGTGCAACTATTTGAAATAAATTAATAAAAAAAGCTTTAAAAATTACTAAAACAATAATAAATTTTTATTAAAATATGATGCACATACCACAAAGTTTGGGTTCGTAAAATGCTTGCAGAGCCACTCCCAATCCTCTGGCCGGTCATTCAATTCGCTTGGAACATGTAAGCGAGCAATCTCCAGATTATCCCATATCTTAAAATGATTGTGAAAATTGTGCTTCCAATTTTTGTACCGGCTTGCTAAGGTCCCCTCTAAGTAGGCCATGACCTCGGGGGATGCGTCATCAAGATCATAAATGAACTACGAATATGAAAAATAATAAAATAATAGTAAGAAATTTAATAATATTAAAGATAATATATTTTGGTTTTTAATATTTGTAAACAAAATTAAAAAAAATGATAAAGGCTAAAAATTAATATATTAACCGACAACTCGTGTCGCACCAGTTCCTTCTTGTCCTCGGGAATTTCTGCCCAAGACTGCCACTGAAAAGGACAATTGTCTCGAATAACAGCACCACAGCTACTAAGGATGGAGCTATTCTGCTGTGAGGTAGACGCTCCACGATGTCGCAGGTCATACACAATCTTGATCTTGGTGCCGGTCTGACGTACATTCTGTTTCTGCTTCAGCATTCGACTAGGCCCCCTGGTGTTTTTTTTAGCTAGCCAAAAATACTTAAATGGTGAAAACTCTAAGCTTAAATTTGTACAAAAAATTCGACACAACCTCCCATAATAGTATAGCATTTCCCAAAACCTTAAAACAATAAAATAACAGTAATTCACAACTTGCAACACATTTTCACAATCCAACTTATTTTCACCATCATAAAAATAATAGTTTTAAAATGAAAAAAAAATACAACGTAGTGAGAATTAGAAAAAAATGTACCTGGCTGGGAGGCCTCACCCTCGACTCTGGATGCCGAGGAAGTGTGATCAGAAGGCTCCGGCTCGCGGCGGCGCCGGTGAGGCCGCCGTGCACTGAGCGGCTGAACCGACACTGATGATGTCGATGAGACGGGCACCTGAGATGCCGTAGAAGTAGCCTCAGCAAGGGGTGTAGGCTCTTGAATCAATGGAGCACTCATGGGTGGAGCAGTAGATGCTGACAATGCGGGAGACGCATTGGTCACACTCCGATGACGAGTGATCAACTGCGACATCTATACACTTTTTGAACCATAAAAATATAACATTAGAAACTAATCATTTCTTGCATTTGAAACGAATCACCACTTGGACTAATAAAAGTGAATATATTCTTGTGCCATGAAGTAAAGACACAGGAAAACCAAATGTACAGAAACACACTAGCAGTAATGCCCGCGCGATGTTGCGGGTCATCAACAGTGACATCATTTTTTCAGCAGGACATGATATTTTAATTACATAATAGAAAATAATAGAAGACAAAAATTGTAGAAAGGAAGTTAATCATAATAACTCTTCACAAAAACCTACTTGGCAAAGATGGACAATTGGTAATAATAGAAATCATCAACAAAGAAATGTAGAAACAGATTAATAATCTAAAAGAAATGCAGAAACAGATTACAACAGCACATACATTAACAAACCAACTGAAAAGTTGCAAAATACCATAAACCTCAACTATTTACACCTTGCCATATTTATTTTTTACATCCATCAATTCGACCAACACATGGGTTCATCCACCAACAGCATAAAAAAAATTTAAATCACAATTAAACTTAATACTTTATATCGAAATTTCCCTCTCAGTTTTTTATGTTTTCAATAGAAACCAAAACCAGAAAACTTTAACAAATTGGAGTCATTTGATTCATGTTTTTTAACAAATCAGAAACCCCTTTTAATCCAACAATTCTAAATACATATTAAAATTGGGATAAACAGAAACAGACTGGTAGCTAAATGAGAAAACAGCAGTGATAAAGAGAAATACTATTTCAACTAAACCTAATAGCAAACCAAAACACTGCATTGAAATCCCTTGACTCTATATTTGATCCCTATAAGCGTTCAAACGCTAACCAAATCACTGAGCCACTCTTTTCCTTTGAGTGCAAAACAAAGTAAAAAAAAGAAAAAACACCATTCAGTGCAAAGCTATTGAAAAAAAGAAAAAACACAAAGACATTATCTTCTTACGTGTTTAAAAATGAGAAAAAGAGGGCAAAACTCCTTCTACTAACGTACCTTATATTGTAAAAGCAATAGAGGGGTTGACATGGTTAAGTTTGATGAAGAATAATCAAAATAAGGTATTTTCAATCGTAACTTTATTATTTGAACCAATAAAAAGTGAAAGAGAAAAGAAAAAAGAAAAAAAAAGGCAAAGCAGATTGCCTTTTTTGTGCCTCAAAGAAAAACAAAAAAGAAACAAACTCTCTGTATTGAACACACACGATGCATACCCATGAATCCACTGCAATTATGTAAGATAATCAACATTTTTACTGCAAGTGTTCAGTTTATTGTAAAGCATAGAACTTATGGTGAAATGTAGATTTTTTCTAAAGTATCATTTTTATCTCTTTTTAGTTCATTTTTTTTGTTCAAGCGATAGTGAAATGTAGATTTTCGTGTATTTACCCTCACGTTAGAGAAAGAGTCCCTTTGTGCTACATTGCCATCATCAATAGGAGACCAAATTTTTCAATATATTGGGTATTTACCAAACTAAGTATTTACCCTCAATCATATATGCATGATAAGAACAAAAAAGATCAAATTTTTCAATATATTGGGTAATATCCACCAAAATTTCAATACAATCATATATAAAAATGGATGAATAACATAGAAGTTTTTAAATCACCTCACTCAGTTAATGAGTTCAAGTATAATCAAAGCACAATCTAAACTTTCATCTGGTAGTTGGTACAATAGTTTCTTGGTCACAACTCCCAAAAACATTTAGTAATAAACACACATGAAAAGATTATATGGACAGGTGGAGATTCAGCAAATCCAATTTTCAAACACGTGAGAACAATGCAAATGAACAAAAGCATGGTTAAACATACTTCAATGTTCAATAGAGGTTTTCGGGAATCAAGATCTTCTGGGGTGAATTCAGCCTGAATGAAGCAAAATACAAAAGCACATATCAGTACATCACATATAAACAAAGAACTGTAAAAATATTAATGACAGGGGAAACATCTAGCCTCCACAAAACTGTAAAACTATTACAATCGAACACAATTAGCACACACAAAACTGAATAAGATAATTCCAAGGAATGTGAGGACAGCTAGATAGGACCTCTACCTTACAAAACTGAATAAGATAATTCCAAGGAAATTGTGATCAGGCGACTATGAAGGTTTGCAGGTGAGGAACAGGGGAAGGCTGCTATGGAGTTTATGAATTGTATTAGAACACTGGAAAGAAAGATAAAAAGCAGATTTTCGTGTAGTCTTTGCACGACGGCATTTTGCGCGACGAAGGTACAACTACGTCGCGCAAAGCTGTTTTGCGCGACGCATTCCTTCGTCGCGCAAAGTGCCGTCGTGCAAAGACTACTTGCGCAACATCTTGTGCATTTCGTCGCGCAAACATACTTTGCGCGACGAAATGTTCTGCGTCGCGCAAGTTTCCGTCGCGCAAACATGTTTTTGTACTAGTGTACTGATACCTTTATTTATTTATTTATTAGAGGGTACCATAAGATTGTTTAAATAAAATATACTGAAGCAATACCCTTTGTATATATAAACCCTGCCGACATTAATATATATCGATATCAGACTTTAAACCCTACAATTTTCAAGCAAAATAAAAATCATGGAGCACTACCAGAAATAAGGCTTGCTCTACAAAATTTTGCCAGAAAAACTAAATTTTGTGGAGTAGAAGAATTTTTCAGTTGCTAGGGCAAAGCTAGTCAGCATTTAGAGTTCGAAAAAAAAATGACACCTAATTTATGAAGGTTTGCCCGACGAAAATGAGGTTTGTCGAATAGATTAACGTTGTCCAACAACCCAGTTCAACGGCCCAAGTTTTCATGTATTTGGGCAAAGGGCCACTATGATGTGTAAAAATATCAACTGACAAAAACTTTTAATAGTTGTTGATGCACAAAATAAGTAAGGACTTTGGTACAACAGAAAGTGTTAAGTTTGTGACCTTCGCTAGATTGCTCCGGTCACTAGTGTGGATAAGTATGTAAATGGATAGAGACAGGGAAGCAAACACAAGATGTACGTGGTTCACCCATATTGGCTACGTCCACGGAGTAGAGGAGTTCTCATTAATTGTGAAGGGTTTACACAAGTACATAGATTCAAGCTCTCCTTTAGTGAGTACTAGTGAATGATTTAGTACAAATGACATTAGGAAATATTGTGAAAGATT
This sequence comes from Malus sylvestris, assembly GCF_916048215.2. NCBI lineage: Eukaryota > Viridiplantae > Streptophyta > Magnoliopsida > Rosales > Rosaceae > Malus > Malus sylvestris. Next base: position 19,823,238 of record NC_062272.1, read on the forward strand.
AATCTCTATTTATAGAAGAGAGTTTCTAGTTTCATTCTAACATTGACACGTGTCGTGTTGTGATTGGCTTCTGATGTTGACACGTGTCGCTCTATGATTGGCTTCTAATGTCGACATGTGTCGCGCTGTGATTGGCCTCCTGGTTGGAGGGAAACTCTTCTGGGTCCTTGACGGTATAACGTTGACTGGTGCTCAGTAGTCTCGGGATTGGTCAAGTATGGTACAAACAGTGCTCCCCTAAGTTCCTGAGTGAGGGAAGCTCCTCGGTTGGGGACTTACAAGATCCAAGCCATTGAGTAATCACGAAACTTCTAAGTACCGAAGTGTGGTATCATTTTCACTTGCCTTATTTGTCTCATACGTAGATGTGGCATATTCTCTGGAAGTACTTTTCCTCCATCCATGGGTGGTATCTTTAACCAATGAAGATGCACAAGGTAATGTATCAATTTCACTTGAAGCTTACTTGTAGTTTCGGGCTTGGTCAAGTGCGATACAAAACCCTATAGTAGGAGTCCCCCAAGTTGCCGAGCTAGGAGATTTGTCGAAAGAGGTAATAGACAAGGTAAGCAATCAGACTTCCAAGCAAGCAACCTGGATCGGAGGTTCGACTTCGGCTTCCGGTTGATTGTTCTCATTCTCCTTGTGTCGTAAACAGCAACAAGGATAAGGAGAAGCAAATGAAGAAGAGATGATATGAGAAACTTTTTCTTTTGAAGAAGTAACTTTCCACAGGCTTATTCTTGACTGGAAGCTTGATTGGAAGGGGTTCTAGGCAGTCAGTTCCTGACTGGAAGCTTGATTCCAAATGCTGACTGATTGCTCTCTTTGTCATTGTCTTGCAGGTAAAAACATGGGCAAAGGAAAAGACAGGGAAAAAGAATGATATGGGATACTCTTGCTTTTGACCCTGATGATATGAGATACTCTTGCTCTGGTGCGGCTGGTTTGCATAGGTATTATTGGAGGGGGGGAAGAAAGCTGAGTATTTCGAGAGGCTTCGTTGGGAGTGCCCTCTTAGATATGAGGAAGGGTTGAGCATTTTTGCAGGTCTGCCTGTCCGTGAAGAATGAAGGTCGACATGTATAGGAGTCTCCCTAACAACAAGTAGTAAGGTTATTCCTTTACCTTTCTTGGTCGTAGCAATGTAGTGGGAGCTGTAAGTTTCACGTGTTTTAACTTTGTCAGAGCACTTTGAAAAGGTGGTATGTGGTATCTGGAAAGCTGATGTTGCGTGTGGAGATTGCAGACAAGATTTATCTAAGGAAATCTGGCTATCGAAGTTTGGAGAGTGATGCCTCTTCGGTTTTCGAACAAGCAATCCTGTCGGGGATTTGGCTCTCAAGATTCAGAGAATGGTGCCTCTTCGATTTTTGAGAAAGCAATCCTGTTAAGAGTCTGGCTCTTGAGATTCGGAGAGCGGTGCCTCTTCGATTTTTGAGAAAGTAATCCTGCTGGGAGTCTGGCTCTCGAGATTCGGAGGGCAGTGCCTCTTCGATTTTTGAGCAAGTAATAATGCTATTCCTTTACCATTCTTGGTCATAGCAATGTAGTGGGAGCTGGAAGCTTCACATGTTTTAACTTTGTCAGAGCACTTTGAAAAAGTGGTCTGTGGTATCTGGAAAGCTGATGTTGTGTGTGAAGATTGCAGACAAGCTTTATCCAAGGAAATCTGGCTCTTGAAGTTCGGAGAGCAATGCCTCTTCGGTTTTCAAACAAGCAATCCTGTCGGGGATCTGGCTCTCGAGATTCAGAGAACAGTGTCTCTTCGATTTTTGAGAAAGCAATCCTGTTGGGAGTCTAACTCTTGAGATTTGGAAAGCAATGTCTCTTCGATTTTTGAGAAAGTAATCCTATTGGGAGTCTGGCTCTCGAGATTCGGAGAGTGGTGCTTCTTCGATTTTTGAGCAAGCAATCTTTTTGGGAGTGTTTTCTCGAATGTGAGTAAAGGTTGGGCATTTTTGCCAGTCTGCCTTGCCACGGAGCACGGAGGTTGACACACATAGGGACTTTCTAGTTATCAAGCAATGGTGATGTTCCTTTACCCTTGTGGGTAATAGTAGGGTAACTGGACCTTCAAAATTTATGTGTCTAAACTTTGTCAGAGATCTTTGACAAAGTTATTTGTGGTACCCGATGAGCTGATGTTGCGTGTGGAAAGTGGTGCCTCTTCGAAATCTGGATAGTGGTGCCTCTTAGATTTTTGAGCCAATGGCCCTGTTGCCTTTTCTTTTATAAGGGCACCAATTGTGTGCAAGAAGTACATTCAGAGAGTCATTGCTTGTAGGAATTTTCCCCTTACTTCAGAGATTTATTGCACCTCATTTCTCCTTCATCATTTTTGAGAATGTCTGGCCCATTCGACTGTTGTTTTGACTTGAACTTTGGTGAAGAGGTAGCCATGCCTTCTCAAAACAACATATGGTGCCCATCCTTCTTATCCCCTACTGGTTCTCTTATCGTTGGGGACTTTGTGATGAAAAATGATATGACCGCTGCGGTGGTGGTCAGGAACCTTCTCACTCCCAAAGATAACAGACTACTTTCCAAACGGTTTGATAAGTTAGCTGTTAAGGATTCTCTGGCTCTCAGTGTTCAGTGTGCAGGTTCTGTGTCTAATATGGCCCAATGCCTATTTGCTCGAACCCGCCAAGTTGAATCATTGGTAGCTGAAGTGATAAGTCTCAAACAGGAGATCAGAGGGCTCAAGCATGAGAATAAACAGTTGCACAGGCTCGCACATGACTATGTTACAAACATGAAGAGGAAGCTCGACCAGCTGCAGGAATCTGATGGTCAGATTTTACTTGATCATCAGAGGTTTGTGGGTTTGTTCCAAAGGCATTTATTGCCTTCATCTTCTGGGGTTGTACCGCGTAATGAAGCTCCAAATGATCAACCTTCGGTGCCTCCTCCTTCTGGGGTTCTGCTTAGTACTGAGGCTCCGAATAATCACCCTCTGGTGCCTCCTCTTTCTGGAGCTCTGCCAACTGCTGAGACTTCTTCTGAGCAACCTTTGTGAAGGCTCCATCTTGTTTGTTTATTTTGATTCATGTATATGTACATATTTGGAACTTATCGGAGATATCAATAAACAAGTTTGCTTCATTTCAACGTATTGTGTTAAATACACCAAGGCCTTCTTCACTAAGTTCTTTAAATTTTTCCTTTTGTTGAAGCTTGTATGTTGAAGCTTTGTGAGTAAAGCATGTAGGTTGAGGTAGTGCTCCCTTAATTTCCCGAGTGAGGAAAACTTCCCGTTTGGAGACTTGAAAAATCCAAGTCATTGAATGGTCGTGAGACTTCCAAGTATTAAGGTACAATAGCATATGGTAGGAGTCCCCCGAGTCTCCAGTCAAGGGAGTTGACGAATGAGGCATTTCCTTTATAAGTGGTAGCCCAAAACTCCTTCTTCATATATATTTGTTATGAAAGTTGTTAGGCCCAAAGAATAGGAGGCCTAGGCAATTTTTTAATTTTTTTTTCGAAATTTTTTTTTTCGATTTTTTTTTCAAATTTTCAAATTTTTTAATTTTCGATTTTTTGAATTTTCGAATTTTTGAATTTTCGAATTTCTGAATTTTTGAATTTTCGAATTTCCGAAATATATATATATATATATATATATATATATATATATATCTATTTTAAAGCTTTATAGGTGAAGCTTTGTAGGTGAAGCTTTGAGGTTGAAGCTTTGTTGGGCACCATGAATTGATTTTGCTTCACACTATCTTGATTAAGATAGTATGAAGCTTTTGTAGCTGAAGTTTTTATGTTGAAGCTTTGTGGGTCAAGCTTTAGTGGGTCAAGCTTTTGTAGGTGAAGCTTTTGTGGGTCAAGCTTTTGTGGGTCAAGCTTTTGTAGGTGAAGCTTTTGTAGGTCAAGCTTTTGTGGGTCAAGCTTTTGTGGGTCAAGTTTTTGTGGGTGAAGCTTTTGTAGGTGAAGCTTTTGTAGGTCAAACTTTTGTGGGTCAAGCTTTTGTGGGTGAAGCTTTTGTGGGTCAAGCTTTTGTGGGTCAAGCTTTTGTGGGTCAAGCTTTTGTAGGTCAAGCCTTTGTAGGTCAAGCTTTGGAGTTGAAGCTTTTGTGTTGAAGCTTTTGTGGGTGAAGCTTTTGTGTTGAAGCTTTTGTAGGTGAAGCTTTGGAGTTGAAGCTTTGTAGGTGAAGCTTTTGTTGGGTACCATGAATTGATTTTGCTTCACGCTATCTTGATCAAGATAGTGTGAAGCTTTTGAGAATTTGTAGTTGCCCTCCATTGATGAAGCTTTTGTGTTGAAGCTTTGTAGGTGAAGCTTTGGAGTTGAAGCTTTTGTTGGGTACCATGAATTAATCAAGATAGTGTGAAGCTTTTGAGAATTTGTAGTTGTCCTCCATTGACAAAGCTTTTGTTGGTGAAGCTTTGGAGTTGAAGCTTTTGTTGGGTACTATGAATTGATTTTGTTTCACACTATCTTGATCAAGATAGTGTGAAGCTTTTGAGAATTTGTAGTTGTCCTTCATTGATGAAGCTTTGTTGAATTTCCCTTTTTTTTTTTTTTTTTTGGGAAACTAGAGAAATTTGAAAATGTGGGAGAGACAACATATACAAATTTTGCTTCCACATTGTTGAGCAAGAGATTGTGATGCAAGCCACACCTTGTAGTAGTTGAAGGTTTGGATGAACCATATAAATTGGTTTTGCTTCACACTGTCTTGATCAAAAGTGTGTGAAGCTTTTGAGAATTGTGGTTGAACTCTTTTGATGAAGCTCTTGTTGGCACCATAAATTGGTTTTCCTTCACACTGTCTTGATCAAGAGTGTGTGAAACTTTCTACGAGTTGTAGTGTTTGCATTGTTACAGAGGGGAAATGTTTGAAGCAGATGCAAGAGGGCTGAATAGCTTGATCTTCGTATGTCATGCATTGAAGTTGTTGTTGGCTTGCAATAAGACTTTGTTGGTGACTATAACTCTTGTTGGGCATAAGTGCTCCCCTAGTTGAGTTGTCAAGCTTGAGGGTTTTTGATTATTTGTGAATGATAGGAGTTCACATGTACAAGTTGTATCACTCGTTTTCTGGTATGTGGAATGAATGGTGAGTTACTTTCATCACTTGGTTGGTGGTACGAAGGTGAGTTCCTTCATAACCTTTCATCACATTTCATCACCTGGTTGGTGGCATGAATGGCAAGTTGCCAAATGATATTAGAGTACGGGTTGTACATTTCATCACCTGGTTGGTGGCATGAAGGAGAGTACAGGTTGTACATTTCATCACCTGGTTGGTGGCATGAAGATGAATTCCTTCTTCACCTGGTTGGTGGCATGAGTGGCAAGTTGCTAACTGATATTAGAGTACGGATTGTATATTTCATCACCTGGTTGGTGGCATGAATGAGAGTACGGGTTGTACATTTCATCACCTGGTTGGTGGCATGAATGGCAAGTTGCCCAATGATATTAGAGTATGGGTTGTACATTTCATCACCTGGTTGGTATAGTACGGGTTGTATATTTCATCACCTGGTTGGTGGCATGAAGATGAGTTCCTTCTTGACCTGGTTGGTGGCATGAGTGGCAAGTTGCCAAATGATATTAGAGTACAGGTTGTACAATTCATCACCTGGTTGGTGGCATGAAGGAGAGTACGGGGAGTACATTTCATCACCTGGTTGGTGGGAATAAGGGCAAGGTGTCTAGGCACATTGTAGCAAGTGTCGAATGACACAAAGTATGTTGAACCCTTTCAAAGCACAGTTGGCTTATGTATGAATGTGTTGGAATGTATGATTCAACGAATATACTGTGATGCTGTTCGTTTATTTGTATAGTCTTGTTGACATATACTTAGACTTTTTTTCATGTTGGAAGCATTCTTGTTGAAGCTTTGAACCCGAGTGTTTCATTGCTAGGAATGTAAGAGGATTAGGACTGAGTTCTCTAAATCACCTCTTTATTGAATTCATGCCAAATAGTCTTCGTTACATAGGATGCCGAACGGTTGAAGCTTAACACTTGTACAATGTGAGTTTACTTGTAATAGTACTTCAAGTGATTAGCGTTCCATGGATGGCCAAGGGTTTTGCCATTGAAGCTTCTAAGCTTGTAGGAGACAGGGCGACTGATGCCAATAACTTCAAACGGTCCATCCCAGTTTGGACTAAGTGTTCCTTTACTCGGGACTCTGTCGCAGAGTAATCTTTTCTTCAATACCCAGTCCTCCACTTTGAAAGAACGAGGTTTAACCCTTGAGTCATAGTAGTTAGAGATGCGCTGCTTGTAGGCGACATTCCTCAAGTGAGCCTGGTTTCTTTGTTCCTCGACTAGATCTAAGTTGAGGGTAAGTTGTTTGTCATTTTCGCTTTGCATGTTGTTCTGGACTCGGAAAGTTGCTTGCTCAAGCTCAACTGGGACAACTGCCTCTATACCAAAGGCAAGTGAGAATGGGGTTTCTCCTGTTGATGTCCAATATGAAGTGCAGTATGACCAAAGAACTTAGGGTACAAATTCTGGCCAACAACATTTAGCCTTGTCCAAGCTGGTTTTCAAAGTTCGCTTGATTATTTTGTTGATGGCTTCAACTTGTCCATTAGACTGGGGATGAGCTGGGGAGGCAAAACATAAGTTGATGATGAACTTAGAGCAGAACATCGTGAACTTATTGTTGTCGAACTGTCGCCCGTTGTCAGTGACTATCGCATTGGGAATGCCGATTCTGCAAATGATGTTCTTCCATACGAAGTTTTCTATTTTTGCCTCAGTAATGGTTGCTAAGGGTTCTACTTCGGCCCACTTTGTGAAGTAGTCAACTGCAACGATTGCATAACGAACCTTGCCCTTCCCTGCAGGCATTGAGCCAATCAAATCAAGTCCCCCATTGGGCGAAGGGCCAATGGCTGATCATAGGAGTGAGCGTTTCAGGAGGGGAGTGAGGAATAGTTGCGTAGCGTTGACACTTATCACATGAGCGGGATATTCTGATGGCATCTTGGTGGAGTGTTGGCCAGTAATATCCTTAGCGAAAAGCCTTATGTGCTAGGGATCGAGATCCAGCATGATCTCCGCAGACTCCTTCATGTATTTCCCAAAGAACAGTTTCTGCCTTTGTTGGCGTAAGGCATCTTAGGTATGGTAGGTTAAAACCCCGCTTGTAGAGTTGGTCATTAATGATCAAATAACGGGTAGCCTTGTATCGAATCTGCTTAGCTTGGACTTTGTCATTTGGAAGGGTGCCATGAGTAAGGAATCTGTAAATTGGGGTAATCCAACTATCCCCTTGTTGTAAGTTGCACACTTCCGCAGCCATGGTGCTTGGTGCTGCCAACAATTCGACTTGAATTTTTCTCCCAATCTTGTCTTCCACCGCTGAGGCGAGGCAAGCCAAAGCATCTGCATAATTGTTTGCCGCTCGAGGAATTTGGGTGATCTGGCAGTGGAAGTGCTTGACCAACAATTGTGTTAGTGCCAGATATGCTGCCATGGAGCTATCCTTAGCGTCAAAGTTGTTGGTGACCTAGTTAACCACCAATTGGGAATCATTGAAGATATCAATTCGTTTAACCCCAAGGTGTTTGGCCAAACGTAAACCTGATATGAGGGCTTCATATTCGACCTTATTGTTCGGCGCCTTGAATTTGAAACGAAAAGCATACTCCATCGCCACTTTGTCAGGTGTCGTAAAGACTAGTCCTGCTCCACAACCCTATTGGTTGGATGAGCCATCAACATAAAGACTCCATGCTGCGGCTGTTGGTTCTATTTTCTGAGTTTCTGAGGGTAATGAAACCACTTTTTTAGGCGTAGAAACAATGTCAACAGGATATGTGAAGTCGGTGATGAAGTTTGCCATTGCTTGGCCCTTTTCAGCTGGCTTTGGTTGGTAGGAGATGTCAAACTCACCCAATGCTATCACCCATTTGATCATTCGCCCGGAAGTGTCAGAACTTTGGAGTATCTGTCGAAGAAGATGATTGGTAAGCACGATGATGGAGTGTGCTTAGAAGTAAGGATGAAGTTTTCGAGCAGACATGACCAATGCTAGAGCCAATTTCTCAATGTTGGAGTATCGTGTCTCCGCATCTTGTAAGGCCTTGCTAGCGTAGTAGACAGGCCGTTCGACATTACCATCATTTCAAATGAGAACAGAACTTACTGCTGAAGCTGATACCAACAGATAGATAATGAGAGTGTCACCAACCTCAGGTTTGGAGAGCAGAGGGGCTTTACTCATGTAGTCTTTAAGGTTCTTGAATGCCTCAGCACATTCATCAGTCCATGTAATGTACTTCTTACTTCCCTTAAGTGCTTTGAAGAAAGGAGTACATCTGCTTGTGGCCTTAGAGATAAACCTAGTTAAGGCTGCCACCTTACCAGTAAGGCTTTGGATGTCTATTAAAGTTACCAGTTCCTTCATGTCGAAGATTGCTTTGATCTTCTCGGGATTAGCCTCAATGCCTCGTTGGCTTATCATGAAGCCTAAGAATTTGCAAAAGCCTACGCCGAAGGCACATTTATTAGGGTTCAACCTCATTCGATACCTCTTCAGAATGGTGAAAGTTTCAGATAGGTTGGTGATGTGTTAGTCAGCATGTTTGCTCTTGACTAGGATATCATCAACGTAAACTTCCATGCTCTTCCCAATCTGTTCGGCGAACATTGAATTGACCAGTCTCTGATAAGTTGCTCCTGCATTCTTTAGGCCGAAGGGTATGACTTTATAGCAATATAGTCCCCTGTCAATAGTGAAAGCTGTGTATTCTTGGTCCGGAGGGTTCATGAGGATTTGGTTGTATCCTGAGTAAGCATCCATGAAGCTCAAAAGTTCACACCCTGCCGTAGAGTCTATAAGTCTGTCTATGAGAAGAAGAGGAAAGCTATCATTCGGGCATCCTTTATCTAGGTCGGTGTAATCGACACACATTCTCCACAAGACCTTTTGGAGCAGGAGACTTTCCTTGGTCGGATTCTTCTTAACAAGGACAACATTTGCTACCCACATTGGATAATTGACTTCGCGGATGAAGCCTATGCCTTTGAGTTTTTCAACTTCTGCCTTCATTGCCTCGTACCGTTCAGCGTCATAAGATCTTCGCTTCTGTCTCACTAGCTTGGTCTTGGGATCAATACTTAAGCGATGACAAATGATATCGGGAGAGATTCCTGGCATGTCCTTGTATGACCAAGCGAAGACCTCAGTGTTCTCTTGCAAAAAAGAGATCAATGCAAACCGAATGGGTGGTGACAAGGTGGTGCCAATCTTCACCATGCGATCCGAATAATCTTTTGAGATAGAGACCTTCTCCAACTCTTCAGCGGGTTGTGCTTGCTGGGTGAAAGAGTCATCTCGAGGATCGTCGGGTTGATTGTTGCCACCGTGAAGATCCAAGTTAGCTTCATCTGGGTTGGTCTTTATGACTTGGTTATGTATAGAAAGGGTTTCCTTGGGCACAGGCAGGTGCTGTTGCTTGATCGAAGTGTTGTAACATGATCGTGCACTAAGTTGATCTCCTCTGATGTAACCATTGCCATAAGGGGGTTGGAAATTTCATTAACAACATATGTGTGGATACCATGGCCTTGAGATCATTGATGCCTGTGCGTCCGAAGATGACATTGTAAGCCGTTGGGCAATCAACCACCAGGAAGTTAGTGGTGATGGTAGCTTTGTAAGGGCATGTACCAATGGTGAAAGGTAAGTGTATGCTCCCCAAAGGTTGCACGATATCACCGGAGAAGCTTATCAGATGGGAAATCAAGCGATCGAGCAAGTGTTCAGCTATAGTAAGTGCTCTCAAAGCTTCAGCAAACATGATATTGACCAAAGCCCCCGTGTCTACCAGGATTCATCATACTTCAAAGTTGGCTATGTGAGCTTCCACAATCAGTGGGTCGTTATGAGGGTAGATGATACCTCTTTCTTCCTCATGGTAGAACATATTGGATCCCAGTTAGGCTTTTGATACTTACCTCCCCTGATGTCTTCCACGTGAAACACTTAGTGGCCAGACCTTAAAGCTCGTTCACTATTTTTCATGGCCATGTTGGAAGATTTAGATATGGGTGTGCCACCACTTATGGAATATATCACATTCACCTGGCGTTGGTTACGGTTACCCCTTAGAGGTTGAATGAGGAATTGATCAATTTTTCCTTCACGTGCCAAAGCTTAAATATGATCACGAAGGGTGATACACTTCTTGCTGTCATGGTCGTTATGCTCGTGGTAGCAGCAAAACGTGCCCGTGTTCTTCGTGGGCTTCTAATCCGGGTGCCTAGACTTTTGCTTTGGTATCAGGTGTACTATACTGGGGTAAATGGCCACGCATGTGGCGTTCAAAGGTGTATATGCCTCAAACCTCAGGGTAGGGGTTTTCCTGACAAGTGTTTGACCCACTGTGTTGATTGCCTGGGGTCGGGGATTATCATGGCGATACCCTTGGTTATCGCGGTAGTATCCCTTACTCCTTTTACTAAAATAAGACTGGTGAGGATGGAAATCTTTCCTTTTGCCCTGAGATTGATATATCTGTTAACTTGGCAAAGAATTAAGTAAGGCAGGGTAAGGCACCGATGCCGTTTGGAAGGTCAAGGCCTTCTCATTTGGTTGAATCTGGCTTCCATTCCTTACATGCTGATAAGGGGTGGTTGTGAGGGGGTTTCCCTTGATATGTCCTTGCCTCGGCGGAGGCATGGTTGTAAGCCTATGCCATCACCTCAGAGTAAGTCTTCTAAGTGTTGGCATTAATCATGTACTTGAAGAAACAATCACGTAGGCCTGCCATGAAGGCCTTGAGGGCGGTTTTGTCATCTGCCTCAATGCAGCGAGAATACTCATGGCTGAAACGACCGGCATACTCTCGTAGTGACTCGTTCGGCTTCTGGTGAATAGTGTACAAGTCATCTGTAGAATGCAAGCGATCGGTCTGGAAGATGTGTTAAGAGACAAACAGTTTCCTTAGTTCCTCAAATGAGTCTATTGTCTCAGGTGAAAGACGGCAATACCAGTTTAGAGCTCCGCCAGAGAGGGTGGAAGGGAAGAGAAGACATCGCTATTCGTCAGTGTGCATCTGATATGCCATGGTGGACTCAAAGAGGTTAAGGTGTTCTATTGGGTCCTCCCTTCCAGTATAGAGTTGTAAACCAAGCTTTTGTTTTGTCTTTTCTTGAAGGGGGGTGTCGAGGATCCTCCTTGTAAGAAGGCCAGGCCTAGGTTGGTTCTAATTAGGTATTTCAGCTTGTCGTTCAGCCTTCAACTTGTTTACTTCCTTAAGAAGCTGTAGGCCAAGAGGGTCCTGAGTGGAGTCATGTACCACTGGAGCTTTCTTTCGTAAATCTCCATATCCTCTTGGAAGTATGAAGGTTTGATCAAGAGCATGTGATTTTTCCCTGGACTCGCCACACTAACTTTCAAGGTATGTCTATCGGAACATCTCTGAGTCCCCTATACCGTCGTGTTTCTCTAGGACTTGTTGCCCCTTCCCCAAATTGGTAGCCGGCCTGGGACATGGGAGGGGGCCGAGTCTTTCAGAGACCATTGGGTCATTGATCTTCGAGCTTACATGGATGGGATTGTCTCAACGTTGCTTTAGGAAATCTCGACAGTCGCGAAAGACGGCTTTCGATCCTTCCACTCCTTCTGTAAGGAGATGTCTTCCTCCACTTCTCTTACTTCAGGTCAAAGCAGATGGGTTGAGAGAAGTTTCATGTTGATCAATGTTTCGATGATTAGCTCGCTCCTCATTAGGGATACCCATGTCGAAGGAAGGCGACCCTCCATGTTGGGGGGCACCCAAATTATGGTTGATGTCCACAGGGGTAACGAGCTCGCGTGTTTGAGTACGCCTAGTTTCGTGGAGCGTCTCAAAGAGCTTCTCATACTGCTCATGGATGACCTTATTCTTCATTGCTATCTTGTTGTTCTGAGCTTCTCACTCGTCGACTTTAGCTTGAAGAGCAACCCTCTTTCCTTCCTTCTTTCATTGCTTCGCACTAGGTGCAAGAGGGGTGTCATTCTGTGTGTTGTGGCTTCATTCACTCCCCATGTTGGAGAGGGATGCCTGGTCAAAAGAAAGTGTACGAATGGTGGAAACCAGCTTGACAAAGCTGAAGAGAGTGGGAACAAATGTCGTTCCCACAGACGGTGCCAAATGTTGATGCATAAAATCAGTAAGGACTTTGGTACAACAGAAAGTGTTAAGTTTGTGACCTTGGCTAGATTGCTCCGGTCACTAGTGTGGATAAGTATGTAAATGGATAGAGACATGGAAGCAAACACAAGATGTACGTGGTTCACCCAGATTGGTTACGTCCACGGAGTAGAGAAGTTCTTATTAATTGTGCAGGGTTTACACAAGTACATAGATTCAAGCTCTCCTTTAGTGAGTACTAGTGAATGATTTAGTACAAATGACATTAGGAAATATTGTGAGAGAATGATCTCTATTTATAGAAGAGAGTTTTTAGTTTCATTCTGACATTAACACGTGTCATGTTGTGATTGGCTTCTGATGTTGACACATGTCGCTCTATGATTGGCTTCTGATGTCGACACGTGTCGCGCTGTGATTGGCCTCCTGGTTGGAGGGAAACTCTTCTGGGTCCTTGATGGTATAACGTTGACCGGTGCTCAGTAGTTTCGCGATTGGTCAAGTATGGTACAAACAATAATAGTTCAATTGTTATACACAAACCGCAACGAAGTCATGTTGTTCAAGTGTCATTGGTATGATACGAACCCAAACAAAGCAGACAGCCTCATTCAAGATATGTACTTGTAACCGGTCAACACAAACACCAGGTGGTTTGACGAAGATCCTTACATCCTCGCCAATACAGCAAAACAAGTATTCTACCTATATGATCCAAAGGCGAGGGGTAGTTGGAAAGTAGTACAATTCATATTACATATAAATATATGGAACTTGTCAGACACTCAACATGATGACAACGAGGAACCGACGACAACCAAAATGTTCATCAAGAGGATTTATCTGCAACCACTTGAAACCTTACCGAAGTATGGAGCAATCACATCGTAACAACCATTCGAGATGTCGAGTGCCTTGCATTATCTATTAATCTTGGGCGCCAACCACCATTCAGAAGAATTCCTTGTTTGAAGATTGCAACGATGACTCAAACAATGAAAGCGATACTGAAGAGGATAAAGAAGCAGATGAGTTACCAATAGTAATTGATTATTTATTGATGTAATATTATTGTGTACTAAATAAAATATTCTATTAATTTTATTTACGTTCAAAGGCCCATTTATCTTATTGTTTTAAAAAACAACTAAAGCTTTGCCCGACAAAATAAAAAATATTCGTCGGATAAAGGAGTCTTGCCCGGTAGAACCCTAAACCATTATGTCGGTTAAAGTCTTTTAGGGCTTAGGTATATGGTACCAATTCGTTGGTCAAAGTGACCAGAATTCGTCGGGCAAGTGTTTGGCAAATTTCACATATCCAACTCCTTTGAGGAATTTTGCAGTCGGGTTCCACATCCAACCATCAATATAGTTCCACATCCAACCATCAATATAGTTGTATATACTACGAGATTGTATACTAAAAAAATCACCAAAAACAAACATTCGTAGATTTGGTAACAAGATGAAATCCTTCGACGGTTAGAAACAAAAATTAATATTTAACGGTTATTTTAGGTCCGATTTCGATGATTTCTTACAACTACACTCCTCACCCTTAGAAAAATACAATGAACCTTGATCATGAATTAAAATATTTACAACAGTTATTACCACAAGATGATGTAACACCTAATAGAACTATAGAAAAAGCTCTAAGTGTTGGTTGAATCAATTGCATTGTGGAGATATGCACTCTACAAAATCAATTCCCTCGATTCAACCGTCAAACTTGTAAGAATAGAGTACGGAAGTAGGGATCAAGGTAAAAGGTTGAGCGGTTACAAACTTAGCATCACGTTTTAACGGCTATATCACCTTTGATTTGGTTTTTTTTTTTCTTTCCAAAGATGCTCATTGAGGGTTAAAACCCACATTGAATTCACCTGATCATCAAATCTGATGATTGTTTAACCGTAGGAAAATATTTTCCAAAATTTGGGGATTCTTGAATTTTTGAGCTTTTTCCAACGAATTCTTCGAGCATAATTCAAGTTTTGTCGAGGAAGGCTAAACTTTTTCCCCCAAAAAGTCAAAATTTCGTCCAAATTTTGCGCCAAAATTTCACTAGGCGTTTTTTTTCTCCTCTTTCCTAATGAGACCTTTACCTGACATAATGCTTCTTTGGGAAAAGCTAAGCTAGTTACAGACACGTGTTAAAAAATTAACACCCTTGCCCAATGAAATGTTTCGTCGGGAAATGCCTTATGTTCTTTATCAGGCCGAGAGCTCCACCATTTGCAGCAACTTCATTTCATCAATTCTGCCTCTCTCTCTCTCCAAAATCCCCCTCCTGCAAACTCGCCTCCCTCCTTAGCTCTCACACTTGCCATCTCTTTCGACATCTCTCTAACTCTTATACTTCTTCAAATGTATGATATTTATTCTCAATTATTTCGAAGTTGTGATTCCTATGTTTGAATTTGTGATTTATATTCTGAATGTATAACTTATATTGTGTATTTGTGATTTTTAGATATTAATTTTTACGAGAATTTGGGTTGAAAAAAATTGGGGAGGTTGGTGAGGGACGAGTTTGGGAGGTGGGGGGATGAATTGAGGGGTAGAAGAAAGGAGGGTACGAGTTGGGGGAAGGTGAGAAGGACTAATACAAACTTTTAGAAAATATAGATTATAACTTTTAGGTATATTATAATTAGTAGGAAATATAATCAATCTTTAGGAAATTAATAAATTTGGATATATTATAAATTTGTATGAAATATTAGAATTATTTAGAAAAGTTTGGAACTTTTAGAAATTCTTTACAATGTTTCCATAGATGCCTAGATCACGCAATAGCTGCCACATAAGGGATGACAAAAGCCGCTTAATGGATGACGGAAGAATGAGGCTTGAAAACAACTTAGAACACATGAGTGCGCACTGCGCATTTCCGAGTTCATGCACTATTGAATCGCTCGATAGGAGCCCTCATCTGCATGAGGTACCCTATGACTACCTATAAATGGAGAAATATCTCCCCCAAAGTGAAGCAGACGCTAATGGCAGGGCTCTCAGTAAATGTGTTTTTTTTTTTTTTCAGTTTAATATTTTTATTAATTTTAATTGTTCAAGATAATTACTTAATGTACTTTTTACATAACACTTGTTTTTTTTGTCTATTTCAGATCGACATGCAAGAGCTGGGTATGTTGGACTACATAATCTAGATGTGGAATGATTGGTTTAGGGAGTGGAAGTACGAGATGCACAACCATTGCAAGACTTTTGAAAGTCATGAAGAAGCTCTGACCTGTCCGCCTCTTGAATTTGGGCATAGGATGGACGAGTGGCATTGCCTCTGCAATTATTTTCAGAATTTATAAATTATGGAAATGGACGCCTTCTGAGGTGAAAAAGTTTTTGGATGAGTGAAGCAATTCCCCACCGATTTTTTTTTTCTTTTTTCAATTTGAATATAATTGCATGAACATTGTGGTTTTATTAATGAAATAAATTTGCTTAATACGATGATATTAATATAACAAAAATTAATTAATTAAATTCAGGGAATTGTTATTGGCACTCCAAATATAGAAAGTGAACTTTGGCTGACGAATTAAACCGTCGGTTAAGTTTTTAAATTTATATTTATTTATTTATTTATAAAGCCTATTTTTGGATGAATCTAGGGTATCCCCTGCACGTAGGCAAGGCCTAATCCCTCGAGCCGGGTTGGACCCCATTTGGGGAGCAAGCTCTCCCAATGTTGGCTTCTCCATTCACAAGGCTCGAACTCGAGACCTTGCTTAAAGGGAACAAGCTCATTACCACTTGAACCACCAAGCATTGGTGTAGGGGAAATTTTAAAAAGCCTATTCGACAAGTGTTTTGTAGGGAAATATTAAGGTTATATTTTTTTTTTTGAAAAAAGTTTAATTTTTACCCGAGGAAAATGTTTTGTTGGGCAATAAATTTTCATCGAGTCTCTTGGTCAACGCAGGATTGCCCGACGGATGCTAAACTTTGTTGGAAAAATTTCCGACGACGGATTTTGCGCAACAATCTTTGGACGATGGGTCTCCGCTGCCCAAAATCTTAGGCGATGAACTCCTGCTTCAGGAGATGAATTTTATTCATTGGGTAAGAGAGTTTCTCTTTGTGGTGGAGAAAGTTTTGTTTTAGTCAAGTGGTTCTATATTGGTTAAGAACTTGAGTAAATATATATATATATATATATATATATATATATATATATATAAGTTCAGTTTTGTGAGTCATTATTGGGTTTAGTCCACTTTCTTAAGTTAGGTCCATTCACTGATTATCCTTGTCAGTTATTTTTATTAAATTGTGATAAATTTAAAATATTAAATTCTTATATTTTAAGATAAAATTTATTATCTTAAAATATTTTAAGATTAAATATAAGAATTAACTATTGTTTCTCCTTTTTCCTTGCCCCTAATTCGTATCTTAATTTTTTCTTCTACCTCCATCACAGGTTAAATATGTTAACTAATTTATGTTGCAGGTACTATATATATGTATATAATGTATATCATAATATATACTTGTCACAGCCCGTCCCGAGATTTTATTCATCGAGGACGTGAAAAGACGGAATTACCCTTGACGGGTATTAAGGTATGTGTGTGTATGATATACTATTTGGACTAAATATACATTCCTAAACTTTTGGAGAAAATAATTTAAGTTGGATTAAATTGGATTGTATTTTGTGTGGTTAGGGATTAAAATTAGTATGTATGGTTTTGGTTGGACCACACACCCAGTCAACCCTTCTCTCTCTCTTCCTCTCCGTTCAGTCTCTCTCCTTCACTCTCGAACGTACGGACAAGCTAGGAACCTCCCATTTCTTCACGGATCGAAGGTTCTAAGGTAAGATTTGAACTCCTAGTAAGCTTGTGAGTTAGTATATGTGATTTTTGGAACTTAAAACCCTCAGAATCATCGTGAAACCATAACCCCGAAAATGTGCACTATTCATGCACACGTAAAATCTTGCATTTCAGGGAATTTCAAGCTCACAGTGAGCTTAAGGAGATCCTCACGAGCTTCGGGGTACTTCGTTGGTAGAATTTGGACGTCGGAGGACCGAGATCAGAGTTTTTCAAAATTGGCCGGATTATCGTGCTTCCTCAGGTAAAATCTAGTGGATTTTGGACCTTGAAACTAGTCTATTGTGATTCTACATGTTGAGGGCTTCAAATGGATATATTATACGAAGAAAACGGTTGAGAAACGAAGGAGAACGAAGCATTTGAAAATTCCCCAGTTTTCCGGCCACCGGAAAAACCAGTCCGGCGAGCCCAAGGTAGGAGACGCGCGTGGGGGATCGTGAACCCGTGACCTTCCTGGCGCGTGGGGGCGCGTGCGGCCTCAGAAAATTTTTCAAAAAATATCACGACGTCCGTGACGTCGATTAGGTCACTGTGGTATATTCATGTACCCAAATTGAGCACCGTATGAGAAGTTATTGAGAATTATTGGTTATATGCTTTAAACAACGTTTATATAGTATTCACCGCGGCGGCCCGTGCGGCGGCGCGTGGCCAATGGCCCGCCAATGTCATTCTTAGCATGTGTTTAAGGTTCTAGGTTCAGTTTTGATAATGGTTGGACGTAAATTGAGTAATTGAACCTATGTTGGTTACGATTCGTGGTTTGGAGAAAATGTGAATTTACGATCCAACCGTCGGATCGTCACCAAACTTTGATCCGTAGTAATACGTAATATTTGAGGATTATAGGAACTTACGGATCGGGAATCCGATTTACGGATCTTCCGGAATTGGAGTTGTAAGTTCATAAAATAGAATGTTAACCGTCACTTGGTTTTGGAAATTTACGGAGATCCGACCGTTGAATGGTAATGAAATTTTAGGATGTTGTCCTAGAGATATATTGTGGACCTCTGGAAGTTATGGATTTAAAATCTGAGTGGCAAAATCGAACTACGTAGTGACATATTTTATATAAGTTATATATTCTATCGATATGAATTCTGAGGTGGGATTTGATTATTGTTTTAGGCGCCGATCGTCATGACGCCTTGGCGTATTGTGCTAGGGAGTTGTAGGGCGAACCCCAGGTGAGTGGGCAGTATTTTCTATTTATACCTATATGCTATTGAATTTCCCAGAAATTGAGTTTTAATGAAAATATGTTTTTAAATGCCATGCATACAATTGATGAGATATTTGAATTAATAATTGATACATATATATGTGAATTGACGCTGTGGACGCACATGTGAGTTTTTACATTATTCATACGATTTATTTATGTGAATTGCATTGAAAGCTCATAACCTGCACCCTAGGTGTTAGTGCTTATATTATTCACCACACCGCACGCTCGCCTTGGATCCAAGTAGGTGGATGTTGTACAGACCATGTGAGGGTTTCGACATGCTAGTCGTATAGATCACCAGATGTGATTCCGACTAGTGGGTGACCTTAGTTATGCGCGCTGATGATTGATGAGAGAAGCACTAGAGCGTATTTTTACACCTTTCATCGTACAGACTACCTTACGTAGTTCCGAGTGATGTGCAGAGTAGGGCCGTATAGGTCACTGTGGTGACTCCGGCTGTATGAGATATTGAGCTATAGAATTAACCGTACAGGACCAACTGCAGGGTCTCCGGTTGATTCATTATGTCACCTGTTATATTGATGCTTCCATATTCTGTTTTGACTTTATGGCATGGCATGATTTCTGGATTTTGATACAGATTAATGATTTGAGATATGAGGATTTTTTTTTATACTATTATGTTATTTTCTGGGAAAAGTATACAGGTTTTACAGAGAGGGGTTAGAATTATTTTTGGCGAAATGTTTTTGAAAAGCTTTGGTTTTACTAACCCACTCAATTTTGTTTTTCGCCCCTCCAGGTTCAAGTTAGCAGAGTTTTGGTGGCCACGAGGAACCCAACGGCGTTCTGACAGAATTCACAAAAGTAGGACTCACCCTCGGGGGTTTCCATTTTAGTAATTGTATTTTAAAAGCTTCCGAACTGTGTAAATGGTTACGTCACTCTTACGTGACGGCCAGCATGCCCTCCTTCGAGACAGGGTGTGTCAGTTGGTATCAGAGCCTAGGTTGCAATTCTGGACATCTTGAGAATTTCCTAGTGTCTTCTGTCAGAACTATACCGCCTCGTAGCGAGCCACGTAGTTCGGATGAACCTAATTTCCCTGATATAGTAGTTTGGGGGGAAATTATTGCCATTATGATTCAGTCTATTATCTAAAGGAACCTTTAAGACTGGTTATAAGTTAAATTTGAATCCCTTTAGGGATATGAAGGACCTAAGGGAGCAGATTGATGGCTTAATCATTTGGGAAAAGGCGTTTCAGATTATGCAAAGTCAAGGGAATCTTCCTCCCGACAGGTGGGTTGAGATGACTACCTAGTTTTTGAGTGTTGAATCTGCATTCTGATGGAGATAGGAATGTTATTCGATGATATCGGAAGGACAACTGTTTGGAAGTTGTTTAAAGAATTGTTTAAGAAAAAGTTCATTCCTCCGGCATATTGTGATGGTGGTAAGCAAGAATTTGCAAATGTGAGACAAGGAAAATGACGACGGATGAATATTATAGAAAGTTTACAGACTTGCCTTGTTTCCATTCGGATGTTGTTGTTAATCCGGTCGAGGTGTTATGTCGCTTTTGGTTGGATAATAAGAAGAAGTGGTGTTCTTTGGCGACCACTATCCAATGTACTATTTACCAAGAATTTACGAGATGTTGTTGAGAATTGAGGACTCTGAGAGCATGATCAGCGAGAGTAAAGAAGAATAAGAAAAGAATGGTAATTAGAGGAAAGACGATAAAGTTAAAGATTCATATCAAGGACATCGAAAGACTCAGAGCTTCAAAATAAGTGAAGTTAGAACTAATTCTTCCAGCTTAGGTTTTAATGCCACTGGTCAGAGGCGAAGTGATAGATTTACTGGTGATCCCAGATCTTAAAGACAAGGTGACTCGAGTAAGGGAAATGTACCTTTGTGCCGTAGGTACAATATTAGACACTTTGGAGAGTGTGGGAATCAGTGAATGTGTTCATGTGGACAGATGGGACATAGAGTTATGAATGGTCCCTAGAATCAGTTGTTACCCAGCAGTCTTCCCTGACACCACAATATCGATCCAGCAGGTTTATGGACTTAATAGTTTGGTCAGATGGGCCGTGGGTACAGGGATATTTGATGAGTTATAAGTCCAGCCGTACAGGCCACAAGAGGTGGATCCGGTGGACATATTATTTGGAAAATTGATGAGTAAGTCGTACAGGTCACTATAGTTGACTCCGACTTATGTGCTAGCATGGATGGTTGAGCTAGAGAATCAGCCGTACAGGTCATTCTAGCTGACTCCGGCTGATATATTTCTTATTATGGACGATGTTGCCAAAGAGAGTAATGTTGGAGCACGATCGAGGCGTATTTATGTATTTCTAAGGAAGAACAAGATGATAATATTACGCCTTCAAGAATTGCTACTTACTTATCGAGACAACAGTGAGTTATTTGTATTGCGGGCTGCAGACCGTAATATTTATAACTTATTTGTTGGATTCGTTAAGCAAGTAAACAGGTAGGGCACTCTATGTTGATTTGGTTTATTCAGGATGCCTAATGATGGTGGAAGATATAGTTATGCCAGTGAATCTTATTTCGTTGGACATCGTGGATTTGGATGTGAATTTAGGCACATATTAGTTGCGTTATAATCATAACACGATAGATTGCTACGGGAAACCAGTTACCTTCCACCAATTTGGATGACTAGAGGTTACTTTTGTGGGTATGCAAAGTGGATTGAGTTAGGCCGTTATTTATGCTGTGAGAGCAAATAGATTGTTATCGAAAGGCTGCCAAGGATACTTAGCTCATATGGTGCTAAATGATGTTGCTTCTAGTAGTTTGGGAGATGTAAAGGTGGTTAGACATTTTTTTGATGTTTTCCCTGAGGAATTACCTGGATTGCCGTTAGGTGGAGATATGGAGTTCACTATTGATTTGTCTCCAGGCACAAATTTTATGTTAAAGATTGGTTCATGATGAGTTAAGGGAATTGAAAATTCGGTTACAGGAATTGGTTGATAAAGGTATCATTTAAAGTACATCACGTTGGGGGAGCACCAGTTTATTGGTGAGGAAGAAAATGGACATTAAGGCTATGTTTTAATTATAGGCAATTGAATCGGGTAATGATCAAGAACCGTTATCCATTGTTGCGTATTGATGATTTGTTGATCAACTTAGAGGTCTGCGTATTTCCTAAGATTGACTTAAGGTCTGGTTGTTACCGATTGAAGAGTTAATGATAACGTTCCTAAGATTGTGTTCAGGACTCATTACGGTCATTATGAGTTTTAGTGATGTTATTCGGATTGATGGATTCTCTTGCTGTTTTATGAGTTTGATTGATGAAGTATTCCAGGAATGCATTGACAAGTTTGTTATTGTTTTCATTGACGATATTCTGGTATACTCTAAGCCTAGAGCAGAGCATGTTAGATATTTTAAGTTGATGTTACAAAGTTTGAGGGAACGTCGATTGTATGCTAAGTTTAGCAAATGCCAATGTTGGATGAATCAAGAAGCAATGATGAGATAAGTTATATTTGCTAAAGGTATTCAAGTGAATTTTTAAAAGGTAGCGGAAATTGAGAATTTGGAACAACCACGAACTGTGATTGAGATTCGAAGTTTTCTTAGTTTGGCAGGCTATTGTGGACGGTTCGTGAAAGATTTCCCAGTCATTGCTTTTGCCACTGACGAGATTGACGAGAACAGAGGTTAAGTTTGAGTGGATAATAATTGTGAGCAAAGGTTTCAACAGTTGAAGTATTTCCTCACTCATACACGTATTTTAGCACTCCTAGAAGATAGCGGTAATTATGAGGTCTTTAGTGATGCTTCTTTGGTTGGTCTTGGATAAGTGTTAATGCAGCAAGGTAGGGAGATTGCCTATGCTTCACGGCAATTGAAACTTCATGAAATGAATTACTCTACTCACAATTTGGAGTTAGTAGCTATCATCTTTACTTGGAAGTTTTGGAGACATTACTTTTATAGTGAAAAGTGTAAGATTTTTACGAATCAAATGAGTCTCCAATGTCTGCTTACTCGGAGGTATTCTAATCTTAGGCAGCGAAGGTGGATTGAGTTACTAAATAATTATGATTGCACAACCAGGGTGATCGTGAAATTGTTGCGATTGATGCACTTGGTAGGAAGGCTTCAGTAAGAATTAATGCTTTGTATGCTTGTTGTGTTTTCCCTTCTTGTGGATTTGGGACCCTGGAGTGAAACTTAAGGTAAAAGTTGAGAAGAAGCTTTATTGACTAATTTTCAGGTTAGACCAATTTTAGTTGATTGTATACTTGATGCCCAGAAATTTGACGAAGGAATTCAAGAATTAACCGAGGCAGAATTGGATGGTATGTTTATGCAAGAGAATGGGACGTATGTGCCAAATTATGTGGAATTAAAGAAAGCAATTTTGACGATGTACACTGTTAAGCTTTTTGGGTATGTTGGTTACTTCTAAGTTTTGGATAGCGTACAGGAAGCTTGGTTACCAAGTTACCTTATAGTACAACTTATCGCCCTCAAATAGATGGTTAATCAGAGAGCACTATCCAGACTTTGGAGGATATGCTGAGATCTTCAGTATTGCAGTTGGCGACGCTTAGATTAAGCGGTTGGATTTGAGGGGAATTGCCTACATTTATAGCGTTCGTTCGAGCATGGGTATGAGACCATTTGAGGCACTTTTTGGTAAAGATTGTAGTACACCTTTGTGTTGGACAGAAGTTGTCAAAAGAGTTCTTACGGGCCCTGAGGTTATGAATGAGTTTACTTGGAATGTTCGAGTGATTAATTTTAACTTGGGAAGCGGCCCAAGATCACCAGAAAAGTTTAACAGACAGACATGCCACTAATCGAGTGTACAAGGTAAGTGATTGGGTATTTATGAAGTTATCACCGTGGCGAGGTGTTGTTCGATTTGGAAAGAAAGGTAAGTTGAGTCCTAGGTACACCGGACCTTATCAGATCACTGAGCGAGTCGGTGAAGATGTTTACAGGCTTGAATTGCCGTCAGAGCTGTCCAGCGTACATAATGTGTTTCACGTTTCGGTGCTTCGACATTATGTTACAAATCCGTCGCATGTGATCCCTCTGCAACCCTTAGAGTTTAACCCAGATTTGTGTTACGAAGAGGAGCCGGTGACGATACTTGATTGGAAAGACAAGGTTATAAGGAATAAGACAGTGAGCTTGGTAAAAGTATTGTGGAGGAACCACTCCGTGGAAGAAGCTACTTGGGAGACCGAAGATCGGATGAGAGAGATGTATCCGAGGTTATTTTATGAGTATTAAGTGGATTGGTAGGTTGTATGAATTTCGAGGATGAAATTCTATAAGGGGGGAAGATTGTCACAGCCCGTCCCGGGATTTTATTCATCGAGGACGTGAAAAGACGGAATTACCCTTGACGGGTATTAAGGTATGTGTGTGTATGATATATTATTTGGACTAAATATACATTCCTAAACTTTTGGAGAAAATAATTTAAGTTGGATTAAATTGGATTGTATTTTGTGTGGTTAGGGATTAAAATTAGTATGTATGGTTTTGGTTGGACCACACACCCAGTCAACCCTTTTCTTTCTCTTCCCCGTGTTTCTCTCTCTTCCTCTCCGTTCAGTCTCTCTCCTTCACTCTCGAACGTACGGACAAGCTAGGAACCTCCCATTTCTTCACGGATCGAAGGTTCTAAGGTAAGATTTGAACTCCTAGTAAGCTTGTGAGTTAGTATTGTAGACATCGAAATTTCGGTAAATAAATGTTGACCGATAAATCAAAGTGTCAACGCTCATGTATTACATAAATTTTACACGTAGCGTGTGACTCAACGAAAATTGAAATGAGTTGGAAAAGTCATCAAATAGGACACGTGTCAACACCTGGCAGAAACAACTTATTTCATCTGGGATATTATATTCAAAATTAGGCCTTGGAAAATTCTATAAATACAAGCCCATTTCATTCATTTGAGGGGAACCAATTCATATTACACCTTGAAGCTCTGAAGCTCTGAAACTCCGAAGCTCTCAAGCATCCAGGTTCCCGAAGAATCAAGAAAGCCTTCTTCGTTCTTCGTTCATCGTTCTTCCAAGATCAAGCCCCGACGGCCCTTTGGATCAACAATCATCCACCAATTCAAGATCAAGCCCCGACGGCCCTTAAAGAAAGTGTTCTTCGTTCTTCGTTCATCGTTCTTCCAAGATCAAGCCCCGACGGCCCTTGGATCAACCATCCACCAATTCAAGATCAAGCCCCGACGGCCCTTGAAGAAAGCACCATCGTTCATCATCAGTTCATCCAAGATCAAGCCCTAACGACCCTTTAGATCAACAAACGTCGGCAAATCCACACATCCAATCGTTCTTCAAGATCAAGCCCAAAAGCCCTTGAAGATCCGTTCATCACTGTTCTTCAAAAATCAAGCCCAAAAGCCCTTGGAGATCCGTTCGTCACTGTTCTTCAAAGATTAAGCCCAAAAGCCCCTTTGAAGATCCGCTCAAATCCACCTTCAAGATCAAGTCCACGACCCTTGAAGAACGTTCATCCAATATCAAGCCTCGACGGCCCTTGGATCAACGAAACATCCACAAATACACACCTTACGGAGATCGAATCAGAGGATCAAAATAGAGAGAGATTGTAACCCAAAATCATCAAATACAAATATTTGTTTGTGCACGTTGTTCTTGTCTCTTTCGTTTCAGGAATTTTCCGTGTTCACAAATTGGCACGCCCAGTGGGACAATCTCTGCCTTTCATCTCTTTCTCCGTTCAAGAAATTCAAGCGCACTTCCAAAATTAATGGCATCAAGGAAGGCTCAAACTGTTTCCGCAACCGGCGCAAAGAACAAAAGCGTCCTCGTCGCAACTGGTGTCACTTTGGGCATCACGACTCGAAGCATGGCAAGAGCTACTTCTGCCGCCTCTTTCACCTCTGCATCAACTCTGCCAAGGGAACAAAAGCACCCAAGGCACGAGCCTTTGATCACCTTAGCCTCACTAAGGGCACCAAGGGGGGAAAGCCCAAGGAAATACTCCGAATCCATGCTCTCCGATGCCGATTCAAGCGACAATTCAGCCATGCAAGTCATGACCATTGGAGCAACTTCAATCGATGAGCAACTGGCTCAAATGAATGAAGCAATCGCAAGGCTAACCCTAACTGTGGAAGAAAAAGACTTGCAAATTGCAGCACTAGTCAACCGACTAGAGGTGCAGGACGGCGATAAACCCGACCCAGAGGATGATCCACTAAAGGGAGGAGCTGGCGGAGACGAAGAACCCCCGGTGAAGAAAATCGATGGGAAGCCGAAGCCAGACCAAGCAGCGGCACTCATGGGATATCTTTCTATCCAGCAGCTGCATGAGATGATCACCAACACCATCAAGGCACAGTACGAAGGGAGCTCACATACCTCCTTGTTCTACTAGAAGCCCTATTCCAAGAAGATTGATGCCCTAAAGATGTCGAGGGGATATCAACCACCAAAGTTCATGCAATTTGATGGAAAAGGAAACCCAAAGCAGCACGTTGCACATTTCGTCGAAACTTGCAACAACGCGGGGACGGAGGGAGATTACCTCGCCAAGCAGTTTGTGCGCTCGCTGAAAGGAAACACCTTTGAGTGGTACACGGACCTAGAGCCTGAGTCCATCAACAGCTGGGAACCGTTGGAAAGGGAATTCCTCAACCGCTTCTACAGCACCCGCCGCACTGTGAGCATGCTAGAGCTAACGAGCACAAAGCAGTGGAAGGACGAGCCAGTCATTGACTACATCAACAGGTGGCACACTTTAAGCCTCGACTGTAAAGACAGGCTCTCGGAAACCTCTTCAATCGAGATGTGCATCCAAGGCATGCAATGGGGTTTGCAATACATCCTTCAAGGCATCAAACCACGGACCTTCGAAGAGCTAGCCACCCGTGCCCATAACATGGAGTTGAGCATCGCCCATCATGGGAAGAAAGAACCGATCACCGACTACAAGAACGACAAAGTTCTTGGGCCAAAGTTGGAGAAGACTGCGTGGAAATCCACCAAAGAAGCAATGACAGTCAACACAGCTCCCGTCAAAATCCCTACACGAGGCAAGGCGATTCAAGCCGAAGGCTTTCGTGATCAAGAGATGCGTAGACGCACTTTGAAGGAGCTTGAGGAGAAAACTTATCCATTCCCCGACTCTGATGTGGTTGCCATGTTAGAAGACTTGCTGGAAAAGAAGGTGATTAGTTTGCCTGAATGCAAACGGCCAGAAGAAATGAATCGCACTGACAGTCCAAGGTACTGTAAATTCCACCGCTTCATCAGTCATCCGACAGAAAAATGTTTTGTGCTGAAAGATCTCATCATGAAGCTGGCTTAGAAAGGAATCATCGAGCTAGATCTTGACGATGTGGTGAACACAAACTATACCACCTTCGCTTCTGGCTCTTCCGACTCGAAGTTTTCACCTCAACCGCTGGGGGCATCCTCCAAGACAAGCAAAATTGAAGGATGGACTCAAGTCACTCCTAAGAAATTGCACAAGAAGCATACGTCTCCTCCACAAGTCCGCCAATCGGAAAGGGGGCAAAACAGCTCTTGTCAACCTTCAAAGCAACATGAACGTGTTGAAGATGATGAAATTTCGACACATAGATCGTCCATTCCCATCACGATGCGCGATTTCTTTCCTGAAGACTTCTTCAATCACTCGGTCAAGGCTCCTTGTTATGAAGATTGCGAGGAACGACTCTCTCAGATCGCTTGACGAACCAATGCTCCTTGTTCGCATGAGCCTAAACTGCATGAACCAAAACTCCTTGTTCGCACGAGCCTAAACTGCACGAACCAACGCTCCTGGTCTGCACGAGCATAAAAGGCAACACCAACGCTCCTGGTTTGCACGAGCATAAAAGGCAACACCAAAGCTCCTTGTCTGTAAGAGCCTAAACTGCAAGACACAAGGCTCCTCGCCTACACGAGCCTAAACTGCATGGCACAACGCTCCTGGTCTGCACAAGCATAAAAGGCAATACCAACGCTCCTTGTCTGCACGAGTTGAAACTGCAAACGACACCAACACTCCTTGCCTGCATGAGCTAAAACTGCAAACGGCACAAAAAAGAAAATACCAAAAAATATATATGTATGTATTTGAACTACGTTTTGACTTGATCTCTTTCTTTGGAAGGGTACGTAGGCAGCTTGAATATTCAATTTCAAGTTCAGTCACATCAAAAAAAAATATTAAAAAAAAATGTTTTATTAAATAGAGTCAATTTTATTACAGAAAAAAAATAAATAAATAAAATAAAATACATATGTTTTATGTATTAAAAAATAAAAAAAATAAAAAAAAAATAAATAAATACAGATTCCTTTTATATACATACATACATATATATATATATATATGTATATATGACCTCTATCCAGCTAGCCCATTAAAAGGAGGTCATCCAAACTCAAAAGGAAGCTATCCAGGCCCACGTGACAGCCTCCAAGCCCAGGCTTCCCTCCAAAGCACAGAGAGCGACGAAGGCGGTGAGGTCGGGGTCCGGATTCACCAAACCCGACGGCTCCCCGATTTCCTCCAGAGCGTTAATCTCAATACAATCAGAATCATCATCACACTCCTCCGTTGGCCATATATTCCCTTTCCGCTCTCCACGGAAGAAGAAAGTCAATTCCAGACTCCAATTCCAATTCGCCGAGTCGTCTTCTTCTCTTTGACGAAGAGGAGGAAAAAGGAGGACTTCGTTGTGGGCATCGCCCAGATTTAAATCCTGCGGTTGGGACATGGGATCATCAACGCCTGATCATGCCGATCATCATGCTGCTAACAACAACAACAAGAAGCCTCGTAATAATCCAAATTTGATTACGACAGGCGATCACCTGCGGCATGTGGAGTCGATGGCCACAATGCCTTCCGGCGCTGGAAACATTTTCCACCCGAACGCTGTCATTCTCGGAGAATCTCTCGCTTCTGAAGAGAACGATCTCGTCTTTCCCAACAACTCCCGGCCCTATCCTCCACGGACGAGCCTCACGCTCCTAGGCTCTGTCAGATCCTCTCAGTACCCTCAGATTAAGAAGTTTCTCTCCACTCGCCGTCATTCTCCCCACTGACGCCGCCACCTCCGCATCCATCTTCTTCTTCTTCCCCAATTTTCCTCCTCTGCAACCCAGCAGCCTTCAGACTCTCTCTTTCTCTCTCTCATGGCGTCCCCAATTGAGCAAGGAGGTGATGCGGATTTAGGGAAGGGTCTGATGACTGCACAACCGAGCCAAAACCCTCTGGCCGAGCCATCACCGTCTTCCACGGCGTCAGCGCCGGCTTTGGTGCTTTCCAACTCAGGAAAGCGGATTGACCAGGCGGGGAAGAAGAAGTACGTGAAGCAGGTGACGGGGCGGCACAACGACACGGAGCTTCACTTGGCGGCTCAGCGCGCGGATCTAGCCGCCGTAAAGAAGATTCTCGACGATATCGATTCGCAGATGGTGGGGACCGTAAGCGGTACGGAGTTTGATACGGAGGTAGCTGAGGTCCGGGCGGCGGTGGTGAATGAGGTGAATGAGCTGGGAGAGACGGCTTTGTTCACGGCGGCTGATAAAGGGCACCTTGATGTGGTTAAGGAGCTGTTGAAGTATTCGAACAAAGAGACCTTTACGAAGAAGAACAGGTCCGGGTTCGACCCCTTGCATGCTGCTGCAAGTCAAAGACACCATGCCATTATCCAGGTACTCTTAGATCATGATCCTGGGCTAAGCAAAACCCGCCCCGACAAGTGATTTCTATTAACCCAGCCTATAACTACACAACAAGGCGACCACCTCAAGTTCAACCATACATGGACCCAGCTTCAGGACAACCAATCTTGCAGCTGAATATATAACTTTCGAGATGGTGATATCGGAAACACTAGTTGGTGGGTTGATTGGTAGAAACGGTTCCAACATTTCAAGGATCAGAAATGAGTCTGGAGCAATGATCAAGGTTTATGGCGAAAAAGGTGAGCAAAAGCATAGGCAAGTTCAGTTTTGTGGTAGTGCTCAACAGGTGGCACTCGCAAAGCAGAGGGCTGATGAGTACATATATTCTCAGCCGGTACAACAACCTGGCGCTCAACAGCCAGTTTTTACAGTGAAGATAAGGCAGGAAACACCGATCTCGTTCATCAATTGCTCCAATCACCACCTACATAATCAGTTCATGTTAACTGCTGACCCTCGATGCTTCATTAGCATATTTGTGAATGCGAGTCATGCCGTTGGATTGCCTATGCTCTCTGCAGCAGTGATGTACCAGATATCGAAACTGTCGATAATTTATAGTACTCTTGTTTGTAATGGTTGTGTGTTGCCAGATATTTGAAGATAAAAAATGGAAATCAATCAAGGTTGGGCTGTTGGAGCTGGAACCGGATGTGGAGGACCCCATTTCGTCTCTGTTCAAGAACTTGATGGATTATGCTCAGGGGAAGCAGGTGTTTGATGAAAGTCCAGAGAGAGAGTGCAATGGTGATTTTGAATACAGTAAGCTTGGAGATGACGCTTCCAGGATTTGTGCAAGCAATGACGGTGAAGATCTGGACTCAGGAGAACTGATTCATTTCTGTTGTTGTAAATGATTGCATCTGTGTCACAGAGATTTTGACTTGAGGAGGTCGGATCTGATTCTGCCCAGCAAGGATGATCCGCTCTAGCTCTCTGTCCTCCACACCTACCCATATCGTGCTCCATCTTTTACCTAAGCGTAGAACGATGATACCACTGATGAAGATGACCAAATGAGCAGTGGAGGATTGTACCAAAGCTTCGAGATGGAGACGAACCCGATAAAGTCTTCGTCAAGATTTGAAGGCATCGCGGAGCTGGCGACCGAAGGGGCTCGAGCTTCATGTGCTTGCTAATCGAAGATTCGAGCAGTACAACGATGGGTTTTGCAGTGGTGGCAGCCAGTACAAGTTCTACTCCCATCAAGTCCGTTTTTGCCAAATCTTAGAGATCACCACTATGAACAAGCTCAAGAAAATGACGCTGAGAGTGATCGCGGAGTGGCTGTCGGAGGAATGGCGTGCATGATGTCGGCATGGGCTCAGTAAGAATTGACGAGGCGAAGTCTATTGGCTGTGCTCTGTACCTGTGCTCAGTGGCAGTGCAACGGGTGTGTAATGACTGTGCTCGGCAGGCAGTGCAATGGCTGTGCTCAGTGGTTGTGCTCAGTAACGGTAGTGGTGGAGCGTCTTCCTCTGCACCTCCGCCATGGCCGCCGCCTTTGAATGAGATTGACAAAACTGAAGTTTATCAATACACACCCAAAGACCTCTTCCGTCTCTTGCCTCGCAGCTGCCAACGACTTCAACGACCGCCGTCAAACGACTAGCCGGTCGTGAAGCTCGAAGCACCATCTTCTCCGTCCTCCTTGCTCTGCTCCCTGCAAGTTCCTCTACCCATCGCCCAAATTTATACAGAAAAAAAATAATAAAATATAATATAAAAAATAAAAAAAATAAAAAAAAAGAAAAAAAAGAAAAAAGAAGGTGGTGGTGCATCTGGCACCACGTGAAAAAAGGGGAATGGTGGATCAAGCACCATGTGAAAGCAGACGAAAAAAAAATAAAATAAAATAAAATAAAATAAAATTAAATTTAAAAAAAAAAGAAAAAAAGAAGGTGGATTCTTGGTGGCTAGCACCATGCAAAAAAAAACAAAGGGAAAATGGGTTTTGGGATGGTGGATCACTCCATGTGAAAAAAAAAAAAAAAAAATATATATATATATATGTATGTATGTATACATGTATGTGTGTATATATATATGTGTGTGTATAATATATATATATATATATACAGAAAAAAAAAACATTAAGAGAAATAAAAGTCCATTTTATTTATTTTTTCTGGAAATTTTACATAAAATTGCATTCTACATACCCAAAAAAAAAAAAATTTTTACAAATGTGCAAACAAACGGGAGGGAGTCTTTATTGCTCAGGTGGTGTCTCAGTACTCGGTGGAGCTCTAGGAAAGAGAGACGTCGGAGGTTGACTGTTTGAAGTCACACCACTCGGTGGAACTCCAGGAAGAAGAGGAGCCGGAGGTTGATCATGAGGAGCTTCATTACGCGGTACAGCCCCAGAAGACGAAGGCAAATGCTGCTGGAACAAACCCACAAACCTCTGATGATCAAGTAAAATCTGACCATCAGATTCTTGCATCTGGTCAATCTTCCTCTTCATGTTTGTCGCATAGCTATGTGCGAGCTTATGCAACTGTTTATTCTCCTGCTTGAGCCCTCTAATCTCCTGTTTGAGACTCATCATTTCCGCCGCCAATGATTCAACTTGACGGGTTCGAGCAAATAGGCGTTGGGCCATATTAGACACAGAACATGCACACTGCACATTGAGAGCCAGAGAATCCTTAACAGCCAACTCATCAGACCGTTTGGAAAGTAGTCTGTTATCTCTGGGAGTGACAAGGTTTCGGGCCACCACCGCAGCGATCATATCATTCTTCACCATCGAATCTCCAACGGTAAGAGGACCAGTAGGGGATATGAAGGATGGGCGCCATATGTTGTTTGGAGAAGACGGGACTGCCTCTTCACCAAGATTCAAGTCAAAACGACGATCGGAGGGTCCTGACATTTTCAAAGTGTTGAAGAAAGAAGAGGTCGGACGAATCAAGATCTTAGAAGTGCAAGAAGGGAGTTTTCACAAGTAAAATTCAAGTATGCTTTGAAACGAACAGCGTGCCTCTATAAAAAATCAGCACTCGACGGGATTTCAGAGATCGAAGAGGCGAGCTCAGAATTCGAAGAGGCCATTCAAAAATCGAAGAGGCAAGCTCAGAAATCGGAGAAGTATCTTGCTTTTCCAGCCACGTCAGCACCCATCACACGCAAACTCAGCTTTGCGGAAATCACGGGTAATTTGTCGAAGCGCCGATCCCAGTTATCGAAAAGGCGCCAGTCTTTTTCAGCCGCGTCAACACCTGTCACATGCACACTCAGCTTGGCGGAAATTACGGACAATTTGTTGAAGATTTCTGATAAAGAAGAAAGCACATGAAGCCATATAGATCAATCACGCATTGGTTGCCGACACGAGTGAAAGAATAATACCTCTACAGGTATCAAAGAACTTCCTATAATTGTCTACCTTCGCCTTCCATAGCAAGGCAAACATACAGAGCCTTTCTTCATCTCCAAAAATGCTTTCCCAACGAAGCCTCTTGAGTCATTCAATGTTCCTTATTCCTTGGGGTACCTCTGCAAGCCAATGACTCCAAAGCAAAAGTATCTCATATCACCAGGGTAGAAAGCAAGAGTATCTCATATCATGTTTTTTCCCTGTCCTTTCCTTTGTCCTTGTTCCTACCTACAAAGACAAGGATAAAGAAAACAATATGCCGGAACCTCCACTCAAACTCGGGTAAGGAACCGACTGCTTGGAGCCCTTCCCTGATTGCCTACCTAGCATTGCTCTCGAGTACTCGTCTTCCACTGCTGCTGTACTTTCAAAGAAGCTGCCACATTTGCCTGGAGAACAGATAAGGCAAGTGAAAATGATACCTTGCAGCATGTGGAGACAAGGTGCAGAAGGAACAAGCAGAGAAGGATGCGGTCTGCACAGTCAACTCAGCAGAAGGAATCCGAACTGAGGAACTCGAGAAGCTGCCACATCTGCCTGAAGAAACAAGCAGAGAAGAATGCAGCATGCACAGTCAACTCAGCAGAAGGAGTCCGAGCTGAAGAACTCGAGAAGCTGCCACATCTGCCTGAAGAAACAAGCAGAGAAGAATGCAGCATGCACAGTCAACTCAGCAGAAAGAGTCTGAGATGAAGAACTCGAGAAGATGCCACATCTGCCTGAAGAAACAAGCAAAGAAGAATGCAGCATGCACAGTCAACTCAGCAGAAAGAGTCTGAGATGAAGAACTCGAGAAGATGCCACATCTACCTGAGGAACAGATAAAGCAAGAAAAAAAAATAATACATTGAAGCATGTGGAGACAAGCACAACAAAGCACGTGCCGATTCAGCCGCTACTTCTTCAAAATCAAAAGTATCTCATATCATCAGGGTGGCAATCATTCTGGACGGTGAATTCGTTTTGACCCTCAAATTCTTGGGTCGGCTTACTAGGCGTTGTGAGCTGCACGTGTCGATTCACCACCCTTGATTCAAATCCTTAAAGATCAAGTCACCAACTGGAAGAGGAGCTCGTCAATCTTGAAAATCATACCGTTGACCAAACTGCTCAGGTGTGAATTAGAAAGATTGAACAGAGAAACAAGTCGTCACCTTCACCTCGTGCCTGCTTGTCATATGTTCGACTCAACCTTCAAGAATCAAGCCTTAACGGCCCTTGAAGAAGCTTCCAACAACAATTCAAGATCAAGCCTCGACGGCCCTTGAGGAAATCACAAGTCTGATTCAAGATTAAGATTCTACCACCCTTGAATCAAAACCTAGTTCAAGAATAAGCTGTGGAAAATCAACAATTGGAGGAATCCAGAAAATCCTCCAACCCAGTTCAAGATCAAAGCTGTAGAAAGTCAACAAGCGCAACAAAATACGTGCCGATTCATCCACTACCAAAGCCAAAGATCATCTACCACATGAAGCTCCTTGTGGCCCAATTTCAACCTTCAAGATCAAGCCTCGACGGCCCTTGAAGAAATTTCAAACAACAATTCAAGATCAAGCCTCAACGGCCCTTGAAGAAATCTCAAGCCCAATTCAAGATCAAGCCTCAACGGCCCTTGAATCGACATCTACAGTAAGGGACTTCAAAACGCATCTCCTACACGTGACAAGCACATGTATACGACGTGCCTTGAAGTGGCGGCATTTGTAGACATCGAAATTTCGGTAAATAAATGTTGCAAAGTGTCAACGCTCATGTATTACATAAATTTTACACGTAGCGTGTGACTCAACGAAAATTGAAATGAGTTGGAAAAGTCATCAAATAGGACACGTGTCAACACCTGGCAGAAACGACTTATTTCATCTGGGATATTATATTCAAAATTAGGCCTTGGAAAATTCTATAAATACAAACCCATTTCATTCATTTGAGGGGAACCAATTCATATTACACCTTGAAGCTCTGAAGCTCTGAAACTCCGAAGCTCTCAAGCATCCAGGTTCCCGAAGAATCAAGAAAGCCTTCTTCGTTCTTCGTTCATCGTTCTTCCAAGATCAAGCCCCGACGGCCCTTTGGATCAACAATCATCCACCAATTCAAGATCAAGCCCCGACGGCCCTTGAAGAAAGTGTTCTTCGTTCTTCGTTCATCGTTCTTCCAAGATCAAGCCCCGACGGCCCTTGGATCAACCATCCACCAATTCAAGATCAAGCCCCGACGGCCCTTGAAGAAAGCACCATCGTTCATCATCAGTTCATCCAAGATCAAGCCCCAACAGCCCTTTGGATCAACAAACGTCGGCAAATCCACACATCCAACCGTTCATCAAGATCAAGCCCAAAAGCCCTTGAAGATCCGTTCATCACTGTTCTTCAAAAATCAAGCCCAAAAGCCCTTGGAGATCCGTTCGTCACTGTTCTTCAAAGATCAAGCCCAAAAGCCCCTTTGAAGATCCGCTCAAATCCACCTTCAAGATCAAGTCCACGACCCTTGGAGAACGTTCATCCAATATCAAGCCTCGACGGCCCTTGGATCAACGAAACATCCACAAATACACACCTTACGGAGATCGAATCAGAGGATCAAAATAGAGAGAGATTGTAACCCAAAATCATCAAATACAAATATTTGTTTGTGCACGTTGTTCTTGTCTCTTTCGTTTCAGGAATTTTCCGTGTTCACAAGTATATGTGATTTTTGGAACTTAAAACCCTCAGAATCATCGTGAAACCATAACCCCGAAAATGTGCACTGTTCATGCACACGTAAAATCTTGCATTTCAGGGAATTTCAAGCTCACAGTGAGCTTAAGGAGATCCTCACGAGCTTCGGGGTACTTCGTTGGTAGAATTTGGACGTCGGAGGACCGAGATCGGAGTTTTTCAAAATTGGCCGGATTATCGTGCTTCCTCAGGTAAAATCTAGTGGATTTTGGACCTTGAAACTAGTCTATTGTGATTCTACATGTTGAGGGCTTCAAATTGATATATTATACGAAGAAAACGGTTGAGAAACGAAGGAGAACGAAGCATTTGAAAATTCCCCAGTTTTCCGGCCACCGGAAAAACCAGTCCGGCAAGCCCAAGGTAGGAGACGCGCGTGGGGGCGCGTGAACCCGTGACCTTCCTGGCGCGTGGGGGCGCGTGCGGCCTCAGAAAATTTTTCAAAAAATATCACGACATCCGTGACGTCGAGTAGGTCACTGTGGTATATTCATGTACCCAAATTGAGCACCGTATGAGAAGTTATTGAGAATTATTGGTTATATGCTTTAAACAACGTTTATATAGTATTCACCGCGGCAGCGCGTGGCCAATGGCCCGCCAATGTCATTCTTAGCATGTGTTTAAGGTTCTAGGTTCAGTTTTGATAATGGTTGGACGTAAATTGAGTAATTGAACCTAAGTTGGTTACGATTCGTGGTTAGGAGAAAATGTGAATTTACGATCCAACCGTCGGATCGTCACCAAACTTTGATATGTTGTAATACGTAATATTTGAGGATTATAGGAACTTACGGATCGGGAATCCGATTTACGGATCTTCCAGAATTGGAGTTGTAAGTTCATAAAATAGAATGTTAACCGTCACTTTGTTTTGGAAATTTACGGAGATCCGACCGTTGGATGGTAATGAAATTTTAGGATGTTGTCCTGGAGATATATTGTGGACCTCTAGAAGTTATGGATTTAAAATTTGAGTGGCAGATCTTCCGGATCGAACTACGTAGTGACGTATTTTATATAAGTTATATATTCTATCGATATGAATTCTGAAGTTGGATTTGATTATTGTTTTAGGCGCCGATCGTCATGACGCCTTGGCATATTGTGCTAGGGAGTTGTAGGGCGAACTACAGGTGAGTGGGTAGTATTTTCTATTTATACCTATATGCTATTGAATTTCCCAGAAATTGAGTTTTAATGAAAATATGTTTTTAAATGCCATGCATGCAATTGATGAGATATTTGAATTAATAATTGATACATATATATGTGAATTGACGCTGTGGACGCACATGTGAGTTTTTACATTATTCATACGATTTATTTATGTGAATTGCATTGAAAGCTCATAACCTGCACCTTAGGTGTTAGTGCTTATATTATTCACCACACCGCACGCTCGCCTTGGATCCAAGAAGGTGGATGTCGTACAGACCATGTGAGGGTTTCGACATGCTAGTCGTATAGATCACCAGATGTGATTCCGACTAGTGGGTGACCTTAGTTATGCGCGCTGATGATTGTTGAAAGAAGCACTAGAGCGTATTTTTACACCTTTCATCGTACAGACTACCTTACGTAGTTCTGAGTGATGTGCAGAGTAGGGCCGTATAGGTCACTGTGGTGACTCCGGCTGGATGAGATATTGAGCTATAGAATTAACCGTACAGGACAAACTGCAGGGTCTCCGGTTGATTCATTATGTCACCTGTTATATTGATGCATCCATATTCTGTTTTGACTTTATGGCATGGCATGATTTCTGGATTTTGATACAGATTGATGATTTGAGATATGAGGATTTTTTTATACTATTATGTTATTTTCTGGGAAAAGTATATAGGTTTTACAGAGAGGGGTTAGAATTATTTTTGGCGAAATGTTTTTGAAAAGCTTTGGTTTTACTGACCCACTCAATTTTGTTTTTCGCCCCTCCAGGTTCAAGTTAGCAGAGTTTTGGTGGCCACGAGGAACCCAACGGCGTTCTGACAGAATTCACAAAAGTAGGACTCACCCTCGGGGGTTTCCATTTTAGTAATTGTATTTTAAAAGCTTTCGAACTGTGTAAATGGTTACGTCACTCTCACGTGAAGGATGAAATTGTGTCAATACTAGTATGAATTTATACAAAGATGAAGGATGAAATTTCTTTGAACTATTTTTATGGATGATATTATATTAATTTTTATTTATTTTCGTAGATACCTTTATCACATGCCAAATGTATTTCATCAACTTATGATATAGGTATCATATATGATGACATATAATTTTTCTTTTAACTATGTTCCATGAAAAGTGGTTGGATCTGCATATTTTAAATATTTAAATTAAAACTTTGAGTAAAAATACATAAATAATTTTTTTTAACTAAAATTAACAAAATAAAGAAGTTGCACTAAATACAAGAACAGCTCAAACTTTTCGACCTCATCAAAATTTTCAACCTCATTAAAGCCTTCAAGTTGCTTGGAGGGACAATCTAATAATGGTTACGAGATATGACACCTACATATGCACTTGCCACATGACTTTTTCTGATCGAGCAAGTGGACAATGAAAAGTTCCTATATATAGAGGTACAGAGAGAAAGAGAGACGTGATAGTTTCTACTTTCTAATCATATATTAACTTTTCCCATTTGTGTTTCTCTTCAACTCTCACTTAGCAAGCCAAGCTGTGTGTTGTACCTTCAATTTACACACATAGAGAGAGAGAGAGAGAGAGAGAGAGAGAGAGAGAGAGAGAGAGAGATGAGAAAGGTCTGTCATCCTTTGTTGAATGGGGGAAGAGGATATGCAGGAGATGACAGAAAATACAGTCATGGATTCTCTTCAGCTGAGATGCAGTCTTTGGCAAGTATCTGTGAGGCTTTATTACCTCCTTTTTATGAAACCAAAGGTGAACAACCTACAATTAACAAGGCTGTTCAGTCCTTCTACAAAACTTCTGCGGCTCAAACTCCCATCCCTGATGAGGTATCTCTCTCTCTCTCTCTCCGCGGAGTTTTTTTTTTTTTTTTTTTTTTTTTTTTAACTAAAAATCATTAAAAAGAGAATTATTTATATAAGTTGATAATTGTTTTTAACAAATTTGAATGAAAATGATAATGTTCAATCACAGGTTAGGTAGGCTTAATAAAAAAAAACAACAAAAAATCACTAGTGCAGGTTCTAGACTGACCGCACTAATACTAAACTTTTTATTTTGTCGACCTAATACTAAACTATTTTGTCTGTCAAACTTATGACTCTAAAATTTAATTAAGTATTAATTAATGTGTGAAAGTTTGTGAAAAATTAACAAAAAAATAAAATATTAGTTTAGGTAAGCTTGTGCTCTTTAAATTAGGTCTTCATATTTCTTGGATTTATTACATCACTTGGATATATTCGATGAGTACAGGTTGCACAGCTAATGGTGAAAAGGGCCTTGATAGAAGCTGTGGTATTGGTTAGAGTGGTTTTGTGGATATTGGGAACTAAGTTGGGAACCCTACTCCTCTGTGGCTCTCTTTGTTTTGGTAAGACATGGCCCTTCGTTCACAAGTTTTCAAGTTTGTCGTTGGAGAAAAGAGAAAAGGTCCTGCAGAAGTGGTTCAAGCACAAGTTTCTTACCCCCATTAGGCTTGCCTTTGTTTACATCAAGTTTCTTTGCCTCTACATTTTCTTCTCTCGGGTAATATTTCATTCCCTTTCTCTAAACTACAGTTTCACTGTAAAAGATTTTTTCTTTCTATTTCAATTACTAGCAATATCACACATGTTTCCCATGTGAGGCAGTTTTTCTTTGGGTTAAAAATGGAAGGCAGTTTTTGGGGAAGAAGTTGAGAGAAATTAGGAAAATGGTTCAAATTCTAAAAATTTTATTACATGACTTGGACCACACCACTTAGTATTGTGTCATAATGATACTTGTAAGTAAAAAGTTTTAAATTCAGCTTTTATAGATAGAGAGTTAAATAAAAAAAAAATTAACTAACCCATTATACAGCTTAGTCAAAATTTTGTATTAAAAAAAGGGTGATAAAGATTATAATTTTTTTTGGTTGACAAATAGAGTAGTAGTATGGCACATCAAACAAATTAAGAAGTTGAACCGGTGAGCGGTTTGTGCATACAGATAGCGAAAGGCTGTATTAAATCACTGCATGATAGTCATGAGACATCAAATATAAAATAAATAAAAAAAGTTGAAAATAACCAGTGGTTGAAACATCATCGTCATCACTTCCCATGCAGATGAAGCTAATTAATAAGATGATTATGCGTCAGCGTACTATATTTTAGGTATAAAATCAAGTAGGACTTGGCCAATTAAATGTTTAATTAGGCATCAAGAAAAGCTTAATCTTTCTTATTGGGTACCACGTGGTGATGAACAACTCTCCTCATAACAAGAGAGCTATGCATGAAGTTGTAGCTCAGCCCCAAGATGAGCATTAGACCTAGTTTGGGAGTGAGGTGTTAAAAAAAAAGCATCCATGAAAAAAAGTTGTGAGGGTTTTAGGTGTTTGGTAAACTGAAAAAAAAATGGCTTATTTTGGAAGCTGTTGTGAGAATAAGCTGAAATCAAAGGAAAAAGCTGAAGCTGCTATTTGCAGCTTTGGAAAATTAGTTTTTTTTCAAAGCACACTGAGCTACAATGCTTCTTTAATGAAAAGACCCACTATTAGACTGTTTTTTTTTTCCAAAAGCACTTTTACAAAAAAGTTTACCAAACACTCTGCTGATTTATTTCACAGCCGCTTTTCTCACAGCAGCTTTTTTTTCAAAGCACAGCAATACCAAACCAGCCCTTAGTCATCCTTAGGTGATAGCTGTTGTGTTAGCAAAATAACACTTTTAATTTTTTGTCATTATTTTTCTCCACAAGGTCAAAATCAACTGGTCATTAGGGGCGTGACTCAGCTTCCTATGTGCCTTTACAATATATATATATATATATATTTAAACTTTTTTAATGAGACATATATTCACATCCTTACAAGCTAGTATTAAGCCATTAAACTCAGTTTGATATTAGTTGTCTCTCTAAAGCATATAATCTCATGAGAAAGGGAATTCATGTGGGATAGACACCTAGTCGAGGAATCAAGTATATCAATTAGTTTTCAGTGTATTGATATAGTTTTTTCTATTCAGTTGGAGGAGGAGGTTTTAGGTTTTGTTGACTAACATGAGTATAAAGATGATGCATATTTATGATGTGTTGAATACCTAATTGTGGTTATAGCTACGTTGTGGTGGTGTAGCTTTACTATGAATACAATACATTATCATAGTGAACAAAATTAATTTTGTAGTGTCTTATCATTTGTCAATATTTTTTTTTGAAAAGTATTATCCTACTAAACAAAAGTTAAATCTCAATTAAACTATTTCTCATAAAAAAAATCTCAATTAAACTAGTTCTCATAAAAAAAATGTCAATTAAACTAGTTCTCATAAAAAAAAAATCTCAATTAGACTCGCTTTCTATTAAAAAAAAAAATCTTTCTTGGGAAGTAATCTTGGGAGAAACTCAATACTAAAACTTATATATATATAGTGTTAGGATAAGGAGACACATTTTTTACACATATTTTGTAGGTCTCTTTCTTAATGTATTTTAATGATTGAATTGTCTATGTTTAGGTCTTCACTCAACAATCATATCTACGAAAAATCACCAAAATCTGAAACCATATGACTGTTAGATTAAATGTTAGTCATTTTAGTGCTTCTTTGCAAAATCGTATTCATCTATTTTCTTCACTACAAATGAATGTCTTAATAATTTTGATTTGTTTAATTTTTCGTAAGGATGATCTATGAATGATGTATTAAAATATAG
Source organism: Malus sylvestris (assembly GCF_916048215.2). Lineage (NCBI taxonomy): Eukaryota > Viridiplantae > Streptophyta > Magnoliopsida > Rosales > Rosaceae > Malus > Malus sylvestris. The sequence continues at coordinate 19,864,146 of NC_062272.1, forward strand.
CCAATTCAGATCATTGAAAAAGGTTACGAAGTGAGCTCTACAAAATAGGTGTAAAAAATGACGTGTCCTCGATTCTAACCCATATATATATATATATATATATATTATCTTCGTATTTGTGTGTGTTGTATATGGGACCTCCTCCAACTAAATGAAAACTTGTATTTAATAAAGAGTTAGACCAACTTATCATGTGGGAGCTTGTAGAATTCTTGGCTTTTTATTTCATGGAGGTCATGTGTGAGTTTGTACGTGAATCCTCATCCTATCCCCACTCACGCCATGTCACTTGACAAAAGGGTTGTGGCCATTGATTGTGCTTATGTATATAGTATTTTCTTGTAGATGAGTTATATTAATGCTGCCCTACTGATGTCAAAATACATGACAAAAATATCAAGGCTTTCTAGTAATTATGGATTCAAATCCCATGAGTTCTGCTAGGCAAAATCCCCATATTTAACTGTAAAGTAGTTTCCAAGCATTTGATAACTTAAGGCCTATTTGATACTCTTTTGGAATTGATTTTTTTTAACCAATGAATTCTTAATTTTTGAAAATTATAATTTAATTTCAAACTGAAAACCAAACAATCCCTAAATTTTTCAAGCTTTAATCCTTTGATGCAGGTTGGTGAGAATGCAGAAAACCCAATATGGCAAGCCATTGGATACCATGTAGAAAATGATGACCAAGATGATCAGAAGAACCACTCAAAAATGCAAGAACAAAAGCGGCCTCTTCAGAAGGGAATCATAGAAACAAGGCTTGAAACTGATACCAGCCTTCTGAATTCCCTTGCACAGAAAGGCTTCCAAGTCATACATAACTCCACAAAAAATATTTACAACGTCAAATGTGACGTTATAATTGTTGGCTCTGGTTGTGGAGGAGGTGTCGCAGCTGCTGCTCTTGCAAGCTCAGGCCACAAAGTCATCGTTCTCGAAAAAGGAAACTACTTCACTCCCTCAGATTACTCTTCTTTGGAAGCTCCCTCCCATGATCACCTTTATGAATCAGGAGGCATTCTTGTAACTGTTGATGGGAAAATTGTGCTTCAGGCTGGATCAACAGTTGGTGGTGGCTCTGCTATTAATTGGTCAGCCTGTATTAAAACACCAAATTATGTGCTTCAGGAATGGAATAAAGATCATAAGATCAAGTTCTTTGGGGGATCAGAGTATCTTTCTGCAATGGATACTGTGTGCGAGAGAATTGGTGTTACTGAGAATTGTGTAGAAGAAGGGTTTCAAAATCAAGTACTAAGGAAAGGGTGTGAGAATCTAGGCCTTGGGGTGGATTTTGTGCCTCGAAATTCTTCAGAAAATCATTACTGTGGATCATGTGGTTATGGATGCAGGAAAGGAGAGAAAAAGGGAACAGATTCTACATGGCTAATGGATGCAGTGGATTATGGTGCCGTGATCATAACTGGATGTAAAGCTGAGAGATTTGTATTGGAAACCAACAAGAGTGGAAGTAAAAGAAAAAAGAAATGTTTGGGAGTAATGGCAAAACCTTTGAGCAATAACATTACGAAGAGGCTGCAAATTGAGGCCAAAGTTACAATCTCAGCTTGTGGAGCTCTTTTGACACCCCCTTTAATGCTTTCTAGTGGACTGAAGAACAAGAACATTGGTCGAAATCTTCATCTCCACCCTGTTTTAATGGCCTGGGGATATTTCCCTGACTCAAATTCAGAGTTCAAGGGTAAAAACTATGAGGGTGGAATAATTACATCAGTGTATAAGGTGGTATCAGCAGACTCTAAGGTAAAAGCAATCATAGAAACACCGGCATTAGGGCCGGGAACATTTTCTGCTTTGAGCCCTTGGGTGTCTGGGGAAGACATAAAGAACAGAATGCTGAAGTTTTCAAGAACTGCCCATTTGATTTCAATTATCAGGGATAAGGGTTCCGGGGTAGTTACGAAGGGTGGAAGAGTAAGTTATGAGTTTTCTGCCTTAGACAAAGAGAACATAAAGGGAGGTTTGAGGCAGGCATTAAGGATTCTAATAGCAGCAGGAGCAATTGAAGTTGGCACACATCGGAGTGATGGGCTGAGACTCAAATGTAAAGGGATTAATAAGGAGGAACTGGAGGAGTTTCTTGACATGGTTACTGCAGATGAAGGGCCGCAGTCACTGGTAGAGAATTGGACAATCTATTCCTCAGCTCATCAGATGGGGAGCTGTAGAATGGGAATCAATGCAAAGGAAGGGGCGGTTGATGAGAATGGGGAGAGCTGGGAAGCAGAAAGCCTCTTCGTATGTGATGGGAGTGTTCTACCTAGTGCTGTTGGTGTTAATCCCATGATCACCATCCAATCAACTGCATACTGTCTCTCAAAGAGAATAGCTGATTCTCTAAGAAAGTGTTAGAATAAAACCATTAATGCAAAATCTATTCGTAATGAATGGAATGTAATATTGATTACAAATAATTTAAGATTTCTACCACATATGGGTCTTCTCAAACCCTATATATGTTGTAAACATTATACATGGTTAATTCAAGGAGTCATATTTCTACCACATATGGGTCTCCATAGTTAGGTGATTTCTCAAGAGACATCACACGAGGAGTTGTCAAAGTTCGTTGAACCTCTCTAAATTATGTGTTTGTGTATGACGTGTTTACTTTATTGTTCATATATTCTCATAGCATCATCTTATAAGTTTGAACAATAGAATTTTACAGGGTACTTTTTTGTATTCCACAATTATGAATAAAAGGTACATACAATCCTTGTTACAAAAGGAAACAAAATAAAGGACACAATATCCTTCCTAAAACATGACTCTAATAACTACAAAATATTTACATTCCTTTTTTCCCTAAATATTGACTTATTCCATTACTCCCCCTCAAGTTAGGAGTATAGATATTACTCATACCCAACTTGACAAGCGAGTCATCAAACCTCCTACTTCACACAACATGGGTAAAAATATCTACAAGTTGTTCCCCTAAGTTCACAAACGATATTGACACAATCTTCTTCTCCAGCTTTTCTTTGATAAAATGTCTATCAACCTCAACATGCTTAGTCCTGTCATGCTGTACTGGATTCTCAGCAATTTCTCTAGCGGACGTATTATCACAATACAACTTCATTGCCTCATTCTGTTTAAAATCGAGACTTCATTGCCTCCTTCTGTTTAAAACTGAGACTCCAAAGCAATTTTTGTAGCCAAAGAATTTCACACACACCATGTGCCATACCTATGTACTCGGCTTCTGCAAAAGACCGTGATACCACATTCTGCTTCTTGCTTCACCACGTAACCAAATTACCTCCAACAAATGTAAAATACCCAGATGTAGACCTTCTATCAGTCACATCACCTGCCCAATCAGCATCAGTAAATCCCTCAATCCTCATATGTCTACGATATTCATACAAAATTCCTTTACCCAGGGCAAACTTCAAATATGCCAAGATTCTCATTACCACCGCCAGATGATCCACACTAGGTGAGTGCATAAATTGACTTACCACACTTATGGCATAGGCAATACCAGGATGAGTGTGAGACAAATAAATCAGCCTCCCCACTAGTCTTTGATATCTACCTCTGTTAACCGGTTCCTGATTTGGATGAATCCCCAAATAATGTTTCTCTACGATGGGAGTGTCCACAGGTTTACATCCCAACATGCCTGTTTATTTTAATAAATCCATAATATATTTACGTTGAGACAAGAAAATACCTCTAGATTACCGAGCGACTTCCACGCCAAGAAAATATTTCAAATCTCTGAAATTCTTCATCTCGAACTCGGTTGCAAGGTTTTATTCTAACTTCATCATTTCTTCAGAATCATCACCCGTTATTATCATGTCATCCACATAAATAATTAAGGTAGTCACTTTACCACTTATCTGATTCACAAATAATGTATGATCCGAGTGACTTTGATAATACCCAATCCTCTTCATAACTTGAGTAAATCTACCAAACAATTAAGTCCGTAAAGTGACTTTCTCAACCTATACACTCCGGTTTTCCCTCCGGCATTGTACCCCGGAGGAAAATCCATATATACCTCTTCTTCCAAGTGCCCATGAAGAAAAACATTTTTCACATCAAACTATTTCAGTGGCCAATTCAAATTTGCAACTAAAGAAATCAGAACTCATATTGTATTCATCTTCGCTATTGGAGAAAAAGTTTCTTGATAATCAACACCATAAGTTTGAGTATAACCTTTTGCTACTAACCTTGCTTTGTACATGTCTACCGATCCGTCTGCCTTGTACTTGATCGTAAAGACCAATCTACACCCAACCGGTTTCTTGCCTTTAGGTAGCTCCGTTACCTCCCATGTATCATTCTTGTGTAGTGCCATCATTTCTTCATCCATTGCAGCAACCCATTTAGGATCATTCAAGGTCTCCTCAACTCGAGTTGGTACTTGGATTGCTTCCACATTATTTAACCAGGCTTGGCGTTCCGGTGCAAGGTTCTTGCATGACATTGGATACTTTACTTTTCCTTTAGGAGAAAACCTATCAGGAGGAACACCACGATTTTGCCTTGGCGACAACTTATACGTACTTACATCATTATTTGGATTAGTTACATGAGCATCTGTAGTACTTACCTCAGGGACAATCAGAGTAGACACATTAGGCGACATTTCTTCCCCTGAAGTACTTGGTTCGGCAGTAGGCTGCTGGACTATTATAGCTTCCTTGGCAGTTTCTTGCTGAGAGACTGATGTCCCATTTTCATCTTTGTTGTCAACACATACTCCCCATGAACTACATATCACATCATCTAGTACCTCTAACCACCCAAGATCAACTTGATCACCACTAGTGTTCTCTCCCTGGTGATCTGAAGGTGATGGGATTGAAGAGTAAAAATACTCTGATTTAGAAAAAGTAACATCCATAGTCACATACATATGTCGAGTTTTAGGATGATAACACTTATACCTTTTCTGTTGGGAGACAAACCCAACAAAAACGCATTGAAGGGCACATGGATCCAATTTGCTACGATGAATCTTGTGAATATGAACATATGCAGGAACATGTTCCATCAATACTTGAAGAGGTGTACGAAATTCTACAACCTGAGACGGCATACAGTTAATCACATACACGACATAGGTAACGGCTTCAAGCCAAAAACGTTTGGGCACGGACCCACCAATAAGCAAGGCACGAGCAGTTTCCAAGATATGACGATTCTTTCTCTCAGCAACCCTATTCAGTTGCGAAGTATGCGGACAGGTAGTTTGATGAATAATTCCACGATCTTGTAGAAACCGGGATAACTCATAATTTATGTATTCTCGACCATTGTCAGAACACAAAACTTTAATATCAATGGAATATTGAGTTTTAATCATTTGTTGAAACAGACGAAACACATCACAAACCTCACTTTTATTTTTCAACATATACAACCACGTCATACGAGTGTAATCGTCCACAAAAGTAACAAACCACCTAATTCCCGAAGTAGTACTAACAGGGGAAGGCCCCCACACATCAGAGTGTACTAGTGCAAATGGAAAAGATCTTCTATTCATACTTGGAGGGAATGAAGCACGATGACTTTTAGCTAAAATACATACATCACATTTCAATTCTGAGTCTTCAATACCTCTGAACAAATTAGGTAATATATCTTTCAAATAACCAAACGATGCATGCCCCAAACGACAATGCAATAATAATACCTTTTGTAGAATACTATTATGTGATGAATGAACCAAATTAGCTCTTCCAGGAACCACGTCATCCACATAATATAGCCCCTCTCTCTTAGTGCCATGCCCAATGATCTCTTTTGTCTGAATATCCTTTAGCAAGCAAAATGAAGGATACATTACTACAACACAATCCAATTGTTCAGTGACTTGAGGTACATACAATAAGTGATGGGACAATGATGGAACCAATAAACAATTATGTCATGGAAGGAAGGGTGTAAGAGACATTGTTCCCGCTCTAACAACAGCAGCAGTAGTACCATTGGCAGTTGCAACACACTTTCTATGAGAATCTTTCATGGACTGAAACAAAGTTCTATCATACGTCATATGATCTGTTGCACCAGAATCCAAAATCCAACCGGTATTCATCATAGTAATAGTACATAAGAACTACTTGCAATAGAATATTCTCACGGCAATCACACCAATATCCAATTGTTACAGTAGACTCCACGGACAAAACTTGTAGATACTCAGCAAAACCAATATAATAACATACGGACAGTAGCAGCACGCCACTAAGAGCTTCTGTGATTGTTGATGCACGACACTAGAAAACCAGAAAGCAGAGCACATGGCAACAAATAAATTCAGACAACAGCCAATCCCATTTTTCCCTTTTTTTTTTAAATTATCAACACTAGCAGCAAATCCTCTTGTCCCTTTTATTTCTCTTTTGATCAACACGACACAATATATAGAATTCACACGTTGATAAAGGTAGCAAGGCCCCGTAGCAATTGCAGGCAACAATTGCTGATTGCAACAGCAGCAGAGCACGGCACGATGATACCAACAGTTACCCTTCTCGGCATAACACAATACACACACGGAGCAGCCTAACTTATTACTGCAAGAACGCAGAAATATGTTGAGACCACGCACAACAGAATAGCACACCCACGGGGATACTTCAGCACAACAATACTCCTACACGACACTATCACACACACACACACACACACACAACTTGACGTTCTGCAAGGGAATTGCGGGAAAAAAAAAAAAACAGTCGGCCATGAACAGCTGCGGAAGAAAAAAAATATTCTAGGGTTACGGCAATCTAGGCTCTGATACCAAATATAATTTTACAGGGTAACTTTTCTGTATTTCACAATTCTGAATAAAAGGTACATACAATCCTTGTTACAAAAGGAAACAAAATAAAGGACACAGTATCCTTCCTAAAACATGACTCTAATAATTACAAAATATTTACATTCATTTTTTCCCTAAATATCGACTTATTCCAATCTGAATAGCAACGGAGACTATCAATAAACATGATCAACTATGGGGATTAAAATCTACACTTGGTTTATCAAGTGTTCTTCGCCTCTTAACTCCATGGACATTCCATATGACTGGGATTGATTGACAAATCAGTTGAGGCCCTTGGAGCTGGGGTGGTAATTGTGATTGTCGTTGTTGAACCCCTTGATTAACCCAGGAGCCCGAGTCCAGTGATGGTCGTGGAGTAACGCACTCCACACACCTCACATGCGACTGGAATTGACAAACCGGTTGGAACTGGGGGTAGCAATTGTGATTGTTGATATTGAACCTGTTGACTAACCAAGTTGTCGCACCCTGAGTTTAGCGATGGTGGTGGTGCAGCGCATCTTCATTCGCCTTGACTGCTTGCAACAATGCATTAAAGTGTATTGTTGACCTTTTTCGTCATGGTTGTCCTATGAATGGTTTCATTCAGGTCTTGTTTCAAACTACCCATGTTTGATTCGACCGTCAAAGTCGGTGTAGGTGTAGTTACTCTAGGTTGGGATCTTGTGTTAACCAATGACTCAGTCATGTTTTGAGTTGAATTATGATTATAATTTGGCTCATAATAGCCAAAACTAGCACGAAAATGGTTGTGGAGTCCATTGTAAACCATATTACCCCATCACAGCTTGGTGATATTCATTTCCGGTGGAAAAATAGTTTGTACATATAAAACGAAAATCGTTTGCGTCCCATTGCTCATGCCAAAAGATGATCTCAAAATCGGTCTCAGCCACACATCCAAGAATTTCGGTATCTCTTGTCCTTCAAGTTTTATGGGTGTGCCAATTCGTGCCCTAGAGGCCGAGCGAGTAAAATTTGATTTGCCCTTTGTCTGGCTTCTTTCAAAATGATTGTGATCAAGAAAGGAACACGTCTCGGTTAAGGGTTCTCCATGATAAACCAGTCTCCCACAAGAACAAGGATGTTCTATCCTTCTCCGCTCAGGATGTTCATTCCTACTCCTATACAGATACTTGAGCAGCAGCCTAGTTCTAGTTTGTTTTGTAGTTTGTTTCCAATACTGCTTGTAATTACTGTATTCTACTACACGTCTACTTTGTACTGCTATATATGTCAATAATAATTGCCTCACTCATTCATTGAGTTGAGTTTCAGAAATCATATCTTTCACTCCATACCTTGGGTGCAAGGACTTTAGAACAGGTGATGTTCGTGAAAGTGAAGTGGAATGGTTATGGTGGTTGATAAGGTAAGCTGGGATGTATGTGAAAGTGATCACATCAACCCAAACGAACTGCTGGTAGAATGGATCGAATTGATAAGTAACTAAATTACAAAACTCCTATTGCAAGAAAATAAAATGGGAGAAAGTAAATTGCAAGGAAATAGGGATTGGAAGCTCCCTCAACTCAAACGACGCGCTCACTAGACTCGAACGCACGCTCACTCGACTCAAACGAAACGGCACTCACTCGACTCGAATTAGATGCGCACGCACTCGACTCGAATGAGATGCGCGCTCACTCGACTCAAATGCCACGCTCACTCGACCTGAACAGGGATGATAAATCTAGGTCCAAACAGGTTTAAACCAGATGTATGTTAGTACATTCTTTAAATGTTTAAACACCAAGGAAAAACTACAATGTATGGTTCCGGGATTTTAATTTCAGTTGAGTTCTCTACGATCGACGATTTGTGAAGGGAGAGAGCTGTGTGCTTTCCCTTCCCTGCCATTGCATATGCATCACTTAATCTGCCCCTAGAATTGAAGATTAGGAAACTTGAGTACAAATATTACAAAGCCTCACTCTCACAGTAAATTTCTCATGCAGAATTTCAAAGATGAAGCTTCGCTTTTAAGGTTTGTATTTGACCATGTTTCCATCAAGAATGGTAAGCCCCTAGTCGTGCTATTCTTTTAGTAAAAATAATCTTTTAGTAAAAATAATCGGATAAGACAGGATTGTTTTCTGATGGTTCATCAAATTGAGACAAACTGTTGAAATGAAATCACTTGCTCCAATTTTCATTTCTTGTAACGGGGTTCATCTATATTGTTATTTGAATGCGAGTATTTTAGTAGTCAATCCGAAAAGGAACTGTCTTCAGAAATATATGATACACCTCCAAATTAAAATGCCAAAATGAACAGCAGAAAAAGGTACTCCATTTGAAAAGCGCCTTTCTTCATTACACTTGGCGGCGCCTTACAATTTCCCCATGTCAGCATTTCGGGGTTTCTATACATATTAGACAGGATCATCTCAGCCATCAGAATCTGTCTCACGGAATGGTAGAGGAACTGTCTTCACTGCCCTGTACTTGCCAACATTATTTAGATGCTCATTCTCTAACCTGTTTGACCCAAAAATCTAACAAGTTGAGAAGCTTGTGATTTTATTTGTAGTGCTTGTATAGAAGAATATGACTCCGGAATTACCCTATTATTGGTCAAATATTTTGTTCAAAAATAATGTTGTACCTGTAAAAGTTCCAATGCCCTCGTCGGATAACCTCTAATGAAGCTAAGAGAAAGTCCAGCAATCGTGACTCAACATCCGGAATTCTATGAAATCCCATTACTGTTTCTACCCAAGCAACTCTTAGGACCGCATTCAAGGCCTGCATAAATTTGCACTGTCTGTTTGAGAATTTTGAATGAATGTGGTTTATGCTAAGGAGGCAATGAAAGTATAGGCCACATAAAGATTTAAATAAAAACTCACAATGGAAGCATAGTAGATGCTTTTGTTCTTCAGAATAAGTTCGTCTCTTAGCCATAAGTTCTTGGATTTGGGGTCGAAAAGCCCCCAGTCCATGACAAAGTCCCAGTATAACTGGTAGACTGTAGCCACCACAGAGGTGATCACTACTATATAAAACCATAGGTGGCTGTGCGGGTTGTTAGCATATGTAATCCTTGATCCGGCTGCCACCATGGCAGAAACATATTTTCCCATGTTAGCCAAATGGTTAACGTCACATTCATCAAACCATCGTCTTGCACACTTGAAGTTCATTGCATATGGAAAAGGTTACATGTTAGTTGGACTAGCTAAAAGAATTATGATTTTCACTGAACAGAAAAATAATGGGAGAGGTTGCATTACTTGCATGGCACGCCAGTAGTATGGCAAGAACGAGATAACATAAAGCAGCTCTCTAAATAGCTTTCCACTTCGGCAGGTTTCGTATTGGTGTGATCTGAAATTTCCAGCAAGAAAGTAACAAGCTGTGGATTCCATGTGTCTCAGCAATGGGATCTACAAGCATGAAGATCAAAGTTCATTACATAACAAGAGATGAAATGTTAAGAGTTATTTGCTTTTAGGACTTGGTTTACAGTGGCATAGGTTGTTTTTTTGTAACCGTTGAAGTATAATGTGATTACCTGGCTAGTAAGTTGATCAGCCATAAAAAAATCTACCATCAAAACCTGCATATTTTTCAAATGACAAAAACAAAAAGTATATTAATTATAATTTCAAAATATTGCTTAACATTCTGCATATTTGATGAGGAGATGAGAGAAGCAGTAAATGTACCTTATAAAGTGGTGAGCAGACTATGTTACGAATTACTCTGATGAAGCAGTAACGAGTTGGTCGATATAAGATGTCTAACGGGCATACAAGCAGTGCAACAGCAAACTGGAAAATTCAATTGAAGATTAGCACAATGTTTCTTGATATATGTCTCAATTTTCTTAGTTACTTTGTTTTAAAGCCTGAGTTTTGATTATTATGTTTTATACAAGTTACTCAAGTCCAAGCCATCTTCCTAACAAGACCTTGATTAAGGCAATGAAACTAACCAGAAGGAAAACTCCAGGAATGGCATCAACTTGGCTAGGTAAGAAGTTTTTTGCCCTTAATATAAGGTGCACAACCATGGCAGCAACCACAGTTGTCATGAAGGTTGTGCATACGAGGAAGGCGTCGCGATACTTTAGGGCCGTGCTTGGTTGGAATTCAAATATAAAGTTGTAATTGATTCTTGTACTCTTCCACATGAATAGGTTGCACCCATACATAAACAAGTGCAGGCTGAGTAAGGCAAAAACACTGCACAAATTCACACCCTTAATTAGAGAAATGCAGACAATAATAAATACATAGCTGCAGCCCCCATCCTACACTTTGCAAACCAACAAAGGATTGGTGACTGAGAATTAAAGGTTTCGAACCCAACACGTCCTATAACTAAAGCTTAAATACCTTAGTATAAAATTAAAAGACACCGAAAGTTTAAGTTTAAGAAATGAGCCAGTAAGCTAAGAAATTTCACGTAGTTAAGCTTAAAAACTTCATTATCTAGCCACTAACATGAAGTTAGGGATATATTCGCTTAAATTAGTGTATTCAAGTGACTGACTATACAAGTGATTCTCATACTCTCACCTCTGTTGGTGATATTGTCCACAGTATGGTTTACAATTTTAGTGCAAATAGTTTAATTTTAGATCATAGTAGAAACTATTGCTATTTTATGATACGATTTATATATGTTATCATTTTATATAGTACATGCGTAAAAAAAATTAGGGCTAATTAATATAGATTGGGACCAAAAGCCACTTATTAGGACAATTTAGTAGTATTATTCTTTACTTGTAAGTAAGATGTTTTAAGTTCGAATCTTGTAAATGATGAGTCTGATATCAATTTGTTTTCTCCCTCCTATGTGTAAATATATAACTTTAAAAATATATATATATAGGATGAAGAGTGCACCTGAAAACAGGGTAGACAGTTTCCATGTAATCTCTTTCTGTGCTAGGAGAGAATATACCAGACAAGTGCGCTAAAATTGCATACACACTAAACAATGATACAAAACAACCTGTAAACAAACCTGCATCCACATAACAAAAAACGACCATACTTTATTAAAAGATTGAGACCACAATCAGACCAAACAAAAAACTCATACAACAATCGGGCTCCTGATTTGTGGGGCACCAAGTAAATTTTTGGTGGCCACCATTCATTCAATTAAATATTGAGCAATCCCACTATCAGGATTAGTGGCAAGTAAAAGCTTTATACGATACGATGCAGATTAATGCGGTTCATGTTGGCCCCCAGGACTAATCATGCATCATATTGCATTGTATAAGCGATGTTTCTGTCATTAAACTTTTGCGCCATTTGGTGAAAATGCCCTTTATGGCACAATAGTTAAATAGTCATTGGACTAGCATTATATAGTGACCTTCCTTATATTATATGAAGCTGTATTTGACACTTTAAAACAGCCATTATGTATTTTAAATTTATAAATATATATGGACTTTTGTATAAAGCACATATTTGGATTGCCAGCCAGTAATAACCTCAGTAATATTTACATGTATGCAGCTCTTATTAATTATTTGTGTGTGTGTGTGTGTTACAGAGAGAGAGAGAGAGAGAGAGAGAGAGAGAGAGAGAGATTACCAACAAAAAAGGTGACCGTATGAGAATCTTTGTTTTGTTGTGGCCTCAAAAACTTCATTGCCTTTTTCTTGTCATTACTGGCGAAGTGCTTTGTGAATATGGACTCCACTTCGTCCATTAGTCTAACAACCTTTTCATACCATATATAACAATACACACAAGCCCAGTCAGAAAACCATTGAAACTTTCTCCAACACTAGTTATAAGAATTAAAAAATAGCACTAGAATATTTTGAATTCCGTAGTAAATCTTCTTTTATTAAATTATTATTTGACATGATAACATGGACTGTAGACGGCAATAACAAGTCAAACCTCTCCACTCAAAAACTAAGTACTACAACTAATACAAAATAATGATCATGGTCATTATACAAAACAACGGAAAAAGAAATGAAAATCATGGTAACTAGAGCAGATTCAAGCACCAAGCATGTGCATATTAGTTAGATTAGGGTTGCAGCTAGGGCATCAGACTGGTTACCTTATCAGAACTAATGAAATGTGATATCTTCACTGCTTTCAGATAACTTTCTGATGCCTGCTGGTTTGATACCTATACATGGAAAAACTTAGTTGCTCCAAGTTATTACGTACACCAATAGTGGATGTGGTAAATGTGTATAAAGCAACAATAAGATCGACAGAATTTGGAGAAACAAAACTTGATACAGCACTGTTATACACCTAATCAAATATGCATGACTCATGACCTGTATAACCACCTAAAAGTAAAATCCCTAATAAAATCTATGCAGCTTAATCATACTATCCTATCATGGCTCACGAAGTAGAGATATTTTTATTTGCTAATTAAATGAGGCTGAAAAAAATGGTAGAATATCAAAATATATCTTAATTTAATATCTAATCTAACAAATTTATCGTTTGACAAAAAACAAATTAATGTATATCTTACCTTGTCGAATTTCTTTAGGATCTTTGTAAAAGCTACCATATTTAGTGAGCTGCAGAAGTTACAAATTTGTTTAGATACTTAATCAAGTGCTTAAAGAAAACATACTCAAAACTACAATCATTAGTTAAGCTAAATGATGCGTAGATCCAGTGTTACACTGCACAATTAAGTAGTCACTATTAAGACAGTGTTTGATTCCTTCCACTTCTCTATTTTAGAAAGAAAACTATTAATTAGTAAATAGTATCACCACCTTGATAATTTTCATATGCATGTGTATTCACCCAGTGCCCGCATTAGCAGCACAATAAAAGGGTCATTTGTTATATACCTTTCAGAAACTGTTGCTAATGCTTTGCTACTTGATGATACAAATGCTCAAGTCAAAGTGAAGGATTCTGCAAAGATCCCGTCTACGTGCTTAAACATGTATATAAACCAAATTCTATACGTATACTTTAAAAATAAAAATAACAGAAAATGTGGTCCAAATTAACGAGGACGCCATTCGTTTCTAACAAACTAGATTTAAGCCACATAATTGACCGCCTTGCTGACTGTTCCTGTAATCGACACGACACCATCTTATTACGTGGTTTATTTCTATTGTTGTTCAGAGAATCAGAAAATATATTCCAAATGTCTCAGACATTGGTTTGATTCCTTTTAACTGAGTCTGAAACAGTAAATTTAGCTGAATCACACCAAATTTAATATTTAAGCTTTTTTTTATCCCTAGCTTGTAAATCAAAGTAATTGTTATAAAAAGAAAGAGATAGAACCTGTAAGTTTTAAGCAAACCAAGACCTCTGTAGAGCTCTACAAAAGCCCCTCTAATCATCTTTTCAGCACACTGTATCTTCTTTCGATTGATGAACTCTCCAGGGCCATCCTTTTTAGGATTGTTCACTAAATCTTCCCAAAGCATTGATGTAACAGCTGTGATAGTTCTTGTCGGTGTTGTGTTTGGAATATCAATCCTCATGGCCGTTTTAGGTTTTCCTTTCTTGGTCTTACCCCCAGTTGTCGTGTTAATAAAGTTAATGCCATTTCTTTCTAATGCTGCAATTGCTTCACTCGTTTGCGTTATTTCTGTAGGGGCCGTATTCGATTCCGCCAAGCTCTCTGAATCAAGGTCGATTAATAGTAATTAATGCATGGCTTCATAATTTTTTAATTTTGAAAAATTCTTTACAACCCAATTCTTTTCTCAACTCTCTCGCATCATATAGGACTTATTGAACATGTAACATTATTATGTTTGGCATGTATGTCCTATGTACGTTCTTGATTGTTCTTAATGAAGTTTCATTGGATTAAAAAAAGGAGGACCATGCATGTAAGACTCACCCTATACAAAAAAAGTTATTAGGTCATACACCATCATCTCTCAGTTCTATCACGACTAATAATGCTACTAAGACTAATATTTGGTATTTTTTTGGTTGATATGATTCTTTTGATAAACTCCCTACTTCTTCAACAGCATTTTTTTATTCAGTTTAATAGTTTTTATCTAGAGCTTATATTATTCTTAGCAAATTTATAGTGGAACATGGAAAATATTTGAGACAGAACAGAAAGAGTAAATTTTGATATATTTTCTTTATGCCTTTCTCAAAAAAGAGAAAAGTTGATGACAATAGCGTTAAGGATTTGGATTTGTCCAGAATTTATCTTCCTCCAGCTGTGATAGATAGATATTAGATAGGTGCACTAACGATTAGACTTGCGACTTGAAAGCCAAAGTGCCATAAAGACCACGAAAACTCCCATACGTTTAGTATACCATATAAAGTGGTTTATTTGCATATGTATATCCATTAAACCTACAAAGTTGACAATTTATCACTTGCAAATGTGAAAGAGGATTGAGAATGCAAGCAATACTTGCAAGAAAGAAATGTGACCTCACGTGGCACTACTAGAAATTTGAGTACAGCCATGGATTTTGTGGCCACTGATCCTTAATTAACAGCTAATTTTCTTTTGCTAAACCACAAATAAAGACCCAAGTTAATTATTAAGGCACTGGCCTAAAGAGTCCATATCACCATGAAGAGAGCGGGGTAGAATTTATTTTTGGTTTGATCCAAATGTAAAACGACCCAAATTTTTTCCCTTTATGGGCATTATTAGGTGCTCCATGGCCTTGTCATAATCTAAAAAGCAACACTAAATGGTTTATTTTCTATATCTCTTTTGTTGCACATGAACAGTCTCGAAATTTCCATGTGTTTCCACCGACCTCATCATGTGGAAGTCCATGTAAGAAAAACTCTGTTAATTTGGCCAGAAGTATAATATCAACACAGAAAACATAAGCAGATGTCCTATTTCGAAACAAGAGGCTTACCGGTACTGAAGTTGGAATTCCGGGGAGAAGAAGACCATGAGCTGGGAACACTCGGGATGTTGGATTTTGATCCATAATTCTTCCACCGCCGGTCATTGAGAATTTGCTTGAGGTCCAGCAAAATCTGTAGCTGTTTGTTCAAAATATTTCCTCTCTCAAGAAACTCACTCTCTTTCGTCTTGTAAAATTGGTTCACTTTGTTAAGTTCTTCATCTAGTGCCTCAAAAAACACCCTCACCTACATAAATACCAACCCAACACATTAAATATTGCCCTAGTTAAAATGTTTCAATAAATAAAAAATTAACTAACTAGTCACCTTAATTACTTTGGATTGGTTAATTATTTAGTGGTAAAATTTGTACCAATATTTGTTAATACCTCATCCTCCGATGAAAACAACTGAGCAAGCTCTGTCTCATAAATTTCTTCTTCATCACCATCCTCCATGATTTTACTTTTCACCTGTGCAACAGAAAAAGATCCATATTAATTTATGGGACTGCTGTCTTTGTTTTTTAGTGTCTTTTTCATGTTGGTTTTGGATTTACTTTCACATGGTCACGATGGTTTCGTGATATGAGTCTGTCTACAACTACAACCGTTCCATAGTTTGCTTTCGTGGGAAAGATCGAAACCCTCAAAAAAGTCGTGTAAGAAGACCAAAAGAAGGGGCACTATACTTGCTGGACTCTGAAACATTTTCTGACATTTCCGGCCACTTTATTAACGTTTTGTACAAATTATAATGTACGCCGATCATTGAATCTGTTAACTACAAAAAAAGGGAAACCTAGTTCATGGAAAAGAAAAAGAGCATGTATTTGATGAGAAAAAAGATTAAAGAAACCACTGTATATAAGTCATCCCCGTAGTCCAATAGCTAATGTTCATTTTAGAAAGACCCACTTTTATGCGTTAAAGAAAGGAAGTTATTGTTTGGTTACTCAATATTAATTTACAGAATATTGTTTGAACAGGTGGTGATACGTACACTAAATTTGTGCCTCCAAATGATATGACACATTCTACACCATATAAATTTTAATTATAATTATTAATCGATTTCAACTAGAATTAAAGTACAAATTTATTTGATGACACACCATTTAGTGCACGAATTTAATGTGTCCAACATTATTCTTGTACGACGCACAAATTTGATACCAATATTATATATATATATATATATATATATATATATATATATATATATTTTAAAAGAAAAACCTTGTGGTGTTGATTTTGTAAAAGGGTCTTTGGAAAGAGGCCTCTAGCCGCCGCACTAATCGAAGCCAATATTATTTCCATTGTGCCATGCACACATATCATGCATATTTCCAAGGGCGAGAAACCGAAGCATCTATATATTTATATACCCTAAAACATTCACGGCACCGGCACTAAAATAAAGCTTTGGTGCTTGTGTCACTAAAGTGGATGTTATGGCTGACAGAGTGTTTAAGGGACGTAACTTTAACACAGAGTGAAAGGGACGAGGAATGAAGAAGATTTTAAGCAGAGGTATCGGAGGATCGGTTTAGGAATCAGAGTTTTGGAAACACAACCCAAAACCTTTAGCCTGAAAATGACGTGATCACTGGAGTGTTTTGCAGGTCTGAACACAACCCACAAAGAAAGACAAAATCCAAAACACATCAACTTTATTTTTATTGGGGAACAAATGAAAAGAAGGAAAGAAAGTTAAGTTAACCAAGTTTTTGGAGTAGTTTGTTCCTTTTAGATTTGTAAACTTGTTAACAATTGCCTGAAACTCGCCTGAAAATCCAAAGTAGGCAAAACCCTTTCCTAGCAACCACATATAAACCTTTAAAAAAAATAAAAGCTCATTGAAAATTAATATGTTAATAGATATATAACTATTGACATGTTCTATTCGTGTGCATTAATTGATTACCTGAATTATCTCCGTTTTGTTATCGAAATTGAACAACATGTCACTAATTCTTTTGGTGACAAAGCGAACTGGATCGAAAATGGAGACACCAAAATCTCCGGCTGCGTCTGAGGGTTGTTTGGGGACTCTTGAAAGCTTGATCTTCTTAACTTGTTTCTTGAGTAGCCAGTAGTTGACGAAAGCACCCTTCCATTCTGGTATAAGCTGAGCTTCAAGCTCCTTTGAGAACTTCACCATTTTTGTTATGTGTGTGTGTGTGAAGGAAAAAGGAGGAGAAGAGAGGAGAGCTTATTAAGAAGTAGGCAAGATGTATTATAGAGAAATGAAAGTGGTTTATATATATATATATATACAGAGAGAGAGAGAGAGAGAGAGAGAGAGACGTATAGTAAGAGTTGAATGATTTGCTTTTGGGACAAAAAATTTATCCAATAAAAGACAAATTTAATTGCATCAATAAACATATATATATATTGCTATTGACCGGAAATAAAAAACAAAGATATATTGCGTATTCTCACATTAGTACCTAACACAATTCACCTGTATTACATATTGTACCAGTTTTATGTATGAAAAGTTAAACAGAGTTATTGCTCTCGTTTTATTAATTATAGGGAAAATTAGGTTCACATCATTTTTTTTGTTACTCCATTGATTAAAATCCTATTCATTTTCAATTTTTGATCAAGGTCCTTAGGTATTAATAACATCATTAATTATTTGAATAATAAATATTTTTATTTTTAAATATATTCCTTTAATGTTAAAAATGTTACAATTAGTATATTTATATTTATGGCTAAATTTTTTATCATATATTTTTATTTTTTGGTACCTATTTTTAATTTGCAAATATTTTTTAATTTGTACCCATATATTAGTTTCTTTTTGTGCCCATATTTTTTAAAGTTTTATTTGTGTTTGTACTCATGTGTATACCATCACGTGACATTGTATATTTAATTAATGATAGAAAAATTGACACACCCCGACCTGGAAAGGTCGAAGCATGCTGGCCATCACCGTGAGGTGACGTAACCATAAGGGTAAGTGATGCAAAAAGGGAATAAAATTAAAACTAATTAAAACTAAACGGTGAAAGAGTGCGCAATTTGTGGGTTGAACCCACTACAATTATTCAGAGTGTAATAGACAGTGAGACTACGAAAGAGTAGTCAAAGCAACCAAAGTACACTTATTATATAATAGTGATAAGTTCGTACGTCTAAACAGAAGGAAATGTCAGAACTGCCGTGATTCCTCAAGTGCCACAGAGAGTACAGCTATCTAAGTCCTGGAGGGGCGAAAATCAAAGTTGAGTGGGTCAGCAAAACAATGCTTATAAGAAAACCTTTATCTTTGAATATACTAACCCCTCGCTGTAAAACAAGTATAGTTTTTTGAAAACATACTACGTAAGTATGAAATCCAATATATCAGCCATATAACCATAAATATGCCAAGTAAATGATGTACCATATGCCACAATAATAATCATGTGATAAGCAAGTATAACTAAGTGCTCATCCATCTAAGCTGACACACAAGTTCGAACAGATGGTTTCTGACACGAACAGGACTGGGTGTAATCAATATGCTCTAGTACTACGATCACGTGAAAACTGGTGCAAAAGCACATCACATAAAAGTCGGATTGCCAAATGTAATCTACCTGACAAGACTGGCACCTAAACTTGGATCCAAGGTGAGTGAACGGTGTGGATGTGTACATACACGTGAAGGACTAGTCCTGGCCTTGGGGCGAGTACTAATATCGGGTGTAGCAAGATGAGCATGTATACAAGTACATATGAATACCATGACAGTAATATCACAACCATATAGCAGCATTTATCACAATTTATATCACAATAATGATACTAGGCAAGATAGGCGTAAAAGTGAAGTAAATACGCATTTATGGAAACTATAAATACATATAGGTATAAAACAACTGCCAACTCACAAGTACGTCGCTGGCTCGTAGCCCCCGAGCCTAGCTTGGCCTCGAAAATCCTCGGAATAAGTTTCCCCTATATGTGAAATAACTAAATAACATTAATTAAAGCACATAACGGAAACCTAGGGTGTAAATATATGAAATTGATCTACTCGACGACACAAACACACACGTGTCAACAACGCGCTAGCCTAAGGCCTGACGTGCCCCCATGCGCCACCCAAAGTGGCTGCCCACGTGCGCCCACGCGCCCCTGTGTGTACACTGTACTTGCCTTCTTTGCGAAAATCTGCAATTTTGCAGATTATTGGGCCAACTTCCAAAGCCCCTAACGAGCTCAATTCTCAACCAAATTCACTTCTACAAAAGCCAAATTAAAGCTAGGAATGTGATCTACCAATCCCAATTTACTGAAAGTTTGAATATAGTCCGTGTTCTTCAGAAATTTGGCCTGAAAGTGGCCAAACGACCATGGCTGAAATTTTCCAGAAAACTAAAATTTTCTTCCTAACTTCCAGAGTTGATTTCTAACTTGTTACTTAACCAAACTCAGTGATTCAAAAGCCATTTTGAAGTTAGGAATGTAGAGAACAAGTTTGTACCTAGAAGAAGTCCAGTTGTGGTCGAGGTTGACAAGAAAAATGGTTTGAAAGTGACCAAATGGCCACGGTTCTTGAGTGAAAAATGGCAGGTTCTCCTTTTTCTTGAGTTTCTGTGTAAAACCACACGTTCAAAACACAAACAAAGGATCAATAACAACCCATCGAAGTGAAATGAAGGTTCTAAGGGTTTCTCAAGGCTTACCTAAGCCATGCATGGCTTGAAAATCGATATGTCGAACCCGCCGAGTCGACCTTCCGAGCTGGTGAGTCAAAACTCGTCCACACTAGATTTCAAGGACATGGTTATGATCGTGGGACTGAGATGATCACAATGGTGTAGTTGGTTTGTCATGTTTGTGAGTTTTGGTATGTTTTGTGAAGGTTGCAGAGATGAAGAAGAAGAAAAAGAAATGTGGCGTGGGAGAGGGAGAAGAGAGAGAGAGATGCTTTTCTGATTGAGGGAACAGAAAATAAAGAAGGGATGGGATAGGTGATAGTGAATAATGAAGGGGGAAGTGCACGAAATGGGTTTAAAAGGAATATAAGGATAGGGTTTTAGATTTCCTACAGTAAAAGGAAATCGAAATCTATCCGAAGTAGATATTTTTACACTTTAAAATCTACGTCTACTCGTACTAGCGTGTACAATTTAAATGCGATAGGGAGAAATAAAATGGAAAGCGATAAGAATAAGTCCATGTCACTTGCCAATAAGGGCATAATCGTCAATACACATACTCGGGGAGAAATTACATAGGAAAATTAGGGACGGGTCGTCACATTCTACCCCCTTATAAAAATTTCGTCCATAAAATTTCAATACTAACTACTATCAAAGCCATAAAATAGACGTGGATATATATCTCGCATACGCTCTTCTGCCTCCCAAGTGGCTTCCTCTACTGAGTGGTTCTTCCACAAAACCTTCACCATCCGTACGGTCTTGTTCCTAAGAACCTTATCCTTCCAATCAAGGATAGTCACTAGAACCTCGTCATAGGTCAAATTTGGATTGATCTCCAGAGGCTGATGAGGGATTACGTGTGACGGATCAGAAACGTACCTTCGTAGCATCGATACATGAAACACATTGTGCACTCTCACCAACTCTGGTGGCAAGGCAAGTCGATAAACAACTTCACCGACTCGTTCAACGATCTAGTACGGTCCGATGTACCTAGGGTTGAGTTTCCCTTTCTTTTCGAATTGCACAACACCTTTCCACGGCGATAACTTCAAGAATACCCAATCACCAACCTTATAAACTCTGTCGGTAGAATGTCTGTCGACGATACTCTTCTCTCGATCTTGGGCCGCTTTCAGGTTAGCCTTTATCACCTGAATGTTCTGTGTCGTCTCCTCCACGATCTCAGGGCCCACTAAAACTCGTTCGCTAACCTGGACCAACAAAGTGGAGTACGGCAGGGTTTCCCATACAACGCTTCAAATGATGCCATACCAATACTAGAATGGAAGCTGTTGTTGTACGCAAACTCTATCAACGGTAAGCGCTTGTGCCAAGCGTCTCCAAACTGTAGAACTGACGATCTCAACATATCTTCCAAAGTCTAGATAGTTCTTTCTGACTGCCCATCTGTTTGGGGATGATAGGCGGTGCTGTAGAGTAATCTCGATCCCAAAGCTTCCTGAAAAGCTACCCAGAATTTTGAAGTGAGTCTGGGATCCCGGTCAGAAATGATACTAACTGGGACTCCGTGGTACCTAACCACTTCAGAGACGAACCGTTCGGCCAACTGATTCAACGAGTAATTCTCACGAACGGGTATGAAGTGCGCTGACTTGGTAAGTCGATCAACTACTACCTAGATACCATCTAACCGTTTCGAGTACGAGATAACTTGTACACGAAATCCATCGTAATATCTTCCCATTTCCACTGAGGTATCGGGAGTGGTTGCAGCAATCCAAACGGTTTTTTCCTTTCTACCTTAATCTTCTTGCAAATTACACAACGACTAACATACTCTGCAATCTCTCTTTTCATACCTGGCCAATAATAGAAGTGTCGGATGGTATGATACATCTTGGTGCTCCCTGGATGCATCGCATAAGCAGAGATACGCGTTTCATCCAATATGTCTTTCTTTAATTCCTCAACATTCGATACAAACATCTGATCACCTTACATAAGCATGCCGTCAGGATCTCTAATCTAGAGGTCATTCTTTTTCCCGTCTAACACTGCCTTTATCAATTCCTGAGATTCTGTATCATTCCTTTGGGGTTTGAGAACACGATCCAACATAACCGGTTTGACCTGAAAACTGGCAATTAGGGCCCCCCGACGACCCTCTTTCAATGCTACTTCAGTAGATCTTAGGTCAATCGAAAGAGGAATGCGGCTAGCATAAAGAGCATTAAGTTGGTCATGAGACTTACTACTAAGAGCATCAGCTACTGAATTAGCACGACCTGGGTGATACTTAATGGTGCAGTCATAATCACTGAGTAACTCTACCCACCTTCACTGCCAAAGATTGAGGTTCGGCTAATTGAAGATGTACTTAAGGCTCTTATGATCAGTGAAGATCTTACACTTTTCCCCATAAAGATAGTGCCTCCAAATTTTCAAAGCAAAGATTATCGCTGTCAACTCGAGGTCGTGAGTAAGATAATTCTTCTCATGGGGCTTTAACTGTCATGATGCATAAGCAATCACTTTATAATGCTGCCTTAACACACAACCAAGACCATTCAGAGACGCATCACTGTAGATCTCGAAGTTCCCACCATCATCGGGAAGTGCTAAAATAGGTGCATGAGTGAGAAGATACTTCTACTGCTGGAAATTCTGTTCACACTCACTACTCCACACAAAAAGGAACATCTTTTCTAGTCAATTTTGTCAGAGGTAGTGCTATGGTCGAAAAGTCTTTCACGAAGCGTCGATAATAACCAGCAAGACCAAGAAAGCTTCGAACTTCCGTAACTGTTCGAGGTTGTTCCCAATTTTCCACAACTGTTATTTTCTGAGGATCCACAAGCATACCCTGAGCTGATACCATGTGCCTTAAAAATGACACTTGATCCAGCCAAAACTGACATTTACTAAACTTACATACAACCGATTTGCCTTTAATGTCTTTAGAACCAAACGCAGATGCCTGGCATGATCAGTTTCATTCTTAGAATACACCAAAATGTCATCTATGAAAACAATGACGAACCTGTCGAGATATAGATGGAATATTCGATTCATCAGGTTCATGAAAGATGGTGGTGCATTAGTCAATCCAAATGGCATCATTAGGAACTCGTAAACTATATCGAGTTCTGAAAGCTGTCTTCGGAACGTCGTCGCTTATGGTCTTCAATTGGTAGTAACCAGACCTCAGATCAATCTTCGAGAACACGCAAGTACCTTTGAGCTGATCAAAGAGGTCATCAATACGAGGTAACGGATAACAGTTTTTAATCGTCACCCAATTTAACTGCCTGAAATCGATGCATAACCTCAAGGTTCCATCTTTCTTCCGTACAAATAAAACTGGAGCTCCCCACGGGGAAGTACTTGCCTGAATGAAACCCTTATCAACCAACTCTTGCAACTAAGTTTTAAGTTCTCTCAACTCTGCAGGAGCCATACGGTAAGGTGTAAGAGAAATAGGATTAGTACATGGAAGTAGATCGATGGTGAACTCCACTTCACAATCTGGGGGTAAGCCAGGTAATTCTTTAGGAAAAACATCGGGAAAATGTCTAACTACTCTAACGTCTTCTACAGATGCAGTAGTCTCCTTCGCTAGCACAACATGAGCTAAGTAACCTTGACAACCTCTACTCAACAGTCGTCTCGCCCTTATGGTAGTCATAACTCCATGCTTTAGACCACCACGTTCACCGATAAACGTGACAGTAGGCATGCCCGGTCGGTGAAAAGTAACAAGTTTCTCATAACAGTCCAACCTGGCATGATTGCAGTGTAACCAATCCATGCCTAAGATAACGTCAAAATCAATGATATCCAAAGGAACAAGATTAGCCGACATGACTACATCTTCGATAAGGATGGGACATCCTTGATATTCCCAACTAACATAACAGATTTCACCCCTAGGCATCAAGAAATCCAACGCGTAGTCGAGTGAAGTAGGATGTGGTTGAGTCGTTGGAGCAAACTTATGGGAAATAACTGAATGTGTAGCACCAGAATCAATTAAAACTTTAGCAAAATGGCCTAGAACATTCAACGTACCCATGATCAAGTCCGGATTAACCGAAGCATCCCGAAGGGTGATGTTGTTAACTCTTCCCTGCACTTGCTGTCTGCCTCCACGACCTCTGTTTGCTTGAACCTGATTACCTCGGCCCTGCTGGGGTGGAATTGCCTGCCTGCCTGAACCTCCACTGCTAGACGCTACGTTTAGGTTCTGATACTGCCCTCCAGTATACATCTGTACTCCGCCGCCTTGATACGGCGTATAATCTCCCTGGAACTGTGGATAACCTCCATGAGTCTGCTGATAGCCTCTATGGTAGCAGGGAACCTCAGGTGTATACTGGTATGGTCCTCCCTGATTCGGGACTACACCCCCTTGGTAGTGGAAGGCTCCACTGTAGCCTAACTGCTGACGGTTACCAGGTGCTGGAAGCTGCTGTAGGGGGACTGCTGGTGGCAGATTAACAGGTTGATTCTTCTAATTCTGAGGACAATTATAAGCCATATGCCCTGTTTGTCCGCAAGTGAAACATCCTCTGCTTCCCTTCTTACACTCGCTATAGTGACGGGTGTTACACCTGCGACAAAACTGAACACCTAAACTGCTGAAGTTTCCTTGGTTCTAAAAACGAGAACCACCAGTGGACCTGCCTCCTCTCTGAGGTGTACCGGAGTTAGAACCCCTGCTCGAGGATCCATAGCTATTTCCACTTTTTTTTTAATTCTGAGCCCTTCTTGGGCCAATAGATGATCACCCCCCATTATTGTACCTCTGGACATTCCCGCCAACACCCTCATTCTCATCATCAGGAGCATTATTAGAATCTTCAATTCGAAGCAAGACCTCAAAGAACTCCTAGTAAGTAGCACAAGGAATAGCAGTTGCTATATTGTGCCATTTCTTGCAAGTTCCCCTCTTAAACAAACGAAGCATCTTCCGGGGATTAGCAACAGTCTCGGGGCAATAACGGGATAAGTGAGTAAACCTTCAATGATACTCAATGGCTGACATATCGCCCTGCCTCAGGTCTATGAACTCATTCTTCTTACTATCCACATACTGAGGAGGAATAAATCTGGTCTTAAATAATTGTTTGAAAACATCCCAATCTGCAACATCCGTATAAGATAAGGATTTCTTCTCAAGATCCCACCAAGATTCTGCTCCCAATCGAAAGAACTAGGTCGCAGTCTCAACCCATCTCTCTAGGGAAAGATTACCCTACCTGTGCATAACTCGAAAAGTCTTCTCCACATGATCGAACCATATCTCTGACTTCTCCGGTCCCTCATTACCATAGAAATCGTTAATCTTCAGGCGGGATACAATATCTAGAGTATTCCTCGGGGTAGGACGAAGTGAAGACTGAATAGCAGTGGCAATAATGTCACCAAATTACCTAAAGTCTGAAAAGTTATTCTTCGCTGGAGAACGTGGCTCTCTACGAGGTGGCATGGTTCTGACATAACAAAACTATAGTTAAAACACACTAGGAAGTGCAGGATTGTCTAAACCTATGCTCTGATACCAAGCTGACACACCCCGACCTAGAAAGGTCAAAGCATGCTGGCCGTCACCGTGAAGTGACGTAACCATAAGGGTAAGTGATGCAAAAAGGGAATAAAATTAAAACTAATTAGAACTAAATAGTGAAAGAGTGCGCATTTCGTGGGTTGAACCCACTACAATTATTCAAAGCGTAATAGACAGTGAGACTACGAAAGAGTAGTCAAAGCAACCAAAGTACACTTATTACATAATAATGATAAGTTCGTACATCTAAACAGAAGGAAATGTCAGAACTGCCGTGATTCCTCGAGTGCCATAGAGAGTACATCTATCTAAGTCCTAAAGGGGCGAAAAACAAAGTTAAGTGGGTCAGCAAAACAATGCTTATAAAAAAACCTTTATCTTTGAATATACTAACCCCTCGCCGTAAAACAAGTATAGTTTCCTCAAAACATACTACGTAAGTATGAAATCCAATATATCAGCCATAAAACCAGAAATATGCCAAGTAAATGATGTATCATATGCCAGAATAATAATCATGTGATAATCAAGTATAACTAAGTGCTCATCCATTTAAGCTGACACACAAGTTCGAACAGATGGTTTCTGACACGAACAGGACTGGGTGTAATCAATATGCTCTAGTACTACGATCACGTAAAGACTGGTGCAAAAGCACATCACATACAAGTCGCATTGCCAAATGCAATCTACCCGACAAGACTGGCACCTAAACTTGGATCCAAGGTGAGCGAACGATGAGGATGTGTACATACACGTGAAGGACTGGCCTTGGCCTTGGGGCGAGTACTAACATCGGGTGTAGCAAGATGAGCATGTATACAAGTACGTATGAATGCCATGACAGTAATATCACAACCATATAGCAGCATGTATCACAATTTACATCACAATAATGATACTAGGCAAGATAGGCGTAAAAGTGAAGTAAATACGCATTTATGGAAACTATAAATATATATAGGTATAAAACAACTGCCCACTCATAAGTACGTCGCTGGTTCGTAGCCCCCGAGCCTAGCTTGGTCTCGAAAATCCTCGGTATAAGTTTCCCCTATATGTGAAATAACTAAATAACATTAATTAAACCACATAACGGAAACCTAAATAAAACCCCCATAGTTTGCTTAAACCTAGGGTGTAAATATATGAAATTGATCTACTCGATGACACAAACACACACGTGTCAACCATGCGCCGGTCGGAGGCCGGACATGCCCCCACGCGCCCCCCAAAGTGGCTGCCCACGCGCGCCCACGAGCCCCTCGAGTACACTGTACTCGCCTTCTTCGTGAAAATCTGCAGTTTTGCAGATTTTTGGGCCAACTTCCAGAGCCCCTAACGAGCTCAATTCTCAACCAAATTCACTTCTACAAAAGCCAAATTAAAGCTAGGAATGTGATCTACCAATCCCAATTTACAGAAAGTTTGAATATAGTCCATGTTATTTAGAAATTTGGTCTGAAAGTGGCCAAACGACCAGGGCTGAAATTTTCCAGAAAACTAAAATTTTCTTCCCAACTTCCAAAGTTGATTTCTAACTCGTTACTTAACCAAACTCAGTGATTCAAAATCCATTTTGAAGTTAGGAATGTAGAGAACAAGTTTGTACCTAGAAGAAGTCCAGTTGTGGTCGAGGTTGACCAGAAAAATGGTTTGAAAGTGACCAAATGGCCACGGTTCTTGAGTGAAAAATGGCAGATTCTCCTTCTTCTCGAGTTTCTGTGTAAAACCACACGTTCAAAACACAAACAAAGGATCAATAACAACCTATAGAAGTGAAATGAAGGTTCTAAAGGTTTCTCAAGGCTTACCTAAGCCATGCATGGCTTGAAAATCAATATGTCGAACTCGCCGAGCAGACCTTCTGAGTTGGTGAGTCAAAACTCGTCCACACCAGATTTCAAAGACATGGTTGTGATCGTGAGACTGAGATGATCACAATGGTGTAGTTGGTTTGTCACGTTTGTGAGTTTTGGTATGTTTTGTGAAGGTTGCAGAGATGAAGAAGAAGGAGAAGAAATGTGGCGTGGGACAGTGAGAAGAGAGAGAGAGATGCTTTTCTGATTGAGGGAACATAAAATAAAGAAGGGATGGGATAGGTGACAGTGAATAATGAAGGGGGAAGTGCACGGGATGGGTTTAAAAGGAATCCAAGGATAGGATTTTAGATTTCCTACAGTAAAAGGAAATCGAAATCTATCCGAAGTAGATATTTTTACACTTTAAAATCTACGTCTACTCGTACTAGCGTGTACAATTTAAATGCGATAGCGAGAAATAAAATGGAAAGCGATAAGAATAAGTCCACGTCACTTGCCAATAAGGGTATAATCGTCAACACACATACTCGGGGAGAAATTACATAGGAAAATTAGGGACGGGTCGTCACAAAAATTACATATGATATATTTATGTTTTATGCCTAAACTTTGTATCATATATTTATATTTTTAGTTTGTACCCACTTTTAATTTGCAATATTTTTTTTTAAATTTTTAGTATTTTCTTTTTAGTGTTATTTTGTACCCATGTATTAATTTCTTTTAGCGCCTATATTTTTAAAAATTCATTTGTATTCATAATTTTTAATCTTTTATTTGTACCCTAATTTATTTCTAATGTACGCATTCTTCTTTATTAATGTACCACTTTCTTATATGTGAAATGTACCAATTTTTTGAACACTATGGATACATTATTTTGCCATTTATTATTTTTTATTTTTACATAATTTTTATCCATTTATTCAATCAAAATGTTTGAATTTTTTTATTGTAACTGTTTGTAATAGTATTATAATGAGGGATTTTAAATTTATAGGATTATAAATCTCATAAAATATCAAACAATTACTGTCAAAACTATAAAAATATAAATATTAATAGTAATATAATGAGGTGTACAAAGTCAAGCAAAGTCAAGGGACATTGATCAAACTTTGAATACTATTAAGGTTTTAATGAAAGAATGTCAAGGATTAGGGACCGCATCCAAAATATCCCTTAATTATATATGAAAAGTAGAAACAATTCCATCTCTTTCAAATTTAAAAATGTAAAAAGATATTTATAGCTCAAGTAATAAGAAGAGAATTCATCTTGCATTTAAGGTTTTGTGTTCAAAACTACCGTTTATGAGAGAGCTTCCTTGCACTTAAGGTTATGTTTAAATTATTCCCAATTGCTTGGGATAAAGTTTGCTCTTCAAAAGATAATGGTGGCCTGGGTATTAGAAAGAGTGTTCATTTTAACAATGCTTGCTTGGGCAAATTGGGCTGGAAAATCATTACTGATGATCAAAATTGATGGGTTCAAATTATTACAAATAAGTACTTAGGACATGAGAGTTTCTTGGAAACGAAAGTTAGGCAAAATCACTCATGTGCCTGGAAAGGCTTCTTAAATTCTAGGCATGTTGTTAAGATGGAGAAATTTTTCCAGGAGCCGGGCATAATAGCTGAGTTGGAGTTCCCAACTAATCAAAAGTTGCCACCTGTCTCTTTTATTTTTTAAAATGAAAAAATGCAAATTAAAATTTTTTATCAACACAATTTCTGAATTACCCTATCACAGTGAACAATTCACCATCTTGTCCACGCCAAAAAATCATCAGAAAGCAGCAACTACCCACCCTCATCGCCGACCAGCTAGTTTATCGAGGCACCCTATCTCTTCTCCCTCTTCCTATTTTTCTTTATCATTTTTCCTGGATTTCTCCACTCTTAATTCGACATGGAAGCCGATGGATGTTCAACGGCAACTCAACCTCAAATCTGGTGTATCCAACGTTGATCTAACTAATGGTGAAGTGGTCGGCCTTCCTGTGTTCTTCTCCGGCGTAAAAGAGGAGGAGAAAGAAAAAAAGGAAGAGAGAAAGAAGAAAGAAATTAGAGAATGGGTAACAGAGAGGTAAAGGATATGAGGAATGGTGGGGGTGGGGCGGAGGGTTCCAGATTCTGAAGGGTAATTTGAGTCATTTGCCTATTTTCTTTATTGATTTTTTTTAAATTTAAATTTAATTATATTCTTGTTTGGGCCCAAAAATATTGGTTTAGGCTGAGTTTAAAATTGTTCTAGGCCCAGTATTGGTCGGGCCGAGTTTAGAATTGTTCTCGGCCCAGAGGCCGTCTTTAGGTGTCATTGGGGGTTATCCTGCTCATGTGCCGCGCAATCGAAGTTAGCCATATCTCGTCGGGAACCTGTGAGATGCGGGTGAGTCCTATTACAAGAAGGAGTTTCGACAAGATAAAGATGCTAGGGTTTGAGATTTAATGCGGCCTGATAACGAGTTAAGTTCAAAGTCCTAGTAGGAGTAGGACTGGTCGAGATAAGGTTGGATCGGGAAATGAGTTTTAATCCGAGAATGATTGGGATTCAATGCAGGTTGGCTACTATAAATAGGGAGGGAGGACATCGAACAAGCCCCCTCTAATTCAACACACAAACTACTCTGTGCAAACTCTCACTCTACACGAAACCTCTTAACAACTTTGAGATTTTTACTTTCTTTTTTCGCCGACATACTTTCAGTTTGGATAAACAGCACTGTGGAGGCAACCGGTGAACATCTTCAATTTGGATAAACATCACTGTTGCCGTAGAATCAGCCGACCGTGAAGCACCTTTAGTTTGGATAAATAGCACTGCAACAGGGTCGACTGGTTATCTATCCAAGTCTCGGTCCAGAAGAATTTTTGGATCCTTATTAGCAGAGGTCATCTTATCAGCCTTCTCGGCAAAGTGAGGTGTTACTAGGGCTCGGCACATTAAACGTCGAGTTATTTATGATTGTGTATTCGCAAGTAGGTTTTAGAGTTCGGCATTCTAACGGCCGAACCACTTTCACAATCAAGACGTAAATTTGTTTTGAGTATTTGTGTCTATATACTCTGGTGTCGATTCGGCGTGCTTATACTCTCACGAACATAATCACCGTGACTGAATCCGACGACGATGATTTGTGAACTTCGCAGAACTAGTAGCCTTTTCTTCAGGCTCTAGAACCCAAAGGTCAAGACGTATTCCTTCCTCGACCGCAGTCGCACGATCGAGAAGTCAGCCACGCGCTCAACGCAACATCAACACATTTTACTACGAAGTACATGACCATCAAGACACGATCGATAAAAAAGAAAACAACCATGGGAAAATCAGCGACCGATTTGCCAGTTTAGAGTCCTGGACAAGAGGTGTCATATACGCGAAATCCTATTGTCGCTGTGACCCCTGAAGCTGTAAGTGTAACACACCGAGAAAATGAAGTGTGCCTCGGTACCCAGCCTTGAAATGCAGAAGTACCCAACCGAACCGTAGGCGGTTTCATTAAAGGAATAATGGAGAACTGCGACGAAGACGGCGGTGAAGGCTCTGACCCTCGAACGAGGTCGTTTCTTCGAAGATGACTTGATGAGGAATCTTGACAAGTGGAACAGACAGTTGGTCAAAAAATGAACAATTTACTCAAAGTGATACGAAGCAATGGTGAGACCCATACTAGATTGCTCGAACTATTAGTTAGCAAAGTCTTCGAATGAAGACCTGTTGATCAGGCTCGGCAGCTTCCATTTAAAGGTAATCCCTTACAAGCCGAAGTAGTATCTACTTGGCCCAAAATGATTGACTTAGAAAAGAGGGGATGATCAAGTAGTAGGTCAGATGGATCCAACCAAAGAGTGGAAGCAACATCTATCAATATAACTGAGGTCCAACGAATGATCGATTCGATAATGAAAAAAGGGCTAAAATTCCCGAAATTCATTCACCCATATCCAGCTTATGTAGAAAAGTTTGAATATCCTAAAGGTTTCAAGATTCTAGATTTCAGCCCTTTTGCTGGAGAATCGTCCTTATCCTCGTTAGAACATGTGGCCCGTTTCACTGCACAATGCAGAGATGTCAATAGTGATTTTCATAAACTACGGCTGTTCAACTTTTCGTTGATAGGCTCAGCATTCGCATGGTATATCAACCTCCCACCTAATTCTATTCAAAGCTGGAAGGAGTTAGTCGTGAACTTTCACGAACAGTTTTATCGGTCGGGGATGGAAATGTCAGTTTCTTCATTGACTACGATGGCTCAAGCATCTGATGAGTCACCAATGGATTATATTACAAGATTTAAATTTGCCAAGAATTGGTGCCGAGTAACTCTTCCCGAAGTCGAATTTGTTAGGCTTGCTCTGAACAGGCTCAACGTGGAGTACAAAAAGAAGTTCTTAGGGGCAAACTTTCAGGATATGTATGAATTAGCCCAGCATGTCGAGCAATATGATTATTTGCTCTGAGAAGAAAAGATCTCGAAATCCCCATCCCGATGAGCGATTTAAAAAAATCCTTCGGTCAACTACGCATCGATTGAAGGCGAAGATTCCCAATACGTCAGTGTAAACGCGGTCGAGATAGTAATAGATAAACCATATGTTTGCAAGGCATTAACTCAACTTAATTCCAAGGATGCTAAAACCCGCTTGGCCACTGAAGGGACGACGAAAACATCGAAAGTTTACACTTTTGATATCACAAGGGCAGAGGCAATTTTCGACTAATTGCTATTAGCAAAGATCATCAAACTTCGGCCAGTACATAACATTCCCAAGGCCGAAGAGCTTAAAGGAAAGACGTATTGCAAGTATCATAATTGGACCAAGCATGCCACAAACAACTTTGTCGTATTTCGTGATGTTATCCAGAGTTGGATTGATAAAGGCAAGCTAAAGTTTCTCGAAAAACGAATGACGGTCGACGCTCATCCATTCCCTTCGGTGACAGTTGGCATGGTAGACGCTCGTTTACCCAAGAGCAAAGGGAAAAGGAAGGCCGAGTTTATCCCAATACGACACGTCCTAAAGAAACATTCCCAGCCACGACTCAAGATCGACCTATTTTCCAAGGAACCACCTACCGAGTTTTCGGGACCAGTTCTAGTTGAATCTATGACAGATTCCAGTGAAGAAGAAAGTGATGGACCGATAGTTTTGTGCAGTAATTGTAAGGCACTCGTTGTATTAATTGAACTCAAGGAGAAATTACCTCAGACTCAGACTTCGACATCGCGGCAACAATCTATGGCCACGGCGGCACCTCCAAAGGAACCTAGTGAATGCCAGCGCCAGAAAGTGTTCGATAGGCTCAGCACCCAGAAACAGACGGATGGCTCTACCTCGGTCAGACGGCGCCTTAATTTCGACACACCGTTTTACAACGATGATTATTATTAGCGTAATTCCAGTAGCTCAAGCTTATCAGCGAATTCAAAAACCTTCAGGCTGCCTGAACCACGTGACCAATGTTGGTACAATTACAATTCTCCCACCAATATGTATACTGCGCTATCCAAATCTCAGAAACGTCGACGTCAGCGTATAAACTGCAGAGCTCGACGGCAGGCGGCCTAAACTGTTTCGGCCACAAGATGGTAGCTGAAAGAGGCGGTAGGAAGCAGAGACGACAGGCCAACCCCAATAATCATGGATGAATTACAGGGGTAGAATGAAACTTTTAGTACCATATTATATTAGGCCTCGTTACTTGGGCTTCTAGACATTGAGCCTATGATCTATGTAAAAGAGGATGAGCCCTTAGTCTATAAAAGGGACTCCTCACCCTCACAATCCTTAAGACTCACATCCCTAAACAGAGGCTCTCATATTCATAGCTTTCATCCTCACAGAGAAGCTCTCTCAAACCCTCTCTTTTTTTGGGGGACTCTTTCTCACGCTTGTAATCCATACATTCATACAGAGAAATACAATCAACATTAGTGTGGACGTAACCCAAACATTGGGGTGAACCATGATACATCTTCTGTTCTTTATTTTCTTGCAGATTCACGGTCGGATTTACGTTGTTCCGAGACCCCTCCGATTTTGTGCATCAATATTTGGCGCCGTCTGTGAGAAACGATACGAAAAGTTGTGTCAGTTCTCTTTCATTTTTTTCATCTCACCACCGTGAATCTGTAGAAACCCAGAACCTCCCTCCTTGGGCTTTTCCAGAAAACCCCTACAAACACAAAGCCACCATGGCCACACTTCTCTCTCTCTTTCTCTTTCTCTCTCTCTCTCTCTCTCTCTCTCTCTCTATCTCAATCTCTTTGTCTACCACGACTCTGCAGAAAACCAAAACTCACAGATCGATCATACCTTTTGCCTCTCTTTCTCTCCTATAAAGTCAGTGCTTCCTGCCGCAGCTTTAAGCTTCTGTGAAGGAAACACTGGCTAGTTTCACTTTAATGGTGTGTTGATCCTTCCATGGCACTTACTGCAAGCAAGGTTTCAAGCTGTCCTGTGGTGACTAATTCAAAAACGGTTCCATGTTCAACAATTCCAGATCCTCAGCTCACAACTCTAGAATTACTGAAGAAAACGACAGCTTCAAGGTATATGTGTCGTCACCTAAGCCTTTGAGATGGGCACTGCCAGCTTGCGACGATGATTCCATCACCAACAACAGCAGAACTGTGACTCCAAACGAGGCAGCAACAGCTCGCAAACCATTTCTCACTCATCAACACAACCAATCCTCTATCTCCAACACGTTTCGAATGACACACATTTGTCTTTCCTCTCTCTCTCCTCTTATTTCCTACTCACCTTCTTGTCTGCCATTTCATTGGCGAATCTTCCTTATTGCTTCCAGGATCCACGCAGCCTCTACAACTTCCACCTCCATTTCACACGCACAACCGAAGAATGGCAAGCTCATCGCCTCCCTGCTGCGTGTTCTACGTTGGATTTCTGGGTTCTACATTTCGTAAAGGCCAAGCAGGGAATCAGCTGTTTGGAGCTTCTGCTCATTGAGCATACACGAGGGCTAGATCTGGATAGGCTTTCTACAGTATTAAGTGATACTACATTTGATTGGATTGTCATAACGTCCCCTGAAGCGGGTTCAGTCTTCTTAGAGGCCTAGAAGGCTGCTGGAATTCCAAATGTTACAGTAGGGGTCGTGGGGGCTGGTACAGCAAGCATATTTGAGGAAGTAGTGTAGTCATTGAAGCGATCCCTCAACATTGCTTTTGTGCCATCCAAAGCGCAGAGACATAGACAGAGAGAGAGGCGCAGTGGAAAGAGAAAAGAAAAAACAAAAGGATGTCTGGAAATGGAGTGGGAAACAAAAGCAGAAAGTAGAAAGAAAAGCAGAAAGTCAAAGCAGAAAGCAAAAGAAGATAAAAAGAAGCAGACATAATTAAGGTGGTGATTGCATGCAGAAAAGGGAATTATGGGCGTGACCCATTGAGCAGAGGGTCGGATTTATTTTTTAATGATGTGATTTATTTTTCTTATCTTTTAGAGACATCTGTATAACCCCATCAGAGGGTAATAATAATAATAATAATTAAAAAAAATGGCAAGCCCAAAATAATGGGCTGGAATGTTATGTGGAGGGCGAAGGCCCATATGCCCAAAAGAGCCAGGCTCTCTATTATCACCAACCAGATGATCAAAAGTACGTTCAGTACTACAAAAAATTATTCGGCAGCCTGCCGCTATTATCACCAACCAGGTGATCAAAAGTATGTCCAATACTTCAAAATTATTGCCGCTATTATCACCAACCAAGTGATCAAAAGTACGTCCAGTACTCCAAAATTATTCGGTAGCTTACCGCTATTATCACTAATTAGGTGATCAAAAGTACGTCCAGTATTCCAAAATTATACATGAGCATCACTCATGTCAATCATACATAAACATTCATGAGCATCACTTATGTCGATCATACATAAACATTCATGACCATCATTCATGTCAACATCCATGAGCATCACTCATGTCAATCAACATAAACATTCATGATCATCACTTATGTCAATCAACTTCGAAAGCTTCATTTACAGAGCTTCAGCTTCGAAAGCTCCAGCTTCAAAAACTTCATTTACAAAAGCTCCAGCTTCAAAGCTTCACTTGCAAAGCTTCACCTACAAAGCTTCAGTGCAGGGTATATAAATACCGCCTCCGAATAACCGCCACTTCGGCCAATACATGGATTCAATTTGAAGTCTCCAGCCAACAGACTCTATTAACTGAAGACTTGGGGAACTACACTATGTACCATATATTGGGCTTCCGCAACTGGGCCTCATGAAAAATACTTAGGGGACTTAGCCCATTATTTATAGTGTACGATATATAGAGCACCCATTATTCATGTATTGAAGAGCGAACCCTTATTTTATAAAAGGGACTCCCTCACCTTCATTAGAGAGAGACTCTTAGCCCATCATTTATGTATTAAGGAGCGAGCCTTTATTCTATAAAAGGGACTCCTTCACCATCATTAGAGAGCATCGTCGCCTGTTGAGCAACCACCTCGCCACGAGCCTCAACTCTAGCCCATCACTTATGTATTGAGGAGCGAGCCCTTATTCTATAAAAGGGACTCCCTCACCATCATTAGAAAGCATCACCGCCAGCTGAGTAACCGCCTCACCGCGAGCATCACTCATAACCCATCACTTATGTATTGAGGAGCGAGCCCATATTCTATAAAATGGACTCCCTCGCCATCATTAGAGAGCATCAACTCTAGCCCATCACTTATGTATTGAGGAGCGAGCCCTTATTCTATAAAAGGGACAAACTGAGCAGCCTCACAACATGTGCTACTTTTAGATTGAGCACCGTCTCATATCGAGTATCAGTTCTAGACGACATCTAGTTACTTTGGCCCACACATTAACTGAATTTCAAGTCTCCAACTAAAAGACTCTCTTGACTGAAGACTTGGGGGACTACTATTAGTACCATATTATATTGGGCCTCGTTACTTGGGCTTCCGGACATTGAGCCCATGATCTATGTAAAAGGGGATGAGCCCTGAGTCTATAAAAGGGACTCCTCACCCTCACAATCCTCAAGATTCACATCCCCAAACAGAGGCTCTCATATTTAGAGCTTTCATCCTCACAGAGAAGCTCTCTCAAACCCTCTCTTTCTCTGGGGGACTCCCCCTCACACTTGTAATCCATACATTCATACAGAGAAATACAATCAACATCAGTGTGGACGTAGCCCAAACGTTGGGGTGAACCATGATACATCTTGTGTTCTTTACTTTCTTGCATATTTATGGTCGGATTTACGTTGTTCCAAGACCCCTCTGGTTTTGTGCATCAACAGAAACCAATCGTGACTATGAAACTACCATTAAAGAGTCCGAGAAGCGCATTAAACTCTTCATTCATCCCGGGGAGATGAAACCTCGCTTCGAGCAGTTTAAGAAAGAGGTTAAAAGCGAACTTTCCCCGTTACCTGAAAAAGCTAATAATAAGAGTTCGGTAGAATCTACACCCTCCGTTCCTCGGTGAATCCTTAGAATACATGAAAGAGTTTCATAAGAAGTATTTTGCCAACGATTTGTATGAACTACCCAAGGCGTG
The DNA here is from genome assembly GCF_916048215.2 of Malus sylvestris. NCBI lineage: Eukaryota > Viridiplantae > Streptophyta > Magnoliopsida > Rosales > Rosaceae > Malus > Malus sylvestris. Next base: position 19,901,419 of record NC_062272.1, read on the forward strand.
TCAAGAAGCCCTCGACCTGGCACTAACTTGCCCCGATGCTGAACAGATCATCCAAAAAAACCACCGACCCAGCAATGAAAGCTAGATTCCAGCATATACGAGAGGCTAGGGTTATTGGTTTCGAGGTCGATCCATACACAGACATTGATACAGCCGAGCTTCCTTTTTCTCTAGAAGACTTTCAACAACTACGATATCACTTCGAAGTCTTCTCGGCCACATCTCTATTCGGCCTAACGACCAATGAGAAAGATCAGGTGGTACGTTTGGACGCCTACCTGGACACAAGGGACACCCAGATCGCCTATGAAGAATGTGCTCAAAAAACACTGCAGGAGCAAAGTTAGACACCGAAAACAAACAAGCTCGACAATTACAGTCCTAAGGAAACAAGGTCGGGATCCTTGGCACAAGAGCAAGTACCTGTCGAGACACCCGATCATCAGGCCGATGATGCTCTAACGCATGATGATATAGTATTCAATAACCTGGAAGACGACGACCAAGATCCAATGGGCCCTTCAGTCCTTGAGAATATGGAAATCCGCATGGTCCATGTTCTACCTGCTGAATTCCAGCCAACTACACACCAACCAAATTCCTTGGATGGTGATGTAGTAGCTGAGGAAGCAACACAAGTTGATTTCGTCACCGCCATTGAAGATGAGCCAGCAAACAACGACAAGAAACTTAAAACAACCCTGGCCATCTTGTTTCCCCCCTTATCCTTGGCTAATCTTCTGCATTTAAAGTCGTTGTATGTCACGGCCTACATTGAAGGTTACCCAATCTTCAAAAATTTTGTTGATTGCGGAGCAACGGTCAATATCATGCCTGTATCCGTCATGAAAGTATTACGATGATCTAACGACAAACTCATTCTTTCAGGAATAACCATGAGCAGCTTCGTCGGTGACAAGTCTCAAACCAAAGGATTACTCCCTATAGAGGTGAACATTACAGGTCGCAATCACATGACCGCACTTTTTCTCGTCGACTCTAATACCAAGTATAATGCTTTACTCAGCAAGGATTGGATTCATCAAACGAATTACATCCCTTCTTCTTTATACCAAGTTCTCATTTTTTGGGACGGTAAATCGGTCGTGGTCCACCCAGCCGATAATCAGCCGTTTAAAACCAACATGATTCAGGCCCGCTATTATGATGACCATGTCGGCTACATTACCCTACATGGTTTTAATGAAGATGGACAGCCGACTCAGATCTCAGTCTAGAAAGCCATCGAGGTAGGTGAGACTGTCCACCAGGATTCGGCATGACTCGGCTTGGCTAACTTGATCCTTACCCTTGATGATTGAAATCAAAGGCGAAAGGCATCGGGCTGCGGTTTCATACACGATGGAACGCCTGCTAGCCTATTGGTATGCTATTTCCAAGCACCCATATTCGGGCATCAACTTAATCAAATTTTTGGCTGAGGAAGATAACGGCCCAGTACTGTCGTTAGACAAAGTTTAGGCTGCACCGGCCGAACTTGAAGACTGTCAACCCAAAGTTAAGGACCCTGTTATTTATTAGTGCACTATTACCCCATGCCATGAAAGTTGAACTCTATCAATTACTCAACGAGTTTAAAGATTGTTTTTCTTGGAGTTATCATGAGATGCCGGGCCTTAATCAGACCTTTGTTGAACATGAATTACGCATTAAGGCTGGTTGTAAGCCTTTCCGCCAACCCCCTCGTCAGTTCTCGATCGAAGTACATCTCGGCATAAAAGATAAACTAGTTTGACTTTTAAAAGCTGGGTTTATTCGGGCTGCTCGATACGTCGAGTGGCTGGCCAATATCGTTCCGGTGCTAAAGAAAAATGGAGCCCTACGCATCTGTATCCATTTTCATAATCTGAACTTGGCAATGCCAAAGACGAGTACCCGATGCCAATCTCCGACTTGCTAATTGACGCCGCAACATATCACGAGATCCTATCCTTCATCGATGGGCATGCTGGTTATAACCAGATTTTCATCGCCGAAGCTGATGTCCATAAGACTGCCTTTCGGTGTCTCGGTACACTCAGGACATACGAATGGGTCGTCATGCCCTTCGGCCTCAAGAATACTGGTGCAACATACCAACGAGCTATAAACATTATTTTCCATGATTTAATTGGTACCATCATTGAAGTTTACATCGACGATGTGGTCATCAAATCAGCACGACGGCATACGCATTTGGATGACCTCCGTCAGGCATTCCTGCGCATGTGCCGGCACAATCTGAAGATGAATCTCGCCAAATGTGCTTTTGGCGTATCAGTCAAAATTTTTTTAGGCTTCCTCATACATCACCGTGGTATTGAGGTAGACGACAACAAGGCCTGCGCAATCATTAATGCTCCACCATCGACGACTAAGAAATAATTACAGTCATTGCTCGGCAAGATCAATTTTCTCCGATGCTTTATTGCCAACTCAGCCGGGAAAATGAAAGCTTTTTCCACACTTTTGAAACTCAAGGACTTTGGCACCTTCGAATAGCGTACCGAGCACCAAGAGGCATTCACATAGATCAAAGTCTCTCTAACAACCCCACTCATCCTCGTTCCACCACGATGGGGTCGACCTCTTAAACTGTATATCTCGATGGCCGAAGAATCCATCAGATGCCTTTTGGCACAAGACAATGACGTCGGGCACGAACAGGCCATTTTTTACCTTAGCTGAAACCTCAACCCACCAGAAATTAATTACTCCGCCGTCAAGAAGCTCTGTCTTGCCCTATTTTTCATCGCGTCAAAACTCAGACATTACATGCTCCCGTCAATCACTCAGGTCATCGCCCAGACTGATGTCATTCGTTACATGCTCACTCGGCCGATCGTAAAGGGCCGAATCGACAAGTGGACGATGGCCCTTTCTGAATTCAGCTTGCAATATGTACCCCAGAAAGCTGTCAAAGGTCAAGCTCTAGCTGATTTTTTGGCCCACCACCCTTCTCCATATGAGTTCAGGGGTAATGATGTCAACATCGGCTTGATACAAACTCGTGATAATTACTAGACGATGTACTGTGATGGTTCTAATACTTCAGTCTCGGCTGGTGTTAGGATCATTATTCAATTCCCCACTCATAATCGTTGGTATTTTTCTCTCAAGCTCGATTTCGATTGTACGAATAATCAGGCCGAATATGAAGCCCTTGTTATCGGCCTCAGTGTGCTGCACAATTTACGGGCAACTTATGTCCTTGTTCTTGGTGACTTCGAACTTGTCATTAATCAACTCAACGAGACTTTACGTTGCATGAGTTGTACTATGGCGCCTTACCACATGATTGCCAGCTATTTGGTCGAATCCTTCGATGACGTAACTTTCAAACACATGTCACGAGTTTATAACACTGACACCGATGAATTGGCTCAAATAGCCTCCGGAGCCCAACTCATGAGGGCCAAATTAGGCCGAGAAATACCTGTGTCACGACAAGCACATTCAGCCTTGATTAATCAGCAAGTTCTCCAACGTTATTGCGTGATCTGTACACAGGTCATGTCTTTACCTTCATTGTTAGAACAAAAGGACTCTATTGAGGTTTGTGCCGTCGAAGCATTACCAGACGATTGAAGAATGACGATTATGCGATATGTTGATCACCCCAATGAAAAACACGACCAACGGACAAGGTTGCACGACACAAACTACGTATTATACTAGAATGAGCTGTATCGAAAAGGTAAGGATGGGTTACTGTTGCTGTGCCTCGGCCCTTAAGAAGCTGCTCAAGCAATGGCAGAAGTACACGAAAGGCCCCACCAATCTGGAAGAAAAATATGTTGGCTACTTCGACGACACGGCTATGTCTGGTCGAGTATTCTGAAGGATTGTATTGAGTACGCAAAAGGTTGTGTACAGTGTCAAATCCATGGGCCTATACAGAGAGTACCGGTCAAATCATTACATTCAGTCATCAAACCATGGCCGTTCTGAGGATGGGCCATGGATGTTATCCATAAAATCACACCATCTTTTGATGCAGCCAAACATGCGTGGATACTTATTGCAACGAACTACTTCATTAAATGGGTCGAAGCCAAGTCATATACCTAGCTGACGTTTAAGGAAGTTTGTAGTTTCGTTGAAGAAAACATTGTGACTAAATTCGGCGTGTCAGAAACAATTATAATAGATAATGGTACGATCTTTACATCCGACAGATTTAAGGACTATACGGCAAATCTAAAGATTCGACTCGAGCAATCTACGCCATACTACTCGCAGGCGAATGAACAGGCCGAAGCAAGTAACAAGGTTCTTATTGGTATTCTTGAAAAGATGACAAAAAAAAGGCCAGGCATGTGGCACTTAAGGATAAACGAACCGTTATGGGCTTATCGAACCTCTCTACGGACAGCCACCAGAACAACTCCATACGCGTTGACTTATGGACACGACACAATGTTGCCCGTCGAGCGAAGTATGAACTCATTGCGAATAATTGAACAAAGTAGTTTGTTTAGCACCGAGTACAATCAAGCCATGAGAGCTAGAAGATTTAGAAGAAGGTCGGCTTGATCCTTATAACTTATTAATGGCTCAAAAGAAGATTACCGAGTGTGCATATAATCAACGAGTTAAACAAAAAACATTCGGCGAATGAGAACTGGTTTGGCAAACCGTACTACCCGTAGGAATTAAAGACCCCAGGTTCGACAAGTGATCTTCGAATTAGGAAGGGCCATTCGTTATTCATAAAATCCTCGGCAAAGGGGCATACCATCTTAGAGATCGAACCGATATTGTTCACAAGTTTCCAATCAATGGAAGGTTTTTAAAGAAATACTACCCAGTCACATGGGAGATGCGAGAATAAAAGTTCATTTCATTAAGTTCATTTCATTGATCGATCAGTTTACAATCAAATAATTATAGGGTGATGAAGGAAGAAGAGATTCAAGAACAACTTTCAGCTCTAACCACCTCACCTCGCCCATCGTGATCTCAGCTTGCCTATTCCTCTTGTCCATCTTCAGCTGCTCGACTCGCTTCACGCTCGCCGCATATTCAGTTAAGCAAGATTTGACGCCCAGCTCAAAATCCTTCGCAAGCTCAAAAACAATTGCCGACCTTCAATTTTGAAGTTCGACAATTTAACGGTCAAGGTCAGCCAGGGTCTCATTTTTTGCCTTTAAAACTTTGATCTTCAGATGAAGAACGTCTCGAATGACCGTTACAGCTTTCAAGTCATCGTCAGCTCGAAAAGCTTTCTCGAAAGCACTGAAATATTCTTAGGTTTGTTCTAAGATGGATGACACTTGCATGATGGCTTCATCGCTCAATTGACAATCAGTTCTGAGATCGTTTAGACATGCACCTATCGAATCAAGACCTTTATGCTCGAGAACTTGCGAAACTGAGAGAGACAAAAGCTCATGTAACCGAACAAGAACAGTTGATTCGGCGGGTTCAGTCGTAGCTACTGAAGGACTAGCCGCTCCCGAAGTGCTGGATAGGAGAGCATCAAACTCGACTTCCCATGAAGGCTACAAAAGAAAATAGTTTAGGCGGAAGGAAAATCTTAAAAGAATGTAGCATGGAGGATTTGTTTAGACTTGCCGATAGGAGATTTCGGCCATGTCTCAGGGTTCATTGCTCGAACCTAGAGAGCTTAAAGGCCGAGCCCAGTGTTTCAAACTGCTTCTCAATTCACGCGGCCGATGAAGGTTATTTACGTTCGATGGCCACTGAGGTGGCCAGGAAATATAGATAACACCTTTCGGCGCATAAAATTTTCGGTGGAATGAATAACTGGGCACCTGATAGTTAATATTTTCTCGATTCAAACTTGTTATAACAAAATTGACAAGAGAAATTAATCGAGCCTTACAAAAGTCGAGGTCACTTCTTGAGAGGGGATGCCGAAGTCCTGGTCCTACGGGTGAATTGGAGTTTCTGACGTCGCATCAGGATCAACAAAAAGAGTTTCGGTCGGTCGAGAACGAATCGCCGGCAGAGTCTCGTCACTCTCATCATCCTGAAACAAAAGAGTTGTTAATACTTTTGAATTTAATGAGTAAAATGAGTGGCCAGCATAGTCATACCTCTTCTAAGATGATCACCGATTGTTTTAGATTCTTGGGGAAATTGTTCTTGATCGAAGGGGTTGCCTCCCCTAGTACAGGTCCTACGGTCGGCCCTGGAGCTGCAAGTGTGTCGACCAGCGGTACAGCAACTGGTTTAACCACAACCTCAGGTACTGGTTGAGCTTGGATTGTCGGGCTGGTTAAAGATGGCCGATTTATCGCTGAGGCTTGAACAACAAGAGCAGAAGAAGAGGCACTCAGGGCAGTTGTCCTGGTGGTGTGGCTAGAGATAACATGAATCTCCCATGCTCCTTTCTTCGCCAATTTCTTGACGCGTTTTGGGGGACGAAGAACTTCACTTACCGTCTCAGCGTCTGGGTCAGGTCGTTTACTCGGTGTGTTTTGTGCGGCGATTTTGGATTTCTTGGAGGAAGGGGCCAAGTTTTTCTTGACCACTGTCGGGATGACCATGTCCTCTTGTTTCAGTACCCAACCACCTAAGAAAGTGAAATCTCATTAATAAACCGTTCAAGTGTTTGAAGAATAAAGGTAGAAACAAGGGTATACCTTGGGGCCATTCTTTAGATTGAAGGGCAAAGGATTTCTTGGGTCGGTCACCAAAAATTTTGTTCACTATGTCCTCGACCAAAGTGCCAAAAAAGTTGTGAGTATATTCGTCCCACCAGTCGTCAAAGGTGTCAGTGCCGAGAGATTCAGGAACAGTTGGTCGAAGGTGAAATTTCTTGCACCGTTCCTGAAATTCTTTCTCGATGTCTCTACATTCCCGTTCTGAAGAACTAAAGACGCGCCCTTGGTTTAGAAGGGAGCGGGAAGAAAGTAGAGGCACCGGGCAACCTTGGAGGTAGCCAAGCTGTCGGGCAGTAAAGTGGGGGTGGTAGACTTCCCAACTTGCTCGGCGAGCATCACAACCAAAGGGAAGGTCACGAGTTAACACGAATGACCCCCAGTTTTGATGAAAACCGACATCTTCACTTTCACTCCAAGTTAATGTGGGAAATCTGATGGAGTGGGGGTATTCTTGACAACGACATATCAAAAATTCGTCATCAGAAATGACGTCTAGGCCGAAGAAGTGTTTAAAGACTTTTTCATCTCGATTAGGAGGTACTGGTCGAGAGGCCAACTGAAGGCCGAGTGCTATAGTAGACTGAAGGCCGGAGATTTCTAGCCGAAGTGTGGAGAAATAAACCTGCACCTAGTGTTGGAACACCTAGAAAGGTCCATTCTGGTGCGGGTCGATCTTGTCGATAGTTGTTTCCGCCAGGCAACGAAGAAGGTGGGCAAGGGTGGCAGGACTGAGCGTCAGAGAGTGACCACTAGCCAGGGCTTCCACCACCGGCATATTCTCGACCAAGCATTTATTCCATTTGGTATAACAAATGAACTTGTTGTACCAGTAAAATAGGAAGGCATCGTGTTCTCCCTTCCGTAGACTCACTTCCCTTCGATCGGTAAAATGAAGGACAAGGGTGTTGTAGTTCAGAAAATTTTTGTGTAATTTCTGAACGTCCTCTTTTGAAGGTTCTTGACCTTCTTGGCTCAATGCCTCGATGGCCCTATCGTCGAATAGCGCCCTGAGGTCAAGGTTTGATGGGCATCTAATAAAGGCGGCATCGACTGGAATGCCAGAATGAGGAGTCCCGATGATAGCCGAGATGTCGAGGATGGTAGGAGTTATAGGGCCAAACGGAAGGACCATGGTGTTGGTAGTCGAACACCAAAGGCTTAGAGCTGCCATGAGGAGTTCTTTATCCATTGTAATCTCCATGGTCGAAAGCTTAATAGCGTCGTGGATACCAAGAGCCTCCCACTCCTTACCGAAGAATTTTTCCATTCGTACAACCCAGGCCACCCAGTTCGCATTGGTCGAAGGCCAGGATCCTTGGGGTTTTGTCTGGCACCATTTTGACCAATCAAATCCTTGCAGCAAACCTACCAAGCAGTATTTTTTAAACAAGTTGATGATGGATGATGGCACCGTGTCTTTGAAAAGTGGGCCCAGAATTAGGTAGGTAGAGTTTAGTTCACCCTTGAAACGCAGAGTCTTGATGGTGTTCCGATCTATGAAGTCCTTGCACTTGTTGCACTCGGGGGAGAGCTCTAAGATGAAGGATGCCATTGATGAAGGCTAAAACAAAATTGTGAGATGAAATCTTAAGGTGTTCTGGGTTTTTGAAGGTTTTGAAAATAAACTGGCAAGAAAATTTCAAGGGATTTGGAAAGCGTAAGGTACAAATGGAAGGGATCCGGGTATTTATAGACATTTGGGACGGAAGGCTAAATGTTTGATTTTCAAAATCAAGGATAGAATTGAGCATGAGATTTACTATAATTATTATACATGCTAAGAAGATCAAGGTGAAAAGACTGAGGTTCACCGTTTGAGGACGCACAATGGAGTGTTACGGCGGGTTTAGTGCAAGAGAGACATTTCGGCGGCCACATGTTTTAGAAGATCATGATTAAAGGTTTCTAGGGTAACCAGGGGGCTGACATGTGGCAGGACAGTTGGGAAATCGAGATCGTGGGGTTACGTCTCATAAATGTGCATGGTGGTATTTCCCAAGAGATTATCCTTAGGTCGGTTTCACTTCTTCAAGGTCGAGGCTCGAACCAAGGAGTATTGGTCGACAACCTCAGAAGCGAAGGGGTAATGTTTGGGCCTAAAAATATTAGTTTGGGCCAAGTTTAGAATTATTCTCAGCCCACTATTGGTCGGGCCGAGTTTAGAATTGTTCTCGGTCCAAAGGCCGTATTTAGGTGTCATTAGGGGTTATCCAGCTCATGAGCTGCGCAGTTGAAGTTGGCCATATCCCGTCGGGAATCTGTGGGATGCAGGTGAGTCCTATTACAAGAAAGAGTTTCGACAAGATAAGGATGCTAGGGTTTAAGATTTAATGCGGCATGATAACGAGTTAAGTTTAAATCCAAGAATGATTGGGATTCAATGTAGGTTGGCTACTATAAATAGGGAGGGAGAACATCGAACAAGCCCCCTCCAATTCAACACACAAACTGCCCTATGCAAACTCTTGCTCTACGTGAAACCTCTCAACAACTTTGAGATTTTTACTTTCTTTTTTTGCCGACATACCTTCAATTTGGATAAACAACACTGTGGAGGCAACCAGCGAACATCTTCAGTTTGGATAAACAACACTGTTGCCGTAGAATCAACAGACTATGAAACACCTTCAGTTTGGATAAACAGCACTGCAACAGGTCGACTGGTTATCTATCTAAGTCTCGGTCGAGAAGGATTTTTGGATCCTTATTAGCAAAGGTCATCTCATCAGCCTTTTCGGCAAAGTGAGGTGTTACTAGGGCTCGGCACATCGAACGCCGAGTTGTTTATGATTGGGTATTCGCAAGTAGGTTTTAGAGTTCGACATTCTGACAGCCGAACCACTTTCACAGTTAAGACGTACATTTGTTTTGAGTATTTGTGTCCTTATACTCTGGTGTCGATTCGGCGTGCTTATACTCTCATGAACATAATCACCGTGACTGAATCCGGCACCGACGATTTGTGAACTTCACATAACTAGCAGTCTTGTCTTCAGGCTCTAGAACCCGAAGGTCGAGACGTGTTCCTTTCTCGGCCGCAGTCTCAAGATCGAGAAGTCAGTCACGCGCTCAATGCAACATCAACACATTTTACTCCTCGGCCAAGCTCGACCGATGAGTTGGCACGCCCCGCACACAACTGAATGACGTAGTTAGCTCATTAGCTACTCGGCTTGCACGCCACATAGGCTTGGTAGTTTTTAAGGTCAACAATTCTGGACAATGAGATTTAAAGATTGAGTAGTTTAAGAAGATGATATCCTAGGTGTCAAATATTTATAAATGGGAATTCCAGTTGTCGTATGTACTTGGCTCCTGGAAAAATTTCTCTTTAAGATGAGGTTAAGATGGGTGGTGGGAAATCGAGAAAGCATTCTTTTCTTGATGCATAATTGAGTTTTTTCTTTCCCTCTATCTAACCTCTTGAGCAATGATCAATTAAGTAGTATCAACTGGAACCTGAAAGTAAATAACTTCATAAATAATTGCAATTAGGATCGAGATTTGCTTTCTTCTGTTGTAGATACATATATTGCTAATAAGATTTATAGCATTCCTTTGCTTCGAGCTCCTCAACATGATTCTATTTATTGGGGGCCTAATGCAAAGGGCAATTTCTCGGTTAAATCCACAACTTGGATCCAAAACGGTGCAAATAATGGTTATCATTCTATTGATCTCTTGAAGAGGATGTTGAAGCTTAATATACCACATAAGGTTAAATTATTTAGTTCGTAGCTTATCATGGGAAGACTTCATACTCAAGATCGTTTATCTAGACATATTAATAACATTCCAACCAGTTGCCCTCTTTGGAATGAAAGTATAAGTATTCTTTTTATGAATTGTACCTTTGCTAACCAGGTTTGGAACAGTCCAGAAATTATTAATACTATAAAGATAAATCATTCCATACAGTTCAATGATTGGCTTGAGTCTCTTAACTATAAGATGGATGAAAATCTAAATGACTTAAGCGTCACTTTGCTCATCTGCTGGCAATTTTGGAAAGACAGAAACTTAACTGTTTTCAAAATAAAAAAGCAGACCCTAAGAGAGGTTGTTATTGCCCTAAATATTGGCAAGGAGTATTTAAAAGCAAATCAGAAGATTTCAATTTCTAGTAGAAGGAATGACAAATCCATCAAATGGTCCACGCTAATTTTGGCTTTGTTAAATTAAACTTTGATGGTTCTCTTATCAACCAAGGTTCGGCGGTGGGTTTCATCATTAGAAATGAGAATGGGAAGCCTATCTTAGCTGGGGCTCGTAGAATTGGACATAACACTAAATCTGTTGTTGGATGCCTGGCTCTTCATGATGGATTATGGATGGCAAAAATTAGGAGTTTCAAAAGAATCAACGTTCATGATGGATTATGGATGGGAGAAGATGAGCCGATGCGATGCGTGGGAAAGAAGCAGGGACGAAGCTAGAGATTAGTGTGAATGGGGGCATCCTCAAACAACAAAGTCATAATTAAAAAGCTCAAGAATTTACTAAACACAATACTTATATATTAATCCATAAAGTTTTTCATACAACAGTCCCTTACAATATCCCTCAACGCATTTTCATGTTCTGAAAGCGTTGCATGACAACATCATTACCAATACCATCAAATATCTTTCTCTCTATAAAAATAACCATGTTGTCATTCATCCATTGATCTCCCATCCGATTTCTCAATCAATTCTTCAGAATTTTCATGGCCGAAAATGCTCTTTCAACGGTTGCAGTAGCAACTGGAATAGTTAGTGTTAACGTCACAAGCAAGTAAACCAGCGAATACACTTTATGTTTCTTGCACTGAACCATTTTTTTTGCAAGATCTCCAATCTCCTTTAAACCTGAAAACTCAATGCTAGACCGCATATCCAAAATGTAATTCTTAAGTCGAATCTTAAGTATCACCAGCTCATTCATAGAGAAGTCTGTAGGATAAAACTGGGAAAGACGCAATAGCTTTTGGCTATCAAAAGCAGAGAATGAGTTGGCTGGACATAAACATGTCAAACAAAGAAGTAACTCAGTGTTAGTCTCATTGAAACGATTATTTAGTTCTTGAAGCTGCCAATCCAAAACAGCATAAAATATCCTAACACAATAATGATGCATATTTATGACTGCTTGTTCTTTTCGTTGCCCACGCCTTCGAGAAAGAAACATATCATCCATACTAGGCACATCAATATCATGTTTAAGACAAAATTCTGAGACTTCACTAAGTAAAGAATTCCAACCATTTTTCCTCATTATCTCCAACCTTTGCTTACAAACTCCAACCAACTTCATGGCATTTACAATATCCTGATCATTCCTTTGCAATGCTTGTGACAATTCATTGGTTATTCCTAGTATATCTTTCATCAAGTGTAGATTAAACACAAAATCAAATGATTGCATGGAATCCAATAAATTATTCGCTTCACATCTTTGTTGAGAGCTTAATTCATCATCTGTTATTACTTCAAGTACATCAAGTATGGATGAAAACATAGTCATTATACTTACGAAAGAACCCAAGTGTGAACCCCAACATGTTTCTCCAGCACGTTTCAAAGTAGTTTCTTGATTTTTGGCTTTTCCACTTGTAAACTCACCACTGTTTAGTGTTTCAATAACTGCAATAGATTGCTTCTCTCGAAGAAGATCACAACGCTTCGATGAAGCTCCAACAACATTTACCAAAATAGTAACTATTCTAAAAAGAGACTCAATTTGGATGTTCTTCTTTGCCACAGCTACAAGAGCTAATTGAAGTTGATGTGCAAAGCAATGAATATAATAGGCACAACCATTTTCTTTCATAATAAGAGCTTTAAGACCATTGAACTCACCTTGCATATTGCTGGCCCCATCGTAACCTTGCCCACGCAACCTAGACATGCTCAATTTATGCCTAGAAAATACCTCATCAATGGTTTCCTTAAGTAAGAGAGCAGCAATACTAGTAACATGTTCAATGCCAATAAAACGCTCAATGACATGCCCATTCTTGTCCACATAACGCAATACAATAGCCATTTATTCCTTCGTTGATATGTCGCGAGATTCATCAATCAAAATCGAGAACAACGAAGTGCCAACGTCTTTAATAATAGCCTTGATCGTCTCAGTTGCACAAGCATTTACAATGTCTTTTTGAATATCTGGTGATGTCAATTTGTGATTCTCCAGAGCATTTTTCAAAGTAACGGCTTTCACATCCTCATTGTGTTGGCAAGAAATTGTAGAAGCTCAAGAAAGTTTTCATGGTTGCTTGAATGTTCAGATTCATCATTACCACGAAATGCAAGCCCTTGTCTCAAAAGAAATTGACAACAATCGATTGATGCATTCAACCGAGTTCTATATTGAATTCGAGCTTCATCATGAGTTTTAGAGAAAAAAGACTGGATATGTTGCTTTTGACTCCTTAAAGCTTCAAAATTACTCCATGCTTGATTATGTGCACTATTGACGCCTCCAATATGAGTTAGAAGTCTTTCTTTCTTCTTCCAGTTAGAAAATCCTTCGCCAACAAAGAAATCACCACCTGCTTGTTCTCCAATGTTTGGTTTAAAAAGGTAGCAACACAGACAAAAGGCAGCATCTTTTTCTACACTATATTCCAACCAAGTAGGAAAATCATCAAACCAAGCAAGGTTGAATCATCTTTGCGTGTCTCCATATTTCTTGTAAGGAAAATTATGGGTTTTAGGTTGTTGAGGACTAGCTAGCACATACGCTCTTCGTACTTGATCTTGAATATTAGGATTGTAATCCAAAATTCGAATTCGCTTACCAGGATCTGATGGAAGATTTGATCAAATAAATTATGTACTATCTTGTCCATGACCATGAGCATCATTATTTTTCTAAATAACTGGGGATGGTGCATTGATATTTTTTTGAAAAACCTCTCCATGATGTTTCATTCTGCAAAGTCATTCATATTGATGCCAATAACATATAAGGTTCATACATAATTTATAGAATTTATAAAATAAAAATCTCAATAAAATTCTTAGAATAAAAATCTCAACAAAAATCTCATCTTTTCTAACCTTCAGGATGAAAACACATGAGAAACAAGTTAGATATGCAACTGAGACATTTTGAAAACAAGTCGCTAAAGAACACTTATGTAAAAATTTAACCCTATAACATACTACTGGGGACATTTTGATTAACATAGCAATCTAATCAAACCAAGATCCAACCAAGGCAACAATTCAATTAACCAATACCAATAAGCATACAAATTATTCAACATATAAACATTTAATTCAACTAATCATATGCATAAATGTATACCCATATCCATTTCATAATTTGATTCATCAATAATCATAGAATTCATATCAATAATCAATAATCAATAATCAATAAGTCAATAACCATATTAGTGCATGACCATATCCATACGATTCTATATTAATATACCAATTGAACAAAAATTCATCTTAAATAATTAATTAGGGTTAGCGATTATAGATTTAGGAATTAAAAAATTTACCTATATATATATATATGTCGGCTAGAGAGTGGCTAGCTGGAGTGGCTGGGGGAAGAGCAACTTTGCTCCTATTCTGTTCCATTTCAAGCTGTTGGCGTTGGGGGAAGAGCAGCACCACGTTGCTCTCTGATTGGCAAGTCGCAAAGGCTAATGAAAACAAAATAGAGAGATTGAAGGAATGGGAGTCTAGGACCGTGGGGACAAACGGTCCCCCACTATAACATACCTTTTTTTTTTCCAAACATATACGAAACGACGTTGTTTCGTTTACATTTTTTTAATTTTTTTTACCAGGACCAAAACAACGTTGTTTTGGCCTGATTTTGAAAAAAAAAAAAAAGACCCAGCTCTACTTTTGCAGAACCAGATCGGAGGAACTAGAAAAATCTTAGTGGGGGCTTTGCTGCTGCAGAACCAGATCAGTTTGAGCAGCATGCCAGCATCAAAAAAACCTCAGTGGGGGCATCCACCCCTAGGCCCATGGTAGCTCCGCCCTTGGAAAGAAGTAGTTGTGAATTGTGATGGGTGTATGGGAATTGATTTGGTTGAAGCGTGATTAAATGCTTTTTTTACTTATTTTTGTAATTTGAGTCCACATGGAACCAATTAGTCGGACACATCATAAAATTATGGGTCACACATGGTACACATCATCATTTAACAAATTAATTAACAGAAAATTTAATGGATGTATGAAATTGCAATTTTTTTTTGTCAAACGATAAATTATATTAGATTAGATGTTAAATTAGCCACCGACGGGGTTTAAACCCACACAGTCATGCAATGACTCAACAACTTTCCACCACTGTGGTAAAAGGCCACTTACTATGAAATTGCAATTATATGATAAGTAATGTATGAGATTAAAATGTTTTAAAGATATTGTATAAGGTTACAATTGCACCCAAACTTGAAAATGTAAAATGTAATTTACCCTTGATTTTTCTACATAAAGAATGACATGTGGAAAGTCATTTGGGAAATGCCTCCACGATATTTTCGAGACCAATGACATGAAGAAGATGTTAGTCATCTTTGATTTGAAGCAAGAAGTTCCAATTGATGCAGGTGTGTCAGCTTTTTTTCACTTCTGAGAAAGGGATTCTTGTTCGAAGTGATGCACCAGTGTACTACAAGAGATGGATGAAGGCCCTAATTGAAGATAAGGAAAAATTGTTGGCGTCGTTGCTAGTGAGTTTGATTTTACTTGGATTTAGTAGTAATAATTTCAACCACTCACTTATATATTTTTATTTTGATGTTATATACTATTTGAGGTGTACCTATATAATTTGAAGATTCTTGAATTTGTGAATAAGAAGTTAGGGAAGTTGTACTCTCAGTTTAGGTTTCGGTTGCATGGGCACTACTTAAGAAGTCATTATGTAATAAGAGACCAACGAGTCATTGACACTGATTGTGTGATGATATTTACACTACTATAGTCTTTTGGTATGTATTATATAGAACATACTTGAAAGACTATCATAAGGGAAGGGCAAGGCCATTCATCCATGTTGGAAGACTATAAATAAATTCGAAATGACGTGTGTACCTTTTATGCGGAAGCTTGAATCTTAACACGCACCTACAAACACAAACTGCTATGACCCTCCATGCACGTCTAGAACCTCACAGGTCATCGGGTTGGCTACGATATGTCGAGTTGCCCCTTGGTTTTCGCCTCCCAAGACCTAGAGCCGAAAGTGTAGCTCTAAAGACCTAACTAGAATATTTGAACTATGGAAAAACTTGTGTTTCTTGGGTCTTCTCTCTTCCCCAAAGCCTCCTTATATAGTGGTTGGGAAGAGTGTACAAAGACTGAAAAGCCCATGAAAATCCCAAGTATATTCTAATATGAATGTCTCTTGATTTTCATCTAATTATCACATAGATAATTAGGAGGTTAATATCCTCATGTGGGTGGAATATCCTTTGATATTTATTTATCCCATAAGATAAATCCTACATCTCTCACTCACCCACATAGGGTGTGGCATAGTCTCAATCAACACACTTAGTTCACATCCATTATAGTCTATCTCCTCATATAGGAAATGGGACGTGCGACCTCTCGAGAAAAAACGTACATAACCAGAAGCACTGCCATTTAGCTATCACTAAATTAACAATAGTGCATCATTCGGAAGTTCATCGCTTTATGTCCCAGACTGTTCATCACACACTAGACATGACATTATTTATCCCTCATTATGAAAATAAAAAACAATGTCATGTCTAACAAGTATCATGTATCCATGTCTTATGTTTGATAACAAATATCAAAGGACGCCGTGCAACTAATGAATCATATGACATGGTGTTTTCTTCAAACTGTCTTCCTTAAGCTCTCATGTCATTCTAATTTGATTTAACTGCTTACCTAGACATGCCTCTTGGGACAATAGCTAACTTGACCATCTTAGATAAACATGCTAAAGTAGCGATCATTAAACCTCATCTTTCTAACATAGACTTTATTTCAAAGGGCATAAGGGTGGAATCGTATAGATTCCTTATGGTTCACATAGTGATTGAAGTAGAGATAAATTCATCTCTCCCACTATCAGTCGGTTATAGCACATATAATATGATTTGTATACTATGGTGTATCCTCATTTCAATGAATGTGTCACATGTCCATTGGACGTACACCATATGGATCTTAGTCTAGTCACTACACAAGTGCCAAACTTGAGCCTAGTTGCCTTTTTGGCGCCCACCTAGATACTCATATCTGGCTTTACAAGTTTCAGCATGAAACAAATCTCATGTTCGACTTCTATTAAGTCTTATCTTAAACATTTATAAGGCGACGTTTACCTTGTGCATATTGGTACGTTCAACATACACATGTCTGGTCTCGCAGTCCAATGTGTTGAGGACATAAATGTCTCATCCTACTCACTATCTCAGCGCTAGGGCGAATCATTCGTGTGAAAAACTGATTCTAGCTTGGTGACACTCGTAAAGATGTGTAAACAATCATTTCAAAAATAAATATGAAATGAAAAACTTCAATGCCTTTTTATTCAATAATAATGTCAAATACAAAGAAAAACACATCAAACCCTACATAAACCCATATTCTTTACATGAGTAAAAAACAAGCTTCTAATTATGGGTTTAGTCATGGGATCAGCAAGCATATTGCTCGTCGAGATATTTTTCAACACTACTTCACCCTTGGTAACCTTGTTCCTCAAGAAATGATATCGTGTATCTATGTGCTTAGATTTGCCATGATATTTAGGATCTTTAGTGTATATTAAGACCGAAGTACTATAATAGTAGACAAGTACAGCTTCTTGAGCATAAGCCGTAACTCCCATCTATCGTAGAAATCTCCAAAGCCAAACAGCTTCTTGAACAGCTGATCCAAGGGCAACATATTCTGACTCCATTGTGAAAAGAGCAATACAAGTTTGCTTTTTGCTACACCAAGAAACAATTCCACCTCCAAGGACGAAAGCATAACCTGAGGTGGACTTGCGTTCATCTCTATCGCTTGCCCAATCTGCATCACAATAACTTCTCAACTTTAAATCCCCTCCTTGGTAAAATAAAGCTGAATCTTTTGTTCCTTGCATGTATCTCATAATCCTCTTGATGGCTTGCTAGTGAGCTTGTCCAGGATTACTTTGATAGCAGCTTACCATACCCACGGCATGGCAAATGTCCAAACGCATGCAAAGCATCACATACATTATACTTCCTACTGCAGAGCCATAAAGGACGTTTTCCATTTGTTCTTTCTCTTTCTTAGTCTTTGGACATTGTTCTAAGGACAATATTGCACCTCTTTCCATATGAGTGTCTATGGGTTTGGAGTTCTCCATCTTAAATTGTTCAAGTACCTTCTTAATGTAAGTCTATTGAGATAAACTTATCTCTCGTGATTTTAACTCCAAGCACATAATGTGCTTCACCTATATATGTCATCTCAAAATGGGATGACAACCATGCTTTCGTGGTTTCTAGGGAGGTTTTGTCATTTCCCGCTATTAGGATGTCTTCAACATACAAAGAAAGTATGAGAATACTTTTCCCAAATTTCTTAAGATGCACATAGTGGTCTTCTTCAATCATCTCAAAACCAAATGAAGTGATTGAATTATGGAATCTAATGTTCCACTGTCTAGATGCTTGCTTGAGGCCATATATGGAATGTTTTAGGCGGCAAACTTTGCACTCTTGTCCCTTGGCCTCGAAGCCTAAAGGTTGATCCATGTATATCTCCTCGTCTAGTTCTCCATTGAGAAATGTTGTCTTAACATCCATTGGGTAAAATTCCAAAACTAGTTAAGCAACAATAGCTAAAATAATGCAAATAGAGGCAAACCTCACCACAGGGGAGAATGTCTATTCATAGTCTACACCCAATTGCTGAGTGTATCCTTTCACTATAAGGTGTGCCTTATATTTGTTAATTGAACCATTCACCTTGTGTTTGATTTTTAAAACCCACTTGTTTCCAATTGTTTTACTCCCAGGTGGAAAGTCAACTAACTCCCAAACAGTATTTTTGTCCATGGAGCTCATCTCTTCCTCCAATGTAGTTATCCATTTTTCTTTGGCCGTTGAAGACAACGTTTCTTTGTAAGAAGAAGGTTCGTCTTCCTCTGAATGTATGCAAATGTAAGCCTCCTCATCAACCTCAAAATGACATTTGAGAATGTGGCCTCTCTTACTTCTTTGAACTGTGTGACCTTGAATTTCAGAGGGTACGCTCCCTTCATTGGGCGTATTCTCTTGAGTGTTTATGGATACATTACTCCCACTAGGTTATGTACTCCTACTCGGATCAAGTCTTCCTAAATCATATTCAGTGACCATCGGATTGGAATTTAATTCCCCTCATTCGCTTGAAGATGTTACGAGTTCTTCATCTTTCTCCAACTCATGGAGATAAAGGTTTTTGACAATATTGCCAAGTTTTAGGAAGTCATTCTCTATGAATTCCACACATCACATGAATCAATCTTGGTTCTCCCTTCATCTGGATGTTCACCATACATCACATAACCTTTCGAGTTTTCACAATATCTTATAAAGATATGTTTATTTTCTCTAGGACCCAACTTTCCAAACTTATGTGATTGATTATGAACAAATCCAGCACAACCCCAAGGATGCAAATTACCCAGATTGGGTTTTACATCATTCCAAAGTTCGTATGGGGTTGACTGAACCATCTTTGAAGGCACACAATTAAGTATATACGTCGCACTCAATAATGCATCACCCTAGAAATATATTGGGAGATTTGCATGCGCCATCATAGACCTGAACATTTCTAATAAAATTTTGTTTCTCCTTTCAGCAACATCATTTTGTTGTGGCATGTGAGGAACATAAAGTTGTCTGCATATCCCCTTACTTTCACAAAAAACCTTGAATTGGTCAAATAAATACTCGCGTCCATGATCAATGCGAAGAGGTTTTACAGTCTTCCTTTTTTTATTCTCAACCTCAGCTATGAAGCATTTCAAACAATCTAAATTTTCATAGCGATGAGCGATCAAGTACACATAACCATATCACGTGTAATCGTCAATCAAAGTCAGAAAATAAAAGGCACCATGACAGGCCTTCATACTCATAGGTCCACAAATGTCAGAGTGGATTAACTCTAACAGATGAGTAGCTCGAACAGCCTTTCCAAAAGGCTTTGTAACTACTTTGCCAACTAAACAAGGCTCACATACAGGTAGATTAACATTAGTGAGTGACCCCAACAGGTCTTCTCTAACTAACCTTGTCATTCTATCTTTCCCTATATGCCCTAGTCTAACATGCCATGTTTCAGAATTAACATGTTTAATAACAGTTACTAAAAAAGTAGAAGAACAAGAATCAATCAAATCCAAGCAAACAAAAGCGTTCTTTATTGAACCTATATCCAATTTCAACTTAATCCAAATAGATCACAAGTTTAGACGGGCTTAAGTAAAAACAATATCCTTCATATAATAGTGCAGTAACTGAAAGTCTAGACACCTAATGCTTAGTTGAAGTCGATACAAACCAACTCTCAAAGCTTATGCATGACTTCCTTCACCCACGTACACTGAGTGTGACTTTGCTGGAAAGCGTTGATAATTTTCAAACCACATTTTATCTCGCGTCACATGCTTGGTTGCGCCTGTGTCTAACATGTATATGCGAACATACACAAACAATGATAGATTTAGGGTTACGTATTACCTTTCTATTCAGCTCAGTGCAATTAACTATAAAATGTCCTTTCTTTTTATAGTTAAAGCACGTTGACTTGGATTCACCTTTCTTGCCATGTTTACCTCTCTGGGCCTTTATCTTATTAGAATTAGGAGCAAGCTTTGCATCCTTTTTCTCAGACTTGGTCTTACCCTTTCCTTTGAACTGGTTACCCTTTTTGAACCCACCTTGAGTCAAAAGGACAATACTCTGGGTCGCCACTCAACGCTCACCTTCCAATTCAACATGACGCGAGATGTCATGAAAGTTCTTAATCTAATCATTGTGTATCATGATCTGTTTAAGGGCATCCCACGAGTATGGGAAGGACCTAATCACAGCTTGGACTTGTTGTTCATCGGTGAGGAAACTCCCAGCAACTTTAAAATCTCGTATCATGTTGGACATTTTCCTAAGATGTTCAGATACAGAGTGCTTATGATCCATCCTGTAAACCTCAAACTTCAACACTAGACTTCTCAGCCTAGTAGTTGAGGTTCCACCATAAGAAAATTTTAGTTGGTCCCACATCTCCTTGGCTATCGAGTACCATTCATACCCATCAATAAGATCATCATGCATGCTGCTTAACATAGTAAAGCGCACTTCGATCTTTCTTGAACCAAGATTCATAAGACCTTACTCTAGCCGTATATTGAGCCGCAGTGGTTCCATCTCTCTCAAGATCAGGCTCATCCACCGAAGCCTCCAAGGGCTCCAAGAGCTCTTGTTCATTGAGAAGATGTTGGATCTTCCTATGCTAAATATCATAATTGGTTCCAACCAGCTTTTCTCCTTTGGTTAAATAGGCAATAACATTTTTGGCAGCCATTTCTTTCTACAAAGGTGAAATAATTTTGAGATTATTAATTACACATCTTACATTTATTTATTTCAAAAACTCATTAGAAAATATTTCACTTTTTCTCCTAGGTTGAAATTGAAAAATCCTCTAAGTCGTTCGTAATTACCATTCAATTCTAAGAGTCAAGATCATATTTTCGAATTATTTTCGAAATAAATCTAATTTAAACATTATTATGTTTTAAGCTTGTCCATTTTTCATGCAACATCCAATTGAGTGCACAACGATTAGGGTTTTTAGACAATGGGCTCGACATGTGGGCCTCCGTAAGTGCGGCTAGGCTAAATCCGGGAGGGGTGGCAGTGCGAAGCTTTTAAAATGGGATTTTACCTTAAAGATATTTCCTAGACACCACATCAAATAAGAGGTGACCATTAGTGAACCCCAGTCTAATTTCATTATTTTTTATTAATTAGGTAATCTTTTTTAAATATTCTCCTAAAGAATATTCCTTTCTAATTTAAAATGCTCAATCAACATGAGCAAATTTGATCGATATTATCTCTTTTCGATTTTCCTAAAATCTTGGCATGTGTTGGATATTTTTTAAAGGTTAATTAAGAACGTTTCCTTAATTTTAGTAAATTAAAAACATCTCTAATACCAGACCTAAATTTACACTTACGTAGGTTAGTGAACCACAATGATTCACTCGCCAGCCGTGTCCCAAAAACACAGCCCATGTGCCGCCCAAAGCGGCAATGCAAAATTAAATTTTTTTAAATAACTAATTTAATATTGCGCGAACCCACTCACCATGGGTGGCGCATGACACACATGTGCCGCCTTCTGGCGGTCCGATGCCGTTCTTTACACCTCCGTTGGATTGAACTCCCTGAGATGAATCCAACGGTGTAGCTAACATCTACAAAAGCCTAGCGATGTACTCGTACTTGCTTAGGCCGAGAGTGGAAGAGATGAACCACTGTTCATCATCTTCTTCTAAAAAATCTGGAATTTCCAGATTTTTCACTCTCACGAGGCCTATTTACAGAGGCCATAACTTAGTGAATATGCATCCATTTTATGCGTATTTTTTGTCGTTAGAAAGATCAAATTACCATCTACAATTAAATCTTCTTTGGAGAAATCGAAAAACAACTCTAACCTCATGAAAAAAGGATCGCAAAAACCTTGAAAAATTTTGTTTTTCATGCTATTACGAAACTAGGGTTTTAATTATCTCTCTAACCACTTGGTTTTTCTTTACCAAAATTTTAAACATAGTCTCATATGAATGTAAAAAACATAACCCAAGTGTTAAAATCCAGAAAAAATAAGCATGGCAAAAACGAAAATTTTAAAGACAAGCATTCATGACATATTCATATATATCTCATGCTTTCAAGGCTTTCATACATGGCATATTCATATATATATATATATATATATATATATATATATATCTCATGCTTTCATGCGAGGAGTGTGTGAGTGGCTCTGATACCACTGTTGGAAGACTATAAATAAATTCGAAAGGACGTGTGTACCTTTTGTGCGGAAGCTTGAATCTCAACACGCTCCTACAAACACGAACAACTGCTCTGACCCTCCATGCACGTCTAGAACCTCGCAGGTCATCGGGTTGGCTACGGTATGTTGAGTTGCTCCTTGGTCTTCGCCTCCCAAGACCTAGAGCAGAAAGTGATAGCTCTAAAGACCTAACTAGAATATTTGAATTGTGGAAAATCTTGTGTGTCTTGTGTCTTCTCTCTTCCCCAAAGTCTCCTTATATAGTGGTTGGGAAGAGTGTACAAAGACAGAAAAGCCCATGAAAATCCCAAGTATATTCTAATATGAATATATCTTGATTTTCACCTAATTATCATGTAGATAATTAGGAGGTTAATATCCTCATGTGGGTGTAATATCCTTTGATATTTATTTATCCCATAAGATAAATCCTACATCTCCCACTCACCCACAAAGGGTGTCTCAATCAACACACTTAGTTCCATTCTAGTCTATCTCCTCATACAGGAAATGGGATGCGCGACCTCGTGAGAAAGAACATACATAACCAGGAGCATTACCACACTCAACAACATTTAACATTTCTATGAACCAATGATGCAAAGCAATAGTCTTTAACCATACTTATCAACCAACTTGAAAAATATAAATCAATCATAAACCATAATTTAAAAACTTATGAATAATCTAACCGAAAATCCCGAATAAGTCACCTAGACATTTGTCGCCCTTTCTAATTCAAAACACAAAGATTCTCAAATATTTTATTCGCAACATGTAGAAACGTAGGGCCAGATAGACATGAAGGAATCATAAAGATTTATAGGAATCTAT
Organism: Malus sylvestris; assembly: GCF_916048215.2. Classification (NCBI taxonomy): domain Eukaryota; kingdom Viridiplantae; phylum Streptophyta; class Magnoliopsida; order Rosales; family Rosaceae; genus Malus; species Malus sylvestris. The sequence goes on from NC_062272.1 coordinate 19,924,946, forward strand.
CTCTGAACTAACTTAATGGAATCTCGAATAGAATACGATTTTGAATCACTCAACAGAATCAAGGCGAAACAGGGTATCCGGACCACTCAAAAAAATCCCAATTATAATTCAATACCGAACTACTCAACATAATCGACGCGAAGCGGGTATCTGGACCATTCAACGGATTCCCGATTAGAATTTGATTTCGGACCATTCAACGGAATCGAGGCGAAGCAGGGCATTCAGACCATTCAACGAAATCATGCTCTAGCATATATATGGTTCCTCAATGCGAATTAACTAGGGAAAACCATATCCACCCGTCAAATACGCAATGACCCCTAATGTGGATAAACCAAGTAGAGTCACCCCTATAATGTGTATTGTCCCCTAATAATTATTACCCCAGCAGGACCATAGGCTTGTATCTAATATTGCGGTCCCTTAATGCGAACTAACCAAGTAGGACCACCTAGGGGACACATAAATCGAATAGGCATTGACCCCCTAATGCAGATTAACTCAGCACAGTCACCCCTATGATGCATATAGTCCCCTAATGCGGATTAACCAAGCATGACCACCTATGGGACAAAGAAATTGAATAGGCAGTGACCATGTAATGCCGATTAGCCAAACAAAGTCACCCTATGTTGCGTATGGTCCCCTAATGCAGATTAACCAAGCAGGACTACCTATGGAATAGAAATCAAATAGGCAGTGACGCCCTAATGTGGATTAACCAAGCAGAGTCACCTCTATGATGCATAGGGTCTCCTAATGCGAATTAACTAAGCAGAACTATAGACATGTATCCAATAGTGTGATCCCCTAATGCAAATTAACCAAGTAGGATCACATATGTGTAACATCTGACATAGACGAACAGAGAGAGGGTGATGTGCTTTATATGTACATGCCCACCTCCTATAACACGATGCCTTTTGGGGACTCACTGGCTTCAGATTCCATTGGAATTCTAAAGTTAAATGAGTTCGGACAAGAGCATGATATTGTCCTCGTTGGCACACTCGCACCACATAGCATAGTGGTTCTGATACCATTATATCACATCCCATACCAGCTCCGTCATAGCATGATATTGTCCATTTTGGGCCACGCCCTCACGGTTTGGTTTTTGGGTACTCACACGAGAACTTCCCAGTGAGTCACCCATCCTGAGATTGCTCTCACCCGAACTCGCTTAACTTCAGAGTTCCAATGGAATATGAAGTTGTGAGTCCCCAAAAGGCCTCGTGCTATAAGAGGTGGGCATGTACATATAAGGCACATCACCCATTCTCCGTTGGTTAATGTGGGATGTTACAATGCACCCCCTTAGGGGCCCGACGTTCTCGCCAGCACACTCGCACCACAAGGCAGAGTGGCTCTGATACCAATGGATAGGGGGTAGATTGTTACACCCCACCTTCGAATTTAAAGTGTAATTTCATAAATTCCCTAAAGTTGTAATAAAATTTCATTTTAGTCCCCTATCTTGACTAAATATAGACCCTCTATTTAGATTTCTAAACTCCCTCAAGCTGCCACATGGCAGCACCCTAACTCTCCACTTCTCTCTCTTTTTCCCCCCACCCAGACACCTCATTCTCTCACCCTCACTTTCAACTCTCTCTCTCTGCATTCACTCCCTTCTCTCTCTCGAAAACCCTCACTCACCCTCCCCTCACTCACACCCATGCACACCTTTCGTGGTACCCCGTCGACGACGCCATCTTCACAACCAACACCTCGTTATCTCTGTCTCTCTCTCTCTCCCTCTCTCGTCAGAAAACCCTCTGGCGAGGTTTCTCGTCCCTCCAATTTGGGTAAGCCTCGGGACACTTGAAAACTCTTCATTTTCATCCTTGTGGCTTAATTCTAACCTAGAATATACTTGTGGATCGTTGTTTTAGCATTGAAATAACTCGGGAGGGAAAACCCAGCTCCAACGAGCCTCATGGGCGTCGAGAAGTTTTCCAACCATCGTCAGCCATTCCACGACGAACCACAGGTACCATTTCACTCTTCTCACTTTGTGCTTCCTTTTGGTACCTAAATCGGACCCTAGGACTAAGTGTCGTCATCGACCGGAGCTGGGAAAGCTCCGGTATCCCTTATGTTCCATCGAGACCAGGCCTTGGGCTGGCTCGCCAAACCCAACCAAACCAAGCCCTTGTGGGCAGTGTTTAGGGCTCAGGCCTTAGGCCCTCTATTCGTTTAACCCAAAAGCCCAATCCGTTTGATATTTTATTTATTTTATTATTCTTTTCTAAACCCAAATGGATTAGGTCGGGCCTTTAAGCCCAAACCCTTATGTTGGAACCCCAGAAGATCGGCCTTATGGCCAAGTAGAATTGGGCTTACAGCCCTTTTAACCCTAAGCCCACTTCCCAAACCCCATTTCCTAAACCCACCAATTTATTGTAACATCCCACATCGACCAACGGATAGGGGCTGATGTGCCTTATATGTACATGCCCACCTCCTATAGCACGAGGCCTTTTGGGAACTCACTGGCTTTGGATTCCATCGAAACTCCGAAGTTAAGCAAGTTCGGGCGAGAGCCCAAAAATAAAACCATGAGGTCGTGGCCCAAAGTGGACAATATCATGCTACGGCGGAGCCGGTTTGGGATGTGACAAAATGGTATCAGAGCCACTCTGCCGTGTGGTGCGAGTGTGCCGACGAGGACATCGGGTCTCTAAAGGGGGTGGATTGTAACATTGCACAACGACCAACGGCGAGGGGGTGATGTGCCTTATATGTACATGCCCACCTCCTATATCACGAGGCCTTTTGGGAACTCATTAGCTTCGGATTCCATCGGAACTCTGAAATTAAGCGAGATTGGGTGAGAGCATTCCTAGGATGGGGGACCCACTAGGAAGTTCTCGTGTGAGTTCCCAGAAACAAAATCGTGAGGTCGGCTCCACCGTAGCTCGATATTGTCCTCTTTTGGCCACTCCTTCACGGTTTTGTTACTGGGAACTCACATGAGAACTTCCCAGTAACAAAACCGTGAAGGTGTGGCCCCAAGCGAACAATATCGTGCTATAACGGGGCCGATCTAGGATGTGACATATGGAACAGAGAAATCAAATAGGCAGTGACCCCCTAATGTAGATTAACCAAGCAAAATCACCCTTATGATGGTCCCTTAATGTGGATTAACCAAGTATGACCATAAGCATGAATCAAATGGCGTGCTCTCTTAGTGCGGATTAACCAAACAAAACCACCTATGAGCACCATGTAACCAGGTATACAGTGACACCCTAATGCGAAATAACCAAGCAAGGTCACCCCTATAATGTGTATGGTCCCTGCAAATTAACCAAGCAGGACCATATCCACACATCACATAACATGGCCCCCTAATGTGGATTAACCAAGCAGGACCACCTATGTGCCACACTGCTACATGGTGCAGTCATATCTACATAACGTGCATCAAATCAACATGAATTATAATTGCTAACAAACACACTATTGATTCCACAAGACCACGAATATCTAATCATACGTACATACAAGTTCTACGATTATTCCATAAGGAGGTACATATAAGATTACAAAGGAGCAATACTAGAAAATAAATCAAAACAATCCTTTGTTAACAAGACAACGAAACCTAGACCAAATCAAATCATATCAAACCTAATTAAATCATAAAAAATCACTAATTAAATCATATCCCTAAAATACTTTCCTTTTTATTTTCCAACACCCCCCTCAAATGCATGGTGTGAAATCATGAGTTTGCCAAGGAAATCTTCATCGATACGCTGTAACTAATGTCAATCTTTTCGAAAGCTCAGGAAATCATATTATGTCAGAACTAACGCCTCTTTTTCGAATGCCCAGCTGGAACTAGAGCCAATCTTTTCGAAAGCCCAACTAGAACAAACGCCTCTTTTCGAAAGCTCGACGAACAAATCATATTCCTCGGAACTAACGCCTCTTTTCAAAAGCCCAACTAGAACTAACGCTAATCTTTTCGAAAACCCAATTGGAACTAACATCTTTCTTCGAAAGCCAAATAAATAAATCTCTTGATATGATGGAACTAATGCCTCTTTTCAAAAGTCCAATTGGAACAAATGCTAATCTTTTCGAAATCTCAATTGAAACTAACACCTCTTTTCAAATGCCCCAATCACCAATTCTTTTTCTTTTTCTTCAATCTTTTGTTTCATCCTTCTTTTTTTTTCTTCCTCAAACTCATAATCAAACTAAATTAAAAAAAATAAAAATAAAATGAAACCCAATAGCCTTTATGATAGGAAATGTATCCTACCTTGACAAAACTTTTTTTTTCTTCTAATCTCTTTCCTCCAAGGCATTGAAACCACGCACTTTTCTTCTCTTTATTCTTCTTCATGGCAGTGAAATTTATCTTCTTCTAACAATTGTAGACAATCTTCACCCTCAAGTTCATGGCATGTGGGTGCACGAAGAAAAATAGCTTCGTGCACCCACAGGAAACCACTCATAGCCAAGTTCAACCAAGAATCAAACTCTGCTCTTTGATACCAAGTTGAAAATGCAGGGTTTAGGATAAATTTATAATTCTCTACAATATCACAATTCTCAAATATAACTTCAAGACTTCATTCTTCTCCATCATTAGGAGGTATTTATAAGATTACAAAGGAGCAATACTAGTAATTAAATCAAAACAATCATTTGTTAACAAGGGAAGGAAACCTAGACCATATCAAATCATATCGAACCTAATTAAATCATATAAAATCACTAATTAAATCATATCCCTAAAATAATTTACTTTTTATTTTGCAACATCATGGTACAGTTAATTAGTCTCTTGCTCTATTGAAATTACTCTAGACACCCAAAATGCTCATTTTCCACTTCTTTTTTGGCATAAGTCAAGTATTGAATGCCTAAAGATAAAAACAATATAAATTAGTGCATTTAACCCATTCAAACATACAAAGTCGAAAGAAAATAGATGATAAAAATATATATATGAATATGACCACATCAGATTACCTTCGCGGAAAATATATGAAACTTTGTAAGAAATTAAACAACCGAAAAGGGTTTATAATGCTTTAGTGCAAAAGTATCAATTTTGAGAATATTCCCATGTCAAGAAATATATTGGTGAAGCATAATTGGGGTACGAGAAGGCACTTATAACAGAACCTAAATCAGTTAAATGTGTGGAACCTGGATCTTCCATGTTCTCCAGTATTACTAGCTAGCTAGCTAGTAAGCTTTAGTTATTGCTGACTTATCCTCTGCAAGGCGCATAACATTAACAGCCTATATGCCCAGATTCATGGTTCTGAGTAGGGATTTGGGAATCTTTGGTTAGATAGGAATTGGCAGATGTAATGATACGTTCTTCGTCATCAGGACTAGTGATTGATGAATTCTCATATTTAAGTTGACAGATTGATGGTAATATAAATTATTCGCTTATGTTGGAAAAAGTTTACATGGTCAAACGGAAAATTGGCGCTTGGTCAAGATTTATATTTACAATCTATCAATATTAATATCTTACGTTACCACATGGTAAGAAAATATTTTCCTGAGATGTTGTTCCCAAAATGAAAATGCAATCAGTTAGAAATTTATGAGAACCATCCTAGGGTTAGACACCAACCCGAAGGTTGTACATTGCTCATTTTGTAGCTTGTTGCATCCACCTCTAATTGCGTGCGTGCGTGAGGTTGTAATTCTTTTCATTCACCAGCCAACATGCTATACTGATTAAAAAGGGCGACTCCCAAGTCATAAGGCTCCCCACTTTGCGAGGATCGGGAGAGAAGCGTCTATCGTATGCAGTCTTATTCTTGTTTTGCAAAGAAGTTGTTTCCATGACTAGAACTCATGACCTTGTGGTCACAATGTAGCATCATTTCCGTTGCATCAAGACTCGCCCTCAGTCAACATGTTTTACTGATTATTTGTAGAAAATTGTTATTAACACTTCAAAAAAGTTATTATGCACTTCTTTCTTTTTTCATTAGCGACTATTGAGGAATGCAGAATAATGTTTTTAAAGTGCTTATAGCAACTCCCTTAATCATTGAATGACTTTGACATTTTAACATTTTGTAAATCCATGAGTTACTTCTATGCTCCAAGTATATGTGGTGTAATTATGGCCGGTTGTTGTAGGGTAATGTTGCTACTTGCTGGTGATAAGATATACAATGCTAGTGGGATGGCATCTACCTGCATTAAGTAAAGGGAGTGTGATATCCACACACCGTTTTTTACTTCTCACATACCTTTTTAATTTTCGGCCGTCGGATCAGATGAATTGAAGAAGATCAACAGACAGAAATTAACAAATGGTGTGTGAGAAGTAAAAAGGGGTGTGTGGATAGCATACCCCTAAGTAAAGTTTTGTATACAAAGGGTGTGTGAGAAGTAAAAAGGGGTGTGTGGATAGCACACCCCTAAGTAAAGTTTTGTATAAATTACGTCAATACAGATCGTGTCAGAGATCTTTACATTTGATTAAGCATCATTAGTGGTTCATAAATTAATCATCCTCTTATTCACCTTCCGATGTAGAACACAAGAATAAGTAGTGTACGTGGACTGGACGTGGCTCTTTTTGGCCCATTGGAACATGTGTGTGTGTATAAATATATACATATGTATAGATTCCATATGCATGATATACACTCACTCTGCCAACTAGGAACCGAGGAACCCTAGATCAGGATCCGAGACTATTGGGAAGTTGTTTTCTACAGTAGAAGGGACAAAGACGCTGGTTTAGTGGGGTTTCCTGATCAATCCTGCAGAACCATTTTGCTGGGTGTGCATGACGTTGGAACATACATTTTTATCCTCTCTGTGTTTCCCCACTATGACGAGCTAGCAACCACAAGTTTATTATGATAATGGCATTATGCAGGTTAGCATTTTGCTGTAAAGTAATTTAAGCCAAAGATTGCCCATATATATATGGATTTAAGGGCTGTCCTGGAAACCGGATGACACATGAGGTCAACTGCCTTGGGGGATTTGATTAATGTCCAGGTTATTTCGTTTCAGAAAAAGGTGAAATGAGAATCTTAGAGAATTGTGTTGATGCACAAAATCAGTGAGGACTTTGGTACAATAGAAAGTGTTAAGTTTGTGACATTTGCTAGATTGCTCCGGTCATTAGTGTGGATAAGTATGTAAATGAGTAGAGATAGGGAAGCAAACACAAGATGTACGTGGTTCACCCAGATTGGCTACGTCCACGGAGTAGAGGAGTTCTCATTAATTGTGAAGGGTTTACACAAGTAAATAGGTTCAAGCTCTCCTTTAGTGAGTACTAGTGAATGATTTAGTACAAATGATATTAGGAAATATTGTGGGAGAATGATCTCCTTTTATAGAAGAGAGTTTCTAGCTTTGTTCTAACATTGACACGTGTCGTGTTGTGATTGGCTTCTGATGTTGACACGTGTCGCGCTGTGATTGGCTTCTGATGTCGACACGTATCGCACTGTGATTGGCCTCCTGGTTGGAGGGAAACTCTTCTAGGTCTTTGACGGTATAACGTTGACCGATGCTCAGTAGTTTCGGGATTGGTTAAGTATGGTACAAACAGACTATTCTTGAGAAGTTTTTTTTTTTTTTTTGAATTTTAACAAAACACTCCCGGTACTATTTACTTTTAACGAAAAATAATATTCCTTTAACTGGCATTATTTACTATACCTTTAAAAAGGGCTTTTTGTTAAAAGAAAAGTTTTTTTTGACTTTTCATTAGTTTTTCTTTTTTTTTTTTTACCTTACGAAACCTTTGTTTTTTTTTTTTTTTTTTTTGAGAGACCATATTCCTTACAAATATTGTAGATCATTCTTACAAAAATAGTCAAATGGAGTAAAGTTTAACCTTTTGATTATCATTTTATTTTTCATCGAAAATACTATATTCGTTTACCTATATTAAATAATAATTGACAACAACAACAACAAAGTTTTTTCCCACTAAGTGGGGTCAACTATATGAATCCTAGAACGTCATTAAGCTCAGTTCTGTGTCATGTCCCCCGTTAGATCCAAGTACTCTAAGTCTTTTCTTAGGGTCTCTTCCAAAGTTTTCCTAGGTCTTCCTCTACCCCTTCAGCCCTGAACCTCTGTCCCGTAGTCACATCTTTGAACCGGAGCGTCAATAGGCCTTCTTTGCGCATATCCAAACCACCATAACCGATTTTCTCTCATTTTTCCTTCAATTTCGGCTACTCATACTTTACCTCGGATATTCTCATTCCTAATCTTATCCTTTCCTGTGTGCCCACACATCCAACGAAGTATCCTCATCTCCGCTACACCCATTTTATGTACGTGTTGATAATTCACTGCCCAACATTTTGTGTCATACAGCATCACCAACCTTATTGTCGTCCTATAAAATTTTCCCTTGAGCTTCAATGGTATACGACGATCACACAACACGCCAGATGCACTCTTCCACTTCATCCATCCAGCTTGTATTATATGGTTGAAGTCTCCATCTAATTCTCCATTCTTGGCGTAGATTAACCTAATATAGGTGAAAAATGTTACCCCTATTTTTACCATAAGATACATTGGTTGCTTCTTGCAACCTTCACAACCAAATACTTCGCATGTAATTTTTTTTTTTTATTTTTAACAAATGATATTATCAATACTAAAGGGAGGGAGTGGGCTTAGTCTCACAATAACTAGCAATAATGTGGTTCAAATTCGTCTTTGGAGAGAATCGAGCTTAAGACCTCTCACTTACAAGTGAAAATAAATACCACTAAACTGTAATGCTAAATGACCGCTTGACATATAATTAACAAACTATAGTTGTTCTGGTTGAGCGTCCACTTTCCACGACAGGAGAGGAGAGGAGAGACCAATATCAATTTGGTAACGACGTACACCAAGGCCTTTCTATGTCACCTTTCCATTCGAAATGACTTTAATTTATAACCTAATAGCTAAATGCACCCTCCACTAATGCTTGCTTTTATGAACTTTTTTTTTTTTTTTTTAAGAAAAATAATGAAAAGAATTTGAAAACTTTGAATTTTAACGATAAGAAAAAAATAAAGGGTAAAATAAATAGTACAAGAATTGACTTTTTAGTATAAAAATATGTTTTTTCGTTAAAGTAAACATTACCGGAAGTTTTCGTTAAATTTTCCTTTTTTTTTAATCATTCCAATTAGGTGGTAGCTCACTCTCTCTCTTGGTTTTAGCTTTTTCTGTTTACTTTAATCCTTGGCGTGGCTAAGCAGTACTGTTTTAGGTAGACTACGGTGTCACAAAATGGTGCGTAATCCATTATGATTTGTATCTAGAAATTAAAGCCTGCGTGGTTATTGGTTAGTGCATGCCAAATTGCCTCTCTCTGGTTGACAATCGAAACCCCACAAGGCCATTCTCGATTTGTGCTTGACACAAATAATGGATTATATGCAGTAGCTAGCATCTAAATCTTCAAAGATGCATGTGAAATCCAATACCTATGTTTTTGTAAAAGTATTAAATCATATTGCGTCATTGCAATTTTTTTTTTTTAATTGGATATATACCCTCATATTGAGATATAAAAAAAATAAAAAAATAAAAAATTGAAGACGAACAAAGACATGACCTTAGACGGGCGGATCCACTAAGAGGCAAGAGGGGTCAGCTGACCCTTCAAATTTTGACAAACCTCCATTGAAGATCTAAGTGTTGTCCTTCAAAGGTTAGATTGCCCTTGAGATATGACCTCCTACTGCTCGATGAAATACCATAAGGAACATTGAGTAGGGTAGGGCAAGGCATAGTTTGCAGCTCCTTTGCCGCTGATAAAAAGTCTCTTTTGTTGCTGATGCGCAGCTTTGCATGCAGCAAAAACAAGTTATTTTATATATATATATATTTTATATAATAAGACATGGCCACTTAAAAAAATAAAAAGAACTTAAGCTTCCAGTCTATACATATATAAAACCCAAATCTTTAAAATTCTAATTTTTACCAAATTTTAGATCTTTAAACTTTTTCAATTTTTCTTTTGTTGATAATGAAGCTATAATCAACATTTTCAAATATGAAATCGCATCGTGAACTATTGTCGCTTGTAATGAACAATTGCAGTTTTTAATTTTATTTATTTCATGAATTATAAATGGTGGAATTATGATTTAATTTGTAGGGCTATTTATTAGTCGAAGAAATGTTTATGCATTTTTACCCTTGACCCCCAAACAATATTTCTTGGATCCGCCACTGACCTAAAAAATAAAGAAATAGAATAATTACCCACTTAATGATGCTATTTATTTTATAGGTGCTAAGATATTGTCAGGTTCACACTGAATCTTGAAGCACAACCTCAACTTTGTTGAAGAACGCATATATAAGGCAAAAAGAGTAAATTCTTTTGGGGAGACATGCCCTCACTCTTAGCACAAAAAATTTCCTAAGGATGCTAAACGGGTTGATTTGGACAGGATTATCAACTTTAATAAGGTTTAATCTACCTTTAGGTCGATAAAAAAGAATGGAAAGCTAACCAAAACACCCCTCAAAGGTTTCATTTTAATCATAAGGACAAAACAATTCAATAATACCCAAAATGGGCATGTAAAAGAAGACAAGGGAAAGAGTATTTTAAGAGAAAAAGCATTTCAGGGATATCACATGCAAAAGTTGGGCACCAGGAGACAAACCATGCAGCAAATTCACATGCAAAAGGAGACAAGCAAGTTCACATGCATCAGGCCACGTTTCAGAAACAGTGCTGACAATTTCAGCAACAGTAGAAGCATAATGACAAATGACAAGTACCAAAGAAGTGTCCACACCATTTATTTATAATTTTAATATCATTGTATCATGATTCAGTCTATATAAGTGAAGTTTCATTCATTGTAAAGACACACCTCCACCACTCAACATCTGAACACCCTACTCTCACACCATCTTCATACTCTCAAGCATTCATAGCCTTCATAGCATCCTTGTAAACACTTCCTTGTAATCACTTTCTTGTAAACAACTATCTCTGTAAACATTCCATATATCAATAAAAGTTCAAGTGTACATATTCAAGCAATCTCCAAGTCTTAAGTAAGTTTTCTTTTCCTTCTTTAGTGTGTTTGTTTAATTAGACTTCTAGTCCAAAATAGGGAAACACTATTGTGGTTGTTTTATTAACCTACTAAACTGACGATCATACTTTGTTCGAACACTCTGTTATAGTTGAATGCTTGTCATACAAATAACTGGACATTAACCAGGGTACATCTGAGTTCTTCGTACCTCTGAGTTCAGCCGTTAAGGCCTTGTACTTGTATTGTGAGTGGCTGTCATGCTGAAACAGGTCGATTTCCATTTGCAAAGTTCTATGTCTAGTTGTTATAATGGTCATCCGACTATTTAACCGAGCATGTATTGCGAATTTGGTATCAGAGCCATGTTTAGCATTTTAATAGTATAATTATAATAGTAAAGTACCTTGAGGACGAAAGTCATTGATACAACTGATATCACACTTGTTTATTTTGTATGAATAACAGATATTATTGTCCCTGTAGACCCTGTCAACCACAATTACCAGGTATTTATTGTCCCAGGCATTCAACTATAACTAGCATAAAGAGAAGATTAGCATATATATCCAAAAGAATTATCAGTACTTTGAAGAAGCAAAAGTTTTATCTTAGCTATCTTGAACATCCTTCATTTATTCTTAAATATAATAACACAGAAGTGCAGCATAAAGTTTTAGAAGCAAAAAGAGCAACAGATCAAGTTTTAGAGACCTTGAAAGAAGAAAAAGAATTTCTAAGAAACCAGTTAGCCGTAACTCTAGAGAAATGTAGACTATAGTTTATGATAGATTATCTTAATTTAGAAATTAGTGAACCTCAAAAGAAGAAAAATAACTTTAGACCAAAATAGTTTAGTTTGTTATTTTCCATTGAGAAAGCATAATCATATTTTGCATAGTGAAGAAAATCCACAAGCCAATAGTATTGTAGATCTTATTATTAGTCAAGCAGAAATTATAAAATTAGAAAATAATAAGCATAATCATTTGTTAAACCAGTTGTTAGAGCATTTTCAGAAAAATTCCATAAAAATAATTAGACAAAATTTAGATTATATTACAGCTCAGTTAGAAGATAATAATAAAAATATTCAAAGGTTTCCTAGCAAAAGAGAGATAAAAGAGCTTGTTGACCTCATAGATAGTAAGCCGAAGCAAGTAGAGCTTAGATCATTAGAAATAGTTGAGCATCTAAAATTAGAAGTTCAAAAAATTCAATTAGTACAAAAAGTGTTAAGTGAACAAGTAGATAAGTTGCATAATAAAATAGATAAATTATTAGTTTAATGACCGATTCTAGAACTAGCAGAAAATATATCCAAGCTTTGAAAGAAATTAGTAAGTTAGATAAAGAACCAGTAGGTTTAACAGATTTTTCAACACAAGTATCCAGTAGTAATATTCCCATTAGGCAAAATAATTTGATTATTCAATTAGTTTTAAGTTTGGCTGAAAAATTAGATCAAGTTGAAGAACAAATAGCAGAAAAAACCAAGTTTTACATAACGCATCTTCATCAATTCCACCATCCTTGCTAGATAAATTAGAAAATTTAACTTTAAGTGCAAAAAATAATAGAAGACCTAAGCTAAATCCTTTTGATAATAGAAAATTTAACTCTTTAGGAAAAAAGGAAAATAAGTAATTAGAGCTGAAGATATTTATCCTAATCAAGAAGAAGCGCAAGAATTTATTCGAAAATGTTTTGAGAGAACACAGAAAAATAAATATAACATGTACCAATTAGGTTTATTTGAAAATAGAAGCAAAATTGTAAGTAGCATCAGTCAACATGAAGTTAGCTGTATTAATAAAGAAGTCACACATAATCTAATTAGTAAAGAAGCAGTTACTCATTTGAGAAAATCACATTTTAGTCAGATTCATATAGGAACAATATTATTGAAATAGCAGGATTAACCAGAGCACAAGTAGGCACAAAAGCATTATTATAAATATATGATGATAGATGAGATAATCACCAACAAGCAGCAATAGCAACAGCTGAAGTAAACTTAAGTTCAAACTTAGCAGTTATAGGTTATATTCCAAATTAAGTTATGACAATTAATGAATTTAGTAAATATATTAAAATAAGCATAAGAACAAAAAATTATAATATGAAAGGAGAGTATAAAAATTTGTGTATTAGCTTAATGTATATTGTTAAAGTGTCCGATAGATATAATCATAAGTTTAATTTAGAATTTCAAAATTTAGTTCAAACATTTGGTAGTAAACATGTAAATATGATAGAAGCAAAACCCGTAGATAATAGTTTTTTAGAAGGAACTCAGTGGACATTGCCCAATTTACAAGTAGCAACAAATAGACAACCAGATAAAATACAAATATATGAAACTAGTATAGGTCAAGCAACAATTAGGTTTAGTAATTATACACAACTAGAAAAAATAGAAGAGGATGAGAGTGAGATCGAAAATGAGAGTATACATATGACGTTTGATAATTTAGATATTAATTTAGTTGAGCAAAACTTTGATCATATTGTAGATAAACTTATAGAAGATATTGATCATTTAGATGAAGAACAATATTTGGAAAAAATATAAGACATGATTTAGGACTATCTATAATTTCAGACGAAGAGATGAAAAAATTAATCTTAGAAATAGGAGTAGAACATATTTTAGGATCAAAAGAATATAATAATTTATTAGAATTGAAAGCAGAATGTAATCCAGCAGAAGAAAGTAGTACATCAGGACAGTGTTCTAAAAATCGGCATAGGCGCTCGGCGGTGGAGTCCCGATCCGATTGGGGCTAAATCGTTCAGGTAAGGCGGGAAGGATTTAGGCGGCCGCCTAGGAGTCTCTAGGCGCTCAAGGCGGTCTAGGCGGTGCTAGGCAGCGGTTTAGGTGGCAGTCAATATTTTGCAAATCTCCCATCTCATCCGCACGATCCACAACCCATAACCCAAATCTTTAAACCTGCGCTCTTTCACCCAACATCAATCAATGAACCCAAGTAGACTGAGAATATACAGGGATGAACAATACACATAATCCGTCCGTTGGGTTTTACTGCAGAGAGAGAAGCGGATCTGTTGAGGAGATCCGTCCGTTCTGTTGAGGAGATCCGTCCGTTCTGTTGAAGATAAGAAAGAGAGAGAGAGAGAGAGAGAGAGAGAGAGTCGAAAGAAAAACTGAAAATGGTGAAGAGATCCGTCCGTTCTGTTGAAGAGAAGAGAAAGAGAGAGAGAGAGAAAGAAAATAGAGAGAAAGAGAGTCGAAAGAAAACTGAAAATGGTGAAGAGATCCGTCCGGTCTGTTGAAGAGAAGAGAGAGAGAGAGAGAGAGTTGAAAGAAAAAGAAAAATTGAAAATGGGAAGAAAAGAAAGGCTAAAGACTGAAGAGAGAGTCTGACAAAAAAAAAAGACTAAAGAGAGAAAGGGGATCTCTCTGCAGAGAGAGAAAGAAGAAAATATCTGTTGATAATAAATGCAAGCCTAGAGCAACTAAACGCATTGGAGAAACCGAGGGCTTTAGAAAAGCTGTCGGTTTAATTGAAAAAAAAATGACTTTTCTTTCATGTTGGATCCATTTTATGGCCCACTATTTTGCTCAAAGAAAAAACAAACTAGGCCCAATATTCTTTGTATAAAATTAAAAAAAATCCTAAAATTATACACATATACTCATATTTTATAATATATAGTGTAAATTTATGTAAATCCACCTAGGCCGCCTAGGCGCCTACCTAGGCGCTAGTCCACCACCCGACTAGCGCCTAGCGTTTTTTAGAACATTGCATCAGGAGTAGAAAATCCAGGACATGCAAGCAGAACTGATCAACAATTTTTTAGACCAACAAATGAACAATATAATGAAAAGACAAAAGTAGATTACATAGAAGAAAGTATGATAAGACCACCTAGAAAAAATAGGATTCCATATTTGAGAGGGTTAGAACACATTAATATAGCTGGTAATATATTAAATTTAGATAATGCAGATCCACAAGATTGCGAAAGAACGATTGAGAGATGGAAAAAAGGCTGCGTCCATGCAGCATTAATGTTAGATTTTAGTAATTCACAAAATATGTTAGATTACTTTGAGCATACTTTGGACGGTTTAGTTTTTTATTATTTCCATTCATGGAAAGTCCAAAATCCAGAACAGCATCAGGCAGCTAAAACACATTTTAATATTGATGGTTTTGTCACTTTGATTAAACAAGAGTTTTTAGATCATAATAGGTTAGATGGCAGAAGCGAACAAGAACAAATAAGAGCAATTACAAATTTAGAACAATTACAAATTTGCGACTTGCAGTATACAATTGAGTACACCACAGGTTTCTTTAAATATTTAGGAAGAACAGGTAGAATTAGTGATATTAATTTATTACATACTTATATGACAAAAATAAAAGGACCAATAGGTGAAAAGATTTGGAATGAATGGCAAAAGCATCCAAAGAAGAATGATATTGCAATAGGACCTAGAATTCAACATGTATATGATATACTTAGACAAGAGTGTAGTCAAATAAAAGCTAAGAGACAAATTAGGAAGCAATTTTACATGAGTTGTAAAAATATAGATTTACCACAACAGTATGGTTGCCATAAGAAAAATAAGCATAAGAAAATATACAAAAAGAAATATAAGTCATATATACTCTACAAACAGCATAAGAATTTCAGTATAAGACATTCAAGAACATATAGGAAAAGAAAATATATTCCAAAACAATTTAGAAAAATAAGTGGCAGACCTTGGATTAGAAAATATAAAACACCAAAAGATAAGAGTAGTTGTAAATTTTATTCATGTGGAGAAGCTGGACATATTAGACCTAAATGTTTAAAATTAGGTAAACAGTCGAAAGAAAAAGTACATTTGATGAAGTTGTTTAAATTAGAAGAAGATGAGGATATTCAGTCAATATATAGTTTAGATGATTTAAGTGATAATGAAAGTATTTATAGTATAGAGAGTATTAACATGATAGATTCAGACTTGGAAGATTCAAGTAGCACAAATAGTGATCTAGAAGAGTATATGTGTGCATTCATAGAAGAACAGCATGAAGAAGAATATAAATATATTAATTTAGGTTGGCCAGAAAAATGTTATAAGTGTAGTAAATTAGTTGCAAATACTATAATACATAGTCAATATTATGTGAAAAGTGTTATAGTAATAGGTTATTAGAAGTTAATTCAGCAGAATCACAAGAAAATACTGAAATATTAGGAAATATTGTTCATAGCATAGAAAAACCAAAAAATAGTTCTTTAATTACCATAAATTGTGAAATAGAATTAGCAAAAGAACATAAGATACAAACAACAGCTATGATAGATACAGGGAGTACAAAGAGTGTCATAAGAGAAGAGTTAGTACCAGAAAAATATAGACAAAAATTAGTAAAACCAGTAAGAATAACACAATTTGATGAGAGACCAGTTTACTTAACACATTGTATAAATAATGAGTTTATTAAAGTAAAAAAATAACAATTTAATTTACCATTAACATTTGTTTCACCAGTAGGATCATATCCATTCATTTTAGGTTTAAACTTTTTGAAAAGTTTACAAGGTTTTTTATTTATGAACCCTACCATAACATTTTTCAAAAGATGCATTACAATAACTAACCAAAGTAATGTTGTAGAAGCATATAAAAGCATAAGTATAGAAGAGTCTAGTAGCCAAGATAGTTATCATTTAGAAAACTCAAAAGAAAGTGATGAGCATAATAACGTAGAAGAGTTTGATGAAGGAAATAACTGTATTATGGTAGGGTTCATAAATAAGGAAACAACTGTATAGAAATATTACAGTTAAGTAAACTAAGAAGTTTAGAAGAATTATTACAATTAGCAGAACAAACTAGAATTATAGGAGAAGATCCACAGTTACATTGGAGTAAAAAAAATACTAGCAAAATTAGATATAATTAACCCAAATTTAACCATTAAGACGGCTGAGATGCCTTGTAGTTTAATAAATAAACAAGAGTTTGAGCAACAAATAAAAGAGTTATTAAATTTAAAAGTAATTAGACCCTCTAAGTCTAGACATCGATCAGCAGCATTTATTGTAAGAAAACATTCAGAACTAAAGAGAGGTAAGGCTAGAATAGTTTATAATTACAAGAGACTAAATGATAATACATATGAAGATAGTTATAAGTTACCAAATAAGGATGAGCTTATAAATAAAATTCAAGAAAGTAAATACTTTAGCAAGTTTGATTGTAAATCGGAATTTTGGCAAATACGATTAGCAGAAGAATCAATTGAGTGGACAGCTTTTACTTGTCTAGAAGGACATTTTGAGTAGCTTGTTATGCCATTTGGACTTAAATAATGCTTCATCTATCTTTCAAAGAAAGATGGACCAAATTTTCAAGAAATATGATAATTTTTGTAGTGTTTATGTAGACGATATCTTAGTACATAGTAAAAATAAAAATGAACATAGGAAGCATTTAGAGATAGTATTACAAGAATTTATCAATAATGGAATTGTAATTAGCAAAAATAAAATAGCATTAGAAAAGTAAGATATAAAATTTTTAGGAATGTATATCAAGTCAGGTACAATACAATTACAAGATCATATAGCTAAAAAGATGTTAGAATTTCCAGACAAATTAGAAGATAAGAAACAATTACAAGCATTTTTAGGATTGTTAAATTATGCAAGAAAATTTATCCCTGATTTAGAAAGAAAAATAGCAGTATTACATAATAAAACTAGCAAAACAGGACAAAAATATTTTAATAGTGAAGATATTAAATTAGTTCAAAATATAAAAGAAGAAATTACTAAACTTAAGTCATTAACATAACCATTGGATGATAATCACAAGATAGTTGAAATAGATGCTTCATCATTAGGATGGGCATGTATATTATACCCAAAAAAGCATAAAGAGTCCTAAAGACTGACGAACAAGTTTGTAGATATTCATCAGGAAAATTTAGTGATGTGCAGTCAAGATTACCATCAACAGATTTAGAAATTTTAGGGATAATTAATTCACTTGAAGCATTTTCTTTATTTTTACATAATGAAGTATTTACGATTAGAACATATTGTCAAAACATAGTTTCTTATTATAATAAGATACATATTAATAAACAGGCAGCCCGAAGATGGGTTAATTTTGTTGATTCAATTACAGGAAATGGTTTTAAACCAATTTTTGAACATATAAAAGGTAATGACAATACATTAGCTGATATCTTATCATGATTAATTTGTTGAACAGGTATAGAATATCCTGGACCATCATCAGCAAATAGCACAAGGTCGCAAAGCAGAAGAGCTTCTTTTAATATCATAATGATGCACCATCAACCTCCACCATTCAGTGGATTTCAAAGTAGCATAAGCAGACCAACATCACCACCAGTACCTACTTTCAACTTTAATGGCAATATTGTTGAAGGAATCAGAAATCCAATCCTGAGATATAGGTCAAGAGCACCAGGGCTTTCTGATAGGCAACAGGTTCTCTTAGATAATTTTTGGAATATACAAATCAAGCAACCAAGCATGAGGTTAGGTCATGAAAAATTAATTAGAGCCTTAGAAAAAGAGTTTGATAATTTTAATTTTAATTTCCATCAAAGCCAGCATCATATTCATTCTCTTGAGCACAACCTTCAAGTCATCTCTAGAGAACACGAGTCTTTACTCAGTAAGTTTACCAAAATGAATCAAGAACTCCAAGCTCTTAAAATGCAGCAAAACGCAAATGACACCCTGAAAAGAGAATTGAAGATAGGTTTAGAAATTGATCAGTATAAGAATAAAGGAAAAGAGGTTATTGAACCCATAGAACAAGAGGCTAATGAGCCCATAGAAGAGATTAAGATTGAGCTCTTAGAAGAAGACATTGAAGTGGAGCAGCATCAAAATAATGAGCAGCATCAGCATCTGAATGACAAAGACAAAAAAGAAAAATATGAAAGTTTTCTTAGAAATATATCTTTAGACTTAATATTAGATAATATTTTATTAGAAGAAATTTCAAAGGTAAAACTAAGAATAATGTCAGCATATATGCAAAATGAGATTCTAAGCAGAGCATCACAGTCCATGAAACAGTTACAATTACAATTACAATGAGCCTTGTATCAGTCCATCTTTAATCCAAAACAAGGGATGGATATTATTACAAAGATGTATCCTCCATATCTTTGTGATAGTACAGAGAATTGTATTTGTAAACCAAAGGTTAACGTAGCTGTGGCCAAGATTAACATGAGAGATTTTAAACCATGGCATTTTAATTATGACCATCAGAAAAAGCATAATGTGGTAAAAGTTACCCCTACCTTACTATTAGAGTTTGATTATCTTGATAAAATATTCATTAAGCGTATTTCTCAACTAGAATCATTTCCTGAAAAACTTATAAAAGTAGCAGAATATTATATGGAAAGGTGGAAAGAAATTTGCATAAGCTTTATTAGTGGTCATCCAGATTGGTATGTACATATGCATAAAGAGAAAGCTAGGCATATAGCCATAATTAATGAAGAGTCATTTAGACTATCTCCTATCTCCTCACATAGGTAGACTCTTTCATACAAAAATATTTTAAAATTTAGGGGGATCCAAATGTATGCCTTAGATAAGTTTGAAGATTTTAGATATGATATGATATTAGTAGCAGAGGAAGAAGAGATGTATATTTACAGCAAGACAAGGATCAATTATCAACCTTATTGGAAGTCTCAAATTTTCAAAGAAGAAACAGCAGAAATGTACTACAAGGTGAAAGAAGATAGAGAAAGAGATGCAGAGCTAGTAGAGGGCGATGAACAGTACTGGAATAATTTGACAGAAGAAGAGCTGCATAACATCGACAACATGATGGAAGCCTGAAGAGCTAGCTATAAATTAGCATAAGTTTAATAGCATAATGTAAAATAATATATTCCCAGACAGAAATGTCAACATCATTGTGGACCTGCTGTAATGGCACAAGAGTAAATAAAGAAAAGAACATGATTCATTATGGACTTTTCATACACAAAATGTCCTTTTAATTAAGAATGAATAGTGTCAAGCCCTTTTCGTTAGAACTCCCAAAAAAGAATGCTACTTTGATAAAACACTAAGACGGCTCTAATGAAGAAGAACCCTCTCAAGGATCGTAATACTCTCCACAAAATTGAACCCATATGCGAAGACTATGAGGAAGAAATCGTTTTTGGTTGTGGAGCAAAGTATGGAGATTGTGGGTCCCGTTAAAGGAATCGAGGTTAGCTATTGAAAGGTTGAGGCTCATCCATATTTCACTTGATCTTTCTCGACAAGAGTGAATAAGGATGTGGAAAATCCTTAGTAACATATCCTAATCATCGAAGGCTTAAAGTGGATATTGGGTTTAGAGGCTAAGGCATAAAAGAAACAGGAGATCCATGTTTGTGCTTGGAACTCATAATGAAGGACTTTGAGAAATAGAGCCAAGCCTGAGATATTTAAAGATGAGCTACTGGAAAATCTCATTGTCGAATTCAAGAAACCTCACCTAGAGATTCACGGGTTTGAAAGTTGAAGCCACTTAAAGATGCAAAGAGCGGCCCCTTGTTAAATGTGCACAAACAACATGACATCCCTCGTCATTACTACCTAAGCACCGCGAACATCAAGCCAGCATGTCTGAATCCGGAGCGTAAAAAATGAGCGGGTTACGAAGCCAAGATGCCATATGTCACAAGTCCTTTTTAGATACAGTTAAGGGTAATTATGGGAACAGGAGTTTCCAGGGCCAGAGGAAGACGAATCAGAATATGAACACCTTGGAAGTCTGGTCATGGACTTAACTGCTTCCCAGCAGAGCTAAATAAACGGAGCAGCGATGCCACCATCATCCAATTTTGGTGCGGTTGGTGAAGTCCGACAACTTCGCTAAAATTTACCATACTTGTTCCGTACGATACGAAAACCTAACCCAACAAGGAATTAACAGGTTTCCTATATTCTTGGAAACCTTACAATATAAGGTTTGGCGTGTGCAGCAAATAATCACACTCCTAAGTGGATGCAATATCTATTTCCTAGATATCATCTGGGATTCTTCCGGTTCAGTACGAATTCCCTATCCTAAAAGTTCTTTATCACGACTGGTATAAATATACCCTTCTAGGGTTTATCTATGGTGACGCAATTATCGCACGCTTATTCTCTTGTCTAGAGATTGAGTCTCATAATATTACTTATTAACTTGACCACCGGAGAGCCTTTGCCTGGCACACACCCTCCAATCTTTGGCTACTTACGGTTGTTTACTATTTTCCAGGTAAACAGATTTATACATCTCCACTACACAAAAATCGCTAACTTGTTACAGCAAACATGCATGTGCAATTGTGTGGGTATTCGTGGGTTGCAGTTTAGGGAATGTATTGCACTTATGCTTCTCCAGGTAAAGAAGCTAGGATTCATGCGGCTGAGGCCGCATGCCAAAATCATTTAGTTACCAAAGTCTGGTTTAGGGATCCAGGAAGAGACTATTGAGGCTAATTATAAGAAAGCCGACATAGGTTGTCGTGCAGCTAGTTACACTGGAGCAACCGAACCCATCCACATTTGGGTATCCAGACAGTTTATCCTCTCATGGAGAAGAGCGTACCCAGATGGTGTCGAGAGAGAGAGAGAGAGAGAGAGAGAGAGAGAGAACTGACGACGTGGTGGTAGTTATTTGGTTCGAGATTGCGAAGAGGGGGAAAGAGGTCTAGGGTCAAGCTTTTCGCGCTTGCACTGCAATTGAGGGCAAGGTATGGTGTGGTTAGCGATCACTGTGATCTGGTGTGGCTGGCGTTTTGACAGCCAGAGAAGAAAGTGAAGAGAGGTCGAGAAAGAGGGTGTGAGATACTGAGGTGAGGTAGGTAGAGAATTGAGTTTAAACAAACGGTTGAGATCCAATCTCAACAAAATCCAACGGCTAGTATTAATTCTTTCAGTTCGGTTTGGAATTATTGAACAAATGCTTAATGGAAACCCAATATCATACCGAAACTTCCGGTTATTTTTTTATTTTGATTTTTCGGTTTTTGGTATAGATCGGTTTTGGATATTTCGATTTTGGGTTCAGGTTTTTTTGGGAATTTTCCCCAGCCCTAAATATGATGCAGAAGATAAACTTATAAGACGAATTCTTACATATTCGGGCAACTTGTCCATAGTGATTCACGCAATCAACAATGGATCCAACACCTTGTCATTACCCTAAGCAACAAACCAATCCGTGTTGATCAATATATATTGTCACTCTCGATCGATTGCTCTAACAATTTTACAACGGACATAAAACAAAAACAAAAACAAAGAACAAAATGTTGACTTCAACTAGCTTAATTAATAATATATGGCCTGCTATACCAGGAGAAGAAAGCATACTTACAATTAATCAATTCGTAGGCGGACTTCCCAGAGACAAATGTATCTTTCTAATTGACCTGAAGCCAGATATCTGAGAGTATAAATTCCAAATGTTAGGAACCTTGCAATCAAAATCACTAAACTAAATTCTCTCAAATTTGATTAAACGATATCCTAAGCTTTCTGCATTACTTTTGGAAATGAATGTTGATTATGGCCACCAACCTCAGCAGCCCAGGTGGTCCGGTGGCCTTTGTAGCTGCGGAGAAGATGTTGTTACATGTAAGACATATACTCTCTTTGTATGGCACAAATAATTTTTGTTTATTGTATTTAATAAGATTCAACTGTTTGCTCGCCTTAGAAGAAAACGGTACAAAATAGTCATCGATAGGTAGCTAAAACTTTTAGTCACTAATAATCGTACTTGTTAACTATATGACACCGAGTCCCTGATAGTGCTTTGGCAACTTCATTATGTGCCACCAAAGATAGTGCTTATTTATAATGTTTCGGTCTTGTAGTTTAGCGGAAAAATTTTGCAAGTTCACCACCCAGGAACCGAATCCCTCCAGACCTAAAGGTACTGAGCCTACTCCAAATAATTCAGACCATTGAAATTTTATATAACGACTACAAACAACAAGATCATCTAAAAGTTATAATAATTGTAGTTGTTGGATTAGATTTAAATAGCCCGAATCATTTGATCATTAGGCTCAGTTCCTCGGTTCCACCACCCATATCCAATTTTAGTGCAGATGTATTGTCAATCTTTGTTATAAGTTATATCAAGGCCCATCCTGTGTTGCAGAAATAGCACTTTTTCTTGTATATTTGCACCAAACCAAGACCCATAGATTCATAGACAACATCGGGTATGAATTCTTGATGTCTCACAAGCTTTATTCAACTGAATTTTACTCTAAAGTCATCTAGCTAGAGGTCTTAAGTGACTAAAATACTCTGAAAAGAGAACTCACTTATATTGTAGATGACTCATTTACTCAATTTTTAATGAAAATCAATTAAGGGAGTATATTCATACTAAAACACGAGTTGAGGTAGTAAATTGACAAGATTTTTTATTTGGATTATATTTGCGCACACCGATAATAGTCAAGATGGTGTTTGTGCAATTTTCCCTTCATTTTATATATATACAAAGCCAACCCAATTGTTGTTACTAATGGATCGTGTGATGTAGGTTGCATAGCATGTTTTCTCCCATGCATCACCTTCGGCCAAATTGCTGAAACTGTGGATGAAGGACAAAGCTGTAAGTGTCACAAGAGCCAAAAAAAATACCTAAATGCATGTATACAACAATGATTGGAATTCATGATTGTGGGTTGTATTTTATGATTTTAGCTTGCGTAAACCAAGCCATAGTGTACGGGTTGTTGTGGACGATTCAGTGCCATTGGTTCTACTCGTGCATATACAGAGAGAAATTACGCCAAAAATATGGTTTGCCTGAGGAGCCTTGTTGTGATTGTTGTGTTCATTTCTGCTGCGAATCATGTGCTCTTTGCCAAGAACATGCTGAGCTCAAATATAGAGGATTCGATCCCGCCGCAGGTTCTATATCTAATACTAGACGAATATATATATATATATGTATGTATGTATGTATGTATGTATGTATGTATGTATGTATGTATGTATGTATATGTCATCGCCAAGCACGTAGTTATATATTTTACCTTAAATTTATCAACTATTAAACATAGCAATTGTATTTGTGTTTGTTTGTATAATGCAGGTTGGGTTGGGCCACCAACCGTTGCTCCACAGGTGCCTCCTTCCATGTTCAAATGATCTCCAAGCTTGGCAGAGGATGGTCCAATGGTTTGTGTGTCCATGAGTCATGCATGTTGACAAATTGTGTGCACTCTTAATCTAAGTATGTCATGTATTAAAATAATATAATATTTGGGTGTAACGCGTTTTCTTGTTCAAATAAAATGTGATGAATATATTTATAATAAAGGAGTGGGAGAATAAATTGATTATGAATTCGATAGACTCAATATTTGATCTTAAGATTTCTCAGTTACAAGTGAAAAAAAAAAATCTTACTATACTAAATGACTTGTTCAAATAATATTAAACAATACAATTTTGAGACATTATTGATATATTTAACACACATCCAAGTAGGGCTGGAAAAAATTCTTGAAAATCCCGAACCAAACCAAAAAAATTCTGATCCCAAACCAAAATTCCGGAAATTTTTGGGATGAAATACCGAACCGATCTCGAAATTTCGGTACAGGATTCAGTATTCTCTACTCAATCTTTTGGTAATCTCATACCAAACCAAAAATAAATATTATACACACACACACATTTGAATTGTTGCTAACTGCTAGTAGCAATATAATTGGTTTGGTCTACAGGTAGTAACCGTAACCCTTTATTGCCACATTTGCTGGTACGAACCGCCCACAAATGTGTCTATTTCCCTAACACTATCAAAAAAAATGTATTGTTAGTTTTCGAACATATTAGATTTGTAACTTATTTTTTTGTTTTTGGGTTTGTTACTTATTTTATTTTGGTTGCATGTTAATTTAACTTGGTATGAATAATTTCTATTTCAATTTGTATAAAATTTGGGAATACCAAACCATCCCGAAATACCGAAAATATTTTAGGAATCCCAAAAATTGGGAATATTGAAATTTTGGTTTGGGATTGGACTTCAAATTCCCGCCCCAAAAATTTTTGGTTTGGGATCGAGATCCTATTTTCGATTTGGGATCACATGCCGAATCACTCCTAAATCCAAGAAAGGGTGGACCACGTTAAGGCCAAAGGTGGCCATCCCCCGGTAGACTTGACAATTTCGTATACGACCCATTAACACAATACGTAAACGACAAGAAAGTAATGGGTTTCGGGTTGACATGATAACTAATCAGGTCGTTATTAAGTCGCACAATAAGAACCCATTAATAACGGGTCCTTAACAGGTTTACACAAGGATGACACTCGGGTAACCATTTCAACACGTTAATAAAAATGTTATTTTGATGGTTTTAATTTTTTAAACTATTAAAATAACTTATTACAAAATACAATAGCCGTGGTGTAACATCCCACATCGCCCTGGAGAGTGATCCTTAAATGTATATTCTCATCCCTACCTAGCACAAGGCCTTTTGGGAGATCACTGGCTTCGGGATCCGTAGGAACTCCGAAGTTAAGCGAGAAGGAGGCCAAAGCACTCCTAGAATGGGTGACCCACTGGGAAGTTGCTCATGAGTTCCCAAAAACAAAACCGTGAGGGAATGGTAAGCCCAAAGCGAACAATATCGTGCTACGGTGGTGGAATGGGTCCAAGATGTGGTGAACCCGGGCCGGAATGTGACAAATGGTATCAGAGCCAATCCCTGGCCAGAAGTGTGCCGACGAAGACGTCGTGCCCTTAAAGGGGGTGGATTGTAACATCCAACATCGCCCAGGGGAGTGATCCTTAAATGTATATTTTCATCCCTACCTAGCACGAGGTTTTTTGGGAGCTCACTGGTTTCGGGTTCCGTAGGAACTCCGAAGTTAAGCGAGAAGGAGGCCATAGCACTCCCAGGATGGGTGACCCACTGGGAAGTTGCTCGTGAGTTCCCAAAAACAATATCGTGAGGGAATGGTAAGCCCAAAGTGGACAATATTGTGCTACGGTGGTGGAACAGGCCCAGGATGTGGTGGACCCGAGCCGGGATGTGACACGTAGTGTATATGTATATATTGTACATCAAATATGTATCATTGTGTGATTATTCTATATAAATTTAAAAAGTTTAAGTTTATTTATTTATTTATTTATTTTAATAGTATACTGTAGGGAAAGAGTGAGAGTAAAAAAATATAAAACACATTAAAATTAAAATATCAAGTAATTTAAAAATATCAAACACATTAATAAATTGCAATAATTAATTTACAAGTGCGAAAAATATGAAAATATAGGCAAACGCTCGTGATCACATCTCTATGCTTTGAAGATGGGTACATCGCTGTTTGAATTTTTAGAACCATACAAACCCTCATGAATAGTATTTCTAAGGGGTTCAAAATAAATAAAGTTCATAATCATTTATATACAAGTTTGAAAAATGTGAAAGCATATATAAATGCTCGTGACTGCATCCTCAATCTTGAAACACAACTCTCTTTATTTTGCATATCCTTGAACATTTGGTATTTTGTAGTAATGTACTAATGTTTTTTCATTAGGCTCTTATTTTTGGGGTATGTAATACTTGAAAGACAAATTTTTTCTTTTTTTAATGTTTTGAAGTAATAATTATGTGATAATGTGGTATGCATATACTAATTTAGTGTTATGTTTTCCAATTTTTTTGTTCAAATTATGTTTTTCATTTTCATTATTTCTTGATTTAAAATATATTTTCTTTAACAGAAAATGGATCATGTCATATTACTTGATAATATTAACGGGTTGATTACGGTCGGGTCATATTACACGTTTACTTTAACGGGTGTTACATGACATGACCCGTTAAGATATCGGGTATGTCATGAAAACGACACAAACACAGAAAACACGACATGAATGTCAGGTCTATCCCCCAGCACTATGAAATAACCTATTGGGGTTCGTCCTCTAAAGAAGCAATTCGTCTCTTAATATTTACAAGAGACGGACATTCGTCCAGCAAAGGTCGTTGGCAAAACTCGTCGTTAGACGTTTTAACCAATGAATCCTAGACTTAGTTGAGCAAGTACACCTTTCTCGACAACACCACCAGCTAATCATTCATCTGGCAAGTCGGCTTTGTCCAAAGTGGCCCGACGAACAACTATTAGCCAACAAAAATGTTTGCTCAGGCAAAACTTAAATTTTTGTACAAACGAACCATTGCGTTGAGTAAAGTGTTCTTAAAAAATTGCAAACTGATAACCTTTTGGTGAAAAAAAAAATTGTGGGAAAAACATTTTGGTCGATAAGATTTTGGTGAGTTCGTTGAGCAAACCCAAAATTTGGAGGGAGATTCGATTTTTCTAGGAAAAAAAATCAGGGAAAATTTTTAACAGTGCTCGATGAAGTGTGGGGTTTGCCCGACGAATTCTTTATACTTTTTCCTTAAGAATTCACATTCATCGGGCAAGTATTCAAATTGAGGGGAAAAAAAAACCAACCCTTTCGACCACGAAGGAAACAAGTAAACAACCACAAACATATTCCCTCCTCAGAAAGAATGTGTTGTCAGGCGATAATCATTTTGTTTTTGGATTATTGTTTTCAATGTTCACTTTTTTGAAAAACAAAAAAAGTAACTACTTTCAATTAAAAAGAAAAATAAAAACTAAAAAGTGAAAACTTGAGGCCAAATTTTGAGAACTCAGAAAAGAAGTTTTGAGTTTTATTTTTTATTTTTTTAACTAAAAGTAGTCACAAAATAAGATTTCAATTTTTAGTTTTAGAAAAAGTGAAACAAAAAAATGAAAACTTAAAACGGAATGATTATTAAACGGCCCCTTAATTATTATTCTGTGTGTGAGTTGGAACTTCGAAGTTGTGATAATCCAATTTCAAATATACAATTAGGCAAATGGCATCTAGCTTCACTACATAAAACCAACCTCTCAAACATTATCCAATGAGTAGTGCTAGAGAGACTAAATTTGTAACCTAAATGATATGGAAGTTGATGATTAGATTATTACTTAAACGTTGATAAGCGTGCTCATAATCTATTGGTGACACATCATTTAGTTTGCAAATTTAGTCTATAAATTTAGTCTCCATAGCATTTGTCGATATGGTCACATATGTAGCACACTCAAATCGAATTCGTAATTACAGAAATTTAGAAGCTGGGAAATCAATACATGTTAGAAGTTAATCGACATGTCATCAAAAGAAATTATAAAGCTGGGATTATTGTTTGAAAGCAATCAGAATCCCTATCATAAAGGGCCTAGAATAGGCATGTAATAAGTAATTAATATATATATACTTCCTTCATTTCTTGTATAGTCATATTGCAGGATCAGCTGCTTGTTTATAGGGAACTCTCTATATAAAGTTAGTAGATTAATATCAATACATTCATTCTGGCCAAATCTATTTGTCAGTCATTTTGATTAGATTTTACATGGTATTAGAGCAGGGCTTCCCTTAGCTCTGCCACGCTTTCGACAGATTTTCTCGTGCCTATACAACGAGCCTTTTCTACCTTTCATTTTTCTTGTTTCATGTCGTCAATCCTAGCCATGGGTAACGACCAAAGCTCGGATGGAGGCAAAACCAAAACCCTCTAATCCATTTTTTATTCACATCATTGTTTCCAATGGAGAAGATTATGCGACCTGGTGCAGATCGTTTTCAAAAACCCAGTTTCAACAAATGTTTTCCATCATGAATAATAAAGCAACCAAGCCGTCGTCAACCATTCCTCAAGCTTATACCACAAGTAGTGAACCAATTCTGTCTAGATTTCCAGGGCACTCTCGTCAATGGTTAATCGATAGTGGAGCAACAGACCACATCATGTCTTCCCCACACTTGCTCAACTCTACCACTAAAACTTCACTGCCACCAGTTGTCTTACCTAGTGGAGAAAGGCTCATATCACTTCTATTGGCAATTTGTCTTTAAATTCATACATAAAATTGAGAGATGTTTTGGGTGTACCTAGTTTCAAAGTTGATCTTATGTCGATTAGCAAAATTACAAAGGGTTTAAGTTGCTCAGTGACATTTTTTCCATATTGGTGTATTTTACAGGACTTGGCTACAAAGAAGACGATTGGTCTGGGAAAACAGCGCGGGGGACTTTACTACCTTGTGGCGTTGGCTACTCAACAATCCTTCTCCAACAATAAACCCTCTTGTAATCTTGTCACTATTTCTTCTGATTTGTGGCATAGGCATTTGGGTCACATTTCTTCCAACACTTTGGAATTTCTATCCAAAACTTCATTAAAATTTCCTTATTCTCATACTAAAATATGATATATTTTCCCTTTAGCCAAGCAAACATGACTTCCATTTGGTACAAGTTCCATTTCTACTTCTAGGCCTTTCTTTCTTATAAACTACGACATTTGGGGACCTCATAAAACCACTTCCCTCTCTGGAGCACATTATTTTTTAATTATTGTCAATGACTTTTTCCGATATACATGGGTGTTCCTCATGCGCCATAAATCCGAAACACAAAGAATTTGTAAGACCATCTCCAAAGGAAATGTCAAAAATACCACATAGACATATAACAGTAACAAATGACATACCATTGTCTCCAACCGAGATGTCAAAGCTGACATGGACAAAAAGATGTCAATTGTGAAGCTGCCTTCAAATATGATTTTTGCTATTTCCAAAGGCATTCCACTTACCTCACCTTAAATGCTAGCACAATTAAGTATTATTTTATTATTTTTAAACCAATAACAACCAACTTTTATTATTTTCGTTCAAAAAAATATATATAAATGAAGCAATAAATTTTGTCAAATTGCCAAGTAAGCCATCAAATTGAAATTTGATGTTTTGAATTTGATGTCTCTTTTGGAGATGCTCTAAGTCTTTTTTGGCCTTGGTCCAAACACAATTCAATTCCAAAATACAAAAATCTGAGTGGATAATGGGGGTGAATTTTGATTCTTTGCCTCATTTTTTCCAAGATAATGGGATTATTTACTAACATTCATGCGTTTACACACCCCCAACAAAACAGGGTTATCGAACGCAAACATGGGCATCTCTTTGAAACTGCCAGGGCATTACTTTTTCAAGCTTTTTTCCAAGATAATGGGGTTATTTACTAACATTCATGCATTTACACACCCCAACAAAATGGGGTTGTCGAATGCAAACATAGGAATCTTCTTAAAACCACCAGGGCATTACTTTTTCAAGCAAACCTTCCTCTTCGATTTTGGGGAGAGGGTGTCCTCACTGCTGCCTACATTATTAATCGACTTTCCACTCAAATCCTTGCCAAGAAAGCACCCTTTGAAAAACTATACCACAAACCTCCCCTTACACCCATATGCGTGTTTTTGGGTGTCTTGCATATGCCACTATTGTTCACCCTACTTCTAAATTTTCACCCCACACCACCAAAATTATCTTTCTCGGCTATCATGCTGGGCAGAAAGCTTATCGTTTATACGATTTGGACATCGGAAAAAAATTTACTAACCGTGATGTTGTTTTCTTTGAAGAAATTTTTCCATTTCAGACCACCAATCCTGACTGGCCCATGGCCACCCAAAACCATGCTCCAGGCCTAACTACAATAGTCCCTTTTTTCCTCCCGTGGTCCTAACCACATTAGACCCCATTCTTCCACAATTGGAATCTGGATCCTTGCTGGATTTTCTTTGCGAGGATCTCGAGGATCTGTGAGTCATATACTTTCATCGTACATCGTGCGGTTAAAAATTATTTAAAATATTATTATTTAAAATTAAATACAAATAGTACCTGACGAAACTGATCTCATGATGTACGATGAACAGACACGATTTACAGATCCCCAGAATCCTCACCAAAAAGAATCGAAGAGGATCCTGTTGGCATATATTGTTTCTCCTCAACCATCCATATTTGACATGCCTCCCTCTCCCTTAACTATTCCAACACATGATTCTTTAGCCTCACCTTCTCCTACTTCAAAATCTTCTCATTCGCCAACCAACGTCATCCCTTTACCTTCAGGCGATTTTCCTTCTCTTCGCCAATCACAACACCAAAAACAACCTTCTATTCTTCTCAAAGACTTCGTCTGTTCGCAGGTGACTTCGCAGATACTCGTTATCCTCTTTGTGAATTTGTTTCTTACCATCGATACTCACCCAAGTATTTATCATTTATTGCCAATATTAGTAAGGATATCGAACCAACCTTTTTTGCAAAAACAAAATCACATTTTCACTGGCAGCAAACGATGAACGCAGAACTTGAGGCTTTCCAATTCAATCATACATGGACCCTCACTTCCCTTCCATCGGGCAAACATCCAATTGTTGTAAGTGGGTCTATAAAATTAACCGTTGTTCAGATGGTTCCATTGAACATTACAAAGATCAACTTGTCACCAAAGGCTTCACTTAAGCCGAAGGCATTTATTACCATGACACATTCTTACCCACATCGAAAATGATCATTGTGCGCTGCATTCTTGCCATTGCCGCTGCTTGTAATTGGCCTTTTAATCAACTCGATGTTAACAATGCATTCTTTCATGGTGAACTTCTTGAAAAAATTTACATGACACTTCCTCCTGGACTTCGGCGACAGGGGGAGAACCTGTTAGTGTTTGAGCTACTTTTGAGCTAAATTTCTCTATGTATTTGTAACCAATTTAACAAGTAATTGAAATGGATTCAAAGATTGAATATCAAAGATGAACTTTTGAGGAATGAGTATGTTGCTCCTCGAATCTATGTTGGATTTGATCCACCAAAGTCGGCTTACATGTTGGGAATTATAGCCATTGCATACCCACACTCACACATACACTTGCAACATGACTATGATCACGTGCTCAACACATGTTTTTATTTAACTTCTAACAAACTAGACACGTGGTAGAATATACACCCTAGAGATGATATAATCATGTATGTTCATTACATTATTTGAACTTCATCTATTCAAACACTTAGAACCTTTCGAACTTCATTTCTTCCTTCCATGCTTCAGTTGCAATGCATCTGTGATCCAACTTCCTGGCTTATCCACCAACACTCCCTTATAAGCTGGTAACTGGTTTAACTCCTAGCTTATCTCTGAGTGTGCAGAATCGATCTTTTAGTAGGGCCTCGGTGAAAATATCTGCAAGCTGATCTTCAGACTTGCAATAGATTAGCTTGATGATGTTTGACTGCAATGCTTCTCGAATATAATGATATCTTCTTCCAATGTTCTTTGTTCTTTGATGGAACACAACATTTCTTGTCATAGCAATGGCAGATGTATTATCACAGTAGAAAGGAGTAGCTTCAATTTGTTCTTCACCAAAATCTTATAGCGTAAACCTCAACCACACAGCTTGAGTGATTGCTTCAGTTGCACTCATGTACTCAACTTCAGCTATTAACAAAGCAACACTATGTTGTTTAATTGAGGCCCAAGAGAAAACCCCACTTCCAAAAGAGAAAGCATATCCAGATGTGTTTTTCATATCAATTTCATCCTCACTCCAATCACTGTCATAATAGCCCATGAGAATTGATTTTTTGCATTTCTCATACTCAATCCCATAGTCTACTGTGCCTTGTATATATCTGAGAACTCTTTTGATGCTCCCAGATGCTTCTTTGTTGGTCAATGCATGAATCTAGCAAGTAAGCTAGCTGCAAACATTCTTATCTGTTTTCTCACTCTCATCATCTTTCTTAAGTTTGTCACTTACCACCAATAAAGTACTAACAGGCTTGCAGTCCTTTAACCCAAATTTCTGCACTAGGCTGACTGCATATTTCCTTTGATTAATGAAGATTCCAAATTCAGACTGAAAAATTCCCATTTGAAGGAAATGATATGGCAATCCCAAGTCTGTCATTTCATATCTTTTCATCATGTAACACTTGAATTCTTCCAGTAACTCAGTCTTACTACTTGTGTAGATAATGTCATCTACATAAATAGAGACAATAATGTTTTCACTATCCCCCTTGGCTTGATATACAAGGTTGCTTCACTTGGACTTTTGGTGAATCCACAGTTATGCAAATGAGTATCAATTTCTTCATACTAAGCCCTTAGAGCTTCCGTTAATCCATACAAAGCTTTCTTGAGTTTGTAGACCTTATCTTCTGCACCTTGCACGATATAACCCTCTGGTTGATCAATGAAGACCTCATCTTGCAACACACCATTAAGAAAAGTTGATTTTACATCTAGTTGGAACAACTTCCACTTCTTTTGAGCTGCTAAGGCTATGAGAGTCCTGATGGTATCCAATCTTGCAATAGGAGCAAAAGTTTTATTGAAATTAACCCCAGGCTTCTGTGTATAACCCTAGGCAACAAGTCTTGCCTTGTGCTATTGAATTGTCCCATCCAAGTTTAGTTTGGTCTTGTAGATCCATTTTACTCCAACATTTGGTTTGCCTGATGGTCTGTCAACCAATTCCCAAGTCTTGTTTTTCTCTATCATCTCAATTTCAACATCCATTGCTTTCTTACAAGCTACACTAGTGAAATTCTCTGGTTCAATCATGCTTACATTGCATCTAGCATAAATCTCACTCAGCGATTTCTCTCTTTAACTAGTGTGGCTTTAGCAGTACTGGACTTACCACTCTCAGTTTAAGAATTAGTGAATTCATGTGTTACATATTTGCTCCCTTTTAGCTAAATGTCATGATCAATCTCAGGTTGATTCAGATTAACGGGGAATAATAGCTTATCACAATTTAATGCATTCCAACTCCAAGTACCCTTCTCATCAAATACAACACTCATTGACAGAAAAATCTTCTTGGTACTCAAGTTGATTATCATTTATCATTTATCCATCTTCCCATATCCAACAAAAAAACCTTTCATAGAGGATTCATCAAGTTTCTGTCTTAGTTGTCCAGGTATGTGACCATAACAGATACACCTAAACACCTTTAAATGTTGAATACCTGGCTTTCTGCCACTAAAAGCTTCAAATGGAGTTTTTGTGTTCCATAGCCTTTGTTGGACACCTGTTGAGTAAATACACAATTGTGTTAACAGCTTCTCCCCAAAACTTATAGAGTAAATGTTTGTCATGGAGTATGCCATTTCAACAATAGTTCTATTATTCCTCTCAGCAACACCATTTTGTTGTGGGGAATAGGTCATAGTCAACTGTCCCTCAGGCCCCAAATCTTCACAAAATTGAATAAACTCATGAGAGTTATACTCTTCACCTCTATCACTTCTTAACCTTAGAATTTTATAGTCACTCTGCAATTCAACCATGGCTTTGAATTTCTTAAACACTGTGAACACTTCTGATTTGTGATTCAAAAGGTAAACCCAACACATTCTAGTTGTATCATCAATGAAAGTTCATAAGTATCTATTTCCTCCAAATGTTGTGACCTGCATTAGTCCACACACATCTGAGTAAACAAGTTCTAGAGGTTTGCTTGCTCTCCAAGTCAATTCTTTACTGGAAACATCTATGTGCAGCTTTCCAGCAATGCACCATTCACAGACACTAGATGACTTCTTGAGTTTTGGTAATCCCAACACCATTTTCTTATCAGATAACGGTTGCAAGCTATTAAAATTCAAATGCCCGAGTCTTTTGTGTTATTCCCAAGCATCACCCTGAATACTTTCTTTTAGTACAAAACCATTCATGTTCTCCATCAATAATGGAAAACATCTGTTTCCAATCATTTGTACAGTAACAACATGATTTTCCAGACTTCTATCTTCAAAGATTGCAACTTGATCATCTTCAAATAATAGAAAATAACCATGTTGCATCATTTGTCTTACACTAAGGAGATTCTCATCCAATCCTGGCACCAACATTACTTCCTTAATATGTCTAACGCCCCTCTTGGTTTCAATTACCAAAGTTCCTTTTGCACAAGCTTGAACAATTTGTCCATTCCCCATTTTGATTCTTGTTGAAATACTTTTGTCCAAATCAATCAACATGGACTCATGTGAAGTCATGTGATTGCTACATCCACTGCAATATACCAGACATGTTCACTTTTAACAATTGTAGTAGAATTACAAGCAAAGAACATTGAAGTTTCCTCTTCCATTTGTTGTGCAACTTGAACCTATTAAACTGGTTTACTTCTGCAATCTCTGGAAAAAGGATTGAATCTGCCACAATTGTGACACTTTGGCTTCCCTTTGAACCTGCACCATAGTGTATATCTCCACAGATCTTACATGTCTCACTTGTGTTTTCTTTGTTAAACCAAGGTTTGTTAGCATATTGAGGCCTATCATTAGCCTTAAAATCACTATTCTTATCTCTGAATTTTAAAGGCTTCTTCCCCTTGTACCCAATGGTTTGTGGTCCACTTTTGTTTTGAATAGTAAGACTGCTAAATGCTTTATCACTCACTTCCTTATCTTCAATATGCCTTTTTCAACCTCTGCTCTAATCCTTTCAAAGTTGCAACAACCTCATTTGGATCAATCTCATCCAATTTCTTAGTTCCCTCAATGACAGACACAATGTTATCATATGCAGGAGTTAGACTAATTAACATTTTCTCAACTAGTCTCTTGTTTGGCAAAGTTTCACCAAACACCTTCATCTTATTCACAAGACAAGATAATCTAGCTAGATAATCAGAAAGATATTCATTATTTCTCATCGTAGCATATTCAAAATCATGGCGAATGCCTTGTAATTTCACAGCCATAACTTAATCATCACCCTTGAATTCTTGCTTAAGAACATCCCAAACATCCGTTGCAGTCTCTTGATTTGCGATTCTAGGAAAGATCTAATCACTCACAGCTCTTTTTATCAATCCCAACGCCTTTGCATCTCTGGAGATGAGATCTTGATAAGTAAGAATTTGCTTCTCATATGTCTTCCTCCCTTCCTTCGATAATGTGAAGCCATCTTCAACAAAGCTCCACAGATTGTGAGACTTGAATATTGTTTTCATTCTGATACACCAGAATTCATATTTGACTCCCGTGAATACTGGTGCATGAAGATCAGTGCTAGATCCAACCATTTTTATGCTTCTATGTTCTTCATTGAAAACTCAAACAAACACTCACAAATTCACTCCCAGATTCAAATCCAACCTAGCTCTGAGGCCATGTTAGTGTTTGAGCTACTTTTGAGCTAAATTTCTCTATGTATTTGTAATCAATTAAACAAGTAATTGAAGTGGATTCAACGATTGAATATCAAAGATGAACGTTTGAGGAAGAAGGAGTATGCTGCTCCTCAAATCTACATTGGATTCGATCCACCAAAGTCGGCTTATATGGTGGGATTTATAGCCGTTGCATACGCACACTCACACACACACTTGGAGCGTGACTATGATCACGTGCTCAACACATGTTTTCATTTAATTTCTAACAAACTAGACACGTGGTAGAATATACACCCAAGAGATGATATAATCATGTCCATTCATTACATTATTTGAACTTCAGCTATTCTAACACTTAAAACCTTTCGAACTCCATTTCTTCCTTTCATGCTTCAGCTGCAATGCATCTGTGATCCAGCTTCCAAGCTTATCCACCAACAGAACCTAGTGCGTCACCTCAACAAGTCCTTGTATGGCCTCAAACAAGCCTCACGTCAATGGTTCGCTAAGTTAACTGAAGATGTTCAAGCGGTTGGTTTCGTTCAGTCGAAGGCTGATTATTCTCTTTTCACTTGTAGGATAGGCAAATCATTTACGGCTCTATTGATTTATGTCGATGATATATTGATTACTGGCAATGATGAAAATGTAATCAGTTCCCTCAAAAAAATTATTCATTCTCGGTTTCATATTAAATATCTTGGTGATCTCAAATTTTTCTTAGGCATTGAAGTTTCTCTTTCGAAGAAAGGCATTTATATTTCTCAGCGAAGTTATGCTCTTGATATTATTAAAAATGGAGGTATATTGGGTGCTTGACTGATTTCAATCCCAATGGAGTACGGAACCAAGTTGTCTGGTACGGGTGAATTGTTGAAAGACCCATCTCAGCTTAGACGGTTGGTAGGTCGTTTAATCTACCTTACCATCACACGGCCTAATATTACATACATGTCCTCAGTCGATTTATGTATGAACCTCGTCGACCACATATAAAGGCTACCCTTTGCATACTCATATACCTCAAAAGTGCTCCTAGCCAAGGCCTTTTATTTAAAGCCGAGAATACTTTGAAGTTGAGTGCTTTTTGTGACTTGGACTGGGCAAGTTGTACCCTTTGCATACTCATATACCTCAAAAGTGCTCCTAGCCAAGGCCTTTTATTTCAAGCCGAGAATACTTTGAAGTTGAGTGCTTTTTGTGACTCTGACTGGGCAGGTTGTCCTATCACTCGAAGGTCTACCACTAGATGTTGCGTATTTCTTGGAAATTCCTTGATTTCATGGAGAATGAAGAGACAAAAAAACTCTCACTCTCTTCGGCAGAAGCTCACCTAGTTGTGGAGTTTGTTGCGTGACCTGCAGTTACCACATCAAGAAGCCTCATTACTTCATTGTGACAATAAAGCCTCACTACACATAGCTACCAATCTGGTCTCTCATGAGCGAATGCGACACATTGAAATAGATTGTTATTTTATTAGAGACAAAATAAAAGATGGATTGATCACTACCAAGTATGACACCTCCTTGCTGCAACTAGCAGATGTTTTCACAAAGCCCTTGGGTAAGGATTCTTTTTCAGTCATGATTCACAAGTTAGGAGTTCTTGACATCCACTCTTCAACTTGAGGGGGAGTGTTAGAAGGTAATCTGGATCCCTATCATAAAGGTCCTAGGATAGGTGTGTAATCATTAATTAATATGT
This sequence comes from Malus sylvestris, assembly GCF_916048215.2. NCBI lineage: Eukaryota > Viridiplantae > Streptophyta > Magnoliopsida > Rosales > Rosaceae > Malus > Malus sylvestris. Next base: position 19,962,857 of record NC_062272.1, read on the forward strand.
ATATATTTCCTTCTTTTCTTGTATAGTAGTATTGCAAGATCAGCTGCTTGTTTATAGGGAACTCTCTGTATAAAGGTAGTAGACTAATATCAATACGTTCATTCTGGCCAATTCCATTTCTCAGTCATTTGATTAGATTTTACAATTATAATGTTTTCTTTTATTTTCTTAAATCTGTAAATTCAAATGAATATTTAACTACACATTAAGACGAATAACGTATCGGAAGTTCCGAAATGTTGTGTTGAGGAACACATGATGATACCGACCAAGTCTTGTTTGTTGAGATTTTTCCCATGCTAACAGGGACATGGCCTGCTTAATTATACCGAGAAGAAATATTAGCAACGCCTGCATGCTTTACTATGTAAAATATATCTAAACTAAAATCAATAAACAAGTGCACAAGCGAATTTCCCAAAGACATGAATTGTGGATTATAAATAACAAAAAACTTAAGATCCATTTGCAAACTGCAACATAATTTAGCATTGTTTTCATTAATATATACAATATTTTTTCTTGCTTGCTTGGTGACGATATGAACATCTTGAATCGCATGGGCTTGAAGTCCGAATGGTCTTCTGGCCTTTTCGGTTGTGGGAATGAGTGCTCCACATGTGAGTATAATTCTATAAATATCTATTTATTTCTTTCAAAAAATTCAAAATTGGCAGCTTTAATTTTAGCGGTATTTCTTGGTCTACTTGTGCATTACTTCGACTAATTGGTGACTTCATGTAGGTTGCATTACATACTTCTGCCCATGCGTTACCTTTGGTCGGATTGCAGAAATTGTAGATGAAGGAAAAAGTTGTAAGTATTATATTATCAATCAAACTCTTTTATTTTTTCTTTGGAAATTGTTATCATCATTCTAAAATACTCATTTTGCATCTTTAATTTTCTTTTTCTTTTTTTTACTAAAAAGTGCATTGTGACTTATTTTTATAGCTCAAGTAACACCTTTTTTGTAATTGGGCCAAAATCTCGTTCAACAAATACGTATTGAAAATTTTATGGATATTATGTCATGACACCATTAATTTTAATTATACGTCTAACAACATTTCATTCAATTATAACTCAAGTTAACAATCTGACAACAAATAAATTAAACAAGATAAGGTATAAGAGACAGATTAAAATCCATTGTTGCGTTACTAACTGGAGTTTGTACGGTCGATTTGGTTTGTGTTTAGCATGCTGTGGGCAAGGTTGTACATACTGCGGCTTGATGTTGTTTGGGCTCCAATGGCTCTACTCATGCTTCTACAGACAGAAACTGCGCGCCAAATATAACTTACCGGACAAGCCATGTTGCGATTGTGGTGTTCATTTCTTCTGCGACTCATGTGCCCTTTGCCAAGAGCATGCGGAGCTCAAAGATAGAGGCTTGGACCCCGCCAAAGGTTATTTTCGTATAACGATGAATTGTACTTATAAGTAATTATTTATAGGGATATTTTGGATGCGGTCCCTAATCCTTAACATTATTTAATTAAAACCTTAATAGTATTCAAAGTTTGATTAAAGTCCCTTGACTTTGTATACCACATTATATTACTATTAATATTTATATTTTTATAGTTTTGACATTAATTGTTTGATATTTTATGAGATTTATAATCCTATAAATTTAAAATCTCTCATTATAATACTATTAGAAACGGTTACAATAAAAAAATTCAAACATTTTGATTGAATAAATGGATAAAAACTATTTAAAAATAATAAATAATAAATGGCAAAAGAATGTATCCATAGTGTTAGAAAAATTGGTACATTTTATTTAAAAAAGGGAAATTTTATTAAAACTCATTCAACCTCTTTTTACACCCAATTCTAAAAATATTTAATTCAAATTCCTAATTCACCCTTGTATAAAATTGAAAAACAAAAAACAAAATCAAAATGTCTTTTTTACACCCACTATCACTTCCACCTCAAACCCCACCAGAGATTTGCTGGTGATTTTTCAAGACAACTTCTGCCTTCCATGGCAGCTCATTTACCTTTCACAAGATTTGACATCTAACGCCTTCCATCGGGAGAGGATCCTCTCAACCTCACTGATATCAATCTTCTCCTCTTTCTCACTCCTCCTGATCATCTCCTCTCTCTCTTTCTCACTCATCTTGATCATCTCCGCCTCGTCACCTCTCTTCTTTTCTGCACTACTCTCCATAAACTCCTCCTCCAGTTGCACGCACAGCTTCAGCACGCGGTCCTCAACGTGATCCAGCCGCTCGATCAGCGACCCCTTGGCATCGGTCTCCATCATCACGTGCTCAATCGGACGGCAGTGCTTCTCTAGGCTCTCGGAAGAGATCAACTCCGCGGATGAGGGTAATTTCCCTCCCTCGCTCGTGAGGGTCCCGCTCGTCCTCGAGGGTGTGGACATAAGCGAGCTACTCTTGGGCCTATGAGTATGTGAATGTGAATGCGATTGCGAGCGTCGGATTTCCTCCAACTGACCCAAACCCACCGGATCCTCCGGATCCTTCTTCTTTGATCATCTCCCAGATGGTTCACAATGAGTTAAAGACAATGAAGAACTCAAGTCTCTCTCTTTCTACTATCTGCACACATCATCATCTTATGTTCTTTAAATGCTGCAGAAAAAATCAGGAAAAATGTACCACCATCAAAGTTACTGTTAGTATTCACCACCAGTTTGTATGGAAAGATACAAACATGGGAAGCTTGAGAAGAAGCTTGATCACGAAGCCAACTCTGGAGAAGCACGACACCGACTTAGCCTTCAAAGAAGAAGGATCCGGAGGATTCGGTGGGTTTGGTACCGGAGAGGTACCCTTGGTCGTGATTCTCCATGTCACCAACTCTATAACACTCGAAAACTGTGTAGGCCCCGATTTGCTTGGACTTGGATTCTCTGCCCTCCCATTTCGGTGCCCTCCTCGTGCCTTCCTGTTTTGTGTGGTCACAGTTAATCCATGCTAACATTTTATATTGTTTTTTATAAAAATAATAAGACAAAAAAAAATAGTAATATAAAATATTGACGTGGCTTAACCGTGACCACAAAAACAGGAGGGCACGGAGAGGGCACCGAATTGGGAGGGCAGAGAATCCAAGTCCGATTTGCTTTCGGCATTTGTCAGTTAAAGGAAGTCAGCAATAAAGAGGAGGACGCTGACACAAAAAATTTACCCGCATCAGTGAAAACGCCAGAAAGCAGCAGGTGTTGGTGGGGCTGATATGGGTTCATCTCCTTTCAATATATTCTTCTTCTCTCACATTAATTTAGGGGTAAAGTGGAGAGTTTATTGGCAAAAATATTTAAGATGGGTGTGGAAAGAAGTTTTTAGGGTTCAAATAAAATTTCTCTTTAAAAAATTGGTACATTTCACATATAACAAAGTGGTACATTAATAAAGAAGAATGGGTACATTATAAATAAATTAGGGTACAGATAAAAGATTAAAAACTATGAGTACAAATGACTTTTTAAAAAATATAGGCGCTAAAAGAAATTAATACATGGGTACAAAATAAAACTAAAAAGAAAATACTACAAATTTTTTAAAAAAAATTGTTTCAAATTAAAAGTAGGTACAAACTAAAAATATAAATATATGATACAAAGTTTAGGCATAAAACATAAATATACCATATGCAATTTTTCTATCATTGATTAAATATACAATGTCACGTGACGGTATACACATGGGTACAAACACAAATAAAACTTTAAAAATATGGGCACAAAAAGAAACTAATAAATGGGTACAAATTAAAAATGAAAAGAAAATTGGTACAAATTAAAAAATATTTGCAAATTAAAAATAGGTATAAACTAAAAATAAAAATATATGATAAAAATTTAGCCATAAATATAAATATACTAATTGTAACATTTGTAACACTAAAGGAATATATTTAAAAATAAAAAAATATTTTATTATTCAAATAATTAATGATGTTATTAATACCCAAGGACTTTGATCAAAAATTGAAAATGAATAAGATTTTAATCAATGAAGTAACAAAAAGAAGGATATTAACCTAATTTTCCCTTATTTATATGGCCTCCAAATTTGATTATTCGAGATTAACCCAGCATCTTATTTTTGTGAATATTGTAGGTTGGGCTGGACGACCATATGCTGCTCCAAAAATGTTTTCCATGTTTAGAAAGTAATCTCCAGTATTTATTTCTGAGTGGGTATTATTTGTCACTTTCTTGACATTGTCTTTTTTATTTTAATTATGTATTTTTATTTAACAAATAATATTATCCACACTAAGGGGGTGAAGTAGTAGGTTAAGTCTCACAATAATGTGGTTCAAATTCATCTTTGACGAGAATCGAATATAAAACAATTCACTTATAAGTAAAGAAATGCATATTTGTTACTTTTTTAATTGTGTATTTGTTGGAAGAAATGTAATGAATATGGTGCATCTTGTGATTTATATTAGGGGAATATAGATGGTAAAAGTACCTAATAGAAAGAAGTGAAATAAAGGACTGATCACAGTCCCCCCCCATGTCGTGACAAAATAATGCTCCTCCAAAGATGCACCAGTTTGTTAAAACGTACAAATGCTCCTCCAAAGATGCGCCAGTTTCTATTATTTGATCATCTCATAAAACCAAACTAATAAATAGTCAGACAAAGCTTTCGATATGCATTGTAGGCTGATTAACTAGTTAAGGATTAGCAAGTGATACCAAATTTTTTAACCAAACTTGTAAATCAAATGATGTGGTTTCAGATAATTGAATTATAAATTAAATGTCGGTTAACATGTTTATCTCTTATTTGGTGACAATCATTTGATTTGCAAATTTGGTTTCCCTAACATTATCCATTAGTTAAACACCACCTTTTAATTACTACTACGATTTAATGGTATTTCTCTTTACTTGTATATAAGATATCTTAGATTCAAATCTCGTATATTACTAGTTCTATACATATTCTTCCATCCCTTAACGTAAATATATTGTTACTTAAAAATAAAAAATCGATTTAACACCGATATTGTCCTCAAAACGACCCAACAAGTGTGGAGTATATTATACAAAAATCTCTGTGTGAATTCAATGGCCCTGCTAACGTAGAAGCCTAGAAGGAATATTACCAATATACTCCCAAAATTGATGAAGTCCTTGAGGGTGAGATGATTAAAGCAATAAGGAAATGAGGAACGATATATCTTTAATTAGTTGTGGAAGTGCAATCAGAAGATGCAACTTAGGATATATCTTTCCTGCATGCATTAAATTTGAACTCCTTAAAATTGACACCATTCTAAATTTTACGTACCTTTTCTTTGTTCTTACTTCTTACACATGAAAAATCCAATTTCTCATGTCAATTCATCAAATTATCTGCAGAAATTATAGATGGAGGAAGTTGAAGAGGAAGTCGAAAGGACATGTACAAATGAATAAGCGTAGTGTTATTCACACACACACCCTTTTTGTTTAATACATCATTGTTAATTTTTGTCCGTTGATTTTCTTTAATTCATTCAATCTAACGATCAAAAATAAAAAGGGTGTGTGGATAGCACCACCCAATGAATAATGAGACACAAATTATCCTCAAATTGGTTGTGTTTAGAGGATAAACATGACTACATAAAACTAGTGGGAATGAAATAACATGAAATCAGAACTCAGAAGACTGATATGGGCCTCTTTAAGGCCTGGGCCAGAATCCAATGACCTCAATAGCCACATGACACTCTTGAAGAGTTTACTGTGTTTCCACAAAATCAATCAGATTTAGTTTTAAAATCTTTAAAATTATTGGTGTTTATGATGAATCCAAGTGGCGTTATAAGATCAGATTAGTGGGACTCATTTGTGTACCACATTATCGCACTGAAATAAAATTTGACGGAACTGGACAACAAGAAAGACATTGATTTGCGGCACACCGACATTCATATTCAAAGATGACAGTGATCAATTTTCTAATTAATGGACCATTTCAAAAAGGTAGGTTAATTTCAAAGATTGATAAAACTTTTTTTTTTTTTCTGTCAATTTCTTCTTGCAATAATCTTCTTTAAACCATTTCAACCCATATTTTCTAACCATGGTGTCGGGGGACTTTTAGCCGAACTAAAAATGGGCATTGACGACTACGTTTTTTACTTCCCCTAGTCTGTTTGAACACCAAGTGTCAGGATGCCTCAATAGAATTAGCGTGTCTTAGGAAGTATCTCGGTTGGATTAATGGCTCAAAGACAACATGATTAAGAAAATAATGGCTTGCTTGAGTAAGACATGTTGTGGAAGCTAAAAGTTTACCAATTTAACACGAGATATAACTTTGCGTGGTTGCATGGTGTTCTAGGTTTGATAATTTGGATTTACTAGGGTTCTAAGAGAGCTCCTGTTGGCTATGGAAGACCAAGGGAAACAGGGAGGAATCCCTAAGGTTGTAAGAAAATTGTCATCTCTAAGATTCAAGTTTGTTTGACCTCCCTTTCTGTAGGTGAAAAGTTATGTTTTGTAGGCGAAGGGCATCTCCCGTTATAGCTAAGTCTTCCTTCTCCTTTTTCCTAGCACAACTGCGCACTTCACTCTTGGTGTGAGACAGCTAAGCATCGTTGTTCTCATGAAGACTATGGCGCTTGTTCTTCCCAGAGTGCTCCTTCCCAAGTCAACTTCAACACGCGTCAATTCTGGCAACACATCTCCTGACTTTCGCTCATCGTTCTCCTTTGTGAGTTAGGAAGAGAAAGTCCACCTCTTTCTTCATTAAATTGTTGGGTCTTCACATGAACTTAAGGCCTTGAGTCTGTTTCTTTTCTAATTGGATTGGTTAGCTTGCTAGGGAAAAAGGGACTAGGTTTGTTCTCTCTCAAACTCACCTATGTGAAACTTAAAGATTGTGGGCTGGGATCTTTAGGTTCCCAAGCAGCCCAAAATCTTCCATGATTCGTGTAGGCCAGATAAACTCCAAACCATCCACACCAGGATTCACTTGGTAAGCCCCAGTACGTGGCTTGGCTTATTTTAGCATGACTAGTAGTCAACTTCATAAGGCATGGCATGGTAAATATGCATGGATTTGCATGAAAATTGCTTGATTTATACAAGCGTCTGATAGTGTGGCATGATTGTAAATATTTTCCCTTCTCGATTTCGTTCCTTTGCATGTGTTTAAGCTTTAATTGGGGTATTTAGGACAATTGGGCCTCAATACTTGATTGGGTTTGCATGTGACTTTTTCGAGCCCTAACACATGGCTAGGTGCTAAATAACTTTAAAACACCCCCACCCATGCTTTCTAGCCTCGACAACTTCAACCCTAGCTCGAGCTCCAGCAATTCTAGCCCAACCCAAGCCTGAGTTGCTTGACATTAGCCACAAGCATATCTTTTTTTTTTTTTTACATCGAGCATTTTCGCCAGACAAGCCAGAAAGAAGAGTGCGCCAACAGAAAATCAGGCATGGGGGCCACCTCCAACGGTCATTAATTGCTCTCCTACGCCTCTTTGCCACTTGGTGCACTCCTGGCCTTTCAATTCCAAATAGTAACTCCAATTCACAGTCACAATTTTTTCAAAAATAAGAATTCATTAAAAACTCGAAAATAAAAATAAAAATCCAACAGCTATTTCCCATTTTTTCCTATAAATATCAATCATATTCTTCACTCTCTACACCAGAAACATTATTTACCACAAATAATACTATACACCAAAAGTAAAATATGAACATGTGGAATAATCATATTAAAATATTTTAAATTAATCTCATACATTAATTATCATTAAATAATTGAATCATACATAAAACAATAAAATAAAAAGAACAGTCATTGTGAATAGTAGGAGGAGAATTATTTTTTAGAAACTATGGCAGTTCATTATTCACATGAGGAGTAACTCCCCCAACTCCACTCTTAACCTCAAACAAACCCTTCAAAATATGTAGAAATGCTCTTACAGGATTGGGGTCCTCCAATTTTCCAAAGCCTTTAACAACCCTTATATTTCAAATCTTTGAAAATTTTAAATTTATTTAATATGGTTCAATTCATGAGTACCACAAAGAACAAATAAAATAAATTTGTATATGCCCTAAAACAAAAAGGTATTAATTTATGAATGAGGATCCTTTTTGTGAGGATTCCGGAAATCCTTAAAACGTGTATGTTTATCATATATCATGCGGTCAGTTTTCGTCAGATACTATTCATGTTTAATTTTAAATAAAAATATTTAAAATAATTTCTAACCGCATAATGTACGATGAATGGACACGATTTGAAGATTCCCAAAATTCTTACAAAATGAACCCGGAGAGGATTCTTATTCTTATTTATGACCTTTTAGAGCTACCTACCCTATTTGACCTTGACGGTTGACGAATTTGTTAATACTTTGGACCTTGCAATTAAAGTCTCATTTGGAAAAACTTTTTTTTTTTAATATTTTTGAATTTTCAAGACACTTGAAGTATGTTTTTTTTGCTAAAAAACACAAGTTATGTGTTTTTTCATAAAGTAATTGAAGTGATTTTCCAACATTAATTTGCACTTTATTAAGAAGGAAACTTTAACGAAAAACCACATTTTTACACTAAAAAGTCAATCATGGTACTATTCACTTTACCCTTTATTTTATTCTTATCATTAAAACTCAAAGTTTTTAAGCTCTTTTCATTAATTTTCCTTATTAAGAATTGATTCTTAAAATATCTTTACAAAAAAATATTTTGAATCATTTTAAAACATATCTAGACAAGCTTTAAGCTAAGAGCGTGAATATCTAAATATTTTTTGCATTTGGATAGTCACGTCTATCAAATCAGAAAGCACTCCTTTAATAAATAAATAAATAAAATGTCAGAAAGCTATCAAGGATCATCCGCAAATCCAAACGTGAAATTTACGTTGTTCTAACTTCTTCTTTTTTTAAATACAAGGAAATTGACTACAGCTTGAAGGTTTTTTCCTGAAAATACCAAATCAAATTGAAGGTTTTTTCCTGAAAATACCAAATCAAATTGAAAAAAATTCGGTACTATACCGAAAAAATTTCAAACAGATAATTCATAAATTTTCGAGACTTCATACGTAACCGATTTCAAACTTTTCGATATGGGAATTGAGATTACATATTCAATGGTCGGAAATCCCGAACCGAAATATATACATACATACGTATATATATATATATGTATATAAGCAGTTTGATAGTAGACTATATTAAAAATGAAAGTATGAAATTAAGTAATTTGCAACTTTGGAATGTCAATTTGACTTGGTATGAATGAATCAATATTTCAATTGGTATGAAATTTTAAATTGGCATGAGGTAAAAATCCTACATTTCAATTAGTGGGCAACAAAATTTCAGGCCAAAAGCCCAAATTTTAGCTCACAACCTAAAGATCTCAAATTTCAGCTCAAAAGTCCAAAATTCAAAATCCAATCTCATCCATCCCGAAATACCAAAAACATTTCAGAAATTCCGAAAATTGGGAATACCAAAATTTCAATTTGAAATTGGTCTTCAAATTCCCGTCCTATAATTTTCGGTTTGAGATTCGGGATACCATTTTTTGTTTGGGATCATGTACCGAGCCACCCCTAAAGTTGACTAAGCCACATGGCAGATAGTTATAAAAATTTGATATCAAATTGTTATTTACAGTAGTTGAACTTAACTTTTTATTTAAGGAGGGAATTGGTGTTGTATTGTATATAGAGTTAAAGGAACAATTTCCACTTAGTACTATGATATAGTAGTATTCTTCTTCACTTGTAAGTAAGATGTCTTAAATTTGATTCTCGCCAAAGGCGAATTTGAACCACATTACTGCTAGCTCATTGTGAGATATACCCCTCTCCTCCAACGCCTTATTATAAATAATATCGTTTGTTAAAAAAAAAATTGATTTAAACAGTAGTGTGCCAAAGAGGAGTGTACGAAAACCATTTCTCTTGAAGAAAAACTTTGGGTTTTCCTCCTTGTAAAATTGATTTATATTAAGAATGTAGATTGGGGTGCCCCCAATGTATTAAAACTCTAGCTCTGCCCCTGATTTAATTCAACTCATTTGCATCAAATATTTTAACACTGCAATTTAGTGATGGTTTTCTTTATTATATTAAAGTTAAGCTTAATTACATCCATACCCACTGAATCTCAACTAGAGTTTTACTTAACCTCATAGGGTGCGTTTGTTGTACGGACTGTCTCGGACTGGACTAGCTGCAGGGACTAAGCTGGACTGGCTTAGACTAGACTAAGCTGGACTAGCTTAGTGAAGCGTTTGTTGCAGTGTCGGACTAAGAAGCAGGATAATGAAAACAATACTGTTCACCAGATTTGTGTTTGCTTAGACTAGCACTACATTTGTTTTATTTTCATAGTTCCAATTACATGTGCCCAACGCCAAAATTTTTCCATGGTGTAATATCAGTTTTTTTTTAATTCACTTTTAAATTATAAAAAAAATAACTATTATATTTATAAAAATATCTTCTTCATTAGTTATTTTTTAATATCTTCTGCAGCTTGCCCTACTCTTTTCTGGAAAGAGCTTCCCCTTTCTTCTCCTCACGACCGCTTCCCCTTTCCTCTTTCTCACAACTTTGCAGACGACACACCTCTCCCTCTTCACTTTTTCTCACATCTTCATTTCCTCTTTCTCCCTCTTAGTGCAGAGGTATCGATGCTCATCCCACTCGTCGTCGACAAAAACTCCCCTTCTCACAGCTAAGCAAAACGAACAAATCACAAAATCAACAGATCCCATGGCGCGACTTGGATTTTGGTGGTACTGGAACAACTAATGTGCAGCTGATGGAACGATAGAAGCACAACGATTTTGTAATTTTATTTTTATTTTTTGTTTCGAATTCTTGGTTGGATTTTTGAAAATGGGTTTGAAATTCTGGATTGTTTCGAATTTTGGGTCAAATTCTGGGTTTCAGATTGCGCTATCTGGTTTTGAAAATGGTTTAGCAAGTGAGGAAGAAGAAGATGGGACGGGCGAAGCGGGGAGAGACGAAGCGAAGCTCATTGGTCTTAGCAGTCCGCCCAAAATTGGGGGGTCTCGCTAAGACCCTTTAGCGAACCCGTTAATCCATGCGAGTCCCACTTTGTCCCATTAAAGTTAGTCCCTGCTGGAACCAAACACAGACTTACACAAAAACTTAATCTAATTCAGTCTAGTGAAACCTAAAGAGGGCAAACAAACACACCCATAAAGTTTTATTGTGTCTCACTTTGCCCCATAGTTTAATAAATCCGTCAAACTGTTTACATGCGACAAATGAGACCCATCATTGACAAGAACTGTGTCACATAATTGCCATGTGGTTGAAAAATTAATAAAAAAACAATTTTAATTCAAGATTCTCTTTTTAAAAATAAGAAAACTAAAACACTAACCAAAGTTTTTGGACAGATGGGGCTCATTAACAACAATAGTCTTAGGATAATGTTATCCATACACTATTTTTATTTCTCACGCATTCTTCTTAATTTCTCTGTTGTCATATTGAATGAATTGAATAAGATCAAAGACAAAAAAATTAACAAATATGTACAAGATTAGGATAATGTTATCCATACACTATTTTTATTTCTCACGCATTCTTCTTAATTTCTCTATTGTCATATTGAATGAATTGAATAAGATCAAAGACAAAAAAATTAACAAATATGTACGAGATTTTAAAATGGGTGTGTGTATTGTATTTTTCTAGTCTTATTAGTTTTACATACACCCGTTATGTTTAAAAGATTGACAAAATTTGCATTTCAATGGGTTTTTAGAGAAAGATGAGTTTCAAGAATGTTTTTGTAAATAAGCCTTAAAATTATCAAATAAATTTAGGGTAAATTACATAGTAACCCCTCAGGTTTAAAGTCTATTACAACCTCATACAACATATTTAAAACATTTCACTTTCATACCTCACGTACTATTTTATTTTAAAATAATATCTCCGTTAGATTTTTCATCAATTGATTTGTTAAGCGCTGACATGGCTGCCAAATGTGTGCCACGTGACAAAAATAATAATTTTTTTAAACCTGAATCTTCTAAAAAAAATTAAAAAATTAAAAAATTAAAAATAAATAAATAAAAAGCTGAAAGAAAACCCCCACCCCTGTGAACCCCCCAAACCAAAAACCCAGAAAGAACGCGCTCCCCGCCCCCCTCCCCCCCCCCACCCCCTGGGAACCCTCCCCCACGAACCCCCAAAGCAGAAACCCAAAAAGAAACCCCCCCCCCCCCCGGAGACCCTCCCTCCCCCACGACTCACCTCACCCAAAAACGCACATCCCTCCTTCCACACCCGCCCTCGCACCCACCCTCTTCCCTCCTCTACACATCCCCACTCCTTAAATCCACACCCATTCCTCCCACCTCACGAACCCGGCGATGGCGGCGTAGGCGGGATCTGGGTTTTTTTTTTTCTGGGTTGCAGGTAAGGGGTTAGGGAAGAAGATGAAGATGGGGGAGAAGAGAGGGGAAGAAGAGGGGGGAAAGACAAACTGAGGGGTTTTTTTCTTTTTTTTCTTTCTGGGTTGCAAGGGGAAGAAGATGAAAATGGGAGAGAAGAGAGGAGGAGGAGGAGGGGGGAAAAGGTTTTTGGGTTTGGGGGTTGCGGGGAGAAGAGAGGAGGAAGAGGGGGATAAGGTTTCAATTTTTTTTTTTAAACTTAGAAGATTTAGGTTTTTTTTTTAAATTAAAAAATTATTATTTTTGCCACGTGGCACACATTTGGCAGCCGCGTCAGCGCTTAACGGATCAATGAATGGAAAATCTAACGGATGTATTATTTTGAAATAAAATAGTACGTGGGGTATGAAAGTTAAATGTTTTAAAAATGTTGTATGAGGTTGTAATAGACCTCAAATCTGAGGGGTTACTATATAATTTACCCATAAATTTACAAAAGACTAACTGGTTAAGACTTAAAAGAGTATTCACTATTGCAAGAGACCTTCGATTACAATGATGAAGAGAAGTGTTGTTCGTATACCATCACGTGAATTTAAACTCCATCAACTCTCTATTCTAACAAATTTATCATTTGACCAAAAAAAAAAAAAAAAAAAAAAAAGAGTATCCACTATTTCGACCAAAAGTTTCAAGTTCTATCTCTCAAACCCCAACCAAAGGTTGTTGTATTAAAAAATTATGACCAAAGGTTTCTAGTTTGATTCTCAACAACCCATTCCAATATTGCTGTATAAAAAAAGTTAAAAGGAACAAATTCTTAAAAAAATATTCCAAAAAAAAATTGTAGGGTAGTGGTATTCATATAACTATTTTTACTTTTCACATGTTTATCTTAATTTTCGACAGTCAAATCAAATAAATTAAAAATAGTTAATGACAAAAAATTAACAAAATAGTGTGAGATGTAAAAGTAAGAGTGAATGACACTTTCTAAATGTAAATTTACCTTGATCTTTTCCTGACAAATGTTATTATAAGGTAACGGTCTTCCTTGTTATGGTGGAAGCATGGTAAGGTAGAGTCGTCTTGTTTGATCACACTGCTTTCGCACACCACCTACCAAACCCCAATTTGTCGTTAACGAAGAAAAGGAATTTATTAAAATTGAGAATTATAAAACCCCATTTCAACTTTTCAGATCTTTTGAATCTTTATAAGACTCAATGAAACACCCTCCATTGAGATTAAAAAAAAACAGAGCGGGAGAGAGAGCTTTGGAGTCATCATGTCTGAAATAGTCAGCGAGGCTTGGAGAAAATATCTCATACAGCTTCAATCCCACCCTCTCAGAACTAAGGTTTGTTTCAATGTTTGATTCAGACCCAGTTTTTCTAATCCCAAAATGAGTTGTTTGAACCAAGTTTTTAATATATATACATATATATGTATATATTTTATTGGTATGTAAAAGATTAATGCTTGTTTTTTTTATCTGATTTGAATTGTTGGGTTACTAGGCAATTACATCAGGAGTTTTAGCTGGGTGCAGTGATGCAATAGCCCAGAAGATTTCTGGAATCAAAAAGCTTCAACTGAGAAGACTGCTTCTTATAATGGTATGCATGCCCATTTGGATCATTGTTTGTAATTTTGAGTGTAATTTTATTTTTAATAAATCACTAGTTGGGTTGTATTAGATTGTCAACTTTGGTTTTTTCTCATAAAAAATTCTAAAAATTTGTTTGGCTGCTGAGAAAATGGAGAACAAGACAATAAGGAGATAAGTTTGTCTTCTTGTTTCATATGTCGTTTTGGTTTCTCAGTTTTGACTTTTCTCCAATTAGACTGATATGTTAATCAGGTAATATATACGATTTTGTTCTATGACCATGTATATCGTGTTGGAATCTGAATCTTAAATTCGTTTTCAGCTGTATGGTTTCGCATATGCGGGACCATTTGGGCACTTCCTCCACAAATTGATGGATATAATATTTAAGGGAAAGAAGGACAACAAAACGATCGCAAAGAAGGTGAACTTGTTTCTGTGAAGTCGAAGTTGTGCTTCCATTTTGAGTTAAATAAGTGCTGAAAGCTTACATGAAATTTTTGAGCCGACTATTGATGAATGGAAATGTCAATTATTAGGTTTTGGTGGAACAATTAACTTCGTCTCCTTGGAACAACATGGTTTTCATGACGTACTATGGCTTGGTTATTGAAGGTATGCGCATATCTTTGGTATACGCTTAAAGGATCCATCTCATATCGTAATTGATATCTGGTTTGCATTAGTATTTAACACCATTTTGTATTTAGTTACAGTAGTATGACGGCTTGGTGGGACTTGATTTGTCTTTTCTTTTTCTTTCATGTTTGTTCTTGCTTTGTTTGGCTGCACGGAGGGCAAAAGGATGTCCTCTGTGTAAGAGCAACCATGTAAGCTCTATAATAAACTAACCAAGAACATAAGATTTAACCAACTAAATCACAATCATCACTCCAAATATATTCTGTATATGCAAATACTGAAGTAATATCTGCAACACATACCTGCAAACTGTTTGCCAAAGTCTTTCCCGTGTGTTCTATCATAATAGTCCTTCATAGTTTGTTGTATGATCTCCCTATCCCACACATGGTGAAGATTGGATTTGTGTCTGTACCAACGCAAGGCTATTGAGTTTCCTCCCTCATCTGATAGAACCCGACATGCATTGGCTGATGAATATCTCCCACAGCAACACACATGTTCTTCACGGCATTGATCATAGGAAAGAATAGTGCTAGACACCATATCATAACTATGTTCAACAAATTAGGATTAAGAGCCATTAGAGAAATCTACACACAACCTTCTCCTCTCTGCAAAACTCAATGCACTCCAAGTTATAGGTAATTGGAACAATAAGAGCATGCTTTTGTGAGAGCAGGGGCTTGTGGTTTTATACTACAAGACCTGGATCGCCCTATAACAATCCCACAAGAAATACAAGACTGCATTCCTTATATCAATGAGTCCTATAAACGAGCAAACACAAGAGTCCTCAATATACCAATATGATTGGATTAACTCTTGTCAACATGATTTAGACTTCTTCATAATATCAATTATCCCAAGACTTGTAAGAATCATACTCATACTCTTACACTCTGTGCGCACTATACATCCAGTCTTTGCGTAGGATACATCAATTCACAGTTTTGTGGTTTTAGAGAACTTTAATTGTTTGATGTTGTTTGTGCATTTATTGTGGTGTAATTGAGTAAAGAGGGAGCGGGGTGGGGGAATCTAAAGCACTAGGTCTTACACAGTATAATTTATCAGATAAACAGAATTTTTGTATTGTTTCCGATTTTTTTAAAGTGCTAAAATTCCCCAGCCGGATTCATTTTAGGAAATCCTGCCTCGGAACAAGCACGAGTTTCTCCATATTTATGAGTTGTTTTCCTGTCCTTCCTCCCAGAATGGTGTGACACTTATAACTTCAGTGTCCTTTTGAAGAGCAGAGCTGTGATGTTTGCTTGAAAATTCTCCAAAGAAATGTGCATTTATCTTCAGAAGTGTGTTCTGAATAAATGCTCAGGCCAAACTGATACTGAAAAAATAATAATGAGTGTTAATGCTGAAGCTGAATTTATTTTATTCTGAATATTGTTTCCTGGTCGATATGACTTTTACACTTACGTATCAATAAATTCATGCTTAACCCTAGACATTACCTCGCTCCTTTGACTTGTTCCTGTTTTACTTTCAATGGTCTCAGCCATGTTTTGATTTACATCTTTGAAAGCTTGGCGATTTTGTTGCGTAGCGCAGGCATATCTGTGAATTTAGAAACATTATACTAGGAATGATGCAGTGCTTACTTTTCATTCTGGTATTGCAGGAAGACCATGGAATTTAGTCAGGAGCAAAGTTCGAAAGGACTATCCTTCTATCCAATTGACCGCATGGAAGGTATGAAATAATAACTTACTGTTGTTGTTTTATAATCAAGGTATAATTGTGAAACAATGAATTGACGATGCTGAAATTATGATGGTTGCAGTTTTGGCCTATTGTTGGTTGGGTGAATTACCAATATATGCCTCTGCAGTTTCGTGTCTTGTTTCACAGCTTTGTTGCCTCATGCTGGTACGCTGCTCTCTTCGATTGCCTCATTAAAATACCTCTCGTTGTCATACATCATAACCATCATTTGAATTAAAAAAAATAAAATAATTTGTGCATTTAAATTATAACTGCTTGTGTCCTTACAATTTAAAAATTGCTTGGAAAATTTCTCACTCTTAGATTTGTTAATTTCAGGGCAATCTTTCTTAATCTGAAGGCTAGATCGGCGGTAATCAAGCAGGCATAGAAAACATAATCGCTTTGATTCGAAATTTGACTCTTGTATTGTGAAAATGGTTTCCTCAATTATTATCCTTTGTATAAGTGGCTAGCTGCATTAGTACTGTAAAACTTCACTTTCTGAAGGTCACACTGTTTCAGATGATTTTGAAACAAAATTATTTTCTGATTATTGTATTCCAAAATCTGCAATTCCGCATGATCGTCAGTTAACAAACAATTTTTATGTTGAAACAAATATTTTTAATGTATGTACGGCTGAGAGTTCAAAAGCGCGTGCTAAGAGACTAGTACACGCAAGTTTGAGCATGGACAAAACACCTTTAGTGCATTTTACAAGATCAAAAAAAGTTTCAGCACTCGTTGGCTTGAATACTAAACCTTGGATTTACAGTCCTTCCCTGCCTCCATATTTGAGGGAAGATCATCAACCCTTCTGTGTCTGTCTGTGACTTCAAACACCGATTGAAGACAAAACGTCGTAGCAAACGCGAACAAAAAGATGGCCAGAATCAAACGAACAAAGGCGAAGTAAGGAGGCGACGCTGATAATAATTTGTGAGCTTGGTTATTAATCATAATCCCAACTAAATAAAATGCTAAGCACGTAGAACCTGGGAAGAGAATTTAGACCGAAATTCCCCAAGCTTGAGTCACAGTCAACCAATTTTCCTTTTGCTTCTCTATATCCATCATGCATTCAGCTCTGCTAATGAAAGCAACATTATTCAACTTTGGGAGTTGGACTAAATCCAGATTTGCATTAAGACAAGTGCATGGATCAGAGTAGCGTGTTTCACCCTCTGCACTCAACTTTAAATCCTCATTCGTGTAGTTTAATGTATTTAGTGCAATTACCTTATTGTTTGTTAAAGAAAAAAGGTAGCACCAAGGCGGAGGCACTAATAGGCCAGTATAGGCCAATGCCTACCCTCACTCTTTTAACCATTCTTAATATTTAGTATTATATATATATATATATATATATATATTAAACTTAGTAGTATACTTCTTTTAGTTTTTACTAATCTCTTAAATTCTAATCACCAATAATTAAAATAGGGTGAACTATCAATTTAGTCCCTTAATTATTACTTGAGTGAAAATTAGGTCCTTAAACCCTTTTTTTTTTTGGAAAAATCAGTCCTCAAACTAATAAAATTTGCCAATTACATCCCTAATATTACATTCGAAACTATTCTATTCAATTTTTCGTCAATTTAGGTCGCGTGACTTGCATGTGATACACTCTTAAAATTTCCAACACTCATCTTAAAACTAAATTTAACATTCTATTTTATAAATAACTTTTAAAATTTAAAATCTAAAGTCTAGTTTAGTTTTATAAAAAAAATATTGCCAACCGAATAATAATAAACTTTGTTCAACAAAAAAAATAATAATATTAATAAACTTTGAGCTTTTCTCGTCCCTTTCTTGAAATTTCATATATTTCATCCTCCAAATTCCCAACCCACAATAATATTAAAGTTTGTAAATCTCTATGTTCTCTTTGCATTTTTACTAAAATTTTTAAATATTTCTTTCTCCAAATTCCCAATCCATTCTTCACATTTTTTGTTCGAAAATTCTCAAATTATTCTATATTAACTTGGTCGATGCTATAGAAACCATCTCCTTGAGCCATATCTTGAGACCACGTGATAATATAGTTGTTAATGGTTGAACTAGTTCTTTAAATCATTAAAGAAGAAATCTAATCATCAACCATCATATCATGTGGTCTCCAAAATATGGTCTAAAAACATGGTATTCCTAGCATTTTTCATTGATTTTATTCTTTTTTATTTTGATTAACTACTCTTTATACTGACTTGATATTGGAAGGTTAATTTCAACGTGAAAAAGAATTTAGCACCTCAAAAAAATTAATTAGCTCAAACTCCAAGCATGTATTATACTTTCTTGTAAATATTATCTTTTTTTTTTTAACAATTACATGTGGCCCCTCCTAAAGTAAAATTCTGGCTCCGCCACTGCACTTTAGTAAATTAAAGAACCAATGACACACCCCGATCCGAAATGTCAACTAAGACTTCGAATCGAGCTATGATGGCCGACACCTAGAAGGTGATGAAGCCATAAAGTGTAGTGATGTAGAAAATGTGAATAAATTTAAACCTAAAAGTGCCTAAATACGAGAGTGCGCTGTGAGCGGGAATGAACCTAATTCAAACGTGATGACAGAGCATAAGTATAATACAGTAAAATAGGATGAGAATTATACCATCAATGATAATCATCTATCCCAAGATTTGCCAATAATCCTCGTCGATACAAAAACTCTGCTACTAACACCTGGAGGGGCGAAAAACAAGGGTGAGTGGACCTGAAAATAAAGTTTAATAAAAGCCTTTTGAAAATGTTATAACCTCTCGCCGTAAAACCTGTATAGTTTCCAGAAAATACTACTGCGTAGGTATGAAAACCAACGCACAAGAGCAACAAAAACCGAAGTATGCCATGTCATAATATCTCAGCAATAATAAATGTAAGCCAGGTGCTCTAAATGCATAAATGCATAGCAATATGCAATGCAACAAGACCAATCACATGATAACTCACCTGAATCTTACCTGAGCCTCCACAGCATCAAATAGTATAATTCACAATTCATACTAATGCAACAATATAGTAATGAGTGGTATAGACATAGCATACAAGGCATAAATTCATTTAAAAACGTTTTCTGGAAATTGTAAAGCATATATATATGTAGAAAACAATTGCCCACTCACCTGAGGTTCGAGCTACAACTCCCTAGCATGAATATCGAGGCATCACGAACGATAGTCGCCGAGAACAAATATTCAGTCACGTCTCAGAATTCTTATCGATAGAACACTTAACTTACACAAAACACATCCCCAAGGACGTTCTAAAATGATTTGAGACCCATTAACCAAAAGTCAGTCGTCGGTCAAAGATCGACGGTAGAGTCCACAACCCTACGTAACTCGATCCTGAAGATCCGCATCACAGATTTCGGATCCGTAACTTCCACAGATCCAAAATATGCTTCTAAAACATCATACTAAAGTTTCATGACAATCCGACGGTTGGATCTCCGCCAATTGCAAGTGCAAGTGGCGGTTAACATTTTATTTTATGAACTTACAAATCCAATCCGGAAAGATCCGTACATTGGATTCCCAATCCGTAAGTTCTATGATCCTCATATATTACATACTACAACGTAATAAAGTTTGGTGACGATCCAACGGTCGGATCGTCAATTGCTATAATAATCAAGTGGCGGATCCTATCAAAACTATGCTCAAATGATGAAATTTCATCAATCTAACTTCACCTATGGAATTGGGGTATCAAACTTAGCTTAGGAAGGTCAGGGGATGACTCGGCCCATGCGCCGCCGTACACGGCGGTCGGCTGTCCTGACTCGCCCGAAAAATTAACTATTTCTAAAAATTCTCAAACTTCACAGAAATGAAGATCTCAGTGAGTAGAGCAAGTTTTATACCTGTGATGAAGTCCAATTTGGCCTGGAACAGCCTTAATTCACCACGAACCCGCTGGAACCCTAAAAAAGAGTGCTTCGATTTGGCTTCCATACAAGCTCCGACGCCTCCACCACTGCTTGGGCTTTGTTCCTGGGGTTGAAAGGAGCCTATTGGTGGTGGTGGTTGTCAGGGTTACCTGCAGGAATGGTGGATTGCCGTCGGGGAACCATACGCATCCACTGGTGCAATTCTTCATAATTTCGAGCCCAATCTCATCTAATTTGGCGTGGAAATGGTAGAATGGAGGTCGGGGTTGTATGTGTAGGTAGTAATTGGGTGGAATTAGTTGGAAAAATTGACGAAAATCGTCGGAATTAGGAACCCAGAACCGGGTCTGTCGTGGGTCGCAACCAGGTCTTTTTTGGGATCCCGGTTGGCTGCTTCTCCCCCTTCCTCCTTTCCCTTCCTTTCCTCCCCTCCCATTGGTTCTATCCCTTTTCTCCATTTCATAATTGGTCCAGTTCCCCCCTTCCTTTCTCTCCTTTATCTTCAATCTCCACCATCCATCTTTTCTTTCCTTTAATTTGGGCCACACACTTGGCTTTCCTAATTTTGCTCCAAAAATCTGGAGCATTCCAGAAAATAATAAATTTACAATTTTGCCCTCGACTTCATTTGTTAATAATTCATTCGTTATAACTCCAAATTACATTCCGATTGAGCCCACGCGTTCGTAGCGACGAGTACTACGAGGATATGCCAAGAAAATGGATCTTACGTGACTCAACAAGACGGTCAACAAAAGTCAATGCATTTGCCTCGAAGTGCAGTTTCGAAATTTCACATTTTAAAATTATAAAAACCGTAATTTTTTGGGACGGGTTGTTACAACCAAGGAGTAAAATATATTCATTCCTTAGAAGTCCTAAATCAGACATGCTGACATGAAAACTCAAAAAATAAAATAGAGTTAGATTTCGATGTCTAAATAGGTTGAAGGTAGATTTCCATGACCGTCATAATATTTTCCTTTAAATTTCTTTCTCGGCTTTCAACATCATATTTTGGGCATGGTTTGATGGGTGATAGAGTCGTTTTAGACTCTTAATTATTTAGACTTAGATATGTAAAGGAGGGTGCTATTCACACCCCTTTTTATCTCTTACAAACCTTTGTTGATTTTTTTTCGTTGATTTTTTTTCAATGGGAAATTTTATTTGAACCCGTACAACCTCTTTCTACAACCAAGTTAAACTTTAATTTTATTTTTTACTCTATTGCATAATTATCATCAAGTACGAAATGAACTTAACAATAAAAATAAAACTTATCAATAAACTGACACTCTATAATTAAACCCTACCGTCACCCCTTCTTTCATCCAAATTAATAATCCATGTAATGGTTTCATCCGGTTCTTTCGATGCAGTACCAAGGGTGAGACAGGATTCATTCAAGGCATGAAACTGGAAATCATCGAAACATCATCTTCTTCTAGTAAGGATAGAGGGGTACATTTCCCTTGTCAATTGGATAAGATTGTGTCAACCTCACGCAAGTTAGTGTTGATCAACCGCACAGGGCATTCGAAATCTGCCCTAGTCTTCAAGGTCTGAAGCTGTGAAAAATGATTCTTGATTAAACCCTGCAGAAAGATATGAACACACATTAAATCAAATAAGCACTCTTCCAAACATTACTAAAATCAAGTAAATCTGTTGTATCCCATACAAATAGAAAAATAACTTGCATTAGACCTATATCATATCCATGGAGATAAATTTGATGAGCTCTGTCCAAGAAAACCTAGTGCATGGTTTTTACAGTTTCACAATTTAGTTTAGTGAAACAGAAGTTGAAATATTTGGTAACCCTATCATAATATGATTGCAAAGAAAATCATATTGTTTAGATTATGCATTTGTCCACTTTTTCGTAGTCCTAACTTGAAATGGACTTCTTTTTGCAAATTTTGAATTTGTATTTTCTAAAATGGGTATAGAGAAAATTTTATGAATGAAAAGAAGTAAGTTGAGTGTAGAAAGAAGTTATATGGGTTCAAATAAAATTTTTATTTTTCAATTTATTTGATCTAACTATCGGAAATTGAGAGGGTGAATGGCACCACCCTATGTAAAACCCTTACTTTTGTAATTATCTCATTAGTTAATGAGACTTACCATAAAAACCACCATGGAGTGGCCTAGTGGTTGGGATGAAGTACAAACATGTATTCAACACGGCACATCTTTAATTTAATTCATGACGCTGGTGAATCACATGATGGTAGTCAAGAGGAAGCTGAACTACCTCTGTGAGTTTTTTTGACCTCCAAAATGATAGACTGCAATATCCAAACCACTAATTGATTTTTTATTTTTTATTTTTTTAAAGGAGACTTACCATAAAAGTGGTCTTCCCATTTCTTTCCATACATGAAAAGACAAAATCGACAAGGAAAAAAAGGGACATTCAGAAAGTCAGTAGGCCTAGAACAAACAAAAGAAAAATACATAGAATAAACGTAGCTATAGAAAACTAACTTTTTGGATTTCAAGTTTCAACAACACAAATTTGGTGTCCATCCACCGAGAGCGTAATATGGTTGTTAATAACTTGATACAACACAAATTGAACTGTCCTCTTTTATTTAGCTCGTAATTGTCGGATGACGACACAAATTTTGTACCTCAGCCTTTATTTATTATTAATTTTTTATTCACAATACAGTTTAAAACAAGGAATTATATGTGGGAATAAAATTTTGTAACTAAACTTTTATTTCTTACTGGTGACATATTATTTGTTTTGCAAATTTGATAAAAATTTGGTTTCCCTTGTATTATTATTTTTATCTAAATGATGTTTACCTTGTAAAATTATGACTAAGGATTTCCTAATTAGTAACTACTAACTATATATGTTTTTTTTTTTTTTTGTCAAACAATAGATTTTGTTAGATTAGCCACAAACAGGGTTCGAACCCTTGTCAATATGTAAGAGCTCAACTCATTTCCACTACTGTAGTAAATGATCACTTGCAATAACTATATATGTTCAGTAACTATATATACACGCTAACTATGCAACGTACAAATAATGAAATAAGATCGAAATTATTTGTGTTATTAATGAAAAGAGCAAGGAGCTGGAGAAAGCTGGTAGACATTGATGACCATGATGATTTATTTGGAACTACAAATTCAAATATAAAATTCTTTTTCCTTTGAAATATCTTAGACCGGGATAATACTTATATTATCATATTCACAGCATAACAACATGAACATCGATTCCTTACCGATTGTTCTACAAAAAATACATACCACTAGCAGAAGCTACCATTTACGGGAATTGATGTGGGGTATGGAGAAATTATCGCATCGTATATGATACGACCTTCCTATCCAAAAAAAAATTGGTCACATAACTAACATATGAGTGTTTGACGGTTCAAGCATGTTTCTAATATGGAAAAGGGGATAATATATAGAAACTGTGTCACAAATGGCATGCTGGATTAAGACAGCCTAAGGGGGAAGCTTCGTTGAAACTTACACAAAAGAAAATCCAGTCATTAATTTGGCGGAAGAAATCCCATGCATTTTCCACAAGAAAACGTCAAAGTGTACAGGCTAGGGCTTCTTCAGACAAGTGTTGTTCTTGATGAACTTTAGCAATTTCCTTTTAGAGGAAGGTTTTGGTGAACACGTTAATCTACACAATATCTCTTTACTCTTAATGTACAAGCATGACAGACGCACATTAGGCATTAGTTAAATTGGTCAAGACAATGTGTCCGATCCTTACGACTAAGTTTGGATTTTCTTCACATATGTTACTAGGATTTAAAATATCACATAGTCAAAATTGGACGCGTAAATCGCCTTATTTTATTTGAATGATATTAAGTAGGAATTTTATTGGTTTATATTCTTTTTCTACCAGATTGGAATAAGTGCTCGAACCAGAGTTCACGGCCAAAGAGTCCCAAAAAAAAATTCATAAGATTGATGTCATCAAAAGGCGAGTTTACAAAAAGCCAATTCCAAAAAACAAAATAAAAGTAAGCGAAACTAAGCCTAACGAGTGGTCTACCTAATCTTTGCCTAAAAAAAGGAAAAGGCAATAATGCAACTTTTGATGTTCATTTTATTAGGGTTGCATTGAAAATTCTTGTGAAAATGAGCTCTACCTTAGTTCTCAGGGTCCTAATATAAATTCGTCCAGATAAAATCTTAGAGCTCAAATTAGCCTACCTATAGTGTGGTTTAGTCGAACTTTTCATCCCCTTAATGTAAAAATATCGATGTACTAAAAAAAAGGAGCCCAATGCAAAAAAATGCACGTTAGGTCTTTGAAACGGCTCAAATCATTTTGATAATAAGAAATTTGATCTGTTTTGCCGAGAAGGTCTACTGTTCGAGTCCATATAACCCTAAAACCTAAAAATTAAATTAAAATTGAAAATATGCTATGATCATTTATATTCTTTTTCTACCGGATTTCGAGAATTACTCTGGTCATAGTATATTGTGAAAATGACTGTTTTACTAAACTCTT
This sequence comes from Malus sylvestris, assembly GCF_916048215.2. Classification (NCBI taxonomy): domain Eukaryota; kingdom Viridiplantae; phylum Streptophyta; class Magnoliopsida; order Rosales; family Rosaceae; genus Malus; species Malus sylvestris. The sequence goes on from NC_062272.1 coordinate 19,987,680, forward strand.
CTTTATTTCTTTTTTTTTTCAATCCAAATATTCAATCCAAATATTGAAACGGTATGATATAGAATGAATCAATAATTTTCTATTTGCTGATTAATTAGTACATATAGGACTTTTTAAAACCAAGAAAATTCCTATTCAATACCATTCAAGCAAAAAAGAACAATAATTCATTCCAAAAAGATGGCCAACATATAATTTATAAGGAACTTGAGTCATTGACAACCAGCTGGTAGGCTGGTATACATGTGGCTAACAGGGTGATGTAAATATACAATTAACAACAAAAATTGTTTTAATTAGTATAATCACATTGCTAAAGTTGTCATTCATGTTTTAAATTGTTGACTGAAACAACAACCACTGTAGATCAATAGTACGTCCTAACTAATTACGTTAATCGACCCACCAAAGCATTAAAATCTTTCACTCAAACAAGAGTAGTATATATAGATAGAAAACGGTAGCAACCGTAGAATTTTGCATGTCTGCAAGCAGTGATCCGTACAAATTCAAACGATCGTTTTGCAAAAATTTGTTGCAGATTAGGGAACAAGAGCCACAGCGTGCCTTGGTGTGTTCATTACACTAATAAAATGGACGGATACTCATCGACGATTAGCAGAAGCACTGCATGTAGCGTGGGGTACATATATACGTACCCATGTTTTCCTCTCACTATTGAACCAGGTGTATATATGTAAAGCCATATATATCATCAGAGTTCAGAGACAATATATTGAATATATTATATATATGTGTGTGTGTGTAAAACGATCACTATATATTCTTGAATTAAAACGGTGGCAACTGTAGAATTTCGCATATCTGCAAAGCATAGTCGTACAAATTAAAAAAAAATTGCCAAATTTGATGGTAGATCAACGATCAAGCCACATCGTACCTTGGTGTGTGCGCAATACAAAAACATAAACAGATGGAAGTTTGCTGACGAGTTCAACAGAAAAACTTGCAATGAAACGAGGTGTAAGTATCCATGTTTTTCTATCGCTATTCAACAAGGTGTATGTAAGAGTTCAGGGAAACAATATATTGAACGTAGACAAGACATGCAACCATATATATTGCTCAACTCTAATCAATCTCAGCCACCCAGAAACCAACAACGTCCAACCCTTTTCATTTTTTTCATGCACTACCTATAATATCCCAACGCCAAGCCAAGTGTATGTATACATTTATATACACATATATACGTGTATAAATTTATACGTAACGTGCCCAGATCACACGTGCATGATGCATGCAAGGATATATACGCAGCCATTCATACTACAATATTATGAACTCGTAATATAAAAATCTACCCAAATAAAAATAATGAAAACAAAATATATAAGGCAAAACATGATTAAATAGATCAGATTAAACAAGTTAAATAACAACAAAGCACCGGAATTCGAAAGGCCGGCCGACCTCCATTTCTGTGTTCTCTTTAAGTTTCTTCATCATCATCGTCATCCTACAAATAAAATACAACAAAGCAAAACACAGAGATAATGTCATCACCACGAACAGATTCTAGAGAGAGAGATCTAGAGAGAGAAAGAGTCACTGCAGTTGCATGATTTGGTTTTCGATCTCACTGGCCACCTTCAGACTCACTCACTCACTCACTCCCTATTCACGAATCATGCACTTTTGGTTCGAGAACTCCAACAACTTTTTTTTTTTTTTTTTTCCACTACCAACTACAACAACTTACTGGCTGACGTGGACCAAAACTGCTCCATCCAATCACGCCGTGCCACGTCTCCACCCTTCGCAAACACCTCTAGGCCCTACCCCATCCTACCATACGTATCGTCACATCTGAATCCACTTCGCCAGTTGCGTGGGGTTCACAATCCCCGGAATGTGGGCCCCATCCGTCTTCAGTAAGCTCGCCACCTCAGCGTAACTCTCCTGCGCTGCGCCCGTACCGGATCCTTTTCCTGATTCGACCGGCTTCCCCTTCCTCGGCTCGGCTGAGAAGCTAGCCGCCAGGGGAACCGCCTCGGCTAGAGCCGGGTCGAACTTCTGACCGAACAGTGTGCCCTTGGTTAAATACTCGTACGCCATGTGGCCCGCCAGAAGCCAGTTTGCCGAGAGCGGCGAAGCTGTCGTTTTGCTCGGAGGTTTTGGAGCTGTCGTTGAGCTTGGAGCCCTTGGAGCCTTCGGAGCCGGTAGTTTAAAGCCGTTCGATGGGGTCTCCTTTCGCTTTCTTGAAGCGACAGGTGGCAAAATCCTACGGCTGTGGTTTTGTGCGAAATTCATCCTTTTTCAAAACTCCATGCCACGTCAGAAAACGAACTTCGAAATGGAAAAGGCCTTGAGCGGGTAAAACCGTCAATTGCTGTCCCGAGGGGGTGGGGGGCGGGTGAAAGCGTAAAATAAGGGTAGACTGCTATTGAAAACGTAAGGGTGGGGATTTGTGGTGACAGAAAAGTAATTTCACAAAAAAGCTTTTTAGAGAGAGAGAGAGAGAGGAAAAAACAGGAAAACTTAGAACAAAGATAAACAACAAATAAATATGGTAAATTACGAAATGAAAGGAGGTGGGCGTCGGGATTGGGGGTTAGGTTAGAGGCTGAAGCTCGATGGGTGAAATCGGATCCGAATAGCTCTTACGTGAACCGAATCGGGCGACGGATCAGATTGTATGTGCGGAGGAGTGAGAGGAGGGGGCCGCCAGAGTACGCCGGAGAATGGGTGGATGCGGCGGTCGAGATCGGAAACCCAGAATACAAAAGGAGGAAGATAGAAGATTGGGGATTATAAAGAGGAGGGGGTGGGGAAGAGGGAGACTGAGAGAAACGGCGTGGTTCGTGAATTTATAGGAAGACTGATAGTACATATGCCCCTGGATTTGAGGGAATTAACTTAAATGCCATTGTAAATTTCAAATGACTATAGCCATTGGGTTTCGTGGTTGCTGGCAAGGGCATTGGGCCGCGGATTTATTATACTTTCCTACACAAAAAATGCGATCATGCCCATAAATTTATAAGAGCAAAATGCTAAAAACTATCACCCACACATGCGAAAGTTTGTTCGTGATAGATGTAATTGAGTTTCATAACACATTTACCCACAAAAAATAGATTTACTAGAAAGGAAATTGTTATTTGCACTTTAAAACTCTTATTTTGCACTCCTCTTAAATATATTTTTCTTTTTAAATATAGAAATTTAGAATGTAAAATGAGAATTTTGAAGTCCATAAACAATTCCTACAAAAAATAAGCATAATTTCTTTCCGCGTCATATTATGCATAAAATAATCATTGAATTAAAAAATAGGTGGTTCCACTTTAATTTTGAAATTGGCATGCTTGAAAAATTAAATATGAAATTTAAGTGAGGGAAGTGTTGTTCATCTCATACTCTCCTTCATTATCATTCATATTAGTTCTCGCACCAATCCATAACTTCTCCGACCCCAAAATATGATTAACGACACACATGGGCAACCATAAGTAACAAGGGTGATGCTAGTGAGACGACCATCTACTTAAGACTATTTTTTGTAGATTATATGATGTAGCGGTTGGTGGTTAGGTTCCTTCTTGAAAAGAAATACAATCATCAATTGTTGTATGATGGTCTACGAAATATGGTCTAAAAATGTGATCCACGTTAGGCTCGAGTTGTGGAGTCAATGTAACATCATGCTTTTGCATTAAATGTCTGATGTGGAATTGGTTTCACGTGTAACTCACTATGACCACTCAGAACAACATATTTGTATAAATACTTTGAAGGACAGTTATGAGTCGATTTTATATTATACTAGTATTTGCCTATACACTTTGTGTGTATGAACACATTTTTTTAGAAAATGAGAAGGAGGGGGAGAAAGAGAACATGGGGGAGTGGAAGGTTTTGTTTTTGGTTTTTTATTTTTATTTTTATAAATATTTGAGATATTTTAACATCACCTGTAGGTGAGGTTTCAATTAAAAATAGTAAAATTTGAATCTATGAAATTACATTATTGCCCATCATTTTTTTTTGTGTGATAAAAGACTAATTCGTCTTTTCACCCTCTTTTGGTTAACAAAGAGGGTTTTATTAATTAGTAGAGATATTATTCCCTATTCTTGGTATATTTTGGTTATTATTTTGGTGAGATTTTGATGCTTTGCTATGTGTTTTTACTGTAGGACATGTGAACTTGTTATGAGCATAAAGTATTCAAACGGTGGAATTTTTTGGTGATTCCAATTGGAGGGGTTCATGAATCTGTCAAGAAGGTTGTATCAAAATTTCATAATTTTATCCTGAAGCCTCTGATCGTGGATCAATTAATTTATGCCCAGTGAGCAGTGTTGGCAGATTGGGCTGCAGAGCTTATTTGCAACTTTTGGGCTGGAAGATGATGGATTTTGGACTTGGGCTCTTCTTAGAACTTGAAGAGGAGGTCCTAATTTTTAATTTGAGTCATTTTGGGCCTATTTTGGAGCCCTGGAGGTCCAAAAACGTGGCTATCTCTGTGTTAGGCGAATTTCCTAGTCATAATAGAAATGTAATTCCCAGTAATCCTTTTATTATTTTATTTCCTAGTTTTTAGAAAACCTTTTCTATGGGGGTTTTAATTTGGAGTAGTATAAATAAGGCTTTTTAGCCATTAGGGGAAGAACGCATGCATTATTTTGGAGAACTTCAGATTTTTTACCTACAAGGTGTTTTCAATCCTTTTTTCTAGTTAATATATTTTCTTTAGTGTTTATTATGATTGGTCGTAACTAGTTCTTTTGCAAGGGCAAAGCCATAAGCCTTAGTATGAATATGTGATTTTATTAATTTGCATATGAATCGATGCATGCTTGCTTTGAATTATTAATTACTGTGATTAAAATATCTAATTGTCATAGTGATTCGCAACTATTAGGGCTTTTCGACAAGTAATTTGATGCAATTTCTGTTGGAACATCACCCTGAAATTGAATAGGGTTTCTTGTGATTAGTAATTGTAAGTTCACTTAAGGCGAACATCACGCTCTTAAGGGTTACATGATTTTTCAAAGGGTTTTCACAAAACTTAATGAGTCTTGCATGTTTATATTTGATATGAACATCACAGACGGGTTGCATGTTAGATATACGTTTTCGCTTGAACATCACGAGGAAAATATGCATTAGGAAAACCTAACCTTCAAAGCATGTAAGTGGAAATTGTAATTGGTAAAATTGCATAGGATTGTTAATGGTGACAGCATAACCCTAGTGTTTAAATTGTTTTCTAAAACCTTTTTATTTTGCTTTCTTTACTTTGTCAATTATTTAATTATTTTTATTTAAATTCGTTTTTATTATTTTAAATTTCAAAATTAACTTTTTCGAAATTTGTTTTAAATAATTAATTAAGAGTTGGTTTTAAATAAAAATTATTTATTCAATCCCTGTGGAAAATGTGACACACCTCGACCCGGCATGTCCATTAGGACTCTGAATCGAGCTGCGCTGGCCGACACCTGGAAGGTGACGAAGCCATAAAGTGTGATGATGTGGAAAAATGTGAATAAATTTAAACCTAAGAGTGCCTAAATACCAGGGTGCGTTGGTGAATGGGAAGGAACGCACTTCACACGTGATGTTAGAGCATAAGTAAGTACAGTAAAGTGGAATAAGAATCATACCCTCGAAAGAATCTAAAATATTAAGAATCGCCACGAATCTTCGACGATAAGAAATCTCAAGGTTGAGTGGCTCTAGAAATGAAATTTTAATAAAAACCATATAAAACATTATAACCTCTTGCTACAACACCTGTATAGTTTCCAGAAAAATCATACCACGTATCAATGTGAATCAAAGTATATCAACTGTAAATCCATAATTATACTACAACATAACATCTCATCAATAATATCAATAATCATGCGATTAATAACACATACTAGCATGCAAGTCGAAGTCACCTATGATGACATGTACGACTGCACCCATATCTCATCAATCAACGCTAGCATATAAGCCGAAGCACTTATAGTGACATGTACAACTGCACCCATATCTCATCAATCAATGCTAACATATAAGTCGGAGTCACTTATAGTGACCTGTACAACTTATCACATATTTCATCACATATGCTAGCTCATCACATATTTCATCACATATGCTAGCTTATCACATATTTCATCACATATTTAAGCTCATCACATTTTTCATCACATATGCTAGCTTATCACATATTTCATCACATATGCTAGCTCATCACATTTTTCATCACATATGCTAGCTCATCACATACTTCATCATATATGCTAGCTTATCATATATTTCATAACATATGCTAGCTCATCACATTTTTCATCATATATGCTAGCTCATCACATATTTCATCATATATGCTAGCTTATCATATATTTCATCATATATGCTAGTTCATCACATAGTTCATCATATATGTTAGCTCATCACATATGCTAGCTCATAAGTCAGAGTCACCTCTAATGACCTATACGACCTATCCATAGCTTAATAAGTATACCTGCATACCAGTCGGAACCACCTAAAGTGGTCTGTACAATAGGACTGGGTGTAAATAAATACGCTCAAGTGCTACGATCACGTGAAGACTGTGTTAATAATCACGGGTCAACTACGAGTCAGAACCACCTATGGTGGTCTGTACGACAGGATTGTGCACCTACCTTGGATCTAAGGTGAGCATAAGGTACAGGAGGTGAACATCACGTGGAGGACTGTGCCCTGGCCACGGGCGGGAGCACTAACACCGAGGTGTAGGTTTATGAGTTCTCAATGTATCTCAACATAATATGTACAACTTATGGGCAACTCGTACGACAGTGTGGGAGTTGCTTAAAACATGCATGTAGTCATGCCATAACTCCATCATTTCAACTAATACCATAAACTTACCTGAACTTACATGGGTGTCCTACGTTCACCTTTGCACTTCAAGCGTTCACAATAATTATGTGCAGGTAATATACATATAGATAAACCATGATGCAATTTGATACTCAACATATCATAGCATTATCAATTATATACATATATATATGGCATAAAATGCATAAGCTGTAACGCCCTACTCTCGAACTATTTATTTTCGAACATAATTATCGGTGATAAGCCTAACTAGACACTAGTTTAATTAACTATCATTATTTACGTTTCCTTACTTCAAATTCTTGATTCTTCACACATTAATTTATGACCAACAATTAATCACCAAGTAGTAAGGTTAACTCTCACACTTTCCACCAATGTCCCTCACATTACTCAATTCCCTAACAAGACTATTACCTCAATTATTTAGTCTCACTTCTTGTATGGCTGCATCTAACATCTCGTTAAACTGCCTATGTACCCTAAATAGGGATCAAGTCATTCGTAGTTCACAATAATTTTTCAAAGCATTCACAATAATCATAAGCAATAATCAATTTATAAACATTTATGGAATTGTCAATCATATACATACATATATATATATATATATATATATATATATAATACACGATAGAATGGAAAAGACCCACTCACCTGAGGTCTGTGTTACGACTCCCTACCATGCATATCGAGACATCACGAACCATTGTCGCCTATGACCAATTATCAAATCACATCTCAGAGTTCTGACCGATAAAATACATAATTTACATAAAACGCATCCCTACGTAATTCAATTCGGAAGATCTGCATCACGGATTTCTGATCCGTTGCTTCCAAAGATCCACATTATGCTTCTAGAACAACATCCTAAGGTTTCATTATGATCCAACGGTCGGATCTCCGCCAATTGCCAAAATCAAGTGACGGTCAACATTTTATTTTATGAACTTACAATTCCAATTCGGGAAGATCCATACATTGGATTCCCGATCCATAAGTTTCTATGGTTCTCAAATATTACGTATTATAACATATTAAGTTTGGTGACGATCCAACAGTCGGATCGTCGATTCATATAATGACCTATTAACGTAACGTAGAGAATTTAGATTCCAACAATCAACCTACGTCATACAACTACCAAAACTGAACTCAAGGCATCTAATTAGCCTAAGATTAATATTGACGGCCCCCTGGCCACGCGCCACCCCGGCTCACCGAAAAATTTAACTACTTCTAAAAATTCTCAAAAATGACAGAAATAAAGATCTCAAAGAGTAGAGCAAACTTTATACCTGCGACCAAGGCCAATTTGTCCTGGAAGAGCCCCAATTTTGCTAAAACCCGTCAGAAAACCCTAGTTTTGGGTGCCCTCGATTTGGCTTCCAACTTGCTCCGACGCCTCCACCACTGCTTGGGCTTTGTTCCTGGGTTCTAGAGGAATGTTCTAGTGGTGGTAATTGAAGGAGATGGTTTCACGATTGATGGATTTCGAGCAAGGGTCTCACGGCACCCCCGTGGTTTATTTCAATGATTTACACCCAAATCCCTTCCAAATTTGGGTGGAAATGGAAGAGGGGAGGTCAAGGGATGATTTCCAGGTGAAGAATGGGTGACTTTCGTCGAAAAAAATGGTGGAATCTAGCCGGAATTGGAACCGGGTCGAAACCGGTTTTGCTATGGTTGCACGGGTCAGCTGGGTTGGGTGCTCCACACCTCCCTCCTTTCCCTCCTGGTTCTTCTCTCCCATTTGTCACTCTCACTCTCCTCCTTTCTTGATTGGGCAGTGCCTATCTTCTTTCTCTCCCTCTCCACTTCGCTGCCATCAGGCAGCCTTCCTCATTTTCTTTTTTTTTCTTTTTTTTCTTTTTCCCCTTAATTTTTTTCTAACCCCTCAATTAATAAAAATAACAATAACTATAAGAAATGAATAGAATAATGAATAACAACCCTTAAAAATTTATAAAATCGTAAAATTTAGGACGAATTGTCACAAAACGACCTTGCTTAAGCCGTTATACTACGACAACCTTGTACCCTTGCAAGTATTTTTAAGTGTTTTTATCCTTACTTTTGCAGATGGTAAAAATCATATCAAGAAATTGGCACCATTGCTGGGATTGTTCTAAATAATTAGCTAAGGATTAGTATAAATACAAGTTATTTATTCAATCCCTGTGGAAAACGACCTTCCTTGAGCATTTATACTACGACAACCTTGTACTCTTGCAAGTATTTTTAAGTGTTTTTACTTTTTATCCCTACTTTTGCAGACGGTAACAATCCCTATCAGACAATATAGGTATTTTTGAAAACTTTTATCCTAAAGGTTAAATGGAAGTTTTTAAGGACTTTTCATTAGTTTTCCCAAAGTTGAAAGGTATGGAACAAAGCATTCTCACTAGTGTCTTTTTTCTCAAGGTATAAAGATATATTTACCCTAACAAGCAAGAAAATAAATTAGTGAACCTCTCACTTAGGCCTTCCATAGTAGGCCCAAAAAAATTGAGTGTCATACAATGTATTGAACTCATATAAGAACCACACATCTACAATGGGCTGAAAATTTTGAGTGTAAAACCAATATCTTAAACTCATGTGTGAGTTCAACATATTGAACTCACACTAGTATAGCAGGAGTATTATAAGTATCAAACTCAGGTTGTCTAATTTTTATATATAAATCTCCACTCACTTAAACTACTGTGAAGGCCTTACAAACAAAGAAAATTACTACAAAACTATAATATTAAGTGACAACATTTTAATTAGTGTTGGTTCTTTAAATTTTTTAACAATCAATAAGGATTGTTTGACTCGCTAGCTTCTTGTCGCACCTAAATTATTCCTACTTGGACTTGGCATGATTCCTAGTCTTGCGGTGGATTTTGCCTTGCACTATACCTTGTTTGTGGCTTTATAGTACCGGCTTTCTCTTAGAGCAATTCCAACGTCAAAAAATTGCTCCAACAACCCAAATATGTGAGGGCAAGTGGTGAACCAAACCAAGCTCGACCCAATGCATGTACAAGAATTGCACAGCCTTTCGTCTGCTGGCTTGGTTGACGTCAGTTACCTTTTTTTTTTTTTTTTGTAGTTGGCACGTGCAACACATGCATAGAATCAAGGTTTGATGTTGGAGTCAACATCAACTGCCAATGTGCCCCCCCCCCACATCAGCTCTAATGGAAGAGCCTAACAGCTTTGTGACGTGGCATGATAAGAGTCATTGGATTTCCAACGACCTAATGATCTAGGATGTTGATACAATTTTCCGTTGTCCTTCGATTTGACAAAAATGCACTTGCAAAACAATCAACACCTTTGATCAATGACCAAAACCGAAAGCCTCACACGCCTACGATGAGTGGGGGAGGGGATTTTAGCCAATGTATCTTTGAAACCTATGTCAATCTATCTTAATAGAGTGAGTGTTTAGAATTTTCTGTGTATAGAAAAGCTTATCCATTTTTTGTGGAGAAATCGGGTATTTATAGGGAGTATGGCCCGCCTTTAGGTGGGATTTAGTGAGAATATTCCCAAGATATTGTGTAAATAATATCTTGGAATAATTGTGAAGATATCTCAAAATAAATGTGATTAAGATTACTTACTTGACAGGATTTGTCTTCAATTGGCAAGTGTATTAATAATAGGATTTAGGGATACTCCTATCATTAAATACCTTTTTTCCATATGCAGAGGAGTTCTAAGCAGTTGTAGTCCACTACCTGCATGTCCAGGAATGCTGAGGGGGAATTTAAATATACCCTGCTCATTTAATAAGGGCAATCTTGTCTTTTTTGGTTGAAAATCTACGTGTCGCTTGCAGGATTTTTGGGATTATTTTTTAATCCACATGGGCCATTAGAGTTTCGGCAGTAAATGTTTATGAAAAAATAACCGTTGTGACATGTGACACAGTTGGTGTAGTGGATTCCATAATAAAAACAAACAAACAATCAGGATTAAACCGACTGTTAAAAATGGAAAAAATATATATTTATTTTTATTATAGAAAGGATAATACTTGCATTCCTCCCCTCCCCCTTTTTCAAGGGTACGAGCATATTCCCTCACTTACAAACAACGCATCTTCATTATAGAAATTCCTTTATCGAAACTGTTTACTCTTTTAATCTTCATTTGAAGATCATCTCTTTAAAAAAAATCATTTGAAATAGATATCGTTTAGTCATCTAAATGTATCAAATAAATAAATCTATGAACTGGGTACTATTTGGATGATAAAATGATTCGTAAGTGAAGGAATGAGTCCATCCCACATTAGAACTCAATATTTATTTTTTGTACAATCTCCGGAGAATCAGCTTATCTCCCAACGGGTGGAAAATCTGGTGCTGGACCAAATCAGGATTGCCAGTCCTTTTTAAGCCTTTTTAATCGCAATTTAACATGTACTACGTAAGCATATAAGTATAACTGCCACATGCAGATTCCCCAAAACAAAAGATGCTGTCTTCCACTTGTTTCTTTTCCTTAGCAAATGAAAAATATAAGACACAAAAGGTGGGCAAAGACGAGCCCTAGCAATTTCAGTATAAAGTGCAACAGAATGTACGGCCTGCGAAATAGTTGCTGAACAAAGAGTACAAAGCCCGACAAAACACAAGGAAAACCCAAATAGCCCAACATCTAGGTTCAAGATCTACAAAGGAATGCAATTGAAAGCAAGGTATAAAATATCGATGATATTGGAAATATCGGTAGTCTAAAAACATGAAAATTTCGATGGAAATATCGGGATATTATCGATATCGATAAAAATTGAATAAAAACCACGGAAATTGTAAGAAAAACTTGGAAATTTTTATTGAAACTTTGCAGGATATTTATTTAGTTAATTATCTATTAGTTTATCACAAAAAATTGGAAGGAAATGCATTGCATGATAGATATAACTGATTTAAGTTGATTATATAGCGAGCTAGCAAACATTGTGAGTGTAGAAAATATGTAGTAATTAATGAAAGAAGTTTAAACACACTATAATCATTTATATATAATGAATTAGTACAATATTTTACACTTTATACATTGCATAGTAAGATACATGAGTGACTTAGCAAGGTTTAAAATATTGATGATATCAGAAATATTGGTAGTCCAAAAACATGAAAATTTCGATGGAAATATCGGGATATTATGGATATTTTAGACCATGATTGAAAGTAATGCGTATTATTCTCAATGTTGTCATATTATGCATTTGAAGAATGAATAAATAAGTGGGTCTCACGTTAGTTGAGTGTCGCATAACAGCTAGGAGGCTTGTTTAATCTCATACTCGGTGGACGATGCCAAAATTCAGTTCCTATTCAGTTCCCCTACTAGAGATACTCATCTTGCACCTTTTGTACTTGATAATGAAACACTTTAAAACGTCGTAGTATTGTAGGACCAACTAATTACTGATCTAAAGTTAGGACAAGGGGATATTGTTGATGCTAAAGACATGAGCTGAAGCATGTTTTTAGGGAGCGGAATGTGTTGCTGATAAGTTAGCAAATTGAATTTTTAATATGGATCTTGGCAGCCTTGTCTTCAATGCTCCCCAGCATGGATTGGATCAACTCTCTCGATGACATTTTTGGGGTTGCTAAGCTGCGTTTTACTTGAGCTTATGTTTTAAGTTAGGTTGTTTTGGGTTTCTAACCCCCTTTCTATACCCCAAAAAAAAAAACAAAACAATAAAAGACTAATTATTGATTTTGATCTACAAGAAGCTTTTTTTCTTTCTTTCTAAATGAGTCTCAAGTTCGAATATCTCATTCCATATATACGTATATCTAGATAAATTAAGAAGAATAGCTTTGGCACACTAGGCAAATACCAGTGCCTAACCTTTTATCAATTTTCTTTATCTACAAATTGATTCAGCTTAAAATTAAATTATTACAGTCAAGTGTAGTTGCTCAAACTGGCAGACCCTAATCGACAAAATAATGGACTTGAATAGGCAGAACTACATGGTAAGTAATCCAGCAAAGTGAGACAGATCGATCAAATATGAAAATTAGATCTGACGACGTGACTAATTTCACTTCCAAAACTGACAGGCATGGCCAGCACTGGTGCTACTTTACCCTAGAAACCACTTCACCATCCTATTGGTAGAAAATATAGATATACAAATTTATTTATTTTTAATAAAAGTATTGATAAAATTACAATGGGGTGGGTGTATGTTATATCAAATCCACTGGTGGAGCCACATTAAGGGCTACCCTAGTTTATAACCCAGGTAATTTTTGGTGAAAATTAAAATTTTACAAGTAATTTTTATAGATTTTCAAATGTAATCCATTATATATTTAGTCATTGATCTGAATTCTCTCGGTTTAAATATTTAAAATTATATAATAAAGTTTATAAATCATTTATTTTTCTTATATCTCCTTTCTCAACGCTTGTGCATGTACAAGTCTGAATTTAGACACATATTTGTTTAATAAAGAAAACTCTTGGCTCACTTTATGAAATTTTTCTTAAGCTAGTTGATATTGTGAAAAATACAGTATCAAATTTCTTTGTTTATGAAAATTTAAATCTTTAAACTAGCCTGTTCGGTGAAAAATTCTTAGCCCCGCCATTGATCAAATCATTAAGATTTAGTTGAAACTAGAGAAAAATTTCAAGATTTCAAATTGTGAAATGGGCTTAGCAAAACTTCTATAGTGAATTGGGATATATCATCGATATTTATTATTATTTTTTATCTCACAGGTATAAAGTGAAATTTATATTTCACCACCTCTACTACAATGTCGATCCTTGATTCTTTAGACCTACTTCAACTCTTTGTGTAAAACTCAAATTGTAGGTTCTAAACTTACCTAACTTGCTCCAACCCTTAGGGCAAATATAAGTTAAAACTCAAAACTCATTTCTAGGCCAAATATAGCCCAGGATTCCCCCTTGAGTTAGTGGGGCTGACCCACCATATATTTATATATATTTTTGTTTTATATTTATAATTCATTTAATTCAACGGTTAAGATCTAATTTGATGAAATCCATTAGTAAAAAAAATATCTAACGGTCCAAATTTAAATCCAACGGCTAAAGTAATTAAAAAAAATATTTTATGTGTTTCATATTCTTTCATAGTGTTTCACGAGTTTCATGGCGTCGGTTAATGATTTTTCAATATTTGTCGAAATCTAAATATTTTTTTTGTTAAAATGTTTATAAAATTAAATTAGGATAATCTACATAATTTTTTTCTTTTAAAAAAGTTACTTTAAGAAAAAAAAACCTAAATTCATTCTTTAATAATTTAGGGCTAAAATTTTAACCTAGAAGAATTGGAAAAAAAAAATTATTCCTAGATTAAAACTTAAATTTTTCGAACTAAAAATTTCAACACAAAAATTAAAGATGATCTTAGATATTTTGACAGAAATATCGTGAATTATTTAAACATTGGTTGCACATCTACTACGACTAGATCTTGACAATTTTATCTTTATGATGAATTTACGTTGCCCAACCAAGAATCCTCTTGTCATCAATGACAATTGCAAAGCTCCACTTATTTGAAATTCACGAGTGTAGATGGAGGAAGCATTTGGTGACGGCAAGTAAGAGTAGGGGTGGCCTCTGACGAGGGTGTAAGAGTAGGGTTGCCGCTGACGTGGGTGACTAAGTTGCTGCTGGCGGGAAATCTAAACATTCGTAAATTGTGTCTATTCATCATATTTAGAAATTATTTTAAATTATTTTATTTAAAATTAAACAGAAATAGTACCTAATAAAAATTGATTACATAATTTATGATAAACTAACATAATTCAAAATTCTTAAAATTCTCACAAAGAAAATCAAGAGAATATTTTGTTGGACCGGCGGGGACTGCCGAGATTGGTGTGGGTGGGGACGGAAGCGATGGCTGCTAGTTTTTTAACTTTTATTTTGTTTAGTTTTATTAAAAAGTGAACACTGTTTAGTTGTCAAATCCTCATTAATATTGTACCCTAACTCATTAATAAAAGCAATATTTGAATGCATTATGGGCAAAATATTGGACCAAATTCAGCTGGTACTAGCTAGTGTTATGTTTAATGTCATTGGAAAACACTTTCATGCAAAACAACTGGAATTTTTTTTGAAATTTTAACGAAAATCTTTTGTAACTGTTTATTTTTAAGAGTAGGGTTGCCGCTGACGTGGGTGACTAAGTTGCTACTGGCGGGAAATCTAAACATTCGTAAATTGTGTCTATTCATCATATTTAGAAATTATTTTATTTAAAATTAAACAGAAGGGAGCATTTTTGCTCACCACCATAAACTATGGTGTATGCTCACCATACACCTAATCAATTGACACATGTCATTTCACTTAACTCTAGTTAATTTTCACATTAAATCTTAGTTTTTCAATTTTGAAAAAAAATTAACCAAGATTAAGTGAAATGACACATGTCCATTGATTAAGTGTATGGTGAGCATACACCATAGTTTATGGTGGTGAGCAAAAATGCTCCCTTAAACAGAAATAGAACCTAATAAAAATTGATTACATAATTTATGATAAACTAACATAATTCAAAATTCTTAAAATTCTCACAAAGAAAATCAAGAGAATATTTTGTTGGACCGGCGGGGACTGCCGAGATTGGTGTGGGTGGGGACGGAAGCGGTGGCTGCTAGTTTTTTAACTTTTATTTTGTTTAGTTTTATTAAAAAGTGAACATTGTTTAGTTGTCAAATCCTCATTAATATTGTACCCTAACTCATTAATAAAAGCAATATTTGAATGCATTATGGGCAAAATATTGGACCAAATTCATGCAAAACAACTGGAATTTTTTTTGAAATTTTAACGAAAATCTTTTGTTACTGTTTATTTTAAAGAAAAATCATATTTTTACACTAAAAAGTCAATTTTGGTACTATTCACTTTACCTTTTATTTTGTCCTTATTGTTAAAATTTAAAATTTTCAAACATTTTTCATTAGTTTTATTTTTTTTTATTTTTTTAATCTAATACTTCAATTCAGCATGCTATATATCCACACGATATATGGCATAATTAAGGGTTTGTTTGATTTTTTTAGATCTAATTAATTACTAACTTATTTAGCTACAATCACCAAAAATAAAGGAAATATAGAGATCCAAATTATTATAGATAATGTGAAGAAAAAAAACTGAAACACCTCAATCTTACATATAAAGCCAACAGCCCAATCAATGGTAATTTTTGGGATCACAAGCTTCACTAAAAATAATTGGACATAAATGCCCATAAAACAAAAAACTTCAAAAGCAATTCAAAATAATGTAGAGATATTTTTATCATATAACTAATCTTTTTAATAATTAATTCTTTTTGTATAGTTTTTATTTTTATTTTTATTTTTTTATAATTAATACCTCAGAATAGACTAGCAATAATGTGATTCAACCAGTTATTTATTAAATATTATTTTTCTATTTTTAAATACGTTCAAAACATCTTAAGAGGCGCGTAATGCCGGTTATAAAAAAGGTATTTCACAAGCGCATAATAATGTGATTCAATAGTTGTCAAATGATTGTTTTTTTTCTTCGAACAAACGATATTATTTACACTAAGGGGGATGCGGTGGGTTTAGCCTCACAATAGGCTAGCAACATTGTGATTCAATTAGTTGTTTATTAAATATTATTTTCTATATTTTTAAACACATTCAAAACATCTTAAGAGGCTCGTAGTGCTGGTTATAAAAAAAAGTCTTTCACACGCGCATAATAATATAATTAGTTGTCAAATGATTTTTTTTTTCCGAACAAACAATATTATCTACACTAAAGGGAATGGGGTGGGCTTAGCCTCACAATAGGCTAGCAATAATATGATTCAATTAGTTGTTTATTAAATATTATTTTCTCTATTTTTAAACACATTCAAAATATATTAAGAGGCGCATAGTGCTGGTTATAAAAAAGGTTTTTCGCACGCGCATAATAATGGAATTCGATTAGTTGTCAAATGATTGTTTTTTTTTCTTTTCGAACAAACGATATTATCTACACTAAGGAGGAGGAGGTGGGCTTAGCCTCACATTGGGTTAGCAATAATGTGATTCACTCAGTTGTTTATTAAATATTATTTTCTCTATTTTTAAACACATCCAAAACATCATAAGAGCCGCGTACAGCCGATGATAAAAAAGATATTTTACATGCGCACAATAATGTGATTCAATCAGTTGTATTATTTTCTCTATTTTAAACACTTAAGCTGACACACCCATACCAGAATGTCCACAAGGACTCCGAATCGAGTTGTGTTAGCCCATACCTGGAAGGTGACGAAGTCATAAAGTGTAGTGATGTGAAAAATGTGAATAAATTTAAACCTAAAGGTGCCTAAATACAAGAGTGCGCATATGAGCAGGAATGAACCTATTTCACACGTGATGTCAGAGCAAAGTATAGTACAGTAAAATAGGGTGAGAATTATACCATCAAAGGTAATCGTCTACACTAAGATTTGCCAATAATCCTTGTTGATACGAAACCTTTGCTACTAGAACATGAAGGGGCGAAAAACAAGAGTGAGTGAGCCTGAAATTAAAGTTTTAATAAAACCTTTCTGAAAACATTATAACCCTTCGCCATAAAACAAGTATAGTTTTCAAAATATACATACTACGTATAGTATGAAAATACTTACCGTAGCCTGTAAAATCTTAAGAATTCAATACGGCACAATATTTCGTAGGTTAGGTAAGCACATAACGTTCGTATTCACATAATCTCACATAAGCAAACATATCATATCAAGTGCTCATTGACACATGCTGACACACGAGTTCATAAGAGTTATTTTGACATGAACAGGATTGGGTGTAACAATAATATACGCTCTAGTACTACAATCACGTGAAGATTGGCGCTATGCACAGCACATACGAGTTGGAGTTGCCTATGGCAACCTGTACAACATGATTGGCAACTATAATGGATCCATAGTGACCATACAATGTGATGTGCACATACACGTGAAAAACAGGCCCTGGGTCGGGCAAGTACCAACACCGGTGCAACAAACGATGAGCAGATAACATCAATATAGTCATGCCATAGCAATTTGATCATTCTGGTCAACATAATAGTAATAAATAAGATGTTACTCAAGGTCGTAATTAAAATCCCATAAAAGTGCTCATACCTGTGCATCCCGTAGGATTTCTGATAATTTCAAAATTTTCCGTTATTTCGCTAATTCTTATAAGCATTAGTCTAATCTAGGCATGCATAGGAAATTCTTTTTCAAATGTATAATTTGGAAACTAAATAAATATATTGTTTGTACCATACTTGACCAATCCCGAAACTACTGAGCACCAGTCAATGTTATACCGTCAAGGACCCAGAAGAGTTTCCCTCAAACCAAGAGGCCAATTACAGCGCGACACGTGTCGACATCAGAAGCCAATCATAGCACGACACGTGTCAACATTAGAAGCCAATCATAACACAACACGTGTCAATGTTAAAATGAAACTAGAAACTCTATTTTATAAATAGAGATCATTCTCGCACAATATTTCCTAATGTTATTTGTACTAAATCATTCACTTGTACTCACTAAAGAAGAGCTTGAACCTATGTACTTGTGTAAACCCTTCATAATTAATGAGAACTCTTCTACTCCGTGGACATAGCCAATCTGGGTGAACCACGTACATCTTGTGTTTGCTTCCCTATCTTTATCCATTTACATACTTATCCATACTAATGACCGGAGCAATCTAGCGAAGGTCACAAACTTAACACTTTCTGTTGTACCAAAGTCCTCACTGATTTTGTGCATCAATATTTGGCGCCGTCTGTGAGAACGATATTTATTCTCACTCTCTTCAACTTTGTTAAGCTGGTTTCCACCATTCGTACACTCTCTTTTGACCAGGCATCCCTCTCCAACATGGGGAGCAAAGGAAGCCACAGCACACAAAATGACACCCCTCTTGCACCTAGTGCGAAGCAACGAAAGAAGGAAGGAAAAAAGGGTTGCTCTTCAAGCTAAAGTCGATGAGCTAGAATCTCAAAACAACAAGATAGTAATGAAGAATGAGGTCCTCTATGAGCAGTATGAGAAGCTCTTTGAGATGCTCCACGAAATTAGGCGTACTCAAACACGTGAACTCGTTACCCTTATGGACATCAATCATCATCTGGATGCCTCCCAACAAGGAGGGTCACCTTTCTTCGACATGGGTATCCCTGATGAGGAGCGAGCTAATCATCAAAACATTGATCAATATGAGACTTCTCTCAACCCAGCTGCTTCGACCCGAAACAGGAGAAGTGGAGGAAGACACCTCTTTGCAGAAAGATTGGAAAGATCGAAAACCGTTTATCGTGACTGCCGAGACTTCCTAAAGCAACGTCGAGAGAATCCCCTCCACATAAGCTCGAAGATCAATGATCCAAGGGTTTCTGAAAGACTCGGTCCTCTCCCACGTCCCAGGCTGGCTACCAATTTGGGGAAAGGGCAACAAGTCCTAGAGAAACACGAAGGTATAGGGGACTCAGAGATGTTTCGATAGACATACCTTGAAAGTCAGTACGGCGAGTCCAGGGAAAAATCACATGCTCTTGATCAAACCTTCCTACTTCCAAGAGGAGATGGAGATTTATGAAAGAAAGCTTCAGTGGTACATGACTCCACTCAGGACCCTATTGTCCTACAGCTTCTTAAGGAAGTAAACAAGTTGAAGGCCAAACGACAAGCTGAGATACCTGATTGGAACCAACCTAGGCCTGGCCCTCTTACAAGGAAGATCCTCGACACCCCCTCTAAGCAAAGACAAAGCAGAAGCTTGGCTTGCAACTCTATTCTGGAAAGGAGGACTCGATTGAACACTTTAACCTCTTTGAGTCCACCATGGCATACCGGATGCACACCAACGAAGAGCGATGTCTTCTCTTCCCCTCCACCCTCTCTGGCGGAGCTCTAAACTGGTATTACCGTCTTCCACCTAAGACGATAGACTCATTTGAGGAATTGAGGAAACTATTTGTTTCTCAACATATTTTCCAAACCGATCGCTTGCATTCTACAGATGACTTATACACTATTCGCCAGAAGCGGGACGAGTCACTATGAGAGTACATCGGTCGCTTCAGCCATGAGTATTCTCGCTGTGCTGAGGCAGATGACAAGACCGCCATCAAGGCCTTCACGGCAGGCCTACGTGATTGTTTCTTCAAGTACATGATCAATGCCAACACTTGGAATACTTACTCTGAGGTGATGGCACATGCTTACAACCATGCCTCCGCCGAGGCAAGGAAATATCAAGGGAAACCCCCCACAACCACCCTTTATCAGCAAGTAGGGAATGGAAGCCAGATCCAACCAAATGAGAAGACCTCGACCTTACAAACGGCAGCGGTGCCTCCCCCTGCCTTACTTAATACTTTGCCAAGTCAACAGACATATCAATTTCAGGGCAAAAGGAAAGATTTCCATCCTCACCAGTCTTATTTTAGTAAAAGGAGTAAGAGACACTACCGCGATAACCAATGGTATCACCACGATAATCCTCGACCCCAGGCAGTCAACACAGTGGGTCAAGCACGTGTCAGGACAGCCCCTACCCCAAGGTATAAGGCATACACACATTTGAACGCCACATGAGTGGCTATTTACCCCAGCATAGCACACTTGATACCGAAGCCAAAACCGAGGTACCCGGATTACAAGTCTACGAAGAACACGAGCACGTTTTACTGCTACCACGAGTATAATGGCCATGACGGCGAGAAGTGTATCACCCTTCGTGATTATATTGAAGTTTTGGCACGTGAAGGAAAAATTGATCAATTCCTCCTTCACCCTCCAAGGGGTAACCGTAACCAATGCCAGGTGAATGTGATATATTCCATAAGTGGTGGCACACCCATATCTAAATCTTCTAACAGGACCATGAAAAATAGTGAACGAGCTTTAAGGTCTGGCCACCAAGTGTTTCACGTGGAAGACATTAGGAGAGACAAACATCAAAAGCCTAACTAGGATCTAATATGTTTCTACCCTGAGGAAGAAAGAGGTATCATCTACCCTCATAACGACCCACTGATCGTGGAAGCTCACATAGCCAACTTTGAAGTACGACGAATCTTGGTAGACACTGAGGCTTCGGTGAATATCATGTTTACCGAAGCTTTCAGGGCACTTAATGTAGCTGAACACTTGCTCGATCGCTCGATTTCCCTTCTGATAAGCTTCTCCGGTGATATCGTGCAACCTTTGGGGAGCATACATTTACCTTTCACCATTGGTACAGGCCCTTACATAGCTATCATTACCACTAACTTCCTGGCAGTTGATTGCCCAACGACATACAATGTCATTTTGGGACGCACATGCATCAATGATCTCAAGGCCATGGTATCCCCACATATGTTGTTGATGAAATTTCCAACCTCCTATGGCAATGGTTACATCAGAGGAGATCAACTTAGTGCACGATCATGTTACAACACTTTGGTCAAGCAACATCACCTGCTTGTGCCCAAGGAAACCTTTTCTATACATGACCAAGTCATAAAGATCAGCTCAGACGAAGCCAACTTGGATCTTTACAGTGGCAACAGTCAACCTGACGATCCTCGAGATGACTATTTCACCTAGCAAGCACAACCTGCTAAAGAGTTGAAGAATGTCTCTATCTCAAAAGATTATCTGGATCGCATGGTGAAGATTGGCACCACCTATTCGGTTGACATTGATCTCTTTTTTGCAAGAGAACACTAAGGTCTTCGCCTGGTCATACGAGGACATGCCAGGCATCTCTCCCGATATCATCTGTCATCGCTTAAGTATTGACCCCAAGACCAAGCCAGTGAGACAGAAGTGAAGATCCTATGACGATGAACAGTACGAGGCAATGAAGGCAGAAGTTGAAAAACTCAAAGGCATAGGCTTCGTCCGCGAAGTCAATTATCCAACGTAGGTAGCAAATGTTGTCCTTGTTAAAAAGAATCCGACCAAGGAAAGTCTCCTGCTCCAAAAGGTCTTATGGAGAATATGTGTCGATTACACTAACCTAAACAAATGATGCCCGAAGGATAGTTTTCCTCTTCCTTTCATAGACAGACTTATAGACTATACAGCAGGGTGTAAACTCCTGAGCTTCATGGATGCTTACTCAGGATACAACCAAATCCTCATGAACCCTCCAGACCAAGAACACACAACCTTCATTACTGATAGGGGACTATATTGCTATAAAGTCATGCCCTTCGGCCTGAAGAATGCAAGAGTGACTTATCAGAGACTGGTCAATTTAATGTTCGCCGAACAGATTGGGAAGAGTATGGAAGTTTACGTTGATGATATGCTAGTTAAGAGCAAACATGCTGACCAACACATCACCAACCTATCTAAAACTTTCACCATTCTGAAGAGGTATTGAATGAGGTTGAACCTCAACAAATGTGCCTTCGACGTAGGCTATGGCAAATTCTTAGGCTTCATGATAAGCCAATGAAGCATTGAGGCTAATCTCGAGAAGATCAAAGCAATCCTCGACATGAAAGAACTGGTAACTTTAAAAGACATCCAAAGCCTTACTAGCAAGGTGGCAGCCTTAACTAGGTTCATCTCTAAGGCCACAGACAGATGTGCTATTTTCTTTAAAGCACTTAAGGGAAGTAAGAAGTACATTACATGGACTGATGAATATGCTGAGGCATTCAAGAACCTCAAAGACTACATGAGTAAAGCCCCTCTGCTCTCCAAACTTGAGGTTGGTGACACTCTCATTATCTATATGTCAGTATCGGCTTCAGCAGTAAGTTCCGTTCTCATTCGAAATGATGGTAATGTCGAATGGCCTGTCTACTACACTAGTAAGGCCTTACAAGATGCGGAGATACGAAACTCCAACATTGAGAAATTGGCTCTAGCATTGTTCATGTCTGCTCGAAAACTTCGCCCTTACTTCCAAGCACACTCCATCATCGTGCTTACCAATCATCATCTTCGACAGATACTTCAAAGTCCTGACACTTCCGAGCGAATGATCAAATGGGCGATAACATTGGGTGAGTTTGACATCTCCTACCAACCAAAGCCAGCTGAGAAGGGCCAAGCAGTGGTAAACTTTATCGCCGACTTCACATATCCTGTTGACATTGTTTCTACGCCTAAAGAAGTGGTTTCATTACCCTCGGAAGCTCGGAAAACAGAATCAACAGCCCCAGCATGGAGCCTATATGTTGATGGCTCGTCCAACCAACAGGGTTGTGGAGTAGGGCTAGTCCTTACGACCCTTGACAAAGTGGCAATGGAGTATGCTCTTAGTTTCAAATTTAAAGCGTCGAACAATAAGGCCGAATATGAAGCCCTCCTAGCAGGCTTACGTTTGGCCAAACACCTTGAGGTTAAACGAATTAATATCTTCAATGACTCCCAATTGGTGGTTAACCAGGTCACCAACAACTTTGACGCTAAGGATAGCTTCATGGCAACATATCTGGCACAAACACAATTGTTGCTCAAGCACTTCCACTACTAGATCACCCAAATTCCTCGAGCAGCAAACAGTCATGCAGATGTTTTGGCTCGCCTCGCCTCAGCAGTGGAAGACAAGATTGGGAGAAAATTCAGGTCGAATTGTTGGCAGCACCAAACACCATGGCAGCAGAAGTGT
The DNA here is from genome assembly GCF_916048215.2 of Malus sylvestris. Taxonomy (NCBI): domain Eukaryota; kingdom Viridiplantae; phylum Streptophyta; class Magnoliopsida; order Rosales; family Rosaceae; genus Malus; species Malus sylvestris. The sequence goes on from NC_062272.1 coordinate 20,011,226, forward strand.
GCAACTTACAACAGGGGATAGTTGGATTACCCCGATTTATAGATTCCTTACTTATGGCACCCTTCCAAATGACAAAGTCCAAGCTAAGCAAATTCGATACAAGGCTACCTGTTACTTGATCATTAATGACCAACTCTACAAGTGGGGTTTTAACCTACCATACCTAGGATGCCTCATGTCACCTTTCCAAATGACAAAGTCCAAGCTAAGCAAATTCGATACAAGGCTACCTGTTACTTGATCATTAATGACCAACTCTACAAGCGGGGTTTTAACCTACCATACCTAGGATGCCTTACGCCCGCAGAGGCGGAAACTATCATTCGGGAAATACATGAAAGAGTTTGCGAAGATTATGCTGGATCTCGATCCCTAGCACACAAGGCTTTTCACCAAGGATATTACTGGCCAACATTCCACCAAGATGCCATTAGAATATCCTGCTCATGTGATAAGTGTCAACGCTACGCAACTATTCCTCACTCCCCTTCCAAGCCGCTCATTCCTATGATCAGCCCTTGGCCCTTGGCCCAATGGGGACTTGATTTGATTGGCCCAATGCCTGCAGGGAAGGGTAAAGTTTGCTATGCAATCGTTGCAGTTGACTACTTCACAAAGTGGACCGAAGTAAAACCCTTGGCAACCATTACTGAGGCACAAATAGAAGACTTCGTATGGAAGAACATCATTTGCAGATTTGGCATTCCCAATGCGATAGTCACTGACAACGGGCGACAGTTTGACACCAATAAGTTCAGGATGTTCTGCTCTAAGTTCAACATCAACTTATATTTTGCTTCCCCAGCTCATCCCCAGTCTAATGAACAAGTTGAAGCTATCAACAAAATAATCAAGCGAACTTTGAAAACCAGCTTGGATAAGGCTAAAGGTTGTTGGCCAGAATTTGTACCCCAAGTTATTTGGTTATACCGCACTTCGTATTGGACATCAACAAGAGAAACCCCATTCTCACTTGCCTTTGGTACAGAGGCAATTGTCCTAGTTGAGCTTAAGCAAGCAACGTTCCAAGTCCAGAACTACGTGTAAAGTGAAAATGACAAACAACTTACCCTCAACTTAGATCTAGTCAAAGAACACAGAAACCAGGCTCACTTGAGGAATGTCGCTTACAAGCAGCGCATCTCCAACTACTATGACTCAAGGGTCAAACCTCGTTCTTTCAAAGTAGGGAATTGGGTATTGAAGAAAAGATTACTCTGCGACAGAGTCCCGAGTGAAGGAACACTTATTCCAAACTGGGATGGACCGTTTGAAGTTGTTGGCATCAGTCGCCTTGGCTTCTATAAGCTTAGAAGCTCTGATGGCAAGACCCTTGGCCATCCATGGAACGCTGATCACTTGAAGTACTATTACAAGTAAACTCACATTGTACAAGTGTTAAGCTTCAGCCGTTCGGCATCCTATGTAATGAAGACTATTTGGCATGAATTCAATAAAGAGGTGATTTAGACAACTCGGTCTTAATCTTCTTACATTCCTAGCAATGAACCACTCGGGTTCAAAGCTTCAACATGAATGCTTCCAACATGAAACAAAGTCTAAGTATATGTCAACAAGACTATACAAATAAACGAACAGCTTCACAGTATATTCGTTCAATCATACATTCCAACACATTCATACATAAGCCAACTGTGCTTTGAAAGGGTTCAACATACTTTGTGTCATTCGACACTTGCTATAATGTGCTTAGACACTTTGCTCTTATTCTCACCAACCAGGTGATGAAATGTACAACCCGTACTCTCTTTCATGCCACCAACCAGGTAATGAAATGTATAACCCATACTCTAATATTATTTGGCAACTTGCCACTCATGCCACCAACCAGGTGAAGAAGGAACTCATCTTCATGCCACTAACCAGGTGATGAAATGTACAACCCGTACTCTTCTTCATGCCACCAACTAGGTGATGAAATGTACAACCCGTACTCTAATATCATTTGGCAACTTTCCACTCATGCCACCAACCAGGTGAAGAAGGAACTCATCTTTGTGCCACCAACCAGGTGATGAAATGTACAACCCGTACTCTCTTTCATATCACCAACCAAGTGATGAAATGTACAACCTGTACTCTAATATCATTTGGCAACTTGCCATTCATGCCACCAACTAGGTGATGAAATGTACAATCCATACTCTTCTTCATGCCACCAACCAGGTGATGAAATGTACAACCCGTACTCTAATATCATTTGGCAACTTGCCACTTATGCCACCAACCAGGTGAAGAAGGAACTCATCTTCATGCCACCAACCAGGTGATGAAATGTACAACCCGTACTCTAATATCATTTGGCAACTTGCCATTCATGCCACGCACCAGGGGAAGAAGGAACTCATCCTTGTGCCACCAACCAAGTGATGAAATGTGATGAAAGGTGATGAAGGAACTCATATTCGTACCACCAACCAAGTGATGAAAGTAACTCACCATTCATTCCACCTATCAGAAGATGAGTGATACAACTTGTACATATGAACTCCTAGCATTCACAAATAATAAAAAACCCTCAAGCTTAACAACTCAACGAGGGGAGCACTTATGCCCAACAAGAGTTATAGTCACCAACAAAGTCTTATTGCAAGCCAACAATAACTTCAGTGCATGGCATACGAAGATCAAGCTATTCATCCCTCTTGTATATGATTCAAACATTTCCCCTCTGTAACAATGCAAACACTACAACTCGTAGAAAGCTTCACACACTCTTGATCAAGACAGTGTGAAGCAAAACCAATTTATGGTGCCAACAAGATCTTCATCAAAAGAGTTCAACCACAATTCTCAAAAGTTTCACACACTATTGATCAAGACAGTGTGAAGCAAAACCAATTTATGGTGCCAACAAGAGCTTTATCAATGGAGGGCAACCACAATTCTCAAAAGCTTCACACACTCTTGATCAAGACAGTGTGAAGCAAAACCAATTTATGGTGCCAACAAGAGCTTCATCAATGGAGGGCAACCACAATTCTCAAAAGCTTCACACACTCTTGATCAAGACAATGTGAAGCAAAACCAATTTATGATGCCAATAAGAGCTTCATCAAAAGAGTTCAACCACAATTCTCAAAAGCTTCACACACTCTTGATCAAGAGAGTGTGAAGCAAAATCAATTTATGGTGCCAACAAGAGCTTCATCAATGGAGGGCAACCACAATTCTCAAAAGCTTCACACTATCTTGATCAAGATAGTGTGAAGCAAAATCAATTCATGGTACCCAACAAAAGCTTCAACTCCAAAGCTTCACCAACAAAAGCTTCATCAATGGAGGACAACTACAAATTCTCAAAAGCTTCAAACTATCTTGATCAAGATAGTGTGAAGCAAAATCAATTCATGGTACCCAACAAAAGCTTCAACTCCAAAGCTTCAACTCTAAAGGTTCACCTACAAAAGCTTCAATACAAAAGCTTCAACACAAAAGCTTCACCAACAAAAGCTTCATCAATGGAGGACAACTAAAAATTCTAAAAAGCTTCACACTATCTTGATCAAGATAGTGTGAAGCAAAATCAATTCATGGTACCCAACAAAAGTTTCAACTCCAAAGCTTCACCTACAAAGCTTCAACTCCAAAACTTCATCTACAAAAGCTTCAACACAAAAGCTTCACCCACAAAAGCTACAACACAAAAGCTTGACCCACAAAAGCTTGACCCACAAAAGCTTGACCCACAAAAGCTTCATCCACAAAAGCTTGACCCATAAAAGCTTCACCTACAAAAGCTTGACCCACAAAAACTTGACCCACAAAAGCTTGACCCACAAAAGCTTCACCTACAAAAGCTTCACCCACAAAAGCTTGACCCATAAAAGCTTCACCCATAAAAGCTTCACCCACAAAAGCTTCACCTACAAAGCTTCAACACAAAAGCTTCACCTACAAAAGCTTCACACTATCTTGATCAAGATAGTGTGAAGCAAAATCAATTCATGGTGCCCAACAAAGCTTCACCTACAAAGCTTAAAAAAAATATATATATATTTTTTTTTTCGGAAATTCGAAAATTCAAAAATTCGAAAATTCTAAAAAAAAAAATCTAAAATTCGAAAATTGAAAAAAAAAATTGCCTAGGCCTCATCTTCTTTGGGTCTAACAACTTTTATAATAAATATATATATGAAAGAGGAGTTTTGGGCTACTACTTAGAAAGGAAATGCCTCATTCGTCAACTCCCTCGACCGGAGACTTGGGGGACACCTACCATATGTTACTGCACCTTGATACTCAGAAGTCTCACGACCACTCAGTGACTTGGATTTTTCAAGTCTCCAACCGAGAAGTTTTCCTCACTTGGGAAATTAAGGGAACACTACCTCAACATACATGCTTCACTCTCAAAGCTTCAACATACAAGCTTCAACAAAAGAAAAAATTCAAAGAACTTCGTGAAGAAGGCCTTGGTGTATTTAACACAATACGTTGAAATGAAGCAAAGCTTGTTTATTGATATCTCCGATAAGTTACAAATATGTACATATACATGAATCAAAATAAACAAACAAGAGGGAGCCTTCACAAAGGTTGCTCATGAGAAGTCTCAGCAGTCGGCAGAGCCCCAGAAAGAGTAAGCACCGGAGGGTGATCATTCGGAGCCCCAGTACTAGGCAGAAACCCAGAAGGAGGAGGCACCGAAGGTTGATCATTCAGAGCTTCATTATTCGGTACAGCCCTAGAAGACGAAGGCAATAAATGCCTTTGGAACGAACCCACAAACTTCTGACGATCAAGCAAAATCTGACCATCAGATTCTTACAGCTGGTCAAGCTTTCTCTTCATGTTTGTAGTATAGTCATATGTGAGCCTGTGCAACTGTTTATTCTTATGCTTGAGCCCTCTGATCTCCTGTTTGAAACTTATTACTTCAGCCACCAATGATTCAACTTGACGGGTTCGAGCAAATAGGCGTTAAGCCATATTAGACACAAAACCTGCACACTGAACACTAAGAGCCAGAGAATCCTTAACAGCCAACTCATCAGACCGTTTGGAAAGTAGTTTGTTATCTTTGGAAGTGAGAAGGTTCCTGGCCACCACCGCAGCGGTCATATCATTCTTCATCACAGAGTCCCAAACGGTAAGAGGACCAGTAGGGGATAAGAAGGATGGGCGCCATATGTTGTCTTGAGAAGGCATGGCTGCCCCTTCACCAAAGTTCAAGTCAAAACGAAGGTCGGATGGGCCAGACATTCTCAGAAATGATGAAGGAGAAATGAGGTGCAATAAATCTCTGAAGTAAGGGGAAAATTCCTACAAGCAATAACTCTCTGAATGTACTTCTTGCACACAACTGGTGCCCTTATAAAAGAAAAGGCAACATGGTCGTTGGTTCAAAAATCGAAAAGGCAACACTTTCCAGATTACGAAGAGGCACCACTTTCCATACGCAACATCAACTCCTCGAGTACCACAGATAACTTTGTCAAAGATCTCTGACAAAGTTTAGACACATAAATTTTGTAGGTCCAGCTACCCTACTATTAACCACAAAGGTAAGGGAACAACACCATTGCTTGATAACTAGAAAGTCCTAATGTATGTCAACCTCCTTGCTCTGTGGCAAGGTAGACTGGCAAAAATGCCCAACCTTTACTCATATTCGAGAGCCAGACTCCCAACAGGATTACTTTCTCAAAAATCGAAGAGACACTGCTATCCAAATCTCGAGAGTTAGACTCCAAACAGGACTGTTTTCTCAAACATTGAAGAGGCATCGCTCTCCCCATCTCGAGAGCCAGACTCCTAACAGGATTACGTGCTAAAAATTTGAAAAGGCACCGCCCTCCGAATCTCTAGAGCCAAACTCCCAACAGGATTACTTTCTAAAAAATCGAAGAGACACTGCTCTCAGAATCTCAAGAGTCAGACTCCCAACATGATTACTTTCTCAAAAATTGAAGAGACACTACTTTCTGAATCTCGAGAGTCAGACTCCAAACATGATTGCTTTCTCAAAAATAAAAAAGGCACCGCCCTCTCCATCTCGAGAGCCAGACTTCCAACAGGATTACGTGCTCAAAAATCGAAGAGGCACCGCCCTCCGAATCTCGAGAGCCAGACTCCCAACATGATTACTTTCTCACAAATCAAAGAGACATTGCTCTCCGAATCTCAAGAGTCAGACTCCTAACAGGATTGCTTTCTCAAAAATCGAAGAGGCACCGTTCTCTAAATCTCGAGAGCCAGATCCCCGACAGGATTGCTTGTTCGAAAACCGAAGAGGCACCGCTCTCTGAACTTTGAGAGCTAGATTTCCTTGGATAAAGCTTGTCTGCAATCTTCACACGCAACATCAGCTTTCCAGATAACACAGACCACTTTTTCAAAGTGCTCTGACAAAGTTAAAACACGTGAAGCTTGCCGTTCCCACTACATTGCTATGACCAAGAAGGGTAAAGGAATAGCACTACTACTTGTTGTTAGGGAGACTCCTATTTATGTCGACCTCCATCCTCCATAGCCAGGCAGACCTGCAAATAAAAAAAAAATGCTCAACTTTTCTTCACATCCGAAAGGTCATTCTCAGCAGAGTCTCTCGAAATACTCAGCTTCTTTTCCTCCCGATAATACCTCTGCAAACAAGCCACACCAGAGTAAGAGTATCTCATATCATCAGGGTTAAAAGCAAAAGTATCTCATATCATGCTTTTTCCCTGTCTTTTCCTTTGGCTTTGTTCTTACTTGCAAGACAAGGAGAAAGAGAGCAATCAGTCAGCACTTGGAATCAAGCTTCTAGTCAGGAACTGACTGCCTGGAACCCCTTTCCTGATTACTTACCTGGGATTGCTCTCGAGTACTCATTTTCAACATCTTATGCTTCCAGAAAAGATACCACATATGCCTGAGGAACAGATAGGGCAAGTGAGAAGAATACAAGAAAGCATGTGGAGACAAGCGCAACAGAACACGTGCCGATTCATATATTACTTCGTCAACGGAAAAAGTATCCCATATCATCAAGGTCAAATGCACTCTTGATTTGATGGACTTGTTTTGACCATCAAATTCTTGAGTCGGCTTTATACTCTAGAGGAAACCAGAAAACCCTCCAGCCAGTTCAAGAATAAGCCTGTGGAAAGTTACTTCTTCAAAAGCAAAAGTATCTTTTATCATCTCTTCTCCATTTGCTTCTCTATATCCTTGTTGCTGTTTACGACACAAGGAGAACGAGAACAATCAACTGGAAGCCGAAGTTGAACCTCCGATCCAGGTTGCTTGCTTGGAAGTCTGATTGCTTACCTTGTTTGTTACCTCTTTCGGCAAATCTCCTAGCTCGGTGACTTGGGGGACTCCTACTATAGGGTTTTGTATCGCACTTGACCAAGCCCGAAACTACAAGTCAGCTTCAAGTGAAATTGATACATTACCTTGTGCATCTTCATCAGTTAAAGATACCACCCTTGGATGAAGGAAAAGTACTTCTAGAGAAGATGCTACATCTACGTATGAGACTGATAAGGCAAGTGAAGACGAAACCACACTTCGGTACTTAGAAGTATCGTGATTACTCAGCGGCTTGGATCTTGCAAGTCCCCAACCGAGGAGCTTCCCTTACTCGGGAACTTAAGGGAGCACTGTTTGTACCAGACTTGACCAATCCCGAAACTACTGAGTACCGGTCAACGTTATACCATCAAGGACCCAGAAGAGTTTCCCTCAAACCAGGAGGCCAATCACAGTGCAACACATGTCGACATCAGAAGTCAATCATAGCGCGACACGTGTCAACATCAGAAGCCAATCACAACACGACACATGTCAATGTTAGAATGAAACTAGAAACTCTCTTCTATAAATAGAGATTCATTCTCGCATAATATTTCCTAATGTCATTTGTACTAAATCATTCATTTGTACTCACTAAAGGAGAGCTTGAACCTATATACTTGTGTAAACCCTTCATAATTAATAAGAACTCATCTACTCCGTGGATGTAGCCAATCTGGGTGAACCACGTACATCTTGTGTTTGCTTCCCTATCTCTATCCATTTACATACTTATCCATACTAATGACCAGAGCAATTTAGCGAAGGTCATAAACTTAATACTTTCTGTTGTACCAAAGTCCTCACTGATTTTATGCATCAACATATATAATATTTAAAAGTAAAGACTCACTCACATATAATGTCGTCAAGTCAAACCCGTTCGAACTAGAATAGCCGAAGTCACCAATAATAATTGCACCTAGCATAATATTAGGGCCCATTAGTAAAACTGCACTAAAACAATTAAATTTGGGAAAACGGAGTGCGGATTTAGAATCAGGGCGTCGAAATGTGCTAAGAGGGGTCCCGGACCAATTTTATAAAAAGTCAACGGTCAACACTAAAAGTCAACCGAGACACGTCGGCGGTCAACTACGTTAAAACTTTAGAATTTCACTAAATAGATGTCAAAAACAGATCGGGGTGTCGAAATTAGCCTATGAGGGTTTCCAATTTTTTTTTTGAAAATGCCTACATAAGGAATATTCCAAACCCAACTCAGAAATAGGTCTGGGCAGGATCTGGCCCACGAATCTAGGCTTGGGTCATGGGCCAACAACCTAAAGGTTTGGGCCGGGTTTTAGGCTTAAGGCCTTTTTTTTTTTATTCTTTTCTTATCTTCTTCTTCTCCGGTAGGTCACCAGTTTCTGGGAAGAAATTCCTGAGCTCCATACAAGCTCAAAACTCAACCATTTTTCACCATTTTCCTACCAAAATGAAGATAAACGAGTGTAGTTTAGGATTATACATTCCCCCCGAGTCACCCGTGGGCGGAGTTGGCCTGAAAATGTTTGCAACTCACGGCATATATCATCGGAAAACTGGGAAGACTCCCCGAGGTAGCTCTGCATTCAAATGTCACCGAAAATCCTTAAAAACACTAGAAATGTAAAGTAAAACACGATCCATGAAGATTTGGGTGTTTTTTTGGAACTTACCATTGTCGGAAGTCGAGATCTCGTCGGAGAAAGTATAAACAATGATGGTGTAACTGTACAAAATGAGGAAGAAGGAGAAAAAGGTTTCTACCGGTAGGAGATCGCAGCTATGGGAGTCTGGGGGTTGCGATGCTTGCCAGAGACGACATCAAAAGATGGTGGTCCGGTGTCGACATTGTTGCAGAGATGGAACACATAACAGAAACGAGGGGGAGATATGTAGGACGAGAGACAGAGATGGGTGGTCTGGTAAAGAAATGATGGTTCCATGGCCTAAGGGCTCACGGGAGTTGGGTGTGGTTCTCGGCATAGCTACTGCAGAGGGAGGAGAGAGTTAGAGAGAGACACGGAGAAGACTGAGAAAAGATGGAGCGAGTTCGAGAGTGTGAGGTAGGGGAGAAGGGACACGTGGCTAGAAAATGGTGGAAAGCTTGCGTGGGTGTGAGGCCCACGGCCAAAAAAATTACAAAATATTCAAAATATCCACTCAGAAAATATTAAAATAAGAAAATACTCAATATTCAAATTTCATAAAACACCCTTAAGTTTCGTAGTTCGTAAAATCTTCATCGTAGCTCCAAATTCATTTCCACTTGTGCCTATGTGTTCGTAGTGACGAGCACTACGAGGATATGCTAAAATAATGTTTCATACATCTCCTAATACGTTGGTCAATGAAAGTCAACACCCTTGCATCTAGGGACATTTTCGTCAATTCACTCATTTAAAATTTATAAAATTGTACAATTAGAGACGGGTTGTCACATAAGAGGCATGTGGTGCTAATTATAAAAAAGGTCTTTCGCACGCACATAATAATGTGATTCAATTAGTTGTCAAATGATTATTTTTTTCTTCAAACAAATGATGTTTTCTACACTGAAGAAGAGTGGGTGGGCTTAGCCACATGCGCTTAATGTGATTCAATTAGTTGTCAAATGATCATTTTTTTTCTGAACAAACAATGTTTTCTAAAGAGGAGGTGGGTGGGCTTAGCCTTACAATGGGCTAGCAATAATATAATTCAATCAGTTGTTTATTAAATATTATTTTCTCTATTCTTGATGTAAATTCAATAGAGGTAGATGGAGATTAAAAGACCGATTTTATTATGTGGATTCAACTGCTTTGATTGGTTTATGAGGGGTTTCTTCTAGCATGATCAAATATTATTCATTTACTTCAGATATTTGACTTTCTTTTTGTCATAAAAAGAAAATGTTGAAGCAATTCACGCATATAAATATATTTAAAATGTCTTCTGCATGCACGCAAGCCCATACATGAAGGCTAATATTAATTATATTAGGTGGTGTAGGTAGAAAAACTAAAAAAATCTAGCGTATACAGATATGTAGAGGTTCCAAAATATTTCTAACTTTTTGTTCATTAAAATAACAAATTCTAATTGAAAACAAAAACAAATATAAAATTATCAAAATTTATTGAAAACTCTAAAAACCTGGATGTGTGTATACAACTGAGATTGTACCAAAATGGTTCGCCCTGTTTTTTTTTTTTTTTTTTTTTTACTAGAGGCCCAGAATTGGCACACAAATTAAATAACTAAAGTTACGTTAATCTGAATACTCGAATGTCTAACTTTACATTTACTTTTGAGATATTGCATAAACAAATAACCTATTAACCTGTAAAGTACCAATTCTCCTTAGTCACTTTTCTTGATTGAACGTCACGTAATTGTTTTATTTTATTTCATCTCAAATAACTCAATTTCTACCTATTTCTTCTATCTCAAACTCTAGTGCGCCGCTCCAGCTCTCCCAAATCCAGAACCTCCAAATCAATCTCACCTTTAGCTACCGGCCCTTCCTCTTGGGTGGGGTCGGTAGCAACCCCATCTCCTCCTTCGTTTTTCCCTTCTCCTTCTTCCCTAAACCCCATCTTTTTCCTTTGCTTTTTCTTTGGCCCTTGTTTCTGGTTGTTTTGCTTTGAGCTTGTCCCATTTTCCTTGAGCTTGTCTCAAAGTGTAGCAATCTTGTTGCATATTTGAGTTTCGTGCTTTTTCCTTCCTAAATTGCTATTCCTAGCCACAAGCTTATGCCCACTTGGTTCAGCTATTTGGCTCATTGAGTTCTTCCTCCTTGGACTTCAGTTGGAGGTGTGCTCTGGGTTTCGGTGGCTGCTAAAATGCAATTCGCCCTATTTGGTAGGATTATGGGAGCGTTTTTTACGCGGGAGGCTTGCCCACCCCCATTTTCCATTCATCCTTTTAGTTCGGTGGTTCTTCTTACTGGTGGCGGCGGTTGGCAATGGTGGTGCAGCTATTTTGGCAGAAGCAATTGATTCTGGTTTTCAGATCTAGGGTTTTCGGTTTAAGCTTTATTTTTGGGGTCTTGTTTCCTTTAGTTTTGTAATGGGTAGGGCTGCACTTTTATTGTGTTGTGGATTGTCTTCATACTAGCCTCACTTTGTATTAGTGTGTTTTATCTTGTAAGAAATTAGTTGTGTGGCAAAAAAATAAAAAATAAAAAATAAAAAAATAAAAACTCAATTTTTACCTATATCAAAATTTGTATAACATTATGTCGATGAATCTGTGTATTTGAATAATAAAATATGTTGAATATCTGGTGACGATTAGCTAACCGGTCGTTGGTTTGATGAGAATTTAAGTGCGAGCACAGTACATGAAGAGTAATTTTTCAACAGGCAATAACTTCTTCATCTACCAAGAGCACATGGTATAATTAACCTAGTGTCGTTTACAACCATGCATCTCTTCAGAAGTTGATCAACCAAAACGAAAAAAAATATCCAAGTGCATGGATCTATAACTGCGATGCAAAATGCGCAAGGCTTCAATCAAACAATATGCTATTTTTGCTTCAAAGAAGAAACACGGTATTCAAACTTTGAACCTCTTTCAACATTCATAAATGAAACTAAAATTTTAAGGTTTCGAACTTATCTACACATACATTTGAGTTCTTTTTACGTATTTAAAATTGTTATATTGTCAAAATTCTCGAAAGCATACGAGTGCTTCATACTATTATGGCTAGTCTCTCAATGGTTAAAAAGAGTTGTGGATTTGGAGCTTATTAATTTACTATATAAGCCTCTAAATAGATTAAATTCTGGATAATACTAGAGAGACCAAACTTTTAACCAAATAATGTGTTACCAATAGGAAATAAGCATGTTAATCAACACTTAAGTAATAATCCAATCATCTGCCATCACATGATTTTGTTTACAAATTTAGTTTAAAAATTTAATCTCCCTAACATTAATACCCTTAAATTCTATCATACTCAAAAACTTGGTGACCCAACTAACTTAATTAATTTTGTTACTTAATATTGCATGTGAAGGTGCAAATTCTTTCACGTTGGTTTACTGGTAACAATCTGGTGCCCTTTTTGTATATTTAAATAGAAAGGCTAGCTAGCTAGCTCGTTTACAGTTTGATATGCATAAATTTTTCAATGTGACCGGTATACGAGGTAGTACACAACGTATTACTATACAAATGGTAGGATATGTGTATTAAAAAATAAAATTTTCCACCACTTACATAAAAATACGTGATGTACCATCCGTATTCCCATCACAATGAAAATTTTCTCTTTGATATGATGCATGACCAAATTAAAATCCAAGTTTCATGGGAAAGAAGAAGATCATGTGAAGCAAAACTTATCCATGTGGGTGCAATAACTGATTTGTGGGTGCATTTAGAGCTGCCCTACTACTTATCTATCTATCTGCCTAATTAGGGTTTTGTTTGTTCGAAACCACAAGTAGTCTTACGCGTACCGACAATTGAATTGAGGGTTTGCATTAATAATTAAATGTGGCGATCAGTTAGCTGTTGAGGCTGATTTATTAGGAAAGAGATCCTCATCAAGGTCACCATCCGGATCTTCTAAATTTCATCTAATGGTTAAAAATTATCATAACTTTTAAGAGGTTAAAACAGGTGGACCGTTAGATAAAATTTAGAAGGCCTGATCACTGGTTTTGATGAAAGAGATCCGGAGAGGATCTCTTTCCGATTATTTATTGCTCAAGCAAAGCTCAAGTATAAATAAGAAGCCAATGATCTCTTTAGCTCTTAGCAAGCAGCTCAGAGTTGTAAGAGAATATTTTGAGAATGGGACGCGGTAGTAGGAGATCGCAGCGGCTTGCTTTGTTTTCTTTGTTTTGTATTCAAATTCTTGCAGTGAGTGTGGTTGCAAGGAACGTAGTGAGTGTGAGGCGTGATGAGGAGGGGAAGAACTTAGCTGGTGGTGGAGGATTTGGCGCTGGAGGTGGAGTAGGCGGAGGTGGTGGTGGGGCTGGAGGCGGTGCTGGTGGTGGTTTTGGAGGTGGTGGTGGGGGTGGAGCTGGAGGCGGTGGAGGATTTGGAGCTGGAGTTGGTGGAGGAGTAGGTGGTGGGCATGGGGTTGGAGGTGGCGTTGGTGGTGGGTTTGGTAAAGGTGGTGGCATTGGTGGTGGGATTGGTAAGGGTGGAGGAGTAGGTGGTGGTGCTGGTGGTGGATTTGGCAAGGGTGGTGGTGTCGGTGGTGGAATTGGAAAGGGTGGAGGAATAGGAAAAGGTGGTGGAGCAGGTGGTGGTTTTGGAAAAGGAGGAGGCATTGGCAAGGGTGGTGGAGTTGGAGGAGGAGCCGGTGGTGGGTTTGGAAAAGGTGGTGGTGGTGGTGGCGGAGCCGGTGGTGGCTTTGGAAAAGGTGGTGGAGCAGGTGGTGGATTTGGTAAAGGTGGCGGTGTTGGTGGGGGAATAGGAAAAGGGGGAGGTGTTGGTGGTGGAGCTGGTGGTGGCCTTGGAAAAGGTGGAGGTGTCGGTGGCAGTGGTGGCTTTGGAAAAGGTGGCGGTATTGGCGGGGGAGCAGGAGGAGGGTTTGGTAAAGGTGGTGGAGTAGGTGGAGGCATTGGAAAGGGTGGTGGAATTGGTGGTGGTGGTGGTTTTGGTAAAGGTGGTGGTATTGGAGGAGGAATTGGCAAAGGTGGGGGAGTTGGCGGTGGCGTTGGAGGCGGCTCTGGCGGTGGGATTGGGGGCGGATTTGGCAACGGTGGTGGTGTCGGAGGAGGAATAGGGGGAGGTTCTGGTGGTGGATTTGGAGGCGGTGGCGGATTTGGTGGAGGAGCAGGCAATGGTGGTGGATTTGGTGGGGGTGGTGGTGCTGGTCGAGGTGGTGGTATTGGACACCACTGAGCTTCATGTTATGCATGCACACACACACTTGCATGTTTATGAACGATGGTGGTATTAGACACCACTGAGCTTCATGTTATGCATGCACACACGCATGTATATGAACGAAGGATCTATCAACTAGTACTTTGTCTAATAATTAATGAACAATTTTTATTACTACTACTTTTTGATTAATTTTGTCAAATAGATTATATCCCATCAGAAGTCTACTTCTGGGATGACAAAAGACCCCCTACTCTGCTTCTCAGTTCATTATTTTTATAACCGAAAGAGTACGTTAAAGGTACTAGGATAATACGTGTATTCTCAATGAGAATAATGTATATTTATGTATAAATTTTATAATTAAAATGATTGAAAACTTAATTTTTATTTGAAGATTATTTGTATAAAAAAAAATTATATTCATATATGGAGATCATCTAGTCATCCAAATATATGGAATAAATAGAAATAAATAGACTATTAATCATGAATATATTATTTTGTACTCTCACTATTGATGTGTTTCATACATTTGAATGAAGAAACAATTTCTAATTGGAGTGATTTTTTTTTTGTAGGATTGATTAGTGGGCGGATTACATAATTGTGTCCATTTATATGGGAACTTACATGTTCAACATATTAATGTTGTACAAACATCATAACCGGAACTGTTTGTCTTCTTTACTTTTATCTAAAGTTTTTCCTAAAAAGATAAAAAAATCATATAATTTAAATATCGTATAGTTATCTATACTTCTCAAATAAATTAACAGTTTAATCAACAAGTAGCATCGATAAACCTTCTCTCCGATTACTTTAGCCAAATACCAAAAACACCAGGAACTAAACTTTTTAAAAAAATGTTGAAAAGGACTGAACTTAAATTTTGGTAGATTGCTGACAGCAGAATTTAAGATGGCACCAACCAATTACTTATGGCCGTCCACGTTTTTATTTTCTTTATTTTTGTTAACCAATTACTTATGGAATTTGGTCCCTGCATGTTCAATTCTAGCATTTTCTTTTATATTTTGGGTTCATGCCCTTGGGTATATTAGCCTTTACTCACTGCTATCGGAAATGATTTTTTTTTCGATTGTACTGAAAACGGTTATACTATATGTTTGTTTCTTAAGTTTTTTTTCTTCATAAAAAAAATACCCCAACCAGAAGTTCTGTAATGGCCGGCTATTTGAGAAGAAGCAACATAGTATTGTTGAAATGAAATGATTACAAGTCATGGCGTCAAATTGAGAGAAAAAATTACAGTGACTAATTCCAACTAATATGATCGGAAGAGAATATCGCACAACCAATCATATATAAAACTTTCAATTTTGTGAGAAACCTGATAGATAATATCTTATAATGACGAGCTTAAATTGTAAATATTATCGATGCATGATCTGTTTACCTATGTTGACACAACACAACACACCAGTGCCAAGGTTCCTCCGGCTGGTTTTGCAGGTTATTGGAAGAGAATAACGCAGAATCAATCATATATAAAACTCTCAATTTTATGAGAAACATGAGAGACATTATTTTATATTGGCGAGCTTAAATTGTCAAATATTATCCATGCATGATCTATTTACCTATGTTGTCACAACACAACACACGGTGCCAAGGTTCCTCCATGATGGTTTTGCAGGTTCTTCGGTGGTTATACCGAACCGGTCAACATTTACCCTCTAGTTGCACCAAATTTTCACATCAACAAATAATTTTTGCTGATAATTTGCTAGAAACAACACCGCAAAATTGATCTTTGATAAGTAAATTACCTAACATTATCACTGTTAATATTTCAGATTCATCTAAAGTTAGGTTCGTTTGGTACACATAATTATATTGGAATTGATAACCTAGTAAATAAAAATTATATTGAAGGAAGAAATTATTAAATTATGACAACCTTAAAGATAGAAGATGGATTACTCGTGAATAAAAACTTATGCATTCCAATTTTACTTAAAATAGTAGGATTAGCAAGAGAGAATTTCGTTCATAGCTAACAAGAAAAATCATTCTCTTTCACCTTCAATATATCTTGAAATTATGGATTGTGGTGCTTAAAAAAAACAGCTTATTAAAAAATTTAGAGCATTAAATATGTCACAGCCTGTCCCGAATTATTTTATCGACAGTGTGTGAAATGTCTATTTTGCCCTTGGACGTTAAGACGTATTATGTGTGACATGTTTTTGGAAGTGGACCAATATGTTAAGTTCCTAAGTTTTTGGACTCAATTAGAAGTTAGACTTTTGTTGGTTTTGTTGTTGTTAGTAACCCAAAGCTGGACCACACATCCTCCCACATGCTCTCTCGTGTACTCTCTCTCCTCCCTCTCTCAGATTTTCTTGCCATTTCCGTACAACTTGTACGGACAACCCTCAAAACCTTACAAACATCACGGATCGAGGTCGTGAATGGTTTTTTTGGACTCCTTGCAAGCTTAGGAGTGAAATGGTGGTGGTGGTTGGACATGAAAACCTTGAAAACCTTCAAAACCAGAATTCTCGATTTGAGTTACTGTTCATGCAATCGTAATTGTTGACTTTTCAACGAGTTATAAGGTCATGGGAAGCCTTAAAACATCTTCATGAAGCTTGGGGAGTAACTTTGGAGTGATTTGGACATTGGGAAGTTCGGGTTCGACGAGTTGCAGAGGTGGCCGGATTATTGTACCTTTTTCTGGTGAGATCCTATGGATTTTAGGGCTTAAAATTGGTAAGGTTTTGTTCTACTCGTTGTAAGCTTTATAGTGGTATAAAATTCATGAATTTTGGTTGAGAATTGAAGAAGATACGAAGGTTTAAACTTTTTCCCAGTTTCCGGCGAGCGGAGGTAGACGAAAGTGAATATTCTGTCAAAGTTGACATAATATTCCTAACGGAGACTAACGGCATCATATATCTTTAACAGAATATGTTTGTGTTTAACGAAATATTCCCTAACGGCGTTAACTATTATTTCCCCTGTGCCAGGCACGTGCCTGTGGGTGGCTGCGCGTCTGGCCGTGCCTTGGCCGGTGCGTGAGGACGCGTGGATGGTCATAATTTTTTTATAAAAATATGGGGATGTTCCTGAGGTTGAGTAGGTCTTGGTGGTATATTCAAATACCCCATTTGAGCAATGTATGAAAACTTATTAGCTAATTGTGGTTGTGTGCTTTAATTAACGTTTATTTAGTTATTTTGCATATAGGTGAGACCTATCCAGAGGATGAGCGCCATCAATCGAGGCTCGGGGGCTACGACCCTTTGACATACCAGTGAGTGGGCTTTTGATTTTCCATATATACCTATATACTTGAGATTTTTCCTAGAAAATGAATTTGAATGATTATACGTTTTGAAATGCCATGCAAAGTATTTGCCTATTTTATTTATGCATTAGTAGTTGCATATATTTATGATTGGTGCTGCGGACGCACAGGTAAGTGACAGGTAATTCGTAAATTAAAGCTATGAGATTGCTTTAGTTATGCGAGATATGATGTGATGCATTGAGAGCTCATAAACCTGCACCCAAGTGTTAGTGCTCCCGCCCAAAGTTAGGGCACAGTCCTTTACGTGATGTTCACCTCCCGCACCATATGCTCACCTTGGATCCAAGTTAGGTGAACATGCTTGTCGTACATACCATTTTAAGTGGTTCCGACTCGTAGGTGACCCGCGATCATTCGCACAGTCTTCACATGATCGTAGCACTAGAGCATATTTATTTTACACCTAGTCTTGTCGTACAGACTACCTTAGGTGGTTTCGACTCGTGTGCAGAATTTGATATGATTGAGATTGGTTATAAGTTGTAGACTCAGCCGGGCAGGTCACGTTAGGTGGATCCAGCTGATATGATATCTGGCATTGATATATTTTAACTAGATTACTTATAGCATTTCATTAAGATACTTTGGCATAATATATTTCTATGGATTTTCATCCTAAGCATGATTTATGATATAGTATATATTATTTTTTTGGGAAATTATACAAGTTTTACGGCGATGGGTTAGCGCTTTTGATAAATGAAATGATTTTGAAAAACTTTGTTTTTGCCCACTCACACTCTCTATTTTGCGCCCTTCCAGGTTTTAGGTATAAGTGTTTTGCTGGCTCACGGGGATTTCAACGATGGTTCTAACAGAACATCACAAATGTAGGATCACATTTGGGTGTTGTATAATTAGTACTTGTCTAGTCAGACTGCACTTAGGTTATTTATGCTCTGATTGTGTATTTCACATTTAATCTCGCACTAGCACCTTACTTTAGCTAGTACATTTAGTAGTTTGGTTTTTATTCACTTGTATTTCTCCAAATCATTATTGCTTTCGCATTGTGCATATGGTTACGTCACTCTCTCGTGACGGCCAGCACGCTTTGATTTAGGTTGGGGTGTGTCAAAATACGTTTGGTAAAACAAAAAAAAAAGTGTTTTTTTTTTTAAATTGCTAAGTGGAAAAGCAGAAACAAGGTCTACTATGCTTCTATTTTTTTTCTTCAAAATATAGTAATCAATGCTCATTTAATGAAATTTTATAAGGTTAATCTCTGTTTACTATCCTGAAGTTTCGTGGTTTTTAACATTTGGTACGTGAAGTTTTTTTCATCCCAGAGTCATACCTTAAGTCTTAATTTTGGGACAGTTTCATACAACCGTTGAGTTTTTCGTTAGAACTTCCGTTAAGTGATGACGTGGTGCCCACATGGACAATAACTGAGCACCGTATGTCCATATGGGCCCACTTCAATATTAAAAAAGAAAAAAAAAGAAAAAAAAGAAAAAAAAAAGAACCCGTCTTCTACCTCCCCCAACCCTCTCCCTTCCGTTTTCCCTCTGCAACCGGCACCCTCTCCCCCAACCTTCCTTCACCACCCAAACCAGTCTCACTCCCGCACTTTAATTTTCCAGTTTGATTTATTTGATCAGTAGTATTCAATTTTCTAGAGGTTTGACCAGTTGTACTTTTTACAGACTCGGACACACCGCACCCTACCCCCCTAAATTTTCTCTCTCTTCTGTTACCTCCCTCGCTCCTTCATCTGGTACGCTTCCCTTCCCGTCCCATTCTCTGACGCCGTTTCGTCCCTTCTCCTTTCTCTTTCACTCCCTAAATTCCTCTTTGAACCCCTCTTCATTTTTAAACCCACCGTCGGTCTCTCCACAACCAGCTTCCCAATAGCCCACGACTTTGAGCTTAGTTTCTTCTTTGCTTGGAGTCAAAGATCAGAACTAGAAGTCTTAGGGTTTCGGCATATCTGCGTTGCGTAGTGTAGATGGGGATGAGAGAGAGGGAGGGTGAGATCTGGGTTGGGGATGGTCGACAGTTTCAGAGGGGATCCTTCTGGCGAGCTTGCAACGCCGGTGTCTCAACAGTAACCCAACAACGGTAGCAATAAATCAAAGAACCCAGAATGTTGAAGCCATGACTTCAAAACATGGCTGTCTCTCCTTTGAGGTTCTGCAGTCCCCCTAAAGGTCACAACATTATTAAGAAATTTGAGGAACCCAGTCCTCGGGAACCTTCATTCTGCAAAGTCAAATAAACAAACCCTCAAGCAACTCACCAACTTTGTCACAATCTCAACACTTGCAGCTACCAACCCTCAACCTTCAGCATCTCGTCTCTCTCGCCACTTTAAAATCAAACAACAACTGCACCTCTTTTGCTGACCTGCAACTCCTAGATCCACACTTGCAACCACTACAAATTCTAGCCTCAACCCACAACCTTTAGTGTGCGGATGGGGATGAGAGAGAGAGAGGGTGGGATTTGGGTTGGGGGAAGACGGAAGTGAGGAAGAAAGGTGAGGGAGATAAGGGGTGGGTCCCTCATGCAAAAAAAATATATTAAATGATTTTATATTTTTAGTTTTTAATATTTAATTAAATAATTTTAATTTCCATGTGGACCTCTTAATGACATATGGTGGCCAATCATTATCCACATAGGCGCCACGTCATCAGTTAACGAAAGATTTAACAGCCAGACTAACGGATGTACAAGACTGTCCCAAAATTAACACTTCAGGTACGACTCTGGGATGAAAAAAAACTTAATATACTGAATGTTGAAAACCACGAAACTTGAGGGTAGTAAATTGAGATTTATCCTAGTTTCTATGTTACTAAAAAAATGCATAGAAAGTTAAAGGCTAATTTTTTTTTTTGTTGGCCTATGTGATGATTCGACATTTTCAGTGTGACCCTCATGATGAAAAAATTGTTAATTGAACCTCTGTGATGAGCCTTGTAAGTAATTGTAGTAATTGTGCCTATATATATATATATATTCAATTTGCTGCCCCATATATCTCTCTGCTCTAGATTTAGACTTAGTTTGGGCAAAAAGTTCAACTATGATCAAAAGACGTTGTAGGCAATACAAACAATAATGGTTTATTAAAGAGAACTTTAACGAAAAGCTTCCGGTACTATTTACTTTAACGAAAAATTATATTTTTACACTAAAAAGTCAATCATGGTATTGTTCACTTTACCCTTTATTTTATTCTTATCGTTAAAACTCAAAATTTTCAAACCATTTTTATTATTTTTCCTTTTATTAAAAGCATCCTGATTTTCAAACAATACTATACCTAAGAAATTAGGTGCGACTTCACCTTCACTTTTTTATCCTAGCCATTGACGTGGATTTACAGGTTTAGCTTCACCTTTTTATCTTAGCCATTATCGTGAAATCCAATTCCAATTAAATCAAGTCATATTGGACACATGGTCTTCTTAATTTGGATTGAAATGACAAATTTAACTCCTCCACGTGATAGTCATGCGAATTTACTAACAACAAAATTTTAGGTTTGGACTTCAATTGTTAACGAACTCACCATGAGAATTTAATTAACAATTTTTTTACTATAAGAATCACATTTTTATAAATATCGTGTCATCACATACACCGAGTTCTTTTTTGGCAAAGTACAAGTAGAAAATTATGGTCACAATGACAAAGAAGCAAAGAAAATCAGATAAAAAGTTTAGAATATATGAAAAATAATAAAAAAATAATAATTTGGCAGCCATCCTTGCCCAATATTATATAATGCAAATGGGCAAAATGCGATTAACGGACAGTGAAATTCGTGATTACGGTTTACCTTTATCTTGTCGCTGGGGCCGGCAGTTGACCAAAAGGTGAAGTGAAAAATACGGGGATTAATTTTTCAAAGTGGGCCCAGGACATTCCTTTCGAATTGCCTGGCATTAAAAAAAAAAATTAATTAAGTATTTTTTTAATGTAATAAAATTAATTATATAATTTTCAAGGAATTAAACAGGTGCGCAAAATCTTCCCTCTGTTCACATCTTTGAATTGAAGGGGTTAGCTTTCATAATTTAATGCGTCAAACTCTGAGCAGCTCCAGAACCCCGACTGTTGGCAATTTCTCAAGCAACCCACAAAAAAAGAGATTAAAAAAAAAAAAGAAAGAAAAAGGGCCAATTTATTTTATTTTGTTG
This sequence comes from Malus sylvestris, assembly GCF_916048215.2. Classification (NCBI taxonomy): domain Eukaryota; kingdom Viridiplantae; phylum Streptophyta; class Magnoliopsida; order Rosales; family Rosaceae; genus Malus; species Malus sylvestris. The sequence continues at coordinate 20,032,850 of NC_062272.1, forward strand.
CTTTGGATTCTTGGGGAGGAGAAGTCCAGGCGATCCCTTTCCTTGGATGAATTGGAGAGGTGGGGAAGCATGGGGAAAATGTTGATGGCTTGTGGGCTCAGTCAATGCTTTTTGCTGCCAGCCAAAAGGTGCTTTTCTTGGAAGCTGTATTTGATCTCAGCTCTTCTTTTCTCATGCTTTGATGAGTTTTTCTCACTCTTCCCACTTTTTTGTTCCAGCAATCATTGTGTTTTCTCATGCTGTGGTGTTTTTTTTTGTGCTGAATTGAAACTTGGGTTGCGAATATTTCTGGGGTTTCCTTTTAATCTTCATTGCGTTTTCATGATTTATGAGCTAGTTGGATGATTAGTGTTTGCAATTTCATGGATTTTGGTGATTCTGTGAAGTGGGATAATTGCTGAATTTTCCATATGTAGGGAAAGTTTTGGAATTTTGAATTCTGGGAATTTGGATTTTTGGGGAAAAAGAAGTGTTTATTATAGAGTCAATGGGTGTGTTCCTGCTCATGATCTAAGAGTGTATGACCCTAGGGAGAGCTCTGTCATGTATGTTCATTGAAGACCTCTGATTCTGTTTTTTTCTTCTAATTTGTTTATGTTTATTTTCGGTTAATGTTAATGCGGAAACAGTTCGATTGGTTTGATCCGGTATGAGAACTAAGAAGTGGATGAGTAGGAGAAGATTCAGCATTAAAGGGAGGTTGGATAAAATGCTCAAGTGTATGCGTTCCGGTGAGCAATTAAGGGTAGATGAAGTCCCTCATTCGTCTGACTCCCTGGCTACTCGGGACTACTCAGCTAGTGGTGGCACTGGCCACTCGTCGCGAACGGGAGAGATAGAAACAAAGGTGGATAACAGCAATATTGAAGAAGCTGAATCGTCTCTGCGAGAGAGTGGTTATCTGAACTACGAGGTTGGTTGCATATAAATTTTGCATAGCTATTACTTCCTTGTATGGCTTTTGTTTTAACTTGTTTGTAAGCCGTTATCTTTTAAGTTCAACAACTTGAACAATTTGAACTTTCTCGCTGTATGCTCGAATGGAATTAAGTTGCACATTTTGTGCAACTGCAAATGCTATGAATGACTATGTTTTGTGGTTATTTCTGCCTATATAGTCCTGCAAATATATACCGGATCGTGTAGAAACTTATGTTGTGGGACTGTTTCTTTGGGTTTCTCCTTCTAATTGTTAATTTATTTCTGTTAGCTGTTGTTATATGGTATACATTGGTATATAGTATATAACCTAAATTAATTCATTATTTAGCACTGAACATGGATACCTATAAACGCATTTAGTATTTCAAGTACGTAACGCCAATTTTGACAAAATCCTGAGTGCCAATGTTTGACGTTTGTAAAAATTGGAAGCTTGTTTGACAAATTAGTTTTGGATGATCATTGTCATGGGACACTGAAGTCAAACCAGGCTTAATTTCTTGGAGTGGAATTTGGTCAATTGTTCTATTGATAGTAGCCAACCTTTCTTTAATAGGAGATCTTTCGGATTTCCCAAAATGACTTCATATCAAATCATCTGCATGGTTACATTTGTATGATGATGCGGTTTTCTTTGAATCTTCAGTCGTCTTCAAATAATTCCAAAAGCTAAGAGACCTGTGCATTTTGTAGGAAGCAAGAGCTCTATTAGGAAGGCTTGAGTATCAAAAAGGTAACACAGAAGCTGCACTTCATGTATTTGAAGGAATTGACATTGCTGGTGTGATTCCCAAGATGAAAGTCTCCATTTCTCGAAGATGTGAGACCAACAGACGTCGTTCTCAAAGCGATGCGGTCCCACCCATGTCTATGCATGCTGTTAGTTTACTCCTTGAAGCTATTTTTCTCAAAGCGAAATCGTTGCAGGGTCTAGGACGGTTTGGAGGTATCCTTCCGTCTTGTTCACTTTCCTGCCCCTGTTTCTCTTATATATGTTCAGACTTTTGCAACTTTCTTGTGTCTTATCTGTGATATGTTTTCATATCATGAGCTTTGAATGCTCCCTGGATCATTTAGTTTTCTTCTACAATAATAGAACTTTATAAAGAATATAACTATAGTCAACCACACAATTACAGACAGAAATTCATGATTGTGTGTTTGATACATTAAGCTGCATATTTGGCTACTTCTGGTGCGCTTTCTACCCGTAAAATTATAAACATGTAAGATTTTGGATAGTACATTTTACTATTTATAATTTCTGCAGGGCTGATTTTGCTTGCTGACCTAATTTTGCAGAAGCTGCTCAATCTTGCAAGCTTATTTTGGACACTGTAGAATCTGCATTACCAGATGGCTTGCCCGAAAACTTTGCTTCAGATTGTAAATTACAAGAGACTGTAGGTAAAGCTGTTGAATTACTTCCAGAATTGTGGATACTTGCTGGGGCTGCCCAAGAAGCTATCTTATCATACCGGCAGGCTCTCCTCTATCATTGGAATCTTGACATTGAACTTGCTTCAAAGATGGAAAAAGAATTTGCAGTTTTTCTCCTGTACAGTGGTTGTGATGCAAACCCTCCAAATCTCCGTTCGCAGATGGAAAGCTCCTTTGTGCCAAGAAACAATATAGAAGAGGCTATTCTGCTGTTGTTGGTTCTACTAAGGAAATTTGTTGCCGGAAGGATAGGATGGGACCCATCAATCCTCGATCATCTTTCTTTTGCCTTGTCCATTTCAGGGAAAGTGAGGGCTCTAGCCCATCAGGTTGAAGAATTGATTCCTGGAATTATGGGAAGACAAGAAAGATATTGCACTCTAGCGCTTTGTTACTATGGGGAAGGTGAGGACTTGGTGGCTTTGAATCTCTTAAAAAATGTTTTCAATAATCGAGAGAACACGGACTGCATTCTGGAGTTATTACTGGCTTCAAAGATTTGCAGTGAAAATTCGGTTTGCATTGAGGATGGGACCAAATACGCGTACAAAGCACTGTCAGAGTTGGATGGAAAATGCTGCCAAATGTTGAGTATCGCAAATTGCTTACTAGGTGTTTCCCTGTCAGCTAAATCCAGATCAGTCGCTTCTGATTCTGAAAGGATTTTGAAGCAGTCTGAAGCATTACAAGCACTACAAACTGCTGATAAAATTACGAAAGAGAGATCTCCATACGTTGTATATCATCTTTGTCTAGAACACGCTGAGCAAAGGAAGTTGGATATTGCACTTTATTATGCAAAGCAGCTATTAAAACTTGAGGCTGGTTCCAATATAAAATCATATGCTCTTTTGGCACGAATATTGTCAGCTCAAAAACGGTTCATTGATGCTGAGACTGTAATCAATGCTGCTCTAGATCAGACAGGGAAGTGGGATCAAGGAGAACTGTTGCGAACTAAAGCAAAACTGCATATTGCACAAGGCCAGCTGAAGAATGCCATAGAAACATACACCCATCTTCTGGCTGTTCTTCAAGTTCGGACTAAAAACTTTGGTGTTGAGAAGAGGCTTTTAAAGGTAAATGGTGGTAATTCGTTGTGTTCCATTTCCTTGAAGAGTACATGTTTAATGTATTTGAAAAGTGTCTTGCCGGCAAATCTTTTCTTACTTTTAGCCAAAATTTGCATTATTTCATTACACTAGTGGATCGTAAACTTCATGTATTTTCAAATATAATTTGAGAATATTTTAGCATCATAATGAGTAACCATTATTTGTTATTTGAGATGCTCAAGAAATATGGTATTAAAGTTTATCTTGAGTACCCAATTAATATTTATAGAAAGCTGTTTTTTGGTAGCAAATTGTAGGATGTATTATGTTTCTTTTTATACATTTACAGAGTAGGAGAAACCATAATAGAAGCTTGGAAATGGAGACGTGGCATGATTTAGCTAATTTATATACAAGCTTGTCCCAATGGCGGGATGCTGAGGTCTGCCTTTCAAAATCCCAGAGCATCAATCCTCATTCTGCTTCCAGATGGCACTCTACAGGTATATTGCCGTAGCTATATTCGTTTATATAAAAAACACTGGCATTATTTTGAGTCCTTGGGTCTTGGATTCTTAAATGGATGACTTTATTACTTCCCGCTACTCATTTGTCTCCGGTAGCACAGAGTCACAATTCTAAAAGTATAATTTTGAGTCCAAAGAGAAAAAAGCCAGGGCTTGTTAATTTTGGCACTAAACTACTCAAATTTGTTGCGAAATCTTTCATCAGCCTTCACTGTGGACCTTGTAAAACTTTGATTATTTTGCTAGGTTTACTCTACGAAGCCAAGGGTCTCCAGCAAGAAGCTTTGGAATCATTCAGGAAGGCATTAGATGTCGAACCTACCCACGTCCCAAGCTTGATATCCACTGCCTGTATACTCAGACAGTTCGGTGGCCAATCTCTACCAGTCGTTAGAAGCTTTCTCATGGATGCACTACGACTTGACAGAGGAAACCCCTCTGCTTGGTACAATCTGGGGCTGCTGTACAAAGCTGATGCGAGGGCATCAACGCTAGAAACAGCCGAGTGCTTTGAGGCAGCAGCTTTTCTTGAAGAACATGCGCCGATCGAACCCTTTCGATGACCACCTCGACTTGTTGCACCTTCTAAACCATGTATGATAGAATCAGAAAGTGGTTTGTAAGTTATATATATGTATTTTGAAATGATACAAAGAGGTGAATACATTAGAATACGAAAAATGTTGAAGTATCCTTCCTTCTCTTGAAAATATATTGAGTTATAATCTATTAATATGTGAAATTTGTTCGTTTATTTATTTACTTACCTAAACAGGATGGTAAACTTTTGGCATAATCTAAGCGTTTGTATGTGATGACATTTCTTTGAGTTGACAGTGAAGAAAAATACTATTAGGTAGTAATACTAAGCATTGGTATGATGTGAAGGCTAGCGGCGAATCGATTGTAACATCAAACGTTAGTTATTAACAATTTTTAATAATAAACTTGGTTCTCTAAATCATGTGTGGTAGTTTCTTCGTCCATCTAATTTCATCTTCACCTCCCCCAAAACTGCTTCCGCTTTGCTTGCACGTTCAGGCTCGAGTTTGTTATCCTCAACCCAACCCCATACATTCGCCTTTTTTTCTCCTTCCATAAAACATCTTCCCATTTACGAGAGTCAACTTTGTATGAAACAAGTGTCCTTTCAATTCAATACTACAATATATAAACAAAAACTTAATGATATTGTTTCCAGAAAATGCCAGGCTAATTGTGAACCAATTATATTTTTAAGTTTTTTCTATAAACACGCGTAGCAGTTCCAAATCTCTTCATCACGTGGCTTATTAATTTCTGTTCCAATTTTACTTAATTTTTTTCTAATTTCTTTTTACTAATTTGTCTCCATCATAAGTAGTTTTTGAAATTTTAATTACTGGAAATATAAGGGAAATTTTGAGTTATTCAAAAATTAACCATATGTTATAAGCATAATTTACTGAACAATTATAGAGCCATAGAGAGAGAGAGAGAGTGCGGCATAGAGTGAGAAGAAGAGAGATGTGTAATTGTGGGTGTGTGTTATTCTATCCCATTGTGCCTTTATTTATAGTAGCAAGGAAGGTTGATTCCTTACCTTTTAGGATTACAACATTTAATAGGTAATCTACTCCTAATAGGAATATAAGACTCATTCTTATATCTACTACGATTTACACAATCACATTCTTAATCTAATAAGACTGCAACACTCCCCATTGAGTGTGTAAATACTTAAGTAAATGGCGCATCAAGTCTTCAGTGATGAAGTAAGTATAGTTGATGACAACGGAAGAATGCATAAAAAAAAGTAAAACTCACAAAACATTGCTATGGTAAAACCCAAGGTGGGGGAAAACCCCATAATCTAAGGATAAAAGTGAGAAGTTGCATTAAGTCAAAACTATACGTCTTTTGGATGCAAGTAGAAGAGCTCACAAGGGTATAATCAGCTGAGGATGGGTACCTTAGCAAAAACCCAGAGGGAAAAATGCGTAGGGAAAAATAGTACATTAAGATCAAGTGAGTATACTCCAGGATACTCCCCCTGAGTTTGACATAACTTCCAAATGAGAACTTCAAGCATTGAATATGATAGTTAGGCATACCAATTCCTCGGACAAGTTTATGGAAGGTTGACTTCGGTAGTGATGTCGTGTAGAGGTCGACAATGTTATCTAGGATCGGCTTGCATGACTTCAATCTCCTGATGTTTTGCTGATGTAGATGTAGACACAGTAAGTCTTGGCATTGACTTCGTTGATGTATCATGGCTCGGTCGGGTTGATACATGCGGCATAATCTTCATAGATCGTCGTCGGGACTCAATGATGGATGAAAAACAGCAAGTACTTCGTAATGCTCAACAAGAACTTCTAACCATGTCTCACTTGTGGTGTAGTGAAGTGAGGTGAGTCTTGGAACAATTTGAAGATTTTTCAACTAAGGTCATATCGTGGACCTCTAAGATATTGCAATATCCCTAACGGTAAAGACATAACCATTTGAGGATTTGGCCTTATGCAGGTTTGATAAGTAAACTGCATCAGCATAACAAACAAGGCAAGCATCATTTCGAGGATCAAGGGGGTTGGATCCGCTGAGATGCGTTGGGATTTACCCATGTAGTACCTTTATGGTACGTCTTTAATACCAATTCAGTGGTTGCATGTAGGCACGGTGCTGCATCTTGACTAAGATTAACAGTGAAAGAGATGTCCTGTCAATGAGCTAAGTACAACGAAGCGCAAAGTTGAACTTTAGATATGGAATTTCGGATTCCATTACCTTTTCAAGGGTCTCATTTGCATATAATGTATGGACGATCAAAGGTATACTCAAAGGTGACACATTCATGGTGTAGTTCGATTGGTAGACCAAAATACCGTCATAACAATGCTTCAACTTCAGGTCAAGGCATAAACGAGTTTTCCTAAGATCCTTCATCTCAAATTCCATCTTCAGGTGCGAGGCAGTTTTCTCAAGTTCTTCCAGAGTCTTAGTGAGATTCGTATTAACGACATAAATTGTAACTCTAGCAATTTAGAATAAGACTTCATAGTTTAACACGCAAGGGCATAATTCATCCCTGACTGATCAAATAATCACTTAGACGGGTATACCACATCCGTCGGATTGTAAATGAACGCTTTAAACAAGTTAAAAGGGGTTTTCGTGGTTTGGAACTATTTGAATTAGTCCATGTAATTCTTCGGGAACTTACATGTAAATCTCTGTATCTATATCCCCATGGAGAAAACACTAATCACATTTCATAATGCTACTATCAATCACATGACGTTTGAGAGAAACCTTGTGTCGTAAGGCATGCATCATATTGCACTATTTCATTCATCTCATAACGCTTCATTTCCCATTTGTAACATAACAGGGTTACCTTGGGCAGTGTAGGAATGACAGGTCCAATACACACTTTGGTAAGGAATTTGACCTGGATTGTAATTTTAGTTGTCCAATTAGTTCTACGTTGTCACTTAATCAACGGAACACAGTTCAATATCGTCGCTTTTCATTTATGTCGGTAGCTACCATATAAGTGAAAACTTCATCGATGGTAATCTCATTTCAATTCCATTTAACTTATCCAAACTAGTATACTGGACCAAGAACTTCAAGTCTTGGGAGTAATCCGAATTAATCTCATTAGATGGAAATGATTTGAGACAGGGATCAAGTATGGATTCATTGTTGTGACGCGTCTTCCTCTTCTAGGTAAGTGAATCTTACGAACCGAGTGATATGTCATGCTCCAGGCCAAGACAAATTGATTGGTTATCCGCCGATGTACTAGACCGTCCAACAGGGGCGGCACACCCTCCAAGGATGTTGGCTCGACGTCTATCCTTACAGGCATGTTTGCAGCTGGCATAAGATCTATTTACTTTAGCTAGATCAGAGGAATGCATTTGGAGCAACATTCTGAAAGCTTGAATTCATCGCACTTGCTTATCATACTTATGCGGTATGAGGATCAAGAGACATAGTGGGCAACATCCACGCAAATTCACGTCGTTCTCCAGGAACGTTGACGTTCTTATCTCCCCCTAACGGCGGGAAGACTGTCTCAATAAAGCGTCAACCCGTAAATGAGTGGTAAAGAGATTGCATGCAAGGGCTCGAAGAGAGCTAGTGTGAAGGAGAATCATAAGAATCATAATTGACAAAGATTCACATCTTTCATTGAGGACCCAAGTTGGTATGTTATGGTGGCCCAACTTGGCACGTGAAATGCACACCCAAATGCATAAATATGAAAATAGTCAGGTTCGTACCTAGTAACCAACTGTAACGTCATATGGGTTAGGTGGCAATGAGTTTCAAGGTGACCAACATAACTGCGTAAAAGATTGCATAGCCCTAGGCAGAAACCAAAAACTTTGTACGTTTACCATAATTCGGACGATCATTTAAATTGCGCTTTATGATCGCTAGGCAAGGCTATTTGGGGTGAACATGAGAATTCGATATTCAATAATAAACCTAAAATACATGCAATACCTTATCGAAATCGTCGATATAAATTCTCCGGCATTATCCAATCTCCCAGACCTTAAGGGATAAGTAGGGTGGTGAACCCTTAATCGGCATGAGGTTTAGCAGCAATATGTGTGGACAAAAATGTGACCAGTTTGTCAATTCATCAACCAAAACCATAACTTTTTATATGGTCCACATTTTGGTTGGATTAGTTCACATATATTCCCTTGAATCCACTATGAAAAAGGAGTTGTTTCGTATCTTTGCTAGGGATGATTTAGAAATCAAATTTCCCAAAATGAGCGAGTTTTGGCAAAGTGTGCTTGTAGGCACAAGATCCTTACTTTGGGTAAGGAGATGCGTCGTATTATCATTGTTCGACCTAAGTGTCCCAAAAAGGTCTTGCCAAAACAAGTAAACTGCTCGAATCAATCGGCTCCAGGTTGATGCGAAATATATAAGCACACAAAATTTAACCCTCTTTTTGACAATTGTAGTATAGATGTAAGTAGGGTATCGTTCTAGGCCGGGGATTAGGAGGGATTGCTAATCTATTCTAAATTAATTTAAAAATATTAAACAAGACTCAAGGACACAAAATTAGGCTAAAAACTCTAATAACTCGAAACACACTTAGAATGACTCAAAATAATGAAAACAATCAAATTAGACACTAGGAACTGAAATGGACGGAAATTGAATTAAAAGACTAACAACAATGAAAACTAACTAAATAATATAATTTAATAATGGGGGGGTTTGGTTTTGACGAGAAATAAATTAAACTTAAATAAATTACAGAATTGACAAAAGCATGAAATTAAGGTGAAAGGATAGGTGATGGACTAGCTAGAGGGTTCTTCTCCACACATGACACATATGCAACCTAAATTGATTTTCAGTTGTTCTTTCAATAAATTGTAAATCTCAACGCCCCAAATTAACCGTGAATTGCACTAATTAACCCTCAGTTTTTCCACAAGTTATTGGGTTGGATGATTGCATACGACAACCCAAAACATTCCCTACAAGTTCCCTACATGAATTGCATAATAGAGATACAAGCAAGAATCATTAAGTTCTATGAAAAACATAAGCATTGACGAAGCACTCGTTACTATGATTTGCATGAAACTTATGCCAAGAATTTACTTAACGTGATTATGACTAGCAACCTTCACTACTTGTGAATATAAGTTCATAACGATTAGGTGAAACTCCCTTATATTCTAGCGTCAAATTCATGCATGTAAATTAAGTATGCATTCTTAATCGACATACAAAAATAAGCTATCAATCAAGCAGTTAAGCAAATTAAATCACAACTCAGAAATCACAACTGAAGGTAATCAATTCATATTACAAATATATTCATGGCTTTGAATTAACCTCTAGCCAAAATAAATTTAGTTACACATTATTAAAACAGAAATAAAATATAAGTTTGGAAAGATTTAACCGAGAGAGAAGGCAGCTTTTGCTTCTCTCACTGGCGTCCTCTTTCTCGCTGCAAAGGCAGCTTTTTTTCTCCCCCGCCAGGCAGCTTCGCTGCTTCCCTCCTAGCCCTCTTATCTTTTTCCGCTGGTTTTTCTCTCTGTCCCCGTGCCTCTGTGCTTCTGTCCGTTCCCTATTTGCCGCGCCAGTCTCTCCTCTCTCTCCCCGTTCTATCTATTTTTCTGCTCCCCCTGAGGCTCACGCTCAAGGCAGCTTTCTACTTCTGTTTTTCTCGCTACCTAAGGCAGCTTGCTGCTCGTGCTCTTCTCCTTTTTTTTTTCCTCCATCATTCCCTTCTGCCATTTCTTTTATTTCTTTTATTCTTCCACTAGTCCATGTCTTCCCATCAAATTCTTTCTTTTCTTTCCATTAGTCCTCCACTTCTTCCACTTCACAACATGAATCATGATGATGTTTCAAACATCATCATGACTTATCATTATTATTTTTTTTTTAATTTAATTTAAAAGCTGATCTACACAGACAGTTTTGACGAAATTATTACATAAAATTTCACTTGTTCTATTTTTATTTTCTTTGCATAACAAATCCTATAAACACAAAAATAACGTAAATAGCTCAAAAATATAAGGAACTAACTAAGAAAAGATGAGTGAATTCGAAGTAAAAATATATATAAATATGATCCGATCACAGGTCGGCCATATGTGGCATGTTTTCAGTTGGGAGACAACCCATTAGCCCCAAATCAAAGCTGCAAACTCATTTTTAAAGGTAGTGCAAAGATATTTCACTATATTTTCTTCAGTGGTTTCATTTATGATCATTGTCATCTCGAATATCCTTAAAAACTCAACAACAATGGGAATTTAAGGTCCCTTAAATGATAATTCAGTACCATTCTTACAACGAGGAGCGTGCCAAATGCTCTTAATCAAGTTGGATATACCTGAAGTCGTTGTTAGAGATGTGATTTAGGTGTAAAGTTAGTGTGCCTAGTACGCATTCATCCAGACAACTAACTTTCCCACATTCATGCTTAATCACGTGTTTAATTGAATCAGTCACATATATTAAGAAACATGATTCAATTAACTCATATTCGAGGACAATATCAATAAGATTATCCATAACTAAAACATACACCAAACTTGAATCCAATAACATAGAAAAATGTTCACAAAATAAATGGTTTACTAAGGGGATTTGGCCAACAAGGCCATCCATGTCAAAATGCTGCTTTTCCAACGATGTTTGGTGGAGCAAAATTAGTCTCACATATGGACTATTAAAATGGTAATCCTTAACAACATTGGTAGGGGCACGAACATGTGTATAACCAATGATTTATTCCACCATGATGGAAGTAAATTATGCAGGTTAAGGTTTGGGAATATTATCCCTTATTCTTGAAGTTTTAGGTCTTAGGTGCTAAGGATCATGTTTCGGGCATGATGCCACACCTTGGCAGGCCTTGATTCTACCATATGTTGTGGTAGTAATCAGATATGAGAATTTGGTAAACTTCCGCTTTCTACATTACTACTTCAAGGGTAAGTTAGAAACATGGAAGGTCGAGAAAAGTATTCTCTAGTCAAAATTTGATCGGATTTATAAACTTTAGAATCGTACTCATTCATAGACATAATCATGATGTGCTTCAGGCAATGTCTTTCAGGATTAGACATTTCGTAGGAGCGAGCCAAAGAGCCATAAAATCCTTGTTCGGGAGGTATTTCCATTTGTAAGGCTTTGGGTATAAGTCTTCAAATGAAGATTAGGGCAGAGGCTTATTCAGCTCTTCTATGCCATTGTTGGCTACAATGGTTTCTCAAATTTTTGATAGTCAAGTGGAGATTCACGTCTTGTACCCCATATAGAGTGGTTTACGTTAGAAACGTCCAAATAAGGGAAATCGAACTTGTGACAATTCGACAATCCATTGAATTTGGAGGGAACAAGATTGTGATTGGTGCTATGGGAATGAATCATCCATAAGCATCAAAGTTAGAACATTCAAGTTCTAATACATGGTTTTCATGAAAAATGTCAGGTTTTCATGGGTGTATTGTTTTATGAAAACTTCGGGTTTCAAAGACACTAAATTTGAAACTACAGGTTCAATTTAGTTTATGAACGTTTAGTTCATAAAAGAGAGATTCCTGCAAGAACACAGAATACAATATACTACCAAGTGTAGTGGATTTGAGTTTGTTCAGGAACTCAAGTGTGAGAGCTTCGTTACTATGAAAGTATGTCAACGATTCAAAGTATTAAAATAAATTATTGAATCGTTAATGTCCAAAAGTGATATTCAGGTCAATAATTTTGGATTCATAATCAGATTAATGAACTGCAAGTCACTTTTAATTAATTCAATAGATTGGGACCATTCGGGATCGATCGTAGAAGCAAAAATAATTATAACCTTCGGGTTAAAATTATTTAAAATTCCAAAAAAATAGCATTGGGTCGAAAAAGAATGCTAAATAATAGCATTGGGTCAAAAACCATAGCCCAAAAATTTTGGGTTGGGTGTCTTAAGTAGGCAAAGGCCTTATAGGCCTTGGGAGTGGGCTACAGGGCACGGGCCTGGGTGTGAAACAAAAAAGGGCAACCCAAGTTGTTGGCTTTGGCGAGGGGAGCCCAGCCAAGAGGTTGGCGTGATTTTGGGCCAAGGAAATGTGCGGGAACAAGCCCAAAGGCTTACGGGTTGCGAGTGAAACCTCAACCATAACTGGGTTTTGGTTTTGGGCATAGAAACTAAGCCCAGCCCCATGGGCTGGCTTATGGAAACGTGGGTCGTGGCAAGGCTAAGCCCAGCAGCATAGCTGCTAGTGTGGGCTGAGACGAGAGGTGTCACATCCCAAATCAATTTCACCGTAGCACGATAATGTCTGCTTTGGGCCCCGACCACGCCCTCAAGGTTTTGTTTATAGGAACTCACGAGCAACTTCCCAGTGGGTCACCCATCCTAGGATTGCTCTCACCTGAACTCGCTTAACTTCGGAGTTCCGATGGAATTCGAAGCCAGCGAGTTCCCAAAAGGCCTTATCCTATAGGGAGGGAAGCACGATATTGTCTGCTTTAGGCCCCGACCACGCCCTCAAGGTTTTGTTTCTGGGAATTCACGCAAGCAGAACTTCCCAGTGGGTCATCCATCTTGGGAATGTTTTGGCCTCTTTCTCGCTTAACTTTAGAGTTTCTACGGAACTTGAAGCCAGTGAGCTCCCAAAATGCCTTGTGCTAAAGGAGGTGAACATATACATATAAGGCGTAGATGATCGTCACCCCTGGGCAATGTGGGATTTAACAATTCACCCCCTTAGGGGCCCGACGTCTTCGTCGGCACACTTCCGGCTAGGGAATGACTCTGATACCAAATTGTCACACCCCGACCCCGCATCCGCTGTAGCACAATATTGTCCGCTTTGAGCCCCGACCACGCCCTTACAATTTTATTTTTGGGAACTCACATGAGAACTTCTCAGTGGGTCACCCATCTTGGGATTGCTTTTGCGCGATCTCGCTAGGGTTGGGTTCGGTTCTTAATGGTTCGATTTTATTTCGGTTCGGTTCATTTTTTCTCGGTTTGGTTTCGGTTTTTTTTTTCTTTTTCCTTTCTTTCTTTCTTTCCTCTAAAAAATAAAAAACAACAATCATAACATAAGATATAAAATACGACTCAGGATTTTGTCATTTAGATACATATGTCAATGTGTCTATGCATGCTTCGTTATCTGCAATGAAAAGATACATGATCTTTTTCTGTTTGGGGGACCAAAGATTAGATTACATGTTTCCATCTCTCCAGGGATGGGCTCACGGTTTTTCAATAGTCATGAGGGAAGTTACTAATTAATCTAAAAACATAAAGTCTCATAAAAGTCTCAAAAAATGAAAATTTTTGAGTCTTCAAAAAGTCCAAATTTAAACATTACACAATGAAAATAAACATTTAAAGTCCAACTAGAATCATGAATCAAGTTTAAGTCTTCAAAAGTCCAAATTTAAACATCACACAAGTCAAATAAACCTTCAAGGTTTCATCACGTCATGTCATGCACAAATAAAATCTTCAAGTCCTCAAGCTCAAGCTCAACGCTTAGGCGGCCTAGGAGGCAACATAACACATTTCTTGAGCTTCCTCTTGCCATTTCTACATACCAATAAAAAAAGAAAAAACATGATGTAAAGCAAGCATGCAACATAACATCTAATTAAAATAGTCTAACAAAATCAAATGCAATAAGTAAAATTACCTTTCACAACTTCTTCACAAAACTCAATCTCCTCAATGGTTGGCTCATGATGTAATGCTACATGAATTGACCTAAGCCAATTTTGTGTACATATTAAAGCCTCCACAATTTTTGGACTCAAAGAACTATGATATGAATCAATTATTCGTCCACATGTGCTAAATGAGGATTCCGAAGCAATGGTTGATATGGGAATAGCTAAAATCTCTTTTGCAACTCGTGCCAAAATAGGATACTTAGAAAGCCCATTCACCCTCCACTAATTCAAGATATCAAAGTTTGCCTCTTCTTCCCCTTCATTAGGATCCGAAAGATACCTATCCAAATCATTGTACACAACACGGGCTCTTTTTGCTTTTCTCATTTTACTTTTCTCTTTCAACTTTCTTTCAATCTCTGTCATGCTTGATAAAGGATCTCCACTTGTAGTTGCCGATTGAGAACCACCACCACTACTTGTGCTTTGTTGTGTATCAAAAGATAACTCTTCATGAATCTTGTAAAGATCAAACAACAAATCTTTCACCGCATTGGTTGCAATTTCAACTTTTTCCTCGTCCTCGCCATATAGTATCTCATAATAATCAACCACATTCTCCAATTTATGGTGAGGATCAAACACAAGTGCAACAAAAACATATTGATTCATATCCTTAATTGAACCCCAATATTGGTCATATTTTTCTTGCATCAACATGGAGATTATAGACAAGAATTCATTATCTTTGTTTTCAAGGAAGAGACTTTTGATCTTAAACAAATCACCAAAAGTAGCATGAATTGTTGGAGTATTAGAACAACACACTTTTAAAGTGACTTCATAGAAAGGTCTCAAAAAGGATGCAAATAGTCTTGCCTCACTCCAATCATAAGTTGAAGGTGGCCCCTCCCTTATATTATCATGATTTTCTTTAGTAAAGTAAGGAAGATAATGACCATCATCTATTTTCAACCTATCAAAAGCCATCTTGAACTTCAAAGCTGATTCCAACATTAAAAATGTAGAATTGCACCTAGTAGGGACATCTAAAATCACAAGCCCTTTGCTTTCTATTCTCACTTTCTCAACACACATTTTAAAGCTCTCCAACCTTTGAGGGAAAGATCTTACATTCCTAACCGCATTATGAATGCTTTGTATGACGGTATTCAACATCTTTATCTCATTCACCACCAAATTAAGAATATGAGCAATACACCTCATGTGCAAATATTTTTCATCATGCAAAAGTGCATTAGGAATCCCCCACCCATTTATTCGGTGCATCAAATCCCTTAAGCTGGAATCATTTGTCGAAGCATTGTCAACCGTAATAGTTAACACCTTCTCTATGCCTCACTCTACCAAACACTCCTCCAAAAGTTAAGCAATGAATTTTCCTTTATGATTTGGAATGACACAAAAGTTCAAAATCTTTTTATGTAACATCCAATCATCATCAATAAAATAAGCGATGAGAACCATGTAATTTGTTTGTTGAATATAAGTCCATGTATCCGTTGTTAAACACACCCTAAATGTCTTCAACTGACTTTTCAATTTCTCATTTTCAAAGTAAAACAAGCCAAGTACATCTTTAGCTATTGTCTTACGACTAGGTACTCTCCACAAAGGACACGCATGCATGCAAAAATGACGAAAACCCTCTCCCTCAATGAAAGAAAAAGGTAACTCGTCTATAATTATCATCTCTACGCAAGCCTTAGTAACTTCCACTTGAGAAAAACCTATAGCTTCCAACTTATCTTTTGTGCCCGCAAAAGTTAAGATCTTTTGCCTATTTGTAGAAAATATTTCTTTATTAAGACCGTAGCTCCTACATCTAGCTAAGTGATTTCTTATACTAGTTGTAACATTTTTATCCGTGTCGGCCATATACGATTTGCTACAATACTTGCACACCCCTTTAACTCTACCTCACTCAATTGTCCTATCAAAGTGCTCCTAAATTGTAGACCTTTCATGACTTTTTAGTGAATCCAAGAGCATGTCTTCTTTACTTACTTGATCATTTGAGCAACCTTCTTTTGGAGTTGCATCAGAGAATTTTTTGGATCCACCATGAGTAAGAGGAAATTGTTGAGTCGCCACCATGGGGAGTTGAGGTGGAGTTGATTCACCAACAATGTCCTTCAAAAATAATAGAAAGAATCATTACAATTAATTATTAAATAAATTTAGACATAAGAACCATAGAGAAGTTTGTTTTTTCATGGGAGCTATTTGATGATCTCATTGAGTTTGAGCTTGAGCTTGAGGCTTTTGATGCACTTGACTTCATCTGATTAAGATGCAAAACATATAATAAGCAAAGGTAGGATGCACATGGAAAAGCTACGGATGCACATAATAAGCAAGGTCTATGACTATAATCCTTCTATATAAAAGCAAGGTCTATGACTTTAATCATCAAAAGATACAAAACATATAAGATAGATGACACTAGTTATTTATAAGGAAAACTAATGAAAAGGGCTTGAAAACTTTGAGTTTTAATGATAAGGACAAAATAAAGGGTAAAGTGAATAGTACCAGGATTGATTTTTTAGTGTAAAAATGTGGTTTTTCGTTAAAGTGAACAGTACCAGGTGCTTTTCGTTAAAGTTCCCATATTTATACTCTTAGACACAACAAACTTTAATCTTTTTGATGTGGAGTGACAAATAATTAAAAATCAAAATCAAACATATTTTGGTTCTCTTTGAAATTTAGCCGTTGAGCTCGTATTCCTCGTCATATTACTCGAAAGTATTGACACCTAAATACTAATTAATTTGACATTTGGAAAGTAATCTGCAACTCATAAGTCATAAAGATGCAATCAGCAATCCTCCGATAAAACTTGATTATTTATAATTATGTCTTTTTTTTTTGGACAAACAGATATGAATGAAGACTAAAGTGGAGGCCACGAGCAAGAACATAAAAATTCCATAACTTATTATTTACTGGTTAATTACAGGCTGCTTAACTGAGAACGAGGAGAACCTTAATATAATCGAGGAAGCTACCCCTTAAGCTACTCCAACAACCTACATCGACACTCCCCACTCTCCATGGACTCGAAAAGGCTCACATTATCCCAGAAAACCCTAGAGTGAAAGCTGCAGAACCAAATCTAGCAGCATACCCAAAATAAGTTAATCAAACCCTATGTACTCTCACAAATTAATCAAACCTCAACTAATAGTCCAATAGTGTTCAGAAATGAAGTTACCTAACCAAATCCAGCATACCCAAAACAATTGCAAAACCATGAAATTGAAAAGCTATAGATTAGATTCATCAGAACCAACTAAATTGAAAAAAAAAAAAATCTGCAAAACGCATCAGGGGATGAGAGACTAACCTTGCAAATGAGGGAATTTGTGGGTCAAGACTCGAGACTCGAAATGGCGAGAGGAAATCGTGCCTCGTGGGTCGCGGGTCACTGGTCGCGGGGTTGAGAGACTGAAAGTGAGACGGCGACGTTGAGATGTAAGACAGGTCGCAAGTCGTTGGGAAAGAAGAAGACGAAGTGGAAGAACGACAAAGCTGGGAATGAGATAGTCTAGAGGTAGAGTGAGAGTACGTACAGAGGAGAGGGATAAAAGAAAAGGAATGGGTTCGGTTCTGTTTAGGGTTTCAGACTGAAGAATGCGCCTCTACAAATTGGACTAAACAACGTTGTTCAAGGGAAAAAAATATTTATTTATAATTAAATATGAAACGACGTCGTTTTGCCTATACTTCGGTTCGGTCCGGTTTTCGAACCCTAGAAACCAAACCGAATTGAACTAGATTCAGTTCGATCCAGTTTTACACTTTCAGTTTGGTTTTTTCGACCTCGGTTCTGTATTCGGTTCCCTTTTTTTTCAGTTTTTCGAACCCACCCCTAACCACAATAGTGGTGCCGCAAAATCCCATATTCCTATCATTTTTTTTTCTTTTAAATTGTTAGGGTTTTACAAACCCTAAATTTGCTTCTAATTTATGAATATACTTTGACTCACAAATTCCACATAGCATAATTGCATAATGCATGAAACAAATATATATATATATATATATATATATATATATATATTGACAAATATATGAACATACACAATATGTATATTAGAAGGAAAATATAAACAGGAAAATATAAACATAGGGGGGTTCATGCATCATGGGGAATGTTTTCATACTTCAAGGTCGTTTCAAATATCTTCCTTTATTTTAAGCGTACCTGATTGGCAGAAAACTACAAAAGCCTTTGAATTTGTAGAAGACCATTCTCATAAAGTCATAATTGCATCTCCAATGCATTGTATCACGTTCAACATAGAAAAAAATTAAGTTGAATCAATAGCATGTAGATCAATTCAATAAAATAATTAATCATAAAAAGAATGATTAAAACGTAATACTCTCTTGATTGAAGAATAAATTCTTTTGTTAGTGCAGCGTCAAGAGCGTGCTGATAACGTGTTGTAGGCATAATTTACTGAACAATTATGGAGGCCATAGAGAGAGAGTGCGGCATAGAGAGAAGAAGAGAGATGTGTAATTGTGAGTGTGTGTTATTCTATCCCATTGTGCCTTTATTTATCGTAGTTCCTTACCCTTTAGGATTACAACATTTAATAAGTAATCTACTCTTAATAGGAATATAAGATATATTCTCATATCTACTAAGATTTATTCAATTATATTCCTAATTTAATAGGACTGCAACATCATAAACCTTTTGGCTGAAAAAATAAAAAAATTGGGGATACTCATGGATGATTTTCACTTCAACCCCTCTTTCTAGTTTCTATCATGGAAGAAAATATCCAAAATATCGTCGATATATCGGCGATATTTTCGTTTTTTTGAGTTACCGATATTTTAATGAGTATCCAATGAGTTTTCGTCAAAATATCGCGATATTAGTCAAAAAATTCCTACCTTTTGGCTGAAAAAATAAAAAAATTGGGGATACTCATGGATGATTTTCACTTCAACCCCTCTTTCTAGTTTCTATCATGGAAGAAAATATCCAAAATATCGTCGATATATCGGCGATATTTTCGTTTTTTTGAGTTACCGATATTTTAATGAGTATCCAATGAGTTTTCGTCAAAATATCGCGATATTAGTCAAAAAATTCCTGAAAATTTTGAAAAGTTTCAATTTTGAGCATAAAGGGGTTCGAACCCCTCCCACTTAACTCCTTAACGCCTTAACCACTATACCACTTATGTTGTTGTGATAATATGCTACAATATTTATATATATTCTTTTGTTTTGAATTCTTTTTACAAGAAACAAATTTGCACATTTTCCAAATTTTTTGTGGTATTATATTTTAAATTGTGTCAATTAATTACTTAGTCAATGGCATGTGGTTTTTAATTTTTCTATTTTTTATTTGGTCACTTACATGGTAGGGCTGGAAAAAAATTCCGGAAAATCCCAAACCAAACCGAAAAAGTCTCAAACCCAAACCGAAAAATCCCAAACCAAAACCATCCTGAAGTTCGGGAATCCCATCTCGAAAAATACCGAAATTTTCGATATGGGATTGGTTTCCAAATCCCATTTGTTTGGTAATCCCGAAAAATACCGAAGTATTTGGTTTCCTATTGACTTTTGGGTTTTGGTTCTTGAAAATCATTGTCATGGTTGCTAACTACTCTTCAAAATACACTCACTCTACACATAGAGATGACGAAGATAGTGAAAATTTTGAACCTCATAGGAACTCTATGTGGTACTAAGTCACTCATGTATCTTACCATACAATGTATAAAGTGTAAAATATTGTACTAATTCATTATATATAAATGATTATGGTGTGTTTAGATTTCTTTCATTAATTTCTACATATTTTCTACACTCACAATGTTTGTCAGCTCGCTATATAATCAACTTGATAATGTTAAATCCATCATGCAATGCATTTCCTTCCAATTTTTTGTGATAAACTAATAGATAATTGACTAAATAAACATCCTGCAAAGTTTCAATAAAAATTTCAAAGTTTTTCTTACAATTTCCGTGGTTTCCATGTAATTTTTATCGATATCGATATTATCCCGATATTTCCATCGATATTTCCGTGTTTTCGAACTACCGATATTTCCGATATTACCGATATTTTCTTCCTTGACTTCTATGCCTACTACCCCAATTTCCGACATATCGCTGGAAATATCGGCCGATTTAGCCGATATTTTAAACACTATTTGTCGTAGCCAATCTCAACGCCGCCCACACTCCGTTTCTAGTTCGCTCGCTCCTCCTCATGGCCCTTCTCCTTCTTCTCAGACCGGTCCTCTTACTCTCTCTCTTACTATCCGCCCCAATTCTCCATTCCGAAGCTGCCTCGGGATCGGTGGTCCAAGAAGAAGATTTCTCGGAGGAGTTGCTTCTGAGGCCATTGCCGGATCGAAAGGTGCTGGCTCACTTCCACTTCCGGAGTAGGGCCCCACATATTAGCTCCAGTGGTCGCCACCACCATCTCTTCCCCAAAGCCATATCTCAGCTGGTAGGTCCCTTTTATTTTGTTCAAAATCGCTAATTTGGGATAGGGTGAGCCAGTAAACAGATAAAGTTTGGATCTTGTATCTGGGTTTTGTTTAATAGAGTGCTTAAGGTAGTTGATAGCTGATTAGGTGTTGTAAGTGTTGAAATTTACGTGTTTGAGCTTTTAGGATTGAGATTCAGTTTTAGTTTTAGGGTTTATTAGAATTGGCACTCTGGAGGCATCTGCTGGTGTTTTTTTTTTTTTTTTTTTTTGTGTGTGTGTGTGTGTTAGGTAGTGTATCTTCATGTAGTTTACAAATTAACAACAATTTTGCAAGGGTGGATTGTATATGGTGTTTGGAAATTAGAAACAACAAGTGTGTAACAATGACTCATGGAGGAACTGTTAGTTTTTTTGCTATCAATGTTCTGTAGTGGAATTCGCAACCCAAATGTGGATGGTACAAGACTTGACTTTGTTTGCATGCCAGTTAATCGTCACTCGGCATTTGGGAAGGTTTTGGGTACTTGATTCTCTTAGGTTAAACCAGATTGCAGCCGACATTTTTAATGTTCGCTATCATGCATTCTTCTGCTTCTGCTTGTCCAGTATATAATGCATCCGAGATCCTGACAAGTGACAACCCCTCGACCCCTTTTTTTTAACATTCTTCTAAGTGTTACTGCTTGCACAACCCAACTGTCCACTTGCCTCCAATATTTTTCTATGAATTTATGAAAATTTTCTGTAGTATCTTGAACTACTAAATAACTTGTGGGATAGTGTTGGTTGGACAGGTTAAGAAGTTTCATGTTAAGGAAATGGAATTATCCTTCACACAAGGCCGATGGAATTATGATCGCTGGGGTGGGTTTGATCCCGTAGCAAGCAACAATGCCAAGCCTCCTGGAGTTGAGTTGTGGGCTGTTTTTGATGTCCCTCATGACCAGGTGGATGATTCTTGGAAGAATTTAACGCATGCTCTCTCAGGTCTCTTTTGTGCATCAATCAACTTCCTGGAATCGTCTACAACATATTCCGCTCCTGAATGGGGATATCGCCCAGCGGCAGGCAGTCTGAGGTATGGTACATTGCCTCGTGAGGCTGTTTGTACTGAGAACCTAACTCCCTGGCTCAAACTCCTTCCTTGTAGAGATAAAGCTGGGCTTTCTGCATTAATGGATAGACCATCTATCTACAAGGGATTTTATCATTCACAGCGGTTGTGGTTGGCCTCAAGTGAAATCGAATCAGAGGGGGTAGTTTCAGGAATTTTTCTTCAGCAAACACTCACAGTTGTTGTAGAACCCAATAGTCAGATAACTGCTATGACTTATTCCCATGAAACAAAATTGCAACCAAGCTGGTCCTTGACTTCAATTTTTGGGAGGAAGGTCATTGGAAGCTGTGTGCTTGCTAAATCTTCCACCATATACGTTCAGCTTGATAGGGGACTGGTTGCTCAACTGGATTATTTGCAGAAAGAAAATGAGATATCTAGTCCTGATGAATCTGTCTTTGAGTTGTCTGTCGAGCCAGACAATGTCTTAAAAGAACTGAATGGCTTTGAAAAGAAGAGTCCATCTGTTTTATATGAATTTTCTATCGAGAATTACACTGAATCTAGGCCATTTGATCTAGGCCTAACTTGGAAGCGTCCTGTAGTTTGGTCATGTCAGAAAGCACCATTACACGCTAGTAGGTTCTTGATGGGAAGTGGGAATGAAAGGGGTGCTATCGCAATATCCTTGAGATCTACGGAAGTGAGTGATTGGCTGCTGGGTACTGATATGGGTGAAGGCAGCTGCAAATTGGAAGTCAAAGTTTTTCAGGTTGTGCCGTGGTATATTAAGGTTTACTATCATACACTGCAAGTGTTTGTTGATGAACAACTTCAAGCAGTTTCAGATATCGTTGAAAAGATGCGCGTTTCACCTTCTGTAGACAAGGTGTCACCTGGGTTGATGGAGATGGTCCTGAAATTCCCTTGTGGAATGAAATCAGCTGCTATAACCTTGGATTTTGATAAGGTAATTTCTTTTTCTTTGTTCTATAGCTATGTGAAAATTCCTCTATTTGCTAAACTCTGCGTAAGCTCGTGCAAAACAATGGCTGACTAAAGCGTTGGTGATAGGAACTTCAGTATCATATTTTTTGCTCGGAACACACACTGAAGTTTGAATGTACACTTAATTTCATCTGTAATTGTTGATTTTCTTATGACTGTTATAATATCTATGTAGGGCTTTTTGCATATTGATGAATATCCGCCAGATGCCAATCAAGGATTTGATATTCCATCAGCCATAATAAGCTTTCCCAACTTCCACACAAGCATGCAATTTTTTAAAGATGAATCTGTGGATAAGTCCTCCATCTTATCCAGATTCCAGGTATTCTATCTGACATATTGTTCTTTGGTACATATTTCAATTCATGGATTTTTATACCTATTTTTTACTCTATAATTATTATTTTTTTCTTCAGGAAAACAGCACTGTTCTGGCATACACAGAAGTATTGCTTGTACCCCTGACAACACCCGATTTTAGCATGCCATACAATGTTATCACAATTACGTGCACTGTCTGTGCCTTGTATTTTGGTGCTTTGCTCAATGTGCTTCGAAGGCGTGTTGGCGAGGAGGAAAGACTTGCGAAGGGCAAAGGTTAGATTGTTTGTAGCGTAATATTGATTGACAATTTCGTGGAGATACAACACGAGTATTAATTTAGAACACCGCATAAGTTGCATATGTTGAAACATATCGATTATCTTTTACAAAATGCCTTAGGTTATACGTTCCCAAATGTAATTTGGTTTTTATTTGGATTTTCATAATGCATCTATTTGGGTTTATTTACGGTCAGGAACAGAGTTTCGTGTGGCTGGTAGTCTGCTTTTAGTTCAGTCTGGATTCCATACGCCCTCTAGGATTGAAGTATTTCTCTATGTACTTGTTACTCTTTCATGAACAGCTTCTGATGTTTGCTTGCAGATGCCAATAAACCTGGTCGGCTCCTTCAGCTGCGATCTAGGTTGTTTGCCAAGCTTAGAGGAAAACAGTACGAGCCACCTCAGCCATCCACCACTTCATCGTCCTTCATTAGTCGGAAACTGATACTTTTTACCCTTGTGGCTGGGATTGGTGTCTATTGGCAAGTTTATGTTGAATGATGATTATGTCCGCTTGTTCTTCATTACAATTATATTTTAAATATTTTTGTATTTTTAGGATTTACGGTTTAGAGAAGAGCTCGAATTGAGATTGAAAAATTGACAATTTGCAAGAAATTGAGTTATAATTTGGAAACAATGGGAAACAATTTATGTACACGCACATAACTGTAGTCTGTAAGAATCAAGCATTTGTGTATATAGAACAAAATGGAAACAAAAGAGTCCGAGTTAAATATGGACTGCTAGGCTTGGGCTGCTGGTCGGGCTGCATATGGCCCACCAACTGACTTGGCAATGTTGCATGGGGTGGAGTGGTTTCGGCCCCAAGAGGGGATTATAGCCTTTCGGCTTGGCAATTGGTGCACGGGTGGAGATGTCCTTTGAAGTGGAGATTTCAGTTAAATCACATTTCAAGTCGGTTATAATAATTTGATATTAAGCATGTTGTCTTAGATACCTCCTTTCTATAAGTTGAACTACCTAAGGCATCTAACTAAAGTGAAGAAAATAAGCGAACACGCATGCGGTCTAACATCTTAGTAGATAGGTGTTGACCCTAAAAACTACTAAGCTTACGTGATGCGCAGGCCGAATAATTAATAAGCTAATTACGTCATTCGGTTGTGTGCGGGGCGTGCCAACTCGTCGGCCGAGCTTGGCCGAGGAGTAAAATATGTTGATGTTGCGTTGGGTGCGCTATTGACTTCTAAATCTCGCGACTGCAGCCAAGGAAGGAACACTCTCGGCCTTCGGGTTTTAGAGCCTGAAGACAAGGCTGCTAGTTCTGCGAAGTTCAATATCAAATTCGGCTTTCAATGTACCGAATGTAGTAACTTGTAACACCTCACTTCGCCGAGAAGACTAATGAGATGACTTCTGCCAATAAGGATTCGAAAATCCTTCTCGATCGAGACTTGGATAGATAACCAGTCGGCCACGTCGCAGTGCTGTTTATCCAAATTGAAGATGATTCACAGCCGGCTGATTCTACGGCAACAGTGCTGTTTATCCAAACTGAAGATGTTCGCCAGTTGCCTTCACAGTGCTGTTTATCCAAACTGAAGATGTGTTGGCGAAAAAGGAAAATAAAAACCTCAAGGTTGTTGAGAGGTTTCACGTAGAGGGAGGGTTTGCACAGGGCAGTTTGTGTGTTGAGTTGGAGGTCATTTTCCGTTGTCATTGCATCTGTATTTATAGTGACTATATGCTTGCTTGGCACAGCCTGATCCTCGAGTAGAATTTGATTTCAATCCCAACTAGACAAGCGAGAGCTTATCATTTAGAAAATAACAGAAAAATAGACAACCTGACTTTGCTTCAGTATTATCACCATTATCCAAAATACCTATTTTTCCTTTCTTATCTTTTGGATGCATTCCACGTGGTCATTTCCCTATATCATGATAGGCTATAACCTATCACCTACTTAATTATCTTAAAAATTTGTTTGACCAAATGGAAAAATAAAAGAATATTCTTTCATTATCCCTTCAAGGCCCATCTGATCATGCCATCCCATTCTTCAAGACTTATCTGATCACACCAAGTGCTGATCTCTGTATGTTCTGTCAGCAAACCCCAATTAATTCGAACTATGTTATTGCTTCTAAATTGGAGATAATTTGAAACTCATTTATCCCGTATTAGAAAATGTCAAAATAATTCACCATTAAAAGATAACATCATGATTAAAACCACAATACATCCTTCAATAATAATTATCTTAACTACTCTGTCATCCAACGGTTGAGAGCTATGTTCATCAACGGCCTCGATCGCTTGGGCTGATGGTGTAAAATCGGGTCCAAACATTGCCTCCCAATTTCCTTGAGCTTCGGCTCGTGAACTGAATGGTTAAGGAAATTAATTGTTCGTAACCAATAAAAACCTGTCGCAGCTCTTGACTGTTGAGGTCGAGAAAATTTGGAGAGTCAAGAAAAAATAGGGGCCGAGACAAACCACTCCTGGTAGCTTGGCCTGTCATCCATCAAAGATGTTGCAATCACTTTTCTGAAACAATCACACTCTGCCAAGTTTGGCCTGTCATTCAACCATCCACTACCATCATTCGACTATTATTATCATCAGTCAAATAATTAATAGGGCCAAGAAAAACCTGATTCTTGGTAGCTGGGCCTGCCATAAATCATGAATGCTCTGATCACTTCTCGGTAATGGCATCCTAAAGAGCTATATATATATATATATATATATATATATATAACCCCACGATCGACTGGTGTATATATCTATGGCATCTTGACGTGACAAGACATACACATATATATACATACATATATATATATATATATATATATATACATACATATATATATATATATATGTATATTAATCCCATGAAATGATGTCGGCCATGACTATAAAATTTCAAACAAATGCCCACAAATGGCTTTGTTAAAACCAAGGCTTGAAATGATGTTGTCAGCCATTCATGTCTTTATCACACTCCTTTCTGACTTGATGACTAAAGCTATGGTCGAAGAAACATGTGGTTGATGATAGCTATGGCCAAAGACAGGAACTGATGACTTAGTAATTAGGGCTAGTTGAAAAATTAGGAAGCTGAGTCATCAGCGGACCGAGGATTTTATCCTTAGTTGTTGCATCTCGACCAACTCGTCGACTTTGGTCCAATCTCAATTTTTTATCTTGGCTTGGCATGATAATCAAACTTCGGGCGAGCTCGGCATGGCCGAAATGTTGGTAAGGAAGAATGGCCAAGGATGGGTAGGTGTAGAGCATGTTGCAAATATTCTTTTTAGCTGCCGAGGTTACCCAATTTTATCAGTCATTCATGTTGTGGATTTCGACCGAAATAGTCTACCAAAAACTTTAATTTTTTAAACCGAGCACACCATCTTTTAGATTGCCGCACCACCTTGTTGCCCCCTTTATTTTCTTATACATTGGCCTGAAAGGCCGAATGGTTAAGAAAATAATTTATTTATTATATATATATTTTAGCAAACAAAAATAAAAGTGGTTGAACCATAATCAGGAGGAGGCCAACGATGTTTTGTTCCGAGCCGAGACCGTTTAATACCAATATAGCCAATCAAACTGTGCACTAGGCCGAAAAAATGATCTCCAAATATTTGTGACTTGGTGAAATATTTTTTATCAGCCGCCGAATGTGTTGAACAATTGTCATGCCCCCCAAGCATAATAATTTCGTCAATTTCAGCTTTTAACTCAAACAACTGAGCCGAATGGGATATCTCTATATCGGCTTTATCGCCAATAATCATATCGATGGGCGTGGTTTTTTCAGCTAGGCCCATGTCTCGGCCTTGTTCGTCATTGGAGCACTGTTCTGACGAATCATTTTCTAAGTTGATTTGTGGCTTAGAAACTTTAACTTTTGCTTCTAGGCCTACCACAATTTCTGTCTCAACTGAAAAAACAATTGCCCCCCGACCTCTAGCCCTTTTTCAAGAATTCTACAGTACTCCTCAAGTAGTTTTGTTTGCTTCTTGACACTTTCCTTTAATAGGCACCAAATCTCATTCTGATTGTGATCTTGATATATCATGTGAACTTCGTAGTTTTAGCACTTAGTCCCATTGGCCGTGCTAAAATGTTGACCCTAAAAACTACTAAGCCTACTTGGGGTGCAGGCCGAGTAATTAATAAGCTAACTACGTCATTCGGTTATGTGTGGGGCATGCCAACTTGTCGGTTGAGCTCGACCGAGGAGTAAAATATGTTGATGTTGCATTAGGTACGCTGCTGACTTCTGAATCTTGCGACTGCGGCCGAGGAATGAACACTCTCGGCCTTCGGGTTCTAGAGCCTGAAGACAAGGTTGCTAGTTCTGTGAAGTTCAATATCAAATTCGGATTTCAATGTGCCGAATGTAGTAACTTGTAACACCTCACTTCGCCGAGAAGGCTAATGAGATGACCTCTGCCAATAAGGATTCGAAAATCCTTCTCGACCAAGACTTGGATAGATAACCAGTCGGCCACATCGTAGTGCTGTTTATCCAAACTGAAGGTGCTTCATGGCCGGCTGATTTTACGGCAACAATGCTATTTATCCAAACTGAAGATGTTCGCCGGTTGCCTTCACAGTGATGTTTATCCAAACTGAAGATGTGTTGGCGAAAAAGGAAAATAAAAATCTCAAGGTTGTTGAAAGGTTTCACATAGAGGGAGGGTTTACGCAGGGCAGTTTGTGTGTTGAGTTGGAGGTCATTTTCCGTTGTCATTGCATCTGTATTTATAGTGACTGTATGCTTGCTTGGCACGACCTGATCCTTGAGTAGAATTTGACTTCAATCCCAACTAGACAAGCGAGAGCCTATCATTTAGCAAATAACAAAAAAATAGACAACCTGACTTTGCTTCAGTATTATCACCATTATCCAAAAAAACCTATTTTTCCTTTCTTATCTTTTGGATGCATTCCACGTGGTCATTTCCCTATATCATGATACCTATCACCTACTTACTTATCTGACAAATTTGTTTGACCAAATAGGAAAATAAAAGAATATTCTTTCATTATCCCTTCAAGGCCCATCTGATCATGCCATCCCATTCTTCAAGACTTATCTAATCATGCCAAGTGCTGATCTCTGCATGTTCTGTCATCAAACCCCAATTAATTCGAACTATGCTATTGCTTCTAAATTGGAGATAATTTGAAACTCATTTATCCCGTATTAGAAAATGTCAAAATAATTCACCATTAAAAGATAACATCATGATTAAAACCAACAATATATCCTTCAATAATAATTATTTTAACTACTCAGTCATCCAACGGTTGAGAGCTATGTTCATCAACGGCCTCGATCGCTTGGGCCGATAGTGTAAAATCGGGTCCAAACAATAGGGTATTGAGTGTTTACTAATGCGTTCCGAGTTTGAAACTCACTTTTTTTTGTTTTAAATTAATGTAATAGTTTCAAATTCTCTCAATTTCTCCTACTAGTAATAATATTAAGAAAAAGAGAATTTGATGCTTCAAATATAGATTAACATATTAACTTAATGGTTATATTTTTGACCAATTTTTTAATTTTTTTTAAAGATGATATTTTGAGAAAATAATAAACTGTTTAAATTGGTTAAAACTTGAAATACAATGTGACGTATGCTACAAAAATTATCTAAAGCTTATTTAAGGTAACTCGACTCAGCCTCACTCAAATTTGATAATTCTAATTCACCTTTTATTAAAAGGAAAACTAATGAAAATGATTTGAAAACTTTGAGTTTTAACGATAATGACAAAATAAAGAGTAAAATGAATAGTACTAGATTTGACTTTTTCGTGTAAAAATGTGGTTTTTCGTTAAAGTGAACAGTATCGCGGGTTTTTCGTTAAAACTCCCTTTATTAAACAACCAAAATAAAAAAAATAAAAAATGAAATAAAAACATCCAAGTTCACCCTAAATAACAATAACAAAACCCTAAATCCCCGACCTTGGCTACATTTGTTCGTCTCCGCTCCGCCTCCTCTACCGCTACCGCTACCGCTACCGCTACCACTACACTACGAGAGCTCTCACACCAGAACCAGAAAATGGTGAGCTATCTCTTCTCCTCCACTCTAATCTACACACCCATTGGATTTCCTTCTCTGTATACTCTTTTAATACGACTTCGTTTCGTTCTTCTTGTTTGATCTCACCCTGTTTTGTTTTGTTGTTGTTTGGACAGCCTTTCAAGAGGTACGTCGAGATCGGAAGGGTGGCTCTCGTCAACTACGGAGAGGACTACGGGAAGCTCGTCGTCATCGTCGATGTCCTTGACCAGAACAGGGTACCCTTCTCCTTCATTTTTCCATTTTTTATTTTTTATTGTTTAACTTTATTGAATTTTATTCTTTGGTTGTAAAGTTCAAATTTTCTGCTGCATTCTGTTTTTAGCGTAGAAAATTTGAGGGGAAATAGAAGGACATTTTTTGGGACTTCATTTGGGTAGAGTTGGAAGCTTCAGTGCTACATATTTATGCTTTTTCCTCAAGTATTTTGGAGCTAGTAAGCAGATTTTGAGCTCTATGAACTGCGTTGTTATTATTGTTTTCGGAATCTTGGACTGGAGATTTACGACCAACGCAACCATTCCCTAAACAATAAGGTCACCTACTGTGTTGTTTGAGTTGTATTTAGATATATAAATGAGAACAAATCAACTAATATATTAAAGAAAGGGTTTTGGATTGAAATAACGAAAATTTATAATTTGTGCTTCGCCATTGTGTTTTTATGTGTATCCCTTGGATGCATGTTGGGATGTCTCTTGATTTTTAGAAGAGTCTAATAACTATTTTGCTGAATGGGACTAGGTACGATGGGAATGTTAAATAATTATAATTTGAATATACTGAAATCTGTTTCATCTATTGGAAGGGCTAAGGTCTAGCATCTCATGCAACTTCTCCTCTGGCCCATGGATTTTGTTAGTTTCCTACTTGCTAATGAGAAAATTTTAAGATCTAAACTTTTCATTTGAGTGCAGATTATAACGTGATTACCAATCCAATCTGACCCGAATTTTGTTTGGTTGTATAACTTGTATTTATTTGGTGTGATAAATCACAACGGTAGAATTTTGAATTGGTGTTGATTGGGCTCCAATCAGAACCAAATCGATCTCTGCCCATCTGTAATTGTATGATGGTGGTCTTGTCATATCTTCAATGTATTTGTGATGTTTTTTCTGCATTGACGTCAGCGTTTTGATCCTCTGGTAATTCTCTGTAGGCTCTGGTTGATGCCCCTGATATGGTGAGGTCCCAAATGAATTTCAAGAGACTTTCTCTCACTGACATCAAAATCGACATCAAGAGGGTCCCCAAGAAGAAGGAACTGGTTGCTGCCATGGAGGCCGCTGGTAAGCTCAACTCCTCATAAAAAGTAAGTCTTTTTTTTTTTAAATTTTTATTTTTTATTTTTTATGTCATAGTTTTATTC
Organism: Malus sylvestris; assembly: GCF_916048215.2. Classification (NCBI taxonomy): domain Eukaryota; kingdom Viridiplantae; phylum Streptophyta; class Magnoliopsida; order Rosales; family Rosaceae; genus Malus; species Malus sylvestris. The sequence goes on from NC_062272.1 coordinate 20,063,617, forward strand.
TAAATAGTTGTATACGTGTTGGCAGATATGAAGAAGAAGTGGGAGAACAGTTCGTGGGGTAGAAAACTGATTGTTCAGAAGAGAAGGGCGGCTCTTGATGACTTTGATCGGTTCAAGCTCATGCTGGCTAAGATTAAGGTTGGTTGTTTTGCCATAAACAAATCCAAAGTTTCAAACCATGTACTTCTTTCTTTAAAAGCGCCTGTTTCCTTACGAGGCTTAGTTTCGAATGTTTGTAGACGGTCACTATGATTTTGTTCATCTTTGTCATGTTGAACTCTGTCGAGCTAATCCCTTTTCCTCATTTGCAGAAAGTTGGGCTTGTCAGGAATGAGCTTGCGAAACTGAAGAAGCAGAGTGCAGCTTAGGCAATATTTTTAGTTCACAATTTTATCTTGGATTTTGTTTTCGAAACTGTATCTGATTAATTTTAGATTTTCAGATATTTTTTCCATTTCTAATATCATTGACACTATGTTTTGATATATAGATCTTCAGTTTCTTGTATGGATGGCTTGTGCTTTAATATGGTGATTCTGCACCTATAAGTACCCCAACCAAAAGTTAGTATCAGTTGTGACCCCAGCTAGAATTGAGTTCATCACAAATGTATTTATTACTCGCTAAACATGTGAGTTGAACTTGAGAATTGCAGTAACTTTGATTGGGAAATGAAATGATAACTGCACATCACTTTTGATCTCCTACACGCTCTTGTTTAACCCTATTTGTTGGTTTTGTTTGATTTATGCAATCCGATGGTTAAAAAGAAAAAGGGGTGTGTGCGAGGCTAAAATTGATGTGAAATCAATTTTCTTTTGGTTTTTGAGTTTTTCACATTTGCTAAATTTTGGGTATTAGAATCAATTGACTTTCTGCCTATCCTGAGTTTACTAATACATGTGGACATCAAAAGAGTGGGTTTCCTCGTAAAATCCGCAGTTCAATGTATGAAAATCTAGTTGATTTTGTTCTCCAATAGGAATATTTAGCATTAATCATAGAGAGAAAATAAGGAGTCTCCACTAGGAGTTCCGTAGATGAATCCTTATCTTAGCAGGTGGATAGGGAGCATAATTAGAATTGATTTTTTATTTTTATTTTTATTTTTTAAAATCCTCTTTGAATTCTAGTTAGGAGTTCATTTAGAGAGCTCATTAGAGATTATCTTACTTCCTATACGCTCAAGTTACCCCAATTCTTTTTTTATTACAGAAGATTAGAGCATTTCAATCATGCCCTCTATGTTTTAGTTAGCTAAAAAGACTTTAGAGTTACTTTAGAAGCTCCCTTAAAAAGGAAAGAGATCCTCTCTGGATCTCTTCCACCAAATCCACCGGATCAAGTGATTCGAACCCTTGAGATTTCATCAAACGGCCAAAAATTATTATAGCTTTTAAAAGATCAAAACAGGTGGGCTGTTAGATGAAATTTCAAAAGTCCGGATCACTGAGGTTCTCTTTTCACTAAAAAATTGTACTCCAATCATATTCTCTAGTTTTTTTTTTTGGTCAAATCATATTTTCTAGTTTAGAGAGTCATAATATTTTTATTTAAAATATTGGTAGTTAATGACAGGACCTTCTTTCTCACCTCAGATTTAGGAGCGTGTGTAGATAGAGTGATGAGAGATGGATTTTTTCAAATTCTCCTTAAAATTTAGCTAGGAGCTAGCTCATTTTGAAAGCCCATTAGAGATGCTCTACTCTAATTTATATTAAGGAGAGGGAAAAAGTTTGCACTCCAAGTTGCAGTTGGTTAACTAAAACAAGCCGTGGAGACAGAAAACTATTAGACCAAAAGCGTTGGTGAAGGTTGGGGGAATGGATAGGATTAGAGGACTCGTTAGACAAGGATTAGATCGGATAGATTGGGTTTTTTAATCTATTGTTTGGTGTAGACTACGTCCATAGGATTGGATTGGATTGAAACAGACGGAGGCACAACCCACCAACGACCCTCTCGCTCACGACCCACCCACTACATCGATTGCGACGACCCGACGATCTACCAACTTGACCACGGCGCGCGCGATGACAGCCCACTAAACGGGCCCTTAAGCTTTCGATGAAGTTCTTTATTGACCGAAAAGAAAAGCCCGTCGAAACTTCTACTCTTTCCCCCTTAGTTTATTTTTTTTTCTTCTGAATCACCAGGTGAGAGGTAGATACGATTTCCTACTTCAAAGAGAAAAGCACAACTAGATCAAAAACTCGTTCGCGTTTATTTAGTTTGATATTACATATCCTTCTCCTCATAAACCCTAAAATTATTAGCTTATTCTATTAACATCCCACATATTGTTGATTAAACTTCACATACTTAATACACACCACATTTGCTTTTTTCAATTAAAAATTATCTTAATACACCCTATATACTTTCTCAAAATACCCTTACACCCTACATTCTCATACACCTAATATTTTCCACATAAACCGCACATTTTCTATACACCCCCACATTCTTCAAATCTTATAATACTCATTTTCAATTTTTATAAATTAAATTGAGAACAACATTCTTTAAAAAGAGAAGTCTACAATCCGGTCTGTTGAGCTTGAGTTTCATTAGGTCATCACAACGAATCTCCTTTTCTCTGTCTCTGTTTGGGCCCAAAATATCGGTTTGGGCTGAGATGTATTCTCGGCCCAGAAGGCCATACAAAAAAGGTTACTGTGGATCATTTAGTTCATGGGCTTCCTAACCTAGGTCGGTCAAGTCATGCTGCGAGACGAGTAATTGAATCCTGGCGCAATAAGGAGTCTCGGCAAGATATGGATAAAAGTGAATCCGGTTTGATAAAGGACTGGGTTCAAAGTCATAGTGAAAATAGGACTGGTCGAGATGGTGTTTGATGAGAAGAAGAAATCCTAATCTGAGTAGGGTTGTAACTCGGTCTAGAAAGTGCCCGGTGCTATAAATAGAAGAGGCTGTGCATCGTTCAAGATCCCCTCCAATTCAACACACAACTGCCCTGCGCAAATTCTCTCAACAACCTTGAGATGTTTTCCTTTTCTTTTTTCGCCAACACACCTTCAGTTTGGATAAACAGCACTGTGAAGGCAACCGGTGATATCTTCAGTCGGCATAGATAACACTGTCACCGTAGAACCAGCCAGTCTCGCAGCATCTTCAGTTGGCATAGATAGCACTACGTCGAGGGTGACTGGTTATCTATCCAAGTCTCGGTCGAGAAGGATTTCCGAAAATCCTTGTTGGTCAAGGTCATCTCATTAGCCTTCTCGGCGAAGTGAGGTGTTACAATTTATTAGGCTCGGCACATTGCATGCTGAGTTAGTTTATGATTGGATACTCTCAAGTAGGATTTAGAGTTCGGCATTCCGACGGCCGAACCACGTTTATTATTAAGATATATATCCGCTTTGAGTATTTGTGCCCTTACACTTTGGTGTCGATTCGGCGTGAGTTTACTCTGACGAATACCATCACTGTGACCGAATTCGACAGTGACGATTTGTGAACTTCGTAAGAATAGTAGCCTTGTCTTTAGGTTTGAGAACCCAAGAGGCCGAGACGTGTTTCTTCCTCAGTCGCAATCGCGAGACGCAGAAGTCAGCCGCGCACCCAACGCAACATCAACAAATTTTACTCCTCGGTCGAGCTCGGCCGACGAGTTGGCACGCCCCGCATTCAATCGAAGGACGTAGTTAGCTTATAGATTACTCGACCTATGCGCCATGTAGGCTTGGTAGTTTTTAGGGTCAACATTTTGGCACACCCAGTGGGACCCAGTGCTAAACTACGAAGTTCATGCCAATTGAAACACGATCGGTAAAAAAGAAAACAGCTATGGGAAAATCAACAACCGATTTGCCAATTCAGAACATAGGACAAAGTGTATCACAAGCACAAAATCCCCTTAGTGCCATGACATCTGAGTCCACAAGCGCGACTCGTCGAGAAAATGAAGTTGATCTCGGCGGTTAGCGTTGCAGTCTAGAAATCCCTAACAAAAACACCTGCGTTCACAATGAAGGGATAGTGGAGGACTGTGATGAGGATGGTGGTGAAGGCTCTGATCCACCAACAAGATCGTTTCTTCAAAGACGGCTTGACGAACAGTCTAGGGCGGTTGAACAGACGTTTAGTCGAGGAATCGATAAACTGCACGACGTGATACATAGTAACAGTGAGGTACAAAACAGATTGCTTGAAATACTGGTTAGCAAGGTCTGCGACGACAGGTCATTCGATCTTTCTCGGCAATTGCCACCAAGGAATAATCTGTTGTCAATAGTACAGGCCGAGCCAATTCCTACTTGGCTCAAGCCAATTGACTTAGAAAAAAAGGAGGATCGAGTAGCAGGACAGATGAACTTAACCAGAGAGTGGAAGTAACGTCCGTCGATATAACCGAGGTCCAGCGGATGATTGATTCGGCCATGAAAAAGGGGCCGAAGTTCCCTAAATTCATCCATCCATACCCAGCTTACATGGAACGGTTCTGTTGACCCTAAAAACTACCAAGCCTACGTGGCGCGCAGGCCGAATAATCTATAAGCTAACTACGTCATTCGGTGAATACGGGGCGTGCCAACTCGTCGGCCGAGCTCGACTGAGGAATAAATTTGTTGATGTTGCGTTGGGCGAGCGGCTGACTTCTGCGTCTTGCGATTGCTACCGAGGAAGGAACATGTCTCGGCCTCTTGGGTTCTCGAAACTGAAGACAAGGCTACTATTCTTACGAAGTTCACGAATCGTAATCGTTGGATTCGGTCATAGTGATGTTATTCGTCAGAGTAAACTCACGCCGAATCAACACCAAAGTGTAAGGGCACAAATACTCAAAGCAAATATAAGTCTTAGTAGAGAACGTGGTTCGGCCGTTTGAATGCCGAACTCTAAATCCCACTTGAGAGTATCCAATTATAAAATAACTCGGCGTGCAATGCGCCGAGCTCAGTAAATTGTAACACCTCACTTCACCGAGAAGGCTAATGAGATGACCTCAATCAATAAGGATTCGGAAATCGTTCTCGACCGAGACTTGGATAGGTAACCAACCGTCCTCACCGCAGTGCTATTGATGCCAACGAAAGATACTGTGAGATTGGCTGATTCTACGACGACAGAGCTATCTATGCCGACTTAAGATATCACCGGTTGCTTTCACAGTGCTGTTGATGCCAACAGAAGATGTGTCAGCGACAAGAGAAAATAAAAATCTCAAAGTTGTTGAGAGAGTTTGCGCAGGGCAGTTGTGTGTTGAATTAGAGGAGCCTTGAATGATGCACAACCTCCTCTATTTATAGCACATGATACCTTTAAGGTCGAGTTAAAACCCTACTCGGACTAGGTCTTCTTCTTCTGATCAAACACCAACTCGACCAGTCCTATTTTCACTATAATTGTGAACCTAGTCCTTTATCAAGCCGGATTCACTTCCAGGTTATTAATCCTGCCGAGACTCTTTATTGCGCCAGGATTCGACTTATCTTGCAGCATGACCTAACCGACCTAGGTTTGGAGGCCCACGCACTAAATGATCCATGATACCCTTGTCCTAAGGCCTTCCGGGCCGAGAATGATTCTATACTCGGCCCAAACTAATATTTTAGGCCCAAACATTACCCCCTCGCTTCTGAGGTCCTCGGCCTGAATTCTTTGGTTGAGTTCCGACCTTGAAAAAGCGAATCTAACACTCAGGACCCAAATACTCTATTTCCAAGGTGCGTTTATTGAGCACGATTGCACGGTCTTGATCCTGTTGACCAATACACCACGTGGCACCCTTTAACATGGCCAATCCCTAATAATGACGTCTAAGGCGTTTGACTTCCTGAACCGTCATACCATCATGACCTTGTTGCTGAACATAACCATGCCACCTCAATCCGTGAGCCATTCGTCATCGTGCGGACGCCAAAATGTCTTTCGCCATAAATCTCGCCGCCACACGCAATCGTGCAGCCCCAAAACAAGAAACCCTCGGTCTTCTCAACTGGATTCTCTGAATGTTCATAATGATCAACGAATTCTTTGGTCAATTTTACCATTCATTTTGAATTTCGAACGATTGCCCTTCCTTTCACAATTCTATAAATATCGAAATTCTCTCATTTGTACTTTACGCTTTCAAATTTTCTGAAATTTTTTGCCATCGCTCTCCAGTGCATTTCTTCATTCCAGGTCTTCGTCTTCAAACCTTAACCTAGAAAGTTCTTTTCTTGTCATCCCTTCAAATCATTGACCATGGCCTCCTTTATCTCCAAGCTTTCTAAGGAGTGTGACCAATGCCAGCAAATCATCGATCGAAGTTCAATCACGACCATCCGATTTGGGAGTGACATGAGTACCCCTCATCAAATCTTGGGTCCTCTCTTTAAGGCGGCAGTACCATCCACCGTCACTGGGCTTCTTCAGAAGCACTGCCTGTCACCTTTGCTACAAGGGTTAGAATGGCCGAAGTGGGATGTGGCAAGGCCCCAAGGCTCTTGGCCCTCGACCACTACAACCTGGGCGGCCTGGGTTGTACGAATGGAAAAGCTCTTCGGCGAGCAATGGAAAGTCCTCGGCATTTACGACGCCATTCATCTCTCGTCCATGGAGGTCATTCTAGACAAGGAGCTCCTCCTAGCGGCCTTATGCTTCTGGTGTTCGGCCACCAACACCATGGTCCTCCCTCTCGGCCCCATTGGCCCCACCATCCTTGATCTTATTGCCATCTTGGGGACTTCCCTTACTGGAATCCCAATCGACGCTGCCCTTTCTGGGTACTCGTTGAACCTCAACTTGAAGGCGCTCTTCGACAAGCGTGCTCTTGAGATGCTACGCGGTGAGGGCCAAATACCTTCGAAGGAAGAGGTTCACAAGCTTCACAAGAACTTCTTCAACTATAACACCCTCTATCTCCATTTTGTTGGCCAAGGAGAAGAGGCTCTGCGAGAAGGAGAACACGAGGCTTTCCTCTTTTATTGGTACAACAAATTTATCTGTTGTACCAAATCTAATAAGTGTCTGGTCGAGAATATGCCAGTGGCCGAAGCCCTAGCTAGCGGTCACATTCTAGCACTCAGCCAGGCCATTCTCGCCCATCTCCTACGCTGTTTGGCCGAAACGACCCTAGATAAGGTCGATTCGCAGCAGAATGGTTCATTATGGGTCTTCTAACTCTGGCTGCAGGTCTACTTTGCTCCTCTTCGGCCAACAATTGCCGATTTCTCGCCTAAGGAAGCGCTCGGCCCTCAGCTGGCTTTTCGGCCTATCCCCCTTCACCATGTCGAAGAAGTGTTCAGATACTTTTTCACTCTTGACGACCTTTCTGATGACGAGTTCTTGATCTGCCGCCGTCGAGAATACCCTTCGTCGAACAGACTCCCTACATCAGCTTGGCGCGCTGACGAAGATGCCGACCTTCGTCAATCCTGGGGGTTTTCGTGCTTGCTCGCGACTTGCCTCTTGGCTATGAGGGTCGCCGAGCGAGTTGGGAAGTGTATCACCCCAACTTCCTCGCTCGGCAGCTTGGCTACCTTCAAGGTTGCCCCGTCCCTCTTCTCTCCTCACGGTCCGTCCTAAGCCGCGGACGCGAACCTAGCTCTTTAGAGAAGGAATGTAACGATGCCAAAAGAGAGTTCCAGGAGCGGTGCAAAAAATTTCATCTTCGACCGGTCACTCCAGAACCTCTTTGCACTGACACTTTCGGCAATTGGTGGGAAGAGTATACCCAACAGTTTTTTGGTGTTCCGGTCGAAACCGTCTTGAACAAAATCTTCGGTGATCGACCTAAGAAGGCTCATGGCCCCCAACCCCAAGGTAACAGTTTATTTCTACCTTTTCCCTTTAATTTTGAACTATTGATCGGCTCTGTTGATTTGCTTTTACTTTTCCAGGCAATCGGCCATTGAAAAAGGTGGAAGTGGTCGCTACGGCTGCGGCCGAGAAAAAATCGACCGTTTCCAAGAGGGCTAAGACCGCTGTGCAGGCCGTGCTGAGCAAACAGCCTCGTCAAGAGGTCAAGCCGGCCATCGAAGCTCCTCGGCCCACCAAACGGGTCAAAAAGATGGCGAAGAAAGGGGAACGGGAGATTCACGTTATCTCTAGTCAAACTACGGGGGCGACGACTCCCAGTGTTTCCCCTTCTCCCCCCATCACCCAAGCTTTGGTTGAGAAACGGTCCGTTCCGATCGAAGAAACAGTCCAAGTAAGGCCTGTTTCTAAAGTCGGTAAACCAGTTGTTGTTCCACCGGTCGAGGCTGCACCCGTCCCGGAAGAGGCAGTCCCTGTGACTGAGGGAACTTATCCTAAAAATCCAATACCCTTGGCCTTCGTTCTGGAAGAGAGCGACGGGAGTGACGAGGTTCCACTGGCGAGTCGCTTTCGACCCCACCGTCAACCTCCTCCTGTGTTCGAGGTGGCTGTCCAAGTCGGCCTTTCTACGGCCGACCGTGGCAAACGACCTGTCGGAGAGCTAGAAGCGGCGACGGAAATGCCCATTCATCTGCAGGATCAAGACCTCAATATTTCTCTGTAGGAAGCCACTTCGGCCTTCGTAAGTACCCCCTACTGCTTTTCCTTGGTTATTTCTCTGCCATAGAACTCTAAACCAGGAAAATACTAAATGTCAGGTGCCTCCTTCTGTGTCCCAGACGGCTATCCAAGTCGGCCCCTCTACAGCCAATCATGGCAAATGACCTGTAGGAGAGCCAGAAACGACGGTGGAAACGTCCGTTCATTTGTAGGACCAGGACCTCAATATCCCTCCGCAGGAAGCCACTTCGGCCTTTGTAAGTACCCTCTACCGCCTTTCCTTGGTTATTTCTCTGCCATAGAACTCTAAACCAGAAAATACTAAATGTCAGGTGCCTGTACACTATTTTTATCAAAAATTTTATGCGCCGAAGGGCGTTATCTATATTTCTTGGCCGCCTTCGTGGCCCTCGAACGTAGATAACCTCCATCGGCCGCGTGAACTGAGAAGCAATCTAAGATACTGGGCTCAGCCATTAAGTTCTTTAGGTTCGAGCAACGATCCTGAAGACATGGCCGAAGTCTCCTCCCAGCAGGTTTAAAAACAAAACCTTCTTGCTACCTTTTTCGTGATTTCCTTGAGCTTAAACTGATTTTTGTGTGCAGGCTTCATGGGAAGTCGAGTTCAAAGCCCTCCTGTCAAGTACCGCTGTAGCGGCTGGTCCTTCGACCCCTACAACTGACCCCGCCGATTCAACGGCTCTGGTTCGGGTGTAAGAAGTTTTGTCTCTCTCTGTGTCGCAAGTCCTTGAATGCAAATACCTCGATTTATTGGGTGCCTGCCTAAACGACCTCGGCGTGGACGGTCAAATGAGCGCCGAAGCCATCGTTCAGGCGTCGTCTGCCTTAGAGCGAGTTCGGGAGACCTTTAGTGTCATTGAGAACGCTCTTCGGGTTGAGCAAGATCTGAAAGCTGCCATGGCCGTCCAAGACACTCTTTGTCCGAAGATTGATGCTTTAAAGGTGAAAGGGGAAGCTTTGGCCGACCTCGATCGTCAAATAGCCGAACTGGTAGAACGAAGGTCGGCTATTGCTTCCGAGATTACAAAAGACTTCGAGTCGGGCGGCAGAGATTGTTTGACTGAGTATGTGGCGAGCGCAAAAGGAATCGAGCAGTTGAAGATGGAAAAAAAGAACCGGCAGGCCGAGGTCATAATGGGCGAGGTGCGGTGGCTGGAGCTTAAGGCTCTTCTCGGCACTCTTCTTCTTTCTTCGCCCTGAATTTATTTTAAATGTAAACTGCTCGACCAACTCAATTTGTGTATTCTTTTACCGATCGCAATGAAATGAATTTCTATTCCCGCATTTCCCATGTGACCGGATAATACTTCTTTAAAAACTTCCCATTGATTGACAATTTGTGAACTAAACCAGTCCGGTCTTTAAGATGATATGCGCCTTTACCGAGAACCTTATGTATGACGAAAGGCCCTTCCCAAGTTAACGACCATTTGCCGAACCTAGGGTTTTTAATTCCTACAGGCAACACCGTTTGCCAAACTAATTCTCCTTCGCCAAATGTTTTCTGTCGGACCTTTTGATTGTATGCTCGCTCGGCAATCTGTTTTTGTGCCACCAGCAAGTTATAAGCGTCGAGTCGCGCTTCTTCTAAGTCTTCTAACTCCTGCCTCATCGACTGATTATATTCGGCGCTGAACAGACTACTCTGTTCAATTGTTTGTAACAAATTTATGCTTAGCTCGACTGGTAACATTGCGTCGTGTCCGTAGGTTAGTGCATACGGGGTTGTCCCAGTCGCCGATCGGAGCGATGTTCGATATGCCCATAAAGCCTCATTTAACTTTAAATGCCACATGCCAGGCCTCTCTTTTATTATTTTCTCAAGAATGCCGATCAACACTTTGTTACTTGCCTCGGCCTGCCCATTTGCTTGCAGATAATATGGTGTAGACTGTTCAAGCTGAATTTTCAAACTTGCCGTGTATTCTTTAAACCTCTCGGCTGTAAAGATTGTGCCATTATCAGTTATAATCGTTTCTAGTACGCCGAATCTGGTCACAATGTGTTCTTCCACAAAGTCGCAAACTTCTTTAAACGTTAGCTCGACATACGATTTTGCTTCGACCCACTTAGTGAAGTAATCGGTTGCTACCAGTATCCATGCGTGCTTGGCAGCCCCGGAAGATGGTATGATTTTACTGATTACGTCCATGGCCCATCCTCTAAACGGCCATGGTTTAGTGACCGAATGTAATGACTCGGCCGGGACCCATTGTATAGGACCATGAATCTGACACTGTACGCACCCTCGTGCGAACTCGATACAATCCTTTAATATTATTGGCAAAAAATAACCGTGTCGTCGAAGCAACCACCGCATTTTACGTCCGGACTGATGAGCTCCGCAAACCCCTTCATGGACTTCTGTGATTGCTTGAGCACCTTCTTGGGGGCCGAGGCATAACAGTAATAGACCATCCTCACCCTTTCGGTATAACTCGTTTTGGTACGTGACATATTTTGTGGCGTGAACTCTTATCTTGCGACTGTGTTTGCCATTGGGATTGTCAAGATACTGTATAATGGGCTTTCTCCAATCATCTGGTATTGCCTCGACGGCGTAAACTTCTATAAGGTCTTGTCGGTCCAACAACGACGGTAAAGACATGACTCTGGTGCGTATCACGTTGTCGCGTCGGAGGACTTGCTGGTTAACCAAGGCCGGGTATAGTTGTCGTAACACGGGTATTTCTCGGCCTAGCTTGCCTCCCAGGAGTTGTGCACCGGAGGCGATTTGAGCCAATTCGTCTGCGTCGGTATTATGGATCCAAGAAATATGTTCAAATGTGATACCGTCGAAGGATTCAGCCAAATAGCTGGCGGCCATGTGGTAGGGTGCCAGGGTACAACTCATGCATTGAAAAGACCCATTAAGTTGGTTAATCACAAGTTCAGAGTCGCCGAGGATGAAGGCACGAGTTGCCCGTAAGTCATGAAGGATCTCAAGGCCGATGATGAGGGCTTCGTATTCGGCCTGATTATTTGTGCATTCAAAATCCAGCTTGAGCGAAAAATACCAACGATCGTGGTTTGGGGATTGAATGACAATGCCGACGCCAGCCGAGGATGAAGTACTTGAGCTGTCAAAGTACATCGTTCAGTAGTTATCGCGCGTGTCAACCATGCTGATTTCGACGTTGGTGCCCCCAAAACCATAAGGGGAAGGGTGTTGAGTGAGGAAATCAGCCATTGCCTGGCCTTTGACCGCTTTCTAGGGCATGTATTACAAGCTAAACTCGGACAACGCCATTGTCCATTTCCCAATTCGACCTTTTACGATTGGTCGGGTGAGCATGTAGCGGATGACGTTGGTCTGGGCAATGACTTGTGTGATCGATAAGAGCATGTAATGCCGAAGCTTGGAGGTGGCGAAAAATACGTCGAGACAGAGTTTCTCGACGGCGGAATAATTGATCTCCGGTTGATTAAAATTTCGACTGAGGTAGAAAATAGCCTGCTCTCGTCCGGCATCGTTGTCTTGCGCGAGGAGGCAGCCGATGGACTTTTTGGCCGCCGAGATATATAGTTTTAGAGGCTTACAGTGCCGGGGTGGGACAAGGACAGGTGGTGTCATGAGGGAGACTTTGATTTGCGTAAACGCCGCCTGATGCTCGTCTTTCCACTCAAATTTATCTGAGTTCTTAAGTTTCAAAAGCGTAGAGAACGCTTTCATTTTACCCGTCGAGTTAGCTATAAATCGGCGAAGAAAATTTATCTTACTGAGTAAGGACTGTAGTTGTTTCTTCGTCGTCAGGGGTGGAGCATTGATGATTGCGCGTGCTTTATTTTCATCCACTTCTATCCCGCGGTGATGCACGAGGAAGCCGAAGGCACATTTGGCAGGATTCATTTTGGGGTTGTGTTGACGCATACGGAGGAAAGCCTGTCGGAGATCATCCAGATGTGTCTGCCGGTGTTTAGATTTAATTACAACATCGTCGATGTAGACTTCGACGATGGTTCCGATTAAATCATGAAATATGGTGTTTATTGCTCGTTGGTATGTGGCGCCGATGTTCTTGAGGTCGAATGGCATGACAATGAAAATTTGGTTGTACCCGGCATGGCCATCCATAAAAGATAAGATCGTATGATTGGCCGTGGCGGCATTGTATACTCATCTTTGGGAGTTGCCAGATTCAGATTTCTGAAGTCGATGCAAATGCGCAATGCACCACTTTTCTTTAAAACAGGAACGATATTGGCCAACCATTCAACGTACCGAGCTGTCCGAATGAACCTAGCTTTCAAAAGCCGAACCAGTTCATCCTTGATACCGAGTTGCACTTCGGTCGAGAATCGTTGAGGTGGTTGACGAAAAGGTTTACATCCAGGTTTAATACGTAACTCATGCTCGACGAGAGTGCGATCTAAGCCAGGCATTTCATGGTAGCTCCAAGCAAAACAATATTTGAATTCCTCAAGCAAGGCACGAAGTTCGGCTTTCATAGGTTGGGGAAGTAAAACACTAATAAATAAAGGTCGTGGGTCATCAGCCATCCCAACATTAATTTCTTCCAATGGGTCTTTGACTTGGGGCCGATTGTCTTCGAGCTCGGCCGGGGCAGCTTGAATTTTGTCAAGAGATAAGACAGGACCTTTATCTCATTCGACGACAAACTCGACGAGATTAACGCCCGAATTTGGTTGCTTGGATATAGTATACCAATGAGCCAGCAGTCGTTCCATAATATATGAAACCGTGGCCCGATGTTGTTCCCAATCAGTGTCAAACATCGGGGTCAGGGATGAAGTTAGCTAAACCGAGTCTCGCCGAATCCTGGTGGATAGTTTCGGCACCAACCTCGATAGCTTTTTGAACAGAAATCCAAGTCGGCCGTCCTTCATCATTGAAACCTTGTAGGGTGATGTAGCCGACGTGGTCATCATAATATCGTGCTTGGATCATGTTAGCTTCGAAGGGCTGACTATCGGCCGGGTGAACAATGACCGATTTGCCGTCCAAAAAAACGAGCACTTGATACAATGATGAAGGAATACAGCTGGTTTGATGAATCCAGTCGTGACTGAGCAGTGCATTATACTCGGTCTTGGATTTGACGATAAAAAAAGCGGTCATGTGATAACGGCCGGTAATGTTTACCGCTAAAGGAAGCACCCTTTTGGTGTATGATTTGTCTCCGACGAAACTGCTCATTGTGATCCCGAAGAGAATAAGTTCATCATTGGAGCGACGTAATGCCTTTATGACGTTTACAGGCATGATATTGGCAGTGGCTCTATAGTCGACAAAAACTTTGGAGACTGGATACCCTTCGATATGGGCCGTTACGTACAACGGCTTCAAATGATGAAGTTTGGCCGATGAGGAGCGAGGAAACAATTCAGCCAAAGCTGCATTGAGATTGTCATCTTTTGTTGTCAACTCGACTTCAGCAATGGTTACAAAATCAATGTGACCGGCTTCCTCGGCAACTACATCGCCATTGAGGAAATTAGGTTGAGCTGTGCTCGACTGAAAATCAGCGGGCAAAACATGGACCATACTGATTTCCATGTTATCCAAGACTGACGAGCCTATCGGGTTGCGATCATCTTCTTCAGCCTCTTCTCTTTCCGGGTCACCGACTGCGGCATCCGCTTCCGTCAGAGTTGTACCAAGAGACTCCTCTGCTTCTTCAATAGTTTGTGCCCTTGATGTCTCTTCGGCAACCTGTTGGTTCTACGTAGGTGCCTCAGGTGAGTCTGAGATCAGAAGTGTGCCTGGGATTGGTGCTAGGATACGAGCTTGCTCTTGGTACATTATACGGGCATCCCTGGTGTCGAGATAGTCATCCAACCGTGCAACTCGTGTTATTTCATCGGCTGTAAGGCCGAAGAGAGAAACAGTCGAAAAGACTTCGAAATGGTATCGTAAATACTGAAGGTCCTCTATTAAGAAATGAAGGTCGACTGCATCGATATCAGTGTATGGGTCGACTTCAAAACCAAGGACACGAGCTTCTCGTATGTGCTGGAACCTAACTTTCAATCCTGGATCTGAGGTCTTCTGAATAATTCGCTCGGCATCTGGGCAAGTTAGGACGAGATTGATTGTGTCTTGACATGCTTTCGGCAAACCATACAGATCGTTGGCCGAATGTTTCTTATGAAACTCTCGCATATATTCCAAGGCCTCCCCGAGGAATGGTGGATGTAAATTCCGTCAAATTTTGATCAAGGGTTCTCGTGTGGCTGGCGGGGGTAATTTGCTTTCAGCTTCTTGCCTAAAATGCTCGAAGCGTGCCTTCATCTCCCCGGGCCGAAGAAGAAGTTTGATCCATTTATCAGCCTCTTCAAACGTGGTTTCGATATCTTGATTAACCAGCTGTTTCCTTTGAACCAACTCTGTCATAATCATTGAAGATGGTCGTTCATCGTCGTTGGCAATTGTTTCCTTCGGTCGCCATTTAGGGACCGAAGTTTCTTGGGCTGCCTGTCGGTGGGCCATGCAGTCTATTCTTTGGTGCCGACGTTTCTGGGATTTGGACAGTGCAGTGCAGACGCCTTTTGAAGAGTGATATGTATACCAACATTCGTCTCGAGGTTCGGGAGGTTTGAAAGTTTTTGGGCTCTGCGATGATTCCGAGCTGCTAGAGTTACGTATATAATAATCCTCGTCATAAAACAGAGCATCAAAATCGAGGCGCCGTCTGACTGAAGGTGTCTCTTCCACCCTCACTTTATGACCGAGCCTATAAAAAACCCCTTGATGTTGGCCTGCGTTGATCACCTTTTGCTGTGTTGCGGCTGTAGGTTGTTCCATTATAGCGGATATGACTTTTCCTTTGGCTTGATGTTGACATTTGCTTTACATTTATTGCATAAAACCGCCGTCCCATTGTCTTCATCAGTGCTGTAATCTGTCATGGGCTTGACAATAGCGGGTCCCGTTAGAGTTGTAGGTGGTTTGTTTGAACGAAAGTCAGCAATGAAACGTGGTCGAGAATTCTGATTCAGAAAGCGTTGCGTTGTAACAGCTTTGGCCTTCCCTTTTCCTTTGTCCTTAGGTAGGCACACATTTACCATATTTACTGTTGCCGTGGGAAATGGGTCAGTATCAACACTCATCTTCTTCTCCGGAAATCTAAGTTTGCCATTATCAATCCAGCTTTGGACGTTGTCTCGAAACACGATGCAATTATTTGTCGTATGTTTGCTTGAATTATGGTATTTTCAATATATCTTTCCTTTAAGCTCTTCGGCCTTGGGAATGTTATGCCCAGGCCGAAGTTTGATGATCTTCGTTGATATCAATTGATCAAAAATTGCATCGGCCATTGTAATATCAAAAGTATAGACTTTTGATGTTTTCATTGTTTCTTCAAGGGCCGATCGGGTTTTGACTTCCTTAGAGTCAATTTGAGTCAGTGCCTTGCAAACGTATGGCTTATCTATGACTATCTTGGCTGCATCCATGCTAACACATTCACCTTCAGTCGATGCATAACTGACAGTGGGATTTTTGTAAATCGTCCCTCTGGACGGAGCTTTCGAGATCTTCTCTTCACGGAGTAAATAATCATATTGCTCGACATGCTGGGCTAGTTCATACATATCCCGAAAGTTTACCCCCAGGAATTTCTTTTTGTATTCTACGTCAAGACCATTCAGAGAAAGTCTGACGAACTCGACTTCAAGGAGAGGTACTCGGCACCAATTCCTGGCTGATTTAAATATGGTAAGATAATCCATTGGTGACTCGTCGGATGCTTGAGCCATCCTTGCTAATGAGGATATTGACACTTCCATCCCTGGTTGATAAAATTGCTCATGAAATTTCTCGACCAACTCCTCCCAACTCTGGACAGAATTCGGTGGGAGGTTGATATACCAAGCAAATGCTGAACTGGTCAGCGAAAAGTTGAATAGTTGCAGCTTGTGAAAGTCGCTATTGACATCTCCGCATTGCGCGGTGAAACGAGCCACATGTTCCAACGAGGATAAGGATGATTCTCTGGCGAAAAAGGCTAAAATCCAAGATTTTGAAACCTCTAGTATATTCGAATTGTTCCACATAAGCCGGATACAGATGTATAAATTTAAGGAACTTCGACCTTTTCTTCATGGCCGAATCGATCATCCTTTGGACCTCAGTCATATCGACGGATGTTGCCTCCGCCCGCTGGTTGGATCCGTCCGACCTACTATTTGATCCTCCTCCTTTTTCCAAGTTAATTGGTTTGAGCCGAATAGGGGTTGACTCGGCCAGTGCAATTGGTAATAGATTATTTTTTGGTGGCAAGTGCTGGGCAAGATTGAAAGACCTACCGTCGCTGACCTCAATAACCAGTATTTCGAGTAATCTGGTTTGTGCCTCACTAGTATTGCGTATCACGTCATGAAGTTTATCGATTCCTCGACTAAACGTCTGGTCAACCGTCCGAGATTGCTCGTCAAGTCGTTTGCGAAGAAACGATCTTGTTGGTGGATCAGTTCCCTCGCCACCATCCTCGTCACAATCCTCCACTATCCCTTCAGTGAGAATGCAGGTGTTCCTGTTAGGGACTTCAAGACTACGCAACTGACCGCCGAGATTAACTTCCCTTTCTCGACGAATCGCGCTTATGGACTCAGGTATCACGGCGCTAACGGGATTCTGCGCCTGCGGCATACTTTATCCTATGTTCTGAATTGGCAAATCAGTTGTTGACTTTCCCATAACTGTTTTCTTTTTTACCGATCGCGTTTCAATTGGCATGAACTTCGTAGTTTAGCACTGGGTCCCACTGGGCGTGCCAAAATGTTGACCCTAAAAACTACCAAGCCCATGTGGCGCGCATGCCGAATAATCTATAAGCTAACTACATCCTTCGGTGAATGCAGGGCGTGCCAACTCGTCGGCCGAGCTTGGCTGAGGAGTAAATTTGTTGATGTTGAGTTGGGCGCGCGGCTGACTTCTGCGTCTTGCGATTATGACCTAGGAAGGAACACATCTCGGCCTCTTGGGTTCTCGAACCTGAAGACAAGGCTACTATTCTTATGAAGTTCATGAATTGTTGTCGTCAGATTCGGTCACAGTGATGTTATTCGTCAAAGTAAACTCACGCCGAATCGACACCAAAGTGTAAGGGCACAAATACTCTAAGTCCCACTTGAAGGTATCCAATCATAAAATAACTCGGCGTGCAATGCGTCGAGCTCAGTAAACTGTAACACCTCACTTCGCCGAGAAGGCTAATGAGATGACCTCAATCAATAAGGATTCAGAAATCCTTCTCGACCGAGACTTGGATAGGTAACCAACCGTCCTCGCCGCAGTGCTGTTGATGCCAACAGAAGATGCTGCGAGATCGGCTGATTCTATGGCGACAGGGCTATCTATGCCGACTTAAGATATCACCGGTTGCTTTCACAGTGCTGTTGATGCCAACGGAAGATGTGTCAAAAAAAAGAGAAAATAAAAATCTCAAAGTTGTTGAGAGAGTTTGCGCATGGCAGTTGTGTGTTGAATTAGAGGAGCCTTGAATGATGCACAGCCTCCTCTATTTATAGCACTGGATACCTTTAAGGTTGAGTTAAAACCCTACTCGGACTAGGTCTTCTTCTCCTGATCAAACACCAACTCGACCAGTCATATTTTCACTATAATTATGAACCTAGTCCTTTATCAAGCCGGATTCACTTTCGGGTTATTAATCCTACCGAGATTCCTTATTGCGCCAGGACTCGACTTATCTTGCAGCATGACCTAACCGACCTAGGTTTGGAGGCCCACGCACTAAATGATCCATGGTACCCTTGTCGAAAGGCATTCCGGGCCGAGAATGATTCTATACTCGGCCCAAACTAATAGTTTGGGCCCAAACAGGTTCGAATATCTTAAAGGTTTCAAAATTTCAGATTTTAGTCTTTTCGCTGGAGAATCATCTTTATCCTCATTAGAACATGTGGCTCGTTTCACCGCGCAATGCGGAGATGTCAACAGTGATTTTCACAAGCTGCGGCTGTTCAACTTTTCATTGACAGGTTCAACATTTGCCTGGTATATCAACCTTCTACCTAATTCCATCCAAAGCTGGGAGGAATTGGTCGAGAGATTTCACGAGCAATTTTATCGACCAGGGATGGAAATGTCAGTTTCTTCGTTGGCAACGATGGCTCAAGCGTCTGATGAGTCACCAATGGATTATTTTACCAGATTTAAATCGGCAAGGAATTGGTGCCGAGTACCTCTCCCTGAAGTCGAGTTTGTTAGACTTGCTTTGAATGGACTCGATGTAGAATACAAAAAGAAATTTTTGGGGGAAAACTTTCGGGATATGTATGAATTAGCCCAGCATATCGAGCAATACTATTTGCTCCGAGAAGAGAAGATGTCGAAACCCCTATCTTGAGGGACGATTTCCAAAAACCCTATGGTCAATTACGTGTCGACCGAAGGCGAGGAATCTCAGTACGTCAGCGTGGACGCGGCTGAGATAGTAATAGATAAACCATACGTGTGCAAGGCATTGACTCAAATTAATTCCAAAGAGGTCAAAACCCGCTCGGCCACTGAAGAAACAGCAAAAACATCAAAAGTTTATACCTTTGATATCACAAAGGCCGAAGCAATTTTTGATCAATTGCTATCAGCGAAGATCATTAAACTTCGGCCAGGGCATAATATTCCCAAGGCCGAAGAACTTAAAGGAAGGACATATTGCAAATACCATAACTCGACAAAGCATGCAACAAACAATTGTGTCATATTTCGTGATGATATCCAGCGCTGGATTGACAAAGGCAAGCTAAAGTTTCCTGAAAAACGCATGACGGTTGATACAGATCCATTCCCTTCAACGACAGTCGGCATGGTAGACGCCCGTTTGCCCAAGAGTAATGGAAAAGAGAAGGTCGAATTTACCCTAGTACAACACATTCGAAAGCAAAGCTCCCAGCCTCGACTCAAGATCAATCTATTTTCCAAGCTCCCACCTACCGAGCTATCAGGACCGGCCATAGTTGAACCAATGTCAAACTATAACGACGAAGAAAATGGCGGGCCAATAGTACCACAGATCTTAAAGAAAGGTTCCTAACATCGACTTAAGATCGACTTGTTTTCTAATGCACCACCCACCGAACTCTTAGTACCTGCCATAGTCGAGTCCATGTCAGACTCCAGCGAAGATGGAAATGGCGGGCCGATAATTCTGTGTAGCAATTATAAGGCACGCGTTGTATTAACCGAGCCCAAGAGGAAACTGCCTCCGATGCAGATGCCGACATCACAACACCAATCGGTGATTACAGCAAAACCTTCAAAGGAACCTAGTGAAGGCCAGCGCCAGAAAGTATTCGACAGGCTCAGCCCAAGGAAACAGACAGATGGTCATATATCGGTCAGACAACGCCTTGATTTCGACGCATCGTTTTACAACGAGGACTATAATTCCTGCAATTCTAGTAGTTCGAGCTCATCAGCAAATCAAAAAACCTTCAGGCCACCTGAACCACGTGACCAACGTTGGTACAACTACAATTCTCCCACCGGCATGTATACTGCGCTATCCAAATCTCAGAAACGTCGATGTCATCGTATAGATTGCTTAGCTCGACGACAAGCTGCCCAGCCTGTTTCGGCCACTAAATGGTAGCTGAAAGAGACAGCAGGAAGTGGAGATGATCGGCCAACCCCAACAATCATGGCTGAATTACAGGTCGAGAAGGAAACTAATCGGGATTTCGAAGCTACCATTGAAGCAGCTGAGAAGCGCATCAAACTTCTTCTTAGGCCTGGGGAAATGAAAGCTCGTTTCGAGCAATTTGGGAAAGATGCCGAAAGCAAACAGCCCCCGTTACCTTTGAAAGAACCACTAATCAAAGTTTGGCAGAATCTGCACCTTCCATTCCTCGGTGAATCATTGGAATATATGAAAGAATTTCACATGAAATATTCCGCCAACGACTTGTATGGGTTGTCGAAGGCCTGCCAAGAAGCTCTTGACCTGGCATTAACTTGCCCCGATGCCGAGTAGATCATCCAAAAAACCACTGATCCAGCAATGAAAGCCAGATTCCAGCACATTTGAGAGGCTAGGGTTCTCGGCTTCGAGGTCGACCCATACACGGATATTGACACATCCGAACTCCCTTTTTCTCTTGAAGACCTTCAACACCTTTGGTATCACTTCGAAGTTTTTTTGGCTGTATCCTTGTTCGGCTTAACAGCCGATGAGACAGAGCGGGTGGCACGTCTGGACGCTTACCTGGACACCAGGAATGCCCGGATCGCCTATGAGGAATGAGCTCGCAAAATACGTAAGGAGCAGAGTCTGACACCAGATGCATGCAAGCCCGAAGACGACAGTCAACAGGATACAGTGTCGGATTGCGTGGCACAAGCGCCTGTATATGTTGAGACACACATCGAGTTGGCTGCGAATGCTTCGACACATGATGATATAGTTCTCACTACTCCGGAAGATGACGACCAGGATTCAATGGGCCATTCAATCTTTGAAAACATGGAAATCAGCATGGTCCATGTTCTTCCTGCCGAATTTCAGCTAACTACACACCAACCAAGTTCCTTGGACGGTGATGTGGTCACCGAGAAGGCAACACAAGTTGATTTCGTCACTACTGCTAAAGACGAGTCAACTAACGGCGACGATAAACTTAAAATAGCCTTAGACATCTTGTTTCCCCGTTCTTCCTCGACTAATCTTCAACATTTAAAACCGTTGTATGTCACGACCCATATTAAAGGCTACCCAATCTCTAAGATTTTCGTCGATTGCGGAGCAACAATTAATATCATGCCTGTATCCGTCATGAAAGCATTACGACGATCCACCGACGAACTCATTTCTTCAGGAATAACCATGAGTAGCTTTGTCGGTGACAAGTCTCAGGCCAAATGAGTACTCTCTCTAGAGGTAAGCATCGCAGGTCGCAATCACATGACCGCATTTTTTATCGTTGACTTTAACACCGAATATAATGCTTTGCTCGGTAGGGATTGGATTCATGAAACGAATTGCATTCCTTCTTCGTTATACCAAGTCCTTATTTTTTGGGATGGCAAATCGGTCGTGGTCCACCCAGCCGATACTCAGCCATTTGAAACCAACATGATTCTGGCCCGCTATTATGATGATCACGTCGGCTATATTACCCTACAAGGTTTTAATGAAGATGGACGGCCGACTCGGATCTCAGTTCAGAAAGCCATCGAGGTAGGCGCCGAGACTGTCTACCAGGATTCGGCAATACTCGGTTTGGCCAATTTGTTCCCCACCATTGATGATTGACATCAAAAGCGAGAGGCGTCGGGCCGTGGTTTCATCCACGATGGAACGCTTGCTGGCCCATTGGTATGCTATTTCCAAGCACCCGCATTCAGGCATCAACTTAACCAAATTTTTAGCCAAAGAGGATAACGGCTCGGTACTATCGTTGGATAAAGTTCAGGCCGCACTGGCCGAGCTTGACGACAGCCGACCCCAAGTTAAGGATCCTCTAGAGGAAATAAATGTTGGAACGGCCGATGATCCTCGGCCCCTATTTATTAGTGCGTTATTAGCCCATGCCATGAAAGTGGAACTCCATCAATTGCTTCACGAGTTTAAAGATTGTTTTGCTTGGAGTTATCATGAGATGCCGAGTCTCGACCGGACCCTTGTCGAACTTGAATTACGTATCAAACCTGGTTGCAAGCCTGTTCGACAACCTCCTTGCCGATTCTCGATCGAAGTACAGCTCGGCATAAAAGATGAAATTGTTCGACTGTTAAATGCCGGGTTTATTCGAATCGCTCGATACGTCGAGTGGTTGGCGAATATCGTACCAGTGCTCAAGAAAAATAGGGCCCTACGCATTTGCATTGATTTTCAAAATTTGAATCTGGCAACACCTAAAGATGCATATCCCATGCCAATTTTAGATTTGCTAATCGACGCCGCGGTTAATCATAACAAGCTGTCATTCATGGATGGACATGCCGGTTATAACCAGATATTTATTGCCGAGGCCGATGTTCATAAAACTGCTTTCCGCTGTCCGGGGGCACTTGGAACCTACGAGTGGGTAGTCATGCCATTCGGTTTAAAATCCGCTGGTGCTACATATCAACGCATGATGAATACCATTTTTCATGACCTGATCAGTACTACCATAGAAGTATATATTGATGGCATTGTGGTCAAATCAAAAAGTCGCCGAACGCATATTGATGATATTCGGCAAACTTTCCTTCGCATGCAACCACATAACCTTAAGATGAACCCGGCCAAATGCGCCTTTAACGTGTCGGCCGGTAATTTTTTAGGTTTTCTTGTCCACCATCGCAGCATCGAGGTCGATGCGAACAAAGCCCGTGCAATTATTGACGCCCCACCACCGACGACCAAAAAACAACTCCAGTCCTTGCTCGGGAAAATAAATTTTCTTCGCCGATTCATAGCTAATTCCGCTGGCAAAATGACGGCATTCTTTACACTATTGAAACTTAAGGACTCATATAAGTTTGAGTGGCGTGAAGAACATCGAGTGGCTTTCACACAACTCAAGGTTGCCCTTGCAACTCCACCCGTCCTCGTATCGCCTGGACGTGATAAACCCCTTAAGCTTTACATTTCTCCAGCCGACGAATCCATCGGTTGCCTCCTCACTCAAGATACTGACACTGGGCGAGAACAAGTTATTTTCTATCTCTGCCGACACCTCAATCCTCCAGAGATCAATTATTCACCAGTTGAGAAGCTTTGCTTGGCTTTGTTCTTCGCCGCATCAAAACTTCGACATTATATGCTCTAATCTGTTACGCAGGTCATCGCCCAGACAGATGTTATTCGATATATGCTTACTTGGCCAATAGTCAAAGGCCGAATCAGGAAATGGACACTGGCACTATCGGAGTTTAGCTTGCAGTACGTCCCACAAAAAGCCGTCAAAGGATAAGCGCTTGTTGATTTCTTAGCCCACAACCCTTCTCTATATGGGTTCGGGGGCACCGATGTTGAAATCGAAATTGTGGAAGCACGTGACAATTATTGGACGATGTATTTCGATGGTTCTAGCACGTCCACATCGACCGGTGTGGGGATCGTACTCCTGTCTCCACACCAACACCGTTGTTTTTTTTCCCTCAAGTTGGATTTCGATTGTACCAACAATCAGGCCGAGTACGAAGCCCTTGTTATCGGCCTTAGCGTATTTCATGATTTGCATGTTGAAATCAGAACTTTTCGGTGCATGAGTTGTACTCTAGTGCCCTATCACATGGTGGCCAGTTACTTGGTCGAGTCATTCGACGGTATCACGTTCAATCATATTTCCTGTGGACGGAACACCGTCGCAGACGAACTCGCTCAGATAGCCTCTGGAGCACAACTCCTAGGGGGCAAGAGTGGACCGATGATACCTGTTTTACGGCAATCGTATTAGGCTTTGGTTAATCAACAAGTCCTTTAGCACGACCAAGTCATCCGTACACGGGTAATGTCCTTACCTTTGTTATTGGAACGGGAGGATCCTGTAGATGTTTGCGCGGTCGAGATGCTACCAAAGGACTGGAGAAGGCCAATTATGCAATACCTTGATGATCCCAGAGGCAAACACGACCGAAAGACAAGGGTCCACGCCACAAACTACATCTCGTACCAGAACGAGTTGTATCGAAAAAACAAGGACGGTTTATTACTGTTATGCCTCGGCTCGTAAGAAATCGCCCAAGCAATCACATAGGTACACGAAGGAATTTACGGAGCCCATTAATTAGGACGCAAGATGCGTTGGCTACTTCGCCGACACGGTTACTTTTGGCCAAGCATATTGAAAGATTGTATCGAGTATGCACGAAGATGCGTCGAGTGTCAAATTCATGGACCCATCCAAAGGGCCCCGACTGAATTACTTCATTCGGTCACCAAACCTTGGCCGTTCAAAGGATGGGCAATGGACTTAATCAGCAAAATCACACCATTTTCTAGAGCAACGAAACATGCATGGATACTTGTGGCAGCAAATTAATTCACTAGGTGGGTCGAAGCAAAATCATACTCCAAATTAACATCCAAGGCGGTTTGCGATTTTGTGAGGGAGCATATTGTGACCAGGTTCGGCATGCCAGAAACGATCATAACTGATAATGGCACAGTCTTCACAGTCGAAAGGTTCAAAGATTATACAGCTAGCTTAAAAATTCAGCTTGAGCAGTCCACACCATACTATCCACAAGCGAATGGACAAGCCGAAGCAAGTAATAAGGTTTTGATCGGTATTCTCGAGAAAATGATAAAAGAAAGACTTGGCATGTGGCATTTAAAATTGAATGAAGCCTTATGGGCATACCGAACTTCACCCCGGTCGGCAACGAGGACCACCCCATATGCGTTAACCTATGGACATGACGCAATGTTACCAAATCGAGTTAAGTGTAAATTCTTTACGTGTGATCGAGCAGAGTAGTTTGTACAACGCCGAATATAATCAGGCCATGTTACAAGAGTTAGTGGATTTGGAAAAGGATCGGCTTGATGCTTACAATCTTCTAGTGGCACAAAAGAAAATTACCGAGTGAGCTTATAATCAAAGAGTCAAACAAAAAATGTTCGGCGAAGGAGAGTTAGTTTGGCAAACTGTGTTACCCGTGGGAATTAAAGACCCCAGGTTCAGCAAATGATCGCCGAATTAGGAAGGACCGTTTGTCGTCCATAAAGTTCTCTGTAAGGGGGCATACCATCTTAGAGATCGAACCGGTATTATTCACAAATTACCAATTAATGGAAAGTTCTTAAAAAAATACTACCCAGTCACATGGGCGATGCAAGAGTAAAAGCTTGTTTCATTTCATTAATATGATGGTTTACAATCAAATTATTCTAAGGCGATGAAGGAAGAAGAGTTCCAAGAAGAGTTCCAAGAAGTGCCTGTTCTTCTTGTCTAACTTCAACTGCTTGACTCGCTTCGCGTTCACCGCAAATTCGGTTAGACAAGATTTCCCGCCCGACTTAAAGTTCCTCGCAAGCTCAGAAGCAAGGGTCGACCTTCGTTTTGCCAGTTCGGCCATTTGACGGTCGAGGTCGGCCAAGGCTTCCCCTTTCGTCTTTAAGGCATCGATCTTCGGACGAAGAGTTTCCTGAACAGCCAGTGCAGTTTTCAAGTCATCATCAGCCCGAAAAGTGTTCTCTGATTCCTAAACTCGCTCCAAGGCGAACGACGCCTGAACGACAGCCTTGGCGCTCGTGTGACCATCTGCTCCGAGATCATTTAGGCATGCACCCAACGAATCGAGCCCTTTGCGCTCAAGGACTTGTGACACCGAGAGAGATAAAACTTCTTGTAGCCGAACCAGAGCAGCTGAATCGGCAGGTGCAGTCATAGCGGTCGAAGGCCCAGCCGTTCCAGAAGTACTTAACAAGAGAGCATTAAATTCGACTTCCCATGAAGGCTGCACACAAAAATCATGTTAAGTACAAGGAAATTATGAAAGAATATAGCAAGAAGGTTTTTGTTTTAAACCTGCCGAGAGGAGACTTCGGCCATATCTTCGGGTTCGTTGCTCGAACCTAAAGAACTTAATGGCCGAGCCCAGTGCCTTAGACTGCTTCTTAGTTCACGCGGCCGATGGAAGTTATCTATGTTCGATGGCCACTGAGGCGGCCAAGAAATATAGATAACACCCTCGGCGCGTAGAATGTTCGATGAAAAGAATGGGTAGGCACTTGACATTCAGTATCTTCCTGGTTTAGAGATCTAAGGTAGAAAAGTAACCAAAGAAAGGCGGTAGGGGTACTTACGAAGGTTGAAGTAACTTCTTGAGAAAGAATGTTGAGGTCCTGGTCCTGCGGATGAACGGATGTTTCCGCCGTCGCTTCTGGCTCGACGGCAGGTCGTTTGCCACGATCGGCCGCAGAAGGGCCGACTTAGACAACTGCCTTCTACCGCAGAGGGAGGCGGATCGCGTGGTTGAAGGTGACTCGTCAATGGAATCTCATCGCTCCTGTCGCTTTCTTCTAGAACGACTGCCGTAGGTTTTGGATTTTCAGGAAGTTTCTTTTGGGCCGAGGGGACCGCCTCTTCCAAGACAGGTGAAGTAGCTGGCCCCAAGGTTACAGGCGCCTCGACCAGTGGAGCAACGACTGGTCCAGCAACTTGAGGAACATGCCGTACATGGGCTGTTTCTTTGGCCGGAATTGGCCGTTTCTCTGTCGAAGCTTGGACGACATGGGTAGAAGGGGAAACACTAGGAGTCGTCGCTCTCGTAGTTTGACTGGAGATAACATGAATCTCCCGTTCTCCTTTCCTCGCCAGCTTCTTGACTCGTTTTACGGGGTGAGGGGGGTCGAGGGCCTTCTCGGCCTCTTGACGAGGTCGTTTGCTCAACAAGGCTTGTGCGGTAGTTTTAGCCCTTTTGGAGATGGTCGATTTTTTCCCAGCCGCAGCCGCAGCGACCACTTCTACCTTTTTCAGTGACCGACCACCTGAGAAAGTAAGAGCAAATTAGTAGAGATCAAAGTCGAAGGAAGAAGGTAGAAATAAACCGTTACCTTGAGATTGGGGGGCAGAAGCCTTATTGGGTCGACCGCCGAAGATCTTGTTCAGAACGCCTTCGACCGGAGCACCAAAAAAGTTTTGGGTATACTCTTCCCACCAATCACCGAAAGTGTTAGTGCTAAGAGATTCTGGAACGGTTGGTCGAAAGTGGAATTTTTGGCACCGTTCTTGAAACTCCTTCTTTGCATCCTTGCACTTCTTGTCTGAAGAGCCAGATAGGCGTCATCAACTCAGCAGGGAGTGAGAGGTAAGAAGAGGCACCGGGCAACCCTGAAGATAGCCGAGTTGCCGAGTAGTGAATTGGGGGTGATATACTTCCCAACTTGCTCGGTGCACGTCACACCTAAGAGGAAGGTCGCAGGTAAGCATAAACGACCCCTAGGATTGATGAAGATCAGCATCATCATCTACACTCCATGCTGATGTGGGGAGTTTGATCGACAAAGGATATTCTCGACGACGGCAGATCAAGAATTCATCGTCGGAAAGGGCATCAAGGCTGAAGAAGTATTTGAACACGTCTTCAGCTTGGTGAGGAGGTACTGGTCGAGGAGCCACCTGAAGGCCGAACGCTTTAGTAGGTGAGAAGCTGGCAAGCTCTGGCCGAAGGGTGACAAAATAAACCTGCAGCCAGAGCTGGAATACCCAAAAGGGACCACTCTGGTATGGGTCAATCTTGTGAAGGGTCATCTTGGCCAAACAACGCAGGAGATGGGTAAGAATGGCTGGACTGAGCGCCAGGGTGTGACCGCTAGCCAGGGCTTCGGCCACCACCATGTTCTCGACCAAGCATTTGTTGGACTTGGTACAACAAATAAATTTGTTATACCAGTAGAAGATGAATGCTTCGTGTTTCCCTTGCCGTAGGTTCTCATCCCCTCGGCCGGCGAAGTGGAGATAGAGAGTGTTGTAGTTGAGGAAGTTCTTATAAAGTTTCTGAACTTCCTCATTTGAGGGTTCTTGGCCCTCTCTGCTCAGCGTTTCGAAGGCCCGATCATTGAAAAGAGCCTTCAGGTCAATGGTCGACGGGTACCCGAAAAGGGTAGCGTCAACTGGGATGCCGAAAGGGGAAGTCCCTAAGATCACGGTGATATCAAGGATAGTGGGGCCCATAGGGCCGAGGGGAAGGACCATGGTGTTGGTAGCTGAGCACCATAGGCTTGAGGCTGCCATAAGAAGCTCTTTATCCATGATGAGTTCCATAGATGAAAGACGAATGGCATCGTAAATGCCAAGAGCTTTCCATTGCTCGCCGAAGATCTTTTCCATCCGAGCAACCCAGGCTGCTCAGGTCGCAGTGGTCGAGGGCCAGGAGCCTTGAGGTTTCGCCAAATCCCACCTCGACCATTCAAACCCTGACAATAGGGGTGTTAGGCATTGATCCTTGAAGAGCTCGGTAATGGCTGGTGGTACTACATCCTTAAAAAGTGGACCAAGGATTTGGTGGGGGGTGCTCATATCGCTCTCAAAGCGCAGAGTCTTAATTGAGCGCTGATCGATGATTGTCCCACATTTGTCGCATTCCTTAGAGAGCTTGGAAATGAAGGAGGCCATTGGAAATGGTTTCGAAGGGTTTATGGGAGAAAGTCAGGGGGTTTCTTTTAATCTTTGAGCAAAAGAGAGTTTGGAAAATTTGAAAGCGTAAAGAATGAATGATAGAAGGACATGTATTTATAGACTCGTGGAATGGAAGACCAAACGGGGATAGTGATCAGGAAGATCGTTAATAATGATGGAGTGATGGAGAATATTAACATACTCAGGAGAAAGAACCAAAAAACTCGCAGATTAAGGGGTCATGATGATATCGTGACGGCGTCCTTTTATGAAGAAATGACGTTTTGGTGTTCGTACGATCTCGAGGGTACCGAAAGATTCGCAAATCGAGATTGCATGATGGCATGCGGCGACATGTATATTGATTTAAAGACGTTTGGACATCCGCACGTCTTGAGGAATTCAAAAATCTCGCGGATCAAGTGGGTAATGATGAAATGAGACTTCAGGTCATGTTGAGAAGATGACACTTGGCGAGATATCTGACGAGATCAAGATCGTGCAATCGTGCTTCATAAATGCTCATCAGAAGACAGAGCTTGGTGTCGCTTCTTCAAGGTCGGGGCTCGGCCAGAGACTTCCGGCCGAAAAAGTCCTCAGAAGTGAGGGCGCAATGTTTGGGCCCAAAATATCGGTTTGGGCCGAGATGTATTCTCGGCCTGAAAGGCCATACAAAAAAGGTTACTGTGGATCATTTAGTTCATGGGCTTCCTAACCTAGGTCGGTCAAGTCATGCTGCGAGACGAGTAATTGAATCCTAGCACAATAAGGAGTCTCGGCAAGACATGGATAGAAGTGAATCCGGTTTGATAAAGGACTGGGTTCAAAGTCATAGTGAAAATAGGATTGGTCGAGATGGTGTGTGATGAGAAGAAGAAATCCTAATCCAAGTAGGGTTGTAACTCGGTCTAGAAAGTGCCTGGTGCTATAAATAGAAGAGGCTGTGCATCGTTCAAGATCCCCTCCAATTCAACAGACAACTGCCATGTGCAAATTCTCTTAACAACCTTGAGATTTTTTCCTTTTCTTTTTTCGCCAACACACCTTCAGTTTGGATAAACAACACTGTGAAGGCAACCGGTGATATCTTCAGTCGGCATAGATAACACTGTCACGGTAGAACCAGCTAGTCTCGCAGCATCTTTAGTCGGCATAGATAACACTGCGTCGAGGGTGACTGGTTATCTATCTAAGTCTTGATCGAGAAGGATTTTTGAAAATCCTTGTTGGTCGAGGTCATCTCATTAGCCTTCTCGGCGAAGTGAGGTGTTACAATTTATTAGGCTCAACACATTGCATGCCGAGTTAGTTTATGATTGGATACTCTTAAGTGGGATTTAGAGTTCGGCATTCCGACGGTCGAACCACGTTTATTGTTAAGACATATATCCGCTTTGAGTATTTGTGCCCTTACACTTTGGTGTCGATTCGGCATAAGTTTACTTTGACGAATACCATCATTGTGATCGAATCCAACGGTGACGATTTGTGAACTTCGTAAGAATAGTAGCCTTGTCTTCAGGTTTGAGAACCTAAGAGGCCGAGACATGTTCCTTCCTCGGTCGCAATCGCAAGACGCAAAAGTCAGCCGTGCACCCAACGCAACATCAACAAATTTTACTCCTCGGCCGAGCTCAGCCGACGAGTTGGCACGCCCCGCATTCAACCGAGGGATGTAGTTAGCTTATAGATTACTCGGCTTGCGTGCCACGTAGGCTTGGTAGTTTTTAGGGTCAACAGTCTCTTGAGTTTTTTGCTAAGAAAATTTTTTTTTTGCTAAAAATTGGCAACTAGGAGGAACCTAACAGAGCAAAAGTAAACCCCAGAAGATGAATAAGAACGGAAAAGGCGTTACTGGGTTGGCCTCCTATTAAATTGGGTAGCATGGAAAGCAAAAGCAGGCTTAAATAATTACTGATGTCGTTGAATAATTAAAACAATGACAAATATGAAATTTTACCTCATGTGAAGCTTCCGAAATAATGATATCGTGTTCAATTCGTTAATTTTTTTTTCTCAATCAACATGTTTATAGTTTCAATAGTTAGAATTTTATTCAACAATGGAGTGGAGGGTGAGAGGGGTTTTGATAATTGAAGAAGATAAATAATACGTTAAAAGTAATTTGGGGTGTATTTAGAAATTTCTTATTTTCTTTATACCTCATAAGGTCGAAATTGTCATTACATAGTAAGTTACATAACCCACTTAATATTAAATTTTAATGTGGGAAGCATTCAACATTATGTGGAGTGCTAATAAAACAAGCAAATTATTTTGGGTACTTGTGTAGTAAAAACAAAGTCACCTTCTCACAATTCGTAAGACTACAATCCCCCTACAGAGGTAACAGTTACGATGTCGTCCTCCTTCTTTCCAAAAGAAAAACAAACGCCAATAATAATCTGTTCCTTCTTAAATCAATTGACTCTCTATTTCTTTTCTTGTTATCTTTTTTCTTTTAGGGTTTGGTTTAATTATGGCGGACGTCCAAGGTCTCGTGAATGAGCTTGCTACCAGTCTCCGGAAGCGGTGAGTTTTACTATACGTGTGTATCTATGCATGCATGTGCTTTTTTCTTTGTGTGGCTGTTGCTGTTCGTTTTCTTTTGTTACGGCTGTTTATGGATTTTTACGATGGCAGGAAAGTCGAGGGTTCACGGGAGACTGCCCGGCTAACGGCAGAATTGCTTCGGACAGTTATATCGGCACAGAAGTTGCCATCACCTACAAACCAGGCAGCTGCTCTTATTGCGGCGGTAAGAGGCGTTGGCCAGCGGCTTATTGCTGCTAATCCTGTTGGTATGTCCTTTATTTTGTTTTAGGCATACGCTTTTAGTTCTCCACAGCTTTGTGATAATTTTTTTTGGGATTTTACTGGATTTATCGAGTCTGTATCAAAACTTTTCATGTAGTAGAGTAAATCGTACCAAGCTTTCAATTAAGAAGATGTATATGAATCCCTAGGGGCATGGATTAAAGAACACTAGATACATGAGTAATAAAACACTTACCAAGAACCTAGCGTGTAGATATTCACAACTGGAGAAACAAATTGCGCCTTGATGCAATATTCTCGTAGTCATGTTGATTTAGGTGACATCATCATTTAATTTTGTCGTCTCATCTTCTAGCAAGTAGTTCAATGTATTAGTTGATATGAAAATTCTCTCATACAAACCCTAATGGTGAGTACTAGGTGCGGATGTGACTGATTAGCCAACCGACTCTTGTGTCATATTAGTTGACGTATTTAACATGATTAATATTCTCTTGCTTGACTTCATGTCAAACTGTGCATCTGAATTATTATAATTAACAGTCAAAGTAGTATAATTAATTCGTTGAACTTTTGTGTCAGAATGTGCTGATTAAGGATAACATATTTGATTGCTAGCAATTGTATTACTCTTATAGTTGGAAATTGAATATAGTACATTAGTAATTTTCAAATTATATAGGTTCTCAGTCTCATCAAAATTTACATATAGATTTTTGGTTATGTCTAATGATGACAGAATGATACATATAAATTAGGTAGCGGAATTCAGAGGTTAGCATTCTGAGTTTGCCCCAAGTCTTGTTCATATACATGAGAATCTTGTGCAATTAGTTATATAGCTAATACTTTGTTATTTCGTTATAAATTATATAATGATCATGTTGACATGGGGGTGGACTGCAGAGCTTGCTATTGGGAACATCGTGAGGCGCATTTTCCATATTATTAGGGAAGAGGAGCTTTCACTTCAAGTTGAAGGGTTGTCTTTATCCACTCAAGGCAGGGATAGAGATCGTGATGAGGAAGACGATAAAGCGTTCCTCTCGTCTGCCGCGACTTCTCAAAGACTTCTGCGTTCACCTTCATTGGCTGATCTTCTTGGGAGCAGAGCCGCTATGGCACCAGCTTCATCGAATCAAGAAATCCAGGGGAAAGGCAAGTTCGAGCAATCCCTGTAGTCTATATATATAAAATTCTAACACGTAATTAAATCTTAGTTTGGCATTGTAAAATATGTATGTTTCTTTGCTAAATGCCAAATTTTCTTTGTAGCTGATAAAAGTCCAAGTAGCTGGACATTGAAGCACAATGTCATAGAGGCAGTTAATGACCTCATTGAAGATATAATAACTTGCCATGAACAGATTGCGGATCTGGCGGTGGAGCTTATACATCAAAAGTAATTTTCCCTTAAACCGTGAACATGTTTTTGCTACTGAGTTTCTTCAATTGAAACTATCTCCCTGATTGTTTTATTTTCTACTCATGCTCTTCTTGTTTCTGACATGTAGCATTTAGTGATGTTATTCTCTAGCTTCAAAACTTTTTGATGCCATGGAATTTACGTGGAAAAGTCAAGTAGATAAGAATTTACATGGAAAAATCCATAAAACGGTTGTTATATACTGTTGGTCTTACATCCCCCAACAAATTGGTTTGGCCGGAATGTTCCGAATTAGTAAATATGTGCCTTAAATATTTACCGAATTCACATTGATAGAACAAGCCAAAGAGCTGATATGGATTGGCTTTGCAGCTGTAACTCATAACCCATGATTCTTAACATTTTGAAGTGGAGATTTTTATTCCTCTTGGTTAAATGGAAACTTGATACGGTAGTCTCTATGCATAGACATGCCTCTTGCGATAGACAATTGAACTTTGTATATTTGTGTTTCTTATGAATATCTGATTTTCCTTCCCGGCTTCATTACAAATGCATCTACTTTTCAGTGAGGTGGTACTAACCTTAGGTCAGTCAAGAACCGTGAAAAAGTTCCTATGTGCTGCGAAGAAGAAACGATCATTCCAGGTCTTTGTTGCTGAGGGTGCTCCAAAGTCTGTGCATGATCATACCTAGTAGTTGGTTAATTGATCTTCCCCTCTTTTGTTTTGATCTATTGCTTACTTGGTATTGCTTAGGTATCTGGGTCATGTTCTTGCAAAAGCGTTGGCTGCAAAAGGTTTGCAAACTACAATGATTACCGACTCTTCAGTTTTCGCCATGATTTCACGAGTAAACGTTGTGAGTGTTCACTTTTCTTGCTCTTTTTCTTTGATGTAAAATTTGCCCCTATTTTTTTAAAACTTCGCGTACAGGTCATAGTCGGGGTTCATGCCGTGATGGCCAATGGTGGGATCATAGCTCCTGTTGGGACGAATATGGTTGCACTTGCTGCAAAAAAGCATGCTGTTCCGTTTGTTGTGGTTGCTGGCACTCATAAGGTATATGTATAATCGCACTTGAACACATTAACATGTGCTTCTCCTAATTTTTTCCTTAATGTATTTTTGTTTGTTTTGCAGTTGTGTCCACTATATCCTAATAATCCAGAGGTTTTGCTGAATGATATGAGATGCCCATCAGAACTCTTATCTTTTGGGGAATTCTCAGATTTCGTGGATTTTAGTATCGGCAGTGGAGCTTCTCTTCTTAACATTGTTAATCCTGCATTTGATTATGTGCCACCAGAGCTAGTCAGCCTTTTTGTTACTGAAATGTAAGACCATTTTTTCCCATCACTACAACTACAATCTTTCTGGTCAACACACAATTGGCTTTACATTCTATCTGGACGTTTAGTTTGCTTTAGTTGCCTTTGTTTTTTTTTTTTTTTTCCAGAAATAGTATTACTAAACATGCTCTTGCGTGTTCACCATTGGACAATTTCAGTTGCCCCATCACAGCTGGTTGAAATAAAGTGTCCAGCTATGATGGATGGCGAGCTAAAAAATATTGCTTATTTCAACGAATTGCTTACCCCTTTCACAGTTCAAATTTATGTGCTCTGCATCTTTTGTTTTTCTCTGACCTATAAGATAAATTCATCTTACTTGTGGTGTTTTCAAGATTCTTGTGTACGTTCTCATTGTTCTAACTTCGTACGCAGAGGGGGGCACAATCCATCATATATCTATAGGCTCATTTCAGATTTTTACTGTGCTGATGATTTGCCTCGACAACAAAAACCGGCTTCTTGAATTGAATTCTCTAATTCCATGCAGTCGAGATATATTTCCTTTTTATTATGTATGTTCGAGATACTAGTATTCTTTTCGGCATTCTGATTTTGTCTTACATTGTATTTCATCCCCTATTATTAGTTCTTGATATTTTTCTTGTTTCTTTTGTTTAACGATTTAATCCACATTAGAGTAGTGGAACTTGCTTTGAAGATCATTTTTTATTGCGCCAAAAGTTGTCCACTACGCGTGCTGGAGATATATTTGTGTGCAATGTTGCTTCCTAGGAAGTCCCCTACTCCCCTACACTAGTGTGCAATGTAGCTTCCTAGGAAGTCCCCTACTCCCCTACACTACCAGTGAGTACTTGAAAAAGGCAAGTTGTAATGGTCTTATGACGTGTCTGCCTGCGTGTTTTATAATTCTTACTGTTCTAGGTTTTTCATACATAGGATAGGAAGCCAGGGAGAAGCGGGTTTGAACCCTGACTTGAATGTGGGTTGCTCACTACCACTGAAGTTACGACCATATATGCATGCTATTTGTTTAATGTTTAACTGTATTAGGGTTCTTACTTGGTTTTTCTTAATATTTTGGCGGCAGCACGTAAAACCCAGGAAACTAATACAGTTATAGAAAATGTTAACTCAATTTCGGAAAAATATTTGCTTATTTAAAAGTCCTCATCGTAAAAATGATTCAATTGTCTATTTAACTAAGAAAAGGGAATGTCCCACTGATGTCATGCCAAGAAAAGTATATATATGAAGTAGAAACTGATGCAATTTCAGGACAATATATTTAGTATTTTCCTTTTTTTTTTTCATAACAAAACAAGGTATCTGACTTGATAAAAAAAAAAAAAATCGATAGAGGTAGTACAAGATCATAAAAGAATAAAAGATATATTTTCTACTTGTTTGATCAAGAAGAGGTA
Source organism: Malus sylvestris (assembly GCF_916048215.2). Classification (NCBI taxonomy): domain Eukaryota; kingdom Viridiplantae; phylum Streptophyta; class Magnoliopsida; order Rosales; family Rosaceae; genus Malus; species Malus sylvestris. Next base: position 20,099,072 of record NC_062272.1, read on the forward strand.
GCACACGCAAGAGCATTGGGCACGCGAGTAATGGTGGGCTTCACGTTAGAACATTGAGAGGTAAGAGGGCCTTTATTTCCGTTGTAGGTGAGATCGATGTCAGCCAATTCCACATTCTCACACGGTATGCCACCGCTGCATACAATCTGGACTGCAAGGGGAGTTGCAGATGAGCCCTTAATGTTTTTAAAGCTGACATTGCTGATCTTAACTTTTGATGGAACGTTCTGTTTACACTGGTTCCACGGGCAGTACTGTTGGTCTATGAGGACAGGATTGCTGACATTGACCATGATAATATCTTCAAAATGCATATCTGATGCAATACCATCCGAAGGAGAAGCAGGCCATGTCTTGATTCTCACACCGTTGGATGTATTAGTCAAGGTGCAGTTCTTAACTCTGATTCCAACCACAGGTTCTTCATTCGGATACCTTCCAAGACTTCCAACGCTTATGCCATGGCCTGGTCCACAAGTCACCCTAGTTATGGTGATTTCTTTGTTTCCATCGCCAATGGAAACACAGTCATCCCCAGTTCCAATGTGTGCATCAGTAATGTTGATTCCAGTTGAACGCCCGATATGGATTCCATCTGTATTTATGCTCTCCCCCGGTGCCGTGACATTGACACGTTGGAATGTGACATTGTGGCACCCCAAAACGTTGATGTGGAAATTCTTGCTGTCGAGGGAAGTTATGTCCTGAATTGTGGAATTGGTAACGAAGTTGAACCTCATATTGATGGCAATAGATTTGCAATCTTTGTTTTTGTTGCAGTCATTTTTCTTCCAAGCAAGTGCTCCTTGGCCGTCAAAAGTTCCACCACCTGATACGGTAAGCTTGTTGACGTGGTCAAAACCAACCCAAGTATCCGGTCTGGTAAGTTTGCCGCCGTCTGCTGGAGCTGTTAATTTCCCTTGTACTTGAATCTCAATAGGAGCCTTGCAAGGACCTTTGAAACTTGCTTCTGTTAACATGTACGTCCCACTTGGAACAACAACCTTACTCGGTGCCGGTGATGCACACGCATCAATCCAAGCCTTTGCTAAAGCGTGCGTGATATCAGAGCCGGGCTTTGCACCATATGTCGCACTCGTGACATCGAACACACCTGGCTCAGCTTGAGTTTTAGATGCTGACAATAAGAACAAGAACGCTGCCAGGATATTCAATTTTCGAGCCATCTTGATTTTTCACTTGGTTATTTTCTTTTTGATTAATGGAAGAATGATGAAACAACATTTGGATTTCAGGTGAATTTATAGTCCTACCTGAAGGGTCAACACCATCAAAATGACCAACCAAACTGGCTATTTTTATATATGTCCTTAGGCAGTTGAATTGTAGCTCAACTTCTATCCTATAATTAGTAAACTGTTTAGCGCATCACCAACAAAGCGCAGATGTCCAACGGAAGACAGCTTTATGCTGCATGGATTCCTTAAAAAGCATCAATGCCAACATGATTTAGGAAGTACCAATTCCCTTACAACATTGATGACCTATTTGATCCCCTTTTTCGTAACTGAAAATGTCCTGCAGCGTCAACATTTCATATTTTTTGAGTTTTAGCTGAATAATTACCAGTCTTGCCAAATGATGAGTTGAGTATCGAAACTATAATGCACGAGTCCTTGGTAGAGTTGAGAATATCTATATGGAAATTAGAGACCTTGTTCAGAATCCCAATAAAACCTGATTCAACTCACCTATTTAATTCATCCACTGAACTATAGTTCTTTTGCAAGATAGCATTTTTTTACTGCCTTTTTTGTCACCTCGGTTATTTCCTTGTAGTCAACTAACAGTCTGAGGCTACATGAACTCAGTTAAAGCAATGACCAGCTACATTCAGTAATACAAGAAAAGTGAACTGACTTCAACTATTTTTTCGCCTCGTAATCCTTTAAGCAAAAGATGTCATCACCGCATATATTTTGTGATAGAAAAATGGAATAGGATATATTCCTTCAGTAAAACTATGACGTTTGATGTAAAAAAACAGTCCCAAAATCCAAAAGAGGCGTAGAGATTGATTAACCCAAGCATTGCCAATTAGAACTACAAGGAACCCAACAGATTGATTGAACTCTTATATTGTCGTGCGTATCAAGAAACTTAGCCGTGAACCAAGCTACTGTTATTGGTCAATATTGGTTCGACTGTACCACTTGAGCATAAAAGAACTTAAAGTTGTTTCCCATGGATGAAAATAATTTAACTATAAATTAATACAAAGCGAGACCAAAACAGTCATAAGCGCTTCTGGACTTGAGTTGCTGATATCTGAAGAATTTCGTGTTGTAGACTCGTGATCAGTGCTAGCTTTTTGTTTTTCAATGTTAGATTATAACATTTCTGCATATAAAAATATTCTAATGATCTATTGTATTTCATTCCTTATTATTTGTTACTTCTTAATATTTTCTTGTTTTTGTTTAACGGTTTAATCCACTGTATTGAAAAATCTACATTAGAGTAGTGGAACTTGCTTTGAAGAACATTTTCCATTGCGCCAGAAGTTGTCAATTACGTGTGCTACAGTTATAGTGGTGTGCATTGTTGCATCCTAGGAAGTCCCCTACTCCCCTACACTACCAGTGAGTACTTGAAAAAGTCAAGTCGTAATGGGCTTATGATGTGTCAGTGTCTGCGTGTATTGAAACCGATTTGTATGGATGGGTTGTATGTATGAGTTGTTATCCTCACTTTAGCTAAGTCATAGGCTAAAGTCACTTTCCATAGCTTGTCATTCACCAGTCACTTTCCATAGCTTGTCATTCACCTTACATCAACCTTTCTTAGTTGCTTGTAAAAGCTTCTTTACTTGTAATTTGGTTTTTACTTTTCCACTTGTTAGGGCAGATTTTAGGGATTGTGTTTGTGTAGTTATCCTACAATCTATTGTATCTTTCTTTTGGCTCTCTATAAGAGTGGCCTTCACTCTCTTGTAATCTTCATAATGAAATATACAACAAATATTGAAACCAAAACTCAACATGGTATCAGAGCAGGAACCAAAGGGTCCTGACTCTGTTAATTTTTTTTACTTCTTCATTTGCTCATCATCGATAGAGATGGTAGAAGAAAATGTGTCTAGTGCCGACAGTGCTCGGTGCTACTGAACGAGTTCAACTACCTTCCTTGGTCAAGAGCTGTGTCACTTGCTCTAGGAGGAAGATCGAAGCTAAGGTTTATCAATGGAAGCTCTGAGCCCCCAGAATCCACTTCACCAACTTACGATGCATGGCATGCTACTGATCAGCTGGTCATGTCCTGGTTACTTAACTCCATGGAGCCAAAACTGTCTGAGCTTTTCAGCTACTCAGAGTCTTCCCTTCTCCTATGGGAGTCTGTCAAAGACATGTATGGCAGCCAAAACAACTCAGTTCGCATCTTTCAACTGAAGAAGAGTGTGGCTAGTTTAAAGCAAGGTGATCACTCATTTGTTCAACACCTTGGAAGTATGAAATCCATGTGGAATGAACTCGATATGTATCGTCCACACACGACTGATTCCGCTGTGCTATTGAAGAGGGCTGATGAAGACAAGGTGTTTCAACTCTTAGCAAGCTTGGGAGCGGAGTATGAAGACCTGTGTAGTCACTTGTTAATGACTCAAGAGCTGCCCTCCTTTACCAGTGTGTGTCATGCAGTCCAGAGAGAGGAAACTCGACGAAGAGTGATGAACGTTGAGCCCAAATCCAACTCTGAAGCTAGGGTTTTCACGACAAATTACAAAGCAACTGGTGATAGGGTGCTTGGCAAGAAAGCAGACTGGAAATGTTCTTATTGCAACATGAAGGGACATTTGAGAGAAAAATGTTGGATTCTTCATCCGGAGTTAAAGCCTAAGTTTAATAGGGAAGGCAAGATGATCAAAGATGGGAAGGGTAGAGTCACTCCAAAAACATTTCATTCAACTTGTTTCTCAACTGATGGGATGGCCAATTTCTCAACAAATCATGTGTCTTTGATCAACTAGTTTGCTGTTTTTCTTTAAAAGAAGCACGGCAGCACTGAACCTGATGAAATGACACCTGAAAACCCTACTGCAATGCTAGGGAAATTTGCTGGATTCTTGGCTGACTCGGAGAACACATCGAAAAGCAATATTCCAGGTATTATCAGTGCCATTTCCACTGCTCTTAATGCAAATGTTACACATGATTTTTGGATTATTGACTCTGGTGCCACTAATCATATAACTAATAAACCCTCTAGTCTCCACGATTTTCAAAGAACTATTGATCCAATTTTTGTATCTGTTGCAACTGGGAAAGGGGAACCTATTCTAGGGAAAGGAAAGATTAGATTGCTAAGTGAGCATACTGATTCCACTGCTCTCTATGTACCTTCTTTTCCTTTTCAGCTTTTGTCAATAGGAAAAATCACAAAAACCTTACACTGTTTTGCCATATTTTCCCCTCACAATGTTGTGTTTCAGGACCGAGTTACTCAGAAGAAGATTGGTGAAGGGTTCTTCTTGAATGGACTCTAATATCTCTCAAATGAGTCTAATTTTGTCAAAAAGCTCAGTGTCAACTTAAGTCAAGTTCAGGAACACCAACTTTGGCATCAACGCCTTGCCCCTCCCTCAGAACATGTGATGACCAAGTTGTTTCCCTTTTTTTGTAAAAACACACTGGAGGGTAAAACTTGTCAAATGCCAAAAGCCACTAGACTTCTTTTTGTTTCCTCTAATTCTAGAACTAGTAAACTTTTTGAACTTGTTCACTCTGATATTTGGGGTCCTTCTCGTGTAGAATCCTTTAATGGGTATAGATATTATGTTACATTTATTGATGACTATTCTAGAGTAACCTGGTTGTATCTTTTAAAACTTAAAAGTGATTTGTTTGATGCTTTTAAGGACTTTCATAACCTAATAACCAATCAATTTTCATCTAAGTTATATATGTTAAGATCAGATAATAGTACCCAGTACACTTCCAATAACATGAGTAATTACTTGAGCAATCATGGCATTTTGCATCAAACTAGCTGTGTTGGTACACCACAACAAAATGGTGTGGCAAAGAGAAAGAATCGAGACTTATTGGAGATGACTCGATCACTTATGATCCAAATGAATGTTCTTAAGAAAATTTGGTCTCAAGCCCTACTCACTGCCACGTACATCATTAATAGACTGCCAACTCGGGTGTTGAATACTAAATCTCCTTTTGAAATCATGAAGGGCAGGCATATAAACTTATCTCACCTCAAGACCTTTGTTTGTACTTGTTATGTGCACATTCAAGCTCTCCATCGTGACAAACTCGATCCTCGAGCTGTCAAATGTATGTTTATGGGATACGCCAGTTCTCAAAAGGGTTACAAAGTGTACAACACTAACACGGGGAAGCTGGCAGTATCTAGAGATGTGCGATTTGATGAATATTCACCTTATTTCCACAAAGGGTTGGAGATTGATGCTAATATGGAAGATCTTATGGACCTATTTCCACTACCTATTCCAGCAGAAATTCATGAAGTCACTCCTGCTCATATCAACACTGATAATTCTCAACTCACTGAGAGTGTAATTGATGCAATGCCAAGCTCCTCTGGACCATCAGAAGCTCAACCAAATCAGCAAGCTATAAGTGCACCAAAAAGAAATCCTACCCGAGATAGACATCCACCAGTGAGGTTACAAGAGTATGTTACTTACATTGCAAGGCATCCTATCTCTGCAGCCATTTCTTATCACAGATTCTCATTTTCTCATACTTTTTTCCTTAACAAATTGTCCCACACTTTCGAACCAAGGAATTTTCATGAAGCCACATGCATGCCTGAGTGGCAAGATGTTATGACTGAAGAGCTTTAAGCTCTGAATGACAACCAGACATGGAGTGTGGTGGATCTTCAAAATGGCAAGAAAGTCGTGTGAAGTAGGTGGATATATAAGACCAAATTCAACTCCAATGGAAGCATTGAAAGACACAAGGCACGGTTAGTAGCTCAAGGCTTTACTCAAACCTATGGCATTGACTATAAGGAGACCTTTGCTCCTGTTGCCAAAATGAACACAGTGAGGGTATTGTTGTCTGTGGCAGTCAATAATGCATGGCCCTTATTCCAAATGGATGTGAATAATGCATTTCTTCATGGGGATCTTGAAGAAGAAGTGTACATGAAGTTGCCTCCTGGTCATCCAAGAGAAAATGAACCCAACAAGGTCTGCAGACTTCACAAAGCCATATATGGTCTCAAACAGTCTCCTCGAGCTTGGTATTCGAAACTTAGTTCAGTCCTTGAAGCTGCAGGGTTCAAAAGGAGTCATGCTGACTCTTCTTTGTTTGTTTGAAGTGGTATTGCTGGCAAATTGGTTATGCTTATATATGTTGACGACCTAATTATTACAGGTGACAATATAAGTGAAATCAAGACGCTTAAGCAGTCACTTCACCAAAAATTTGCCATTAAAGACTTGGGGCCCTTGAAATACTTTCTTGGAATTGAGGTGGCTACCTCTTCAAAGGGATTGTTCTTGAATCAAAGAAAGTATGTTCTCGATCTTCTAGATGAAGCTAACATGATGGAATGTAAACCAGCTCGGACACCCCTAGCTAGCAAAATTCAGTGGCATGAAAAAGGTGAACCTCTCTCAGACCCTAGTGTTTATCAGCGAATGGTTGGGAAACTTATTTATCTCACCATTACTAGGCCTGATATATCATATTCAGTCAGCCTAGCCAGTCAGTTCATGCACTCTCCTACTCTAGTTCACTGGGAAATCGTCAAAAGAATACTTCGATATCTCAAGGGCTCAGTAGGAAGGGGGATAATTATGAAGAACAATGGATCAAATCACATCTTAGCCTACACAGATGCTGACTGGGCTGGAAATGCCCTTGATCGAAAATCCACAACAAGTTTTTGCACATTTGTTGGAGGGAACCTTGTCACTTGGAAGAGCAAGAAACAAACTGTTATTGCTCGATCTAGTGCCGAAGTTGAGTATAGGGCTATGGCAACAATAGCCTGTGAACTCATATGGTTGAAAGGTCTTCTTTCCGAGCTCGGATTCACAAGCATGGCACCTATGTCCTTGTATTGTGATAACCAAGCTGCCATACATATTGCCTCCAATCCAGTATTCCATGAAAGGACCAAACATATTGAAGTTGACTGCCATTATATTCGTGCTCAAGTTCAATCCAAGGTGATAGACACTGTGTTAACACACGCAGCCACAATTAACTTGCTGATTTATTCACAAAAGCACTAGACTCTACTCAGTTTCAGCGTTTGTTGTGCAAGCTTGGATCAATCAATCCCCTTGATCCAGCTTGAGGGGGTGTATTGAAACCGGTTTGTATGGATGGGTTGTATGTATGAGTTGTCATCCTCACTTTAGCTAAGTCATAGGCTAAAGTCACTTTCCATAGCTTGTCATTCACCAGTCACTTTCCATAGCTTGTCATTCACCTTACATCAACCTTTCTTAGTTGCTTGTAAAAGCTTCTTTACTTGTAATTTGGTTTTTACTTTTCCACTTGTTAGGGCAGATTTTAGGGATTGTGTTTGTGTAGTTATCCTACAATCTATTGTAGCTTTCTTTTGGCTCTCTATAAGAGTGGTCTTCACTCTCTTGTAATCTTCATAATGAAATATACAACAAATATTGAAACCAAAACTCAACAGCGTGTTTTACAATTCTTACTGTTCTGGGTTTTTCATACATAGGATAGGAAGCCAAGGAGGAGTGGGGTTGAACTCTGCCTTGAATGTGGGTTGCTCACTACCACTCAAGTTACGACCATATATGGACACTATTTGATTAATATTTAACTGTATTTGGGTTCTTGGTTTCTTTTAATATTTTGGTAGCAGCACGTAAAACCGAGGAAACTGATACAGTTATAGGAAATGTCCAACTCAATTTTGGAAAAAATATCTTCTTATTTAAAAGCCCTCATCGTAAAAATGATTCAATTGTCTATTTAATTGAGAAAAGGGAATGTCCCACTGATGTCATGCCAAGAAAAGTATATATATGGAGTAGAAGCTGATGCCATTTCACGGCAATATATTTAGTATTTTTTTTTTTCGCATAACAAAACAGGTATCTGACCGGAGGTGAAAAAAAAAACAGATCGATAGAGGTAGTACAGGATCATAAAAGAATATATTTTCTACTTGTTTCATCACGAAGAGGTAGCACATGCAAGAGCATTTGGCACGCGAGTAATGGTGGGCTTCACGTTAGAACATTGAGAGGTAAGAGGACCTTTATTTTTGTTGTAGGTGAGATCGATGTTAGCCAATTCCACATTATCACACGGTATGCCACGACTGCATACAACCTGAACTGCGAGGGGAGTTGCAGATGAGCCCTTAATGTTTTTAAAGCTAACGTTGCTGATCTTAACTTTCAATGGAATACACTGTTTCCACGGTAGTACTGTTGGTCTATGAGGACAGAATTGTTGACATTGACCATGATAATATCTTCAAGATGCATATCTGTTGCAATACCATCCGAAGGAGAAGCAGACCATGTCTTGATTCTCACACCGTTGGATGTATTAGTCAAGGTGCGGCTTGTAACTCTGTTTCCACCACAGGTTCTTCATTCGAATACCTTCCAAGACTTCCAATGCTTATGCCATGGCCTGGTCCACAAGTAACCCTAGTTATGGTGCTTTCTTTGTTTCCATCGCCAATCGAAACATAGTCTTCTCCAGTTCCAGTGTGTGCATCAGTAATGTTGATTCCAGTTGAACGCTCGATATGGATTCCATCCGTATTTATGCTTTCTCCAGGTGCCGTGACATTGACACGTTGGAATGTGACATTGTGGCACCCCAAAATGTTGACGTGGAAATTCTTGATGTCGAGGGAAGTTATGTCCTGAATTGTGGAATTGGTAACGAAGTTGAACCTCATATTAATGGCGATAGATTTGCAATCTTTGTTTTCGTTGCAGTCATTTTTCTTCCAAGCAAGTGCTCCTTGGCCGTCAAAAGTTCCACCACGTGATACAGTGAGCTTGTTGACGTGCTCAAAACCAACCCAAGTTTCCGGTCTGGTAAGTTTGTCGCCATCTACTGGAGCTGTTAATTTCCCTTGTACTTGAATCTCAATAGAGCCTTGCAAGGACCTTTAAAACTTGCTTCTGTTAACATGTACGTTCCGCTCGGAACAACAACCTTACTCGGCGCCGGTGATGCACACGCATCAGTCCAAGCCTTTGCTAAAGCCTGCGTGATATCAGAGTCAGGCTTTGCACCATATGTCGCAATTGTGACATCAACCACCACCGGCTCAGCTTGAGTTTTAGCTGCTGACAGTAAGAACAAAAACGCTGCCAGAAAATTCAATTTCCAAGCCATCTTAATTTTTCACTTGATTATGTTCGTTTTGTTTGAACGTTGATGAAACTCCATTTGGATTTTGGTCCAATTTATAGTCCTACCTGAAGGCGCAACAGAAAATATGTAACTAATTACTAACTAGTTTTAAGCCTGTCCTTAAGAAGATGCATTTTAGTTCTACTTTCTATATTATAATTAGAAATCTGTTTAACATGAGATTATTAATCACTAGTAACGTACCTGTCCACCCTATGACATCAAATATTCCTTGAAAAGTAGTATTGATGCCAACAAGATTTCTTATCGCATTTTCCAACCTGTTCAACCCAATTTTTCATCGCTGATGGGATTGTTTCGGTTGTGAAGAAATCATTCCCCATTTCACTATTAGATTGAAAAATTATTTGGAATTGTTAAAAATACTAATAGCTTCATGTCTATCCTTTTTTACATGGAAGTTGGAAAAGTCTTGGTTATTAGAAAGCAAGAATTGGATACTACAGGATTTGTGTGAAGCCGGCCTAGTTAACACCGAATCAAATTCAATGAAAAACGTGATGCATGCATGATTTCAACCATGTTAAGATTTCATTCAAAGGACAAGCGCCCGTAAATTAACCACCTACACAGTCCAACATGTTTTTGGTTTATTCAAAAGGCCTCGATGCTACTAGTATTAGCGCCCCCCAAAATTGGAGCCTCAAAATTTTGTTGAAAGCAGCAGATAAGCTGCATCAGAAAATGGAAGAACAATGATAACTAAAATGCAGCATCACAGCAGCAAAAGAAGCCAACTTAACAAAATATATGACAAGCATCTGTTTGTCTTTGGTTTCTTAGGAGTTAGGACAGCTCTCGTTTCCAAAGAAATAACGATTTTTTGTCTCGACTACTGTTTTTTCCAAATGTTCCCTACAGAAATCTGCGGACCTAAGTCCGTGACAGATTAGAGAATGAAAAATTGTCATCAATAATCTTTTGACTTGGTATCTTTAATTCTGGAAATTATCTCATAGCATTTGGCATGACCACACCAGCACCATAATACCAGATTCTAGCATAACTTATCAATAATTATTAAATACACATGCTATTCTTATGATTTGTCCATCTGTGTGTTATTATTTGTTTATTTATTCAATTTATACAAAAGGAATCCAAAGAACCCAACAATTTACCCCAAGAACATTAGTTCTTTCTCTTCTTAGATCAAGGGAGGAAGCATCACGGAGGATGTAGCGCAAGTAAGAGCCCTTGTCAGGCCTGAAATTGTTGGCTTGACGTTTGAACATTGAGAGGTAAGAGTTCCTTTGGCTCCACTGTAGGTGAGAACAACGTCAGCCAACTCCACATTCTCACATGGTGAGCCACTGCTGCACACAATCTTTAGTGAAAGTGCAGTTGCAGATGAGCCCTTAATGTTCTTGAAGATGACATCGTTGATCTTAACTTCTGACGGAGGCAAATTGTCACACTTCTTATACGGGCAGTAAGTTGGTCTATGACAATAGGGTTGTTGAATGGTAATCTTGTCTTGGACCAAGACATACGATCCAGCCCATGACAACACAAGCACAAAACTCGTGAATGAGAGAGAATTCTAGAAAAAATTTGGTCGGTGATCATGCATGCATACTAAAATATGCTAGATAGTTCTAGCAGCAAGTTGGCTTGTTTGCAATTAGAATATACTAAACTATGTATTGAATTTGTGGCTGGGAGTAGACAGCCATGGCACCGACTTAACAATGTCGGCATTGTAGCTGAAAAATCTAGCAATATTATGTAGAAAGAACTAGAAAGCCGCATGGGCAATTCCACCGACTTGATGAGTCGGTTATGCTTGCCTATAAATATAGGTGAGTGTGTTGTGACGTAACCAAGAGAGCAAGAAGTGAGAAAAAGAGTGATGAAGAAGTGTAAGAGTGTTTGAGTGTTTCCACTTGTACTAAGTTTGTGTGAGAATAAAATTTTGTTTAATACTCTGAGTGTTCTTTCTTTCTCTTGCCTATCAATTCCGTTGCGTTACATTCTTGTTTGTGAGATAAACATCTCCAAAATAGTGAAGTCTTTTTAAGTCCCAACAAAGGTTACTCACATTAACCATGATAATATCCTCAAAGTGTATATCTGAGGCAGCGGTTGCCACAGGAGAATTCGGCCATGTTTTGATGCGCACACCATTCTGTGTGTTTGTCAGGGTGCAGTTTTTTACTATGATTCCAGCCAGGGATTCCTCATTGTCGTATCTTCCGAGACTTCCAATGCTTATGCCATGACCTGACCCACAAGTAACGTTGGTCACGGCGATTTGGTTGTTGCCATCTCCTATAGAAACACAGTCATCTCCAGTTCCAATGTATGTATGAGTAATGTTGATCCCTGTTGATTTGCCGATATGGATTCCATCAGTATTTTTGTTGTCTCCAGGTGCTGTGACGTGAACATGTTGGAATGTAACATTGTTGCACCCGTAAACATGGACCTGGAAGTTTTTGCTGTTAAGTGAAGTTACATCTTGAATTGTGGAATTTGTAACGAAGTCGAACCTCAGATTAGCGGAACCAAAACAATGTTTACTTTTGCTGCAGTTATTTTGACTCCAAGCAAATGCTCCTTGGCCATCAAAAGATTCGCCACCTGATACGGTGATCATGTCAACGTGCTTGAAACCGACCCCAAGTCCCCTTCATTGTGAGCTCACTGTCCTTTTCTGGAGCCTGCAATGTTCCTTTCCTTGCACTTAAAGCTCAATCGGAGCCTTGCAAGGACCTCGGAAACTTGCTCCTCTTAACTTGTATGTCCTACTCGGAACAACAACATTACTAGATGACAACGATGCACACGAGTCATTCCAAGCCTTGGCCAATGCAAAAGTAATATCAGAGCCAGGCTTTGCACTATATTCTGCACTTGTCACGTCAAAAACACTAGACTCTTGAGCCTTTGATGTCGATGCTAGCAATAAGTGTAACACCCACCCCCTAGTTATAAAAATATTGATGTAATTTAACCCCTCAACATTTTAAATCTATCCAAACCCTATTAGGATCTAAACATTGGATCCCTTCCTTCTAACGCTGCCACGTGGCAGCACCCCAAGCAATTTCTCATTCTTCCCTCTCTGTCCCCCCCCCCCCCCCCCCCCCCGGTGAACTCCTCATTTCTTCTTCTTCTTTTCTATTTCTTGCTGCCATGGAGGCCGCTGGTAAGCTCAACTCCTCATAAAAACGTAAGTCTTTTTTTTTAAATTTGTATTTTTTATTTTTTATGTCATAGTTTTATTCTAAATAGTTGTATACGTGTTGGCAGATATGAAGAAGAAGTGGGAGAACAGTTCGTGGGGTAGAAAACTGATTGTTCAGAAGAGAAGGGCGGCTCTTGATGACTTTGATCGGTTCAAGCTCATGCTGGCTAAGATTAAGGTTGGTTGTTTTGCCATAAACAAATCCAAAGTTTCAAACCATGTACTTCTTTCTTTAAAAGCGCCTGTTTCCTTACGAGGCTTAGTTTCGAATGTTTGTAGACGGTCACTATGATTTTGTTCATCTTTGTCATGTTGAACTCTGTCGAGCTAATCCCTTTTCCTCATTTGCAGAAAGTTGGGCTTGTCAGGAATGAGCTTGCGAAACTGAAGAAGCAGAGTGCAGCTTAGGCAATATTTTTAGTTCACAATTTTATCTTGGATTTTGTTTTCGAAACTGTATCTGATTAATTTTAGATTTTCAGATATTTTTTCCATTTCTAATATCATTGACACTATGTTTTGATATATAGATCTTCAGTTTCTTGTATGGATGGCTTGTGCTTTAATATGGTGATTCTGCACCTATAAGTACCCCAACCAAAAGTTAGTATCAGTTGTGATCCCAGCTAGAATTGAGTTCATCACAAATGTATTTATTACTCGCTAAACATGTGAGTTGAACTTGAGAATTGCAGTAACTTTGATTGGGAAATGAAATGATAACTGCACATCATTTTTTATCTCCTACACGCTCTTGTTTAACCCTATTTGTTGGTTTTGTTTGATTTATGCAATCCGATGGTTAAAAAGAAAAAGGGGTGTGTGCGAGGCCAAAATTGATGTGAAATCAATTTTCTTTTGGTTTTTGAGTATTTCACATTTGCTAAATTTTGGGTATTAGAATCAATTGACTTTCTGCCTATCCTGAGTTTACTAATACATGTGGACATCAAAAGAGTGGGTTTCCTCGTAAAATCCGCAATTCAATGTATGAAAATCTAGTTGATTTTGTTCTCCAATAGGAATATTTAGCATTAATCATAGAGAGAAAATAAGGAGTCTCCACTAGGAGTTCCGTAGATGAATCCTTATCTTAGGAGGTGGATAGGGAGCATAATTAGAATTGATTTTTTATTTTTATTTTTATTTTTTTAAATCCTCTTTGAATTCTAGTTAGGAGTTCATTTAGAGAGCTCATCAGAGATTATCTTACTTCCTATACGCTCAAGTTACCCCAATTCTTTTTTTATTACAGAAGATTAGAGCATTTCAATCATGCCCTCTATGTTTTAGTTAGCTAAAAAGACTTTAGAGTTACTTTAGGAGCTCCCTTAAAAAGGAAAGAGATCCTCTCTGGATCTCTTCCACCAAGTCCACCGGATCAAGTGATTCGAACCCTTGAGATTTCATCAAACGGCCAAAAATTATTATAGCTTTTAAAAGATCAAAACAGGTGGGCTGTTAGATGAAATTTCAAAAGTCCGGATCACTGAGGTTCTCTTTTCACTAAAAAATTCTACTCCAATCATATTCTCTAGTTTTTTTTTTTGGTCAAATCATATTTTCTAGTTTAGAGAGTCATAATATTTTTATTTAAAATATTGGTAGTTAATGACAGGACCTTCTTTCTCACCTCAGATTTAGGAGCGTGTGTAGATAGAGTGATGAGAGATGGATTTTTTCAAATTCTCCTTAAAATTTAGCTAGGAGCTAGCTCATTTTGAAAGCCCATTAGAGATGCTCTACTCTAATTTATATTAAGGAGAGGGAAAAAGTTTGCACTCCAAGTTGCAGTTGGTTAACTACAACAAGCCGTGGAGACAGAAAACTATTAGACCAAAAGCGTTGGTGAAGGTTGGGGGAATGGATAGGATTAGAGGACTCGTTAGACAAGGATTAGATCGGATAGATTGGGTTTTTTAATCTATTGTTTGGTGTAGACTACGTCCATAGGATTGGATTGGATTGAAACAGACGGAGGCACAACCCACCAACGACCCTCTCGCTCACGACCCACCCACTACATCGCTTGCGACGACCCGACGATCTACCAACTTGACCACGGCGCGCGCGATGACAGCCCACTAAACGGGCCCTTAAGCTTTCGGTGAAGTTCTTTATTGACCGAAAAGAAAAGCCCGTCGAAACTTCTACTCTTTCCCCCTTAGTTTATTTTTTTTTCTTCTGAATCACCAGGTGAGAGGTAGATACGATTTCCTACTTCAAAGAGAAAAGCACAACTAGATCAAAAACTCGTTCGCGTTTATTTAGTTTGATATTACATATCCTTCTCCTCATAAAACCCTAAAATTATTAGCTTATTCTATTAACATCCCACATATTGTTGATTAAACTTCACATACTTAATACACACCACATTTGCTTTTTTCAATTAAAAATTATCTTAATACACCCTATATAATTTCTCAAAATACCCTTACACCCTACATTCTTATACACCTAATATTTTCCACATAAACCGCACATTTTCTATACACCCCCACATTCTTCAAATCTTATAATACTCATTTTCAATTTTTATAAATTAAATTGAGAACAACATTCTTTAAAAAGAGAAGTCTACAATCCGGTCTGTTGAGCTTGAGTTTCATTAGGTCATCACAACGAATCTCCTTTTCTCTGTCTCTGTTTGGGCCCAAAATATCGGTTTGGGCTGAGATGTATTCTCGGCCTGGAAGGCCATACAAAAAAGGTTACTGTGGATCATTTAGTTCATGGGCTTCCTAACCTAGGTCGGTCAAGTCATGCTGCGAGACGAGTAATTGAATCCTGGTGCAATAAGGAGTCTCGGCAAGATATGGATAAAAGTGAATCCGGTTTGATAAAGGACTGGGTTCAAAGTCATAGTGAAAATAGGACTGGTCGAGATGGTGTTTGATGAGAAGAAGAAATCCTAATCTGAGTAGGGTTGTAACTCGGTCTAGAAAGTGCCTGGTGCTATAAATAGAAGAGGATGTGCATCGTTCAAGATCCCCTCCAATTCAACACACAACTGCCCTGCGCAAATTCTCTCAACAACCTTGAGATTTTTTCCTTTTCTTTTTTCACCAACACACCTTCAGTTTGGATAAACAGCACTGTGAAGGCAACCGGTGATATCTTCAGTCGGCATAGATAGCACTGTCACCGTAGAACCAGCCAGTCTCGCAGCATCTTCAGTCGGCATAGATAGCACTACGTCGTGGGTGACTGGTTATCTATCAAAGTCTCGGTCGAGAAGGATTTCAGAAAATCCTTGTTGGTCAAGGTCATCTCATTAGCCTTCTCGGCGAAGTGAGGTGTTACAATTGATTAGGCTCGGCACATTGCATGCCGAGTTAGTTTATGATTGGATACTCTCAAGTAGGATTTAGAGTTCGGCATTCCGACGGCCGAACCACGTTTATTATTAAGATATATATATCCGCTTTGAGTATTTGTGCCCTTACACTTTGGTGTCGATTCGGCGTGAGTTTACTCTGACGAATACCATCACTGTGACCGAATCCAACAGTGACGATTTGTGAACTTCGTAAGAATAGTAGCCTTGTCTTCAGGTTCGAGAACCCAAGAGGCCGAGACGTGTTTCTTCCTCAGTCGCAATCGCGAGACGCAGAAATCAGCCGCGCACCCAACGCAACATCAATAAATTTTACTCCTCAGCCGAGCTCGGCCGACGAGTTGGCACGCCCCGCATTCAATCGAAGGACGTAGTTAGCTTATAGATTACTCGACCTGTGCGCCACATAGGCTTGGTAGTTTTTAGAGTCAACATTTTGGCACACCCAGTGGGACCCAGTGCTAAACTACGAAGTTCATGCCAATTGAAACACGATCGGTAAAAAAGAAAACAGCTATGGGAAAATCAACAACCGATTTGCCAATTCAGAACATAGGACAAAGTGTATCACAGGCACAAAATCCCCTTAGTGCCGTGACATCTGAGTCCACAAGCGCGACTCGCCGAGAAAATGAAGTTGGTCTCGGCGGTTAGCGTTGCAGTCTAGAAATCCCTAACAAAAACACCTGCGTTCACAATGAAGGGATAGTGGAGGACTGTGATGAGGATGGTGGTGAAGGCTCTGATCCACCAACAAGATCGTTTCTTCAAAGACGGCTTAACGAACAGTCTAGGGCAGTTGAACAGACGTTTAGTCAAGGAATCGATAAACTGCACGACGTGATACGCAGTAACAGTGAGGTACAAAACAGATTGCTTGAAATACTGGTTAGCAAGGTCTGCGACGACAGGTCATTCGATCTTTCTCGGTAATTGCCACCAAGGAATAATCTGTTGTCAATAGTACAGGTCGAGCCAATTCCTACTTGGCTCAAGCCAATTGACTTAGAAAAAAAAGAAGGATCGAGTAGCAGGACAGATGAACTTAACCAGAGAGTGGAAGTAACGTCCGTCGATATAACCGAGGTCCAGTGGATGATTGATTCGGCCATGAAAAAGGGGCCGAAGTTCCTTAAATTCATCCATCCATACCCAGCTTACATGGAACGGTTCTGTTGACCCTAAAAACTACCAAGCCTACGTGGCGCGCAGGCCGAATAATCTATAAGCTAACTACGTCCTTCGGTGAATGCGGGGCGTGCCAACTCGTCAGTCGACCTCGACCGAGGAATAAATTTGTTGATGTTGCGTTGGGCGCGCGGCTGACTTCTGCGTCTTGCGATTGCTACCGAGGAAGGAACATGTCTCGGCCTCTTGGGTTCTCGAACCTGAAGACAAGGCTACTATTCTTATGAAGTTCACGAATCGTCGTCGTTGGATTCGGTCATAGTGATGTTATTCGTCAGAGTAAACTCACGCCGAATCGACACCAAAGTGTAAGGGCACAAATACTCAAAGCAAATATAAGTCTTAATAGAGAACGTGGTTCGGCCGTTTGAATGCCGAACTCTAAATACCACTTGAGAGTATCCAATTATAAAATAGCTCGGCGTGCAATGCGCCGAGCTTAGTAAACTGTAACACCTCACTTCACCGAGAAGGCTAATGAGATGACCTCAATCAATAAGGATTCGAAAATCGTTCTCGATCGAGACTTGGATAGGTAACCAACCGTCCTCACCGCAGTGCTATTGATGCCAACGAAAGATACTGCGAGATCGGCTGATTCTACGACGACAGAGCTATCTATGCCGACTTAAGATATCACCAGTTGCTTTCACAGTGCTGTTGATTCCAACGGAAGATGTGTCAACGAAAAGAGAAAATAAAAATCTCAAAGTTGTTGAGAGAGTTTGCGCAGGGCAGTTGTGTGTTGAATTAGAGGAGCCTTGAATGATGCACAACCTCCTCTATTTATAGCACATGATACCTTTAAGGTCGAGTTAAAACCCTACTCGGACTAGGTCTTCTTCTCCTGATCAAACACCAACTCAACCAGTCCTATTTTCACTATAATTGTGAACCTAGTCCTTTATCAAGTCGGATTCACTTCCGGGTTATTAATCCTGCTGAGACTCCTTATTGCGCCAGGACTCGACTTATCTTGCAGCATGACCTAACCGACCTAGGTTTGGAGGCCCACGCACTAAATGATCCATGGTACCCTTGTCGTAAGGCCTTCCGAGCCGAGAATGATTCTATACTCAGCCCAAACATTACCCTATCGATTCTAACACTCAGGACCCAAATACTCTGTTTCCAAGGTGCGTTTATTGAGCACGATTGCACGATCTTGATCCTGCTGACCAATACACCACGTGGCACGCTTTAACATGGCCAATCCCTAATAATGATGTCTAAGGCGTGCGACTTCCTGAACCGTCATACCATCATGACCTTGTTGCTGAACATAACCATGCCACCTCAATCCGCGAGCCATTCGTCATCGTGCAGACGCCAAAATGTATTTCGCCATAAATCTCGCCGCCACACGCAATCGTGCGCCCCCAAAACACGAAACCCTCGGTCTTTTCAACTGGATTCTCTGAATATTCATAATGATCAGCGAATTCTTCGGTCAATTTTACCATTCATTTTGAATTTCGAACGATTGCCATTCCTTCCACAATTCTATAAATATCGAAATTCTCTCATTTGTACTTTACGCTTTCAAATTTTCTGAAATTTTTTGCCATCGCTCTCCAGTGCATTTCTTCATTCCAGGTTTTCGTCTTCAAACCTTAACCTAGAAAGTTCTTTTCTTGTCATCCCTTCAAATCATTGACCATGGCTTCCTTTATCTCCAAGCTTTCTAAGGAGTGTGACCAATGCCAGCAAATCATCGATCGAAGTTCAATCAAGACCATCCGATTTGAGAGTGACATGAGTACCCCTCATCAAATCTTGGGTCCTCTCTTTAAGGCGGCAGTACCATCCACCGTCACTGGGCTTCTTCAGAAGCACTGCCTGTCACCCTTGCTACAAGGGTTAGAATGGCCGAAGTGGGATGTGGTAAGGCCCTAAGGCTCTTGGCCCTCGACCACTACAACCTGGGCGGCCTGGGTTGTACGAATGGAAAAGCTCTTCGGCGAGCAATGGAAAGTCCTCGGCATTTACGACGCCATTCATTTCTCGTCCATGGAGGTCATTCTGGACAAGGAGCTCCTCCTAGCGGCCTTATGCTTCTGGTGTTCGGCCACCAACACCATGGTCCTCCCTCTCGGCCCCATTGGCCCTACCATCCTTGATCTTATTGCCATCTTGGGGACTTCCCTTACTGGAATCCCAATCGATGCTGCCTTTTCTAAGTACCCGTCGAACCTCAACTTAAAGGTGCTCTTCGACAAGCAGGCTCTTGAGATGCTAAGCGGTGAGGGCCAAATACCTTCGAAGGAAGAGGTTCACAAGCTTCACAAGAACTTCTTCAACTATAACACCCTCTATCTCTATTTTTTCGGCCGAGGAGAAGAGGCTCTGCGAGAAGGAGAACACGAGGCTTTCCTCTTTTATTGGTACAACAAATTTATCTGTTGAACCAAATCTAATAAATGTCTGGTCGAGAATATGCCAGTGGACGAAGCCCTAGCTAGCGGTCACACTCTAGCACTCAGCCCAGCCATTGTCGCCCATCTCCTACGCTGCTTGGCCGAAACGACCCTAGATAAGGTCGATCCGCAGTAGAATGGTTCCCTATGGGTCTTCTAACTCTGGCTGCAGGTCTACTTTGCTCCTCTTCGGCCCTCAGCTGGCTTTTCGACCAATCCCTCCTCACCAAGTCGAAGAAGTGTTCAGATACTTTTTCGCTCTTGACGACCTTTCTGATGACGAGTTCTTGATCTGCCACCGTCGAGAATACCCTTCGTCGATCAGACTCCCTACATCAGCGTGGCGCGCAGACGAAGATGCCGACCTTCGTCAATCCTGGGGGTTTTCGTGCTTGCCCGCGACTTGCCTCTTGGCTGTGAGGGTCGCCGAGCGAGTTGGGAAGTGTATCACCCCAACTTCCTCGTTCGACAGCTTGGCTACCTTCAAGGTTGCCCCGTCCCTTTTCTTTCCTCACGGTCCGTCCTAAGCCGCGGACGCGAACCTAGCTCTTCAGAGAAGGAATGCAACGATGCCAAAAGAGAGTTCTAGGAGTGGTGCCAAAAATTCCGTCTTCGACCGGTCACTCCAGAACCTCTTTGTACTGACACCTTCGGCAATTGGTGGGAAGAGTATACCCAGCAGTGTTTTGGTGTTCCGGTCGAAACCGTCTTGAACAAAATCTTCGGTGATCGACCTAAGAAGGCTCCTGGCCCCTCAACCCCAAGGTAATAGTTCATTTCTACCTTTTTCCTTCAATTTTGAACTATTGATCGGCTTTGCTGATTTGCTTTTACTTTTCCAGGCAATCGGCCATTGAAAAAAGTGGAAGTGGTCGTTACGACTGCGGCCTAGAAAAAATCGACCGTTTCCAAGAGGGCTAAGACCGCTGTGCAGGCGGTGCTGAGCAAACGGCCTCATCAAGAGGTCGAGCCGGCCATCGAAGCTCCTCGGCCCGCCAAACGGGTCAAAAAGATGGCGAAGAAAGGGGAACGGGAGATTCACGTTATCTCTAGTCAAACTACGGGGGCGACGACTCCCAATGTTTCCCCTTCTCCCCCCATCACCCAAGCTTTGGTTGAGAAACGGTCCGTTCCGACCAAAGAAACAGTCCAAGTAAGGCCTGTTTCTAAAGTCGGTAAACCAGTTGTTGTTCCACCGGTCGAGGCTGCACCCATCCCGGAAGAGGCAGTCTCTGTGATCGAGGGAACTTATCTTAAAAATCCAATACCCTCGGCCTTCATTCTGGAAGAGAGCGACGGGAGTGACGAGGTTCCACTGGCGAGTCACTTTCGACCCCACCGTCAACCTCCTCCTGTGTTTGAGGCAGCTGTCCAAGTCGACCTTTCTACGGTCGACCATGGCAAACGACCTGTCGGATAGCTAGAAGTGGCGGCGGAAACGCCCATTCATCCGCAGGATCAGAACCTCAATATTTCTCCGCAGGAAGCCACTTCGGCCTTCGTAAGTACCCCCTACCGCCTTTCCTTGATTATTTCTCTGCCATAGAACTCTAAACCAGGAAAATACTAAATGTCAGGTGCCTTTTTCTGTGTCCCAGGTGGCTATCCAAGTCGGCCCCTCTACGGCCGACCGTGGAAAATGACCTGTAGGAGAGCCAGAAGCGACGATGGAAACGTCCGTTCATTCGCAGGACCAGGACCTCAATATCCCTCCACAGGTAGCCACTTCGGCCTTTGTAAGTACCCCCTACCGCCCTTCCTTGGTTATTTCTCTGCCATAGAACTCTAAACCAGAAAATACTAAATGTCAGGTGCCTGTACACTATTTTCATCAAAAATTCTCTGCCTCGAACGTAGATAACCTCCATCGGCCACGTGAACTGAGAAGCAATCTAAGATACTGGGCTCAGCCATTAAGTTCTTTAGGTTCGAGCAACGATCCTGAAGACATGGCCGAAGTCTCATCCCAGCATGTTTAAAAACAAAACCCTCTTGCTACATTTTTCGTGATTTCCTTGAGCTTAAACTGATTTTTGTGTGCAGGCTTCATGGGAAGTCGAGTTCAAAGCCCTCCTGTCAAGTACCCCTGTAGAGGCTGGTCCTTCGACCCCTACAACTGACCCTGCTGATTCAACTGCTCTGGTTCGGGTGTAAGAAGTTTTGTCTCTTTCTGTGTCGCAAGTCCTTGAATGCAAAGACCTTGATTTATTGGGTGCCTGCCTAAAAGACCTCGGCGCGGACGGTCAAATGAGCGCCGAAGCCATCGTTCAGGCGTCGTCTACCTCAGAGCGAGTTCGGGAGACCTTTAGTGTCATTGAGAACGCTCTTCGGGCTGAGCAAGATCTGAAAGCTGCTATGGCCATCCAAGACGCTATTCGTCCGAAGATTGATGCTTTAAAGGTGAAAGGGGAAGCTTTGGTCGACCTCGACCGTCAAATAGCTGAATTGGTAGAACGAAGGTCGGCTATTGCTTCTGAGATTACAAAAGACTTGGAGTCGGGCGGCAGAGATTGTTTGACTGAGTATGCGGCGAGCGTAAAAGGAATCGAGCAGTTGAAGATGGAAAAAAAGAACCGGCAGGCCGAGGTCATAATGGGCGAGGTGCGGTGGCTGGAGCTTAAGGCTCTTCTCGGCACTCTTCTTCCTTCTTTGCCCTGAATTTATTTTAAATGTAAACTGCTCGACCAACTCAATTTGTGTATTCTTTTACCGATCGCAATGAAATGAATTTCTATTCCCGCATTTCCCATGTGATCGGATAGTACTTCTTTAAAAACTTCCCATTGATTGACAATTTGTGAACTAAACCAGTCCGGTCTCTAAGATGATATGCGCCTTTACCGAGAACCTTATGTATGACGAAAGGCTCTTCCCAAGTCGACGACCATTTGCCGAACCTAGGGTCTTTAATTCCTACGGGCAACACCGTTTGCCAAACTAATTCTCCTTCGCCAAATGTTTTCTGTCGGACTTTTTGATTGTATGCTCGCTCGGTAATCTGTTTTTATGCCACCAGCAAGTTATAAGTGTCGAGTCGCGCTTCTTCTAAGTCTTCTAACTCCTGTCTCATCGACTGATTATATTCGGCGCTGAACATACTACTCTGTTCAATTGTTTGTAACGAATTTATGCTTAGCTCGACTGGTAACATTGCGTCGTGTCCGTAGGTTAGTGCATACGGGGTTGTCCCAGTCGTCGATCGGAGCGATGTTCGATATGCCCATAAAGCCTCATTTAACTTTAAATGCCACATGCCAGGCCTCTCTTTTATTATTTTCTCAAGAATGCCGATCAACACTTTGTTACTTGCCTCGGCCTGCCCATTTGCTTGCAGATAATATGGTGTAGACTGTCCAAGCTGAATTTTCAAACTTGCCGTGTATTCTTTAAACCTCTCGGCTGTAAAGATTATGCCATTATCAGTTATAATCGTTTCTGGTACGCCGAATCTGGTCACAATGTGTTCTTCCACAAAGTCCCAAACTTCTTTAAACGTTAGCTCGGCATACGATTGTGCTTCGACCCACTTAGTGAAGTAATCGGTTGCTACCAGTATCCATGCGTGCTTGGCAGCCTCGGAAGATGGTATGATTTTGCCGATTATGTTCATGGCCCATCCTTTAAACGGCCATGGTTTAGTGACCGAATGTAATGACTCGGCCGGGACCCATTGTATAGGACCATGAATCTGACACTATACGCACCCTCGTGCGAACTCGATACAATCCTTTAATATTATTGGCAAAAAATAACCGTGTCGTCGAAGCAACCACTGCATTTTACGTCCAGACTGATGAGTTCCACAAACCCCTTCATGGACTTCTGTGATTGCTTGAGCACCCTCTTGGGGGCCGAGGCATAGCAGTAATAGACCATCCTCACCATTTCGGTATAACTCGTTTTGGTACGTGACATAGTTTGTGGCGTGAACTCTTGTTTTGCGACTGTGTTTGCCATTGGGATTGTCAAGATACTGTATAATGGGCTTTCTCCAATCATCTGGTATTGCCTCGATGGCGTAAACTTCTATAAGGTCTTGTCTGTCCAATAACGACGGTAAAGACATGACTCTGGTGCGTATCACGTTGTCGCGTCGGAGGACTTGCTGGTTAACCAAGGCCGGGTATAGTTGTCGTAACACGGGTATTTCTCGGCCTAGCTTGCCCCTCCGGAGTTGTGCACCGGAGGCGATTTGAGCCAATTCGTCTGCGTCGGTATTATGGATATGAGAAATATGTTCAAATGTGATACCGTCGAAGGATTCGGCCAAATAGCTGGCGGCCATGTGGAAGGGTGCCAGGGTACAACTCATGCATTGAAAAGACCCATTAAGTTGGTTAATCACAAGTTCGGAGTCGCCGAGGATGAGGGCACGGGTTGCCCGTAAGTCATGAAGGATGCCAAGGCCGATGATAAGGGCTTTGTATTCGGCCTGATTATTTGTGCATTCAAAATCCAGCTTGAGCGAAAAATACCAATGATCGTGGTTTGGGGATTGAATGACAATGCCGACGCCAGCCGAGGATGAAGTACTTGAGCCGTCAAAGTACATCGTTCAGTAGTTATCGCGCGTGTCAACCATGCTGATTTCAACGTCGGTGCCCCCAAAACCATAGGGGGAAAGGTGTTGAGCGAGGAAATCAGCCATTGCCTGGCCTTTGACCGCTTTCTAGGGCACGTATTACAAGCTAAACTCGGACAACGCCATTGTCCATTTCCCAATTCGACCTTTTACGATTGGTCGGGCGAGCATGTAGCGGATGACGTCGGTCTGGGCAATGACTTGTGTGATCGATAAGAGCATGTAATGCCGAAGCTTGGAGGCGGTGAAAAATACGGCGAGACAAAGTTTATCGACGGCGGAATAATTGATCTCCGGTTGATTAAGATTTCGACTGAGGTAGAAAATAGCCTGCTCTCGTCCGGCATCGTTGTCTTGCGCGAGGAGGCAGCCGATGGACTTTTTGGCCGTCGAGATATATAGTTTGAGAGGCTTACAACGCCGGGGTGGGACAAGGACATGTGGTGTCGTGAGGGAGACTTTGATTTGCGTAAACGCTGCCTGATGCTCGTCTTTCCACTCAAATTTATTTGAGTTCTTAAGTTTCAAAAGCGTAGAGAACACTTTCATTTTACCCATCGAGTTAGCTATAAATCGGTGGAGAAAAGTTATCTTACTAAGTAAGGACTGTAGTTGTTTCTTCGTCGTCGGGGGTGGAGCATTGATGATTGCGCGTGCTTTATTTTCATCCACTTCTATCCCGCGGTGATGCACGAGGAAGCCAAGAAAATTACCGGTCGACACACCGAAGGCACATTTGGCAGGATTCATTTTGGGGTTGTATTGACGCATACGGAGGAAAGCCTGTCGGAGATCATCCAGATGTGTCTGCCGGTGTTTAGATTTAATTACAACATCGTCGATGTAGACTTCGACGATGGTTCCGATTAAATCATGAAATATGGTGTTTATTGCTCGTTGGTATGTGGTACCGATGTTCTTAAGGTCGAATGGCATGACAACCCATTTGTAAGTGCCGAGTGCCCTAGGGCAGCGAAAAGCAGTCTTGTGTACATCGGATTCGACAATGAAAATTTGGTTGTACCCGGCATGGCCATCCATAAAAGATAAGATCGTATGATTGGCCGTGGCATCGATTAACAAATCTGAAATCGGCATTGTATACTCATCTTTGGGAGTTGCCAGATTCAGATTTCTGAAGTCGATGCAAATACGCAATGCACCACTTTTCTTTAAAACAGGAACGATATTGGCCAACCATTCAACGTACCGAGCTGTCCTAATGAACCTTGCTTTCAAAAGCCGAACCAGTTCATCCTTGATACTGAGTTGCACTTCGGTCGAGAATCGTTGAGGTGGTTGACGGAAAGGTTTACATCCAGGTTTAATACGAAACTCATGCTTGACGAGAGTGCGATCTAAGCCAGGCATTTCATGGTAGCTCCAAGCAAAACAATCTTTGAATTCCTCAAGCAGGGCACAAAGTTCGGCTTTCATAGGTTGTGGAAGTAAAACACTAATAAATAAAGGCCGTGGGTCCTCAGCCGTCCCAACATTAATTTCTTCCAATGGGTCTTTGACTTGGGGCCAATTGTCTTCGAGCTCGGCCGGGGCAGCTTGAATTTTGTCAAGAGATAAGACAGGACCGTTATCTCATTCGACGAGGAACTCGACGAGATTAACGCTCGAATTTGGTTGCTTAGATATAGTATACCAATGAGCCAGCAGTCGTTCCATAATATATGAAACCGCGGCCCGACGTTGTTCCCAATCGGTGTCAAACATCGGGGTCAGGGATGAAGTTAACTAAACCGAGTCTCGCCGAATCCTGGTGGACAGTTTCGGCGCCAACCTCGATAGCTTTTTGAACAGAAATCCAAGTCGGCCGTCCTTCATCATTGAAACCCTGTAGGGTGATGTAGCCGACGTGGTCATCATAATATTGTGCTTGGATCATGTTAGCTTCGAAGGGCTGACTATCGGCCGGGTGAACAATGACCGATTTGCCGTCCCAAAAAATGAGCACTTTATACAATGATGAAGGAATACAGCTGGTTTGATGAATCCAGTCGTGACCGAGTAGTGCATTATACTCGGTCTTGGATTTGACGATAAAAAAAATGGTCATGTGATAACGGCCGGCAATGTTTACCGCTAAAGGAAGCACCCCTTTGGTGTGGGATTTGTCTCCGACGAAACTGCTCATTGTGATCCCGAAGGGAATAAGTTCATCATTGGAGCGACGTAATGCCTTCATGACGTTTACAGGCATGATATTGACAGTGGCTCCATAGTCGACAAAAACTTTGGAGACTAGATACCCTTCGATATGGGCCGTTACGTACAACGACTTCAAATGATGAAGTTTGGCCGATGAGGAGCGAGGAAACAATTCAGCCAAAGCTACATTGAGATTGTCATCTTTTGTTGTCAACTCGACTTCAGCAATGGTTACAAAATCAATGTGACCGGCTTTCTCGGCAACTACGTCGCCATTGAGGAAATTCAGTTGAGCTATGCTCGACCTAAAATCAGCGGGCAAAACATGGACCATACTGATTTCCATGTTATCCAAGACTGACGGGCCCATCGGGTTGCAATCATCTTCTTCAGCCTCTTCTCTTTCCGGGTCATCGACTGCGGCATCCGCTTCCGTCAGAGTTGTACCAAGAGACTCCTCTGCTCCTTCAATAGTTTGTGCCCTTGGTGTCTCTTCGGCAGCCTGTTGGTTCTACGTAGGTGCCTCAAGTGAGTCTGAGATCAGAAGTGTGCCTGGGATTGGTGCTAGGATACGAGCTTGCTTTTGGTACATTATACGGGCATCCCTGGTGTCGAGATAGGCATCCAACCGTGCAACTCGTGTTATTTCATCGGCTGTAAGGCCGAAGAGAGAAACAGTCGAAAAGACTTCGAAATGGTATCGTAAATACTGAAGGTCCTCTATTAAGAAAGGAAGGTCGACTGCATCGATATCAGTGTATGGGTCGACTTCAAAACCAAGGACACGAGCTTCTCGTATGTGCTGGAACCTAACTTTCAATCCTGGATCTGAGGTCTTCTGAATAATTCGCTCGGTATCTGGGCAAGTTAGGACGAGATCGATTGTGTCTTGACATGCTTTCGGCAAACCATACAGATCGTTGGCCGAATGTTTCTTATGAAACTCTCGCATATATTCCAAGGCCTCCTCGAGGAATGGTGGATGTAAATTCCGTCAAATTTTGATCAAGGGTTCTCGTGTGGCTGGCGGGGGTAATTTGCTTTCAGTTTCTTGCCTAAAATGCTCGAAGTGTGCCTTCATCTCCCCGGGCCGAAGAACAAGTTTGATCCATTTATCAGCCTCTTCAAACGTGGTTTCGATATCTTGATTAACCAGGTGTTTCCCTTGAACCAACTTTGTCATAATCATTGAAGATGGTCGTTCATCGTCGTTGGCAATTGTTTCTTTCGGTCGCCATTTAGGGATCGAAGTTTCTTGGGCTGCCCGTCGGCAGGCCATGCAGTCTATTCTTTGGTGTCGACGTTTCTGGGATTTGGACAGTGCAGTGCAGACGCCTTTCGAAGAGTGATATGTATACCAACGCTGGTCTCGAGGTTCGGGAGGTTTGAAAGTTTTTGGGCTCTGCTATGATTCCGAGCTGCTAGAGTTACGTATATAATAATCCTCGTCATAAAATGGAGCATCAAAATCGAGGCATCGTCTGACTGAAGGTGTCTCTTCCACCCTCACTTTAGGACTGAGCCTATCAAAAACCCCTTGATGTTGGCCTGCGTTGATCACCTTTTGCTGTGTTGCGGCTGTAGGTTGTTCCATTATAAGCGGATATGACTTTTCCTTTGGCTCGATGTTGACATTTGCTTTACATTTATTGCATAAAACCGTCGTCCCACTGTCTTCATCAGTGCTGTAATCTGTCATGGGCTTGACAATAGCGGGTCCCGTTAGAGTTGTAGGTGGTTTGTTTGAACGAAAGTCAGCCATGAAACGGGGTCGAGAATTCTGATTCAGAAAGCGTTGCGTCGTAACAGCTTTGGCCTTCCCTTTTCCTTTGTCCTTAGGTAGGCACACATCTACCATATTTACTGTTGCCGTGGGAAATGGGTCGGTATCAACACTCATCTTCTTATCCGGAAATCTAAGTTTGCCATTATCAATCCAGCTTTGGACGTTGTCTCGAAACACGACGCAATTATTTGTCGTATGTTTGCTTGAATTATGGTATTTTCAATATATCTTTCCTTTAAGCTCTTCGGCCTTGGGAATGTTATGCCCAGGCCGAAGTTTGATGATCTTCGCTGATATCAATTGATCAAAAATTGCATCGGCCATTGTAATATCAAAAGTATAGAATTTTGACGTTTTCATTGTTTCTTCAGGGGCCGATCGGGTTTTGACTTCCTTAGAGTCAATTTGAGTCAGTGCCTTGCAAACGTATAGCTTATCTATGACTATCTCGGCTGCATCCACGCTAACACATTCACCTTCAGACGATGCATAACTAACAGTGGGATTTTTGTAAATCGTCCCTCTGGACGGAGCTTTCGAGATCTTCTCTTCACGGAGTAAATAATCATATTGCTCGACATGCTGGGCTAGTTCATACATATCCCGAAAGTTTTCCCCCAGGAATTTCTTTTTGTATTCTACGTCAAGACCATTCAGAGCAAGTCTGACGAACTCGACTTCAAGGAGAGGTACTCGGCACCAATTCCTGGCTGATTTAAATATGGTAAGATAATCCATTGGTGACTCGTCGGATGCTTGAGCCATCCTTGCTAACGAGGATACTGACACTTCCATCCCTGGTCGATAAAACTGCTCATGAAATTTCTCGACCAACTCCTCCCAGCTCTGGACAGAATTCGGAGGGAGGTTGATATACCAAGTAAATGCTGAACTGGTCAATGAAAAGTTGAACAGTTGCATCTTGTGAAAGTCGCTATTGACATCTCCGCATTGCGTGGTGAAACGAGCCACATGTTCCAACGAGGATAAGGATGATTCTCCGGCGAAAAGGCTAAAATCCAGGATTTTGAAACCTCTAGGGTATTCGAACTATTCCACATAAGCCGGATACGGATGTATAAATTTAGGGAACTTCGACCTTTTCTTCATGGCTGAATCGATCATCCGTTGAACCTCAGTCATATCGACGGATGTTGCCTCCGCCCGCTGGTTGGATCCGTCCGACCTACTATTTGATCCTCCTCCTTTTTCCAAGTTAATTGGTTTGAGCCGAACAGGGGTTGACTTGACCAGTGCAATTGGTAATAGATTATTTTTTGGTGGCAAGTGCTGGGCAAGATTGAAAGACCTACCGTCGCTGACCTTACTAACTAGTATTTCGAGTAATCTGGTTTGTGCCTCACTAGTATTGCGTATCACGTCATGAAGTTTATCAATTCCTCGACTAAACGTCTGGTCAACCGTCCGAGATTGCTCGTCAAGTCGTTTGCGAAGAAACAATCTTCTTGGTGGATCAGTTCCCTCGCCACCATCCTCGTCACAATCCTCCACTATCCCTTCAGTGAGAATGCAGGTGTTCCTGTTAGGGACTTCAAGACTACGTAACTGACCACCGAGATTAACTTCCCTTTCTCGATGAATCGCGCTTGTGGACTCAGGTATCACGACATTAATGGGATTCTGCGCCTGCGGCATACTTTATCTTATGTTCTGAATTGGCAAATCGGCTATTGACTTTCCCATAACTGTTTTCTTTTTTACCGATCGCGTTTCAATTGGCATGAACTTCGTAGTTTAGCACTGGGTCCCACTGGGCGTGCCAAAATGTTGACCCTAAAAACTACTAAGCCTATGTGGCGCGCATGCCGAATAATCTATAAGCTAACTACGTTCTTCGGTGAATGTGGGGCGTGCCAACTCGTCGGCCGAGCTCGACCGAGGAGTAAATTTGTTGATGTTGATTTGGGCGCGCAGCTGACTTCTGCGTCTTGCGATTGTGACCTAGGAAAGAACACGTCTCGGCCTCTTGGGTTCTCGAACCTGAAGACAAGGCTACTATTCTTATGAAGTTCACGAATTGTCATCGTCGGATTCGGTCACAGTGAAGTTATTTGTCAAAGTAAACTTACGCCGAATCGACACCAAAGTGTAAGGGCACAAATACTCAAAGCAAATATAAGTCTTAATAGTGAACGTGGTTCGGCCATTTGAATGCCGAACTCTAAATCCCACTTGAAAGTATCCAATCATAAAATAACTCGACGTGCAATGCGTTGAGCTCAGTAAACTGTAACACCTCACTTCACCGAGAAGGCTAATGAGATGACCTCAATCAATAAGGATTTAGAAATCCTTCTCGACCGAGACTTGGATAGGTAACCAACCGTCCTCGCTGCAGTGTTGTTGATGCCAACGGAAGATGCTGCGAGATCGGCTGATTCTACGGCGACAGAGCTATCTATGCCGACTTAAGATATCACCGGTTGCTTTCACAGTGCTGTTGATGCAAACGGAAGATGTGTCAGCGAAAAGAGAAAATAAAAATCTCAAAGTTGTTGAGAGAGTTTGCGCAGGGCAGTTGTGTGTTGAATTGGAGGAGCCTTGAATCATGCACATCCTCCTCTATTTATAGCACTGGATACCTTTAAGGTTGAGTTAAAACCCTACTCAGACTAGGTCTTCTTCTCCTGATCAAACACCAACTCGACCAGTCCTATTTTCACTATAATTATGAACCTAGTCCTTTATCAAGCCGGATTCACTTTCGGGTTATTAATTATGCCGAGACTCCTTATTGCGCCAAGACTCGACTTATCTTGCAGCATGACCTAACCAACCTAGGTTTGGAGGCCCACGCACTAAATGATCCATGGTACCCTTGTCGAAAGGCCTTCCGGGCCAAGAATGATTCTATACTCGGCCCAAACTAATAGTTTGGGCCCAAACAGGTTCGAATATCTTAAAGGTTTCAAAATTCTAGATTTTAGTCTTTTCGCTGGAGAATCGTCTTTATCCTCATTAGAACATGTGGCTCGTTTCACCGCGCAATGCGGAGATGTCAACAGTGATTTTCACAAGCTGCGGCTGTTCAACTTTTCATTGACAGGTTCAACATTTGCCTGGTATATCAACCTTCCACCTAATTCCATCCAAAGCTGGGAGGAATTGGTCGAGAGATTTCACGAGCAATTTTATCGACCAGGGATGGAAATGTCAGTTTCTTCGTTGGCAAGGATGGCTCAAGCGTCTGATGAGTCACCAATGGATTATTTTACCAGATTTAAATCGGCAAGGAATTGGTGCCGAGTACCTCTCCCTGAAGTCGAGTTTGTTAGACTTGCTTTGAATGGACTCGATGTAGAATACAAAAAGAAATTTTTGGGGGAAAACTTTCGGGACATGTATGAATTAGCCCAGCATATCGAGCAATACTATTTGCTCGGAGAAGAGAAGATGTCGAAACCCCTATCTTGAGGGATGATTTCCAAAAACCCTATGGTCAATTACGTGTCGACCGAAGGCGAGGAATCTCAGTACGTCAGTGTGGACGCAGCTGAGATAGTAATAGATAAACCATACGTGTGCAAGGCATTGACTCAAATTAATTCCAAAGAGGTCAAAACCTGCTCGGCCACTGAAGAAACAGCAAAAACATCAAAAGTTTATACCTTTGATATCACAAAGGCCGAAGCAATTTTTGATCAATTGCTATCAGCAAAGATCATTAAACTTCGGCCAGGGCATAATATTCCCAAGGTCGAAGAACTTAAAGGAAGGACATATTGCAAATACCATAACTCGACAAAGCATGCAACAAACAACTGTGTCATATTTCGTGATGATATCCAGCGCTGGATTGACAAAGGCAAGCTAAAGTTTCCTGAAAAACGCATGACGGTTGATACAGATCCATTCCCTTCAACGACAGTCGGCATGGTAAACGCCCGTTTGCCCAAGAGCAATGGAAAAGAGAAGGTCGAATTTACCCCAGTACAACACATTCGAAAGCAAAGCTCCCAGCCTCGACTCAAGATCAATCTATTTTCCAACGCGCCACCTACCGAGCTATCAGGACCGGCCATAGTTGAACCAATGTCAAACTATAACGACGAAGTAAATGGCGGGCCAATAGTACCACAGATCTTAAAGAAAGGTTCCTAACATCGACTTAAGATCGACTTGTTTTCTAATGCACCACCCACCGAACTCTTATGACCTGCCATAGTTGAGTCCATGTCAGACTCCAGCGAAGATGGAAATGGCGGGCCGATAGTTCTGTGTAGCAATTGTAAGGCACGCGTTGTATTAACCGAGCCCAAGAGGAAACTGCCTCCGATGCCGACATCACAACACCAATCGGTGATTACAGCAAAACCTTCAAAGGAACCTAGTGAAGGCCAGCGCCAGAAAGTATTCGACAGGCTCAGCCCAAGGAAACAGACAGATGGTCATATATCGGTCAGACGACGCCTTGATTTCGACTCATCGTTTTACAACGAGGACTATAATTCCCGCAATTCTAGTAGTTCGAGCTCATTAGCAAATCAAAAAACCTTCAGGCCACCTGAACCACGTGACCAACGTTGGTACAACTACAATTCTCCCACCGGCATGTATACTGCGCTATCCAAATCTCAGAAACATCGATGTCATCATATAGATTGCTTGGCTCGACGACAAGCTGCCCAGCCTGTTTCGGCAAAACAGCCACTAAATGGCAGCCAAAAAAGACTGCAGGAAGTGGAGATGATCGGCCAACCCCAACAATCATGGCTGAATTACAGGTCGAGAAGGAAACTAATCAGGATTTCAAAGCTACCATTGAAGCAGCCGAGAAGAGGATCAAACTTCTTCTTAGGCCCGGGGAAATGAAAGCTCGTTTCGAGCAATTTGGGAAAGATGCCGAAAGCAAACAGCCCCCGTTACCTTTGAAAGAACCACTAATCAGAGTTCGGCGGAATCTGCACCCTCCATTCCTCGGTGAATCATTGGAATATATGAAAGAATTTCACAAGAAATATTCCGCCAACGACTTGTATGGGTTGTCAAAGGCCTGCCAAGAAGCTCTTGACCTGGCATTAACTTGCCCCGATGCTGAGTAGATCATCCAAAAAACCACTGATCCAGCAATGAAAGCCAGATTCCAGCACATTTGAGAGGCTAGGGTTCTCGGCTTCGAGGTCGACCCATACACAGATATTGACACAGCCGAACTCCCTTTTTTTCTTGAAGACCTTCAACACTTTTGGTATCACTTCGAAGTTTTTTCGGCCATATCCTTGTTCGGCTTAACAGCCGATGAGACAGAGCGGGTGGCACGTCTGGACGCTTACCTGGACACTAGGAATGCCCGGATCGCCTATGAGGAATGAGCTCGCAAAATACGGAAGGAGCAGAGTCTGACACCAGATGCATGCAAGCCCGAAGACGACAGTCAATAGGATACAGTGTCGGATTGCGTGGCATAAGCGCCTGAATATGTTGAGACACACAGCGAGCTGGCCGCGAATGCTCCGACACATGATGATATAGTTCTCAATACTCCGGAAGATGACGACCAGGATTCAATGGGCCCTTCAGTCCTTGAAAACATGGAAATCAGCATGGTCCATGTTCTTCCTGCCGAATTTCAGCTAACTACACACCAACCAAGTTCCTTGGACGGTGATGTGGTCACCGAGGAGGCAACACAAGTTGATTTCGTCACTACTGCTGAAGACGAGTCAACTAACGGCGATGATAAACTTAAAACAACCTTAGACATCTTGTTTCCCCGTTCTTCCTCGACTAATCTTCAACATTTAAAACCGTTGTATGTCACGACCTATATTGAAGGCTACCCAATCTCTAAGATTTTCGTCGATTGCGGAGCAACAATTAATATCATGCCTGTATCCGTCATGAAAGCATTACGATGATCCACCGACAAACTCATTTCTTTAGGAATAACCATGAGTAGCTTTGTCGGTGACAAGTCTCAGACCAAATGAGTACTCCCTCTAGAGGTAAGCATTGCAGGTTGCAATCACACGACAGTATTTTTTATCGTTGACTTCAACACCGAATATAATGCTTTGCTCGGTAGGGATTGGATTCATTAAACGAATTGCATTCCTTCTTCGTTATACCAAGTCCTTATTTTTTGGGATGGCAAATCGGTCGTGGTCCACCCAGCCGATACTCAGCCATTTGAAACCAACATGATTCAGGCCCGCTATTATGATGATCACGTCGGCTATATTACCCTACAAGGTTTTAATGAAGATGGACGACCGACTCGGATCTCAGTTCAGAAAGCCATCGAGGTAGGCGCCGAGACTGTCCACCAGGATTCGGCGATACTCGGTTTGGCCAATTTGTTCCCCACCACTGATGATTGACATTAAAAGCGAGAGGCGTCGGGCCGTGGTTTCATCCACGATGGAACGCTTGCTGGCCTATTGGTATGCTATTTCCAAGCACCCGCATTCGGGCATCAACTTAATCAAATTTTTGGCCGAAGAGGATAACGGCCCAGTACTATCGTTGGATAAAGTTCAGGCCGCACTGGTCGAGCTCGACGACAGCCGACCCCAAGTTAAGGATCCTCTAAAGGAAATAAATGTTGGAATGGCCGATGATCCTCGACCTCTATTTATTAGTGCGTTATTACCCCATGCCATGAAAGTGGAACTCCATCAATTGCTTTATGAGTTTAAAGATTGTTTTGCTTGGAGTTATCAAGAGATGCCGAGTCTCGACCGGACCTTTGTCGAACATGAATTACGTATCAAACTTGGTTGCAAGCCTGTTCGACAACCTCCTCGCCGATTCTCGACCGAAGTACAGCTCGGCATAAAAGACGAAATTGTTCGACTGTTAAATGCTGGGTTTATTCGAACCGCTCGATACGTCGAGTGGTTGGCGAATATCGTACCAGTGCTTAAGAAAAATAGGGCCCTACGCATTTGCATTGATTTTCAAAATTTGAATCTGGCAACACCTAAATATGCATATCCCATGCCAATTTCAAATTTGCTAATCGACGCCGCGGCTAATCATGACAAGCTGTCATTCATGGATGGACATGCCGGTTATAACCAGATATTTATTGCCGAGGCCGATGTTCATAAAACTGCTTTTCGCTGTCCGGGGGCACTTGGAACCTATGAGTGGGTAGTCATGCCATTCAGTCTAAAAAACGCTGGTGCTACATATCAACGCGTGATGAATACCATTTTTCATGACCTGATCAGCACTACCATAGAAGTATATATTAATGGCGTTGTGGTCAAATCAAAAAGTCACCGAACGCATATTGATGATCTTCGGAAAACTTTCCTTCGCATGCAACCACATAACCTTAAGATGAACCTGGCCAAATGCGCCTTTGGCGTGCCGGCCGGTAATTTCTTAGGTTTTCTTGTCCACCATCGCATCATCGAGGTCGATGCGAACAAAGCCCGTGCAATTATTGACGCCCCACCACCGACGACCAAAAAACAATTCCAGTCCTTGCTCGGGAAAATAAATTTTCTTCGCCGATTCATAGCTAATTCCGCTAGCTAAATGACGGCATTCTCTACACTATTGAAACTTAAGGACTCATATAAGTTTGAGTGGCGTGAAGAACATCGAGTGGCTTTCACACAACTCAAGGTTGCCCTTGCAACTCCACCCGTCCTTGTATCGCCTGGACGTGATAAACCCCTTAAGCTTTACATTTCTGCAGCCGACGAATCCATTGGTTGCCTCCTCACTCAAGATACTGACGCTGGGCGAGAACAAGCTATTTTCTATCTCTGCCGACACCTCAATCCTCCAGAGATCAATTATTCGCCAGTTGAGAAGCTTTGCTTGGCTTTGTTCTTCGCCGCATCAAAACTTCGACATTATATGCTCTAATCCGTTACGCAGGTCATCGCCCAGACAGATGTTATTCGATATATGCTTACTTGGCCAATAGTCAAAGGCCGAATCAGGAAATGGACACTGGCACTATCGGAGTTTAGCTTGCAGTATGTCCCACAAAAAGCCGTCAAAAGACAAGCGCTTGCTGATTTCTTAGCCCACAACCCTTCTCTATATGGGTTCGAGGGTACGGATGTTGAAATCGGAATGGTGGAAGCACGTGACAATTATTGGACGATGTATTTCGATGGTTCTAGCACGTCCACATCGACCAGTGTGGGGATTGTACTCCAGTCTCCACACCAACACCGTTGGTTTTTTTCCCTCAAGTTGGATTTCTATTGTACCAACAATCAGGCCGAGTACGAAGCCCTTGTTATCGACCTTAGCGTACTTCATGATTTGCACGTTGCTCGCGTCTTCGGTGATTTGAAGCTTATGATTAACCAACTTAATGGAACTTTTCGGTGCATGAGTTGTACTCTGGTGCCCTATAACATGGTGGCCAGTTACTTGGCCGAGTCATTCGACGGTATCACGTTCAATCATATTTCCTGTGGACGGAACACCGTCGCAGACAAACTCGCTCAGATAGCCTCTGGAGCACAACTCCTAGGGGGCAAGAGTGGACCGATGATACCCGTTTTACGGCAATCGTATCAGGCTTTGGTTAATCAACAAGTCCTTTAGCGCGACCAAGTCATCCGTACACGAGTAATGTCCTTACCTTCATTATTAGAACGGGAGGATCCTGTAGATGTTTACGCGGTCGAGATGCTACCAAACGACTGGAGAAGGCCAATTATGCAATACCTTGATGATCCCAGAGGCAAACACGGCCGAAAGACAAGGGTCCACGCCACAAACTACGTCTCATACCAGAACGAGTTGTATCGAAAAAACAAGGATGGTTTATTACTGTTATGCCTCGGCTCGCAAGAAGCCGCCCAAGCAATCACATAGGTACACAAAGGAATTTACGGAGCCCATTAATCAGGACGTAAGATGCGTTGGCTACTTCGCCGACACAGTTACTTTTGGCCAAGCATATTGAAAGATTGTATCGAGTATGCACGAAGATGCGTCGAGTGTCAAATTCATGGACCCATCCAAAGGGCCACGACTGAATTACTTCATTCGGTCATCAAACCTTAGCCGTTCAAATGATGGGCAATGGACGTGATCGGCAAAATCACACCATTTTCTAGAGCAACGAAACATGCATGGATACTCGTGGCAGCAAATTAATTCACTAGGTGGGTCGAAGCAAAATCATACTCCAAATTAACATCCAAGGCGGTTTGCGATTTTGTGGGGGAACATATTGTGACCAGGTTCGGCGTGCCAGAAACGATCATAACTGATAATGGCACAGTCTTCACAACCGAAAAGTTCAGAGATTATACAGCTAGCTTAAAAATTCAGCTTGAGCAGTCCACACCATACTATCCACATGCGAATGGACAAGCCGAAGCAAGTAATAAGGTTTTGATCGGTATTCTCGAGAAAATGATAAAAGAAAGACTTGGCATGTGGCGTTTAAAATTGAATGAAGCCTTATGGGTATACCGAACTTCACCCCGGTTGGCAACGAGGACCACCCCACATGCGTTAACCTATGGACATGACGCAATGTTACCAAATCGAGTTAAGTGTAAATTCTTTACGTGTGATCGAGCAGAGTAGTTTGTCCAACGCCGAATATAATCAGGCCATGTTACAAGAGTTAGAGGATTGGAAAAGGATCGGCTTGATGCTTACAAACTTCTAGTGTCACAAAAGAAAATTGCCGAGCGAGCTTATAATCAAAGAGTCAAACAAAAAACGTTCGGCGAATGAGAGTTAGTTTGGCAAACTGTGTTACCCGTGGGAATTAAAGACCCCAGGTTTGGCAAATGGTCGCCGAATTAGGAAGGACCGTTTGTCGTCCATAAAGTTCTCTGTAAGGGGGCATACCATCTTAGAGATCGAACCGGTATTATTCACAAATTACCAATTAATGGAAAGTTCTTAAAAAAATACTACCTAGTCACATGGGCGATGCAAGAGTAAAAGCTTGTTTCATTTCATTAATATGGTGGTTTACAATCAAATTATTCTAAGGCGATGAAGGAAGAAGAGTTCCAAGAAGAGTTCCAAGAAGTGCCTGTTCTTCTTGTCTAACTTCAACTGCTTGACTCGCTTCGCGTTCGCCGCAAATTCGGTTAAACAAGATTTCCTGCCCGACTTAAAGTCCTTCGCAAGCTCAGAAGCAAGGGCCGACCTTCGTTTTGCCAGTTCGGCCATTTGACGGTTGAGGTCGGCCAAGGCTTCCCCTTTCGTCTTTAAGGCATCGATCTTCGGACGAATAGTTTCCTGAACAGCCAGTGCAGTTTTCAAGTCATCATCAGCCTGAAAAGTGTTCTCGAGAATACTGAAGGATTCCTGAACTCGCTCCAAGGTCGACGCTCATTTAACCATCTGCTCCGAGATCATTTAGGCATGCACCTAACGAATCGAGCCCTTTGCGCTCAAGGACTTGTGACACTGAGAGAGATAAAACTTCTTGTAGCTGAACCAGAGCAGCTGAATCGGCATGTGCAGTTATAGCGGTCGAAGGACCAGCCGCTCCAGAAGTACTTAACAAGAGAGCATTAAATTCGACTTCCCATGAAGGCTGCACACAAAAATCATGTTAAGTACAAGGAAATTATGAAAGAATATAGCAAGAAGGTTTTTGTTTTAAACCTGCCGAGAGGAGACTTCGGCCATATCTTTGGGTTCGTTGCTCGAACCTAAAGAACTTAATGGCCGAGCCCAGTGCCTTAGACTGCTTCTTAGTTCACGCGGCCGATGGAGGTTATCTATGTTCGATGGCTACTGAGGCGGCCAAGAAATATAGATAACACCCTTCGGCGCGTAGAATGTTCGATGAAAAGAATGGTAGGCACTTGACATTCAGTATCTTCCTGGTTTAGAGATCTAAGGCAGAAAAGTAACCAAAGAAAGGCGGTAGGGGTACTTACGAAGGTTGAAGTAACTTCTTGAGAAGGAATGTTGAGGTCCTGGTCCTGCGGATGAACAGGTGTTTCCGCCGTCGCTTCTGGCTCGACGGCAGGTCGTTTGCCACGATCGGTCGCAGAAGGGCCGACTTAGACAACTGCCTCTAACGCAGAGGGAGGCGGATCGCGTGGTTGAAGGTGACTCGTCAATGGAATCTCATCGCTCCTGTCGCTCTCTTCTAGAACGACTGCCATGGGTTTTGGATTTTCAGGAAGTTTCTTCTGGGCCGAGGGGACCGCCTCTTCCAAGACAGGTGAAGCAGCTGGCCCCAAGGTTGCAGGCGCTTCGACCAGTGGAGCAACGACTGGTCCAGCGACTTGAGGAACATGCCGTACATGGGCTGTTTCTTTGGCCAGAATTAGCCGTTTCTCTGTCGAAGCTTGGACGACATGGGTAGAAGGGGAAACACTAGGAGTCGTCGCTCCCATAGTTTGATTGGAGATAACATGAATCTCCCGTTCTCCTTTCCTCGCCAGCTTCTTGACCCGTTTTACGGGGTGAGGGGGGTTGAGGGCCGTCTTGGCCTCTTGACGAGGCCGTTTGCTCAACAAGGCTTGTGCGGTAGTTTTAGCCCTTTTGGAGATGGTCGATTTTTTCCCAGCCGCAGCGACCACTTCTACTTTTTTCAGTGACCGACCACCTGAGAAAGTAAGAGCAAATTAGTAGAGATCAAAGTTGAAGGAAGAAGGTAGAAATAAACCGTTACCTTGAGATTGGGGGGGCAGAAGCCTTATTGGGTCGACCGCCGAAGATCTTGTTCAGAACGTCTTCGACCGGAGCACCAAAAAAGTTTTAGGTATACTTTTCCCACCAATCACCGAAAGTGTCAGTGCTAAGAGATTCTGGAACGGTTGGTCGAAAGTGGAATTTTTGGCACCGTTCTTGAAACTCCTTCTTGGCATCCTTGCACTTCTTGTCTGAAGAGCCAGATAGGTGTCATCGACTCAGCAGGGAGTGAGAGGTAAGAAGAGGCACCGGGCAACCCTGAAGATAGCCGAGTTGCCGAGCAGTGAATTGGGGGTGATATACTTCCCAACTTGCTCGGTGGAAGTCACACCTAAGAGGAAGGTCGCGGGTAAGCACAAATGACCCCTAGGATTGACGAAGATCAGCATCATCATCTGCACTCCATGCTGATGTGGGGAGTTTGATCGACAAAGGATATTCTCGACGACGGCAGATCAAGAATTCATCGTCGGAAAGGGCATCAAGGCTGAAGAAGTATCTGAACACGTCTTCAGCTTGGTGAAGAGGTACTGGTCGAGGAGCCACCTGAAAGCCGAGCGCTTTAGTAGGTGAGAAGCTGGCAAGCTCTGGCCGAAGGGTGACAAAATAAACCTGCAGCCAGAGCTGGAATACCCAGAAGGGACCACTCTGGTGTGGGTCGATCTTGTGAAGGGTCATCTTGGCCAAACAACGCAGAAGATGGGTAAGAATGGTTGGACTGAGCGCCAGGGTGTGACCGCTAGCTAGGGCTTCGGCCACCGGCATGTTCTCGACCAAGCATTTGTTGGACTTGGTACAACAAATAAATTTGTTATACCAGTAGAAGATGAATGCTTCGTGTTTCCCTTGCCGTAGGTTCTCATCCCCTCGGCCGCTGAAGTGGAGATAGAGAGTGTTGTAGTTGAGGAAGTTCTTATAAAGTTTCTGAACTTCCTCCTTTGAGGGTTCTTGGCCCTCTCCGCTCAGCGTTTCGAAGGCCCGATCATTGAAAAGAGCCTTCAGGTTAATGGTCGACGGGTACCCGGAGAGGGTAGCGTCAACTGGGATGCCGAAAGGGGAAGTCCCTAAGATCGTGGTGATATCAAGGATAGTGGGGCCCATAGGGCCGAGGGGAAGGACCATGGTGTTGGTAGCTGAGCACCATAGGCTTGAGGCTACCATAAGAAGCTCCTTATCCATGACGAGTTCCATAGATGAAAGACGAATGGCATCGTAAATGCCAAGAGCTTTCCATTGCTCGCCGAAGATCTTTTCCATCCGAGCAACCCAGGCTGCTCAGGTCGCAGTGGTCGAGGGCCATGAGCCTTGAGGTTTCGCCAAATCCCACATCGACCATTCAAACCCTGACAGTAGGGGTGTTAAACATTGATCCTTGAAGAGCTCGGTAATGGCTGGTGGTACTGCATCCTTGAAAAGTGGACCAAGGATTTGGTGGGGGGTGCTCATATCGCTCTCAAAGCGCAAAGTCTTAATTGAGCGCTGATCGATGATTGTCCCACATTTGTCGCATTCCTTAGAGAGCTTGGAAATGAAGGAGGCCATTGGAAATGGTTTCGAAGGGTTTCTGGGAGAAAGTCAGGGGGTTTCTTTTAATCTTTGAGCAAGAGAGAGTTTGGAAAATTTGAAAGCGTAAAGAATGAATGATAGAAGGACAGGTATTTATAGACTCGTGGAATGGAAGACCAAACGGGGATAGTGATCAGGAAGATCGCTAATAATGATGGAGTGATGGAGAATATTAACAG
The DNA here is from genome assembly GCF_916048215.2 of Malus sylvestris. Taxonomy (NCBI): domain Eukaryota; kingdom Viridiplantae; phylum Streptophyta; class Magnoliopsida; order Rosales; family Rosaceae; genus Malus; species Malus sylvestris. Next base: position 20,140,488 of record NC_062272.1, read on the forward strand.
ACTCAGGAGAAAGAACCAAAAAACTCGCATATTAAGGGGTCATGATGATATCGTGACGGCATCCTTTTATGAAGAAATGACGTTTTGGTGTTCGCACGATCTCGAGGGTACCGAAAAATTCATAAATCGAGATTTCATGATGGCATGCGGCGACATGTATATTGATTTGAAGACGTTTGGACATCCGCACGTCTTGAGGAATTCAAAAATCTCGTGGATCAAGTGGGTAATGATGAAAGGACACTTCAGGTCATGTTGAAAAAAGGACACTTGGCGAGATATCTGACGAGATCAAGATCGTGCAATCGTGCTTCATAAATGCTCATCGGGAGACGGAGCTTGGTGTCGCTTCTTCAAGGTCAGGGCTCGGCCAGAGACTTCAGGCCGAAAAAATCCTCAGAAGTGAGGGCGCAATGTTTGGGCCCAAAATATCGGTTTGGGCCGAGATGTATTCTCGGCCCGGAAGGTCATACAAAAAGGTTACTGTGGATCATTTAGTTCATGGGCTTCCTAACCTAGGTCGGTCAAGTCATGCTGCGAGACGAGTAATTGAATCCTGGCGCAATAAGGAGTCTCGGCAAGACATGGATAGAAGTGAATCCGGTTTGATAAAGGACTGGGTTCAAAGTCATAGTGAAAATAGGAGTGGTCGAGATGGTGTTTGATGAGAAGAAGAAATCCTAATCTAAGTAGGGTTGTAACTCGGTCTAGAAAGTGCATGGTGCTATAAATAGAAGAGGTTGTGCATCGTTCAAGATCCCCTCCAATTCAACACACAACTGCCCTGTGCAAATTCTCTCAACAACCTTGAGATTTTTTCCTTTTCTTTTTTCGCCAACACACCTTCAGTTTGGATAAACAGCACTGTGAAAGCAACCGGTGATATCTTCAGTCGGCATAGATAACACTGTCATCGTACAACCAGTCAGTCTCGCAGCATCTTTAGTCGGCATAGATAACACTGCGTCGAGGGTGACTGGTTATCTATCTAAGTCTCGATCGAGAAGGATTTCCAAAAATCCTTGTTGGTCGAGGTCATCTCATTAGCCTTCTAGGCGAAGTGAGGTGTTACAATTTATTAGGCTCGGCACATTGCAGCCGAGTTAGTTTATGATTGGATACTCTTAAGTGGGATTTAGAGTTCGGCATTCTGACGGTCGAACCACATTTATTGTTAAGACATATATCCGCTTTGAGTATTTGTGCCCTTACACTTTGGTGTCGATTCGGCATGAGTTTACTCTGACGAATACCATCATTGTGACCAAATCCAACGGTGACGATTTGTGAACTTCATAAGAATAGTAGCCTTGTCTTCAGGTTCGAGAACCTAAGAGGCCGAGACATGCTCCTTCCTCGGTCGCAATCCCAAGACGCAGAAGTCAACCGTGCACCCAACGCAACATCAACAACTTTTACTCCTCGGCCGAGCTCAGCCGACGAGTTGGCACGCCCCGCATTCAACCGAGGGATGTAGTTAGCTTATAGATTACTTGGCTTGCGTGCCACGTAGGCTTGGTACTTTTTAGGGTCAACAGTCTCTTGAGCTTTTTGCTAACAAAAAAAGATTTTTGCTAAAAATTGGCAACTAGGAGGAACCTAACAAAGCAAAAGTAAACCCCAGAAGATGAATAAGAACGGAAAAGGCGTTACTGGGTTGGCCTCCTATGAAATTGGGTAGCATGGAAAGCAAAAGCAGGCTTAAATAATTACTGATGTCGTTGAATAATTAAAACAATGACAAATATGAAATTTTACCTCATGTGAAGCTTCCGAAATAATGATATCGTGTTCGATTCGTTAATTTTTTTTCTCAATCAACATGTTTATAGTTTCAATAGTTAGAATTTTATTCAACAATAGAGTGGAGGGTGAGAGGGGTTTTGATAATTGAAGAAGATAAATAATACGTTAAAAGTAATTTGGGGTGTATTTAGAAATTTCTTATTTTCTTTATACCTCATAAGGTCGAAATTGTCATTACATAGTAAGTTACATAATCCACTTAATATTAAATTTTAATGTGGGATGCATTCAACATTATGTGGAGTGCTAATAAAACAAGCAAATTATTTTGGGTACTTGTGTAGTAAAAACAAAGTCACCTTCTCACAATTCGTAATACTACAATCCCCCTACAGAGGTAACAGTTACGATCTCGTCCTCCTTCTTTCCAAAAGAAAAACAAACGCCAAAAATAATCTGTTCCTTCTTAAATCAATTGACTCTCTATTTCTTTTCTTGTTATCTTTTTTCTTTTAGGGTTTGGTTTTATTATGGCGGACGTCCAAGGTCTCGTGAATGAGCTTGCTACCAGTCTCCGGAAGCGGTGAGTTTTACTATACGTGTGTATCTATGCATGCATGTGCCTTTTTCTGTGTGTGGCTGTTGCTGTTCGTTTTCTTTTGTTACGGCTGTTTATGGATTTTTGCGATGGCAGGAAAGTCGAGGGTTCACGGGAGACTGCTCGGCTAACGGCAGAATTGCTTCGGACAGTTATATCGGCACAGAAGTTGCCATCACCTACAAACCAGGCAGCTGCTCTTATTGCGGCGGTAAGAGGCGTTGGCCAGCGGCTTATTGCTGCTAATCCTGTTGGTATGTCCTTTATTTTGTTTTAGGCATACGCTTTTAGTTGTTCTCCACAGCTTTGTGATAATTTTTTTTGGGATTTTACTGGATTTATCGATTCTGTATCAAAACTTTTCATGTAGTAGAGTAAATCGTACCAAGCTTTCAATTAAGAAGATGTATATGAATCCCTAGGGGCATGGATTAAAGAACACTAGATACATGAGTAATAAAACACTTACCAAGAACCTAGCGTGTAGATATTCACAACTGGAGAAACAAATTGCGCCTTGATGCAATATTCTCGTAGTCATGTTGATTTAGGTGACATCATCATTTAATTTTGTCGTCTCATCTTCTAGCAAGTAGTTCAATGTATTAGTTGATATGAAAATTCTCTCATACAAACCCTAATGGTGAGTACTAGGTGCGGATGTGACTGATTAGCCAACCGACTCTTGTGTCATATTAGTTGACGTATTTAACATGATTAATATTCTCTTGCTTGACTTCATGTCAAACTGTGCATCTGAATTATTATAATTAACAGTCAAAGTAGTATAATTAATTCGTTGAACTTTTGTGTCAGAATGTGCTGATTAAGGATAACATATTTGATTGCTAGCAATTGTATTACTCTTATAGTTGGAAATTGAATATAGTACATTAGTAATTTTCAAATTATATAGGTTCTCAGTCTCATCAAAATTTACATATAGATTTTGGGTTATGTCTAATGATGACAGAATGATACATATAAATTAGGTAGCGGAATTCAGAGGTTAGCATTCTGAGTTTGCCCCAAGTCTTGTTCATATACATGAGAATCTTGTGCAATTAGTTATATAGCTAATACTTTGTTATTTCGTTATAAATTATATAATGATCATGTTGACATGGGGGTGGACTGCAGAGCTTGCTATTGGGAACATCGTGAGGCGCATTTTCCATATTATTAGGGAAGAGGAGCTTTCACTTCAAGTTGAAGGGTTGTCTTTATCCACTCAAGGCAGGGATAGAGATCGTGATGAGGAAGACGATAAAGCGTTCCTCTCGTCTGCCGCGACTTCTCAAAGACTTCTGCGTTCACCTTCATTGGCTGATCTTCTTGGGAGCAGAGCCGCTATGGCACCAGCTTCAACGAATCAAGAAATCCAGGGGAAAGGCAAGTTCGAGCAATCCCTGTAGTCTATATATATAAAATTCTAACACGTAATTAAATCTTAGTTTGGCATTGTAAAATATGTATGTTTCTTTGCTAAATGCCAAATTTTCTTTGTAGCTGATAAAAGTCCAAGTAGCTGGACATTGAAGCACAATGTCATAGAGGCAGTTAATGACCTCATTGAAGATATAATAACTTGCCATGAACAGATTGCGGATCTGGCGGTGGAGCTTATACATCAAAAGTAATTTTCCCTTAAACCGTGAACATGTTTTTGCTACTGAGTTTCTTCAATTGAAACTATCTCCCTGATTGTTTTATTTTCTACTCATGCTCTTCTTGTTTCTGACATGTAGCATTTAGTGATGTTATTCTCTAGCTTCAAAACTTTTTGATGCCATGGAATTTACGTGGAAAAGTCAAGTAGATAAGAATTTACATGGAAAAATCCAATAAACGGTTGTTATATGTAAGACATATTCTGAAATCACAACAACAAGACATTAGGATCACGAATAAATCAAAATCAATATGAAATAGAGATCGACTAATTATATTGAACTTATCTGTAGAATTCGGAAGACATGGTTATGAAGGTGAAGCCTTTGATCCTTGCGAACAAAGTAGAAGTAGTCTTCTACTTCCAGTACCTCTGAATGAACTCTACTATCGAAATAGGCTTATAGTTTTCGTGAGTTTCTATCGGTATGGAAGCAGGGACGGCTCATAGGTTATATAGCTAGGGTTTCAATCAATTCCTCCCTATTATCGGAAAGGATATCAACCCAAATCATATCTCATCAATTATAGTCCCATCATGACTCTTATTCCTTGTATTTACTTAATAAAGGCCCTTAATTGATTGCATGTAATTAGGACTCCAATATGTTTATTTCCTTAAGGCACCGAGAGTCCTAGAGATTTTATTAACTTGATTGCCAAGTCAATATTCCCTCAATTATTCTCGGCATAATTCATTGTCATTCACAAAATGGTTTTACATTATATACTGTCGGTCTTACATCCCCCAACAAATTGGTTTGGCCGGAATGTTCCGAATTAGTAAATACGTGCCTTAAATATTTACCGAATTCACATTGATAGAACAAGCCAAAGAGCTGATATGGATTGGCTTTGCAGCTGTAACTCATAACCCATGATTCTTAACATTTTGAAGTGGAGATTTTTATTCCTCTTGGTTAAATGGAAACTTGATACGGTAGTCTCTATGCATAGACATGCCTCTTGCGATAGACAATTGAACTTTGTATATTTGTGTTTCTTATGAATATCTGATTTTCCTTCCCGGCTTCATTACAAATGCATCTACTTTTCAGTGAGGTGGTACTAACTTTAGGTCAGTCAAGAACCGTGAAAAAGTTCCTATGTGCTGCGAAGAAGAAACGATCATTCCAGGTCTTTGTTGCTGAGGGTGCTCCAAAGTCTGTACATGATCATACCTAGTAGTTGGTTAATTGATCTTCCCCTCTTTTGTTTTGATCTATTGCTTACTTGGTATTGCTTAGGTATCTGGGTCATGTTCTTGCAAAAGCGTTGGCTGCAAAAGGTTTGCAAACTACAATGATTACCGACTCTTCAGTTTTCGCCATGATTTCACGAGTAAACGTTGTGAGTGTTCACTTTTCTTGCTTTTTTCTTTGATGTAAAATTTGCCCCTATTTTTTTAAAACTTCGCGTACAGGTCATAGTCGGGGTTCATGCCGTGATGGCCAATGGTGGGATCATAGCTCCTGTTGGGACGAATATGGTTGCACTTGCTGCAAAAAAGCATGCTGTTCCGTTTGTTGTGGTTGCTGGCACTCATAAGGTATATGTATAATCGCACTTGAACACATTAACATGTGCTTCTCCTAATTTTTTCCTTAATGTATTTTTGTTTGTTTTGCAGTTGTGTCCACTATATCCTAATAATCCAGAGGTTTTGCTGAATGATATGAGATGCCCATCAGAACTCTTATCTTTTGGGGAATTCTCAGATTTCGTGGATTTTAGTATCGGCAGTGGAGCTTCTCTTCTTAACATTGTTAATCCTTCATTTGATTATGTGCCACCGGAGCTAGTCAGCCTTTTTGTTACTGAAATGTAAGACCATTTTTTCCCATCACTACAACTACAAGCTTTCTGGTCAACACACAATTGGCTTTACATTCTCTCTGGACGTTTAGTTTGCTTTAGTTGCCTTTGTTTTTTTTTTTTTTTTTTCCAGAAATGGTATTACTAAACATGCTCTTGCGTGTTCACCATTGGACAATTTCAGTTGCCCCATCACAGCTGGTTGAAATAAAGTGTCCAGCTATGATGGATGGCGAGCTAAAAAAAATTGCTTATTTCAACGAATTGCTTACCCCTTTCACAGTTCAAATTTATGTGCTCTGCACCTTTTGTTTTTCTCTGACCTATAAGATAAATTCATCTTACTTGTGGTGTTTTCAAGATTCTTGTGTACGTTCTCATTGTTCTAACTTCGTACGCAGAGGGGGGCACAATCCATCATATATCTATAGGCTCATTTCAGATTTTTACTGTGCTGATGATTTGCCTCGACAACAAAAACCGGCTTCTTGAATTGAATTCTCTAATTCCATGCAGTCGAGATATATTTCCTTTTTATTATGTATGTTCGAGATACTAGTATTCTTTTCAGCATTCTGATTTTGTCTTACATTGTATTTCATCCCCTATTATTAGTTCTTGATATTTTTCTTGTTTCTTTTGTTTAACGATTTAATCCACATTAGAGTAGGGGAACTTGCTTTGAAGATCATTTTTTATTGCGCCAAAAGTTGTCCACTACGCGTGCTGGAGATATATTTGTGTGCAATGTTGCTTCCTAGTGTCACGGGATGACTCTTTAAGCCTTCCGCCCGTGCGGCACTTAGACTTGAATACCTCGATGAACAAGCTAAGTAAGCCTTCGAAGCCTCGCTTCCCCGGATCGAATCACAAAGAAAGCTAAGATAGCTTGGAGAATGCTAAAATCACTTAGAAGATGGGAGAAAGGAAGCTTTGTATTGAAACTTAAGAGAACTTTACAATTGCTTACAATTCTTGGATGCCTTGGCCAAATGGCCTTGCCTCCTATTTATAGGCCTAAGTTACCTCCTCAATGGAGGGTTCTAGAATTCCCTACGTACATCCAAAAATATCTAGCATAGTTCTAGATACAACTTGCCTAATCTAGATTGTTCTAGGTGAGGCTTAAATTTGTACACTTGTGTGGAATGTTCCGGAATGCCCTAGATTATCTTGAATGCTCCGCCATGTTCTTGATTTTTTCGGGATGTTCCAGAAGCTTCCATGAAGACAAGGCTTTATGGGCTTAGATATATGATGTCTTGGGTGATTTCTTTGTTTTTAACATATGGCCCGTGACATCCTCCCCCACTTAAGCCGTAGACGTCCTCGTCGACTCTTGCCTCTCGAATGTCTTAATCAAGTCCTTATATTGCCATAAGGACGTCTCCTTCTCCCATGATGCTTCAGAGTATGGTAGCCCCTTCCATTTGACAAAGTACTCCACATGCTTTGGTTGTCTTGGTCGCACCACGACACGCTTGGCTTCAATGCTCTCCGCTTCTTTGTCAAATGCCTCCGTCATCAAAGGGGGTGCTCGATGAGACTCACCTCGGCTTGGTTCCTCATCGTCTGCATGATAAGGCTTCAAGTTGCTCACATGGAACACCGGGTGAAACTTGAGGCGGGGTGGGAGTTCCACAACATACGCGGCTTTGCCAACCTTCTTGATGATAGGGAATGGTCCCTCATATTTCCGCAACAAGCTCTTGTGCAAGCCACGAATACTCTTGTGCTGAGACGCATTGAGCTTCACAAAGACTTGGTCGCCAGTTTGGAACTCCACATTCCTTCGCTTACGATCCGCCCATTTCTTCATCTTCTTTGAAGCTTTCTCCAAATGAGCTCGAGCAAGTTCATGGGCTAATTGCCACTCCTTAGCGGTTTTGAAAGCGGCTGGACTATTCCCCGTGTAGCCAGTCACGACCGTGTTCAGGGTCAAGGGTTGTTGCCCTATAGCCAACTCGAACGGACTTTCCCCCGTCAACTCCGAACGTTGTAAGTTATAAGAGAATTGGGCTACATTAAGTAACTTAGCCCAATCTCGTTGATTGGCACTAACATAGTGCCGCAAATAAGTCTCCAACAATGCATTAACCCGCTCCGTTTGTCCATCAGTTTGGGGATGAAAAGCTGTGGAGAAGTCTAACTTTGAGCCAAGTAGCTTGAAGAGCTCCTTCCAAAATCTACCCGTGAAGCGAGCATCTCGATCACTGACTATGCTCCTCGGAACACCCCAATACTTCACCACGTGCTTTAGAAACAAGCGTGCAGCTACTTCGGCTCTGCACTCCACAGGTGCGGGTATGAAAGTGGCATACTTGGTGAATCTATCGACCACGACGAAGATAGATCCACATCCATCAGACTTGGGCAAATGTGTGATGAAATTCATGGTTAAACACTCCCATGGTCTTGATGGGGTGGGAAGTGGTTCCAACAGTCCTCCCGGTTGCCTTTGTTCCCCTTTGTCTTGTTGGCACCCAAGACAAGTCTTCACGTATGAATCTACATTATCCCGCATTTGTGGCCAATAATAAGCATCGCTCACCAAAGCCAACGTGCGGTGAGTGCCAGGATGTCTTGCCCACATTGAGTCATGGCACTCCTTAAGGATTTCTTTCCTTAAGCTTCCCCACTTTGGGATGTAGATCCGCTTGCCCTTGGTGTATAACAAGCCGTCCTCAAGCCAAAACCTTCTTGTCTTCCCATCCTTGACAAACTCCACAATGTTCTTGGCTTGGACGTCATGTGATAAACCTTCTCGAACACGGCCCAAGAGATGGCTTTGCAGCTTGAGTACCGTAGCCATTAACTCTACTCGTCTACTTAGAGCATCGGCCACCACGTTCTCCTTTCCTTGCTTGTACTCTAGCTTGTAATCAAACTCCGCTAAGAACTCTTGCCACCTTGCTTGCTTAGGTGTGAGCTTTTGTTGGGTTTGAAAGTAGCTAGTGGCAACGTTGTCCGTCTTGATGATGAATGGGGTACCAAGCAAGTAATGCCTCCAAACTCTAAGGCCCCCAGAAAGGATCGTAGTATTGGTACCTTGGTCGGCGGTTCCCACTCTTGAATGGCCTTGATCTTGCCCTTTTCCATCATAAGTTTCCCCTCCTTTATCTTGTGGCCAAGAAATTCTACTTCTTTTGTGGCAAATGAGCATTTCTCCTTCTTGACATAGAGTTTATACTCCCGAAGGGTCTTGAACACTATGCGCAAGTGCTTGACGTGCTCCTCCAATGTCTTGCTATAGACAATGATATCATCAATGTAAACCACGAAAAACTTGTCAAGATAAGGATGGAATACCTTGTTCATCAATGTGCAGAATGTTGCGGGGGCATTGGTCAGACCAAATGGCATGACTTTATACTCGAATGATCCATATCTGGTCACCATCGCCGTCTTCGATTCGTCTCCAGGGGCTATCCTCACTTGGTAGTATCCTGATTGAAGATCTAACTTTGTGAAGTACCTTGCTTCACCAAGTTGATCGAATAAGTCGGCGATCAACGGAAGTGTGGGTACTTGTTCTTGATGGTAATCTTGTTCAATGCTCTATAGTCGATGCACAACCTTAGGCTACCTTCTTTCTTGCGTCGGAACAAGACGGGTGCACCATATGGGGACTTGGAGGGTTGGATGTAGCCAGCATCAAGTAGCTCGTTGAGTTGCTTCCTCAATTCCTCCAACTCGGGTGGCGACATCCTATAAGGTGATTTGGAGGGAGGCTTAGCACCAGGCTCCAACTCAATCGCATGGTCGACCTCTCTCCTTGGTGGCAACTTCTTTGGCAGTTCCTTAGGCATCACGTCTGCAAACTCCATAAGGACGGCTTCCACTTGTTTCGGCAAAGGCCCGTACTTCTCCTCCCCTTCATTCAACATTAGGGTTGCAAGAAATGTGGCATCGCCTTTCTTTTAAGACTTGGCAAATTGAATTACCGACAAGTGTTGGGTACAGTTCTTGGCTTGCCTTTCCAATGGCACCAGGCAAGGTTGTCTTCCGTCGGCAAGGATACAGAAAATATTGTAGAAGGGAATGGGAAAGGCTCGTACCTTGTCCATGAACTGTAACCCAATGACTACGCCATAGTCGTCCATTTTGACTACGGTGAAGTCGATCTTTCCCTTCCATGTGCCAATGTCTACTTGTACATTGCGCGCAACTCCAACAATGGGGGTGGCAGCGGAATTTACCGTCTTCACGCTACCAGGCTCCTTTGTGACTCGGAGGCCAAGCCTTGTGGCTTCCTCCGACGTCATGAAGTTGTGGGTTGCTCCCGTGTCCACCAACACATGCATTGTCTTGTCACCAGTCTTGACGTCGACGAACAATGATCCTCCCCCAACTTGAGCCTTAGGTTGTGGGAGGGTTGTCTGGATGGCATTCAGTAGACGGATGCATCCCATCCTTGCATCGTTACTCTCCTCAGCCTTGTCCTCCATAAAAGCCATGGCCTTAAGGGCCTTCTTTTGTGGGCAATCTCGCATCATGTGAAGGCCGTCGCATAGGTAACAAGTGGGTTGCCAAGACTTACCCTTGCTTTTGTCATGCTTATCGGCTTTCTTCTCCTTCGGTTTGCTTGTCTCGGCCTTGTCCTTCGGCTTATGTTCTCCTCCACTTCTCTAATGGTTACCCTTCTTCCCCGTGGACTTGGAATCACCTTGGTGGCTTGATTTAAACTCAATCAAGGATTCGGCGGCGGCAATGGCATCAGACAATGTTTGCACGTGTCTCCTTTGTAGTTCGAGTTTTGCCCAATTTTGCAGTCCACTCATGAAGTACATGAGCTTGTCTTCCTCTAACATGTTGGGCACCTCGAATAACAAGCTCACGAAGGCGTTGACATAGTCTTTGACGCTCCCCGTTTGCTTGAGCCACCTTAGTTTCTCCTTGGCTTCGTACTTGGCATTTTGAGGATAGAAGTGCAACATAAGATCTTTCTTAAATTCATCCCAAGTGGTGAGGGAGAACGTACCTTGCTCAATCTCCATGCTCCGACGACGCCACCACATAAGGGCATTGTCAGCTAAGAACATGGTTGCCGTTGAGATTTTGGACTCGTCATCTTCAAGCTTTAAGTACTTGAAGTATTGCTCCACGTTCCACACGAATGTGTCGAGCTCCTTTGCTTCCCTCTTCCCATTATAGGATTTGGGTTTAAAGGAGTCGATTACCTTGGAGTCCAACGCCTTGATTTCCCTCGGCCCTTGCACGAATTGCTTCACGACTGCTTCTTTACAAAACGCCACATCTCCCTTAAGTTCCCTTGTGTCCTTTATCTCTTCTTGAAACGCCACAAACCTTGCCTCTATCTTGTGTCCTTTATCTCTTCTTGTGTCCTGTATCTTGTCTGCCATGGTGTTGAGAGCGCCAAGGAGCTCATCTCGTAGCCCTTCCACCAAGCCACGCAGTTCATCCTTACCATTGTCCACCATGGTTTGGATTTCCTCCTTGTCGACAACATCCTCATCAAGTCAAGTATCGAACTCGAGTATGGTTCGTTCCAGCTTCTCGAGTCGCTCTTCCATGGTCCCCATCGATGCTTGCAAGTCCTTTAACTTTGGCTTACTCTTAGCAACGTCTTGGACCTCGGCAGTACGCTCCCTTAGCTCGGAGACTCCGGACACCATCTCTCCACTTGCCATATCCTACTTTCCTTCAAGTGATTCACGAACTAGGCTCTGATACCAGCTGTCACGGGATGACTCTTTAAGCCTTCCGCCCGTGCGGCACTTAGACTTGAATACCTCGATGAACAAGCTAAGTAAGCCTTCGAAGCCTCGCTTCCCCGGATCGAATCACAAAGAAAGCTAAGATAGCTTGGAGAATGCTAAAATCACTTAGAAGATGGGAGAAAGGAAGCTTTGTATTGAAACTTAAGAGAACTTTACAATTGCTTACAATTCTTGGATGCCTTGGCCAAATGGCCTTGCCTCCTATTTATAGGCCTAAGTTACCTCCTCAATGGAGGGTTCTAGAATTCCCTACGTACATCCAAAAATATCTAGCATAGTTCTAGATACAACTTGCCTAATCTAGATTGTTCTAGGTGAGGCTTAAATTTGTACACTTGTGTGGAATGTTCCGGAATGCCCTAGATTATCTTGAACGCTCCGCCATGTTCTTGATTTTTTCGGGATGTTCCAGAAGCTTCCATGAAGACAAGGCTTTATGGGCTTAGATATATGATGTCTTGGGCGATTTCTTTGTTTTTAACATATGGCCCGTGACACTAGGAAGTCCCCTACTCCCCTACACTAGTGTGCATTGTAGCTTCCTAGGAAGTCCCCTACTCCCATACACTACCAGTGAGTACTTGAAAAAGGCAAGTCGTAATGGTCTTATGACGTGTCTGCCTGCGTGTTTTATAATTCTTACTGTTCTAGGTTTTTCATACATAGGATAGGAAGCCCGGGAGAAGCGGGTTTGAACCCTGACTTGAATGTGGTTGCTCACTACCACTGCAGTTACGACCATATATGCACGCTATTTGTTTAATGTTTAACTGTATTAGGGTTCATACTTGGTTTTTCTTAATATTTTGGCGGCAGCACGTAAAACCCAGGAAACTGATACAGTTATAGAAAATGTTAACTCAATTTCGGAAAAATATTTGCTTATTTAAAAGTCCTCATCGTAAAAATGATTCAATTGTCTATTTAACTAAGAAAAGGGAATGTCCCACTGATGTCATGCCAAGAAAAGTATATATATGAAGTAGAAACTGATGCAATTTCTGGACAATATATTTAGTATTTTCCTTTTTTTTTTTCATAACAAAACAAGGTATCTGACTTGATAAAAAAAAATAAAAAATCGATAGAGGTAGTACAAGATCATAAAAGAATAAAAGATATATTTTCTACTTGTTTGATCAAGAAGAGGTAGCACACGCAAGAGCATTTGGCACGCGAGTAATGGTGGGCTTCACGTTAGAACATTGAGAGGTAAGAGGGCCTTTATTTCCGTTGTAGGTGAGATCGATGTCAGCCAATTCCACATTCTCACACGGTATGCCACCGCTGCATACAATCTGGACTGCAAGGGGAGTTGCAGATGAGCCCTTAATGTTTTTAAAGCTGACATTGCTGATCTTAACTTTTGATGGAACGTTCTGTTTACACTGGTTCCACGGGCAGTACTGTTGGTCTATGAGGACAGGATTGCTGACATTGACCATGATAATATCTTCAAAATGCATATCTGATGCAATACCATCCGAAGGAGAAGCAGGCCATGTCTTGATTCTCACACCGTTGGATGTATTAGTCAAGGTGCAGTTCTTAACTCTGATTCCAACCACAGGTTCTTCATTCGGATACCTTCCAAGACTTCCAACGCTTATGCCATGGCCTGGTCCACAAGTAACCCTAGTTACGGTGATTTCTTTGTTTCCATCGCCAATGGAAACACAGTCATCCCCAGTTCCAATGTGTGCATCAGTAATGTTGATTCCAGTTGAACGCCCGATATGGATTCCATCTGTATTTATGCTCTCCCTCGGTGCCGTGACATTGACACGTTGGAATGTGACATTGTGGCACCCCAAAACGTTGACGTGGAAATTCTTGCTGTCGAGGGAAGTTATGTCCTGAATTGTGGAATTGGTAACGAAGTTGAACCTCATATTGATGGCAATAGATTTGCAATCTTTGTTTTTGTTGCAGTCATTTTTCTTCCAAGCAAGTGCTCCTTGGCCGTCAAAAGTTCCACCACCTGATACGGTAAGCTTGTTGACGTGGTCAAAACCAACCCAAGTATCCGGTCTGGTAAGTTTGCCGCCGTCTGTTGGAGCTGTTAATTTCCCTTTTACTTGAATCTCAATAGGAGCCTTGCAAGGACCTTTGAAACTTGCTTCTGTTAACATGTACGTCCCACTCGGAACAACAACCTTACTCGGTGCCGGTGATGCACACGCATCAATCCAAGCCTTTGCTAAAGCGTGCGTGATATCAGAGCCGGGCTTTGCACCATATGTCGCACTCGTGACATCAAACACACCTAGCTCAGCTTGAGTTTTAGATGCTGACAATAAGAACAAGAACGCTGCCAGGATATTCAATTTCCGAGCCATCTTGATTTTTCACTTGGTTATTTTCTTTTTGATTAATGGAAGAATGATGAAACAACATTTGGATTTCAGGTGAATTTATAGTCCTACCTGAAGGGTCAACACCATCAAAATGACCAACCAAACTGGCTATTTTTATATATGTCCTTAGGCAGTTGAATTGTAGCTCAACTTCTATCCTATAATTAGTAAACTGTTTAGCGCATCACCAACAAAGCGCAGATGTCCAACGGAAGACAGCTTTATGCTGCATAGATTCCTTAAAAAGCATCAATGCCAACATGATTTAGGAAGTACCCATTCCCTTACAACATTGATGACCTATTTGATCCCCTTTTTCGTAACTGAAAATGTCCTGCAGCGTCAACATTTCATATTTTTTGAGTTTTAGCTGAATAATTACCAGTCTTGCCAAATGATGAGTTGAGTATCGAAACTATAATGCACGAGTCCTTGGTAGAGTTGAGAATATCTATATGGAAATTAGAGACCTTGTTCAGAATCCCAATAAAACCTGATTCAACTCACCTATTTAATTCATCCACTGAACTATAGTTCTTTTGCAAGATAGCATTTTTTTACTGCCTTTTTTGTCACCTCGGTTATTTCCTTGTAGTCAACTAACAGTCTGAATCTACATGAACTCGGTTAAAGCAATGACCAGCTACATTCAGTAATACAAGAAAGGTGAACTGACTTCAACTATTTTTTCGCCTCGTAATCCTTTAAGCAAAAGATGTCATCACCGCATATATTTTGTGATAGAAAAATGGAATAGGATATATTCCTTCAGTAAAACTATGACGTTTGATGTAAAAAAACAGTCCCAAAATCCAAAAGAGGCGTAGAGATTGATTAACCCAAGCATTGCCAATTAGAACTACAAGGAACCCAACAGATTGATTGAACTCTTATATTGTCGTGCGTATCAAGAAACTTAGCCGTGAACCAAGCTACTGTTATTGGTCAATATTGGTTCGTCTGTACCACTTGAGCATAAAAGAACTTAAAGTTGTTTCCCATGGATGAAAATAATTTAACTATAAATTAATACAAAGCGAGACCAAAACAGTCATAAGCGCTTCTGGACTTGAGTTGCTGATATCTGAAGAATTTCGTGTTGTAGACTCGTGATCAGTGCTAGCTTTTTGTTTTTCAATGTTAGATTATAACATTTCTGCATATAAAAATATTCTAATGATCTATTGTATTTCATTCCTTATTATTTGTTACTTCTTAATATTTTCTTGTTTTTGTTTAACGGTTTAATCCACTGTATTGAAAAATCTACATTAGAGTTGTGGAACTGGCTTTGAAGAACATTTTCCATTGCGCCAGAAGTTGTCAATTACGTGTGCTACAGTTATAGTGGTGTGCATTGTTGCATCCTAGGAAGTCCCCTACTCCCCTACACTACCAGTGAGTACTTGAAAAAGTCAAGTCGTAATGGGCTTATGATGTGTCAGTGTCTGCGTGTATTGAAACTGATTTGTATGGATGGGTTGTATGTATGAGTTGTCATCCTCACTTTAGCTAAGTCATAGGCTAAAGTCACTTTCCATAGCTTGTCATTCACCAGTCACTTTCCATAGCTTGTCATTCACCTTACATCAACCTTTCCAAGTTGCTTGTAAAAGCTTCTTTACTTGTAATTTGGTTTTTACTTTTCCACTTGTAAGGGCAGATTTTAGGGATTGCGTTCGTGTAGTTATCCTACAATCTATTGTATCTTTCTTTTGGCTCTCTATAAGAGTGGCCTTCACTCTCTTGTAATCTTCATAATGAAATATACAACAAATATTGAAACCAAAACTCAACATGGTATCAGAGCAGGAACCAAAAGGTCCTGACTCAGTTCATTTTTTTTACTTCTTCATTTGCTCATCATCGATAGAGATGGTAGAAGAAAATGTGTCTAGTGCCGACAGTGCTCGGTGCTACTGAACGAGTTCAACTACCTTCCTTGGTCAAGAGCTGTGTCACTTGCTCTAGGAGGAAGATCGAAGCTAAGGTTTATCAATGGAAGCTCTGAGCCCCCAGAATCCACTTCACCAACTTACGATGCATGGCATGCTACTGATCAGCTGGTCATGTCCTGGTTACTTAACTCCATGGAGCCAAAACTGTCTGAGCTGTTCAGCTACTCAGAGTCTTCCCTTCTCCTATGGGAGTCTATCAAAGACATGTATGGCAGCCAAAACAACTCAGTTCGCATCTTTCAACTGAAGAAGAGTGTGGCTCGTTTAAAGCAAGGTGATCACTCATTTGTTCAACACCTTGGAAGTATGAAATCCATGTGGAATAAACTCGATATGTATCGTCCACACACGACCGATTCCGATGTGCTACTGAAGAGGGCTGATGAAGACAAGGTGTTTCAACTCTTAGCAAGCTTGGGAACAGAGTATGAAGACCTGCGTAGTCACTTGTTAATGACTCAAGAGCTGCCCTCCTTTACCAGTGTGTGTCATGCAGTCCAGAGAGAGGAAACTCGACGAAGAGTGATGAACGTTGAGCCCAAATCCAACTCTGAAGCTAGGGTTTTCACGACAAATCACAAAGCAACTGGTGATAGGGTGCTTGGCAAGAAAGCAGACTGGAAATGTTCTTATTGCAACATGAAGGGACATTTGAGAGAAAAATGTTGGATTCTTCATCCGGAGTTAAAGCCTAAGTTTAATAGGGAAGGCAAGATGATCAAAGATGGGAAGGGTGGAGTCACTCCAAAAACATTTCATTCAGCTTGTTTCTCAACTGATGGGATGGCCAATTTCTCAACAAATCATGTGTCCTTGATCAACTAGTTTGCTGTTTTTCTTCAAAAGAAGCACGGAAGCACTGAACCTGATGAAATGACACCTGAAAACCCTACTGCAATGCTAGGGAAATTTGCTGGATTCTTGGCTGACTCGGAGAACACATCGAAAGGCAATATTCCAGGTATTATCAGTGCCATTTCCACTGCTCTTAATGCAAATGTTACACATGATTTTTGGATTATTGACTCTGGTGCCACTAATCATATAACTAATAAACCCTCTAGTCTCCACGATTTTCAGAGAACTATTGATCCAATTTTTGTATCTGTTGCAAATGGGAAAGGGGAACCTATTCTAGGGAAAGGAAATATTAGATTGCTAAGTGAGCATACTGATTCCACTGCTCTCTATGTACATTCTTTTCCTTTTCAGCTTTTGTCAATAGGAAAAATCACAAAAACCTTAGACTGTTTTGCCATATTTTCCCTCACAATGTTGTGTTTCAGGACCGAGTTACTCAGAAGAAGATTGGTGAAGGGTTCTTCTTGAATGGACTCTACTATCTCTCAAATGAGTCTAATTTTGTCAAAAAGCTCAGTGTCAACTTAAGTCAAGTTCAGGAACACCAACTCTGGCATCAACGCCTTGCCCCTCCCTCAGAACATGTGATGACCAAGTTGTTTCCCTTTTTTTGTAAAAACACACTGGAGTGTAAAACTTGTCAAATGTCACAAGCCACTAGACTTCTTTTTGTTTCCTCTAATTCTAGAACTAGTAAACTTTTTGAACTTGTTCACTCTGATATTTGGGGTCCTTCTCGTGTAGAATCCTTTGATGGGTATAGATATTATGTTACATTTATTGATGACTATTCTAGAGTAACCTGGTTGTATCTTTTAAAACTTAAAAGTGATTTGTTTGATGCTTTTAAGGACTTTCATAACCTAATCACCAATCAATTTTCATCTAAGTTATATATGTTAAGATCAGATAATGGTACCCAGTACACTTCCAATAACATGAGTAATTACTTGAGCAATCATGGCATTTTGCATCAAACTAGCTGTGTTGGTACACCACAACAAAATGGTGTGGTAGAGAGAAAGAATCGAGACTTATTGGAGAAGACTCGATCACTTATGATCCAAATGAATGTTCCTAAGAAATTTTGGACTCAAGCCCTACTCACTGCCACGTACATCATTAATAGACTGCCAACTCAGGCGTTGAATACTAAATCTCCTTTTGAAGTCATGAAGGGCAGACATATAAACTTGTCTCACCTCAAGACCTTTGGTTGTACTTGTTATGTGCACATTCAAGCTCTCCATCATGACAAACTCGATCCTCGAGCTGTCAAATGTATGTTTATGGGATACGCCAGTTCTCAAAAGGGTTACAAAGTGTACAACCCTAACACGGGGAAGCTGGCAGTATCTAGAGATGTGCGATTTGATGAATATTCACCTTATTTCCACAAAGGGTTGGAGACTGATGCTAATATGGAAGATCTTATGGACCTATTTCCACTACCTATTCCAGCAGAAATTCATGAAGTCATTCCTGCTCATATCAACACTGATAATTCTCAACTCACTGAGAGTGTAATTGATGCAGTGCCAAGCTCCTCTGGACCATCAGAAGTTCAACCAAATCAACAAGCTATAAGTGCACTAAAAAGAAATCCTACACGAGATAGACATCCACCAGTGAGGTTACAAGAGTATGTTACTTACACTGCAAGGCATCCTATCTCTGCAGCCATTTCTTATCACAGATTCTCATTTTCTCATATTTCTTTCCTTAACAAATTGTCCCACACTTTCGAACCAAGGAATTTTCATGAAGCCACATGCATGCCTGAGTGGCAAGATGTTATGACTAAAGAGCTTTAACTCTGAATGACAACCTGACATGGAGTGTGGTGGATCTTCCAAATGGCAAGAAAGTCGTGCGAAATAGGTGGATACATAAGACCAAATTCAACTCCAATGGAAGCATTGAAAGAGACAAGGCACAGTTAGTAACTCAAGGCTTTACTCAAACCTATGGCATTGACTATAAGGAGACCTTTGCTCCTGTTGCCAAAATGAACACAGTGAGGGTATTGTTGTCTGTGGCAGTCAATAATGCATGGCTCTTATTCCAAATGGATGTGAAGAATGCATTTCTTCATGGGGATCTTGAAGAAGAAGTGTACATGAAGTTGTCTCCTGGTCATCCAAGAGAAAATGAGCCCAACAAGGTCTGCAGACTTCACAAAGCCATATATGGTCTCAAACAGTCTCCTCGAGCTTGGTATTCGAAGCTTAGTTCAGTCCTTGAAGCTGCAGGGCTCAAAATGAGTCATGCTGACTCTTCTTTGTTTGTTCGAAGTGGTATTGCTGGCAAATTGGTTATGCTTAAATATGTTGACGACCTAATTATTACAGGTGACAATATAAGTGAAATCAAGACGCTTAAGCAGTCACTTCACCAAAAATTTGCCATTAAAGACTTGGGGCCCTTGAAATACTTTCTTGGAATTGAGGTGGCTACCTCTTCAAAGGGATTGTTCTTGAATCAAAGAAAGTATGTTCTCGATCTTCTAGATGAAGCTAACATGATGGAATGTAAACCATCTCGGACACCCCTAGTTAGCAAAATTCAGTGGCATGAAAAAGGTGAACCTCTCTCAGACCCTAGTGTTTATCAGCGAATGGTTGGGAAACTTATTTATCTCACCATTACTAGGCCTGATATATCATATTCAGTTAGCCTAGCCAGTTAGTTCATGCACTCTCCTACTCTAGTTCACTGGGAAATCGTCAAAAGAATACTTCGATATCTCAAGGGCTCAGTAGGAAGGGGGATAATTATGAAGAACAATGGATTAAATCTTATCTTGGCCTACACAGATGCTGACTGGGCTGGAAATGCCCTTGATCGAAAATCCACAACAAGTTTTTGCACATTTGTTGGAGGGAACCTTGTCACTTGGAAGAGCAAGAAACAAACTGTTATTGCTCGATCTAGTGCCGAAGTTGAGTATAGGGCTATGGCAACAACAGCCTGTGAACTCATATGGTTGAAAGGTTTTCTTTCCGAGCTCGGATTCACAAGCATGGCACCTATGTCCTTGTATTGTGATAACCAAGCTGCCATGCATATTGCCTCCAATCCAGTATTCCATGAAAGGACCAAACATATTGATGTTGACTGCCATTATATTCGTGCTCAAGTTCAATCCAAGGTGATAGACACCGTGTTAACACACGCAGCCACAATTAACTTGCTGATTTATTCACAAAAGCACTAGACTCTACTCAGTTTCAGCGTTTGTTGTGCAAGCTTGGATCAATCAATCCCCTTGATCCAGCAATCCCCTTGATCCAGCTTGAGGGGGTGTATTGAAACCGGTTTGTATGGATAGGTTGTATGTATGAGTTGTCATCCTCACTTTAGCTAAGTCATAGGCTAAAGTCACTTTCCATAGCTTGTCATTCACCAGTCACTTTCCATAGCTTGTCATTCACCTTACATCAACCTTTCTTAGTTGCTTGTAAAAGCTTCTTTACTTGTAATTTGGTTTTTGATCAGAACTCTTATCTTTTGGGGAATTCTCAGATTTCGTGGATTTTAGTATCGGCAGTGGAGCTTCTCTTCTTAACATTGTTAATCCTGCATTTGATTATGTGCCACCGGAGCTAGTCAGCCTTTTTGTTACTGAAATGTAAGACCATTTTTTCCCATCACTACAACTACAAGCTTTCTGGTCAACACACAATTGGCTTTACATTCTATCTGGACGTTTAGTTTGCTTTAGTTGCCTTTGTTTTTTTTTTTTTTTCCAGAAATAGTATTACTAAACATGCTCTTGCGTGTTCACCATTGGACAATTTCAGTTGCCCCATCATAGCTGGTTGAAATAAAGTGTCCAGCTATGATGGATGGCGAGCTAAAAAATATTGCTTATTTCAACGAATTGCTTACCCCTTTCACAGTTCAAATTTATGTGCTCTGCACCTTTTGTTTTTCTCTGACCTATAAGATAAATTCATCTTACTTGTGGTGTTTTCAAGATTCTTGTGTACGTTCTCATTGTTCTATAGGCTCATTTCAGATTTTTACTGTGCTGATGATTTGCCTCGACAACAAAAACCGGCTTCTTGAATTGAATTCTCTAATTCCATGCAGTCGAGATATATTTCCTTTTTATTATGTATGTTCGAGATACTAGTATTCTTTTCGGCATTCTGATTTTGTCTTACATTGTATTTCATCCCCTATTATTAGTTCTTGATATTTTTCTTGTTTCTTTTGTTTAACGATTTAATCCACATTAGAGTAGTGGAACTTGCTTTGAAGATCATTTTTTATTGCGCCAAAAGTTGTCCACTACGCGTGCTGGAGATATATTTGTGTGCAATGTTGCTTCCTAGGAAGTCCCCTACTCCCCTACACTAGTGTGCACTGTAGCTTCCTAGGAAGTCCCCTACTCCCCTACACTACCAGTGAGTACTTGAAAAAGGCAAGTCGTAATGGTCTTATGACGTGTCTGCCTGCGTGTTTTATAATTCTTACTGCTCTAGGTTTTTCATACATAGGATAGGAAGCCAGGGAGAAGCGGGTTTGAACCCTGACTTGAATGTGGGTTGCTCACTACCACTGAAGTTACGACCATATATGCACGCTATTTGTTTAATGTTTAACTGTATTAGGGTTCTTACTTGGTTTTTCTTAATATTTTGGCGGCAGCACGTAAAACCCAGGAAACTGATACAGTTATAGAAAATGTTAACTCAATTTCGGAAAAATATTTGCTTATTTAACAGTCCTCATCGTAAAAATGATTCAATTGTCTATTTAACTAAGAAAGGGGAATGTCCCACTGATGTCATGCCAAGCAAAGTATATATATGAAGTAGAAACTGATGCAATTTCAGGACAATATATTTAGTATTTTCCTTTTTTTTTTCATAACAAAACAAGGTATCTGACTTGATAAAAAAAAAAATCGATAGAGGTAGTACAAGATCATAAAAGAATAAAAGATATATTTTCTACTTGTTTGATCAAGAAGAGGTAGCACACGCAAGAGCATTTGGCACGCGAGTAATGGTGGGCTTCACGTTAGAACATTGAGAGGTAAGAGGGCCTTTATTTCCGTTGTAGGTGAGATCAATATCAGCCAATTCCACATTCTCACACGGTATGCCACCGCTGCATACAATCTGGACTGCAAGGGGAGTTGCAGATGAGCCCTTAATGTTTTTAAAGCTGACATTGCTGATCTTAACTTTTGATGGAACGTTCTGTTTACACTGGTTCCACGGGCAGTACTGTTGGTCTATGAGGACAGGATTGCTGACATTGACCATGATAATATCTTCAAAATGCATATCTGATGCAATACCATCCGAAGGAGAAGCAGGCCATGTCTTGATTCTCACACCGTTGGATGTATTAGTCAAGGTGCAGTTCTTAACTCTGATTCCAACCACAGGTTCTTCATTCAGATACCTTCCAAGACTTCCAACGCTTATGCCATGGCCTGGTCCACAAGTAACCCTAGTTACGGTGATTTCTTTGTTTCCATCGCCAATGGAAACACAGTCATCCCCAGTTCCAATGTGTGCATCAGTAATGTTGATTCCAGTTGAACGCCCGATATGGATTCCATCTGTATTTATGCTCTCCCCCGGTGCCGTGACATTGACACGTTGGAATGTGACATTGTGGCACCCCAAAACGTTGACGTGGAAATTCTTGCTGTCGAGGGAAGTTATGTCCTGAATTGTGGAATTGGTAACGAAGTTGAACCTCATATTGATGGCAATAGATTTGCAATCTTTGTTTTTGTTGCAGTCATTTTTCTTCCAAGCAAGTGCTCCTTGGCCGTCAAAAGTTCCACCACCTGATACGGTAAGCTTGTTGACGTGGTCAAAACCAACCCAAGTATCCGGTCTGGTAAGTTTGCCGCCGTCTGTTGGAGCTGTTAATTTCCCTTTTACTTGAATCTCAATAGGAGCCTTGCAAGGACCTTTGAAACTTGCTTCTGTTAACATGTACGTCCCACTCGGAACAACAACCTTACTCGGTGCCGGTGATGCACACGCATCAATCCAAGCCTTTGCTAAAGCGTGCGTGATATCAGAGCCGGGCTTTGCACCATATGTCGCACTCGTGACATCAAACACACCTAGCTCAGCTTGAGTTTTAGATGCTGACAATAAGAACAAGAACGCTGCCAGGATATTCAATTTCCGAGCCATCTTGATTTTTCACTTGGTTATTTTCTTTTTGATTAATGGAAGAATGATGAAACAACATTTGGATTTCAGGTGAATTTATAGTCCTACCTGAAGGGTCAACACCATCAAAATGACCAACCAAACTGGCTATTTTTATATATGTCCTTAGGCAGTTGAATTGTAGCTCAACTTCTATCCTATAATTAGTAAACTGTTTAGCGCATCACCAACAAAGCGCAGATGTCCAACGGAAGACAGCTTTATGCTGCATAGATTCCTTAAAAAGCATCAATGCCAACATGATTTAGGAAGTACCCATTCCCTTACAACATTGATGACCTATTTGATCCCCTTTTTCGTAACTGAAAATGTCCTGCAGCGTCAACATTTCATATTTTTTGAGTTTTAGCTGAATAATTACCAGTCTTGCCAAATGATGAGTTGAGTATCGAAACTATAATGCACGAGTCCTTGGTAGAGTTGAGAATATCTATATGGAAATTAGAGACCTTGTTCAGAATCCCAATAAAACCTGATTCAACTCACCTATTTAATTCATCCACTGAACTATAGTTCTTTTGCAAGATAGCATTTTTTTACTGCCTTTTTTGTCACCTCGGTTATTTCCTTGTAGTCAACTAACAGTCTGAATCTACATGAACTCGGTTAAAGCAATGACCAGCTACATTCAGTAATACAAGAAAGGTGAACTGACTTCAACTATTTTTTCGCCTCGTAATCCTTTAAGCAAAAGATGTCATCACCGCATATATTTTGTGATAGAAAAATGGAATAGGATATATTCCTTCAGTAAAACTATGACGTTTGATGTAAAAAAACTGTCCCAAAATCCAAAAGAGGCGTAGAGATTGATTAACCCAAGCATTGCCAATTAGAACTACAAGGAACCCAACAGATTGATTGAACTCTTATATTGTCGTGCGTATCAAGAAACTTAGCCGTGAACCAAGCTACTGTTATTGGTCAATATTGGTTCGTCTGTACCACTTGAGCATAAAAGAACTTAAAGTTGTTTCCCATGGATGAAAATAATTTAACTATAAATTAATACAAAGCGAGACCAAAACAGTCATAAGCGCTTCTGGACTTGAGTTGCTGATATCTGAAGAATTTCGTGTTGTAGACTCGTGATCAGTGCTAGCTTTTTGTTTTTCAATGTTAGATTATAACATTTCTGCATATAAAAATATTCTAATGATCTATTGTATTTCATTCCTTATTATTTGTTACTTCTTAATATTTTCTTGTTTTTGTTTAACGGTTTAATCCACTGTATTGAAAAATCTACATTAGAGTTGTGGAACTTGCTTTAAAGAACATTTTCCATTGCGCCAGAAGTTGTCAATTACGTGTGCTACAGTTATAGTGGTGTGCATTGTTGCATCCTAGGAAGTCCCCTACTCCCCTACACTACCAGTGAGTACTTGAAAAAGTCAAGTCGTAATGGGCTTATGATGTGTCAGTGTCTGCGTGTATTGAAACTGATTTGTATGGATGGGTTGTATGTATGAGTTGTCATCCTCACTTTAGCTAAGTCATAGGCTAAAGTCACTTTCCATAGCTTGTCATTCACCAGTCACTTTCCATAGCTTGTCATTCACCTTACATCAACCTTTCCAAGTTGCTTGTAAAAGCTTCTTTACTTGTAATTTGGTTTTTACTTTTCCACTTGTAAGGGCAGATTTTAGGGATTGTGTTTGTGTAGTTATCCTACAATCTATTGTATCTTTCTTTTGGCTCTCTGAAGAAGAGTGTGGCTAGTTTAAAGCAAGGTGATCACTCCTTTGTTCAACACCTTGGAAGTATGAAATCCATGAGGAATGAACTCGATATGTATCGTCCACACACGACTGATTCCGCTATGCTACTGAAGAGGGCTGATGAAGACAAGGTGTTACAACTCTTAGCAACCTTGGGAGCGGAGTATGAAGACCTGCGTAGTCACTTGTTAATGACTCAAAAGCTGCCCTCCTTTACCAGTGTGTTTCATGCAGTCCAGAGAGAGGAAACTCGACGAAGAGTGATGAACGTTGAGCCCAAATCCAACTCTGAAGCTAGGGTTTTCACGACAAATCACAAAGCAACTGGTGATAGGATGGCCAATTTCTCAACAAATCACAAAGCAACTGGTGAAAGCAGACTGGAAATGTTCTTATTGCAACATGAAGGGACATTTGAGAAAAATGTTGGATTCTTCATCCGGAGTTAAAGCCTAAGTTTAATAGGGAAGGCAAGATGATCAAAGATGGGAAGGGTGGAGTCACTCCAAAAACATTTCATTCAGCTTGTTTCTCAATTGATAGGATGGCCAATTTCTCAACAAATCATGTGTTCTTGATCAACTAGTTTGCTGTTTTTCTTCAAAAGAAGCACGGAAGCACTGAACCTGATTAAATGACACCTAAAAACCCTACTGCAATGCTAGGGAAATTTGCTGGATTCTTGGCTGACTCGGAGAACACATCGAAAGGAAATATTCCAGGTATTATCAGTGCCATTTCCACTGCTCTTAATGCAAATGTTACACATGATTTTTGGATTATTGACTCTGGTGCCACTAATCATATAACTAATAAACCCTCTATTCTCCACGATTTTCAAAGAACTATTGATCCAATTTTTGTATCTGTTGCAAATGGGAAAGGAGAACCTATTCTAGGGAAAGGAAAGATTAGATTGCTAAGTGAGCATACTGATTCCACTGCTCTCTATGTACCTTATTTTCCTTTTCAGCTTTTGTCAATAGGAAAAATCACAAAAACCTTAGACTGTTTTGCCATATTTTCCCCTCACGAAGTTGTGTTTCAGGACCGAGTTACTCAGAAGAAGATTGGTGAAGGGTTCTTCTTGAATGGACTCTACTATCTCTCAAATGAGTCTAATTTTGTCAAAAAGCTCAGTGTCAACTTAAGTCAAGTTCAGGAACACCAACTCTGGCATCAACGCCTTGCCCCTCCCTCAGAACATGTGATGACCAAGTTGTTTCCCTTTTTTTGTAAAAACACACTGGAGTGTAAAACTTGTCAAATGTCAAAAGCCACTAGACTTCTTTTTGTTTCCTCTAATTCTAGAACTAGTAAACTTTTTGAACTTGTTCACTCTGATATTTGGGGTCCTTCTCGTGTAGAATCCTTTGATGGGTATAGATATTATGTTACATTTATTGATGACTACTCTAGAGTAACCTGGTTGTATCTTTTAAAACTTAAAAGTGATTTGTTTGATGCTTTTAAGGACTTTCATAACCTAATCACCAATCAATTTTCATCTAAGTTATATATGTTAAGATCAGATAATGGTACCCAGTACACTTCCAATAACATGAGTAATTACTTGAGCAATCATGGCATTTTGCATCAAACTAGCTGTGTTGGTACACCACAACAAAATGGTGTGGCAGAGAGAAAGAATCGAGACTTATTGGAGAAGACTCGATCACTTATGATCCAAATGAATGTTCCTAAGAAATTTTGGTCTCAAGCCCTACTCACTGCCACGTACATCATTAATAGACTGCCAACTCGGGTGTTGAATACTAAATCTCCTTTTGAAGTCATGAAGGGCAGGCATATAAACTTGTCTCACCTCAAGACCTTTGGTTGTACTTGTTATGTGCACATTCAAGCTCTCCATCGTGAAAAACTCGATCCTCGAGCTGTCAAATGTCTGTTTATGGGATACGCCAGTTCTCAAAAGGGTTACAAAGTGTACAACCCTAACACGGGGAAGCTGGCAGTATCTAGAGATGTGCGATTTGATGAATATTCACCTTATTTCCACAAAGGGTTGGAGACTGATGCTAATATGGAAGATCTTATGGACCTATTTCCACTACCTATTCCAGCAGAAATTCATGAAGTCACTCCTGCTCATATCAACATTGATAATTCTCAACTCACTGAGAGTGTAATTGATGCAGTGCCATGCTCCTCTGGACCATCAGAAGCTCAACCAAATCAGCAAGCTATAAATGCACCAAAAAGAAATCCTACACGAGATAGACATCCACCAGTGAGGTTATAAGAGTATGTTACTTACACTGCAAGGCATCCTATCTCTGCAACCATTTCTTATCACAGATTCTCATTTTCTCATACTTCTTTCCTTAACAAATTGTCCCACACTTTCGAACCAAGGAATTTTCATGAAGCCACATGCATGCCTGAGTGGCAAGATGTTATGACTAAAGAGCTTTAACTCTGAATGACAACCAGACATGGAGTGTGGTGGATCTTCCAAATGGCAAGAAAGTCGTGCGAAATAGGTGGATACATAAGACCAAATTCAACTCCAATGGAAGCATTGAAAGACACAAGGCACGGTTAGTAACTCAAGGCTTTACTCAAACCTATGGCATTGACTATAAGGAGACCTTTGCTCCTGTTGCCAAAATGAACACAGTGAGGGTATTGTTGTCTGTGGCAGTCAATAATGCATGGCTCTTATTCCAAACGGATGTGAAGAATGCATTTCTTCATGGGGATCTTGAAGAAGAAGTGTACATGAAGGTTCCTCCTGGTCATCCAAGAGAAAATGAACCCAACAAGGTCTGCAGACTTCACAAAGCCATATATGGTCTCAAACAGTCTCCTCGAGCTTGGTATTCGAAGCTTAGTTCAGTCCTTGAAGCTGCAGGGTTCAAAAAGAGTCATGCTGACTCTTCTTTGTTTGTTCGAAGTGGTATTGCTGGCAAATTGGTTATGCTTATATATGTTGACGACCTAATTATTACAGGTGACAATATAAGTGAAATCAAGACGCTTAAGCAGTCACTTCACCAAAAATTTGCCATTAAAGACTTGGGGCTCTTGAAATACTTCTTGGAATTGAGGTGGCTACCTCTTCAAAGGGATTGTTCTTGAATCAAAGAAAGTATGTTCTCGATCTTCTAGATGAAGCTAACATGATGGAATGTAAACCATCTCGGACACCCCTAGCTAGCAAAATTCAGTGGCATGAAAAAGGTGAACCTCTCTCAGACCCTAGTGTTTATCAGCGAATGGTTGGGAAACTTATTTATCTCACCATTACTAGGCCTGATATATCATATTCAGTTAGCCTAGCCAGTTAGTTCATGCACTCTCCTACTCTAGTTCACTGGGAAATCGTCAAAAGAATACTTCGATATCTCAAGGGCTCAGTAGGAAGGGGGATAATTATGAAGAACAATGCATCAAATCACATCTTGGCCTACACAGATGCTGACTGGGCTGGAAATGCCCTTGATCGAATATCCACAACAAGTTTTTGCACATTTGTTGGAGGGAACCTTGTCACTTGGAAGAGCAAGAAACAAACTGTTATTGCTCGATCTAGTGCCGAAGTTGAGTATAGGGCTATGGCAACAACAGCCTGTGAACTCATATGGTTGAAAGGTCTTCTTTCCGAGCTCGGATTCACAAGCATGGCACCTATGTCCTTGTATTGTGATAACCAAGCTGCCATGCATATTGCCTCCAATCCAGTATTCCATGAAAGGACCAAACATATTGAAGTTGACTACCATTATATTCGTGCTCAAGTTCAATCCAAGGTGATAGACACCGTGTTAATACACGCAGCCACAATTAAAATCACTAGACTCTACTCAGTTTCAGCGTTTGTTGTGCAAGCTTGGATTAATCAATCCCTTTGATCCAGCTTGAGGGTGTGTATTGAAACCGGTTTGTATGGATGGGTTGTATGTATGAGTTGTCATCCTCACTTTAGCTAAGTCATAGGCTATAGTCACTTTCCATAGCTTGTCATTCACCAGTCGCTTTCCATAACTTGTCATTCACTTTACATCAACCTTTCTTAGTTGCTTGTGAAAGCTTCTTTACTTGTAATTTGGTTTTTACTTTTTCACTTGTTAGGGCAGATTTTAGGGATTGTGTTTGTGTAGTTATCCTACAATCTATTGTAGCTTTCTTTTGGCTCTCTATAAGAGTGGCCTTCACTCTCTTGTAATCTTCATAATGAAATATACAACAAATATTGAAACCAAAACTCAACAGCGTGTTTTACAATTCTTACTGTTCTGGGTTTTTCATACATAGGATAGGAAGCGAAGGAGGAGCGGGGTTGAACTCTGCCTTGAATGTGGGTTGCTCACTACCACTCAAGTTACGACCATATATGCACACTATTTGATTAATATTTAACTGTATTTGGGTTCTTGGTTTCTTTTAATATTTTGGCAGCAGCACGTAAAACTGAGGAAACTGATACAGTTATAGGAAATGTCTAACTCAATTTTGGAAAAAATAACTTCTTATTTAAAAGCCCTCATCGTAAAAATGATTCAATTGTCTATTTAATTGAGAAAAGGGAATGTCCCACTGATGTCATGCCAAGAAAAGTATATATATGGAGTAGAAGCTGATGCCATTTCACGGCAATATATTTAGTATTTTTTTTTTCGCATAACAAAACCAGGTATCTGACCGGAGGAGAAAAAAAAAACAGATCGATAGAGGTAGTACAGGATCATAAAGGAATATATTTTCTACTTGTTTCATCACGAAGAGGTAGCACATGCAAGAGCATTTGGCACGCGAGTAATGGTGGGCTTCACGTTAGAACATTGAGAGGTAGGAGGACCTTTATTTTCGTTGTAGGTGAGATCGATGTTAGCCAATTCCACATTATCACACGGTATGCCACGACTGCATACAATCTGAACTGCGAGGGGAGTTGCAGATGAGCCCTTAATGTTTTTAAAGCTAACGTTGTTGATCTTAACTTTCAATGGAATACACTGTTTCCACGGGAGTACTGTTGGTCTATGAGGAAAGAATTGTTAACATTGACCATGATAATATCTTCAAGATGCATATCTGTTGCAATACCATCCGAAGGAGAAGCAGACCATGTCTTGATTCTCACACCGTTGGATGTATTAGTCAAGGTGCGGTTTGTAACTCTGTTTCCAACCACAGGTTCTTCATTCGAATACCTTCCAAGACTTCCAATGCTTATGCCATGGCCTGGTCCACAAGTAACCCTAGTTATGGTGCTTTCTTTGTTTCCATTGCCAATCGAAACACAGTCTTCTCCAGTTCCAGTGTGTGCATCAGTAATGTTGATTCCAGTTGAACGCTAGATATGGATTCCATCCGTATTTATGCTTTATCCAGGTGCCGTGACATTGACACGTTGGAATGTGACATTGTGGCACCCCAAAATGTTGACGTGGAAATTCTTGATGTCGAGGGAAGTTATGTCCTGAATTGTGGAATTGGTAACGAAGTTGAACCTCATATTAATGGCGATAGATTTGCAATCTTTGTTTTCGTTGCAGTCATTTTTCTTCCAAGCAAGTGCTCCTTGGCCGTCAAAAGTTCCACCACGTGATACAGTGAGCTTGTTGACGTGCTCAAAACCAACCCAAGTGTCCGGTCTGGTAAGTTTGTCGCCATCTACTGGAGCTGTTAATTTCCCTTGTACTTGAATCTCAATAGAGCCTTGCAAGGACCTTTAAAACTTGCTTCTGTTAACATGTACGTTCCGCTCGGAACAACAACCTTACTCGGCGCCGGTGATGCACACGCATCAGTCCAAGCCTTTGCTAAAGCCTGCGTGATATCAGAGTCAGACTTTGCACCATATGTCGCAATTGTGACATCAACCACCACCGGCTCAGCTTGAGTTTTAGCTGCTGACAGTAAGAACAAAAACGCTGCCAGAAAATTCAATTTCCAAGCCATCTTAATTTTTCACTTGATTATGTTCGTTTTGTTTGAACGTTGATGAAACTCCATTTGGATTTTGGTTCAATTTATAGTCCTACCTGAAGGCGCAACAGAAAATATGTAACTAATTACTAACTAGTTTTAAGCCTGTCCTTAAGAAGATGCATTTTAGTTCTACTTTCTATATTATAATTAGAAATCTGTTTAACATGAGATTATTAATCACTAGTAACGTACCTGTCCACCCTATGACATCAAATATTCCTTGAAAAGTAGTATTGATGCCAACAAGATTTCTTATCGCATTTTCCAACCTGTT
The DNA here is from genome assembly GCF_916048215.2 of Malus sylvestris. Lineage (NCBI taxonomy): Eukaryota > Viridiplantae > Streptophyta > Magnoliopsida > Rosales > Rosaceae > Malus > Malus sylvestris. The sequence goes on from NC_062272.1 coordinate 20,171,400, forward strand.
CAACCCAATTTTTCATCGCTGATGGGATTGTTTCGGTTGTGAAGAAATCATTCCCCATTTCACTATTAGATTGAAAAATTATTTGCAATTGTTAAAAATACTAATAGCTTCATGTCTATCCTTTTTTACATGGAAGTTGGAAAAGTCTTGGTTATTAGAAAGCAAGAATTGGATACTACAGGATTTGTGTGAAGCCGGCCTAGTTAACACCGAATCAAATTCAATGAAAAACGTGATGCATGCATGATTTCAACCATGTTAAGATTTCATTCAAAGGACAAGCGCCCGTAAATTAACCATCTACACAGTCCAACATGTTTTTGGTTTATACAAAAGGCCTCGATGCTACTAGTATTAGCGCCTCCCAAAATTGGAGCCTCAAAATTTTGTTGAAAGCAGCAGATAAGCTGCATCAGAAAATGGAAGAACAATGATAACTAAAATGCAGCATCACAGCAGCAAAAGAAGCCAACTTAACAAAATATATGACAAGCATCTGTTTGTCTTTGGTTTCTTAGGAGTTAGGACAGCTCTCGTTTCCAAAGAAATAACGATTTTTTGGCTCGACTACTGTTTTTTCCAAATGTTCCGTACAGAAATCTGCGGACCTAAGTCCGTGACAGATTAGAGAATGAAAAATTGTCATCAATAATCTTTTGACTTGGTATCTTTAATTCTGGAAATTATCTCATAGCATTTGGCATGACCACACCAGCACCATAATACCAGATTCTAGCATAACTTATCAATAATTATTAAATACACATGCTATTCTTATGATTTGTCCATCTGTGTGTTATTATTTGTTTATTTATTCAATTTATACAAAAGGAATCCAAAGAACCCAACAATTTACCCCAAGAACATTAGTTCTTTCTCTTCTTAGATCAAGGGAGGAAGCATCACGGAGGATGTAGCGCAAGTAAGAGCCCTGGTCAGGCCAGAAATTGTTGGCTTGACGTTTGAATATTGAGAGGTAAGAGTTCCTTTGGCTCCACTGTAGGTGAGAACAACGTCAGCCAACTCCACATTCTCACATGGTGAGCCACTGCTGCACACAATCTTTAGTGAAAGTGCAGTTGCAGATGAGCCCTTAATGTTCTTGAAGATGACATCGTTGATCTTAACTTCTGACGGAGGCAAATTGTCACACTTCTTATACGGGCAGTAAAGTTGGTCTATGACAATAGGGTTGTTGAATGGTAATCTTGTCTTGGACCAAGACATACGATCCAGCCCATGACAACACAAGCACAACACTCGTGAATGAGTGAGAGAATTCTAGAAAAAATTTGGTCTGTGATCATGCATGCATACTAAAATATGCTAGATAGTTCTAGCAGCAAGTTGGCTTGTTTGCAATTAGAATATACTAAACTATGTATTGAATTTGTGGCTGGGAGTAGACAGCCATGGCACCGACTTAACAATGTCGGTATTGTAGCTGAAAAATCTAGCAATATTATGTAGAAAGAACTAGAAAGCAGCATGGGCAATTCCACCGACTTGATGAGTCGGTTATGCTTGCCTATAAATATAGGTGAGTGTGTTGTGACGTAACCAAGAGAGCAAGAAGTGAGAAAAAGAGTGATGAAGAAGTGTAAGAGTGTTTGAGTGTTTCCACTTGTACTAAGTTTGTGTGAGAATAAAATTTTGTTTAATACTCTGAGTGTTCTTTCTTTCTCTTGCCTATCAATTCTGTTGCGTTACATTCTTGTTTGTGAGATAAACATCTCCAAAATAGTGAAGTCTTTTTAAGTCCCAACAAAGGTTACTCACATTAACCATGATAATATCCTCAAAGTGTATATCTGAGGCAGCGGTTGCCACAGGAGAATTCGGCCATGTTTTGACGCGCACACCATTCTGTGTGTTTGTCAAGGTGTAGTTTTTTATTATGATTCCAGCCAGGGATTCCTCATTGTCGTATCTTCCGAGACTTCCAATGCTTATGCCATGACCTGGCCCACAAGTAACGTTGGTCACGGCGATTTGGTTGTTGCCATCTCCTATAGAAACACAGTCATCTCCAGTTCCAATGTATGTATGAGTAATGTTGATCCCTGTTGATTTGCCGATATGGATTCCATCAATATTTTTGTTGTCTCCAGGTGCTGTGACGTGAACATGTTGGAATGTAACATTGTTGCACCCGTAAACATGGACATGGAAGTTTTTGCTGTTAAGTGAAGTTACATCTTTAATTGTGGAATTTGTAATGAAGTCGAACCTCAGATTAGCGGAACCAGAACAATGTTTACTTTTGCTGCAGTTATTTTGACTCCAAGCAAATGCTCCTTGGCCATCAAAAGATTCGCCACCTGATACGGTGATCATGTCAACGTGCTTGAAACCGACCCAAGTCCCCTCCATTGTGAGCTCACTGTCCTTTTCTGGAGCCTGCAATGTTCCTTTCCTTGCACTTGAAGCTCAATCGGAGCCTTGCAAGGACCTCGGAGACTTGCTCCTCTTAACTTGTATGTCCTACTCGGAACAACAGCTTTACTAGCTGACAGCGATGCACATGAGTCATTCCAAGCCTTGGCCAATGCAAAAGTAATATCAGAGCCAGGCTTTGCACCATATTCTGCACTTGTCACGTCAAAAACACTAGACTCTTGAGCCTTTGATGTAGATGCTAGCAATAAGTGTAACACCCACCCCCTAGTTATAAAAATATTGATGTAATTTAACCCCTCAACATTTTAAATCTATCCAAACCCTATTAGGATCTAAACATTGGATCCCTTCCTTCTAACGCTGCCACGTGGCAGCACCCCAAGCAATTTCTCATTCTTCTCTCTCTGTCCCCCCCCCGGTGAACTCCTCATTTCTTCTTCTTCTTTTCTATTTCTTGTCTGTCATGTCTCTCTTCCTCTCGGCTCTCTCCCATCTCTCTCTTCTCTCCCACTTCTCTGCACCGTAGCATCACGCACGCAAGCACCCATCTCCCCGCGCGAGGAAACATCACTCATCATCACCATTTCGTCATTCTCTCTCTCCCTCTGTCCCGTGCTACAAACCCAGAAACCGGAAAGGGACTCCGGCGAGATTTTTCTAATTTCCCGGTGAGGTAAGTCTCAAATCTCCCCTATTTCATCCAAGAATCTTGTGGGTTGAGTTTTAATGGAGTTTTATTGTGTGATTTTTGGAGGTTATAGGACGAAATCGAAGCCGGGTGTAAGCACACCCATTTCCGGCAAGCTGAAGGTGTCGGGGGTTTTTCCGACCATCTCCGGCCGTTCCACGACGAAAGGAAGGTATAAAAACACTCCCTTCGTCTTGCTCTTCGTTTTGGTACCAAGATCGGGGTCTAGGGTTGTGTGTGGTAGTCGGCCGGAGTTGTGATGCTCTGGTGGTGGTGCTCCGGCGAGGCCAGGCCTCCCAGGCCGGTTCTTATAGCAAAAGGGCCTTAGGCCCGTGTGGGAGTTAGCCCAAAACCCTAGCCTAGTTGTTTTAATTATTTTAATTAATTAGTTTAGGACCCTAAAGGCCCTCGGGCCGTTTATGTTTAGGGCCTGTAGCCCGTGACCCAACCCAAAACCTTTTTAAGGTTTTATTTAATTTCTGTTTTAGAAATTAAGGCCTTAGGCCATTTAGAAGGTGGGCTTTCAGCCCTTTCCCAAAACCCACTAACCTTTAATCCAGCCCAAAACCCTCAAGGCCCATTCGGCCCAACCCAATCCAAGCCCAGTTGACTTTGACCTCTGACTAGTTGACCTTGACTGTTGACTCAGTCAACGGTCAACGGTCAACTGTCTGAGTTGACTTTGACTTTGACCAGTCAACGGTCAGACGTTGACTTTTTAAGTTGACTTTTCGGGGTTTCGTTCAGAACCTCTCCTAGGCTAATTTCGACCACCTGAACCTGTTTTTGAAGTCCATTTTCCCAAATTCAATCGTTTGAATATAGTTTGACCAAAGGTACACCTTTATGTGAACAGGTGCAATTATTAATGGTGATTCTGTTATACCTTTTTGGTATAGCTTTGCACCATCGGTGTACGGTGAGTGGACCCCTTCTAAAAATGCATGTTTTAATAGTAGAAATGTATACATGAACAGTATGATTTAATGATTACGTTTTATGAAACGTTTTGAGATAATATGCTTACTAAGGCTAGTTTGAATTATTACTATTTTTCCTATAATCCATGTTCTTATAGAATATCTGATGGATCACGATATGATATTTAGAACATGTTTCGAACACCTCTTTGTAGTATAGATGATGGATGACTTTATACTACGAAGTTGTTTTTCAATATATACATGTTCTGTGGTTTTGTACTTACCTAGTGGTCCTTTCCGCTACGGGACATAGGGATAGATTCCGGTCCGTCCCAGGCGACGGTTTGGTGTTGGCATAGGGCCTGGAGGGTGTTTCCTCTGGCATTTAAGACCAGGGACGGGGAGCCGACATGGGGCCTGTAGTGTATTTCCTCTGACTGTCTACTCAGAGACGGGGAGCCGGCATAGGGCCTAGGGTTATCGGACAATTCACTAGTGTTTATTACTTATACAAGTTATGAATTTGAGATACTGCACATCATGCTAGGTTTCGGAAAACCTATGTTTCACATTATATATATGTTTTCATAAACCTGAGGGTTAGTATGTTGATAACTGTTTTATTATATTTATATCAAATTGGTCCACTCATGTTTGTTTTGCGCCCCCTTCAGGACCTATAAACGAGGATTACGATATTAGCTATGAGGCCTTTCCCTACCAGTGATCCAGTGCTACATTTCCTCTGCTTCGATATCTATTGTAATATAGCACACCTCTATCTTGAATTCTGTTTGTACTCTGTAATAGACGTATGCTCTGAACTAATGTTATGATCCTAATTTTATTAATTAGAAGTTGAATTTTAGTATTATGTGGCTAGTCCTGCTGCCTGTTTTGGCTTATTTATGAGCTTTTACTTAATTTAAATGGCTTTCGTCACCCTTTGGGTGTCGGCCAGCACGTGATCATTCCGATGTCATGAGGACATCGGGATCGGGGCGTGTCAGATTGGTATCAGAGCATGATTCATTCAGAGCATACTTAGGATTCTTTTCCACCATTTGGTAATTATAATTCTCTTTATATCCTTAATTTCCAGTTATTCTAAATCTTTCTTGTTTCTTATCAGAATTATGGATCTCGCTGGTGGGCATGTACCTTGTCGAGCTCGTTCTGGTATAAGGGGAGGAATTGAGCAATTGGCTAATGTTTTGCGAACTGCCTTTACTAGTAGATCATCAAATCGAACTTATATTGAGATTGCTGCCAGTCATGGTATTCCGGAGCTTAGGGTAGTGGGAGCTTGTCCGGAGGCTGAGGAATGGTTGGAGCAGGTGGAAGATACTCTAGAGGGTATGAGATGTCCACCAGGTGAGTAGGCAGAGACGGCTGGTTATTTTCTTAAGGGTCCTGCAAAGATTTGGTGGAAATGAGTGAAGCATGCTCGTCCACGAGGCAATTCGATGACTTGGACGGCATTTCGGAAAGCTTTCAGTGCACATTTTCTGAGTCCCAGTTATCAGCTGAGGATGAGACAGCAATTCCTGGAGTTTCGTCAAGGCGATCTGAGTATCACAGAGGTGGATAATACTTTTCGACGCCTGTGGAGACATCATGTGGGAACTTATGATAACCCAAGTGAGAAGATGGTTCAGTTACTGATTTGTTTGAACCCTGATTATCGTGAACAAGTGGCAGCCATAAGGCACAGAAGTTATGAGGAAATGATTGAGACTTGTTTGAGGATTAAACAATCTAGGTGGGAGACTCATAACCAGGAGCAGGCATAGTATCAGGAACCACCCAGATATCAGGAACAACCTCGGAACCAGAACCAGAGAGGTCGTGGTTTTAGATCTCGGAGTGTGAGGGAATCTGGTAGCTCCTCAAATTTTGTTGGCCCTAGACACTCTCATTCCTTCAAACGTCAAGGTCAAGGTTCAGGTTCTTCCAGCGAGGGTTCGGGTAATGAATCTGGGAGGTGATCTTTCAGTCACTTCAGGTCGCATGTTACATGTCACAGGTGTGGAGGCACGGGACATATTGCCAGATTTTTCCCTTCAGGACAGCCTGCTGAGAGTTATGCATCTGTGCCGAGTTATGGTGGAGGGAGTAATCCGAGTTCTAGCTATGGAGGTAATTACTCTCAGAGTTATGGTGGAAGTGGAAGTGGGAGTGGAAGTGGAAGTGGAAGTCAGAATACCCAATTTTCCACTCAGAGACAGCCGTAACAGTTTGGTGCAGCTTCGAGTAGCCGCTTTCAGGGGAATCGAGCAGGCCGTAATAATCAAGGTTTCAGAACTCGTGGTAACCGTAACAGTGGGGCAGGACGTCAGTTTCATGGACGTATCAACGCCATGACACAACAGGAGGCTGATCAGGATCCTCAAGTCATTACCGGTATGTTACTTATTTGTGGTAATTGGGCGAGGGTTCTAATTGATCCGAGTGCTACTTTTTCTTTTGTGTCTTCATCATTTGCACCGAATTTAAATGCACCACCTACACCTCTTGGTTATGATATGCTTGTGCAAATGCCGCAAGGAGATCTGTGTTGTGCTCAATGGGAGTATAAAAGTTGCCCAATGGTAGTGGAAGGGGAAATGATGGAGGCTAATCTGGTCCCTTTTCATTTGGCGGAGTTCGATGTTATTTTGGGGATGGATTGGCTATCCAGGCACCGGGCTTATGTCACATGTTGGGAGAAATCTGTGACGTTCAATCGGCCTGGACGACCTTCAATCACATTTCAGGGTGAGCGACGAATCCTTCCTGGTAGTATTATTTCCGCTATACAGGCGACTAGATTGTTGAGTAGGGGATGTGTGGGATTCTTAGCCCATGTAGTAACGAGGGATAAATCTTCGTTGCGTCCTAAAGATGTGCCAGTGGTGAAACACTTCACCGATGTTTTTCCGAAGGATTTACCAGGGTTACCGCCTGCGAGGGAAATTGAATTTACCATCGATTTACTTTCAGGAACAGACCCTATCTCTTTAGCACCTTATCGAATGGCACCGGCGAAGTTGAGGGAATTGAAGGTTCAACTTTAGGAGTTGGTGGATAAAGGTTACATCCAACCCAGTATGTCTCCATGAGGTGCTCCTGTTTTATTTGTTAAAAAGAAGGATGGATCGATGAGACTCTGCATCGACTATCGGCAGCTAAACCGGGTGACGGTGAAGAATCGTTATCCTTTATCTCGGATCGATGATCTGTTCGACCAGCTGAGGGTGCTCAGGTGTTCTCTAAGATCGATCTTCGCTCAAGTTAACATCAGTTGCTAATTCGGGAGGGAGATGTACCGAAGACTGCTTTCCGCACTAGGTATGGACACTTTGAATTTTGTGTCATGCCTTTTAGACTGACGAATGCACTGGCAGCGTTCATGGATTTGATGAACAGAGTTTTCAGACCGTATTTGGACCGGTTTGTGATTATGTTCATTGATGATATTCTGATCTTTTCCAATAGTGTCAGCGAGCACAAGAAGCATTTAAGGTTGGTGCTGGAAAGGTTGAGCAGTGAGCAGTTGTATGCTAAGTTTAGCAAGTGTCAGTTCTGGCTAAACCAAATTAGCTTTCTCGGTCATGTAGTATCTGCTGAGAGGATTAGTGTGGATCCTCAGAAGGTGTCAGCAATAACTACGTGGGAGCAACCGAGAAATGTTACTGAAGTGAGGAGTTTTCTAAGTTTGGCTGGCTATTACCGAAGATTTGTTAAAGGTTTCTCAGCCATTGCCTTACCTCTGAATAAGTTGACTCGAAAGGAAGTGGAGTTTAAGTGGGATGAAGATTGTGAGCGGAGTTTTCAGGAGCTGAAGCGATGTCTTACTCAAGCTCCCTTTCTTACTCTTCCAGACGATAGCGGTGAGTTTGATATCTATACGGATACATCTCTATCAGGTTTGGGTTGTGTACTGATGCAGCATGATAAAGTCATTGCTTATGCTTCTAGACAGCTCAAAATTCACGAGAGAAACTATCCCACTCATGATTTGGAACTTGGTGCAATAGTGTTTGCTCTAAAGATTTGGAGACATTACTTATACGGTGAGAAGTGTCGCATCTTTACTGATCATAAGAGCCTCAAGTATATCTTTACTCAGAGAGATTTGAATTTGAGGTAGAGAAGATGGATGGAACTTATCACTGATTATAACTGCACGATCGAGTATCATCCCAGACATGCCAATGTAGTGGCGGATGCACTTAGTCGGAAATATCATGGACAGCTTGCATCTCTCCAAGCTATTCATGTTCCACTACTATTTTCTCTTCGGGAAACAGGCTTGTCGGTGAGACTGGGTGAGCAAGGAGCTTGGTTGGCAAATTTCCAAGTTAGACCTGTTTTGGTGGATATGGTAATAGAAGCCCAGGAGCTTGATCAGGAAAGTGCCAACATTAAGGTTTCGGTGGAAAAATGAGAAGATGAGCATTTTATCATCTGAAAGGATGGAGCCTTGATGTGGGAAAACAGACTGTATGTTCCTCATGATAACGAAGCAGTGAAAAGAGTAATTCTGGATGAAGCACACCTGTCAGCATATGCCATGCATCCGAGAAGCACTAAACTGTATCGCACTATCCGTTTGTTCTATTATTGGTTGGGAATGAAGCGGGATGTGGCGGATTATGTGAGTAGATGCATCATTTGTCAACAAGTGAAGGCAGAAAGGTAAAGACCTGGAGGATTGATGCAGAATCTTCCGATACCAGCATGGAAATGGGAAGACATCACCATGGATTTTGTCTATGGTCTGCCGAGGACGCGGTCGAGACTGGACGACATATGGGTAATTGTTGATCGACTGACTAAGACCGCTCACTTCTTGCCTGTTCGACAGACCTATTCAATGGAAAAATTATCGAAGTTGTTCATCGATAATATTGTTAGACTTTATGGTGTACCTGTCTCTATTGTTTCAGACAGAGATCCCATATTTACTTCCAGATTTTGGAAAGCTTTTAATACTGCCATGGGTACTCAGTTGCTGTTCAGTACTGCATATCATCCACAGACTGATGGTCAGTCTGAGAGGACAATACAAACATTAGAGGACATGTTGAGAGTGTCTGTTCTCCAGTGGAAGGGTAGTTGGGATAACTATCTGTCGTTGGTTGAGTTTGCATACAACAACAGCTACCACTCGAGTATTGGTGTGGCACCTTATGAAGCTTTGTATGGGAGAGTGTGTCAGACGCCGTTGTGTTGGGCAGAGACTGGCGAGCGAGTATTGTTAGGACCGGAGATTGTGGATACCACCAATGAGAACATCCAGCTGATAAAGAGAAATCTCAAGGCAGCTCAGGACCGACAGAAAAACATAGTGGACAACCATTCCAAAGATCGTGAGTACAAGGTTGGTGACTTTGTATTCTTGAAGTTGTCTCCCTGGAAGGGAGTGGTTCGTTTTGGTAAGCGGGGAAAGTTGAGTCTTCGATACGTTAGTCCTTATCAGATTACAGAGAGAATTGGCGCTGTTGCCTATAGATTGGAGTTGCCACCGGAGTTGTCTCTGATTCACAATGTTTTCCATATTTCTATGCTTCGGAAATATGTATCAGACCCCTCTCATGTTATTCAGCTAGAGCCGCTGGAAGTAAGTTAGGATGTTAGTTATGTTGAAGAACCAGTGGCTATTCTTGATCGACAGGATAAAGTGTTGAGGAACAAGGTTATCTCGTTGGTGAAGGTGCTGTAGAGGAACCACGCTGTTGAAGAAGCGACGTGGGAAACGGAAGACCTGATGAGGAGTCAGTATCCGTATTTATTAGCTTAAGGTTGTAATTTTGGGGACGAAATTTTTATAAGGGGTGTAGATTGTAACACCCACCCCCTAGTTATAAAAATATTGATGTAATTTAACCCCTCAACATTTTAAATCTATCCAAACCCTATCAGGATCTAAAGATTGGATCCCTTCCTTCTAACGCTGCCACGTGGCAACACCCTAAGCAATTTCTCAATTTTCTCTTTGTCACCCCCCCTCGGTGAACTCTTCATTTCTTCTTCTTCTTTTCTGTTTCTTATCTGTCATGTCTCTCTCCCTCTCGGCTCTCTCTCATCTCTCTCATCTCTCTCTTCTCTCCCTCTTCTTTGCACCGCAGCAGCACGCACGCACGCACCCATCTCCCCGCGCTTGGAAACATCACTCATCATCACCATTTCGTCATTCTCTCTCTCCCTCTGTCTCGTGCTACAAACCCAGAAACTGGAAAGGGACTCCGGCAAGATTTTTCTAATTTCCCGGTGAGGTAAGCCTCAAATCTCCCCTATTTCGTTCAAGAATCTTGTGGGTTGAGTTTTAATTGAGTTTTATTGTGTGATTTTTGGAGGTTATAGGATGAAATCGAAGCCGGGTGTAAGCACACCCATTTCCGGCAAGCCAAAGGTGTCGTGGGTTTTTCCGGCCATCTCCAGCCGTTCCACGATGAAAGGAAGGTATAAAAACACTCCCCTCGTCTTGCTCTTCGTTTTGGTATCTTCGTTTTGGTACCTAGATCGAGGTCTAAGGTTGTGTGTGGTAGTTGGCCGGAGTTGTGAAGCTCTGGTGGTGGTGCTCCGGCGAGGCCAGGCCTCCCAGGCCGGTTCCAATAGCAAGAGGGCCTTAGGCCTGTGTGGGAGTTAGCCCAAAACCCTAGCCTAGTTGTTTTAATTATTTTAATTAATTAGTTTAGGACCCTAAAAGCCCTCGGGCTGTTTATGTTTAAGGCCTGTAGCCCGTGACCCCAACCCAAAACCATTTTAAGGTTTTATTTAATTTCTGTTTTAGAAATTAAGGCCTTAGGCCATTTAGAAGGTGGGCTTTTAGCCCTTTCCCAAAACCCACTAACCTTTAATCCAGCCCAAAACCCTTAAGGCCCATTCGGCCCAACCCAATCCAAGCCCAGTTGACTTTGACCTCTGACCAGGTGACCTTGACTGCTGACTCAGTCAACGGTCAACGGTCAACTGTCAGAGTTGACTTTGACTTTAACCAGTCAACGGTCAACGTTGACTTTTGAGTTGACTTTTCGGGATTTCGTTCAGAACCTCTCCTAGGCTAATTTCGACGTTCTGAACCTGTTTTTGAAGTCCGTTTTCCTAAATTCAATCGTTTGAATATAGTTTGACCAAACGTACTCCTTTATGTGAACAGGTGCAATTATTAACGGTGATTCTGTTATACCTTTTTGGTATAGCTTTGCACCATCGGTGTACGGTGAGTGGACCCCTTCTAAAAATGCATGTTTTAATAGTAGAAATGTATACATGAACAGTATGATTTAATGATTACGTTTTATGAAACATTTTGAGATAATATGCTTACTAAGGCTAGTTTGAATTATTACTATTTTTCCTATAACCCATGTTCTTATAGAATATCCGATGGATGACGATATGATATTTAGAACATGTTTCGAACACCTCTTTGTAGTATAGATGATGGATGACTTTATACTACGAAGTTGTTTTTCAATATATACATGTTCTGTGGTTTTGTACTTACCTAGTGGTCTTTTCCGCTATGGGACGTAGGGATAGATCTGTCCCGGGCGACGGTTTGGTGTTGGCATAGGGCCTGGAGGGTGTTTCCTCTGGCATTTAAGACCAGGGACGGGGAGCCGGCATGGGGCCTGTAGTGTATTTTCCTCTGACTGTCTGCTCAGAGACGGGGAGCCAGCATAGGGCCTGGGGGTTATCGGACAATTCACTAGTGTTTATTACTTATACAAGTTATGAATTTGAGATACTGCACATCATGCTAGGTTTCGGAAAACCTATGTTTCACATTATATATATATGTTTTCATAAACCTGGGGGTTAGTATGTTGATAACTGTTTTATTATATTTATATCAAATTGGTCTACTCATGTTTGTTTTGCACCCCCTTCAGGACCTACGAACGAGGATTACGATATTAGCTACGAGGCCTTTCCCTACCAGTGATCCAGTGCTACATTTCCTCTGCTTCGATATCTATTGTAATATAGCACACCTCTATCTTGAATTCTGTTTGTACTCTGTAATAGACGTATGCTCTGAACTGATGTTATGATCCTAATTTTATTAATTAGAAGTTGAATTTTAGTATTATGTGGCTAGTCCTGTTGCCTGTTTTAGCTTATTTATGAGCTTTTACTTAATTTAAATGTCTTTTGTCACCCTTTGGGTGTTGGCCAGCACGTGATCATTCCGATGTCACGAGGACATCGGGATCGAGGCGTGTTAATAAGAACATAAACATTCCCAGTACACTCATTTTCGGATTCATTTTGATTTTCGCTTTCTTGATTATTTTTCGTTTTCTTTCCCTAAAAGATGATGAAACTCTAGTTTCGTTTCGGGCCAATTTATAATTGGATTCGAAGGCTCAACACCATCGACATATCAACCAATCACTTGCTATTTTTATACAAGTCCTTAAGGAGTAGCATTATAGTTCAACTTGTGTGTCCTATAATTAGAAAGCTGTTTACTTTTTGGAGCATCCATCACAACAATAACTTGCTAAATTGTTGATAATATGCTTTCCTACTCAAACACATCATATTGTCAGTTGATATCTCTCAAGTTCAGCCAACTAATGGCCGGACTTTCCAAAAAACGAGGACGATACCATGAAATACAATACCGTAACAGAGTTAAGCAAGATCAACAGGAAAATAAGAGATTGAAATTGGCCGATTCGTTCGTTTTTTTCTTAGGAAAAAAAAATTCATGTTCTTCAAGTTTTTTAGTTAATCACCAATTTATATTGCCATAGGGCTGCCCTAACGAGTCACTCATCTTACTTTTGAGATCATCAGACTAAAAGTGCCTCATCTTAACAACTTCATTCATCTATCAGCTTAAATATAAAAATTTATGACTGTTGCATAAAAATGTTAAACTCCACTTGGGTAAATTTATCTTACACTGCCGGTCCCAAGCCCGGATAAAGGATGAGGGGAAGGGCTTCAGGTAGTCAACAACCGACACTCCGTTCTTACGTCGAATCATTATGATAATGAATCCAAAACGAAATTGCGTTAAAGCTTGGTCTTCACCTGTAAGTGGTGTTATGTGGCCTGAGCATAGTGATAGTGAGTAAGGGTCGTTGTATCTTTATCATCATCCGGATGCAGTGTTAAACGACCAAAGGGGTCGTAGAAACTTCTTTTTGACAGACTCTACTCAAAGTTGTTTGGAAGCATCTGCTCAACATCAACTTTACCCAGGACACGCAAAAGAAGTAATGTGATCTTATGAGACGGGGGAGGGCAAAGAAGTTAGGACATGAGAGTAGGGATCAAGAGAGTAAAATGCGTTTAGAAACGTGGAATATAGGAACCTTAACGAAAAAATCTATGGAAGTAGTGGAAGTTATGGTTAGGAGAAGAATAAGTATTATGTGCCTCCAAGAAACTAAGTGGGTTGGTGTCAAGGCAAAGGATATGGAAAACTCAGGTTTTAAGCTTTGGTATTCAAGCACAAATAGAATGAGAAATGGTGTTGGCATCATCGTGGACAAGATCCTAATACAAGATGTTGTAGATGTTAAAAAGGTCGGGGATAGAACTATAGCAACTCATCAATGTGATTAGTGTGTCTGCACCTCAAATTGGATTGGATATGAATTTGAAGGAGAAATTTTAGGAAGATCTTGGAGAATCGGCAACTACAGAGGAGATTTAAATGGACATGTGGGTAATGAGACATGCAACTACAGAGGTTTTCTTGGTGCCATGGTTTTGGGGAGAGAAATGATGATGGGGAAGTCATCTTGGATTTTGCAATGGCATACGATCTCTTTTTAGCCAACACTTTCTTTAAGAAGAGAGAAGAGCATGTGATCACCTACATAAGCGGGTCATAAAAAACACAAATAAATTTCCTTTTAATGAAAAAGGGTGATCGTAACACTTGTAAGGATTGCAAAGTTATACCAAGAGAAAGCTTGGTTAACCAACATCGCTTGTTGGTGATGTATGTACATATTAAAAGAGATAGAAGAAAGAACAAGACCTTGAAGTGTCCAAGGACTAGATGGTGGAATCTAAAAGGAAAAAAACAAGTCATTTTCAAAGAGAAAGTTCTCTCACCCACTGCGTTCAGGATACAAAGGGGGACACTAGCCAAATGTGAGATTCCATGGCTAGTTGTATTTGAAAAATGGAAAAAAGGGTATTAGGAGATTCCAAGGGTTGTGCTCCACATCAAAAGGAATCTTGGTGGTGGAAGGAGGAGGTACAAACAAAAGTTAAGGCTAAGAATGAATGTTGTAAAGCCTTATACAAGTATAGTATCAACGAAATTTGTGAAAGGTATAAATTAGCGAAGAAAGAGGCGAATAAAGCCTTGAGAGAAGTGAAGATAGAGGCTTTTGGCGACATATATAAGCGAATAGATACCAAAGAAGGAGAGTTGGATATCTATAAACTAGCTAGAACTAGAGAAAGAAAGACAAGATGTAACGACCTGTCCCCAATTATTACGATTTTTATAATTTTTAAATGTGAAATTATGAAAAAGACAAGACTTTTGTTAACCGTCTTTTCATGTCACTAAAATTCATTCCCTTGATGTAGCCTCGTAGTACTCATCATTACGAATGCATGGACGTAAGCGGAATTGAATTTGGAGCTAAGACGAAGATTTTACGGGACTCGGAGCAATAAGATTATTTTGGTAATTTTATCATGAAAGATATTTTCACCTTAGACCAACCATGAGTTGACACGTGGCAATTTTCTTCCCTCATTTTTTGGAGTTTCTCCCGTGATCCCTCTCTCTCTCTAGAATTTTCTCTCTTTTTCTCTCTAGAACTCTCCCTCTTTTTTTCCCCTCCCTTTCTTTATGTCTCCGTAAGCACTATCTCCCTTTTCTTTCTCTCCCGTAAGCTTCTCTCTCTCTCTCTCACCCCCCAGCTCTCATCCATCCTCTTTCATTTACCATTCTCTCCCTTAGCTCCATTTCCTTCTCACCCTTCAACTCTGCACTTCCTCTTCCGAGTCACCTACTTCAGCATGACCATACACCACCATCCAACCCTCCCAGCTCCGACGATGGTGTCAAGATTCTTTCTTCCTAATGAACCAACGCCACCTCCAATCTTTCCTTTTCTCTTCACAGTCAAGTCTGAACCCAGGTTCTATGGTTGGCGCATGGGTGCGTGTCATGGCCGGCGCATGGAGCACAAGCACATCCATTGTCCAAGGCGGTACCGATAACTTTTTCAGCAAAATTTTTGACGACCTATCTCAGCACATGATGGTGCATGAGGTGGTGCATGACCACTTGGGTCGTCGCCTTGTGGCGGTGCTTGCAGCGGCACGTGGGGGAACCCGAGGTCCCTCTTTAGCTTTGTCGACATGTCGAATCTGAATCCGTTGTCCGTTTTCTAAAATTGGATCGCTTGATTAGAATTTTACTAAATGGATTTTATATCTGGTTAGGTTTGACGATAGGAAGTGGCACTATCCTCGCTAGTTCGAGCGGCTTCCGGGCAATGGAAAACTTGTGAGAGGACCCCATCTTAACCTATATGTTTTTATAAAATATTAGCCTATCATGCATTTCATATTTCATGAATTGAGCATGCTTTATAATATGTTTTGCAGTGAATTTATAATTTCTTTAAATTGATTTTACGAAATATTTATGATTTATCGATATTACTCTTTAACCAACGGCTATGAATGATTGATTCTTGTATATGAAATTCTATGGCTTTCAAGTGTGCTTTATTTTATGGTTTTGTGAATGTGATATATCTTGGATTTATGAGATAAGACTTTGAGCTAGTGAGCTCTGGATTTGATACGAGTTTTGAGATATGTTTTTGGTACTTATCTAGTGGGTTATAATACGACATATTCACACACCACAAGTATAGATGTCTATAGCCATAGGACACAGTTGATGAGGAGGAGTGAGATATGATACATGATATACCCCCATCTTCATTGCCGAAAGTAGTGTCGGACAGCTTCACTAGCCATAACTTATGTCGATGTGGATATTATGCTATTTTATACAGCTTCACCTTCGAGTGATGGACAGGTTATTCAGCTTCAGCTTCGGGGTTGATGGACATGTTATTTTGCTTCACCTTCGGGTGATGGACAGGTACTGCCTTCAGGCGACTATGATACCTCTAGTTGAGTACATCACTGATGTGATTCATAGATGTTTTATGGATTTGTCTTCAGGCTACGATATCACCATTTCCAAGCACTGGTTTTACATACATGTTTTACGAATGTTTTACAAGGCATGCTAGGGTTTTTAGAAAACCTATTAAATAGTATTATATGTGTTTTCAAAACAGAGGGTTATTATGTTCAAAAATAAAATGTTTTCTTATTATTAGTATTATTATTATAAACTTTGGTCCACTCACCTTTTCTGTTTTGCGCCCCCTCAAGAGTTAGGATCGAGGTACATGATCCTGGCATTAGGGCACTTCAGCTTAGGTACCCTCAAGTCTTCTCAGTGTAGGTATCATTCCCTTGTTTGTATCTTTTCATAGTAATTCTTCCATATTATTCTTAGTAGTCATATGCTTTGAACATGTTCCTATTTTGGCATAATCATTCTAGTTACCCTCGGATGTCGGTCAACACGTGTCTACCTCAGTATGTGGGGATATCGGGGTTGGGGCATGTCAGTTTGGTATCAGAGCATGGTTTGTCCAGAGCATACTTAGGATCTTCTCCTACTCTAGTAGTGTGTCGGCCTTGATATCATTTGGATATCATGGCTTCTGTTTGTTGTTGTCATTCACCACGGTTGTGCAATCCTCATTTTGCCTAAATAGTCACATCCTATATGAAGTATAAGAAATTCTTGTCGAGATCATGCCTCAAGTTAATGAAATTGATTGATGAATGGCTTTCAGCATCAGATTGATACTCTGCGTCATGCGTCCCCTTGGAATGGCGAGCAAAGTCGGTTTTACATAGAAATGATATGAATTAGAGGAAATCTTAGTGGGAAGAAGAAGAAATCTTTGTGGGAAGAAGTCTAATTTGGATCAGTTGAGGATTGGAGACGATGATGGTCATCTGTGACATGCGTTCCTCTGGAATGGCGGGCAAAGGCGTATCTGTTGGGAAATCACGTAAAACATCTGAAGTCTGTGTTAGGAGAAAAATTGAGAAAGCACCAGTTGTAGATGATGTTAGCAGGTATCTGTGGGGTAAGACGAATTAGTTTTCTTGGGCTTGTTGTTTCCATTGAGGGAATTCTTATGGACCTCAGGAAATTTATCAATGATTGTCTTACCAATAATATCTTTGTCTACTCCACCCATGAGGTCAGTTAGCAAACATCAAAAGTTAGCTTATTACCAAATTCTTCGAAAGTTGATCTTGCTTAGATTACATACCTTTCTTGGAAGACGTGGGCGTAACATAAGACATTCTTACCAAATCCCAGGTTGTGACAATAGGAAATCGAAAATCCTCTCGAGTGTCTTGAGTTATGAAATACCATTGGTCTTGATGATTCCTATTAACAGTTGCCAACAACCTTGACCATAGTCCTATTTCCATTTCCTTTGGCTAGGAAAAAAAAATCAGTTTTGTTAAGATGTTGAGGGTGAACGAAATTTCCGACAATTGAAGTGTTATCTCACCCTACCATTATTCCTACTCTCTGAGATGACACCAATAAATTTCGAATTTGACGATGATGTTTTACTGAAGGTGTCGTTGTGCACTGAGGCAACATATTGGGTGACGCTTTTACTTTTCGACGGTTGGGACCACATGATGCAAACCGTCTACGGCCTTGAGTCATCTGCTACCATCCGGGTTTGGAAATTTAATGACACATCTCCGTGGAGAAACGTGTCAGATCGTTATTAACCTCACACATTTCCCAGTGATCTTCATTAAAAAGGAACCAAATCTCAAGCATCGGTGTTAGATAAGATATACCAATGTCTACGATTGCACCATCGTGTACCACCCCGATTGTGCAATTATAGTTATTGATGACGCAATGTAAAAACACATAGATACCGAATGCTCTTCAATCAGTTCTATTCTCACTTGAGGTGAAACCCTCACATACTTTTGTGATGTTACTATTTGATTATCAAGACACCTTGTTAGCTAATTTTCAAGTTTGACCTTTCTACCTCTGGCCTGAGATGACAAGGAATTGTTTAATCCTTTAGCATAGTTCTTCATTTTCAAAATTGTCAGACTCTTTGACGTTTTGGGCTGCATCGGCTTTGTTCATAATCCCAAACTCACCTCCTAGTACAAAAGATGTTTTAGTCAATCTTAGATTACTCTTATGTTCTTCGTATTATTTTTGAAACAGACAGACTATCCAGGATGACCACTTAGATGTCGAAGTTTTTAGTTGAGATCATCAGTTTTTCAATCACCCAATTAGCACCCTATCGAGCGAATCTTCACTATTTCATTAGAGTATTGTTCAAGAATAGTTAACGTTCGACCATTTCAAATTTCTATCACAAGATCAAGTTAGACACTTACACACATTTAAGCTTCGAAGTGTATATTTAATCCAGATATCGTGTATTCTAAATTTGATGAACTTGTTTTGACTCTCAAATCCTTACGTGTTCTTTTAGCCTTCTCGAAATGGTTTCTCGTTTAATCCATGAGGCATTCACGATGGATCGACTCGACTGAAACGTGCGTCCAGTTTCCTATCAATTCTAACAGGAACATTTGGAGCATATCATTTTTGCCAACCTACCGGACTTACCAGGAAGAATTCCAAGTAGTCTTAAGGATTGAGCCGTCTTCGAGTAAGGAATTGGTGAAAGTAGAATTGTAGGTTCTAAGCTTGGTGATTGTGGGGCCAATTTCTATAAATGGTTTGAAGCGGTAAACGTCATTTAAAGGAAGTGGTCAGAGTGTGAGCTCCGTTATTATAAGTTTCGAATCTTGTATCCCTCAATTTGGAAAGCAACGATCATGATTAGTCACGAAGGAAATGTTTTACGACAAGTGTTCGTCCATACATTTTCCACTACTTCACTCCAGGGCTTGATGGTTCAAGCGTACGTGGATGACGATGCGTTCCTAGTAGCGTTGACTAGTGCGCTTTGGAGTAGTGCAGGAGCACGATCGAGGTGTGAATTGAACGATCTAGGCACATTCACATATGAGGGGTAAAAGGATATTTTGGCGTCGTCGGAACTTCTCACTTGCCTACTGAGACAACAATGAGTTATCGGCATTGCAGGCTGCAGACTGTAATATCGATGGCTTAATTGTTGAGTTCGCTAAGCAAGTGGGCAAGTGGGCCCAACTACGGCATGAGTTATTGGTTAGCAAGGATTAAGATTCAACTCAAGACACACCCATTCTTGGAGTACGTGACATGACGAATGTTTGAACAAGAATCGTTTTCTTTTGGTTTTAAATCTTCAGTGCAAGTATTTTAAGCTACATTATTTTATTTTTTTTCCATTACAAATTTTGGGTATTTCCGCTCTCAATTTTAAACTTAGTACAAGTATTTGAATCGTACGTTTTTATATATGTCTATTTTTCTTACGTTATTTTATTATATGTATATATTTGTTTGACCTTATGCTATTACATAATAATGTGTGCTTTCAATTTTATATTTTTATACGAGTATTATACTATACTATTATATCGAGGAAGAAAGAAGGTATGAGCTTGGAGGCATGGAAGAGGAATCATTGCAATTCGATCACGACGGAATAACATTCTCTTTTATACAGCCGCCCTAGCTTGATTTCTTCCTTGTATATATATGTACAAATATTTTCTCCCTACTTTGAGTATTTTACTTATAGCAAGTTATTTTAAATTTCGGGGACGAAATTTTCTTAAGGGTGGCAGACTGTAATAATCCATCCCTAATTATTATGATTTTTATAATTTTTAAATGTAAAATTACGAAAATGCCCTTCGAGGCAAATGCGTTGACTTTTGTTGTCCATCTTGTCATATCACGTAAAATTCATTCCCTTCACGTAGCCTCGTATACTCGTCATTACAAATGCGTGGACGCAAGTGGAAGTGAATTTGGAGCTAAAATGAAGATTTTACGAGACTTAGAGCAATAAGGGTATTTTGGTCATTTTTGAGCTGACACGTGTTAGTTTCTTCCCTCATTTTTTGGAGTTTCTCCCGTAATCCATCTCTCTAGAATTTTCTCTCTCTTTCTCTCTAGAACTCAACCTTTCTTTTTTCCCTCCCTTTCTCTATCTTCGTAAGCACTATCTCCCTCTCTTTTCTCTCCCATAAGCTTTTCTCTTTCACAACTCAGCTTTCATTCCTCCTCTCTCATTTACCACTTTTTCCCTTAGCTCTTTTCCCTCTCACCCTTCATCTCTGCACTTCCTCCCCCAAGCCACCTACTCCAAGCCTCGCAACTCCAACAATGGCATTGAGAATCTTTCTTCCTCATGAACCAACGCCACCTCCAATCTTCCTTTTTCTCTTCACAATCAACTTTGCAACAACATTTGTGTGGCAAAATCACCATTTTCTCAGGCGACTTGACTTAGAACTCGGAAACCAACGTGAGCTTGACTGAATGGGAATTACCTCAACTTTTGGTGATATTCTCTAGTTATATGGATGGATTTTGGTTTAAAGATCAAGGGTTTTAACCTTGTTAGTATATGTCATTCGTTTTCCAGTTCTTCGGCAAGGGTTCGTTGACTTTCGAACGGTTTTACGGTCAAGTCTGACCATGACGTGAGACCACGCAGGTATAATCTCATTCTTTATCTCACTAGCTTCATTTTGATAGGTAGATTGTGAAATATGGTGGAGATTCGACCCTAAATTGGAGTCGGGAAATTTCTCGGCCAAAAGTTTGGTTTCCTTCTTCGATGGGTCCAATGACCCATGAGCTAATTTGGGTCGACCTGACCTGCAGCTTTAAACCAGGCCCAATTCGTTAACCTTAACCCAAGCCCAATTATAACCCTAGCCCAAACCCAATCCTTTAGTCTCAACCTAATTGCTGGGCCTAATCCAATAACCTTGGTCCAACTTAACCCTAGCCCAGATCCAATCGGATCCGACCCAACCCGAGTCTGAACCCAAGTTCCACGGTCGGGGCATGGAGCACACGCGCCTCTGTCTGAGGTACTGTGCTCCGTTGCCGTCGGTGCCATCAACTTTTCCAAACTTTTCGACAACCCATCTCGGCGCGTGCGGTGGCGCATGACCACTTGGGCCGTAGCCTTATAGCGGCGCGTGTGGCTGCGCGTGGGGGAACTCGAGGTTCCTCCTTAAGTTTCTTGACGTGCTGAATCTTAATTCGATGTCCGTTTTCTGAAATTCGATCGTTTAATTAGAGTTTTATTAAATGACCTTTATATGTGGTTAGGTTCAATGATGGGAAGTGGCACCATCCTCACTAGTTCAAGCGGCTTCCGGGCAATGGAAAACTTGTGAGTGGACCCCTTCTTAACTTATATGTTTTTATAAAATATTAGCCTAGCATGCATTTCATATTTCATGAATTGAGCATGTTTTATAATATGTTTTACGGAGAATTTATAATTTCTTTAAATTGCTTTTACGAAATATTTATGATTTATCGAAATTACGCTTTGACAAACGATTATGAATTATTGACTCTCATATATGAAATTATATGGCTTTAAAGTATGATTTATTTTATGGTTTTATGAATGTGATATATCTTGGATTTACGAGATAAGACTTTGAACTAGTGAGCTTTGGATTTGATAGGAGTTTTGAGATATGTTTTTGGTACTTATCTAGTGGGTTATCATACGGCACATCCACACACCACGGGTATAGATGTCTATGGCCATAGGACGCAGTTGAAGAAGATGAGTGAGATATGATACTTGATATACCCCTTACTTCACTGCCGAAAGCAGTGTCGGATAGCTTCACTAGCCACGGCTAGTGTCAGTGTGGATGTTATGCTATTTTATACAGCTTGGACAGGTTATTCAACTTCACATTCAGGTAATGGACAGGTACTGCCTTCGGACGCCTATGATACCCCTAGTTGAGTACATCACTGATGTGATTTACAGATGTTTTACGGATTTGTCTTTGGACGACGATATCACCATTTCTGATCGCTGGTTTTACATACATGTTTTATGAATGTTTTACACGGCATGCTAGGGTTTTTAGAAAAAACTATTATGTAGTATTATATGTGTTTTCAAAACAGGGGTTTATTATGTTCAGAAATAAAATGTTTTCTTATTATTAGTATTATTATTATAAACTTTGGTCCACTCACCTTTTCTGTTTTGCGCCCCCTCAGGAGTTAGGATCGAGGCACATGATCCCAGCGTCAAGGCACTTCGGCTTAGGTACCCTCAAGTCTTCTCAGTGTAGGTATCATTCCCTTGTTTGTATCTTTTCATAGTAATGCTTCCATATTATTCTTAGTAGTCGTATGCTTTGAACATGTTCTTGCTTTGGCATAATCGTTCTAATTACACATCTTTTATTTATATGCATGTTTAAAATGGCTTCGTCACCCTCGGGTGTCGGCCATCATGTGCTTACCCTGGTATGTGGGGATATTGGGGTTGGGGCATGTCACAAGAGACTTGAACCAAGTAAGGTGCATCAAGGATGAGAATGAAAAGGTTTTAGATATAGGGAACGCGATTAAAGATAGATGGAGAGGGTATTTTCATAATCTTTTCAATGAAGGACATGAAATGAGTACTTCTTTGGGAGAGTTGAGTAACTAAGAAGAATGTAGAAATTACTCCTTCTACTGCCAAATCATGAAAGAAGAAGTGGTTGTAGCTTTGAAAAAGATGAAGCATAAAAACATTGTGGCCCAGATGATATAGCAATTGAAGTGTTGAATGTCTTGGGAGAGACGGGTATAGCATGGCTCACAAACCTTTTCAATAAGATTTTGAAAACAAACAAGATGCCAAATGAGTGGCGAAAAAGCACTTTGGTGCCTATCTACAAGAATAAGGGCGACGTACAAAATTGCATGAACTATATGGGTATTAAGTTGATGAGTCATACAATTAAGCTCCGGGATAGAGTAATTGAGCATAGACTAAGGCAAGAGACATCGGTCTCAGATAATCAATTTGGGTTCATATCAGGGCACTCAAACATGGATGTAGTCTATCTTTTACGAAGATCAATGGAAAGATATAGAGATATGAAAAATCATTTGCATAAATGCATATGGTAGGGTCCCAGGAGATATTCTTTGGAAGATTTTAGAGAAGAAAGGAGTACATATATCCAAGCTATAAAGGATATGTATGATAAAGGACAAGATAAGTGTAGTAGAGATGAGAATGATTTGTTAGATCAGTGGGCACACGAGAAAGGACATGATTAGGAACAAGGATATCCGATGTAAATTAGGAGCAGCTAAAATTGTAGATAAGATGAGAAAAAATCGTTTAAGGCAGTTTAGACATGTGAAATGAAGACCTACATATGCTCCGCTTAGAAGATGTGATTACAAGACAGAGGCTCAGGGTCAAAAGGGTAGAGGAAGACGTAGGAAGGTTTGGAAAGAGACTCTAACAAACGACTTCGACTACTTGGATCTAATGGAAGACATAGCACAAAACCGAGTGCAATGGCATTCTAGGATTCATATAACCGACCTCACTTAGTGGGATAAGGCTTATTATTGTTGTTGTTGTTGTTGTTGTAAATGTTAATAGAAAACATGGGGCTAATCGTTCAAATCATGGTCCAGAACAGGCAGTCTTTCCACCAGAACAAGTAGCATAGGCGTTTAACGAAGAAGGGTATTGAGAGACTACAGAACAAAAATGCCATTTATCATCCATATAAAAGGAAAAATTCTGTCGTAGTACATATATCAACTGTTTTAACGATTAGATGAGACGGGTTCACTTTTTCCTCTAGAATATAGAATGATAATTGTCATTAGATCTGTAACGTATGGTAGATACAGAACAATACAACTATATTGCACTTGCAGAAATAGACTTCATCAACTGTAGATACACTAGAGAGAGCCAAGAACTTGTAGACTGCAGTAATGAAAACTAAAACTCAAGATTTAGTGCAATATTTGCGTAGAATAGAAACAAAATGTAGTTTGATTAGTGATTAGGCAAGCCTTACAACAAAACAAGTATGGAAAAACAATAAAATCGAGAATCATAACTTGCGAAGATCAATCCCGGCCTTCTTGGCAATAGCATTGATCCCATTCTTCTCTATGGTCTTCAATGCTTTGGTTGACAAACGCATTTTAAGAAAGTGCTTCCCAGCTTCCCACCAAACCCTTTTGTATTGTAGGTTCACAGACTGCAACTTCTTGGTCTTGTGGGCTGAGAAGGAAATCTTGTTTGCCCTGTTTGCTTTCTTCCCAGTGAAAGGACAAATTCTACCTGGAAAGGTTGATCAAATATAAATCAAATTCCACCATTTTATCAAAATTTAGTAATTTATGACCAATTATTAACCACGAGAGTTGAGAACTATAATACAATGACAATGTGGATGTTGTATCTTAAACCCCCAGCAGCCCAAAGAAACACCGAAACTCTAAACACTGCTAATGAACTAAGACATTCCTTTGAACTCTGGGGAAACAGAAGCCCCAAGGGCAGACATAAAACGATGCTATGCTAAAGCTTAGTTAAACTAGCCCCATGGGCACAAATGGCACCAGAGATGGTAATGCTCAACCTTCTGATTTTTCTTCCGTCGCCATGATTTCAGATGGTGCTCCCATACATACTCCTATGCATGTCAATTCTCCTATGCAAAGTGCTCCAGTTAACTCTCCAGTAAATGCCGATGCAGTTGGAAATACATCTAATGCAACTTCTTCTGGACTGAATGAACAAGCTGCTCAATTAGCCCAAGCTATTATTGATAGTGTGGTTACTGTTGAATTTGATGGTCTTGCTCAGTGTGTGCTGAACGAACCTTTGTTATTAGAATCTTGTCATGTTACTAATGATGATTGTATTAAGTCTCCTAATAAGGATGAAATTTTGGATGAGAACATTGTGCAGGTCCTAACTAATTGGCATGATATGATTGAGAATGAACATCGGAGGAATGCTCTAATTAGCGAGTCCATATGGCAATTAGAAATTCTGACTATTAATTCTTGGACTGAGAATGGCGGCGGTGATGTTAATGGCAATTCTATGACACATTTTCTCTCTAAAAGTCCAAAGAAAATACTAAAGAAAAAGTAAAAAGAAGAAATTCAGCAACATGAGTTGCGGGATCCTTAACCAACCCGGCCTCAGGGACCTTCTCCTCGTCTAAATTTATGAAGATTATTTATTGGAATATTAGGGGATTGGAAAATAGTCCTACTCGGCATGCGCTCTGTAGTATGGTAAGAAAACATTCTCCAGATTTTTTATGTTTAGCTGAGCCTATGACTTGAATGGCAAGGATTCCAGCTTCTTATTGGGATTCAATTGGTATGGTTTTGCTTGGTTTCAATGTCCGAGGTCAGTCTTTTCCTAATATTTGGGTGTTTCACTCTATTAATATTTTATCTCCTTCTGTGTGCTCTTCTTCTAGTCAATATCTGTTTGTCCAGTTTGTGGTTGGCAATATGATGTAGGGTCTAAGAAAAGACTTAGAGTATTTGGATCTAACGGAGGACATGACACAGGACCGAGCACAATGGCGTTCTAAGATTCATATAGCCGACCCCACTCAGTGAAGAAAGCTTTGGTGTATTTAACACAATACGTTGAAATGAAGCAAAACTTATTTATTGATATCTCCGATAAGTTACAAATATGTACATATACATGAGTCAAAATAAACAAATAAGAGGGAGCCTTCACAAAGGTTGCTTAGGAGAAGTCTCAGCAATCGGTAGAGCCCCAGAAAGAGAAGGCACCGGAGGGGGATCATTCGGAGCCTCAGTACTGGACAGAACCCTAGAAGGAGGAGGCATCGAAGGTTGATCATTTGGAGCTTCAGTACGCGGTACAGCCCCAAAAGACGAAGGCAATAAATGCCTTTTGAACAAACCCACAAACCGCTGATGATCAAGTAAAACCTGACCATCAAATTCCTTCATCTAGTCAAGCTTCCTCTTCATGTTTGTAGCATAGTCATGTGCGAGCCGGTGCAACTGTTTATTCTCATGCTTGAGCCCTCTAATCTCTTGTTTGAGACTCATCACTTCAGCCGCCAATGATTCAACTTGGCGGGTTCGAGCAAATAGGCGCTGGGCCATATTAGACACAGAACTTGCACACTAAACACTTAGAGCCAGAGAATCCTTAACAGCCAACTCATCAGACCGTTTGGAAAGTAGTCTGTTATCTTTGGGAGTGAGAAGGTTCCTGGCCACCACCGCAGCAGTCATATCATTCTTCATCACGGAATCCCCAACGGTAAGCGAACCAGTAGGGGATAAGAAGGATGGGCGCCATATGTTGTCTGGAAAAGGCGTGGCTGCCTCTTCAACGAGGTTTAAGTCAAAACGACGGTCGGAGGGGCCAGACATTTTCAAAGGTGTTGAAAAGAGAAGAGGTCGAACAAATCAAGATCTTAGAAGTGCAAGAATGGAGCTTCTACTGGTGAAGATTCAAGTGTGCTTTGGAACTTAATGCCAGCCTCTATAAAAATCTGCACTCGACGGAGCTTCAGAAATCGAAGAGGCGCCTACCCAGAAATCGAAGAGGCGTTTGCTTTCTCAAAAGCTAGGCTTCTCAGAGACCACGAGGGCCGATCTCAGAAATCGAAGAGGCGTTTGCTTTCTCAAAATCTGGGCTGCTCAAAGACCACGAAGGTCGATCTCAGAAATCGAAGAGGCGTTTGCTTTCTCAAAAGCTGGGCTGCTCAGAGACCACGAGGGCCGATCTCAGAAATTGAAGAGGCACCTACTTTTTCAGCCTTGTCAGCACCTGTCATATGCACACTCAGCTTTGCTGAAATTACGGGCATTCTGTTGAAGATTTCTGGTGAAGTAGAAAGCACGTGAATCTTATTGTTCAATCATCCACTTTCCACACGCACCATCAGCTCATGGGTACCATAGATAACTTTGCCAAAGATCTCTGACAAAGTTTAGACACGTGAAGCTTGCAGCTCCCACTACATAGCTATGACCAAGAAGGGTAAAAGAATAGCAAAGAAACAGCACTAACAAAGTTTAGATACATAAATTTTAAAGGTCTAGCTACCATATTATTACCTACAAGGGTAAAGGAACAGCACCGCTGCTGGATAATTGGAAAGTCCTTGTGTGTCAACCTCTATGCTCTGTGGCAAGGTAGACTAGCAAACATGCCCAACCTTTACTTACATTCGAGAAAACACTCCCAACAAGATTGCTTGCTCCAAAATCGAAGAGGCACCGTCCTCCGAATCTTGAGAGCCAGACTCCCAACATGATTACTTTCTCAAAAATTGAAGAGACACCGCTCTCCGAATCTCAAGAGCTAGACTCCCAGCAGGATTGCTCTCTCAAAAATCGAAGAGGCACCGTTTTCTGAATCTCGAGAGCCAGATTTCCGACAGGATTGCTTGTACGAAAACCGAAGAGGCACCGCTTTCTCAACTTCGAGAGCCAAATCTCCTTGGATAAAGCTTGTATGTAATCTTCACACGCAACATCAGCTTTCCAGATACCACAGACCACTTTTTCAAAGTGCTCTGACACACGTGAAACTAGCAGCTCCCACTACCGTGCTATGACCAAGCAGGGTAAAGGAATAGCATTACTACTTGTTGTTAGGGAAACTCTTATATATGTCGACCTCCATTCTCAACGGACAGGCAGACCTGCAAAAATGCTCAACCCTTCCTCATATCTGAGAGGGCACTCCCAACGAAGCCTCTCGAAATACTCAGTTTTCTTTCCCTCGATAATACCTTTGCAAACAAGCTACACCAGAGCAAGAATATCTCATATCATCAGGGTTAAAAGCAAGAGTATCCCATATCATGCTTTTTCCCTGTCTTTTCCTTTGGCCTTGTTCTTACCTGCAAGACAAGGAGAAAGAGAGCAATCAGTCAGCACTTGGAATCAAGCTTCCAGTCAGGAACTGATTGCCTGGAACCCCTTACCTGATTACTTACCTGACATTGCTCTCGAGTACCCATCTTCAACATCTTATGCTTCCAGAGAAGATACCACATCTGTCTGAGGAACAGATAGGGAAAGTGAGAAGGATACAAGGAAGCATGTGGAGACAAGCGTAACAGAACACGTGCCGATACATCCACTACTTTGTCAACAGCAAAAGTATCTCATATCAGCAGGGTCGAACGTACTCTAGATTTTATGGACGTGTTTTGACCCTCAAATTCTTCAGTCGGCCTTATACTCTGGAGGAAACCAGAAAATCCTCCAACCCAGTTCAAGAATAAGCATGTGGAAAGTTACTTCTTCAAAAGCAAAAGTATCTCATATCATCTATTCTCATTTTCTTATCTTTATCCTTCATGATGCCTGCAAGATAGGGAGAATGAGAACAATCAGCCGGAACTCGAAATCAAACTTCTGATCTGGGACTGATTGCTTGGAGCTCTGATTGCTTACCTTGTCTGTCACCTCTTTCAGCAGATCCCCTAGTTCGGCGACTTAGGGGACTCCTACTACATGGTTTGTATCGTGCTTGACCAAGCCTGAAACTACAAGTAAGCTTCAAGTGAAATTGATACATTACCTTGTGCATCTCCACCAGTTAAAGATACCACCCCTGGATGGAGGAAGCGTACTTCGAGAGAAGATGCCACATCTACCTATGAGACAGTTAAGGCAAGTGAAGACGAGAGCCTGCACCTATGTCATTTGTACTAAATCATTCACTTGTACTCACTAAAGGAGAGCTTGAACCTATGTACTTGCGTAAACCCTTCACAATTAATGAGAACTCTTCTACTCCGTGGACGTAGCCAATCTGGGTGAACCACGTACATCTTGTGTTTGCTTTCCTGTCTCTATCCATTTACATACTTATCCACACTAATGACCAGAGCAATCTAGCGAAGATCACAAACTTAATACTTTCTGTTGTACCAAAGTCCTCACTGATTTTGTGCATCAACAATCCTTAAGTCCTTACCTTTTTGCGTTGGTAATGGATGAGTTAACAGGACATATTCAAGATGATATTCCTTGGTGTATGCTTTTCGCAGACGATATAGTGTTAATAGATGAAACTCAGGAGGGGTAAATGCGAAGCTTAACTTTTGGAGAGAAGTGTTGGAATCTAAAGGTCTTCGCCTAAGCCGATCAAAGACAAAATATATGGAGTGCAAGTTCATTGCAAATGGAGGCCAAAATGAGTTAAGGGTGAGGATCGGAGATCAGGAAATACCAAAGAGCGACCGTTTTCGCTACCTAGGATCTATCTTGCAAAAGAACGAAAAATTAGATGGAGATCTCAACCATAGAATACAAGCTGGATGGATGAAGTGGAAGAGTGCTTCCGGCGTGTTGTGTAACCGTCGTAGGCCACTAAAGCTCAAGGGAAAATTTTATAGGACGGCAATAAGATCGGCGATGATGTATGGCACAGAATGTTGGGCGGTGAAGCATCAACACGTACACAAAATGGGTTTAGACATGTACAAAGAATGCCTACTGACGCTCCGGTTCAAAGATGGGACTACGGGATAGAGGTTCAGGGCCGAAGGGGTAGAGGTAGACCTAGGAAAACTTGGGAAGAGACCCTAAGAAAAGACTTAGAGTACTTGGATCTAACGGAGGATATGACACAAAACCGCGCGCAATGGAGTTCTAGGATTCATATAGCCGACCCCACTTAGTGGGAAAAGGCTTTGTTGTTGTTTTTGTTGTTGTATCTTGCGTAGTCATATAGTTGATCACTTCACTATGGCATTTACAGATGATGGTGTCATGTGTGATACGGGCTTATTGAAAGATTAATTCCTTCACTGGTGTCAGAATCAGAAAATTCTTCTTTGCTTGCTATTCCATCTTCTCAGACATCTTAAAAAAAAATTGAACAATGTATTGATGCTAAAAAGCAATATCGAAATAAAATTTAAAACTCACTAATCATCTATTTCTAAATATTATTAAATGTAAAGAAAGCTACAAAGTAACCATAGTACTAATAACTAACAATAACTTCAATCTAAAGAAACCAAATAAACAAAACTTAAAAAAGTTTAGCACTGAAGTTTCTTCACTTAAAGATGGCTCTTTGTGCATTCTTTGCTACAAAATCATCAATTAAACCTTCGTAATCAATTTTGTCTAAAAAATCACTTTTAATCGATATCAAAGTAAGTCCATTTAACCTTTCCTACAACATGGTTGACCGCAAGTATGATTTTAAAAACTTTAACTTTAAGAAACTCATTTCCGCAGATGCGACGATAATAGGTACAGTCAACAAAATTATGTATACAATGCTTGCAGTCGGGAAACAACGCATCCTCTTCAAGTAGTTCAATATGTCAATGGATGTCTTTATTTCTTTTGGTAAACGCTCTCATAAAAGCTTCAACTCTACTAATAATGCATCCCCATCAACATCAAAGAGCTCATCTTTCTTGAGAAAGTTTTGAAGCCGATCACAATAATCTTTTAATTTATCATTGTTCATCGAATTCAACCATTCTGAAGTGAACAAAAATTCAAATATATCATCAAACACTTGATATTCTTCAAACCTTCTCTTCAGTGAACCAATAGCTTGATCTATTATACACAAGAAGTAATGAACCCTAAAAGATTCCTTCACTGATTGTTCAGTTGGTTGGGATGATTCACCTTCATTCTCATCAAAATGTCTTTTTCTACAAACTTGATGCTTTTCTAGAAACACAGGATCAATTTCCATTTCAATAGCAAGTTTTTTAGCATTAATCATAGCCTCTGCAAACCCAGTTTCTCTGTACTTTCAAAATAAGCGATCAATCCTTGTACTTGTTCTATAGCAACATTAATAAGCATGTCTTTAGATTGCAAATCTTTGGTAACCTCATTAACAACAACCAATATTTCATACCAAATAGTCATGCCCAATAAAAACGCAAAATTCCCAATTTCGTATGTTGCCAAAGATTTAGCTGCACTTCTTATTACTAAGTCATTGTCACTTTCTGCTAATTGGAGTAAAACTTTTTTTATTTGTAGAGGTTGGGATTGAATTGCTTTAACACTCATAACACGGCTTTCCCATCATGTGGCCGATAATGATTTAAGAGTCAATCCTTTTATATTTTCTTTCAGAATCAGCCATCGTTTTGTAGAATTTGCAAACAAGTTGTAAATACATTGTACTATTCCAAAGAAGTCTTTCGCTTTGCCACAAGAGTTTGCCATATCACAAAGTGTGAAGTTAAGACTATGGCAACCACATGGAGTGTACATTGCCCTAGGATTTATATCCAAAAGCCTCTTTTGTACACCTTGGTGTCTCCCTCTTATATTTGATCCATTATCACAACCTTACCCTCTCACATCATCAATATCAAGATCAAGAACTTTTAATACATTCTGTAACTCTTCAAATGTCCTTCTCCTGATGTGTTATTCACAATCAGATATTGCAAAAAATATTCTTCTACTTTTACTGGAGTACTAGTCACATCCACACATCTTATGATCAAGGTCATCTGTTCTTGGTGGCTAAAATCAGGAGTACAATCAAGTATCACGGTAAAATATTTAGCTTCTTTGACTCTTTGAATGATTGCAACTTTGATTTCACAAGATATCAACAATATCAACTCATTTTGAATGGTATGACTAAGATAATGATAACAAATCTCATTATTTTGGAAGCGTTGAAGATGATTCTTTATCAATGGATCAGATTCAGCCATCATTTGAACTAGGCCCATAAAATTTCCATTACTTTCTTCATAAAACGTATCGTTATTTGCACGAAAAGCCAGTGTGTATTTAGCTAGATATTTCACAATGGAAATCAACCTTTACAGTAACTCCTTCCAAAGCTCTTTTTCTTTCTTGATCTGGTCTTGCACAACTTTGTCAATTGTTTCGTTTTTCGGCAATCTAAGACACAAATCAATCCAAGTGGTCATGTTCAAGATGCGATCAAAACTGTTTTGATGCTCTTTAAGCCTCACATTGAGATGTGTCCAATCTTTGTAGCCCTCATCTAATTGACCTTTGAGAGGCCCTTTCTTGAACAATTTGCAACAAAAACAGAACACTTTATCAACATCCTTTGAATAGACTAGCCAATCTCTATCATGCTTCTCTCCATTGGATAAGTATCGAGTGTAAAAGGCTGCATTAAAATGCCAATTAAACGGACTTTTAGGACCTTTCTCAATTGATAGATCTCTTGCAAGACCTTTTTCTGCCAACAAATCAATCCATTTGGGATCAAAACTATCCCAAATTTGAGGATCATAAATGTTTGAGGGAATGGACTCACTCAGTTGATCAGTGACAATAGGAGCATCCTCATGATTATCATTCTTATCAAGGTAGTCATCAATTTCATCATTGCCCAAATCATCAGCTAATTTCTTATTGTCATCTTGTTGTTCCGTAATTAAATCATCCACTGAACTTTGTGGTTCTTTTTCTTTCAAAAAGAACCTATCAATAGCTCTTTTTTTTAGACTGAGTCAATTGTTCAACTTTTCTTTTTCTTTGACGTTTCAAGTAGCCAGATGGATATTTTCTAGTAAGTGTCATCTTTTATATCTCAAACAAGGTCACAATAAAATTATAGTAAGTATGAATAATGAAACCTGATAGTCAGCAATATGTGTGCGTCTAGTGATTTTTTGTGACTGCTCTCCTCTTGATTTTGCCCTGAAAAGTACAAAAGAAAAAAAAAATCATTATAGATGAGAAATACCCAAATCTTCAAATTCCAAGTCAATATACTTAAATTAGTAAATAACTTACTTTAATCGAAGTTTACATCACTCTGATCAGTTGAATTGTCTTTATGATTCAAAAGTTTCTCTTTAATTTCATGAACTTATAAATTAGGGTTTAATAATTTGTGGGAAAAGGAACAATGTGACAAAGAGAGAAGTAAAGTAGACTGGGACACTAGCAACGGCGTCTGGGATTCTGACGTCTGGGACTCTGGTGTGAAAGAAGAAAAGTGGGAAGCAGCGATGGGACTTTGGCGTGATAGAAGAAAAGTGGACTCTGAGTCTCTGAATTGTTTGCCTCGGTCGGTGGGGTTCTTCCCTTTTAATTGATTAGTTTTGCCAACATAACTTTGTTAATTATAATTTTATATAATTCCATACAGATTTTAGGCAGGTAGTCATATGGCTTTTGGGCCCATCATATTTTTATACATTTTTTTTATTTGATTAGTATTTTTATATATTATTATATTCAATAAAAAAACCGATCACACCCCCCCAAAAGCCGGCTCTGCGCAATATGTGTGTTTCTAGTGATTTTTTGTGACTGCTCTCCTCTTGATTTTGCCCTGAAAAGTACAAAAGAAAAAAATCATTATACATGAGAAATACCCAAATCTTCAAATTCCAAGTCAATATACTTAAATTAGTAAATAACTTACTTTAATCAAAGTTTGCATCACTTTGATCAGTTGAATTGTCTTCATGATTCAAAAGTTTCTCTTCAATTTCATGAACTTATAAATTAGAGTTTAATAATTTGTGGGAAAAAGAACAATGGGACAAAGAGAGAAGTAAAGTAGACTGGGACACTGGCGACAACGTCTGGGATTCTGTTGTGAAAGAAGAAAAATGGGAAGCAGCGATGGGATTTTGGCGTGAGAGAAGAAAAGTTGACTATGAGTCTTTGAATTGTTTGCCTCAATCGGTGGGGTTCTCCCCTTTTAATGATTAGTTTTGCCAACATAGCTTTGTTAATTATAATTTTATATAATTTTGTACAAATTTTAGGCAAGTAGTCATACGGCTTTTGGGCCCATTAGATTTATGTGTGTGTATATATATATATATATATATTTATTTGATTAGTATTATTATATATTTTTTGCATATAATATTATTTTATATATTATTATTCAATAAAAAAATATTTTTGGGGGCCCTCAAAATTTTGGGGTCTTGTGCAATAGAACCGGTCACATCCCTCAAATGCTGGCTCTGTGCTTCACAAATAATTTTTCCCCACCAATATGCTTTTCTTAAAGGTCGACATATCTCTGATTGCATATTTTTGGCTTCTGAATTTGTAAATTTGCTTGATACTAAATGCATTGACAGGAGTTGCTATAAAATTTGATGTGGCTAAAGCTTTTGACACTCTCAATTGGGATTTTCTTCGTCGGGTTCTTACGACTTTTGGGTTCCACTTAACTTTTGTTCAATGGGTAAGCTAAATTCTGACATCTACATGACTTTCTATTATGTTTAATGGAATTCCCGCTAGCTTCTTTGAATGTAGTCATGGTGTTCGTCAAGGTAATCCATTATCTCCTCTTCTTTTTTGTCTTGCGGAGGAGGTTCTTAACCGAGGTCAAGTGCATTTATTTGAAACTGAAAAGGTCAAAGCTATTTCTTCCCCTCGAAGAGCTAAAATTCACTCTCATATTCTTTTTGCGGTTGACATCATGGTTTTCTGTAAAGGGAACAAGGCTAGTTTGGTACAACTTACAACTTTCTTTGATGAGTATGGCTTGAATTCTGGACAATTGGTGAATAAAGCAAACTCTCATGTTTATCTGGGTAAGTCAGATGTTCCTCGTTGGTCTCTAATTTACTCTTGGTTGAGAATTCCCATTGGAAGGCTTCCCTTTATTTATCTTGGGTTCCAATTTTTGTTGGACAACCGAAAAAAGCTTATTTCCAAGTTTTTGGCAGACAAGATTTGTAATTTTATATCTAATTGGCATGGTCATTCTCTTTCTATGGCTGGGAGGGTGACTCTTATCAATTTTGTAGTTGTCAGCATGTTATCTCACAATTTTTCTATTTATGCTTGGCCTAAGACTGTTTTATTACAAGTTCGCAGTTGTTCCGATGGTGTACTATCTTTATCTTTGACTTATGGCTTTAAGCCTATTAAGCAAGCAGTTGTTCCATAGAATAGATGAGTTTGGCATAGATGTTTTCGACCACGTAATTCAAATTTTATTATGGCATTTTCTTCATTGTGAGCTTTTAACTAATGATTTATTGCTTCATCGAGGATTCTCTTTTGCGTCGATGTGCTCTTTGTGTTGTAAGGCTACTGAGTCAGGTCAACATTTATTTTTCAAGTGCTCATTTTCTTGGGAAATTTGGCGTAAGGTTTTGGCCTTATTTCAAGTTTCTACATTATTCTTCGATATCACATCATTCTTTTTTCTTATCCTTTGCGGCGTGATTTTGGTACTCAACTTCAATTATTGTGGTGGGGTATATTATTGGGGCAGGTTCTTACGCACTTTGGCAAGCTCAAAATTTAATCCATTTTGAAGGAAAATTGTTTACAGTTGGTTAATGGCATTCATTTGCAAGTTTGTGAGGTGAATTCTTGCGGTATGGGTTTTATGTTAAACTCAGTTGATGAGCTTTGCATTCTTAGAGCGCTTGGAGTGCATGGAAGGCCTTCAAGGACAATAGAATTCATGAGATTATTTGGATTTCTCCTTGTTCTTTTCAAGTTAAAGTTAACACTGACGGTGCGGCTCGTGGTTCTTCGAGTATGGCTGGTTTTGGTGGTATTTTTCGTGACCACTTGGGTCATTGTCTTGGATGCTTTGCAGGATCTTTTGGTATTGCTACTGCCTTGGAGGCAGAACTTAAAGCTATTATTCATGTTGTTTATATGGCTTTGGAGAGAGGGGTTGGCATTCTCTTTAGCAGTGCATTTTCTTTCTAATGGATCTTCTTAGATGTCTTGGCATTTATTGGTTGATTGGGTAAATTGTTGTACCATCCTCTCTTCCATGCATGTTCGGTTTTCTCACATTTATCGCGAAGGAACTCAGGTGACAAATTATTTGAAAAACTATGGTGGTGATCATGTTGGGGTTCATTGGTGGGATTCTTGTCCACCTTGTGCAGTTGCAGCTTTTGCTCATAATCTTTCGGGGCTTTCAAATTTTCGTTTCTCTTAGAAGTTATCTTAATTGATTTTTTGTTTCTTATAATTTTCTTCTTCTTGTTAGGGTTTGGCTTCATGTCCCCTCTAACTTATTGTATCTTTACTTTTTTCTTTAATATATTTTCACAGTAATATCTTTTTCCATGATAGCAATGCTGGAGTGGATGTGACATTATTGTAATTAAAAAAAATTTTAAAAAATAGCTCCCACAAAATCTTCAAAAATCCTTCTATTCCCTTCCATCTAAACCACCCAAAACAAACCAGCAGATGTGTGTTAGACCAGCTGGCTCAAGCAGCGCACCCGCCCCCCTCACGCAAGTTCAAATCCAACTCCCCGTAAGATTACAGTAGTTTAGAATATCGCCGTGTCAAATAAAGAAAAACAATGATATGAAACAGTTAGCTGAGCTTCATTTCTATCAGCACATCAAAATTTTGAACATGCAGAACAATTCACATTCGTTGTCCAATTGGGGGAAACTGAATATTAAGTTTCCAGAAATGCACTTAAATTACATATTTAACAAAAATTAAAACTGATTAATCGCAACTATAACAAAAATTAAAATTGATTAACCGTAATTATATAAAATACAAACATATTAAATTGCGAGAGAAAACATGGGAGATAGAAGGCGAGAGAAATTACGGGCAACGATGGGCTGAAGGGCAGGGAGAGTAGGAGTGGAAATACTAGGCAGCTGAGACGACATGTCGTAGGAGATTCTGACACCGCCCAGCCGTCTGGTAACGAACCCGACGTGGGAAACTGCCTCCGCCTTGAAAGACTGTAGGAAGCGTCGGCCCTGCGGAAGCATGGAGTTCGGGTGGTGCCGAAGATCTTGTTTACCGGTTTAATCCACGGTGTCGAAAAATCTACATTAGCATAGTGGAACTTGCTTTGAAGATCATTTTCAATTGCGCCCGAAGTTGTCAATTACGCGTGCTACATGTATAGTGGTGTGCATTGTTGCTTCCTAGGAAGTCCCCTACGCTACCAATGAGTACTTGAAAAAGTTGTCGTAATGGTCTTATGATGTGTCCGTGTCTGCTTGTTTTATAATTCTTACTGTGGTGGGTATTTCATACATAGGATGGGAAGCCAAGCAGGAGAGGAGTTGAACTCTGCCTTGAATGTGGGTTGCCCACTACCACCGAAGTTACGACCCTATCTGCACCCTATTTGGTTAATGTTTAAATGTATTAGGGTTCTTACCTGGTTTTTCTTAATACTTAGGCAGCAGCAGGTAAAACCTAGGAAATTGATACAGCTATAGGAAATGTTAACTCAAATTTTCGAAAAATATTTTCTTATTTAAAAGCACTCATCATTAAAATGATTCAATTGTCGATTTAACTGGTTAAAGGGAATGCCCCACTCATGTCATGTCAAGAAAGGTATATGTAGTAAAAACGGATGCAATTTCAGATAATATATTATTATTTTCCTTTTTTTCATAACAAACAAGGTATCTGATCGGACAAAAAAAAGATCAATAGAAGTAGTACAAGATCATAAAAGAATAAAAGAATATATTTTCTACTTGTTTGATTAAGAAGAGGTAGCACAGGCAAGAGCATTTGGCACGCGAGTGATGGTGGGCTTCACGTTAGAACCTTGAGAGGTAAGAGGACCTTTATTTCCATTGTAGGTGAGATTGATGTCAGCCAATTCCACCTTCTCACAAGGTATGCCACTGCTGCATACAATCTAGATTGCGAGGGGAGTTGCAAATGAGCCCTTAATGTTTTTAAAGATGACGTTGCTGATCTTAATTTTTTATGGAACGTTCTGTTTACACTGGTTCCATGGGCAGTACTGTTGGTCTATGAGGACAAGATTGCTGACATTGACCATGATAATGAAGGATAATTTTGTGAAAACATGTTCATTTAAGCAACATCTATAGCATGCAATTAACAATTAAAAGGCGGAATCATACTTGAATGCACTTAAAACAAAACATTAACCATGAAATTCAAAGCCTAGTAGATTGGTGAACCAAGACTCAACTCAAAACAAAGTGAGTTGAGATTTATACCTTTGTAGATTCCTCTTTGCATAAGCAAAGGCTAATCACCCAAAGAGAGGGCCTTCATTCCTTGCTTCTTAGATCTATGGATTTGGATGGAAGAATATGTTTCTCCAAGTTCTCAAAATAGAGAACCTCTAAGTCTCCACATCAAGGTTAGATTTAAGTAGAAATGAGTGACCTAGAGGAAGTTGGATTGCTAGCTAATCTCCTCTAGGGTGGCCGGCCTCTTTAGAGAGAAATGAGAGCTTTGTGTTCTCATCCTTTTCCAAAAAGAAACCCTTAATGAATTTTGGCTATAAAGTCATATTTATACCTTAATTCATTGGAGTGGCAAACTTGTAAATAAGTCCAAAACCCACTCTATCTCTAAATGGCCGGCCATAGGGATTCATTGGACTATTTGGGCCTTTGTGAATCATTATTCATTAAGTTGTCATACAACTTAAGTCAATGGACTTGACGTTCGAAGCCCATTGGGCCTTAATGTCCAAAACTATCCCGAGGTCTTTAACGAACTTATTCGTTTGATTAATTAACATATTAATTCATCCTTGCCATAAATAATTAAACTATTTAATTATTCTTACTCATCTCCGTTGTTTCTTCAATCTCTACCTTACACGGTGTACGATCCATTAGGTCCCTTTTAGCGAGGCAGTGGGTGATTAAAACTCTTTCAAATCGATTGTGAATTGAAACTTACTTTCAATTCTCCCTTTAGTGTTTATACACGTTTAGGGCTTCCACAAACCAAGAGTGACACCTAGCAGCATTTCATGGTTACCCAAGCTAATCAGAAGAGGTGGAGAACCTATTCAGTTTAGGATTACAATGCAATACAGTCTTTCTCTAATACAATACTCTTGACCACATTGTTTGGTTTGATAGTTTATTCATGTCTACTATCCAATGTGATTCATGTACTTATATGATTACCTTGAATGTGATTTGGAACGACTTCCTAAATCTCATTCATACTTTGGCCAAAGATTCTTAATCATATCATAGAGTATTCTCCCTCAAACGGTTTGAAGGTTAGAGATCCCTTGTTGCGCATTCACTTGCCTCCATGGCTAAGTGGCTTAACCCCAACGATGCCGTGGACACCCTCGAATGAAGTGACTTTGACATAATCAAAGATCAAGGACTTAACCACAAGACAACTATGATGCCTCAGGTCAAAGGACTACTTTGCATTATCCCAACCATGAGTTCTCATGTGACATGAGTATGAGAACTCTTCGTTGATCGTGTTCAGTGAACTCATTTCTTATTGAGCACCTACGTACTTGTCTTGGTGTCAGTCACACCAATGACTCGAGACTAGTCACTCTCCCTGAGAGAAGACACAGCACGTACTGATCTTAACGAACTGTCAATGCCCAATTGGCAATCCTATGATCAGGAACGTTTAGGATATGTATACGAAAGAGAATGGTCTCATGAATCTAACTTCTTTAAATTGCATTCTCCTAATTACATATTCCTTGGACTTATCGTTTAAGCATATAACATTTATATGAGACGGCTTAAAACAATAATCTTTGCCCTTGATATTAAACTAAATTAGTTTAACATGTGAAATGTCCGTAAAGTATCATCATATGATTGGTTTTAGGGCACATTTCCAACAGATAATATCTTCAAAATGCATATCTGATGCAATACCATCCGAAGGAGAAGCAGGCCATGTCTTGATTCTCACACTGTTGGATGTATTAGTCAAGGTGCAGTTCTTAACTCTGATTCCAATACCTTCCAAGACTTCCAACACTTATGCCATGGCTTGGTCCACAAGTAACCCTAGTTATGGTGATTTCTTTGTTTCCATCGCCAATGGAAACACAGTCATCCCTAGTTCCAATGTGTGCATCTGTAATGTTGATTCCAGTTGAACGCCCGATATAGATTCCATCTGTATTTATGCTCTCCCTAGGTGCCATGACATTGAAATGTTGGAATGTGACATTGTGGCACCTCAAAATGTTGATGTGAAAATTCTTGTTGTTGAGGGATGTTATATCTTGAATTGTGGAATTGGTAACGAAGTTGAACCTCATATTAATGGCGATAGATTTGCAATCTTTGTTTTTGTTGCAGTCATTTTTCTTCCAAGAAAGTGCTCCTTGGTCATCAAAAGTTCCACCACCTGATACGATAAGCTTATTGAAGTGCTCAAAACTAACCTGAGTATCCAATCTAATAAGTTTGTTGCCATTTGTTGGAGCTGTTAATTTCCCTTGTACTTGAATCTCAATAGAAGCCTTGCAAGGACCTTTGAAACTTGCTTTTATTAACATGTACGTCCTGCTCGGAACAACAGCCTTACTCTGAGCCAATGATATGCATGATATCAAACTCAGGCTTTGCACCATATGTTGCACTTGTGACATCAAACACACCCAGCTCAGCTTAAGTTTCAGATGCTGACAATAAGAACAAAAACGTTGTCAAGATATTCAATTTCAAAGTGTTTGGGTTAATATTTGAACATTGGATTTAAATGAAGGAAAGCCCAAGAATGCCAACTAAAGGGAGACTTGCCCGAAGCCCAGCACTGAGCCCAAAGGCAAATTGAAGCTTTCTCAGCCAAATATAAGCCACGTATTTACCATTGAAGAGACAAGTGATGGAGAATAACCTACTACCAGCCAAAGAATAATTTCTAGTGGCATTCCAAGTAAAAAGTTGATGACTCACTACCCTCCAAGTGCTTTCGGGCAAGAACAAAGTTACAGTAGTCGGGCTAATTTGCCTATAAAATGAGGAAGAGGCCCCAGAGACAAGGACACTCAACCAACCAAACAAACAAGCATACAAACTCTGCTCTCAAGCTATATTTGCATTCAAAAGCTGAAATCAACCCATATTTAGTATTTTTTTAGTGACAAGATATCTCTTGTCCAGTTTAGAGCTCTATTATCTCCCTTAGTAGCGTAGTATCGATTCCCTTGTGTAAACTTGTTTACCATCTATCCCTTTTTAGCATATAAACCCTTGTTAATTCTAAGAGAAATGATTGCAAGAGGTTCAACCTTGACAAATCTTGCCCGACGCTATTTGTTTTTTTTCTGAATTTGTAAATCTATTACTTAATGCATTCTCCAGTATGTATTCAAGTTATTTCCATCAGCTTTCCTATTTTAAGAGTTCCACTTGCATCTGGATTTGGTTAGTTTAATGGATATGTTATCATTAAAATCAATCAAGAACCAAGCAAATGACTTAAGGTGATCCAGACTCCCTTCATTCGAACATACAAGACTATGAACTAAAAGTCCTTGTTTACAAGGCAAGAAAAAGAACTTAATGTGGACTTAACCCATCCACGACAATCATTTGATAACAAGAAGTCCTAGTAACTTGGGGCGCAAGTAATCGACTTAAAACACTCTTGTTCTACATCTACTATACTGAGATAGCAGTGACACGCCTAGCACTCAGTTAGTTTTGATTGCAAGCCTCAAGGCCTACACCTAAGGCCCCACAAAGGCACCCTTCAAAACTAACTTTGTCCTCTTCTTGTAGCACATCAACAAGCATGAGCCCAACTACATATCCAAAGTGCCAATCCCTTGGGGAGCTGTGTTAAGGCCTGATGATCCTTCTCCAGAGAAATCTTCACCTAAACATAGTTTTGGCACGCCCAGTGGGATATTCATAATCTTGTATGCCAAGAAAAAGAATACGGGCCACCCCAGTGTCTACCAAGATCGAGCATGACAAATCATCCAGAGGATTTTCCTTCCCTGCAAGGACCAGCTATTCTAGAAAGCCCGACTTCATCTGAAAAGTCAGGAGGGAAGGTAACCAATGAAGATTTGCAAGCCACCATGGTACAAGTGCTGAAAAGTATGGAGAATATCATTCTGAAAACCAGACAAGAAGTAAGCAGACTCTGTTCTTTAACAAGGAATTTGCAAAGAAAATTAATCTAGAGTACTCTACTCCAAAAATGGTTATGCCATGGAAGTGATGAGATAGGCTAGTCCTGAGAAAGAACCAGTTATCCCCCTAGTTCCTTTGCTTGAGGAAAAGAAGGATAAAGGAAAAAATAAGGAATGATCTGGAGCTAGTCAGCCAGTGTTGGAGGAGATCCTAGAAGCGGAGTTACTCGACCCCCTATTATTTTCACTAGATAGTAAGGGGTAGAGCAGGCAAGAAAGGCGATCCTGCCAAGGCAAACAAGCCTCTTCCTTATAGGCGCCCACCATTAGCCAGTAAGGGAAGGGATGCCAAGTGGAGACAGCCCAACCCAAGGAAGGAAACCTTCTCGGGCAATGATCGCAGCCCTAAATAGGGAACCCCACATACCTCATACAACAATACAACTAACCAGCAGCTCAGAGATGAGTTAGCTAAGTTAAGCAGCTCAGAGATGAGTTAGCTAAGTTAAGAATGATGGTTGCCCAGAATGCTCAACCTCAGGCTCGCCAACTATTCAGGATCACTTACCGGAAGCCATACCCAGAGTACATTGATGGGCAAAATCCTTTTTCACTCAACTTCAAGATGCCCACGTTTCCCACTTTTAGTGGGGAAGATGATAGTGTATCCTCTAGAGATCACATCTTCAAGTTCTCCAATCATTGCGTGGCATTTAAAGACAATTCTAATTATAAGTTAAGATTGTTTGGGAACTCGTTGGTTGGCCTAGCATCTCAATGGTATTCTCTGTTGCCCCCCAATTATATTGCTAACTGGGGGCAAATGAAGATGGTTTTCCATGAGCAATTCTATATGATGGAGCCCGAGATGTCTATCAATGATTTAGTGGAAGTGAAGCAATACGAACATGAGTCTATAGAAGACTTCATGATGAGGTTTAGAAGGACAAGAATGAGGTGCCAATTCCCTATCAATCATGTCTAACTCATATCCATTGCTCAGAAGGCTTTGAAGCTACCTTTGAGGAAAAAGTTTTATGATATACAGTTCAATACATTACAAAAGTTAGTAATTGTTGCCACAAAGTATGAAAAGTTGTTGCTTGAGGAACAGCAAGTGAAGCACTCATCTAAGGCTCCTTTTTTTACAAAAATAAAGCTGGAATTCATCAAGTGGAGTTTGAAGGAGCTGAGCCATAACAAAATGATGCCCATGGAAGAGAATGGATGGACATGTATGCAGAAGAGATTACTACCCCCTTTAAACCTTTAATAGTGAAAGGGTTAGTCCAACCAGTCAAGGATCAGAAAGTGGTGATGAATGATGGTGGATTTATCCCTATGAAACCCTCTAAATACTAGAGTTTTTTTTTTTATTTAACTAAGGCCTCGAAGATCTATGAAAAGTTGGTGCGGGCAAGAGTGATTGTGCCCTACGGCATCAAAAAGATGTCTAAGCCAGAAGAGCTAAGAGGAAAGAAATATTGCAAGCTGCATTATACCTCCAATCACTCCATAACCAACTGTGTCCAGTTCAGGGATTGGATACAAGACCTCATAGTGAAGGGAAATTTGTTGTTGGAAAACCTAAAAGCCAATATGATGATTGACACAAATCCCTTCTCAGAAACCCCAATAAACATGATCAACTTGACATAGGCTAAAAAAGGGAAAGGAAAAGCCACTTGAGAAGTGAAAGCAGAAATGAGGCAAGTTGATAAACCAACAGATGGAACTATCAAGTTGCCCGAGAAACCCAAAGTAGCCATAGTTGAAGGACTGGTGTTGTGTAATAATTGCCAGGGCGAATGTGAGTTAGAAGTACCAGCATCAGGAGCCAATATTGATCAAGAATTGATCAGAAGAAATGAGAAAGAGGACCAAAAAGACCACAAAAGTATCATGCAGGCAGTTGAAAAAGAGACCCCCATAAATGTTTTCCAAAGGTTAGGAGGAGACTCTCAACCAAAAGGCTTATCAGAGGTATTCAGTAATTATGAAGCCTCTGAAAAGGTGGAAGACAGAGAATCCAAAATACCAAAATGGGTGGATGTAAGGCCTCCCCAACCAAGTTACAATGATGTCAGAATGAAGGGAAGAACAAAGAGCATTATATCCCCCATTCACCAAGAAAGATTCTACCCAACTTAGGCGGAAATGGTATGTAGTAGGAAAATATGGAAGGCCTATCAAAGAAATGGGAGCCTCTATGATCAGGAGAGTTCAAAGTAACATAAAGCTCACATGAACTCATTAAAAGTCCACACTGCCTCAGAAACCTCTGAAAATGTGAAGTTTGAGAAAGTACCTCATGGTGGAAGAAATCAACTTCATTGGAGAAGTAAAAATGAGGTAAAAAAGGAAAATAGCAAGACTGAGGGGGAAGAAGATCATGTGTCATAGAGCCCTC
Organism: Malus sylvestris; assembly: GCF_916048215.2. Taxonomy (NCBI): domain Eukaryota; kingdom Viridiplantae; phylum Streptophyta; class Magnoliopsida; order Rosales; family Rosaceae; genus Malus; species Malus sylvestris. Next base: position 20,215,701 of record NC_062272.1, read on the forward strand.
ATCTTGGGAAGTACAGAATCCTAAGGAAAGCTCAAGAAGACATGGTAATGATACCAACAGCAAGATGAAGCTCGGAGCCAATATGTTTTGGAACTATCTCGCCTAAGAGAGGAATGCCCCCACCGTTGTTAGTTGATACTCTCTGTGAGAACCTAGTGTAGGCACAGACGTTTGGCATAACTCGGGAAAAAAGGTTGCCCGAGCTAATGTTGCCAAAAGAAGCCTAGACTTGGTTAGAGGAATTCATGGACCACATTGAGGGCAAGAATAGAACTTACCTGAACCTAGCAACTTCCATGTAAACATGACATTTGTTCTATCTACCATGTTTTGTCCCAAGCATGATCAACCTGCCACAATAGATGGTGACTACTTGGCAACAGAACCTATGATGGCACATGTTGGTGTTGAAGAAGTAGGAAAAGAAGAGTCGGGCAAAATAGGTTTGCCCGAGCTCACAAAAAAAGAGCCTAAGAGAGTGTACTTAAAACGAATGGTTTTCAGCCACCCAAGTTTAACCCTAGCCAACCATCTCAAGCCTATTTATGTAACTGCTCATCTGGATGGAGTGCCCTTCAAGAGGGTTTTGATTGATGGATGAGCTGTGGTCAATGTGTTACCATATAAGCAGATGAAAAAGGTGTGTAGAAATGAGGAGGATATCATCCCCACGGATCTAACAGTTTCCAGTTTTTCTAGAGCCATCACTAGGATATTGCCCCTGGAGGTTGACTTGGGCTTCAAGCAAATCATGCTAGCCTTCTTCATTGTGGATAGTACTTCCACCTATAAAGCTTTACTAGGCTGAGATTGGATTCATCAAAGTCTCTATGTGCCTTCCATCCTACACCAACAAGTATCAATTTATCATAAGGAATGAGTCGTAGGACCAAGATTTTGGGAGATGATGGAGGCCGAGTCACAACCATTCCTCCCTACTGCCAATGTGGCAAAAGCTAGCTTTTATAATCCTAGTATTAGGATTCTCCAGTGCTTAGGAGCTGATAAGAATGGCCGCCCGACTAAGGTGATGGCCCAAAAGCTTTTGAAGCAAGGATTGTTCCTCACCAGGGAAGAATGAGATAGACCCCATATTGTCTCAACTCCCCAACACCAGTAATGTCAAAACAAAGAAGAAATGACCAAGTGGTTGCAGTCAGGTCCTTAATCAAGAGACATATATGGGAAAGAAAGAAAGCAAGAATTAAGATAAGTAAAGATGAAGAAGAAGTTCATTTCATTTCATGTAAAAATGATTACTAGAGATCCTAGCCTAACAACTTTGCATCCTCAGACATGGTAGATATTCTAGAAAAGTAAGTCTGTATAATAATAAAAATGTTGCCTGGTTTTCCAAGATACATGTTACTATTGGCGAGTTGGTTCTTTGACTCCTCCACTTCTTGAGAGATCTTCTCCATGTCATCTACTTTCTTGGAAAGATGATTGGTTAAGCTCATCTTCTCGGCCTTGAGTGAAGAAAGTTGCTCTTCCAATATTTGAATCTCGACATCAACCACTACGATCCTATCTTCCATCACTGATCCTTCCCCCACTAACTATTGAAGTATGGCTGATGTCTTCATGTGTTTTTCTTGGAAACATTTAACTCTATTAGATGCCCATTCCTTTGATGATAATCCCTCAGGGCTTGCAGATTCTCAAAGAAACTGAGAAATGACTCGTATTGAGCCTTTGACAGTAACTGAGCGTTGTAGAGTTGGTGAGAGCCTTCTCAACGTCATAAAGAATCTTAAGACTGAATGAAGCAGTGAAGTCCCTATTCATTCAATCCTTGAATATTCGACGAGCATTTTGAAGAAGATGATATTCAGATGAAGGTGAAAAAGATTGCAGCTTGGTCTTGATCTGCCTGAACTTCTTGACCAGCTCAATCAAAGACGTTGCTAAAGGAATAGATGACAAATGTGGAGGCATTTCTCCAACACCTTCAGCAGTAGCAGAAGGAGCAACCTCAATTGGTAGAGAGGGAATGATCTCTAGAGAAGGAGCAGAAATGAAAGTGGTAGCAGTAGTTTTGACCTTCTTCTTAGGCCTAAGGATAGGGATCCTTGTGACCCCAGAAGCTAGAGGAGGCCGAGAAAGTTCTATTTTACCCACCAGACGTGAAGAAGATTGGCCCGAGTCCTCTCCAGGGCCCTGTTGCAAACTAAGAAAAACAAAGTTAAGAAAATGACTACAATTCAAAATAAAGGAAGGTAAGATGAAAGAAGTAATATACTTGAATAGAGCCCAAGACCTTGGAATGAGGGGTAGTAACTCCTGGTTACTGGGATGAATCACTCCCACTGACTGGAGAATGAGGAATTGTGCCCGAGCCCTCACCAAAGGCCTATAAATATCAAAGATAAAGAGTACATGTCAGTAACTAAGTTATGAAAAAGAAGATAGAAGTGAAGGTACTTCTATACCTGAGTAAAGACTTAAGTAGAAGAAAGAAACTCATCTGTAATGGTTGCTTGATGAGGAGAAGCTCGTGGGCTAATTACCTCTGAGGCCACGAGGATCTCAGGGACTATGGGCTCCCCAAAGGTTGTTGATGCTAGTTGGAACTCCTGTGCGAGGGATGGTTAGGAGAAACAAGACAGAAAATAAGTATAAATAAAAATGGGTGGTTAAAACACAAAGATTCATACTAGAAGTACTCACTGGATTGCTATCTTCTTCCATAAAGTGCAACATCTCCCTAATGGATGAGTCAAATTGAGAAGTAGGAGCCACCACTAAAGGATGAGAAGTTGAAGGAATAAAAGAATAACTGTGCCCGATCTGAGAAGCGGATTCTCCAACCTTAGCCTACAAAAGTGAAAGACAAGTGTTAAAGCTCCAAGATTGGTCAAGATACAAGTCTAAAGAATGAAAAAGAAATATACCTTTGAAAACTTAGCCCGAGAAGGATAATTTTGTACTATTCGGGTTAGAGGTGAAGGGGCCTTAGGTGGAGAGATCATTTCTTCCCTTATGGCCTATTTCAGGTGTTTGGGTAAAGAGTTAAGAAAAGGAAAAGGTTAGGGGAATAATCTTGAGAAGTAGGCCATACCTTTAGTTCTTCAAGGGTTGAATCTTGCAGATCATTAGCCTTTTGATACATCTCGGCCCCCAGTGGATCCTCCCTTGAAACAACAGTAAGCTTCTTGGTTATTTGAAGCCCTAGATTCGAGGAAAATGAAGTTGTTATCTCTTAAACACAAAATGCAAGTAATAAGGGAAGGTTGAAACAAAATTCATTTACTATAAGCCTTCTATTTCTTCCTACCCACGCTCGCCTCAGCTACAGAAGTGGAAGACTTGAAGGATTTTAAAGCATGTGCCCTTGTTCTTTTCTTGGTGGGGGTTGCCCCTGGACTAGAGGTAGAAAGTTGAGCTCGAGGTCGTTCTTCATGCTTAGACTCAGAAGTCTTTACTATTGTTGCCTAAGTCTGACTCGTTACCTGAGGTTCCACTACAGGCTCTGCCTCGTCCTCATAGTCTCCAAGTAACTCGGAGACATCCCCACTTACTCCAGTATCTTATCTTTCTGCTTCAGCCGCAGCTTCTTGAAGCACAAAGGCATCCCCAGCCTCTTCATTTTGGCCGACATCCATCTCGACAGGGTTGCCTTGAGCTACAAGTGTAGGGAAACCAAGTAAAGTATTAGAATAATGCAGATTCATAAAATTACAAGTTAAAGAAGTAAAAGGTACCTATCAGAAGGAGTTGGTTCTTCTGATGAATCATTTCGTTCCAACTTTCAAGCTTATTCTGCTTAGGATAAGACTTGATGGAGAGATGCTTGAAAGGGCGGTCAAGTGCTTCGCGTAAGTCTCCTCCATACTTCTTGGTCCACCTTGCCTCCCACCAAAAAGTGAAGTTTGAAGTACATTCGAAATTGAGGGCCATAAGTTTTCTGGCAACCTTGCTCATGACCTCAAGGTTGCATCAGGCAGCTCAGAAGGTGACTTCTGGAGGAGAGTGGAAATGGTAGAAGATGCCACATTGAACAGAGTCAAATAAACAGATTGGAATAACTTGTTTGAAGCCCAGCTGCCTACTACAGAAGTTTGGATGATAAACTTCTAGCTCGCGCTCGTAGCGGTAACTCCTCACACCCCAAGCCAGGTCCCTCGATTGGATATAGGTGATAAATTTTTCTCTATAGAAAGAGCTAACGTCTTCTCCAAATGTGTCTTGAAAGGCTTGGTCAGAAAACCAAGGATACCTCCTAAGAATTGAAGCTCCCCACTCCAAGTCTGCTCGAGTCATGTAGACTCTAAAGAAATAGAGACAAGTGAATGTAGAGTGATTGGTTGGAGAACCTTCAGCTAGAATTCGGGCAGGAACAACCCCTTGAAGGGAATTCAAGGTTAAGAGCCTAAAGCTCAAGGAAATACCATTGAAGCCAAAGCTGAATCATCCAAGTAAGACTATTAAGGTTGATTTCAAATGGTTCACCCTTGGTAATCTTATACAGGAGATGATAAAGATGAGCAATGAGGAAGGGGCTCGTTGCCATATCATCGAAATTATGCAGAGCTTCCACTAAAGGGATCCACTTGACTTTTACTCCCTTTGACTTGTTGGGGAAAACATGCTTTTTGAGCCAGTATAGTAGAAAATACATATGCTCCTGATCTCTATTAGTGTTGGAGGATGAAGGGCCAAATTCCTTTTTCACAAATGGGATAAAACTCGTGAAAGAGGTCACATAACTCTTAAAAGTCGAAGAGTTATACTCCAATTGAATTATGGGACCAGAGTTGCCCGAGCTCTCAGCAGTCGGGCAAGAAGGAGGTGCCCAGTCATGAGTGACGTCTATAACCCTACCCAAGGGACTGAGCACGAAGACCTGCGCCATATCCAGGATAGTCGAAGACATGGGGCCCATTCTAAAGTCGAAGATATTGGTGCCCGAGTTCCAGAAGATGAGGGTTATAGTGAGAAGCTCTGGCTTAATAATCACGGTGGTCTTAGAGAGTATTATCAGCTCATAGATACCGTTGTTTATCCATTTCTTCTTGAATGTGGGCTCAAGCTCGTTGATCCATTGCATCCATCCATCATCCTTCATTAGAGGGAACCCACGGTGATGGTTTGACCATTTGGATGAGGAGATGCCCAACTCGGCCAAAAATGGGTTTAGGGTGAACTATATCTCATTAGGCATGTTATTTTCAATGGCAATTGGGACTGGAAAGATCCATGCAGGCCCCAAGGAGTGCACTTCTCCCTCCTCAAAGAATAGTTCAGTGTGTAGGCCTGCCCGAGAGCAATGAAGGCAATTGAGCAAGCAGCGCATGGTGGAAATCCCCTAACCAACCTCTCATGGAGATTGAGTTCGAGCAACTTTGGGTGCCATTGGATGATTTTGAGGAGAAGATGGGAAGAAAATCAGAATTTGGGGGCAATAACTGAAGAATGAGATAAGTTTCTGGAAAATCTGAAGGTTTTGAGAATTCTAGAAAGTTTTGGGGATTTGAAGGCTTGAAAAGACTAATGTACTTTGCCGAGGAGTTTAAGTAAGGATTATATAGTAAATGGTTCATTAACGATGGAATTCGTGGTTAGTGCAAGGGTTTTAGTTAACCAACTGCTATTTAATCATTATTAGTGTCTTGGGTTACAGACTCAACAATGATTAAAGGGGGCATTGTTTTGGTTAATATTTGAACATTGGATTTAAATGAAGGAAAGCCCAAGGATGCCAACTAAAAGGGGACTTGCCTAAAGACCAACACTGAGCCCAAAGGCAAATTGAAGCATTCTCAACCAAATATAAGCCACGTGCTTACCATTAAAAAGACAAGTGATGGAGACTAACCTACTATCAGCCAAAGAATACTTTCTAGTGGCATTCCAAGTAAAAAGTTGATGACTCACTAACCTCCAAGTGTTTTCGGGCAAGAACAAAGTTACATCAGTCGGGCTAATTTGCCTAAAAGGATGAAGAGGCCCCAGAGACAAGGACACTCAACCAATCAATCAAACAAACAAACATACAAACTCTGCTCTTAAGCCAAATTTGCATTCAAAAGCTGAAATCAACCTAGATTCAGTCCTTTTTAGTGACAAGCTATCTCTTGTGCAGTTTAGAACTCTGTTATCTCTCTTAGTGGCGTAGTATCGAGTCCCTTGTGTAAACTTGTTTACCATCCATCCCATTTTAGTATATAAACCCATGTTAATTCTAAGACAAGTGATTGCAAGAGGTTCAACCTTGACAGACAAGGTGAAATCTTGCTCGACGCTCTTTGTTTGTTTTCTAAATTTGTAGATCTATTACTTAATGCATTCTCCAGTATGTATTCAAGTTATTTCCATCAACTTTCCTATTTTAAAAGTTCCATTTGCATCTGGATCCAGTTAGTTTAATGGATATGTTATCATTAAAATCAATTAAGAACCAAGCAAATGACTTAAGGGGATCTGGACTCCCTTCATTCGAACATACAAGACTATGAACTAAAAGTCCTTGTTTACAAGGCAAGAAAAAGAACTTAATGTAGACTTAACCCATCCACAATAATCCTTTGACAACAAGAAGTCCGAGTAACTTGGGGTGCAAGTAATAGACTTAAAACACTCTTGTTCTATATCTACTATACTGAGATAGCAGTGGCACGCCTAGCACTCAGTTAGTTTTGATTGCGAGTCTCCAGGCTTACACCTAAGGCCCCACAAAGGTACCTTTCAGAATTAACTTTGTCCTCTTCTTGTAGCACATCAACAAGTAAAAGCCCGATTACACATCCAAAGTGTCAATCCCTTGGGGAGTTGTGCTAACATCCAAGGATCCTTCTCCAAAGAAATCTTCGCCCGAACACAAAGCCATCTTGATTTTTCACTTGGCTATTTTCTTTTTTATTAATGGAAGAATGATGAAACTCCATTTGGATTTCGGGTCAATTTATAATCCTAACTAAAGGCGCAACAAAAAATATGTAACTAATTGCTAACTATTTTTAAGCATGTCCTTAAGAAGATGTGTTGTAGTTCAACTTTCTATTTTATAATTAGTAATATGTTTAGGCTTTTTTTATTAGCACCCCAAACAATGTTGAATACACCCTGCATTTTAAATAACTTATAAACCCTAATATGTAATGACAATTTTGACCTAATTAAATATACAAATTGAGCACCACCAGAAAATGGAAGACATGGCCGGCCACCACCGGTTAACACCACCCTATCTGGATGGGAATGAAAAAAGCTTCCCATTTAGGGATTAAGGTCACTTGACCATCTCATATTGCGCTGAATCCCGCAAGTGTTTGTCATAGCAATAGAAGCAAGGGCAAGTAGGATGGTGAAACAATTCATTACATGGGTAAAGCCCATATGGATTAGGATTGTTTTCAGCATAATGTCCAGAAAAGTATGGAAGCGACGGTTGCTCGTATTGCCTGGGAAAAGGATGAAGAGCTCCACTGAGCATGCAGGACCTAAAAGGATCGCCATATCTAGGATAATTGTTTGAATTATGCACATAACAGTGTGGATTGTCTGTATAAAATGTGGAGTTTATGTTGAGAGTGTAGTGTATGAGGATATTATTGGAAGTAATGTGGGTGTGTTGGAAAATATTAGTATTTAGGTTTAGGGTAAATTACATAGTAACCCCTCAGATTTGAGGTCTATTACAACCCCATACAACATCTTTAAAACATTTCACTTTCATACCTCACCTACTATTTTATTTCAATATAGTACCTCCGTTACATTTTCCATCCATTGATCCGTTAAAAGCTGATGTGGCTGCCACATTTGTGCCACGTGGCAAAAAAAAATTAATTTTTTTTTCAAAAAAACAAAAAAACAAAAACGCAAAAACCCACCTTTTCCCCTCCCTTTCCCTGCTTCACCACTCTGTTCACCTCCCCCTGACCTCCAAATCGAAATATCCAAAAATCCTAACCCCGACTCCGCCGCCACATTCAACCTGAAATCCTAGCAGGGCGGTACGTGTTGGGCATCAGATCCCACAGAAGAACTCACACCCAGATCAAAACATTGGCTATCCACAACCTCGGGGCGACGCCGTGGCACTTTTTCCCGCCTAAAACCTTCACTGACGAGACCCTCCATGACCAAGCGTACAAGCTCATCCACTGCTCCTACCTCACCTACCGCTACAAAAGCAACGAAGTCCCTGAACGACCCCGTCCTCCATGGTCCCGTGAAAAAGCCCCGAAATGCCCGAGTTTTTCCGTTGGATCCACCACGATCTGGAGCCCTGGGCCCGAATCCGGATCTCCACCGCCCATTTAGAGACCACCAAGCAATACGTAGTGTTTCGCGTGGTGATTGTTGACGGGAGGCTGTATGTGGATTTGAACTGGGCTTGCGTGCAGAGCCGCACCATGTTCACCATTTAGGGTTTTGTACAGCTCATTGCTAGGTATCCAAAAGAACTCATACCCAGATCCTGATGTCGGACGTCCAGAAGAACTCACACCCAAATCCCACAAAAGAACTCACGCCCGACCCCACCGTTTGTGTCGCTCTGTGGTCCTCGCTCTCGACGGGTTTCGGCGGCTTCACATCCACTACATCTGGCATCTCAGCAAGGTGAAGGGGTGGGTGATGGGTGATGGGTGATGGGTGATGGGAGATGGGAGATGGGAGAAGAGGGTGGGCTCGGGTAGGGGTGGGTGATGAGGATGGGAGAAGGGGATAGGCTTGGGTGGGGAAGAAGAAGAGGATTTTTTATTTTTTATTTTTTTGTTGAAAAGATTTAAAAAAAAAAAGTTTTGCCACGTGGCACATAGGTGGCAGCCACGTGGTACAAATGTGGCAGCCACGTCAGTTTTTAACAGATCAATGGATGAAAAATGTAACGGATGTACTATATTGAAATAAAATAGTAGGTGAGGTATGAAAGTGAAATGTTTAAAGATGTTGTATAGGGTTGTAATAGACCTCAAACCTGAGGAGCTACTATGTAATTTACCCTTAGGTTTATTTTAGTATTTGGGTTTTCCTTGATAGTTTAGGATTTGGGCCTATCCTATCTAAGTTAGGGTTTCTTAGGTTTAATTCTTTATAAATATTGCTTGTAATTTAGTTTGAGAAACAAGTCAGTCATAATGTAGCCTCTTAGGGTTTTGTAGCCGTTCCGGCATTCTTGTTCTTTTAATAATATTCTTTCTATTTTGTTTGTCTTGTTCGTTGCACACTCTGATATTCAACTTGGTATCAGAGCAGGTTGGATCTTCGGGATTTAATCTGCTGTTGATGGGTGCCAATTTGTTTGTATTAGTTTTGTTTTAGTCATCTTCCGATGTTTGTGTTTTCGTTTTAGATTTGTTAGTTGGTATTGATTGTTTGCAGGAAAAAAGTCTGAAATTGTGTAGTCTCACAGCTGCATTTGAATCCGTCCACAACGGTACACCCACGGAAAAAAAAAAGGTTGATGTTGCTGGTTTGCACAGAAGGAAAAAATAGGCAAATAGAAAGATATGTTATTTGTTCACACAGAAGGAACAAAAAGAAGGAAGAATGAAGAAAAAAAAGGGGGGGGAGGAAGGAAAACAATTTGGTTGTTTAAAGGTTTTGTGGCCCGCGTATTCTTCAATTGGGCATGGTAGCTTGAACTTGGAATCAGTATTGGTATTAGTATTGGTATTGGCATTGGCATCGACATGAGTATTAGTATTGGCATCGGCATCAGCATCAGCTTCGGCATCGGCAATGGCATTAGTACTGGAATTTGGAGTCTTGCATCCACATCTACTTTGGCAAACTCATGATGTGTTCCGCCATGAGTTTGACCGAAGGGGGGGGGTTGTTGGAAAATATTAGTATTTAGGCTTATTTTAGTATTTGGGTTTTCCTTGTTAGTTTAGAATTTGGGCCTAGCCCATCTGAGTTAGGGTTTCTTAGGTTTAATTATCTATAAATATTGCTTATAATTTAGTTTGAGAAAAAATAAATGTGAAGTGTATTAAGTATATAAGGTGTATTCAACAATATATGGATTAACCCATATGTTTAAGATGAGAATATTAATCACCAACAATGTAACTGTCCACCCTATGACATCAAATATTCCTTGAAAAGTAGTATTGCTGCCAACAAGATTTCTTATCGAGTTTCCAACCTGTTCAATCCAATTTTCATCGCTGATGAGATTGTTTCGGTTGTGAAGAAATCATTCACCATTTCACTATTAGATTGAAAATTATTTGAAATTGTTAAAGTTACTAATAGCTTCATGTCTATCCTTTTCTACCTTTTAATTAGGTTTCATATCTCACGTATAGGTATAATATACATTCATATATTTGTTACTTGAGTTAAGGTAGAATGTTTTGCAGATAAATTTATGTTAGTATATTAGTTTTTTTTGTTATAAGATATTAATTATATTTTTTTGGAGTTCGAAAATGCATAATAATAGAAGAATTTAATTGATTTTTAATATTTTTACAAAATATAAAATGAGTATAAAAGAAATAAAAATATATAATTAGATAACTAGACTCACTCCTAAAACAATTCTATGTTTTTGGACCTGGATCTAAAAGCCCCATATATGAAAAGCATCTGTTTGTGTCTTTGGTTTCTTAGGAGTTAGGACAACTCTCGTCTCTAAAGAAATAATGATTTTTTGGCTTGACTGCTGTTTTTACCAAATGTTTCATAAAGCAATCTGCGCGCCAAAGTCTGACAGAAATTAGAGAATGAAAAATTAGCATCAATTATCTTTTTACTTGGCATGACCACACCAGCACCATAATACCAGCTCCTAGCAGCAGGGGCGGAGGGACCATAGGACCACAGTAGTCCTAGGCCCATCCTGCTTTTGTTTATAACTAAAAATTAGTACTACTTATTATTTTATTATTTTCAGTTAAATCATTCCTATTTCCTAGACAAACTATCCGGCCCTCTTTAAATATTTTAAGAATATCCGGCCCTCTTTAAATAACCCTAAAGCCTACCTATAACCTATTCCAACTTCCAACACTTCATCTTCCATTCATTTTTCCAATACTAAAAATTAGTATTTTATTATTCTCTAATTCTAGCCGACTGTTGCTCTGCTGCTAGTTTGAAAAAAATAGTCAGAACACTGCTTCTCTCAGTCTGATCCATCCCGTGGTACACAAGCCGTACACTGCTTCTCTCATCTATAGCATGTCACAGTCTTCAACCAGTCTATCAATCTATCAGTCTTCAATTTCCATGATCCTCAAAAGTATGAACTTCGAATCTCCATAGTTGTCATTTTCAATTTTTTTTTTTACAATTTGCTAATTCATATATGTTGTCATCTACAATTGTAAATTAATTTAACAAATAATATTTTTTTTTGCAGATTAAAGAATTCAATTATTCCATCATTCCATAAAAAAGACATTGAAGTTTAGTTAATTGGTCAACAACCCAAAGTATGTATTTTACTCTCAATTCCTGTTACAATTTTTTGTTTATAAATTATGATTAAATTGATGTCTTGCAATTTCTCTTAACTATTGCCTAATTTGTTTTAGTTTGTAAAATTAGCATATATGTTCATATTTCTTTTAATTTAAAGTTAGTGAGTCTATGTTTATTTACTTTTCAGTTATGAAAAGATATTTCAAAAGAAAAACACAACCTGAGATATTAGAACCGTCTCCAAAGAGTCCAAAAAACAATGAAAGTAGTTCAAAACAAACTTGTGTGGATTCTATGGAAATTAACTCGGAAACACTCCAATATGATTCTTTTCATATATATACTATGATGTTTTGGTTACTTTTCATATATATACGATGATGTTTTGGTTAACAGTTTTGTAACTACTATCGATTTAATTTTTTTTTAATATTTGTGAGAGGCCCCTCCTAACCCGAAATCCTGGCTCCGCCACTGCCTAGCAGAACTTATCAATAATTACACATGTTATTCCTATGATTTGTCCATATGTATACAAAAGGAATCCAAAGAACACAACAATTTACGTCGAGAACATTAGTACTTTCTCATCTTAGATCAAGGGAGGAAACATCACGGAGGATGTAACGCATGCAAGAGCCCCAATCAGGCCAGAAATTGTTGGCTTGACGTTCGAACATTGAGAGGTAAGAGTTCCTTTGGCTCCGCTATAGGTGAGATCAATGTCAGCCAACTCCACATTCTCACATAGTGAGCCACTGCTGCACACAATCTTTAGTGAAAGTGCAGTTGCAGATGAGCCCTGAATGTTCTTGAAGCTAACATCGCTGATCTTAACTTTCGACGGAGGCAAATTATCACACTTCTTATACGGGCAGTAAAGTTAGTCTATGACAATAGGGTTACTCACATTAACCATGATAATATCCTCAAAGTGTATATTTGAAGCAGCAGTTGTTGGGGCTTAAAAAGATTTCACTACTTTGGAGACGTTTATCTCACAAAGAAGAATGTAATGCAGCGGAATTGATAGGCAGAAGAAAGAAAGAACACTCAATGTATTACACAAGATTTTTATTCACTCACAAACTTAGTACAAGAGGAAACACTTAAACACTCTTAGAAGCTTTGTTGCTTCTTCTCACTTCTCACTACTTGCTATCTTGGTTGTTACAAATGGTATGGATGCCTTCTCCTTTTATAGGCATGGATGGAACCTTGGAGAAGCATGGAAGCATCATGCTAGAGATATCTAGATAATTCCACTACCTTCCTAAGCTAGAATTATCTACATTAATCTTGTATGTTGGTGGAATCCTCACCATTCTTCTAGACTCTTCCACCAACTTGAACTTTGCAAGAATTCTCTAGCATGTGCTTGGATCTTTCTTTGTGTATGGGCCCGATCAATTGTCTTGGGCCAAGACAAGATTACATTTCAACATCCCCCTTAATCTTGTCTTGTGACGCCGATTGATTTTCTCAATCTAACAAAGTCTTCTTGTTTGAGTGGCTTGGTGAATATGTCGGCGACTTCGTCTTGAGACTTCACGTATTCCACTTGCACATCCTTTCTTGCAATACACTCTCTTATGCAATGATAGTGGGTATCTGTGTGTTTGCTCCTGTCATGGATTATTGGATTCTTTGCTAGAGCTATTGCAGACTTGTTGTCGACATAGATCTCTGTTGGCTCTTCTTGTGGCATGCTTAATTCTTTTAACAAGTTTCTCAACCAGATTGCATGACAGACACATAAGGTAGCAGCTACGTATTCAGCTTCGCACTAGAGAGTGACAATCGGTTGCTTCTTCAACATCCATGTGAATGCAGTGTCTCCCATGAAAAACACAAATCCAGTAATGCTTTTTCTATCGTCAGAATCTCCTGCCCAATCACTGTCACTATATCCAACAAGTTTGTAGTTATTAGAGCTTGAATAGAATAAGCCAAAGTTAACAGTACCTTTAAGGTATCGAAGAATTCTTTTGGCGGTCTTCAAATGTGTAGTTGTGGGATTCTCCATGTAGCGACTGACTAATCTGACGGCATAGAAAATATCTGGTCTTGTGCAAGTCAAGTAGCGCAAGCTTCCAACTACACTTTCTCCTTCTTCATGCTTGGTTAGTTTAACCCCGCACTCCATTGGTGTGCTTATGGGCTTGCAGTCATCGATTTTGATCTTTTTCAGTATCTCCTTTGTGTAGCTTTCTTGGGAGATGAAAATGCCTTCTTCGTTCTGCTTTACTTCAATGCCTAGGTAGTATGCCATTAGCCCGATGTCGGTCATCTCAAATTCTTTAGTCATCACTCTCTTGAACTCTTCAAACATGCTTGGATTACTTCCAGTGAAGATTAGATCATCCACATATAAGCACACAATCAGAATATCTTCATCCTTGACTTTGACATAGAAAGCATGTTCATGAGGGCACTTGATGAAGTTATTCTCCTGAAAGTACTTGTCGATGCGACTATTCCATGCTCGTGGCGTTTGTTTTAACCCATAGAGGGCTTTCTTCAACTTCAGAACTTTGTCTTCATGCCCTTTGATTTCATAGCCTGACGGTTACTGAATGTAGACTTCTTCTTCAATGACTCAATTTAGGAAAGCGGACTTCACATTCATTTGTTGAATCTTCCATTTGTTTTGAGCTGCCAAAGAAATTAGTAATCGTATAGTTTCCAACCGAGTAACGGGTGCAAATACCTCATCATAGTCGATTCCGGCTCTTTGATTATAGCCCTTCGCCACTAATCTCGCCTTGTATCTTTCGACATCTTCGTTGGCATTCTTCTTTGTCTTATACACCTACTTGACTCCGATGGCTTTGTGTCCTTTCGGAAGAATAGTGAGTTCCCATGTATCGTTCTTCTGGATTGCTTCAATTTCTTCATCCATTGCTTTCCTCCACTTAGTATCTTGCACTGCTTCTTGGAAGTCAACTGGTTCACAATCAGCAAAGAGACAAAGAAGTGTAGGATTATTGAGTCTTTCAGCTACCTCATAGAAATCTCGTAGACTTCTTGTGTGTGGTACTTCTCTTTCATTTAGACTCTCACTTGACGATGCTGATGTTGGTGAATTGCCATGATTGGTTGATGTTGGTGAAGCAGGTGGAGTAGTGGATTCTTGTTGAACCTCTCTTGCTTGCTCCATCATCCCTTGTTCATTCTCTTCTTCAAACTGAGGAAAGAAGTAAAGATCACCTGCATGAGAGCCAAAATCTCATTCTCCTTCTTCATCGAACGTCACGTCTCGACTAATCATTGTCTTCCCATTGTTTGGATTATACAGCTTATAGCCTTTTGAATTTGAGTCATAACCGATGAAGATGAACTTCTCACTTTTGTCTTCGAGTTTCATCCTCCTCTCGTCTGGTACATGTACATGGGCTATGCTTCCAAAGACTCTTAGATGAAAGATACATGGCTTTCTTCCACTCCATGCTTCTTGCGGAGTCTTTCCCCACACACTTCTTGTTTGAGACCGATTGGATAGGTAGACAGCACATGATACAGCTTCTGCCCACAATTCCTTAAGCAATCTCTTACTTTTGAGCATGCTTCGAGCCATGTCGAGGATGGTTCGATTTTTTCTTTCCGCCACACCATTTTGTTAAGGGATCTTGGAACTGTCAAAGGTCGACGAATTCCATTGGCTTCACAGAATTCTTGAAATTCCTTCGAAGTGAATTCTCCTCCTCGATCAGATCTCATGGCTTTGATCTTGCAACCACTTTCTTTCTCTACAGCAGCTTTGAACTTCTTGAATGCTCCAAATACCTCTGATTTCTGCTTTAAGAAATACACCCAGGTTTTCCTTGAAAAATCATCAATGAAGAGAAGGAAATAATTATTTTTACCCAAAGAGCTTGGTTTTATTGGACCGCACACATCAGTGTGAATGAGCTCAAATGGCTTCTAGGCTCTTGTGGTCGACTCCTTTGGAAAGCTTTTCCTGAACTGTTTCCCAAGTAAACATCCTTCGCAAGCTTGATCAGGGCGACTAATGCACGGTCAACCTCTCACCATCTCCTTCTTGGACAATAACTCTAGTCCCCCAAAGTTAAGATGCCCAAAACGAAGATGCCAAAGCCAGGATGTGTCTTTGTAACATGTTTTGAGGCACTTTGCAACATCATTTTGAATATTCATAGGAAACATCATATTCTTTGACATTTTCACCTTGGCAATTAATCTTCCTTTGTCATCTCTAAGAAAAAGGCTAAATTTTTCATGTGAATATCATAACCTCTTTCTAAGAGTTGACCCAAACTCAAAATGTTGCTTTTCATATTGGGCACGTAGTAGACATTTGAAATTAATTGGTGACCGCCATTTTTTAAGGGAATAAGGATGTTACCTTTTCCTTTGACTGGTATTTTGGATTCGTCTCCAAAAGAAACGTTGCCACTCACCAATTCATTAAGCTCTACGAACATGCTTCTTCTTCCGCACATGTGGTTGCTAGCACCGGTGTCAAGGTACCATGTATAGTCTTGGTCTCCATCATTGTTCTTGCATGCTAGTAGCACAATGCCATTATCTTCTTTCTCTTCTTTCACATAATTGACCTTCTCATCAAGCCTGCTGCTTGAGGCTCTACATTCCCAAACATAATGCCCAAACTTTTAACAATTGTAACATTGAACTTGAGATTTTTCATACCTCAAGTTTAAGCGCCCTCTTCCACGACCTTTTGTTAAGCTTCCTCCTCTTTCGTAGTTGTTATGGTTGTTGAAGTTCCAACCACGTCCACGTCCATGTCCACGTTCGCGCCCTTGACCACGACTTCTTTCGTACTGGCTTCTCTCGTTGTCCAAGCTTTCTTCTTTCTTCTTTGGCTGGACATGCGTCTTAAGGAGCTACTCATCATTCCCTTGCCTCTTCTTATGTTTCTCTTCATATGCTTGTAGCGAACCCATTAATTGCTCTATACTAATTTCTTCCAAGTTTTTAGTTTCTTCAATTGTCACGACAATCTGCTTGAACTTGGGGTCCAACGAGCATAGTATCTTATCCATAATTCTAACATCTTCTAACTTTTCTCCGTTTCCTTTTAATTGATTGGAAACGGCTAAGACTCTTGAAAAATTATCAGAGATTGATTCAGACCCTTTCATTTGTAGAGATTCAAACTCACCTCTTAGTACTTGAAGACGAACCTTTTTCACTTGTTCGGCTCCTTTGTAAGAGGTTTGAAGCTTCTCCCATGCTTGCTTGGCAGGGGTTACACTCGAGACCTTCTCAAAGCCATTGTCATCTAATGCTTAGTAGATGAGGTAGAGAGCCTTCTTGTCTCTCTTTCTTGAATCTTCCAAACTCTCCTTTTGGGGTTGGGACAGAGTAGCTTCATCTTCTGGCTCAGTGTAGCCTTTCTCCACGACTGCCCATACATCATGTGCTCCCAAAAGGGCCTTCATTTTGATACTCCAATTATCGAAGTTGTTGTTGTCAAGCACTGGAACTTGGAAGGCTGACATAGCGTTGCTAGCCATAGCTCTGGTACCACTTTGTTGGGGCTTAAAAAGACTTCACTACTCTGGAGACGTTTATCTCACAAAGAAGAATGTAATGCAGCGGAATTGATAGGCAAGAGAAAGAAAGAACACTCAATGTATTACACAAGATTTTTATTCACTCACAAACTTAGTACAAGAGGAAACACTCAAACACTCTTAGAAGCTTTGATGCTTCTTCTCACTTCTCACTACTTGCTCTCTTGGTTGTTACAAATGGTGTGGATGCCTTCTCCTTTTATAGGCATGGACGGAACCTTGGAGAAGCATGGAAGCATCATGCTAGAGATATCTAGATAATTCCACTACCTTCCTAAGCTAGAATTATCTACATTAATCTTGTATGTTGGTGGAATCCTCACCATTCTTCTAGACTCTTCCACCAACTTGAACTTCGCTAGAATTCTCTAGCATGTGCATGGATCTTTCTTTGTGTATGGGCCCGATCAATTGTCTTGGGCCAAGACAAGATTACATTTCAACATCGATAGCCACAGGAGAATTCGGCCATGTTTTGATGTGCACACTGTTATGTGTGTTTGTCAAGGTGCAGTTCTTGACTATGATTCCAGCCAGGGATTCCTCATTGTCGTATCTTCCGAGACTTCCAATGCTTATGCCATGACTTGGCCCACAAGAAATGTTGGTCACGGCGATTTGGTTGTTGCCATCACCTATAGAAACACAGTCATCCCCAGTTCCAATGTATGTATGAGTAATGTTGATCCCCGTTGATTTGCTGATAGGGTAAACTGTCGATTTACCCCCTGAACTTTCACCTCACTTTCGATTTCCCCCCTGAACTTTTCTATTGGAAAATTAAGGACTCAAACTAATTTTTTTAGCCAATTTGCCCCCTACCGTTAGTTTTTCATATATTACATCCATATTTCCGTTAAGTGAGACCATGTGCATAACATGTGAGGATAGTTAAGTCATTTCAATTTAAAAATGAGTAAAAACTGAAAATAAATAATAATAATAATTTTCCCTCTATTTTTTCCCGCTAATTCCTATCCTCAATTTTAATTTTCCCTCTCATTCCTATGCATGAGAAATAACATATGGTGTTATTGTCTTCATAAGTAGCTAAGTTAATCTTTTTTTTGAAGCATGTACTACCATTTTTATTTTCTCTAACAAATTAATAATTTGACAAATGCTCATAGTGTTATTGTCTCCAAAGCAGTGCATTAATATAAGAAACATGTCCATAAAAAAGACTAGGGTTTCTTATATTAATGCACTGCTTTGGAGACAATAGCACCATTAGCATTTGTCAAATTATTAATTTGTTAGAGAAAATAAAAATCGAGGATAGGAATTAGCGGGAAAAAATAGAGGGAAAATTTTGCTTTTTTTATTATTTTCAGTTTTTTAATCATTTTTAAGAGTGAAATAACTTAACTACCCTCACATGTTGTGCACATGGTCTCACTTAACGGAAATATGGATGGAATATATGAAAAACTAACGGTAGGGGGCAAATTGGCTAAAAAAATTAGTTTGAGTCCTTAATTTTCCAATGGAAAAGTTCAGGGGGGAAATCGAAAGTGAGGTGAAAGTTCAGGGGGTAAACCGACAGTTTACTCTTTGCCGATATGGATTCCATTGGTATTTTTACTGTCTCCAAGTGCTGTGATGTGAACATGTTGGAATGTAACATTGTTGCACCCGTAAACATAGACATGGAAGTTTTTGTTGATAAGTGAAGTTACGTCCTGAATTATGGAATTTGTGACGAAGTCAAACCTCAGATTAGCGAAACCAGAGCAATGTTTGCCTTTGCTGCAGTTATTTTGACTCCAAGCAAATGCTCCTTGGCCATCAAAAGTTCCGCCACCAGATACAGTGATCATGTCAACGTGCTTGAAACCAACCCAAGTCCCCTACATTGTGAGCTCACTGTCCTTTTCTGGAGCTTGCAATGTTCCTTGCACTTGAAGCTCAATCGGAGCCTCGCAAGGACCTTTGAAACTTGCTCCACTTAACTTGTATGTTCCACTCGGAACAACAACTTTACTAGCGGAAGGTGATGCACACGAGCCATTCCAAGCCTTGGCCAATGCAAAAGTAATATCAGAGCCAGGCTTTGCACCATATTCCGCACTTGTCACATCAAAAACACTAGACTCATGAGCTTTAGTTGCAGATGCTAGCAATAAGAACACAAACATTCCCAGTACACTCATTTTCAGACTCATTTTGATTTTCACTTTCTTGATTATTTTTCGTTTTCTTTCCCCAAGGGATGATGGAACTCCAGTTTCGTTTTGGGCCAATTTATAGTCGGATTCGAAGGCTCAATACCATCGACATATCAACCAATCACTTGCTATTTTTATACAAGTCCTTAAGTAGTCGCAATGTAGTTCAACTTGGTTTTTTTTTTTTATTTTTTTTTTTTGGGAAAAAGGGTGCGAGATTTATAAGCTTTTTGGTCTTAGAAGCATCCATCACCAACAAGAACTTGCTAAGTTGTTAATAATATGTTTTTACTCCTCAAAGTCACTTGTTATTTTTAGTTGTTTGTTGGTTCAACTTGTGTTGTGTATCTTATAATTAGTAAGCTTTTTGGTCTTAGAAGCATCCATCACCAACAAGAACTTGCTAAGTTGTTAATAATATGCTTTCCTCCTCAAGGTCACCATAATGTCAGTTGATATTTCTCAAGTTTCGGCCGACTAATGGCCGGCCTTTCCAGAAAACGTTACGCCGAGGCTATGATGTTTGGTGTAAAACAATCCTCTACCATATTCTCACAAAATACGCACAGCAATGCCCTTTATCACCCAAAGAAAAGAGAAAATTCTGTCGTACGACGTACATCAACTATTTTAACCATTAGATGAGACTGAGACGGGTTCACTTTTTCCTCCAGAGTATAGAATGATAATTGTCATTGGATCTGCAACGTGTGGTAGAGACAAAACAACACAACTATATTGCACTTGTAAAAATAGACTTAAGGTCATCTCCAATGGATCAGACCATAAGGTTATAGGCTCTTTTATGTACCGTTTGGTATGTGGGACAGGACGGAACGAAGTAGGACAAGGCGTTCCGTCCCACGTTTGGTGTGCCTAAAACGGGTGGAACGCGTTGTTCCACTAGACGAGTATTGGGTGAATTTTCGTTCCCCCTCACCCCCTGGAATGACTCGTTCCACATATATAGAACACAAAATTATAACATTTTAACACAAAAATGCCCCTCCCCCATTGTCTCTTTCCTCATATCTCAACCTCTCCTCTCCTGCTTCCTCCACACTTCCATCCGAGCCCTAGTTTTCCACGGCATCTTTGCTCCCTCCCTTCGTTTTCTCTACTTTTTATTTTGTATCGAAGAAAAACGACGATACAAAATTCACATAAATAAATTACTTCCAATAATCAAAGTAAAAAAATAAATAAATAAAGCGGAGAATAATGGGAAGAGAGGTTCCACAACAACAGCAGGTGGCGCTCACGGTGGAGCAACTGCTCGCCGTGAATTCGTACAACCCTGACATCCTTCCTGATCTCGAAAACTACATCAACGAGTAACTATGTATCTCTCTCTCTGTCTTTGTCTCTGTCTCTTCATTGACGGGAACCGATACTTGGGTTTCATTAATTTTGATTGAATGACTGGGTTTATTTGGTTGTTTTTCAGGTTTCTTCGCAAACCTATAGTCTCGATGCCAATCTCTGCCTTCTTCGCCTCTATCAGGTAATTTGAGAATTGGGTTTTTAATTTTAATTGATTTTTGTTTTATAATTACTGCAAAAGTGAATTCTTTTTAATTGGTTTATGTTTTGTAATCCATAATTTCCTACAAAGATGAATGTTTTTTAATTGGTTTTGTTTTAGGATTCATAATTTACTGAAAAACGGAATTTTTAGTTGGGTTTTGTTTTAGATTATATAATTTACTACAAATTCTTTAGTTGGTTTTTGTTTTAGATTGTATGATTTACTGCAAAGCCGAATTCTTTGTAATTGGTTTTCGATTTTCGATTCTATAATTTTGCAAGTGCCGAAGAGTTTGCTGAGCGTGATGAACACTTACAATGTCGGCAGAAGCCCCGCAGTCTTTGCACCTCCGGCTGTGGCTCCACAGTCATTCAATCTTTTGGTTCCGTTCAATCCAACACATACCAAACACAGAACGGAACAACCATCATGTTCCGTCCTGCATGTACCCGTTCCGTCCTGTCTCGTCCCGTCCCATCCCATTCCGTTCTGTCATGTCCCGTCCCATTCCGTTCCATCATGTCCCGTCTACGTACCAAACGGTACCTAGGAAAAAATCATCTCCAATGGAGGTCCATGCCAAAGGAAAAAGAAGATCCACTGGGCCAAACCTCAACCCATGGCCATCGGGCTAGGCAATTGAAGCCAGCCAACCAACTCGAAAAGCTAGGCCCAGCTGTCAACAACCTAAATGTTAGCTTACATAAACTAGCCGTTGGATTTAAAATAAAATAAAAAATAATTATATTTTTTTAAGACGAAATTTTAAAAAAAATTAAAAATTATAATTTTTCCTATAAATATTTAAACCATTTCTATATCATTTCTCACATCCTTTTCACCCTTCTATACTATCTTACCTCATTTTATTTCAATTCTTCACATTCTTTACGCTCCTATTCGAAAATTTTTTTTTTAAGCAAAACAAACATAACATTCCGAAAATTTATTAAGATTACATAAAGATAAGAAATATGGAGAGTTACTCAAACAATAAAATTAAGGGAACTTTAACGAAAAGCACCTGGTACTGTTCACTTTAACGAAAAACTACATTTTTACACTAAAAAGTCAATCATGGTACTATTCACTTTACCCTTTATTTTGTCCTTATCATTAAAACTCAAAGTTTTCAAACCCTTTTCATTAGTTTTCCTTAAAATTAAAGAACAAACTTAAAATAATAAATCATTGAAGGGACTAAAAAATAACCTCATTCGGTTGGAGATGGTATATAAATACGATATCTCAATGTTCATTAAAAAATAATTTCTTGCAAGGCTATAATCGGGAGCTAAATATAGCCCTTTCGGTTGGAGATGACCTAATCGACCAGACTTGCATTAGAGAGGAGCCAAGAACTTGTAGGCTGCAATAATGAAAACTAAAGGTCAAGATTGAACACCGTATTTGGGTGGTATAGAAACAAAAAGTAGTTTGATTAGCGATTAGGCATGCCTTACAACAGAAAAAGTGTGAAAAAACAATAAAATCAAGGATCATAACTTGCGAAGATCAATCCCGGCCTTCTTGGCAACAACATCAATCCCATTCTTCTCTATGGTCTTCAATGCTTTGGTTGACAAGCGGAGTTTGAGAAAGCGCTTCCCAGCTTCCCACCAAACCCTCTTGTACTGCAGGTTCACAAACTGCAACTTCTTGGTCTTGTGGGCTGAGAAGGAGATCTTGTTTGCCCTGTTTGCTTTCTTCCCAGTGAAAGGACAAATTCTACCTGCAATGGTCGATCAAATCATAAGGTAAATCAATTTTCAACATTCTAACGAAGATTAGTAAATTAATGAACGACCAATTGGCCGCGAGAGTTGAGAACAAATGAAACTACAAGGCGGATGCTATATCTTAAACCCCCAACAGGCCAAAGAAACACCGAAACTCTAAAAACTGCTAACGAACTAAGACATTCCTTTGAACTCTGGGAAACAGAAGCCCAAGGGGCAGACAAAAAACGACGCTATGCTAAAGCTCAGTTAAACCAGCTCCGACGAAATCTTCAAAAATCCATCTATTCCTCTCCATCTAAACCACCCAAAACAAAGCAAGGATCATACTACTCTTTTCAAACAATCTGATAACCAAATTGCCAATCAAGACTGTCGACATCGAAATTTTCGTGTTTACAAAGACAACCCATTTACATTTTTCCCGGATTAAAAAAATGGAAAGCATAGTCAATTATTCTAGTATCAGACTATCTGGTGACCAAAATCACTGTGTTTCCCTACTACCATGTAAATCAAATGCATTTGTACCCATATATTCCCACTCCTAAAAAACTAACGAAATGAGCAGACGTGTGTTAGGCCAGTTGGTTCGAGCAGCACGCCCACCCCCCTCACCCAAGTTTGAATCCAACTCCCCACAAATTACAGTAGTTTAGAATATCGTTGTGTCAAATAAAGAAAAACAACGAAATGAAACAATTAGCTGAGCTTCATTTCTAAAAAAAAAAAAAATGAACAAATAGTATTATCTACGCTAAGGGATAAGGAAGTAAACTAAGCCTCATAATGGACACGCAACAATATAGTTAATGTGGTTCAAATTCGTCTTTGCAAGAAATGAAACGTAAAACCTCTCACTTGAGCAATACCACATAGAAATGGCACATCAAAATTTTGATCATGCAGAACAATTCTCCCATTCTTGTCCAAATATGAGAAACTAAATATTAAGTTTCCATAAATGCACTTAAATTACATAATTGACAAAAATTAAAACTGATTAACCGTAAAAATATAAAATACCAATATATTAAACTGCGAAAGAATACATGGGATGGGAGATAGAAGGCGAGAGAAATTACGGGCAACGATGGGCTGAAGGCCGGGAAGGGAAGGAGTGGAGATACTTGGCAGCTGAGACGACATGTCGTAGGAGATTCTGACGCCGCTCAGCTGACTGGTAACGAACCCGACGTCGGAACCTGCCTCCGCCTTGAAGGGCTGCAGGAACCGCTTGGAAGCGTCGGCCCTGTGGAAGCATGGAGTTCGGGTGGTGCCGAAGAACACGGTGGCTGTTGCCGATGCTGCTGCCATTGCTGCTCTGCGCAATGAAGAGCTCTGGGTGCTCGTTATCTGTATTTTCTGAAAGCGGAGTTTGCAGTGGATTGAAGCCTCTGGATTTGGAGGGCCATAACCTCAAGTCTCAAACCTGTATATTATTCCCAACTTTTGTAGCCATTGAATTCAAAATTTATAGAGTAATGTAATTAGAGAGTGGCATTTTTTGAAATTTACATGCTATTATTATTTCTGAGTACATTCGATATATTTTTACTCTAAACTAATTTACAGGGAATTGGAAGAAAAAAAATTATATATATATTTTAAGAAAATCGGAGGGTTTGAACATACTGGGTTAAAGAGGATTCTTAATCACCAAAACAATTCACCACTTGTTATATTTTTACTCCCTACTTGAAGTAAAGAAAAGGGAGCAAGCCAAACTAATAAATGTAATTTTTCTTTCATATGACGTTTTACTGAGTGATCTGGAAAATCAACTATTAGCTTCTAAATCTTTGCAAACATTATATCTTGCATAAAATCCGTACAACTGAGTGGGACATAGCATTGTAGTGGGATCCAATAAAATGAGAACAAAAGTTACAAACAATAATTATCTATAATTAAAATAAAATTTAAAAAGAAGCAGATGACATTTTACCCCAATAATGAAAAGTAATATGTGTATGCACCCTGGTGTGAGTTCGATTCTCGCTGATTTCCTCTTCCTAATAGCTAACTGTCTAACCTTCTAACTATATCGCTCGAGTAAAAAGTAAAAACCAACATTCTCCTTCCCTTTAATCATGACAATTGCGGTGAAGTAAACAATCTTCAAATTGGGGATGTTAAATTGTAAGGGTAAAACGGGTATTAGAGCAACTACAACAGAGAAATGCAAATTTGAGATATAAAAACAATATTTACATCTCATTTTACACTTGAGGAAAATGAAGCAAAGGTTCCTCATTCGTCAACTCCTTTAGAGCTTACAAGTGTCGTTACGAGAGTCTAATCCATCCATTTTGCAGGTTTGTTTATTTTTATGAGGGTAAAAGTAAAATAGAGTTGAGGGAACAAAAATAGAATATTCAAGATGGGTTTAGAAAAAAGAAAACTAGACAGAAGACAGCCGTCTCAAGTACGTAGCTGGATAGAATGAAAGACGGGACAAGCATGCATGTACAGAGGTTGTGTTCGTCGAATTCTTTCTACTTGTTTTACTTATTACTTGGATTGTTTTCCGCATCGGTACGAGTCCGTTCAACAAAAACACAAAATATGAAAAAGAGAATCATAATCCTAATCCCGCAGAAGACACAACGCAGTTGCTGCCGCCACCACAACCACCTCGTCAGCAGCCACAAGGGTAGTTTCCCTAAGAAAATCACCTCCGCTTTGAATTCGACCTAGGCATTGCAGCACAAAAATTTCTAACCTGCAACAAGAAAACAGCCCCAACCAGATTTTGTCACCAAAATCGCCGCACCAGAATTCGACTAAGGCATTACGAAATGAGCATTGTCACGAGCAACCAAATACGCTCAATTTGGAAACTGAGCCTTGTAATGATCAAGTGAAACATACTCCACAGTCACAATACGATCCTCAAAAGCCCGTCCATGTAAACAATGTGCTGCCTTTAAAGAGGCTTCTGCTCTAACAAACTCCACAAAAACACACCCGGGCTCAAATCTTCTTGCAAGATCATAATCCTGGTCCTTCCCATGATCCTTTTCATTAATTTCACTCTTTCGAATAGCATCTGATTCTGTTCCAGCACTGCCCTCCTTTCCAGCAAAAGTTTCTTCTCTCTCAATACCAACTTCCTTTAGAGTTGAATCCTCTTTAGCCATTGATTTGCTTTCCAAGCTTACGTCCTCTATTTTAATATCAGTAACCAAATCATCACAGCATTCCGAAGCATCTTTCATACCGTTCAGCTGGTTCGGGTGTTCCCCAAGAAAATTGTTAGGTAGGTTGTCGCTTCCTTCAGCTTTCATATTATCATCTGATTGACCCATTTGACATGATTTTTCCTCTCTAAAACCATCTGCAGGCTTATCATAATAGAACCGGTTGTCTTCTGTGACTTCCTCTTCTTTTACTTGTTTGGCATTGTTTGGAATCTCCACTCCACTAGTTTCCCTGGTCTCATTTGCAATATGTTCTTCTTTACCGTCTATTTTTGCTCCAGTTTCTTCGGACTCTAAGCTCTTCTGGTAGCCTCCAGATTTCGCATCATTAACAGCTTCAGATGTCCCTGGGGTGATGATGTGATTGTTGCGATACTTGACAACCTTTGCAGATTTAATAGTACCAAACCTGCATGAGTTAAGGGCTTTAACACTTACTCAGATAAAGTTTAAAAAGAACATGAACAAAAAATGAATGCGAAATTTCTCAGGGACCTGGCACACTCTAATCGCACATCTTCCAGAACTTCTTCCATTTCTGGTTCTGAGAGCAGTGAGAAGTGCTCAAGATTGAACTAATTCACATCGAGGAACAATTAGGAAAATGATAAAAAAATTGATCCCAATATATTATACTAACAAACTCAAATATCCCATAAAAATTGTCAGATAAAAAACAATTCATCAAATAGTTCTTACTACAAGATACCCATTGTGTATTGTTTAGTTTTTCTATTCACCGTATGATTTTAAAATTTGTCTTGGTGACGAGAAAGTAAAAGACAAAGTCAGTTACTATAAGAAAAAAGAATTGAAACATAAAATCAAGCACAACCGCCATACCACATTTCTAAGCTTTAGGACCTGCGATGGTTGTTGGAGAAGTGGCTTTGCATATTCTGGTATCTCATATGATGTATTTCCACAATTTTCCTAGCATAAGTTTAATTCTTCCATCAGTAAACATGTCCAAGTCGTACCCAGTGCACAAGGCTCCCGCTTT
Organism: Malus sylvestris; assembly: GCF_916048215.2. NCBI lineage: Eukaryota > Viridiplantae > Streptophyta > Magnoliopsida > Rosales > Rosaceae > Malus > Malus sylvestris. The sequence goes on from NC_062272.1 coordinate 20,242,285, forward strand.
ACGCAGGGTCTGGGAGAGGTGAATGTCGGCTAGCCTTACCCCCATTTATGGAGAGGCTGCTCCCAAGTCTCGAACCCGAGACCTACCGCTCATGGGCGAAGGCACTTGCCATCGCACCAAGTGCGACCTCTAGTAAACATGTCCAAGTAAAATAAAAAAAACTGATAATGAACATCGTCTGAAAAGGAAGAGGGTGAAATTTGTACCAAGGATGATGCACCATGAATTGCTTGAACTGCAGTTAGCACTCTCCCTCCCAATTTCATACCGTTCAGACCCGCACATGCTTTGAGAGTAACTGATTGGTCTACATACTGACACAGCATCCAGATCTCATTAGCAAAAAGGAGGGGGCAATGGCAAACAACCAAACAACTAAAAGATACAACACTAGAGAGTTCAAAATCAACAATGGCAAACAACAACAAAAAGGCATGCGTCTTTTCCAAATAAATGTACTAGTACAACATGGTAATCAAACTACAAACAGATAAAATTGATGCTTACAAAAAACTTAGTACATATGTTTATAAAGAATATGCTTCAAAATATACTTCAAACAAAAATTAACTTGAGCCTTCAATATGCTCTATTACCTCCACAAAAGCACACGGTTCATTAAGTTTCTCGTTGACCTCAAAGTGGTATGCCTTCAAAGGTCCAAAGACACTAATTATCTCCAAAAGCTGGAAAAGCAGCATTAATGGCCAAGTCACTAAGTAGGTCAATGAACATAGGAACTGAAAGATGGGATCAAATTTGTTGGGAAAAGAGAACTATATGAATAATTAACATAATTTCATATTACCATTGTTGATGAAAGAGCATTTGAAATTCCACCAATGAAAATCTGCATAAATAAGCAGAGAACATGAAAGAAGTTCCAGGTATCAACAAAAGAAAGCAACATATCACAGCATTAAACATGTGGTACAGAATCAAAGAAGAAGAAAACATTTGAAAATTCAAAAAATCTGAAGCATGGCTATATTAGTAGAAGGTAGAACCTAGATGCTAGACATCACATGAAAAAGGGTTACGACCTCCCAGAAATAAAAAAACATTCATGCAATAAGATAGATGACAGCACGCATAGATTTAGTCACAAATAAAAAAGTAGCATGTTCTCTTGATGCATAGGAGCTAGACAAATGATTTATGCATTAAGGTATAAAGAGTAAGACTTAGGTACAACTCCTTATGTCAGGTTCCATAGGTTACGTTAAAAAGGTATAATTTGATGATCAGATTCAAGATTACAATTCATTACACTCTTGTACAATAGATGTGTACTATCACAAAAGTTCATTAAATTTTAACATCATAATGAATGTCACAACTTGCAAAACAAGTAAACTTTTCTTAATAAACTTTTTTTTTTAAGACATCGGTCATGACCATCACAGTTGATGCTGAATGGATCCTAATGAACTTCAACTGTATATTTCACATTATGAAACCCTTGACAGGGAGAGTGAGTCACAGTTAACTGGTTCATTGTTTATTCTTTTGATAAAATTAATCTGTTGTTTATTGCACACAAACCTTTTGACCTTTTAATGTGCTACCCATCTGTATGATATTTCTAGTACAAATATTATCTAACTCAGGATACCTTGTTGGGGGAATCCTTCACAACATCACTCATTGTCTCAACCGCGGCCATTGATTTCTCTGGATCACCAGTCTGCATGAAAATAGCAACTGTCTGAAAACCTGCTCCATGGATAGTAAGCACAACATACCTCAGAATTTGCAACGCAGTAGTAGAAAGTACTTCAGCCAAATAAAGTTTAAGCTTATAGCAAAGAAGAGTATAACCATATTGTAGGAACTAAAACTAAAAATTTAACGAAACCAGGGCTTCTGATTTCACTTTTGTTATCCAGAAGAAAATATGCATAAATACGACTCATTGTAATTAATTTGTTGGTCATATTTATATTTAATCAGATTGAATCTACCAAACTCCATAAAAGATCCTTTATGACAATCTCAATTTCAAATTTGAAAAATTGGTAAGGTAAACAAAAATCAATATGGTCTTTTATCAATGACATTAATTCGCATCCCGAGTAGGAAACCATGTAATTGACATATTAGGTATTATTTTCATCCCGTGCTAATGGTTCCATCAAAAATCTAATTAATTTATCATTCATTGAGTAGAGATATATAAGGTTCAAATTTGATAGAGTATAGAGTCAATCCAATGAGATCATCCATTATTCCAAGAATACCAATAAGCATTTACAGATAGAAAAATGTCAGGTTAGTCATTTAAATGGAAGATAATTTCAATAAATTGTTAAGTTGAAAAAAAAATAAAAATACATAATAGACTATAGTGCATCCATGATAAGCTAATACGCTAGCCTGTAGGAAAAATGAATAATGAATACAAGTCTACAAGAGAAAACATTTGGCCAGATGGTTTGTTCCCATGAAGGTGTGCAACAAGACAAAAGGCAAGACTGATAAGGATGAATGAGTTTATTCGGCAAAGGACAGACATATGAAAATCACCAGAGGACTTGAATTGATCTGTAACTGTAATAGTCTAATAGTCTAATAGTCTAATAGTCTAACACTGCTACTATCTATCTCTGCCCCACTCCCTGACGTCATAATTGGGCATCTCTGGACTGGCTGGAAAAACTGGATGGCTTCCATCTATTTGTCTAGAGCTCAAAATGGCAGTACTTATTATTATACTAATTAAACAATTAAGCACAGAATCATCCAGTGACAACAGCTAGACTCCTCAAAGCATGTTCCTTTTTTTCAATTATGTGTGGTGATGCTAAATACAATACTCAATGGACAACCGAAATTTCAGTAAAGTTTCAAAAACACTATAAAATAAGCCTATTACAACATGCTTATCGTGAAAAGGATGAAAGCTTATCAAGGCTCAAGGAGCAGATAATACCACTGGGAATGAGAGAAGGTATCCTAAAAGACAATATTAAATGCAATTTTTATGTTGAACATTAAATCAAGCCAACATTGTGGTCCATATCATTAATATTACTGCTTAAAATCCTAGATCAGTGACCCAAGTCCAAATCAAGAGAAGAAGCTGCAAGCACATCAAACTTGTCACTACACCTGGAAATCTTCTTATTTAGGAGTCAGCTTCATCACCATCCTGAATGTGAATTACGACACACCCAACATAAACATCCTATTTAAGAGATTACAACATGACAGTCAGAAAAATTCTGGTGTAACAGGACAAAATAAATAATTCCATGTACAACAGAAAGCTTGTGAAGCTACAGAAACATATCCCAATGTTATATTTAACAAGCAATCTTGATTCTGCTTCCAAGGTGAAATAAATAACAAGGCACCTGTGAAAACTAAAAATGCCACCAACTAAAATTTCACAGCAAATAACCAAACCCTAGTCTTAAGGATATGTCTCTATGACCAGCTCCATCTACAAAAGGTGCAATGACCAGGAAGTCAGGAACTCAAGAATAGGATAGATTCAATCCAATTCGGCTCGGCATTTTCTTGCATTTCATATGTCCATCGCTTCCATTTCATAAAGAAAAGAAGCGATGGAAGTATGAATAAAAAAAAAACAAATAGCCAAAGAGCAAACAAAATAACCACTTTGTTAGATTATGTAATTTGAAAAGCTATTTGTATTGAATGATTTCGTAGTAGTCACCCCTAAGACATATATGAAATAATAGAAAATAACAAGAAATAATATGTCAAGGATTCCACAGAGAAAATAACTGAAATACATTGTCAACGTATAACAGAGAAAAATAAGTGGTTAAACAGCTAAAATAAGAACAAAAAATTCAAGTAGCATAACTGCATAGATCGTATATCAAAAGAATAAGATCAAACAACTAAAAAGCAACATAAACCAGTATAAAGTAACAATGGGATAAAAAAATAAATAAATAAAATAAAAAAGGTAAGATGAGAGGAAAAAGTTATTTAATCATTCTTACAGCCACTTCAACAAAGTCTTTAGGGCGCCTTATTTTGAGAATAGAACCAGAGATGTCGGTGCCATCAAAAGATAGAGCAGCTATGGCGTCTTCCGGTGTAAGAAACTCCACAACAGCTTGACCTTTGTCTTTGGTAATCTGCAGTTAAAATAGTTAAGGCAGGCCTCATTCCTAAGTCATAATTGCTGTATCACAGGGATAAACATTCAAAATTTACTACGCTTACCACACAACTAATGCATGGGCGTGTTCCTGGGATATGATTGACACCCGAAGACAACAAAACATTATTAAGAGATTCCACTAAAGTATTCTCAGAGGTTGTAGACGGAACATTGTCTACATAAAGCCTCCTCATAGGCCGAGTAGCTTGTGTTAGTTGGACCGAGTCAACAGAAGCATTCTTCTTAGTCAATAAAGAATTAGGATGAACCCCAGATATAGATTTCCTAGTAGCCGAAGCAACAGCAACAGCAATAGCCATCTCATGTACATTTGAAGACATGTTACAGTTTGATGAATTAAAAATAGAAGCAATCGAACCAGATAATACCTTGTCAGTTGCCGTAGGGGGATGATCCCACTTGGCACTTTTCTTTTCAGGCGAACGGTCAGGTGGGGATGGAGTCTTAAGAGCAGACTCGGTTCTTCTCTTCCTCGGTGAATAACCACCAAGCCTTTTCACCGGCCCACCATGTCGGCGATGGTGGCTATTGGAGCCATTATTAGATATTCTACTCCTGTCAATATCAGAATCCTGTGTTCCAGGCCTGTCTTTGAGTGAATGTGAAGATATCTCGCTGCGGATCCTCAAATTATGAGATGTATAATTGTGTGCCCTTGGTGAGGGAGACCTAAATCTATGTGTATCCTCACGGTCTCTACTCCTTGACCGTTCCCTTTTTAGCCTTGAATTTTCGAAATTGAATTTTGATGATTTTTTCCTCTCCTTTCTCTCTGAAGTTTCTAACAGATGATGTTTCCCTGAATCATGCTTCTTTGCAGCATTTCTGTCTCTAATTTTTTCATCATATCCATTTTGGTATTTTCTCTTGGCTTCTCTTTCAGATCTTCCTCTGTTTTGGCTCATGTGTCTCTCCTTTCCTGTCAAATCCCTTGAATGCTTCTTTACAGATTCTTTTTGGAAGTTATCTGAGCGCTCGTCAATTTTTCTCCTACCATGTATTTGTTTTTCAGTTGTGCCTCCTTTAGCTTCAGTTCTTCTATCCTTGCTCGGTTTATCCTTCAAGCTTTCTGGCTCATGCCCTCCCCTAACTTTCCCTTTGGAAAAACCGTCTTCCGTTTTAGAACTCTTGGAATTATATATTTCTTTCTTTCTGGAATATGCCTTCACTGGATCCTCCGAGGCAGGCTTTTTATCAACAGGGGGCAAATCTTTATGGTGTCTGTGATCCTTTTCAGACTCAAAACTTGCAAAAGAATTTTTAACCATAGATTCCCTTGGTACATTACCTACATCTACGACTTCCTTTACAACACTATCACATAACTTCTTGTTATTCCTCCTAAGCATAATCTCTTCAAAGCTGAAAGGCCTTGTTCGAGCAGCGCTTTCTTCATCATGGTTAGGCAGGGCAATCTGGCTAGTTTTTCTGTTAATTTCTTGTAGCTGACTAGACGTGCTCATCTGTCCCAATGCAAGTGCAGTTAAACAATAATTGCTGAGGTTCTAATAGAGCATAGAAACAGTTTAAACCAGTGCGCAAAGAGGTTAGTAGCAGCCTTGTTTTCTATTGACAAGTCAAAGTGAATATTGCTGCACCAAGAAAAAAATGCACGTGATATTAGTCAAAGACCCATGTGGATCAACAAATTTTAGCCCCACTCACTACATTCCAGAACATAATGATAAAATAGTTTCAAACAATTCATGGATACCAAGAAGACTGTAAAAGGAAAAGAAACTATAAAATCATGAAAACTAGTGAAGCAGATCTCCATATTTGTTTTATACATGCTACATGATTGCGTGTCTGTATCATGTAACAAATTTCTTAACTATATGCATGATAGTAAGGACAATTTTCACTCCAAAATGTACACCATTCATGCAATGCAATCAAAGTTAAAAAAAAAGGCCATTGGAAACTACCCGTGTCTTTCTGTGTGGTACAGTAATACGCATTTGTAATAGCACATTAACGTCTTTTAGAAAACCAAAACCGATCCAAAGTTGATGAATTGTCCAGTGCATGCATGTGACATTCACTGCTAATGTATGCATCCATAAGTCTTTTACACTCCTAAGCTGTCGCACTTTTGATACATTATGATTCGTTTCCTACATTACCACACCAAACCTACCTAAATTATGAGTTTCATTCAAAAATACAACATTAAGATATGGAAAAGCGAAAAAGGTTAAAAGTATACAATTATTTATTCATGAATATATAAGTTACAAAATATGGGTAAGAACATTAATGATTTGTCTCTTTTGAACATTATGTACTATACTTCATCAAAATTAAAATGGCACCCAAGAATCAAGTAATTCAGCCAATTCTTTGGATTAAACACAGCAATCCCACTTTCACTTTCATTATCTTTTCTCTGTTTTCTCAGCAACCAAAGGCAACAAAAGCCCAGTTAAACCCCAACTCCAAGTTGCAGAAAAGCATTACCTCAACTTCTTAAGAAACGAATAAAGAAGCTACTTAGATAAGAAACGGTTATCTTTGCAGAAAAGCAGAAGAAAAGGTTGTACCTTTGGGCCGGAGATCCGGCGGCGAAGTAGGCCGAGAGAGGTGGCGTTTCCGAAGGCTTAGCGGCGGCAAGAGGCGGAAGTGGTAGTGGGGTGTGGAAGAGAGTGCAAAGGCATTTATGAATTGGTGGAGAGGGAGTTCCGGAGTTTGGGGGAATTGGGAAATTGCGAAAACAGGAAAACCTAATTGAGAAAGCAGAGAGGTGGTGGTTTGTTTATCCGCACACAAGGAAGTAGGGGTGTGCATTTCAGTCTACCGACTAACCCACCCGATTTGGGTTGGGTTGATATGGGTTGGGTTGGGGGTAGGGTAGGGTTGGGTTGGGTTGTAAACCTAAAAACATTTATTTCTATTAAGTTACTCAGTTAATAGGTGGATTGTGTAAAGTTGAAGTATTATTATTTTGATTAAAATTTATCCACTCGAATGACAATAGTTTTTAAACATACATGTATGATATATATTAAATAAATTTATACATGAAATTTAGTAACTTTTAAATGTACTTGTTTGTAATTTAATGCTTGATTTGAATGGTGAAATTTATGTATTAGTAACATGTACTGATATGACAACACCAAATTCACATGATTTAGGCCTAGTTTGACGTATAATTATATGCTCTCATACTTACATTAAGAATAAGAAAGAAACCGGCCAAGCCCAACTCGTGGAATCCGCCCAACCCAACTCGCCTAAGAATGACTTTGGATGGGTTGGGTTGCCGATTTTCTTAGGTGAAAAGAGTTTGAACAATTCCAATCCAAGCTTATTGGATAGGCCAACAAATTAAAGTCTAACCCGACCAACCCACCCGCACCATCCCCACAAAGAAGAAAGTTGTGCTTCTGCGAGGAGTTTGGTTTGCCCTTTTGCCCGCACTTGTATTATGACACTTCCATTCATCCCTCTATTTCTTTGACACTTAATTGGTTTATGTAAATCGTCAATACATTACATAATTTATACCAAATGGAGAATTTTTTCTGTTTGAAACCGGACTAGAGCCACTGAAAGATAGGGTGTGACTAGAGAGTGCTGTAGGTGTGGGCGTAAAAATCAGGAGATGCCGTAGGTGTGAATTTTTGTTTCTTGGCTGGTCGTCAATTGTTATGTTATTATTATTATTTTTATATAATTACAAATTTACAAGGAATATTATTACATTAAGCTAGATTTGAACTTTGAATGTAATATGTCAAAAAAAAAAGGCTAGCCATTAGTGTAAAACACCACTTTTGCATTGTCGCATAAGTAGAGTAGTAGAATGATAAGATCACGTAAATGTACTTCATATTAAAATAAAAAATTATTATTGGCACTTCAAAAATCTTATTTTACACTCCAAAATTTCTATAATTAGAAAAAAAAAATACACGTGTAAGGAGTTGTTTGGGCCCAAAATATTAGTTTGGGCCGAGTTTAGAATTGTTCTTAGCCCGAAAGCGTTGCTCAGGGGCTGGTCGTGTCCTATCATGAAGGGGTAGTTGAATCCTAATACAAAAATGAGTCTCGGCAGGATGAGGATGCGAAAGCTTGGGAATGAATGTGGCCTGATAAGGGGTTAAGTTCAAAGTCCTAATAAGTAGGACTAGCCTAGATAAGATTGGATCGGGGTAAGGAGTCCTACTCCGAGTGTAGTTTTGATTCGATCAGAAGCAAGTTTGCTACTATAAATAGAGGGAGGAGTGCATCATTCAAGCCCCCTCCAATTCAACACACAAATTGCCCTTCGCAAACTCTCTCAACAACCTTGAGATTTTTATTTTTTTTTTCCACCAACACATCTTCAGTTTGGATAAACAGCATTGTGAAGGCAACCAGTGATACCTTTAGTTTGGATAAACAGCACTATCGCCGTATAACTAGCCGACCGTGGAACACCTTCAATTTGGATAAACAGCACTACGTCGAGGTCGACTAGTTATCTATCCAAGTCTCGGTCGAGAAAGACTTTCGAGTCTTTATTGGCAGAGGTCATCTCATTAGCCCTTTTGGCAAGGTGAGGTGTTACAGTTTACCAGCGCTCAACACATTGAATGCCGAGCTATTTTATGATTGGATACTCACAAGTACATTTTAGAGTTCGGCACGCCAACGGCCGAACTACATTCACCATCAAGACATTTATCTCTTTCGAGTGTTTGTGTCCGTATAGTTTGGTACCGGTTCGGCGTAGTTACATTCTCACAACTAATATAACTGAGACCGAGCCCGGCGCCGACGATCCATGAACTTCGCAGAACTAGTAGCCTTGTCTTCAGGCTCTAGAACCCAAAGGTCGAGAGTGTTCCTTCCTTGGCCGCACATTGGCCCCTTTGTTAAGTTACACACTTCCGCTTTTTGGAATGACAAATGGTGTTAGTATTCACAACTTTAAGGGATGTTTAGCAAATTATTTTAGAAAGTTACCAAATTGTTACATACCTAAACCAAACAATTGTAAAATGTGGTTGCCCTTAGGTTGGAGAATTGCGAGTGTACCGTAGATATGAAGACACTATGAGAAATCATGTTTCTTGTTTTCTTGCTGGACAAAGCATATAGAAACAATCTAGCTCAAATTTATGGTGGAGTGGAGTCACCCTCAATGTCTCCAAAACATGGCAATATGGAGGCACTCCCTTACGGTTAGGATCCTCTCCGAATTATCTTTGTGAGGATTCTAGGGATCTTCATATCCTATCCGTTCATCGTACATCGTGCGGTCAATTTTCGTTAGATACTGTGTGTGTTTAATCTAAACTACATATGCTAAACTACATATTAAAACAACTCTCATTGTCAACCAAAACATTATGAATTTACCATTTTAATCATCTAATTAAAACTTAACATGAATAAGAAATATGGGCAGAAATGTAATTTCACACAACTAAAATTTTGTTGTTTTTTTTCAAGGCCTCACTTACATGTAATTCATTTGGATTCCATTCGGATTTGTGAGGATCTTAAGAATCCTCACCTCTTATCCGTTCATCGTACATCATACGGTCATAAATTATTATGATTTTTTTTATTTAAAACTAACATATGGCCATACACAAAGTGCCTGTCAAAATTTGTTTTTTTGTTTGTTTTTTTTTTTTTTTAATTTTTTTAAATAGGAGAGCGGAAGAGAGTGAGGGAATGTGGGAGTGGGGAAAGAGGGAAGGGGAGGGGGGAGCTTCAATTTATTTATTTATTTTTTAATTAGAGAGAGAATGGCTGCCTTACGGGGAATAAGGATCCTCGCTAGATCATTTTTGTGAGGATCCTGGGAATCCTTAAATCACATTCATTCATCATACATCGTGCGATCAGAAATTATTGTAAATTTTTTTATTTAAAATTGAATATAAATAGTACATGACGAAAACTGACTATCCAGTGTACAATGAACAAGTGTGATTGAAAGATCTCCGGAATCCTCCCAAAGAGGGTCCAGCGAGGATCCTATCTCCCCTAGGAGAGGCCTTGTTGCAGCCTTGATGAGCCTTAACAAGGGGAAGAGAACTGTAAACAAATTGAATCATCCAAACACCATAAGGAAGAAAATGGGCTGAGAAGATTAATAAAGGCTTATTATATTAACACCCCACAAATTGTTGAATAAACCTCACACTTAATACACCCCACATTTGCTTTTTCAATGAAAAATTATCTAAATGCACCCCATATACTTCCTCATAATATTCTCACACCCTACATTCTCAACATACACCTTACATTTTCTACATACACCCCCACATTCTTTATACACCCCACATTTTCATACAAACACTAGTTTTTATATCTCATTTCTTTTTTTTTGTTTTTTGTTTTTGTTTTTAGACATAAATTTTGCAGAGTTGCTGCTTTTCATGGGGCAGAAAATGAGATCGAATCCTATCTCCAAATTTGTGGGTAAATTATAAGGTGTCTGGACCTGTAAATATCTTAAAGGCTCTTTATCCAGTAGGGAGGATCACCTTCTATAAAGTGCATCCACTTTCATATGTCTAAGCTTGTGTGTCATTTTTCTATTAACAAAGATTTCATAATTCTAATTGGAAATCTACTTTTGTCATCTTTTTTAGGTGTGTTATTGTGCCATTGTGTTCCCAATTTAACTAGTATATATGGTTGGAAAAGACAAGATTCTTTGGTTCTATTTCAATATATAATATCCGTCAATACTTGTCATTTTCTTGGGATGCATTCTCTAAATGATTATCGCACACTTTTGGTTTACCTCATGTAAAACTTCTGAAACATCGAATTCGTGTTCCATTTGTCAAAAATAATTTTTCTCAACAACTTTTTGTAGTTTCGTTAGTTAGGATTTTGTTCAACAATGGAAGGTGGAAAGGGTTTTGATAGTTAAAGAAGATAAATAATACATTAAGTGATTTGGGGTGTATTTAGAACCTAATAAGGTCGAAATTGTCATTCCACAGTAAGGAACACAAGTTATTTAATATTAAATTTTAATATGATATACATTCAACATTATGTGGAGTGCTAATTAAAAAAACCTTAATAAATAGTCTGAAATTGCACAAAACAACTAATACTGTTCAAGGTTTAGAATAGTTTATAGCCTTGAAGGTTCATCACGAACTCAAGGGTTTAACAACAGACAATGATAAAAAAAAACGTCCAGCTACTAAGCAAACTTTGGCATAATCGCCTTTTCACCAAGATATTTACATTGCTAGCCTTCCGTTTATTTCAACGGACATTTTCCCTTCGGCGCACATAACGGGTTCTGTCATTGTATCTTGGTCTGTCCTGAGCTCTCGAGGGCTGCGGCTCCACCCTCCTCTGCCTCTCAGGTGATCTTTGAACAATTTCTCCATTCACATACAACTCAGCTGCATTGCAGAAAGTTACATGAGTTACGAGGATAGGTTGCATTTAGAAATTTGAAAATAATCGAGATAATTAACAAATTTAAGAACAAGCATCCATTTAAAACAGGGGTGAACTTGGAACGGAGGGAAGCCAATAAGCAGAAAAAGCATAAATCAAAGTTAGCAAATTGAAAGCAACACAGAGTAGACGAGAGAATATGGCATCAAATATGAGTTAAAAGCCTAAGGTGGTTGAAATATCAAATGACAACTTGTCACCAAATGTATCGACTCCAATGATTCCGTAACTCCACAACATAAAGAAGCAACAGAACAGGATGGAGTGGATCATTATGAGTCCATTAGCATTCAAAGCAAATCATCGCCACTGAAGGCTATTAGCTTTGCCAAGATGGACTGGAAGTTATTATAAAAGAAAAATATTGGTTTAATCAAAAGAACTGTCAGCAAGGTTATCTTTTTAATGATAAAGGTCATCAAATGTATCAACTCCAATGATTCCGAAACTCCACAACATTCAAGAAGCAACAGAACAGGATGGAGTGACTCATTATAAGTCCATTAGCATTCAAAACTAGACATTGCCAACTGAGGGCTATTAGCTTTGCCAAGATAGACTGGGAGTTTAAAGAAAATAAATATATATGTTAATTGGACAAACTGTCAAAAAGAATTTTTGAAAATCTAATGTTAGTCAATAATCAATTCATCGGAGCAACTTCATAAAATAAAATAAAAAAACCCAAAGAAAGATGAATGTGCATAAAAATTGCAAAACACTGAAATTTCATATAGCATGCTTCATCTCTACTGATCCGCATCTCCACAAAGTATAAGAAGTCCATAAGCATTCAAAGTTAAATAATGCCTGCAAGGGCTATTTAACTTCTCCAAGACGGACTAAGAATTTTAAAAAGAATTCCAGTGAACCGTAGTACATGCTAAGATACACATATGGTGAACTGGCAGTATCTCTAATTTATGTGCTCCACTAAGACAAGTACACACATGAACAAAAGTCTTCTCTAGCGCAAATATGCCGCTTTATTGAAAAGACCACGCTGATTAAAATAAGAACACACGAGATCTAATTCACACTAGTGCTTACACTTTAAATCCTTAAACACTTACCACCGTAGTCTTTGTACTCAGGATCAACATACGAATCCGGAAGAACAAAAAGAACACCGGGCAAGCCTGATAACAAGAAAATAATTCATAAAGTCAAATGATACAAGGAGACATGCACTCATGAGCTCACAAACATGCATAAACAGTATGTATAATCTAATAATCACACAGAAACTATAACACAGTTTCAATTTAATAGCACAAACCTTCAAGCTTATTCGAGGTCTCCTCATCAATCTCACAACCAAAACCAAAATACCTCTCACAAGAGACATTGTATATCTTCTTCTTTGCTTCTTCCTCGCTGGCACACCACAACAAGCAACAAAACTTTAGCGTAAACAAATTCCGAAGATACTAAACAAAATCAACCATTCAATTATATACATATCTTGATTCACAATTAAGCAGACATATCTATCAACGTCATTCGTCACACCACCAAGAACAATAGCTAGGAATATATAAGCTAAAATCTCCTAAAAATAGAAATCCCTGTAGAAAATACACTATAAATATAATTCAGATATATCAGAAACGTTAATTTTCTTTTTCCAGTTATTTTCCTTCATTTTCCCAGCAACCAAACAATAAATCAAAGAACCCATTACCTCCCGACGACCTTGGCCAGGGTTTGAACATAACAATCGATCATCTGCTGCTTTGTAGCACCCTCGCCGCCGGGCTTATCCATGACGATGAGCCAGTGCTCGTAGTCACAACCAGGAAAAAGCGGGGCCATTTCAGTGGGTGGACGGTCGCTGAAGTTCGAACCCGAGTTGAGGGGCGAGTAAGAACCGCCAGATCGGTTGACCCGGCAGCGGATCGGAATATAGCGGGTGGTAGGGGTAGGGAATCGGACGGCGTGGGAGAGAGGGGCGAGGGACCGACGGCCAAGCATGAGGGATGAGATGGAAGGGGGATTGGTGAGTTTGGAAGTGGAGAAGAGGCGTTTGGGTACGAGGAGAGAGATTGTGGGGTGGCGAGCGGTTGCGGTGGTGGTGGCCGTGGCCGTGGCAATAGCTCGGATTAGGGTTTGAACCATTTTTGGGAGACTGGGGGTGGAGTGAGAGTGAGGAAATGAGATGAGGGTTTAGAGTGGGAGATAGGGGTGACCGAGCATTTATCTTCGAGTTTTTGATTAGGTCTTTTGGGTTGGGCCACTACAACTGGTATTGGGCTACTTTCTGGGCTTGAAATCGATTTTTTTTTCAAAATAAGGCCCACTTCTCTATCGCTTCATTTCTATCGTGTGTGCAGTCAGATGGTTATGTAATAGGATTGTCCATAAACAATATTTTCAGAATCCATGATCAATGTTCATGCTTTATATGATTATGCACATCGAAGCTAAATATGAGTAGCAACGCATTCTCTTATAAGTCCATGTAAAGTCGTTCCTTTCATCAATGTGGGGTTCATTCTTAACACGCCATCTCTCGTATCTATGGATGGGCAACGGTTATGGCGGGCGAGTAACTACGGTTATTTACCCATAACCGTTTATGCTCATACCCGCATAACCGTTTACCCCTTGGGTAATTGCCTAAACGGTTATACTCATACCCATAACCGTTTATAAACGGTTAACCATACCCATAACCGCATACCCATTTAACCGTAACCGTTTAATACCCGTTTACCCATTTACCATTTTTAACCTGTTTATCTTTTTTTTTTACCATTTACCCCTTTTCACCCGTCTACATATTTTTTAACAACTTGAAAATAAATAAAAAAATTGTCATAATTTTTGTTTTTTTTTTTACAATTAAACACCGTTATAGGTACATTCATTACACATTTCCGTATTTTAATTTTTTTAAGTCCTTATACCATTCCAATAATTGAAATAATAGTTTACAGACGATATTTTTAACTGTTACCAAATGAAGGTAATATAATATTTGCTAAGTATTCTTGGGTTACAAAAACTGTTTAGAAGATAGTATTATTGGGTTATTTAAACCATAATGTAAAGTATTAACATAATATATACATAATGAGCTACATTACATTATAATTAGCTATATAAACCATGCACTATAGTCAATAACATTGATCTAAGTTTTGTCCGATAAAGAACATAATATATATATAATGAGCTACATTATATTATAATTAGCTATATAAATCATGCACTATAGTCAATAACATTGATATAAGTTTTGATGGTATAACGTTGACAAATGCTCAGTAGTTTTGGGATTAGTCAAGTATGGTACAAACAGTGCTCCCCTGAGTTCCCGAGTGAGGGAAGCTCCTCGGTTGGGGACTTGCAAGATCCAAGCCATTGAGTAATCACAAAACTTCTAAGTACCGAAGTGTGGTATCATTTTTTCTTGCCTTATCTGTCTCATATGTAGATGTGGCATCTCCTCTGGAAGTATTTTTCCTCCATCCAGGGGTGGTATCTTTAATCGATAAAGATGCACAAGGTAATGTATCAATTTCACTTGAAGCTTACTTATAGTTTCGGGCTTGGTCAAGTGCGATACAAACCCTATAGTAAGAGTCCCCGAAGTCGCCGAGCTAGGAGATTTGCCGAAGGAGGTAACAAACAAAGTAAGCAATCAGACTTCCAAGAAAGCAACCTGGATTGGAAGTTTGACTTCAGTTTCCGGTTGATTGTTCTCCTTCTCCTTGTGTCGTAAACAACAACAAGGATAATGAGAAGCAAATGGAGAAGAGATGATATGAGATACTTTTGCTTTTGAAGAAGTAACTTTCCACATGCTTATTCTTGAACTGGGTTGGAGGGTTTTCTGGTTTCCTCCAGAGTATAAGGCCGACTCAAGAATTTGAGGGTCAAAACAAGTCCATCAAATCTAGAGTACGTTCGACCCTGATGATATGGGATACTTTTGCTGTTGACAAAGTTGTGGATGTATCGGCACGTGTTCTGTTACGCTTGTCTTCACGTGCTTCCTTGTATACTTTTCACTTGCCCTATCTGTTCCTCAGGCAGATGTGGTATCTTCTTTGGAAGCATAAGATGTTGAAGATGAGTACTCGAGAGCAATGCCAGGTAAGTAATCAGGTAAGGCGTTCTAGGCAATCAGTTCATGATTTGAATCTTGATTCCAAGTACTGACTGATTCCTCTCATTCTCCTTATCTTGTAGGTAAGAACAAGGCCAAAGAAAAAGACAGGGAAAAAGCATGATATGAGATACTTTTGCTTTTAACCCTGATGATATGAGATACTCTTACTCTGGTGTGGCTTGTTTGTAGAGGTATTATCGAGAGGAAAAGAAGCTGAGTATTTCGAAAGATTCTGTTGAGAGTGCCCTCTCGGATGGGAAGAAAAGTTGAGCATTTTTTTTTATTTGCAGGTCTGCCTGGCTGTGGAGGATGGAGGTCGACATATATAAGAGTCTCCCTAACAACAAGTAGTAATGCTATTTCTTTACCTTTCTTGGTCATAGCAATGTAGTGGGAGCTGCAAGCTTCACGTGTTTTAACTTTGTTAGAGCAGTTTGAAAAAGTGGTATGCGGTATCTGGAAAGCTGATGTTGCGTGTGAAGATTGCAAACAAGCTTTATCCAAGGAAATCTGGCTCTCGAAGTTCGGAGAGCGGTGCCTCTTCGATTTTCGAACAAGCAATCCTGTCAGGGATCTGGCTCTTGAGATTTAGAGAACGGTGCCTCTTCGATTTTTGAGAAAGCAATCTTGTTGGGAGTCTGACTCTTGAGATTCGGAGAGTAGTGTCTCTTCGATTTTTGAGAAAGTAATACTGTTAGGAGTCTGGCTCTCGAGATTCGGAGGGCGGTGCCTCTTCGATTTTTAAGCGCGTAATCCTGTTGGGAGTCTGGCTCTCAAGATTCGGAGAGCGGTGCCTCTTCGATTTTTGAGAAAGCAATCATATTGGGAGTCTGACTCTTGAGATTCGGAGAGCAGTGTCTCTTTGATTTTTGAGAAAGTAATCTTGTTGGGACTCTGGCTCTCGAGATTCGAAGAGCGGTGCCTCTTCGATTTTTGAGCAAGCAATCTTGTTGGGAGTGTTTTCTCGAATGTGAGTAAAGGTTAGGCATTTTTGCCAGTCTGCCTTGCCACGGAGCACGGAGGTTAACACACATTAGGACTTTCTAGTTATCAAGCAGTTGTGTTGTTCCTTTACCCTTGTGGGTAATAGTAGGGTAGCTGGACCTTTAAAATTTATGTGTCTAAACTTTGTCAGAGATCTTTGGCAAAGTTATCTGTGGTACCCGATGAGCTGATGTTGCGTGTAGAAAGTGGTGCATCTTCGGAATCCGAAGAGTGATGCCTCTTTGATTTTTGAACCAACGGCCCTGTTACCCTTTCTTTTATAAGGGCACCAATTATGTGCAAGAAGTACATTCAGAAAGTTATTGCTTGTAGGAATTTTCCCCTTACTTCAGAGATTTATTGCACCTCATTTTTCCTTCATTATTTTTGAGAATGTCTGGCCCATCCAACTGTCATTTTGACTTGAACTTTGGTGAAGAGGTAGCCATGCCTTCTCAAGACAACATATGGCGCCCATCCTTCTTATCCCTTACTGGTATTCTTACCGTTAGGGACTCTGTGATGAAGAATGATATGACCGATGCGGTGGTGGCCAGGAACCTTCTTACTCCCAAAGATAACAGACTACTTTCCAAACGGTTTGATGAGTTGGCTGTTAAGGATTCTCTGGCTCTCAGTGTTCAGTGTGCAGGTTATGTGTTTAATATGGTCCAACGCCTATTTGCTCGAACTCGCCAAGTTGAATCATTGGTAGTTTAAGTGATAAGTCTCAAACAGGAGACCAGATGGCTCAAGCATGAGAATAAACAGTTGCACAAGCTCGCACATAACTATGCTACAAATATGAAGAGGAAGCTCGACCAGCTGCAGGAATCTGATGGTCAGATTTTACTTGATCATCAGAGGTTTGTGGGTTTGTTCCAAAGGCATTTATTGCTTTCGTCTTTTGGGGCTGTATCGCGTAATGAAGCTCCAAATGATCAACCTTCGGTGCCTCCTCATTCTGGGGTTCTGCCTAATATTGAGGCTCCGAATAATCACCCTCTGGTGCCTCATCATTCTGGGGCTCTGCCGACTGCTGAGACTTCTCCTGAACAACCTTTATGAAGGCTCCCTCTTGTTTGTTTATTTTGATTCATGTATATGTACATATTTGTAACTTATCAGAGATATCAATAAACAAGCTTTGCTTTATTTCAACGTATTATGTTAAATACACCAAGGCCTTCTTCACTAAGTTTTTTGAATTTTTCTTTTTGTTGAAACTTTGTGAGTGAAACATGTAGGTTGAGGTAGTGCTCCCTTAATTTCCTGAGTGAGGAAAACTTTTCGTTTGGAGACTTGAAAAATCCAAGTCACTGAGTGGTCGTGAGACTTCCGATTATCAAGGTGCAGTAACATATGGTAGGAGTCCCCCGAGTCTCCGGTTGAGAGAGTTGACGAATGAAGCATTTCATTTCTAAGTGGTAGCCCAAAACTCCTTCTTCATATATATTTGTTATGAAAGTTGTTAGGCCCAAAGAAGATGAGGCCTATGCAATTTTTTTTTCGAAATTTTTTTAAAAAAATTTTTTTTTTGATTTTTTTTTTGAATTTCCGAAATTTTGAATTTTCGAATTTCCAAAAAAAAAAAAAATATATATATATATATATTAAAACTTTGTAGGTGAAGTTTTTGTGTTGAAGCTTTGTAGGTGAAGCTTTGTTGGGTACCATGAATTGATTTTGCTTCACAGTATCTTGATCAAGATAGTGTGAAGTTTTTGTGTTGAAGCTTTGTAGGTGAAGCTTTTGTGGGTGAAACTTTTGTGGCGGGGGAAGCTTTTGTGGGTGAAACTTTTATGGTGGGGAAAGCTTTTGTGGGTGAAGCTTTTGTTGGTGAAGCTTTTATGGGTGAAGCTTTTGTAGGTGAAGCTTTTGTGATGGGTGAAGTTTTTGTGGGTGAAGCTTTTGTTGGTGAAGCTTTTATGGGTGAAACTTTTGTAGGTGAAGCTATTGTGGGTGAAGCTTTTGTAGGTGAAGCTTTGGAGTTGAAGCTTTGTAGGTGAAGCTTTTGTAGGTGAACCTTTGGAGTTGAAGTTTTTGTTGGTGAAGCTTTTGTGGGTGAAGCTTTTATGGTGGGGAAAGCTTTTGTGGGTGAAGCTTTTGTTAGTGAAGCTTTTATGGGTGAAGCTTTTGTAGGTGAAGCTTTTGTGGTGGGTGAAGCTTTTGTTGGTGAAGCTTTTATGGGTGAAGTGAAGCTTTTGTAGGTGAAGCTTTTGTGGTGGGTGAAGCTTTTGTTGGTGAAGCTTTTATGGGTGAAGCTTTTGTAGGTGAAGCTATTGTGGGTGAAGCTTTTGTAGTTGAAGCTTTGGAGTTGAAGCTTTGTAGGTGAAACTTTGGAGTTGAAGTTTTTGTTGGGTACCATAAATTGATTTTGCTTCACACTATCTTGATCAAGATAGTGTGAAGCTTTTGAGAATTTGTAGTTGTCCTCCATTGACGAAGCTTTTGTTGGTGAAGCTTTGGAGTTGAAGCTTTTGTTGGTGAAGCTTTTGTTGGGTACCATGAATTGATTTTGCTTCACATTATCTTGATCAAGATAGTGTGAAGTTTTTGAGAATTTGTAGTGGTCCTCCATTGATGAAGCTTTTGTTGATGAAGCTTTGGAGTTGAATATTTTGTTGGGTACCATGAATTAATTTTGCTTCACACTATGAAACTCTTGAGAATTTGTAGTTGTCCTCCATTGATGAAGCTTTGTTGAATTTCCCTTTTTTTTTGTTTGTTTTTTTTTTGGGAAACCAGAAATTTGAAAATGTGGGAGAAACAACATATACAAATTTTGCTTCCACACTGTTGAGCAAGAGATTGTGATGCAACCCACACTTTGTAGTAGTCGAAGGTTTGGATGAACCATATAAATTGAATTTGCTTCGAACAGTCTTGATCAAGAGTGTGTGAAGCTTTATGCGAGTTGTAGTTGCCCTTCATTGATGAAGTTTTTTGTTGGCACTATAAATTGGCTTTGCTTCACACTGTCTTGATCAAGAGTGTATGAAGCTTTTGAGAATTGTGGTTGAACTCCTTTAATGAGGCTTTTGTTGGCACCATAAATTGGTTTTGTTTCACACTGTCTAGATCAAGAGTATGTGAAGCTTTTGAGAATTGTGGTTGCCCTTTATTGATGAAGCTCTTGTTGGCACCATAAATTGGTTTTGCTTCACACTGTCTTGATCAAGAGTGTGTGAAGCTTTTGAGAATTGTGGTTGTCCTCTATTGATGAAGCTCTTGTTGGCACCATAAATTGGTTTTGCTTCACACTGTCTTGATCAAGAGTGTGTGAAGCTTTTGAGAATTGTGGTTGCCCTCTATTGATGAAGCTTTTGTTGGCACAATAAATTGGTTTTACTTCACACTGTCTTCATCAAGAGTGTGTGAAGCTTTTGAGAATTATGGTTGCCCTCTATTGATGAAGCTCTTGTTGGCACCATAAATTGGTTTTGCTTCACATTGTCTTCATCAAGAGTGTGTGAAGCTTTTGAGAATTATGGTTGCCCTCTATTGATGAAGCTCTTATTGGCACCATAAATTGGTTTTGCTTCACACTGTCTTGATCAAGAGTGTGTGAAGCTTTTGAGAATTGGGGTTGCCCTATTTTGATGAAGCTCTTGTTGGCACCATAAATTGGTTTTGCTTCACACTGTCTTGATCAAGAATGTGTGAATCTTTTGAGAATTGTGGTTGCCCTCCATTGATGAAGCTCTTGTTGGCACCATAAATTGGTTTTGCTTCACACTGTCTTGATCAAGAGTGTGTGAAGCTTTTGAGAATTGTGGTTACCCTCCATTGATGAAGCTCTTGTTGGCATCAAAAATTGGTTTTGCTTCACACTGTCTTGATCAAAAGTGTGTAAAGCTTTTAAGAATTATGGTTGTCTTCCATTAATGAATCTCTTGTTGGCACCATAAATTGATTTTGCTTCACACTGTCTTGATCAAGAGTGTGTGAAGCTTTTGAGAATTGTGGTTGAACTCCATTAATGAAGCTCTTGTTGGCATCATAAATTGGTTTTGCTTCTCACTGTCTTGATCAAGAGTGTGAAGCTTTTGAGAATTGTGGTTGAACTCCTTTGATGAAGCTCTTGTTGGCACCATAAATTGGTTTTGCTTCACACTGTCTTGATCAAGAATGTGTGAAGCTTTCTACGAGTTGTAGTGTTTGCATTGTTACAGAGAGGAAATGTCTGAAGCAGATGCAAGAGGGTTGAATAGCTTGATCTTCGTATGCCATGCACTGAAGTTGTTGTTGGCTTGCAATAAGACTTTGTTGGTGACTATAACTCTTATTGGGCATAAGTTCTCCCCTAGTTGAGCTGTCAAGCTTGATGGTTTTTTATTATTTGTGAATGCTAGGAGTTCACATGTACAAGTTGTACCACTCGTCTTCTGGTAGGTGGAATGAATGGTGAGTTGCTTTCATCACTTGGTTGGTGGTACGAATGTGAGTTCCTTTATCACCTTTCATCACATTCCATCACTTGGTTAGTGGCACGAAGATGAGTTCCTTCTTCACCTGGTTGGTGGCATGAATGGCAAGTTACCAAATGATATTAGAGTATGGGTTGTACATTTCATCACCTAGTTGGTGGCATGAAGGAGAGTATAGGTTGTACATTTCATCATCTGGTTGGTGGCATGAAGATGAGTTCCTTCTTCACCTGGTTGGTGGCATGAAGAAGAGTATGGGTTGTACATTTCATCACCTGGTTGGTGGCATGAAGGAGAGTACGGGTTGTACATTTCATCACCTGGTTGGTGGTATGAAGATGAGTTCCTTCTTCACCTAGTTGGTGGCATGAGTGGCAAGTTGCCAAATGATATTAGAGTACGGGTTGTACATTTCATCACCTGGTTGGTGGCATGAAGAAGAGTACGGGTTGTACATTTCATCACCTAGTTGGTGGCATGAAGATGAGTTCTTTCTTCACATTTCATCACCTGGTTGGTGAGAATAAGGGCAAGGTTTCGAGGCACACTGTAGCAAGTGTCAAAGACACAAAGTACGTTGAACCTTTTCGAAGCACAGTTGGCTTATGTATGGATGTGTTGGAATGTATGTTGTTTATGTATGAATGTGTTAGAATGTCTAATGTTTATGTATGAATGTGTTGGAATGTATGATGTTTATGTTGATTGATATGAGTGATGCTTATGAATGTTTTGCTATGCATGAAGGGATCCATGCTTTTGATATGTGAACCATGTTGGTTGTAACCATTAGTATCACATACTTTGTGTCAAAGTACGCATGTTGACGCTCTGAGTTGGAGTCTAAGGGTAGGTCAGCGTAGACTAAGTGTTCTAGTGCTAGGAACGCAAAAGACTCAGAAGAAGTTGTCTGAATTTCCTCTTCTTTAAATATTTGCCGAATGGCTTGTGTGACAAAAGATCTCAAGCGGTTGAAAGTCAAAACACTTGTAATATGTATACCTTCTTATAATAGCATTTCCTTCAGTACCTAGTCCTCCACTTTGAAAGAGTGAGGCTTGGCCCCATAGTCATAATAGTCGACGGTACGTTCACCCCTGGTTGTCTTGATACGAACTTTTATCCCTCTTGTTGTAATGGGTTTGTTGAGAGTAAAAATCCTTCCTCTTACCAAGAGACAAATACGTTTGTGACTTAGCAAGTAGCTAAATGAGGCAGGAGATGATGCAATGGGTGTCTAAATGGCCAATATCTCCTCACTTGGTAAAACTTGACTTCCACTTCCCACTTGTTGATAGGGGTTAACCATATGGGGGTTCCTTTGGTATGTCATTGTTTCGGCGGATGTGTGGTTGCAAACCTGTGCCATCACCTCAGAGTAAGTCTTCCAAGTGTTGGCATTGATTATGTACTTAAATAAACAATCACGTAGGCCATCACCTCAGAGTAAGTCTTCCAAGTGTTGGCATTGATTATGTAATTAAATAAACAATCACGTATGCTTACCGTGAAGGCCTTGAGGGTGGTCTTGTCATCTGCCTCAGCGCAGCGAGAATACTCATGGCTGAAGTGACCGGCATACTCACGTAGTGACTCGTCCGGCTTCTGGCGAATAGTGTACAAGTCATCTGCAGAATGCAAACGATCGGTCTGGAAGATGTGTTGAGAGACAAACAGTTTCCTTAGTTCCTCAAATAAGTCTACTATCTCAGGTAGAAGACGGCAATACCAGTTTAGAGCTCCGCGAGAGAGGGTGGAGGGGAAGAGAAGACATCGTTCTTCGTTGGTGTGCATCCGATATGCCATGGTGGACTCAAAGAGGTTAAGGTGTTCAATTGGGTCATCCCTTCCAATATAGAGTTGTAAGCCAAGCTTTTGTTTTGTCTTCGCTTGAAGAAGGGTGTTGAGGATCCTTCTTGTGAGAGGGACAGGCCTGGGCTGGTTCCAGTCAAGTATCTTGGCTTAACGTTTGGCCTTCAACTTGTTTACTTCCTCAAAGAGTTGTAGGATAAAAGGGTCCTGAGTGGAGTCATGTACCACTGGAATTTTCTTTCGTAAGTCTCCATCGCCTTTTGGAAATAGGAAAGTTTGAGCAAGGGCGTGTGGTTTTTTCTTGGACTCGTCGTACTGACTTCTAGGGCGAGTCTGTCGGAATACCTCAGAGTCCCATGTACCTTCATGTTCCTCTAGGACCTGTCATTCATTCTCTAGATTGGCAGCTGGCCTGGGTCGTGAGAGGGGAGCGAGTCTTTCAAAAACCTTTGGGTCATTGATCTTCGAGCATATGTGGAAGGAATTCTCTCGACGTTGCTTTAGGAAGCCTCGGAGGTCACGATAAACGGCTTTCAATCCTTCCAACCCTTCTGCAATGAGGTGTCTTCCTCCACTTCTTCTGCTTCGGGTCGAAGCATCTGGGTTGAGAGAAGTCTCATGTTGATCAATGTCTTGATGATTAGCTTGCTCCTCATCAGGGATACCCATGTCGGAGGGAGGTGACCCTCCGTGTTGGGGGTAACCCAGATGATGGTTGATGTCCACAAGGGCAACGAGCTCGCGTGTTTGAGTACGCCTAATTTTGTGGAGCGTCTCAAAGAGCTTCTCATACTGCTCCTGGAAGACCACATTCTTCATTGCTATCTTATTGTTCTGAGCTTCTAGCTCATCGACTTTAGCTTGAAAAGCAACCCTCTTTCATTCCTTCTTTCGTTGTCTCGCACTAGGTGTAAAAGAGGTGTCATTCTGTGTGTTATGGCTTCCTTCGCTCCCCATGTTGGAGAGGGATGCCTGGTCAAAAGAGAGTGTACGAATGGTGGAAACCAGCTTGGCAAAGCTGAAGAGAGTGAGAATAAGTGTCGTTCCCATAGAAGGTGCCAAATGTTGATGCACAAAATCGGTGAGGACTTTGGTATAACAGAAAGTGTTAAGTTTGTGACATTCGCTAGATTGCTCAGGTCCCTAGTGTAGATAAGTATGCAATGGATAGAGACATGGAAGCAAACACAAGATGTACGTGGTTCACCCAGATTGGCTACGTCCACGGAGTAGAGGAGTTCTCATTAATTGTGAAGGGTTTACACAAGTACATAGGTTCAAGCTCTCCTTTAGTGAGTACTAGTGAATGATTTAGTACAAATGACATTAGGAAATATTGTGAGAGCATGATCTCTATTTATAGAAGAGAGTTTCTAGTTTCATTTTGACATTGACACGTGTCATATTGTGATTGGCTTTTGATGTTAACACGTGTCGCGCTATGATTGGCTTCTGATGTTGACACGTGTCGTGCTGTAATTGGCTTGCTGGTGGAGGGAAACTCTTCTGGGTCCTTAACGGTATAACGTTGACCGGTGCTCAATAGTTTCGGGATTGGTCAAGTATGGTACAAATAGACTGTAAAAATTAAACAAAAATAAGAGTACCATAAATGGTTTAACTAGAATAATGGCTTCATAGATCATTTGGCTCTTTCAATTTCCTAAAACATCTAAAATTGTTTTGTTATGGTTTCAAAATTTTGTTTAAAAATACTCTCATAATTTAATTTGTTGATGCACAAAACCGGGAGGTCTTGGAACAACGTAAATCCGACCGTGAATCTGCAAGAAAGTAAAGAACACAAGATGTATCATGGTTCACCCCAATGTTTGGGCTACGTCCACACTGATGTTGATATTGTTTCACTCTGAATGGTGAATATACAAGAAAGCTAGAGGCAGTGTGCTCTCTAGCCTATTTTCTCTTTTCCCATGGCCTAAGCCTTGCCCTCCCCTAATGAGGAGAGTGATGAGTCCTTTTATAGAATAAGGGCTCCTCACTTATTACATATTTGCCCCTTAATTTATTACATAATTACATTTGAGTCCCCCGAGTATTTATACGAGGTCTAAATACGGAGGCCCTAAGTATGGTACAAACAGTAGTCCCCCAAGTCTTCAATCAAGATAGTCTTTTGGCTGAAGACTTGAAATTCAGTCGATGTGTGGGCCGAAGTAACTAGATGTCGTCTAAAACTGATACCCGATATGAGGCGGTGCTCAATGTGCAATGATGCTCAACTAGAAGTAGCACATGTTGCGAGGCTGCTCGGCTTGTGGTGTTGAAGGTGAGGGAGTCCTTTTTATAGAATAAGGGCTCGCTCCTCAATACATAAATGATGAGCTAGAGTTGATGCTCGCGGCGAGACGGTTGCTCAGCAGGCGGCGATGCTTTCTAATGATGGTGAGGGAGTCCCTTTTATAGAATAATGGCTCGCTTCTCAATACTTAAATGATGGGCTAGAGTTGATGCTCTTGGCGATGCGGTTGCTCAGCAGGCGGCGACGCTCCTTAATGATGGTGAGGGAGTCCCTTTTATAAAATAAGGTACCGTTCCTCGATACATAAATGATGGGCTAGAGTTGATACTCGCAGCGAGGCAGTTGCTCAACTGGGGGTGATGCTCTCTAATGATGGTGAGGGAGTCCCTTTTATAGAATAAGGGCTCGCTCCTCAATACATAGGTGATAGGTTAGAAGTGATGTTCGCGGCGAGGCAGTTGCTCAGCAGGCGGCGATGCTCTCTAATGATGGTGAGGGAGTCCCTTTTATAGAATAAGGGCTCGCTCCTCAATACATAAGTGATGGGTTATGAGTGATGCTAGTGGTGAGGCGGTTGCTTAGCAGACGGCGATGCTCTCTAATGATGGTGAGGGAGTTCCTTTTATAGAATAAGAGCTCGCTCCTCAATACATAAGTGATGGGCTAAAAGTCTCTCTTTAATGAAGGTGAGGGAGTCCTTTTTATAAAATAAGGGTTCACTCCTCAATACATGAATAATGGGTGCTCTCTAATGAAAGTGAGGGAGTCCCTTTTATAGAATAAGGGTTCGCTCCTCAGTACATAAATAATGGACTAAGTCCCCCAAGTATTTTTCATGAGGCCCAGTTACGGAAGCCCAATATATGGTACATAGTGTAGTCCCCCAAGCTTTCTGTCAAGAGAGTATTTTGGCTGGAAACTTGAAATTCAGTCCATGTATGGGCCGAAGTGGCGGTTGTGCGGATGCAGTCTTTGTATACTATGTACTTAAGCTTTGTAGATGAAGCTTTGAAAGTGAAGCTTTGAAGCTGGAGCTTTTGTAAATGAAGCTTTGAAGTCGGAGCTTTTGTAACTGAAGCTTTTGAAGCTGATTGACATGAGTGATGCTCATGAATGTTTATGTTGATTGACATGAGTGATGCTCATGAATGTTGATATGAGTGATGCTCATGAATGTTAACATGAGTGATGCTCATGAATGTTTATGTATGATTTACATGAGTGATGCTCATGTATAATTTTGGAGTACTGGACGTACTTTTGATCACCTAGTTGGTGATAATAATTTTGGAGTACTGGACGTTCTTTTGATCACCTGGTTGGTGATAATAGTGGCAGGCTGCTGAATAATTTTGGAGTACTGGACGTACTTTTGATCACTTGGTTAGTGATAATAGAGGGTGAACCTTAAGTGGAGGGATGAAAATTGGAGTTTGAAACCATAGGGCCTGGCTCTTTTGGGCATATTGGCCTTCACCCTCCAAATAACATTCTAGCCCACTATTTTGGGCTTGCCGACATTTTGCCCTTTTTTTGTTTTTTTGGCATACTGCCTTCTTTATTTATTTATGAATACACATCATTATAACTATACAATAATTGCTCCAGTTTGTAGAATACAACTTAATAAAATATTCATCAATGATAGTGGGTATGGGTGTGCCATGCTTTCCACTTCCTCCTCGGCTTTTCTCCATCTCCAGACATCTTTTCCTTTTTCATTATTTTCCTATTTTTTTCTACTTTTGCTTTCTGCTTTTGCTTATTCTTTTTTTTTTTCGTAATTCCAACGAATGGAGATGATGTTTGTCCTTGAAAGGTGTACCAACATTTGATTCTGACACCACATGCCTCAAATTCTTTATGACTAAGCCTCCCTTTAATTCCTTAAGGCTCCCCAGCTTACTAAGACCAGCACTACCGCCCCTCCACAAACAATTGCTTTCTGCTGCATGGTCCACAAGTCCACCCCCAAGGCTCCATAATATTCTCCCACACTACAATTTGTGCTTTCTTTAATAGCCTTAAATTGTTGGTGGACAAGATGAACAGTTGGTGTCGAGAAAATAATCAATTATTTGGAAAGTGGATACGTTTGGTGCCGACAAAATGAAAGGGCATCTTCTGGTGTGCTTGCCTTTATTGCACCTGATGGAGGTGGAAATCTTGGGCATAACGGGACTACCAGGGACGACGAGACGTGAACGGCTTGTACTTCTGCGGTTGATCAAATCTCCTCACCAAGGACCAGACGAGACGCACATGGGCTTTGATGTGCCTGACCAGAGCCGAAGTGCACTGGTTCTCTCTAGGTACGTGCCTGTGGTTGTGCTCCCTCTTGTGTTCTCGATCTCGGTCCAGCTCGCGTTCCCTGTCGTGGTGGTGCCATTGCTCAGGATAAAACCAACCTAACCAATTAAACCAATTAAAAGAGAAGCGCTGGCCTCATGAAGATAATAGAATTTGTGGCGGCGAAAGACATGGCCAAGGACGAAAGAGAGGATAAGCATCATGATTTGGAGAAAAATGCCAACCCAACGACCTGCTGCTCCTTCCCTGGAGTGGTTATATTGGCATCTGCCGGAGATATCTGGATCGCCATTTGTTGGTGTTTATCTTCATTCGCCATTAACTGTCCTGCTGCTGCTCAACTTCTTCCAGTGGCCGCACTTCCCCTCTATCCTCGAATCTTCACCGTCCGTCCCATCTGGGACCTCATTCAGCGGCGACAGCGCCTCGAGTAGCCTCAAGCTCCCGGATCTCGGAACCATCAGTGGCTCTGGCTGCGCCACGTGGTGGTTCCTCCTCTGCCTCAATACATTCAACATTGGGGACCGGCTCCGTGCCGGACTCTTCGCCCCCGACCTCCCCAGCGACAAACCCATCGTCACGTCTTTATTTAAAGCCTGTTTCTCTCCATTTTACAAGTCTGCCCCTCACCCAAAACTCTGTAGAAGATGTAGAAAGATGAGAGCTTTAGTTTGTGGGTTTTGCAGGGAAAAGTGAGAAAGTAAGAAGAAAGATGGAAGCTTTGGCGAAAGCAACTTCTGGGTTTGATGTGTTTAGTGAGGATGAAGTGGTGGTGGTTTAGAGAGAAGGTTGGACATAGCCATCTCTTCGGAGGAAATGAAATGAAAGGTTTTCTGAAAAAAGCCCAAAGAGGGAGGTTTTGGGTTCTTCGGTTGCGCAGATTCACGGTGGTGAGATGAAAAAAATGAAAGAGAACCGACATAGCTTTTCGTGTCAATTCCCACAGACGGCGCCAAATGTTGATGCACAAAACCGGGAAGTCTTGGAACAACGTAAATCCGACCGTGAATCTGCAAGAATGTAAAGAACACAAGATGTATCGTGGTTCACTCCAATGTTTAGGCTACGTCCACACTGATGTTGATATTGTTTCACTCTGAATGGTGAATATACAAGAAGACTAGAGGCAATGTGCTCTCTAGCCTATTTTCTTTCTTCCCATGGCCTAAGCCTTGCCCTCCCCTAATGAGGAGAGTGATGAGTCATTTTATAGAATAAGAACTCCTCACTTATTACATATTTGCCCATTCATTTATTACATAATTACATTTGAGTCCTCCGAGTATTTATACGAGGTCTAAATACGAAGGCCCTAAGTATGGTACATACAAAATTAATTAATTATATATATACAAGCCCTTAGGTGTGGGGCTCACTCTATATCAAACTTCAACGATCCAAATTGTCTATTTTGTAAGTCTCGATTCATAGATCATCCTTACAAAAATTCAATTCAATCCGAAAGTCATTTGCCTATTTAATTATCAAGATAAAATTTCATTGTTTCATATATAACAAAGTATTCGTTAATTTCTTTGAACCCAATTAGATGTCTTAAACATTTCCAATTTAGCTAATATTTTGCAGGGATGATTTATGAGGTGCAACTTGAAAAATAGACGGTTCGGATTAGGGTTGGGCATAAAAACCGTGGAACCGTGAAACTGAATTAAATTGCGACAAAATAAACTATAAAAACCGTGTTGACAAAAAAAAGTCAACATAAGTTTAAGAATCGGACCGAACTGTTCATACTAGTTCTGATTCCGGTTTTCATGTTGACGGAACCGCTTGGAGCCGAACCGAACCGTGAATATAAATAATTAATTGGAATTTTTTTGTGAATTTGAATCGTTTGACCAAGTGTCTTAATAAGAGTGTTTTAATCTTTCAGTTCTAAATTGTTAAATTAATAACCGGAATGGGTTTGGTGAGCTAAATTTGTTAGTTATGTGTTTGTGTTTTGTGAATTATGAATTGTTGATATGAATAATATTTATTAACTTTGTAAAGTTTTGGTGCCATTAAATTTTTAAATATTCTTCTATTGTGGTTCATCATTCTAATATAACAATATATCTACACAAAGAAGTTGGGAGAAAATTGGTCTCGAACTCACCATTCATGAAATTCAAACCTAAGCCTCTCACTTATAAGTATCATCATATTAAGGTCAGTTTGGTGAATATTTAATAT
This sequence comes from Malus sylvestris, assembly GCF_916048215.2. Classification (NCBI taxonomy): domain Eukaryota; kingdom Viridiplantae; phylum Streptophyta; class Magnoliopsida; order Rosales; family Rosaceae; genus Malus; species Malus sylvestris. The sequence continues at coordinate 20,271,993 of NC_062272.1, forward strand.
TGGGCTTAGTGAGGATGAAGGCCCAAGAACACAAAAAGCAAAGAGAAGATTGGGCTCGGGCAAATCGACGGCCCAGGAAGAATTAAAAACCATTTTTGCAAGGAATAGGCAACAAGCCTATGTGAGAAGTGATGGGCGATAGAGGGCAGCTCACCTCTAGCAAAAAGCACTTTTCAAGGGCAGGGATAAGTAAATAATTGGTGACTCACTATCCTCCGAGGGCCATCACCAGAAGGCAAAGCTTGAACAGTCGGGCTAAGAGGTCTATAAAAGCAGCAAAGGACACCAGAGACAAGGACACTCAACCAATTAATCAAATGACATCCAACTTTCCTCTCAAGCAAGAAACTAGAAAGCTTCATTTTGTCCAGACTCTTACCCTTTTTTAGTCATAAATCCTTCATAGAAAGTCATCTTTTGTCTATTTTAGAAGCTCTGCTACCTTCCCCTAATGTTGTAGTATCAATTCCCTTTAGTAAATCATATTTACATCTCATTCTCCAAAGATTACAACCATTATAAAATACAAGGAGAAGTGGTTGCAAGAGGATGAACCTTGACCAAGTCTCTTTTGTTTGCAGTTATATAAAGTAGATCTGTTGTTTAATGTATCTTCCATTATGTTTTAAATCAGTATTCAACTGCTTTTCGTTCAAAGTTTCATCTATGATCAAATTTAGCTAAACTAATGAACCATGCTTCTTTAAAGTTAATTGTAATCAAAGAAATGGTTGGAATGACCTTGAACCCCCTTGATTTTGAACATACAATATTATGAGTAAAAGTCCTTGTTTACAAGGCAAGAAAAAAAACTTTATATAGACTTAACTAATCTGTAACAATCCAATAAAATTAAGAAGTCTAAGTAACTTGTGGCGCAAGTAATCAACCCAATTCATAATAACAAAAGAACAATCTGTTATACAAAGATAACATTGACATGTCCAGATCCATGTTAGCTTTGATTGTGAACCTCAAGGCCTAACAAAGGCACCATTCAAACTAACAGCAAACTCATATTGCAGCACACCAAACAGCAAACCTTGCCCGACAGGCAATAACCCAAGGAAGCTGTGCGAGGGACAAATCTAGCTCAAACATGATCACGTTCTTCATTTGTATTAAATCTTGTCTCTCTCCCTTTCATGAATGAAATATGTCGTATTCTCTTTCAAATCTGAGTAACAACCTTTAAGAGTCCAGAAAAAGGATTGTTAACTCCTTAAAATGCCCAACACTTGGCAAGCAAGCAATACTCTGCATTCGAATGAAACCATCCATGCGACAAGGGTCTTAAACCCAAAGAGAAGGCAAGCAAGATGAAGAAACTTGAGGAGTCTGGAAGTACAAATGCACTACTTCGCAAATAGCTACCTGCCCTTTTCATATTCGAAATGCAAGTACCACACAACTAATTGACTAATTTTTTTTTTTTTTGAAGGGGAGAACTAATTGACTAATTAAGATCCTGTTAACAAAGTCGGGAAGCTCTCCGAACTATGAACGGAAATGCACACAAAATTATTGATCCAGGGAACAACGTTGACAACACTTGTCTCAGATTGAGGTTGTGCTCACACTTTCTTACAACACGATACTTCTAAGATTTTGTTTAACAATGCCAGGCAGCACAAACCCCTATATGGCATACAATACAAGGAGTTTATTGATAAAGACACTTAAGTTACAACACCTGCCTGTGTATGCGGCATATTATTTCCCTTGCATTCTCGAAACCATTTGCTCCGGCTTCTGTCCATCAAAAGTGAAGATTTTAAGCAACATTAAAGCAAAGGATTACGAACGATTTCAACTGAATGAAATTTTGTGTAAAAAGGCCAGGCGGCACTGACAACTAGAGGGAGATGCAAGGACTTTATTGATAAAGGAAACATAAAGTATGGATCACCTGCTTCAGCTTGAGGCTGTGCATTATCATTCCAAACGCAACCTTGAAACCATGTGCTCTGACTTCTGTAAATAGGAATGAAACAATGTACGCATAAATAAAGCAAAAGAAAAGGATATTAACTGAACTAAATAACGTGGCTCGGACTGATTAACATGCACTATGCAGTATTTCCATGCGCAAGGAGATGTATAGGATGAATATACTTATTCAAGGTTCTTCAACAACTCTGATTCTATGCACTTGTGATACTGGCGTTGTCTCCCCAACCAAACTATATTGGTGTACTATAATAATGCCCTTCTATATTTCAAGGTTTATAAAAGTGCCCTAACTGAAAGAAAGAGTAAGAAAGGAATAGAAAATAAGCTCTCCAAAACTGCATCTTCTAGAATCAATTAACGATGTCAATGGGATTTTGCCGGTCTTTTTTAATTTATGCTTTCAGTTTGAAGGGCTTCATAGTCAAGAAGAGTCGTAAATTAGACACATATGCTTTGTTTGCTAGAGGGTTGGATTAGAGTGAAGAACCCTCTAAATTCAAGGCATATTGACGGATGAGCATTAGACATGAAGGAACTTCTCTTTCTAATCCTACCATTTTGGGGAGGATTGGAATGGATAAGATTTCTTCTTGAGTAATCCATTTCCTAACTCCAAGTTGGTCACAATTTTTCATTTCCACCTTCAACATACCTTGACAATAGTATCTTATCCAGTCCAATCCAATGCTCAATACCAAACGAGGCCACAAAGCACAATTTGAAGATTTATAAAAAAACCACTGTCCGAGGCACTTAGGTACTATATTAACACTTAGGATGTAGACGATCGATTTGGTAAAGCTTTTCAACTATAAGTATTGTCCTAGAAGGGACATCAAGTGTCCACTCCAACAATCATGAAGTACAAAAGGTAGCACCTTCCATAGCATGAGCTAACTTGTAAACTCATCCAGATTATTGGAAATCAACTCCAGTTGTGGCCCAAATTGTCACCCAGATTCCAAACAGAGGATAGAACTGTAGGCCTAGACTCTCAGTGACTTGATCTAGAAATATACATGCCTTTGACAAGACAAATACGTACTACATTTTAAACAGGACCAGCCTTACTAGCAGGCCTTGAATTTTTCCAAATAGAATAAATGAAGGTCAGCATATCATCTAACCTAGGCTGTTGGTGTATCATTTCTAACTTTTAACTCACCTTATGGAAAAAAAGAAGAAGAAAAGAACAGTCAATCTGTCACATGAGCTGAATATTGTGCCAACTAAGATACGTCAAACTTGCACGCGTTAGTTTAATGTTGCTCTTTGTTAAATCTAAAGATTAGAGTTGATCATTTTCAATCATGAAGAACTATAAAAAGTTGAATATAAATTCTGCTGCTGAAATATCTTACTAATTCACTGCAGATTTTTAGATTAACTTTTCTGTTCAATTTCTATTTTTTACAAGTTACTATCAGAATAAGGCAGGAATAGCAACTGACCTGCTCAGAATGAGGTAAATATTTCCCATCAAATGTCAGGACTACCCGATCCTTGCCATCCACACCTTTAACTTTGTCGACTGAACAGTAGAAGTCTATAGCTGACATACTATCATAAAACGAGAATGTTTAAAGGTATTATAAATTTCTCTAGCCAGGTAAATTGAATAACACATAGTTGCATACAAATTTTACAACAGTTTTCTCAGCCACCAATCATACAACTATCACATAACAATCTCAGTGACAATCATCAACTACCAGTATGTCAAAATTCGTTGCAATTTCAGTAGCATTTTATTAAAATCAATACACAAAACACAAACTTACATTCCATCACCAAATTCCTCATTGACAATCTCCTTGATGCTTTCACCAAAATGCATAACTGCCTCATTCAACCTGCAGAATTGAAAATCAGCAAATGAAAGGAATACCAGCTAGAAGGATAAGTAACTTTGATGAAACAATCAGAGAAAGCTCGTTTGACTTCTTAACATCAAGATTTTCGTGAATCATGAAGGTAATAGATGTGACTATTGCAGCAAAAATATATTGCAACAATGGGGAATAAATTGGTTCGAACTCACCGTCTACGAGATTCAAACCTTACACCTTTCACTCACAAGTCAAGAGAAATACTACTAAACCATAATGCTAAGGGGCTAGAATCTAAACTCATGAGAAAAAAGTTAATTAAGGGGAAGAAATTGAGAAGACCTACCTGTAAATAGTGGGGTCCTGGATCAAATTAGGATCGTAGGACCTCAAGGGTGGAATCATCATCTCCTGAATGAGTTCTTGGGGCAGGTCGGGCAGGGCAGCCTGCAACTTAGGGGCAGTCTCAGGCTTGAGCTGAGCTTGGCGCCTGAGAAGCTGGGCAACATAAACGTTGGTGAGGCCCGTCTCCTTGGCAAGCTGGCTGTAGGACTTGCCGGACTTGTGCTTCGCGGCCTGAAGCTGGTGGGTTATGCTTGCTTTCTTCTCTGCCATTTGTTCAGTTTTGGGATTCTCTCTCAGTCCCTCTGTCGGTCTGTGTGTCAGTTTGTAGGCGCATACAAATCCAGTGAATGTTGGGTTTTGTTTGGATAAGTTTCGCTTTATTGGGATTTCTTTGAATAAGAAGAGGCTGCTAAAGGTTTGCTTCAATAATTAAAAGCGGAATTAGTGTTCAATTCAATTGAATTCCATTCGTCTCCACCCCACTTTGGAACATTTGACGGTCTATCAAGTTTGAAGTCTTGTCAGCATCTCCAACAAGAGCATGTTTTAAGAGGAGAGAGAGTGAATAGTTGGAGAGTTTTAATAATTCTTCAACAGTTTAGCAAATGTTAAAGAGCATTGCTACATATGGGTAACACAACCAAAACTCTATTTTAAAAAAATTCATCTCCAAAAGATGATGTACAAGGGTTTATATTATAACAAAATGAATAATCACTCTTTAAATTTAGAGAGCAACTATTTACTTGCTAAATATTGAAAAAACAATAAAACTCAAAGGTGGACCCTTGAGCAAGGAGAAAAGGAAGAGAGAGAAGGTTGTTTAAAAATAACTGGGTTGTGTTTGAGTTGTTAATAATAAAATATTCAAAGTTTGTTAAAATATAGTGTTTTTGGAGATAAAAGTTAAACTGAGTAGCTAAAATAGTTTTTGACCACTGTTTAGTTTAACAAAAATATAGAGTTTCTCTTGGAGATGCTTATTCTCTCTCCTCCTCTATTAGTTTATAGAGTGACTTTTCGCAATGTTAATTGAGGGATTCGTTTATAGAGTCTCTTGGAGCAAGGTTTTGTTCCTTTTTTTTGCTAAAATAGCTACCATAAGTTTTTTAGAGTGTCTTGGAGATGCTGTTGATAACTATTTGTTTTCAATTTTCGGTTTTTATATTTTTACATTTTTCTGTAATTGAGAGCTACTTTCTTTGGTTGTTCGTTAATTGTTTTAGTTTTCAGTTTTCATATGATAAAACATTGTTAAAGCACCTCCGAGAAAACTATTTTAGCTATACATTTTAAATTAACAATACTCAATATTTTATTAATTACCCAAATTTTGGAAAGAAAGATAAATTATTTATTTACGACTATTCTAGAGAGACCACATTTTGTGAACAACATTTAAACCATCTCTCTCATAGAGGTGGGCAAAAGTAAGTTCCACCTCTATGAGAGAGATGGTTTAGATGTCGCTTACAAAATGTGGTCTTTCTACTATTTTTTTAACATTTAGCTTTTGTTTAGTTTGTCTCTCATCCTCTATAAACTAAAAGCAACTATTCACTATGCTAAAATATAAACTCGTTTAAAGAGTCTCTTGAAGATGATTTTCATGGGTTTGACTCTTTAAACTAACTTTTTAGGAGGTTTACAAATCTCTTGAAGATGCTCGATTTGTTTGTCAAAAAAAATATTATTATGAATCAAAGAAACTCAGTTTGTAGTTTGAAGTTTGACCCAAACTATAAGGACTAACCCGATCCAATCCCCTTCAACCCATTAGTTAATGGCTTAAGATGTTATGGAGATTGAGGGCCAATTTGAGATTGTTGTGTTTAAAAAAAAAAAATTGTTTTTACTGTACTTTGAGAATAATCAGCTAAAAAATAAATCAATTGAGCATTTGATAAATCTTAATGTAAAAGTGATATAATTGCATATAGTGACAAAAATGGACATGATAGAGTGCGCGATGACGACAACAAACGTGGTGAGGGCAATAGTTGTGATGGTGGTGGTGCCAATAAAATGGTGTGGTGGTTGGGCTTAGAGGTAAAACATGATGGAGGGGCGGCGACAACGAGTCATGGCGACTGTGGTTGTGGTTGTGGTTGTGACGGCAACGTTGGTAGTGGCAGTTGTGTAAAAAAACAATAGCAAAGTGGGCCTCTGTCCAATCTAGTACACTTATATTGACAATAGGATGGAGCGTGGAAGCACATTGTTGTTTTAATCAAACAAAATCTATGTGATTTTCCATACTTTGTGTTGAAATTTTTTTTTTTATGTTAAAATATTTGTAAAATTAAATTAACAACATAAAATTTGAAAAAAGTAACAACAAAATTGAGGCTAAAATAGTTGTTTGATATTTAATATAGCTAAGGTGCTAACTTTAGCACTACATGGTTGGAGAAAAAAAAATTTGATGATCAAAAATTTGTTCAGTGGGCCTATTTTAACATTTGACTCCATAACATTAGAGATGCATGCCATATTGTAAATTATTTTTACGATGAAATATCAATTTTTATCTTGGTATTTAAGCAAGTTAGTCCACATGTGAAGGTTGAAGTCTAACGATCAAACGTGCTCCATATGACCCGATTCGTATTGTCCACGTAGGTTTGAGAATTTGCCACATGTCAACAAGTCTCTTGAGAGTAAATCTCACATTACAAAATATTGTTCAGTAATTTTATAGTAAAACCTAACTTTCTTCATTTATAATGGTTGATGTGTCTCTTCAAGTAATTAATACCCATTCTATTAAAACTAGCCATTCATGAAGAATTGTAAATTTGTTGAATAACATAATGCATGTCCCTTAAGACAAAAAGGATTGGATGGCTGGTTGAAATGCAATTTTTGATGGGGCCTGGGAGGAGCACGATTGTGTAGGGGGAATAAGTGTAGTAATAAATGAAACGGAAACGTTTGTGGCTGCGAAGACATCGAAGATGGTTGGATTTCATCGCCACTGCAGGTTAAGATGGAAGTAGCGAGAATAACAGTGATATTTGCACGGGAAGTGTCTACAAGGTCGGTGGAATTTAGAGGTGATGCCCAACGCCCAACTGGTCCTTGCTGTGTTAAATTTGGAGGCAGTGGAGTGAATGATACTTCTCCGTTGGGGCATGTGGTAAATGATGCTTGGTATTTTTTGCATACAATTCCTCATATAAAGCTCACTTGCACTAAATGGGAGGCATATGCAAATAAGGTGGCTCACAGATTAGCAAGATTGTGATTGTATTTGGAGCAACAATTAGTTTGGCTTGAGAAATCACCTGATGTAATCACTGATCTCTGTTAAGATTGCAGAAACCTTGAAGAAGAAAAAAAACCTTGAAGAAGAAAGATTTAGAATGCAGAAAGAAGGAAGAAGAAAGAGAGAGAATCGAGCTGAGAGAGAGAGAAAAACTATTCGTTGTATTTCATGAATGTTGAGCAACAGTTTACAACAATATGTTATATTTGGTTACAAAGCTTTCTCACTAAGCTAGAGACTAACTACCTTATAACAACCTATGTAATCTCTTGACAAGTGCACTCATTTTTTGCCATAGATTCATCTTTCACTTGGATACTGGTTTTCTTCACTTCACTACTCTTACATCCCCCCTCAATCTCATGCTTGAATGAGCTGAGCATAAGATTGCCACAATGCAACTAAAACAATGGTGCAGACAGTCATTTGGTCAATACATCAGCAGATTGATCAGATGAAGAGACATGTTGAATGTGAAGATCACCTCTTATTACTCTTTCTTTTACAAAATGGTAATCGATTTCAATATGCTTGGACTTAACATGGAACACTGGATTTGTAGATAGAGCTATGGCTGAGACATTGTCACAATGAATCATGGGAGGCAATGATAATAGAATGTGAAGATCACAGAACAATTGCCTTATCCAAGCAAGCTCAGCTACAGTGATGGAAAAGGCTCTATACTCAACTTCGGTTGAAGACCTGGAAACAGTATGTTGCTTTTTTGAAGCCCACGAAATTGGGTTTGAACCAACAAAGACAATGAAACCAGATGTATACCTTCTATCATTAGGATCTCCAGCCTAATCGGCATCACTATATGATTGTAGATAGATAGGTCTTGGTTGAAATCAAATTCCATACTCCGAGGAACCTTTGAGATACCTAATTACACTTCTTCTTGGAGTAACCCATGCAAGAATGCAATTTTAACATCCAATTGTCTAACCATTTAAACTGAGCTGCCAATGCTAGAATCAATCAAATTATTGTTGGTTTAACCACGAGACTAAATGTTTCACCATAATTTATGCCTTCTTCTTGACTATAACCCTTTGCAACAAGCCTTGCTTTGTATCTAGATATTGAACCATTTGCATTCCTTTTGATTCTATACACCCACTTGCATCCAACAAGATTTTTATGTGGAGGGAGAGGAACAAGGGACCATGTATTTTGAGAATGTAGAGCAGCAATTTCCTCTTACATTGCAGACTGCCACTCTTGTACTTTTGCAGCTACTTTGAATGTTCTTGGTTCTGTTGGTGTTGAAGTTGTAGCTACTAAAGTAGAATAAGCCTTTTTCTTGACAATTCCACTTTTTGACCTTGTCTGCATTTGATGCAGATTCATATGGATAGGAAAATCAACAATTAATTGCTTTTGTTGGAAATCAGGATTAACAGGGATATGGAACTGTGTAAATTCATGCTGGTAAGGTTCTGTGGGTGTAGATTGTAAGTGTGTATTTGAACCATGTAATAAGGGTGTTTGAATATAATCTGAGGCATTACATGATTGTGTTTCCAAGAACTCTGATGTTGTACATGCAGTCAAAGATTATGTGGCACTAGATGATGATGGACTCAAGGACTTTGGGGCTCGAGATGAAGATGAATACATATGAGATGATGGTAATATGGCTTGATTATGCAAGAAAACTGATGGCATTGATGATGCAGATAAAGATAGTGATGATTTGTGTATTGGTTGTATGATCTGAGATATAGTGGATTATGTGTTTGAACATGGAAACTGTGTTTCATAAAAAAGAACATGTCTAGAAATATAAACCTTGTTTGTGCTCCTATATGGGCATATAAAACCTTTGGGGCTCGTTTGTTTGGCATCACTAAGTCTCCTTGGATTGGACTGGATTAATCTCTAGTGTAATCCCATGTTTGTTTTACACGGGAACTAAGTTTAATGGGACTAGGGTGGACTCGCTTCGACTAACACCCGGATTGGGTGGTCTTAGCGAGGGCCCCCGAAAACATCAGGATTGCTAAGACTTCGCTTGTCTGTTTCCACAGCTGCCCACAAGATGAAGAAGGTAGGGGTTCAAATCGCCAGGCTTCAGCTCCAAGAAGAGTGGGTCAGCCGGGTCTGGGTCCTGGGAAGCCTAAAGGGGCTATGACGGTGGGTGAGCTGATGAGGATTCAAATGGGAATTTCAGAGGTCAGCTCAATTTCTTCACTTTTTTTCTCGTTTGTGTTTTTCGTTGATCTGAATTTGAAAGGTTATTTTTGTTTTGATTTCTTTGTGATGTTTGATTTCTTAAATGTTTAGTTGCTGGGTTAGTGGATTGGATTGCCATCTTAATTTGTGTAATTTCGATTTTGCTTGATTTGAAATTTACAACTCTAATTGTGGTTGGGTTTTCGTGATATCTTCCGTTCCGTGTTTTCATGTTCAATTTCAGTGAATTTCCTTCAAATTTGGGGGAATGTCAGCGAGGTGTTTGATGATGATGATTTCGTTATTGTTGGTGATGTGGACATTGGGGAAGGTAAGCAAAGCGAGAATGATGAACCGGGCAGTGGCGAATTGAGGAAGAAGAAGAGGAAGAAAGAAAAAGTTGCTGGCGAGTTGAAGGGTGAGAAAAGGTTGAAGAAATCAACTAAGGCGAAAGATGATGCTGAGTTAAATGGGGAAAAGGTTATTGGTGAGAAGAAGTTGAAAAGGTCGTCGAAGGCAGGAGAAGAAGATGGTGCCACTGTTAATCATAAGAAAGATGGGTTGTCCTTGAAAGAGAAGCAAAAAGATGGTACAAGGAAGAAAGCAGATGATTCGTCGGCTCGAGGATGAGAGTCTATTGGAAAGAAAGAGAAGAGAAAGAGTAAAGAGTCTGTTGGAAAGAAGGAGAAAAGGAGGAGTGAAGATGAAATGTTGAAGAGCACAGAAGCAAACCTGAAGAAGGCCAAGAGAAGTAAGAAAGCAGCAGAGTGATTCGGGATAACAGGCTCCAAGCGAATGACTGGCTTTGTGGTGGGATTCAATAGATCCGGGCAAGTATGGCTATCAATATTGAGTCGTCTGGAGAATTTTGATTGTAGTGTATTTTATTCTGGTGTTGAAATGATGATCTTATTTGTTAGTTTATGAGTTGACATTGCCTATTTACTTAGTTATAACTTATGGAGATCATACAAAATGTTTACTTTTCCATCGTGGTTTTTCTGCAGTCGCTTAACTTTGAATTTGAACTGAGATTGCGTCTCTATGAGTCTATGACTTAAAGTTGCATCCCCATCTCCAATTATAAATGAACCTAGCATTTCTTTGCATCAACTTAAACTGAGATTGTGTCTCTATGAGTCTATGACTTAAACTGAGATTGTGTCACTATTGTTTCTTCATATGATTGACACCTCCTAATTTCTAATATTTGTCATAAAGTGAATTTGATGTAAATTTTATCTGCTAGTTCTCAGAGCTTTTACTGGAGTGGATTTGAGATATATATGAATTTCATCTAATATTTGTTCTGCCATTGTTGAATTTCATCTAATAATTTTTATGTATGTAGTCTATGATTGTATGTGTCTGTATGTATGTATGTATGTACTCTGTGTGTGTGGGTGTGTCCTTCCATATGGGTATGTTGATTTTGGGTGTGTCCTTCCACCTGGTTCCATAATATTGTTGGTAGTGCCAAATTGCCAACGTATATCTTCTTAATTATATTTTTTGTGAGTTTTATATGTGAGGATGATTTAACATGCAGGCTCATACGTCTAAAGGTGCAGTGGATGGTGAAGGGCCAGCCTGGGCTCTCTTAAGAGATAATTACATTCTCACAAATCCCAAATTGAAAGACTGGGATAAGATGCCGGTAAGGATCTTTAATCACATCTTGTTAAGTGTTTCACCTGTCAAAGACACTCGCGTGCTCTCACTTAAACACGTGCGCGCATACACAATGCACTTCTAGCTGCTATTATGTATTATGGTGACACATTGCTGTAATTTGCATACAGGACACCGTTGTGGAAGATGACATTGGAAGGGTGGCTGGAGATAGTTACGATGACGATTGATGTTGTGGAACTGCACAAACGACTATGTGCTGATTGTTTCCTAAGCATACTTTTTGTAAACATGACGTGTTATCCTTGTTGCTACTGCACAAGAGGAATTTTGTTTTCGATTTTCATTAATGTTATAAATGAGTGCTCTATGATACGATTAGCGAAAATATCCTGTTTTTCTTGCTTATTATGTGCAAAATTTTCATTTACCTTCATAAGATTTTGGAGAAGCAACTCGCAGAAACAACGAATTTATACCTGCAGTTTGCGAGCGAAGCGGAATGTGTATTCGCGTAGATTACAATAATGTACAACAAAACACCAAATTTCTTTTTTTTTTTTTTTTGGAAAGAAACACCGGATTTCTTAGCATTCAAAAGGCGTAACCTGTAATCCGAAGGAAACTACATTTTATCCTACAACTGAAAGGACGGTGCAAAATTTATTGACGTTAAGGAACTGAGACAAAATTTATTTTTCCATATATTCATTTTGATATTTTTAAAAAATAAATTAAAATATAATAATAATAATAATTTATTGTTAGTCCAACTTCTTAGTCCGACACTGCACCAAACGCTTCACTAAGCTAGTCCAGCTTAGTCTAGTCTAAGCCAGTCCAGCTTAGTCCCTGAAGCTAGTCTAGTCCAAGACAGTTCGGTGCAACAAACGCACCCTTGTAGTTTTCTGCATATCCCAAGGAAATACAAGTTGTTGTTTTTTGCTGTAGTTTTGAACTGGTATATGGCTTTAGTAAAGGATAGCATGCACATCCAAATACTTTGAGGTGTGTAATAACTAGAGTTTGACCAATTAACAATTTGTAAGAGGATTGCATTTGTAAGGTAACACAGTGCATTATGTTTATCAAATATATGGCTGTAGAACAAGCAAAAAAACCAAAATTTGGATGGAAGTTTAGCTGTTTGTAATAATGTGATGGCAGTTTCCAGAATATATCTGTTTTTCCTTTCTGCCAATCTATTTTGCTCTAGGGTGTATGGGCAAGATTTTTGATACAAAATTCCTTTTGATGCTAGAAAATTTTGAAATTGGTGACTTGTATATTAACCACCACCATCACTTTGAAGTATCTTAATATGTGCAGAGAATTAGGTACTTAAGAACGTATGAAACTTAATATATATTGGAAATACTTCTGCTTTATTTTTCATTGGAAAAATCCATGTATATCTAGTACATTCATCAATAAAACTAACATAGTACCTAGACCATTCAAAAGACAACACAGCGGCAGGTCCCCATACATCACTATGAATTACCTCTAATGGGTTTACAGACTTATTTGCAGGAAAAGAGAAAGACAGTTTTGAAAATTTGCCTTCCAAACATGGTGTGCAAATAGTTTGACAAGTATCTGTGTATGTAGAAGCCTTAGTGTGCTGCAACATTGCAGAAGTGATTGCATTTGATGGATGCCCTAATCATTGATGTCATAAGCCTGTGTGAACTGGTTTGGCTAGATAACATGTATGTATTTTGGAAGATGCATGTAGTGTCTTATGTGGAGAATAAAACGGAATAGGATAATATCCAACTTTACACAGTCCCTTGAGGAAAACTGTGATTTTGTCCTGAACCCAAAAGGAAATATCATCACATATGAATCTACATTTGTTATCCTTGCAGAGTTGATATATGGATAATAGATGTTGTGATAGTTTAGGAACATGCAGTATATTTTTCAATGTAAAAGTATGACTAGGAGCTTGCAGTTTAGATGTACCAATACTGAAAATTGTCAAACTTGCACCACTTGCAGTGGTTATTGTATCAGTGCCTTGATATGTAGTAGCCAAGTCTAGATTTGCAAGCTCTGAGGTCATGTGAGATGTAGCACCAGTATCCGCAACCAGAACTATTCAGGTGGTGCAGAAGGATTGTGACTTGCTTGGATTGCAGTAAGATTGACTGAGGGTGGTCTCTCTTGATATGCAAAGTTATTTATGTGATAACACTGAGTGGCTGAGTGCCCATACTTCCAACAAATTTGACACTAAATTACTGCACCATGTCTAGTAATTGGTATATTGTGCCTTTGAAAACAATTTGCAACACCATGCCCCTTTTTGTTGTAGATTTGACAAGTAGGAATCTCATTTGGATGATTAGGGCAAGTATATGTTGAATTATTTTTGGAGCTCCAAGAATTCCAGAACCAGAATTGTATGCTGGAGAGTGAAATCTTGGACCATTGTTGGATTGAAACCTGCCTCTTCCTTTTCCTCTATAGTTTGACCCTTTGTATCCACCAAAAGAAAGTGAATTGCCATTGAAATTTCCAGAGCCATATTGTGAGGATAACCCATGTCCAAAGTTGTATTCATTAGAATGAGACCTTCCATTGAGATTGTACCCCTGGCTTGAGGATCCTATGTCAAAGCCCTGAGACTGAGATGGACTATGATCAAGACTAAGAGCTTTTCCTTTTTCTAATTGAGTGTTTGCAACCATTGCAAATCCAAAAGGCACAGAGGACTCGCAAGACTGTCCAATTATGGCTTCTTTAGCAAGAAGCTGTGATTAAAATTCTTTCAAGGAGATCCCTGTTTCTCTTCCTCGAATAACACACCGAAATGTATTGTAATCCGCAGATAACCCTTTTAGAGCAATAATGATTATATCATCATTGTCGAATAGAGCACCAGTTGTAGCAAGATGGTCTCTTGCATTTTTGATTTTCTGTAGATAGACATATATTGAATCAGATCCTTTTTTAATGTTCTGAAGCTCTGTCTTCATCTGAAAGATTGTTGCCTTTGTAACTGTAGAGATTCGTTCTTTGAGACTTGTCCACGTTGCATGAGAACTAGTACTTCCAAGAATGTAAGAAATCGCAGTAGATGACAATGTGGCTATGAGAAGCTGCATAAGAGCACGATCGTGCATGTTCCAAACTTGATAGACATCTGCTTCAATTCCTTCAAGATTTGCCTCATCAAGAAAACTTGGGGGACATTCCTTGGACCCATTAATAAAACCAAGAATGCCATGACTTTCGAGCAAAAGACTGATCTGAAAACTCCATACAAGGTAGTTTGAATCATCCAATTTCACTGTAACAGAAGATGACATGGTAGAGATGAGACTTGTAATGGGTGATTGCACAATTTCCAATTGAGCCGCAGTAACCATTGTTGTAACAGTAAGAAATTTCTTCACTTCAGACTTTTATCGAACAGTTAATGTGCAACTATTTGTGAGTCGAATATCTTGAGAACTAGGATGTTGATGAACCCAGAAATCACACAGAATTAGCAAATCAGAGGGTTGAGAGAAGAAAATATATGTATCAAATCGTATGCGGAAGCTTTGGATCCACCTATGGCTCTAATACCATGTTAAGATTGCAAAAACCTTGAAGAAGAAAGATTCAGAATGCAAAAAGAAGGACGAAGAAAGAGAGAGACTCGAGTTGAGAGAGAGAGAGAAAAACTATTCGTTGTATTTCATGAATGTTAAGCAACATTTTACAACAATCTGTTATATTTGGTTACAAAGCTTTCTCACTAAGCTAGAGACTAACAACCTTATAACAACCTATGTAATCTCTTGACAAGTGTCATTCATTTTTGCCATAGATTCATCTTTCACTTGGATACTGGTTTTCTTCACTTCACTACTCTTACAATCTCATGGTTAGGGACAATACTTCTTTGTAATTTTTTGGTGCATGACGCTTTTTTTCCCTTCGACTGGGTTGAAATCCCAAATAAGGTTTTTATCGAAGCTAATCTAATTGCACCCTATCCTCCAATTTGTACGTATTCGTTTAATGTACCAATTAATATCGTATTTGTTCTAAAAAGACAAGGGATCATCATATTTGTGAGAAATGTGAACTACTTGCGAAGTTCACTTCATATTGAATTTCAACTCAAATCGTCTAAATTTCAAGTTTTATTTCTGAAATATTAGTCAAATAAAAAATGATTGAGAAATCTAATTATGCTCAAAGAAATTGACGAACATAGTGTTCTAAAATACATTGAAATTTCATCATGCGAATCAAATGGATAAACTGAAAACTTCAAAAATAAGACGATAAGAATATAAAATAAGTCCGGCAACTAGTCTCAATTTCTTGTAACAAGTGAGAATCTCTCTCCTTAAAGATCCTATAATATATTGACCGCTAAATTACATCAGATGCAAAATCATAGACCATTATTCAACTACCAATATGCACCATAACTTGCGCCACAATTCTGTAAATATAATCCAATCGGCGGCTTCCTTAATCATATTTAAAACAAAGAAGTACCTGCTACTTGAGTTCAAATTTATTTATTCAAAAATTGAATCGTTGGTTCAAGTTCCTTTGTTCAAATTGAACCGTTGGTTAAAGTATATGCATTATATGTCATAATATAAGTAGAGAAAAATATATTTTAAAGTATAACATATGAACCACGTCATTCATAATGTATTCCATTTCCACTTGGAATTTCTTCTCCTTTATGTTTATAAAATTATTCCAACACCACCTCCTTCCCTGTCCCCAACTCCCCCGATGCGGCCCCTTCTCCCAACTTCATACCATTGCCCCCTCCTGTCTTCCTCTGTACCATTCATTATTAAAAAACCAACAACTGCATATTCTCAGGCTCACAAAACTGTTCAACTTTCAGTTGTTAATTAACTGGAAGCCATCAGAGCTGTTATATATTGAATAGTTTAGAGGGGTTTAATAGCTGATTTCAATTATTCAAATTTGAATTTGAATTTTTCTAATTTAAATGGTTGACTAGACTTTTTTTTTTTTGAATGTGTAAAATTCACAATTTAATTCATATATAAGGTATACAGAGTGAAACTGTTTGGGACATTGACACAAAATTAACATATTTACTGATGATAAACTCTTTAACTTGAAGTAATTATAAATTAATGGGTTAAAATTTACATAGCATCCATGCACCTCGAAAAACATCGCATAATACAACTTATTTGATGGTCTAATGTTGTTAGCATGTTAATCCACATTCTAAAGCTTAAACTTTAAAAACTTAGTTGAACATTAGCAAAATTCATCAAACTTTTTATGAGCAGACGTATCTAAATATTTGTATTATTTTTTCCCACAAAATTAATCGCTTACTAAACGTTCAGACATATCACTGATTGAATTCATTCACAAGAGGGAACACAACACACACACACGCGCGCGCACACACACACAATAGATACAGGATCACAGTTTAGCAATCATTCTATAATATATTTGTGGTAGATCCGCCGCAAGGTGGTTCAATTGTTGGCCACGAATTTCAAACTTGTATTCTATACGGCGTATCTTGGGTTTGATTTCTGGCGCTGGTGAATCACACGATGGTAGCTAGAGAAAAGTTGAAATCCTTTCGTGAGTCTTTCCGACCCTTGAAAAGGTGGACTGCATAGGCAAAGTCACCAATTGGTCTCATTAATATATATATTGGAAACTATAACGAAATGTTTATGGTACTATTCACTTGGACGAAAAACCATACTTTTACACTAAAAAGACAATCATGGTACTATTCACTTTAACCTTTATTTTGTGATACTCCAACTACTGTGGTGAATATATATGCTTGCACTGCAGATGAAGAATGCATTATTTGTTACATTATTAGAAACTAATATTTTCCTACACACTTTATGTTTATGAACATATTTTTTTAGAAAATGGGAAGGAGAGAGGGGGAGAGAGAGAACGTGTGTTGGGGGGGGGGGGAGTGGGAGGTTTTGTTTTTATTTTTATTTTTTTTTTAAATTGTAGGTGAGGTTTTAATAAAAAACAGTAAAATTTGGACCTATGCAATTACTTTATTACCCATCAGTTTTTTTGTGTGATAGAAACTAAGTTGTCTTTTTATCCTCTTTTGATTGACAAATAAGGTGTTTCATTAATTAGTAAAGATATCAATTAATTGTATATTTTTTAAGTCTATAATTGAATGATTATAGCTAAACGTATATATTATGCAAATCATTTTGTCATGCAGTGAATCAGCAAAACTTTGGTTAGGCTGGCCACTTGACAAAGTAATACTATCAAACAGCGTGATATTTACGTTCAATCTATTAACTAATAATTTTCAACGCCACATTCTTTGATTAAAACTTGATGTTTCTTCCTTATCTAATTTTTAATTTTTATTAATTTCCCTCTGCCGATTGGTCCTTCGGGATTGGAATCTCAAGTGTGGTATACGTGGGCAGGGAACCTGCTGCACGTATACTACGTATTATTGACTACTGAGGATTTTTTTATGTTTAGCTTAAGGATGAGTGAGATGGTTAAGGGCTGGTTTGGTATTGCTGTGCTTTGAAAAAAAGCTGCTGTGAGAATAAGCGGCTGTGCTGTGAGAATAAGCGGCTGTGAAATAAAGCCAGTAGAGTGTTTGGTAAACTTTTTTATGAAAGTGCTTTTGGAAAAAAAAGCAGGATGATAGTGTGTCTTTTCATTAAAGAAGCACTGTAGCTCCGTGTGCTTTGAAAAAACTGGCTTTTTTTCAAAGCAGCAAATAGCAGCTTCAGCTTTTCCTTTGATTTTCAGCTTATTCTCACAGCAGCTTCCAAAATAAGCCTTTTTTTTTCAGTTTACCAAACACAAAAATGACCCTCAACTTTTTTTCACAGTGGCTTTTTTTAAAATCACCTCAATCCCAAACGGGGCCTAAGAAAGGGTATAAGAGGCTTTTTAACATGTACGACAATTGACAGGGAGTCCCTACTATTCATTTAACAATATAAATAATAACAAGTGCTAAATGATAACAAAAGAAAAAAGGTGGTAAATGACTCTAGTGGATTTTCTCTTCAACGCTACTACATTTCGAAAATAAACTTTTCTTTTTTTCCTTAAAGTATCTTAGAGTAATAATGTAACATTGCAGTAACGGAAAAAAACAAAAAAGCATAAAAACAAAGAGTAGTAATAGGCACACTTCGGTCACAGATTAATCTTCTTCTCATATAGTCTTGATATGAATAAGACGGTTGCGTACTTTTATTTTTTACGTTAAACTGGACGCCAAAGAAAAGCCCATGGCCCCCATTAAAGTTATTTATGGATAGTTTGTATATAAAGTCCCTATTAAAGCTTTGTAAATGCCTGTATCATGTATGTGTTCCTTTTTTTCAACAAAACCCCCCAAAACAACAGACTAACCTTTCATATATTTTAGAGAAGGCGGCAAGTCGCATAACGTTTTACAAAACAAGTCTTGAAAAAGAAAAACGAAAAATAGAGTTTTACTAGTTATCTTATATATAAAGCCAACACAAAAGGTGAATAGTGATTTTTGTGTCACCAAGCTTCAACAAAAAAATTTGGATAAAAATGTCCCCAAGACAAAAAATTTCAAAGGCATTCCAAAATAATGCATCAAATAAGGCATGGGCATTTTCATCATTTTAATGGTGTTTTTTTAATAATTATTTTTTTGTGATTTTTTTATAATTATTTTAATTAGTATCTCATAATAGGCTAGTAATAATATGATTCAATTATTCTATTTTTAAACACGTTCAAAACATCTTAAGAGGCATGTAATGGCGGTTATAAAAAAAGGTCTTTACATGCACATAATAATGTGATTAAATTAGTTGTCAAATGATGTTTTTTTAACAAACGATATTATCTACACTAAGGGAGAGGGGGTGGGCTTAGCCTCACAATGAGCTAGCAATAATGTAATTCAATCAGTTGTTTATTAAATATTATTTTCTCTATTTTTAAACACGTTCAAAACATCTTAAGATGTGTGTAATGCCGGTTATAAAAAAGATCTTTCGCACGCAGATAATAATGTGATTAAATTAGTTGCCAAATAATTATTTTTTTTAACAAATGATATTATCTACACTAAGGAGGAGGGGGTAGGCTTAGCGTCACAATGAGCAAGCAATAATGTGATTCAATCAATTGCTTATTAAATATTATTTTCTCTATTCTTAAAGTAAATTCTATAGAGATAGATTTTATTATGTGAATTCAGCTGCTTTAATTAGTTTATGAGGGGTTTCTTCTAGCATGATCTAAGATTATTCATTTACTTCAAATATTTAACTTTCGTATTTTGTCAATTTCCACATATAAATACATTTAAAATGTGTAACTCGCATGTAATACGCCGTGATTCAAAAAATGCTTTCTGCATGTGCGTGAGCGTGTGCATGAAGGCTAGTATAATATAAAGAGGAAATTATAGAAATGGTCCCTCAACTTACACCTATGGTCATTTTCGTCAATTTCATTACAACTTCCATCAAAATGAGGCACATGCTATGCACGTAAGGCTGAATAAATGAGCAAATATGGAAAACCAAATAAGAAAAATTATAGCAATGGTCCCTCAACTTTAACGCAATTGAAGCAATGGTCCCTCAACTTTTACCTAATAGTTAGGGGTGGGCACGGTTTGGTTTGGTGCGGTTTTGAGTGAAACCGAAACCGAAACCGAAATTTTTTGTGGTTTGGTTCGGTGCGATTTTGAAACCAAAACCGAAATGAAACCAAACCGTTTTGTTCGGTTCAGTGTGGTTTCAAACGGTTTCGGTTTGGTTTTTAAGAAAAAAATGTACAATTTGCAATTTAACATATTAATAAGCATTTCCCAATAGCAATAAGAAAAAGACATTTGTTATGTAAACAATTAGCATGTTACATTCAGTTGTGATGTTAAAACATGTTTGTGCAACAAAAGGGTGTCCCTTACAATGTTTATCATAAAACAAGTTGAATAAATTTGAATTTATTAAACGTGAGCGAAACTTTGATACTAGAATATGTGATATCATGCTTCAAATGAGTGGACTTCATTAGATCATTGTTCGACTCTTGATAACAAGATTAGTCCACCCTTGTACATATATGTGAGTGTGATGGTATAAAATAACAAAGGTCATTCAAGTTCATGAACGAAAGAAAGTGATGAATGATGATATTCTAGTGTGGTTGAGTCCCATACTAAGTGTATGGATTCTAACAAACAACAAATTAAAACATGAAATATAATATGAACATTTAATTAAATGTTTATTAATATTTGCGGTGCGGTTCGGTTTCGGTGCGGTTTTCAAAAGCCAAAACTGAAACCAAACCGTTTTCTATGTTGCAGTTTGGTTTCAAAACCGAAACCGTTTTAAAACCGCAAAACCAAACCGTTCGGTGCAGTTCGATTTGGTTCGGGTTTTGGTTTTCGGTTCTAAGTGCCCACCCCTACTAATAGTAGTAATGGTCATTCTGACATGACTCATTTTGATGGAATTCATGAAGTTGATGAAAAAGACCACATTTACACGTTTCGATGAGTTAACAGACAAATGATCATGAATTTTTAATTGAGAGACTATTGCTTCAATTGCGTTAAAGTTAAAAAGTCATTGCTACAATTTTCTCTATTATAAAAATGCTTCAAGTAGTCTAACCCGACAGCGCAGTTTTCAATTTGAGGTCTGTATAAAAAGGTCAACTGAGCAAGTGAAGTGAGAATAAAACCGAGAGCTCTAGCCTCTGCTCTAGCTGTAGAAGCTAACTACTAGTTCTTGTGCTGCCAAAGGAAAACAAGCAAGCTAGGGATAATGGAAGGTGAAGAAGCTGGGCAAAGGAGGGTTGATGAGTATACACAAGATGGGACTGTGGATCTCAAAGGAAACCCCGTCCTCCGATCCAAGAGAGGGGGATGGAATGCTTGCTCTTTTGTTGTTGGTACGTATAACTTATCTCCCTCTCTTCTCCTTCAACACTCTCATGCTTCAAAGGATTATAGAGCCTATTTGTCTATAGTTATTAGTTGCTCAATTCTCGGAAATCTCAAGGTCGGCCCTATAGGTTGTAGGTAACTCCATGAAACTTGGAGGGGATTCGAAACTAATATATCCCTCCTGCTCTGATGTTGTAGTGGGCATGAGTCCTCAGTAGAGACTCAGAGAGTACGGCCTAAATAGGTCTTTATCTAATGGTATGACTAACAGAGACTCAGAGAGTACGCTTTAAATAGGTCTTTTTTCTAATGGTATTTATCTTCTCAATATTCGAATATGATCCAAATTAAGCTCGGATTGCTCTTCTCCATTCCTCCATTAGCAGTGATTTACTACTTTGGAATATGTTCAGAGAGACAATAGTTACAGAGAATTGACTAATTCTATGCCTGAAAATGCACACGTAGAAGAAGAAACTAAAACGTTAGCTACATACATAGTTATGCTTTAACCTTTCAATAATGGTTACTGGTTGACAAGCTAAAATTGTGCATTATTTATTTGACAGTTCACTGATCTGGCCTTTGAATGAGGGTCTACCCACTGCCCAACGGTGTAGGATTCTCTCATCTCTTTTTTTACCTCCCCTTCCCTCTCCTATATTTGAATAGTCACGGTTAAGCCACATCAACATCTTATATTACTTTTTTATAGAAAGAGAAAAACAAAATAGAGAATGTGAGAGGAGGAGGGGATAGAAAATGATGAAAATAAAAGGGGAGAGAATCCTAGTCCCTGCCCAACCTACACCCATAAATCTCAGTACCATACTTTCATATTAACTACAGTTTCATCTTCTCTTCTCTCAGCTGCAAATTAAATTCGCAATATTTATTTCCCTTCTCAGTTTTAAGTCAAAAGTGGTTGGCCAACACTACTTACATCGATGAGGAAATGCTAAGAGTACTTTTAATCTACGTAGATCCTTTGACACCTCTGGTTTAATCAGGGGCGGAGCCACCAAGGGACTAGGGTAGTCCCCGGCCCATCCTGACTTCATCTGAGGTGTGAACCTCATGGAAGAAGATGAAGCAAACAACGTCGTTAAGCTGTTTTGATTTTAAATATTTTCGACTGTCTAATGAAACGATAAGTTTGGTAGGGGAGTTTTAAAAGAGATGTGCAATTTTAAATGGAAAAAGCAACCCCACTTCTGGTTCGATTCTCTCACCTAACAGTAATATACACCCTATAATTTTCTAAAGCAACCCACCTTCTTTATTTGCAGACCTCTCCCCCTTTTCCTTCTTTTTCTACTTCTTTGTATTTTCTTTAGCCTTCCACAACCTACCTCTTACTTGGTTGTCTGGGTTTTTTTACATTTTTTTCTTCTTAGTATTGAATTTAAGAGAATTTTTTCAGTTTTGTGAGGATTACACAAATTGCATATGTCAACATGTTATGAATTCAACTTTTTACACACACTCATATATATATATATATATATATATATATATATATAAGTGTGTAAAAGACCCCTCCTCATTTAGAATTATGGCTCCACCACTGGGTTTAACGTCAATTTTCATTAATATTATTTTTCTTTGCATTTACACTAGTCAACCCATCTCTCTCTCACTCGTTCATACACAACTAAGTATATGCACATACATTAAAAAGACCATATAGTCTCAACGGTTTATACAACGAGATTCGATGTTAAATTGTTGATTTTACTAATATCTCTTGTATAAAAACACATGCACACAAAAGAAACCTTGCACCTGCCATAATGTCATAGGTTATTCACATGTAGGATATAGAATCCTTCTTTATATATTTGCTCTTCTTTTTTTGTCCGGCGACGTTCATGGAAAATACAACTTAACCTTACACTACAAGTTAAACCCACAATTATTTAAATGAAAATTGCACACTAATCAATCTTAGCCACTGAATCAAATAGATATATCTCTATAGATATTTAAAGATAAATTGCTTTAGATATTCAAAGCAAATTGTTAATAGCAGTCAGTCAGATATTTCAAACAAACAATACATGTTGCTTTAGATATTTATTTTGTCTTCAGCTATACTCAAGTCAGTCAAAACACGCAAATCCATTAGCACACTCGAAAACAAACCCTATGTAGATAATATTTACATGCACCGAATGCAGATCGACCTCTCGTACCACATTGTCTTCCACCTCATATCTACTAGTTTTTTTTAGTATTCACGGGTGTTGAATTCTTGGGACTAAATTTTTCTTGTTAGATTTTTAACTGCATATTCACTTCTCTTTCTATTCAGTACTATCCATCGAAATATAAAGAAATTGTGACATATCACTATACTCTTCCCAATTCAATCTTGATAGTTAGATCTTTAGCTGCATAACCAGCTATTTGTTTATTTGCATACAATATACCGAAACAAAATTTTCGTATATCAATATCCATGCATAACCCAACTTGCCCTTTATTATATGTAATATTGAATGCCCACAATCATCAGATTCAGGTATGATTTGAATTTGATAGCTAGATCCTTATAATTGTATAATCAATCATTCATTTATTAGATGCATAACATACACCGAAGATAGTTTTTGCCTATCCATACATACCCAACTTGCACTTTATTATATGCAATATTGAATGCCCACCAGTCTTTGAATTGTGTGTGTAACCCTTATGCTTCCCCATTGATTTGGTTTGACATTATAATATTTTCATACAGTGTATGAGGTGTTTGAACGCATGGCATACTATGGAATATCGTCCAACTTGATCTTGTATTTGACAAAGAAGCTTCATCAAGGCACTGTCACGTCTGCTAATAATGTGACCAACTGGGTTGGCACCATTTGGATCACTCCTATTTTGGGTGCATATGTCGCCGATGCTCATCTCGGTCGTTATTGGACGTTCCTCATCGCTTCCTTAATCTACCTATCGGTACGTATGCCCTTCAAATTAACTTCAACGTACTTCAGTTATCTCTGTCAAAACTGCACTGGCTAGTCCATTTTTAAACTTAAATGCGCCGATATTATACTAATTAAGTCCAATATACATGTAATGTAATACTAATCCGAATCATACATTTTGAATAAAAACGCATGAACACATTGATTTAAATTCACAATCGATTGATGTGAGGCTACTGTCTAACAAGAGAACATTTCTTAAAATGAAACTTCTGGCTCACAATATGGATTGTCGTGGTGAATAAGACTTTTCTCTTCAACACAGTTTCACACTTTCAAACCTTCATCCAATCCTTTAGTTTAACTTAGTAATAATATTAGTTGTAAACAATATATATATATATATATATATATATATATATATATTTATATATATTTAGTATCAAATTAAGTTGTCATACAAATGTTTATACTTTATATTGTCATATTCAACTCAGTATGATATATTATCAAACCATGAATCTTGATCATATTTTAAACAAAGATTCGCTTGATTCTTATTTTAACAAACCTAAGGTCATCTCCAACTGAAGGCTGGCCAAATGGCTCGTTTTAGCCATCTGGCCCTCTAAGAAATTAATATTTTAATGAACAATGCAGGGGTCATGTTTCTTACCATCTCCAACCGAGGGCCAAAGGGTCATAGAGCTCGTTTTAGCCCTGTCACAAAAACCCATCTCCAATTGAGGGCCAAACATAATTTATTATTTAAATTTAAAAACTACAACAACTTAAATTAAATGAAATATAATTAAATATTTAAAAATAAATTGTGAAAACACTTACTTCGTTTTAGTAATTGGCGCCATTTTCATGTCTACTTGCGGCGGTTAACAGTTGTATGTTAAATTAATTTTTTTAATTTAAGTATCCAATTACTAGTACAACTTAGTTTGAGATAGTTACATGTATAAATGCACATTTACCATCTCTAATAGGAAGCTTATATTTGGGGCACCCATTATATTTGTCCCACATCGGCTGTGAGAGAGGTTTGAGCAATCAAACATGCTTATAAAAGCAACATCCCCACATAGAACCAATCACCTTTTTAGGCCTTAATTAAATATTCTTTTTAAAATTTTGGCCCAAAAAATAATAATTAAAAAATAACAGCTAGCTGTTGAGATTCAAATTTTTTAGTCCGGGGCTGGTTGGCCCTTTGACCATTTTTTGTTTAGTGAAGCCCACGAGCCCTTTGGCTTGGCTCTCGGTTAGAGACAGTTTTAAAGTTATTTTTGGCCCTCTAACCCTTTAGATCCTTCAGTTGGAGATACATAACAAATCAGACAATTGTCTAGAAAGAAACTATTTTCAATTATTAAGTAATTTAGTATGAAAAATCCCGTATTTGAATAAATAATAGGTAATTATTAATTAGGGTAGAAAATTGCAACAACATGCATATATATTCCATTACAACTTGTACATAGCATCGACAGGTGTTTTCAACGAACCGGTAATTATATTGGAATTGGATCTCATCCGGATTCATTTTGTAGGAATCCTAGAATTTTTCACATCTTAGTCATTCATCGTGTATTGTACAATAAAAAATTATTTGATTTTTTTTATTATTTAATTAAATACAAATAGTATCTGACTAAAACTGGCTGCATAATGTACGATAAACGGTTACAATGTAGGGATTCCTAAAATCCTCACAAAGTGGATATGGAGAGGACCCTGTTGCAATTATATTAGTGCAGAACTAACAATAGGTCCTACACCAAACCAATAGATCAATACATAGTTGATCACAATTTAATTATTAATTACGGAACTATCTCACAATTTAAATTACATTAGATAATTATTGAGATTAATTAATGGTAAACTTCAAACTTTGGATATATAGATGGGGAACTCATGAATCACATTGGTCAGCAATGCTTGGATTACTGGTGTTTGAAAGTTTGACTTGGAAAATCTGTTTTTATATGTAAGGTTAAGGACGTCCTTGTCATCTAGAGTGTTGATGTCACAACTTGACTTTTCTATCTTCAATTTCTCTGGCCGGCGCGGGTACGTCTACGTCCACATCCACGGACTTGGATCCTCTCCTGAGCCCAAGGGGAGGATCCTCCTGACCAAAGGATTTGGGTCGTTAGATGAAAATTTAACGGCTATAATTATTATAATTTTAAAAGGATCCCTTTTTGGTAACCGTTAAATTTTCATTCAACGGCCCAAGTCATTTGGTCAGGAGAATCCTCTCCTTGAGCTCAGGAGAGGATCCAAGTCCCACATCCACATCTAGGGTCTTTGTCTATGTCTACGTTTTAGCCTCTTTATTTCTTGTTCGTCCCTCGAGTCAACTCCACAATTCCACAAAAACAAATGCATGCGGATCTGGTCCAAATTATAGTTTATTGGTGATAATTTATATTCTTTGATTTTTTTTCAATTTATTTTATATAAGGTCGAAAATTTAGAAGGATGTGTGAAAAGTAAAAAAATATATGTGGATAACATATCATAATCTCTAAAAGTTTTTTTTTCCAAAGTTTAAGGCTCTGTTTGGTTTTGTTTTTCACTAAAAATTACTTCACTTTAAATTAAGCAATATTTTCTTTTGGCAAAGCGAAAATATCATGCATGTTTTAAAAATAATGACTTATAGGCAACAACTTTTAAGTAGTTTGCATGTTACTTTTAAAAGGTGCTTTCATAAAAAAACGGAGTTGAACATTTAGTAAATATATTCAATTTTTGTAATGCCCTTATTAGTTTTTAAATGACATTAGTTATCCTTCTATACACATTTTATCTCTTGGAGAACAAAGTGATTGCCACCATCTAACATCAGGCCCGCCATTACCACCACCTTCGTTGTCACCACTACCGGCACCACCACCACCACCCACCACCATCACCACAACTGCCACAACGTAACACCACCATTGCCATTACCACAAAACCATCATTGTTGCAACCACCACCACCACAACCACAACTGTCACCACTGCCGTTATCGCCACCCAACTATTATTGTTACCTTTGAACCCCGATCACCACATCCTATTATTGGCACCACTACCATACTTCTACCATTATCGCTACTAACACTGCCACTGTCCCCACCGCCATCGTCACTGCCGTTGTCACCACCACGTACAATTACAACCGCCACCATTGTTCCATTGCCACCGCGAATGACGCCGCCACCGCCATCATCTTTGAAACAACCATAAAAAATAGTATTTCTGGCAGATGGATCAGGACGTACAAAAAAAGTCCCAAAAAAGTATTTGGTTGTGACATCCGATTGGGGTCAAACGCAATCAACAATATTAGTTCATGACAGTTGCTATATCTTTTTGAAAACCCTAATTAATTATTTAGGCAACAGTTTTGATGTCTGTTTGAATTACTGTCACATAATGTTATTATTCTACTGAAATTATACACATATTTATCTTTGTATTTTTTGTTAATATACTCTAAAAGTAGAATTTTTCATATAGGAGCAGTAGAATATTAAACAGTACATGATAATGTTCCCGATACATGTTAATAAATAAATTTACCCAAGAACTGTGGTTGTTAATTAACAAAATTTTGAATAATTTGCAGGGAATGTCTGTATTAACCCTAGCAGTTTCACTTCCTTCCCTCAAACCACCTCCCTGCCTAGATTCCCACGTGGAAAACTGCAAGAAGGCCTCCACACTCCATTTAGCCGTGTTCTATGGGGCCCTCTACACTCTTGCCATTGGAACAGGTGGGACCAAGCCCAACATCTCAACCATTGGAGCAGACCAATTTGACGATTTTGACGCCAAGGAGAAGAAACATAAGCTTTCCTTCTTCAACTGGTGGATGTTCAGCATCTTCTTTGGGACACTCTTTGCCAACACAGTGCTTGTCTACATTCAGGACAATGTGGGCTGGGCCTTGGGATATGGGCTTCCAACTCTTGGGCTTCTCCTATCTGTTTTGATATTCTTGGCTGGCACACCATTTTATAGGCACAAGGTGCCAAGTGGAAGTCCCTTCACAAGGATGGCCAAGGTCATAGTGGCCGCATTGAGGAAAGGAAGTGTGACACTCCCTATTGACCCTAAGGAGCTCCATGAGCTTAACTTGGAGGAGTATGAAAAGAAGGGAAAATTCAGGATTGATTCCACACCAACCCTAAGGTTTGTGTATATACATTACTTTTAAGCTATTGCTTATACTATCTTGTCTACTATTAGCGACGTAACTACATGAAGAGCTAAATGAGCTACACAAAGGCCCGATATACTTTTTATGTTCTAAATTTTTGTACATGAAGATATATACCTATTCTATTTAACTCTAACTTGGCACAAACTTCTACCCTAACACAACACCGCCAAGTGTTTCCACATTGTTGTCATCCTGGTTACGCCCATAACTACCACATTAATGTTGGTTTAGGCATTGAAAGTGAATTTCACACACTATTTTTCAACGTACACATTTATGTTTATTTCTAGTCATTGGAATGAATAAAAATCAAAGAAGAATCAATGGATAAAAATAATCAAGGGTGTGCAGAAAAAGAAAAAGGTCATGTGATAATCATTTTCCTTTAGACATTTGATATTCTATATGTTGATGTTGAGCTTAAAATATATTTCAATGCATTATACATATAAATTCTAGACCTTGTACAAATACTAATCTTAACGGGTGGGTCGGGTTAGGTTAATGGGTTGGTTCTAAAATGCTAGGTCTAGTTGTGATTGTAGAGTAAGCCTTGGACAAAAATAATCAAGGGTGTGCAGAAAAAGAAAAAGGTCATGTGATAATCAATTTCCTTTAGACATTTGATATTCTATATGTTGATGTTGAGCTTAAAATATATTTCAATGCATTATACATATAAATTCTAGACCTTGTACAAATACTAATCTTAACGGGTGGGTCGGGTTAGGTTAATGGGTTGGTTCTAAAATGCTAGGTCTAGTTGTGATTGTAGAGTAAGCCTTCAATTTAGCCATCTCTTTTTTGAAGATTGGGAATTGTTATTGGCACTCCAAACTTTCTATAATTAGAAAGAAAAAACACTTGTGAGGAGTGTAGATTGAGATTTTAGGAGTGTTAATAACAGTTCCCATGAAGATTTTGATTTTTGTAATTAATGTGTACATTCATGCAGGTTTCTCAACAAAGCTGCTGTGAAAACAGGCTCAACTAGTCCATGGATGATATGCTCAGTAACCCAAGTAGAAGAGACCAAGCAAATGCTAAGAATGATTCCAATCTTGGTAGCCACATTTGTACCAAGCACTATGGTTGCACAGATTAATACCCTATTTGTCAAACAAGGCACAACCCTCGATCGATCACTCGGAAGCTTCAAAATCCCCCCTGCAAGTTTAGCCGCATTTGTGACCCTCTCCATGCTTGTAAGCGTCGTGCTCTATGACCGGTTCTTTGTCAAGATCATGCGAAGAGTGACCAAAAACCCTAGAGGAATCACCCTCCTTCAAAGAATGGGAATTGGAATGGTTCTCCACATTTTGATTATGGTCGTTGCATCTCTAACTGAAAGGTACAGGCTTCATCTTGCGAAGCAACATGGAGTAGTTGAGAGCGGAGGACAAGTTCCGATCACTATATTGGTTTTACTTCCTCAATTTGTGCTTATGGGAACAGCTGATGCTTTTCTAGAGGTTGCCAAGATTGAGTTTTTCTACGATCAAGCACCAGAAAGCATGAAGAGTCTTGGGACTTCCTTTTCCATGACCACTTTAGGAATGGGAAACTTTATTAGTAGTTTCCTTCTTTCAACAGTTTCTCACATAACCAAAAAGCATGGCCACAAAGGATGGATTCTGAACAACCTTAATGCTTCTCATCTCGATTACTACTACGCATTTTTCACGGTACTAAACATTTTGAACGTTATTTTCTTCTTGTTTATGACTAAGATGTATGTGTACAAGGCTGAAATTTCGGATTCGATAGAAGTGCTCACGGAAGAACTGAGGGAGACGACGTACAAGGCGTCCAAAGAAGGCGATTCAAGAAATAGGTCAACTAATAAGTGACTTAAGGGGTCTCTGCTTTGTGTATGTTTGATTGTAGTACAAAATTGTCAATGAAATGAGAAAAATAAAATATAAATCTGTCAAATTAATGTTTGCAAGTATCTGATCTAGGTGTACAAAAGTTGAAACATATATAATAAATATGCGCGCGTGTGTGTAAATATTAAATCAAGAGAAGAATAGCTTCAACTTCTGAACAGAAACAGCTCTTGAATCTGTTTTTCTTTTGCAGACGAATTACGGCGTAAAAATATATTAAGAGTTGATTTGTTTTGCGAAAAATGACCTTCACAAACTCCATTTGCGCACAACGGCTATGATACAATACAACAATGTCCCAATTGGGGACGAGGATTAACAATCAATACCTACAAATCACAACGACAAATTTGTACAATCATCTCTCCATCGCGATCCCCCGCAATATATTTGGTTTGGCATTGAAAGTTCTGTAGGCTTGGATACAATGCATGCCCCCCTCACATTTCCCTCGAATATTTCTTCTTCGGTCACAACGCCCGAAGTTGGTTCTAAAATGCTCCGTAGATACTTACACTTTGGCTTCACATGTAGATGAAAAAGTATTCCCATCACCTCCTCTTTGCTAGCTGGAATGTCCTTTTCAAGAATTGGTTTGCTGCTTTGTCATTCCTGTGGCATAACACCCTCAATATTGTGTTTGGATCTGATCTGTTCCACCGTCCTGTTGTCGGAGGCATAGGCAGCCTTTGCCCTGATCCCACAACTCCAATCCCGCTTTTTTCGCATGTCACAATGCTGAAATCCTCCACGAGTTGTTCAGTACATTGCCCCATCAGCTCTATCACCCCTTCCGCTGTCTCCGCCTCATGTTCCACCACATCCTTGGCTATCAACCCTTCTCCGCAAGTGCCAAAAACACGCTTTAAGCTGTCGAAATCTTCCTGTATCATCTCATGGTAAGTTCGGTAAAACACTCGGGAACTTCCTCCAGCAACCAAAACCATGAGGAATGCTTCGAAAGAGGCCTTCATTACTTCCTTGATCGCCAAGGCCTGAGCTTTGTCGGTGAGAATTGCTCCCAAGAGAGTGAGATTCTGCTTGATAATTCGCAACGCAGGTCTTATTCTTACATTGGCTACATCACCAACATAGAGGCTCTCGTAGAAGACCGAGTTTGAGTCGAGGAAGATCAAGCGATAGGCAGCGACTTCCGAGACATGTTGGCAGGCCGATTGGATGCCTGACACTGCAAATTCAAAGTAGGAAGAGGCATTGCTGTGACTCTTGCGGTTCTTGGCAGGACGACTGCGAGGTGTTGAAGGAATGATTCGAGGTGAGAGGGAGAGGTTTTTGTCAAGCGAATGAAGGTGGGGAAGGAGATAATGCAAAGTGTTGAGGCGGATGTAGAGGCGTTGTGTTCCTCTACTCGTTGATGGGCGAGGATGGTGACCATCATTTGTTCCATTTGGGTGAAAACCTTCCGCTCCAATGCTACAAGGGCTAGCTTTTTTCCACAGCTTGAGGAACTTCGAGTCTCGATTGCACCTTGTTAGAGGAGGAAGTGTAGGGATATAACTCTGTTTCGAACCTGAGAAAGAAATATCCTTTGATCAACACAAAATTTTACCAAAATCTTAATCTTATACCAAAACATAACATGACATCATATTACTGATCCCTAATATGAAATAATGGCTCTTACCACAAGAGGCGACAAATGAAGTATACTCCTTGAAGAGATGCTCCAACCCATCTGCAAGATCTTGAACTATATCTTCAGTAATTCCTATTGGAATTTCGAAGAAGTCATCCACGGTTTCCTTGGCCAGTTTCATTAGCTCCTCAGCTGATTGCGCATAAGGTTCCGATTTGGACTTTGGATTCCATGTCTACAACACAAATATCTTGTTCATTTAAGCTCAAATTTGAAAATGGATTTTTATCAAATACGGTTATAAAGCAAGCATAAAACATACCTCGCTTTCTTTCGCACAGTGAACACACTCTTTCCCTCTCTTTAATCTCTCATGAATCCATCTTTTTAAGAGGTTCATTATGATGGTATCAACTTCATATGGAACCATCTCTCTAATGATTGCTTTGCCACCATCTTCGCACTCAGCAGAGTCCTCAACCACCATTTGGAGCAGAACCTTTTCTAGCTTTCCTGCCCTTTGCAATATCTCAACTGTCTCACCTGAAAGCGTGGAGACTCCGTTTAGGTATTGCTTCAACACAGCTCCATAGCAGTTGTGCAGTGTCACAGCCGCAACACCAGCTGCAGTTGTGTGCCACCTCTTGAGTATAGGACTGAAGCTTTCCCTCTCTTTCAAGGCCAACTCCTCTGTCTCTTGAGCTAACTGAAACAACGTATCAGTCACGGCGTCTTCTGCCACTTCAGTGACATTTCCAGCTTCCATAATCTACACAAAAATGTGAAGATGAGAAGCATATCTCTATTACATTTGTACGGTATAATGGGAAGTGCCTATTGTAACATTGGCATGCTATTTTACCAAACTGTGAAATCATGACCGGTCTTGATTCACTGTTGGATAACATAACATAACATACCGGATATCTGGTTAAACAAGCAAATGGGCTGCAGCATATAAACCTTTGCAAAAGCCTGTTTCATAGAAGATCGAATGTAGTAGTCCACGCGGTCCCCGGAGTTGTCCACCACCTTTATATCACCTTTTACTCCTCCTCCCCTTTCTGTGATTGTAACATCTTCACCCAAGATCTTGGAGGATGACAAGGCCAAAGGGAGAAGGTTCTCAATTTGGCCAACTGTACCTCTTTGGAAATAATCATGGTACCGAAGCAATTTCTTCTCCGCCCACCCCTGCATTGAGCTCAACACCGAAGACAAAATCTTGACATACAAAGCCTCCCTATCAGGCCTCTTGGCATTGTTCGCCACTTCTGCAAGCATAGCATGAGCAGCACACAAAAGGTCGGGTTCAATCTGTGCGGTTTGCACGTATTGCTGAAACAACACCCATGTAAAGCACACATTGTGAATTGGCCTAGTGATCCCCAAGGTCGACCATGTCTTCTTCATCAGCTCCAGCAGTTCATCGACTTCATCTAATACTAATGTCTCATCTCTGATGTCGAAGACTGATTGTAGGAGAGCAACATAGAAGTGGATGTTGAGAGGGTAGCCATCAGCCCAGTGACACACATCTGTTGGAGTTCCGTTGGAGCTACGCCACGATAAGGAGACTACAGAGTTGCAAAGGGTTCTCATGGTGTCTGAGTTCTTTCCTGTGTCTATGGCTTTGGTGTCACCCGCTCTGATGATCTCTCTGAGACGCAAAGCGAATGTGTTGGACTTGTCTAGTGGGATTGAAGGGTGCAGAAGAAGACCAGCTTCGAGGATTTTGAGCTGCCGCTTTTGCCAGTAATGGTACTCGTGGGAGTCGTTGAATTCGGATGGCTTTAGATGTCGAAGGAGTTCTAGTGGGAGGATTATGGTCTCTGCTCGCCTACCCATCTATATTAGGAAGAACATGATTAATTAGCGACCAAATTCAATGTCATTGAACTTGTGCTACATGCATGATGCATCGCATTTTCCTACTTCGTTAAATTATTTGTATCATATTTACAGACCACATCACAATTATAAAAGTGAGTCGTTTATATAAATGGAAACTATGAAATTTTGAAGAAACTACGGAATGTAATGGGAACTATGGGATTTTGAAGAAACTACGGAATGTAACATTATCAGCAATTATCATTTGTTACAAGTTAAATTAAACAAGATGAGAGTGAGAAACTCAACTTTTACTTTGGGAGAAATTTTTCTAGATACGAATACCAACTCACTAGTGACAGTTGGTGTTCCAGACCAATGAGCATCAAACACCTGGCCTTCTTCCTTTTAGGGATAGCTGAATTAATTCATTTTTTTCAACTTTCAATTTCACCCGTGTAACTTAAAAAAAAAAAGGAAAAAAAAAGAAGAACTTAACTAAAAATAAAACAAAGAAGAACTTAACTAAAAATAAAACAAAGTTTACCCAGATTCCGATCCTCTGTGCTCAACACCCTCACCCCACCCATCCATCTTTTGCAACTCCAGGCCTCACCTATTTCTCTCTCTCCCTTTCCCTTCCTTTCTCCTTTTCTCTTCCTTTTTTTCTTTCGCTGGATAAGGACATATGGGAGGTCAGCGACCTCATTGATTCTTATATCGGAAATCGGAGATAGCAGATTTAAGGATTGCAGTTGTCGTCGACCATCTTGGGTCCCATGCCGAAGAGAAGGAGAAAACGGAAGGATGAGAGAGAAAACAAGGAAATAAGTGAGAAGAGACGGGATGTCGAGGATGAATTCGCCAACCGTCGGTGGAGGTGGGTTATTGCTGGAATGGCAGCGGCGTGGAGGGTTTTATGTGTTTGCTAGTCTGAGTTATTGAGAATTCTTGATATTAGGGTTAGATTAGGAGTTGTATTGACATAGGATTAACATTTGTCATTTTTTATTCCAGAAAAATTTAAGAGCTAGGTGGCAAATTGTTATTTGTTGGGAATGCCAACTCATTTAGTGTGCCAGGAACGTCGAAAATTTTCTCGAGAGGTTTTCGTGCTCATTCTCGGGAGATTTTTCGGTGTGACCGTCACACGAGGTGTTACACCACGTGTCTCTATATAAATGATGGATTATGTGTGTTAAAAGGTTAATAACTTAAAAATTAAAATTTTCCATCATTTATATAAAAATATGTGGTGTACCATCCGTATTTTGGTCACAACTAAAAATTTCTGCTCATTCTCATCAATTACCTTAAACTTTTCTTTGTGCTAAATTTCGTAATTTACATTCATTAATTAATTATAAAGCAAATGCATGGAACATTTGCATGCATGGAGATATCTAAATTGAAATGAATACGTACTTGGCCTACGAGGGTCCTCATGAGCGTCTTCCGCAGCCGATTATCGCTGCCTTCCGTGACCCTCATCTGCTGCCTCATGATCTCGGCCGACGTCATTGGCCGCCTCGGCCTCGAGGGCGGCAGGGTGTACGACATCCCGGGGGAGCCACTACTATTCGATCCGTTTGGCGAGGAGGGACTTGACCATCCACCATTTCCGGCACCTGAAGTCATCCTCCTCGACGGAGACCGCTTCAGCATCTTCAGCCCGAGCGCCCGCTTGACCCGGCTCGTCGGTGTAGTCACCACCCCGTTTACCTTTGACCCCGATCCCGACCCGCTCCCCTCCCCACCATTACTATTGCTGTTGTTGTTGTTGTTATCTTGGTGGTTGGAGTAGAACACGAGGGCGTTCCGTCCCCCGAAGCCAGGGGATGACCGACACGCCGTGAAGAAGATCTCGTACGTGGTCTCGCGCACCTCATCACGGTCGATGCCCTCGAGCTTGCCGAAGGGCCAGACGAGGTCAGGGTCGGAGCCGTGGTAGTCCGGACGGGGGGCGAGAAGGGAGCTGCAAAGGGACTCGCGGCGAGAGTGGTGATGGGGTCCCATGGAAGCTGGGGCGGGGGCGGATGAGGGAGAGGGAGATGATGTAGCGGTCGGAAGTCAGATATCCGGCGGAAGAGACAAAACGGGCATTTCTCTTAAAAGAGAGAGGAGAACAAGGAGGAAGGAAATAAATTAGGGAGAGATGCGATTGGTTATGCTGATGCCAGCGGGTTTGTGTTGGGAGAGAGAGAGAAAGAAGAGAGAGAGAGAGAGGGGAGAGAGGAAGGACCCAAATAGGAGGAGGGCTGTTTGTGTGGACTGTTGGGATATCGGTCGATCGATGGCTTTGCCAACGCTGTTGTGCGAAGAAAACGAGAAGCAATGCGACATAGATAGCAAAGTCGCTTCCGAATATTTGCTTTGTTGCTCCTGCTTCTTAATTAAATATTCTCTTTTAATTTAATTAATTAAATTCTGATTTGTCATCGTTTTGCATTGTAATCATATGAATACTGTTTCCAAATAATTTGGAATATGTCCGTACGTATTGGGACTTGGGAAATTGATTGGGAAAGATACTTGGATTAGGGTGAAATGGAATATGTTCATCACCAAACAGATTGATCACTAACAATAAAAGCTAGCTAGCTAGTTAGTTAGATTAGATACTACTTACAATACTCCAGCTCATTGAGAGAAGAATGATTTAGATTCATACACCTACTTGCCAGAAAATTGTTCCCTACATTTGTATTCATTATCTGTTTTTTTTTTATACTACAAAACCCTAATACGTAAAATACTAAAAATACTCTAACATAAAATACACCAAATTGCTATTTTTTTCTAAACACCCTTGGTCGGACTCACGATGATAAAGAACATGAGTTTGCTAAGAAGAAAACTGAAGCTAATTGTTGATGTCAATTCCAATGTGAACTTTGATATACGGATGTCGATCAAAGATGAGGCACAATTAACATTACTTTAGTCTAAAGAAAGCATTGCAATTGGCATTGTTCTTTACTGTTCATTGTACCTGATTTCAGTTTATTTACAAGATAGCCACTGATGCTTTTAACCCACTTCACTTAATTTACAAAATTGCCACTCAGGCTTAAAAACCTTCTTTCAGCCATTGGCTGCATTTCATGTTTGACTCGGCAAGAGAGACGGGAGGGGGACATCACGCCTGACAAATTGGAGAGAGACAATCGCTCCCATTTTTTACTCGGAGACAGCTGGGTGTGCCTCTGGCGAGCGGAGAGAGGGGGACAGAGCGACCACAGAGGAGGGAGACACAGGGCCTGACAGATTGGAGAGAGATGGGAGCTACGGGTTTGGACTGAGTGAGAGAGAGATTAAGGTAGGTGCTCTGCCAGGATCTATGGAATTTTCTCCCATTTTAGAGAGAGAGATGGCCAGGGAGAGAGATACAGAGCGGAAAGCATGGGTGTGTGTATTCTTTAGGGTTAACGGGTTACGCATAGAGGCGGTGAGGAGGGGATGGGTGAGGGATGAATGGCAGGGTCTGGGTTTTCAATTTTCTCCCTTGATTCAAAAGGTAATGAACTGCCTTTTTTTCATTGTTTAGTGTCTAATTGCCATTTGCTTTGTTAAAATTTTCATTTATATTTTGTTCTTTCATTCAAATTGTAATGGATGTTTATCAATTGTTGAGTTGGGTGGTGGGATTATGTCTCTGTTTTTGTGAATTAGGGTCTTCCATTGCTTTAATTTGTTTGTTTCTTGATTAATTTTTGTCTGATTGATCCTTTTTCTGTTTTAGAATTGTTACAAGTTTTTTGTTCCTTAATTAAAATTGTCATAGATCTTTTGTAGATTGTTCAGCTCACCTTAGTGTTAACTCTTTTTCAGTTTATTGTTTTTAATTGTTGTTTACTGTTTGATTAGCCGTTCCATTTATTAAAATTGTCATAGATATTTTTTCTATCATTAATGCTATCATAGATATTTTATATTGTTTACTTAGCTATTAGGGTTTGCTCTTAGTCTTTTCTAGGTTGTTCAGATCACCTCTAGGGTTAGCTGTATGTCCACATTTTTTCCTACAACCTAATCCGTTCTCCTAACAACCAAAATGTAGATAAATTTGTGGTGCTCCATTGCACATAGCCAGTAAGCTTCATTAAAGGTGTCATAGATATTTATTAATTGTTTCGATAACTATTTGAGTTTTGCTCTTAGTCTTTGTGAATTAAGGGATGACACTGTCTTGATTTTTGTGTTTTTCAGATATTTTTTTTCCCTTTGCTTATAGGTAAACAAAATTCAAACTCCTTTTTAAGTTTATTGTTTTTAAATTTGGGAGTTTTGGTTGTTTAATTAACTGTTCAGTTCACTGTTAGAGTCAGATTTCTGTCTTTATAAATAAAGGGGTTGCACTGTGCTCATTGTGTGTTTCTTCATACTTTCCCACTAATTGCTTCTCACCAAATCACCTTCAGGTTCTTTTTCCATTTCACATCATTCGAATATCTCTATGTTGCTAGGTTGTTTTTCCATTTCTTGGTTGCTTCTGTATTTGTGTGATGCACTTTTTAATTTTATTTTTCATATGCATGTAGATCCAACACAAGCATACAGATCAAACCATTCATTCACACAGCAGCCACCAAATCAACCATTACTAAGGTATTTGTCAATCCATTTTAAAATTTTGTTCTGTTTTGTTAACTTTTATACAAACTAAATTATAATACAAATCTCTAACTGTGTTTGAAACTTTCTAACAACCAATATGTACAACAGGTTTAAATGTCTATTTGTTGTTTTTAGAAATGGTATTTTTTTCATTTAACTCGACTTACTACGCATCACAGACTATTACATCACCACAATGGATATCTTTGTTCCATCCTTTCTCCATGTTGTGCCATTTGACAATCCTTAGTTCTGCATTCCTTGATTTTTTTTGCTGTTTCAAGTTTGAACAACCTGTCATGTTCTTTTCTGATCATTTATAATTGTATATTTGCAAAGATGCATGGCTATTAGACCTTCAATTAGAGATCAGCATGATTGCATTGTCATAAGACTGAAGCTATACAATTACTATTTGCTAAATATTACTTCTGTCATTTAATTGAGGTTCGTCTAGAAGAGGACTCAGGCATGTTGTTAGTGTAGATTTACATTTCATATTACTTCATGTTGTTAGTGTAGATTTACATTTCATATTACTTTCGTGCAGTATTTGATTATAAGTCATGAACAAGCTAATGTTTTTTCAAACTTTACAGATGCCTATGTTCACATATGAATAATTTGGCTTATGGATATTAATGTTGTAAGCAGATATGGTAATTGTTCTATCTATGGAATATGTATTTAAGGTCTCATTGGTTTAACATTATCAAAACTTTTGCATATCTCTGAAGTTTTACGAATGCTTATATATACATATAAGATCTGAAAGGGATGGAATTGTTTTCTTATTTAGTAACCACCGTATATATCTATATATATATATATCTATATATATATGATCAAATGGTGGGACAAGTTCAACTACCAGAAGATCATTGAAGTTGTGCTCAGGGACTTCCCCATGAATTCCAGTTCAGTACCCGCAGTAGCAGCCTCTCCAACAACTGCTTTACCAGAACCAACCAAGGAAGAAATCGATTCATTATCGGACATTAGTCCTTCTTCCTCTCTCAAAGGCAAGACCAAGTCATCCAGATCTTCGAGCAGTTCGAAGAAGAAGAAATCATCAAAGCTCAAGGCTCTAGCCCAAATCCTCATGAAGGAACTTCAAGAAGAAAATGAAGATGGTTCGGACTCCGACAACTCTTCGGATGCTTCATCACAGTGCGCAGTAGCCACACAAGGAAATATTTTCCCGCCTGATTCCCA
This sequence comes from Malus sylvestris, assembly GCF_916048215.2. NCBI lineage: Eukaryota > Viridiplantae > Streptophyta > Magnoliopsida > Rosales > Rosaceae > Malus > Malus sylvestris. Next base: position 20,311,452 of record NC_062272.1, read on the forward strand.
AGACCCTTACGAATTTTAAACTTGTAATAGCATGTATAGGAATTTCTAAATTCGTATAAATGTAATCTCAGTAGCATACATTGTATCTAGACTCAGTAGAGTATTTTGTAATTGCTGCATATGAAGACAATGCCAGCCGCAAGTGAAAACAGCAGTAGCAGGCAAGACACTATTCATGAATAGTAAAATCACTTTTACTATTCATCCACAGTATTCACCCTCGTGAAAGTCACAGTCTCCGACAGCATCTTCTGCTTTCGGTCTCTTTACAGCAGTAGCACATGCAGAGCGGAATTCCCGCTTCCATCCTTCAATCATTCCGGATCATCTCCTCAACCTACAAGAGGAAATCTCCAGCTTCATTGAAGGGGGCTTCTTTCGAAGAAGAGAACTCGGCGTATTCACTTCGAACAGAGTCTACAGCTTCTCAGCAAAAAATATTGTAATATAAATATATTTTAATTTTAAGAAATCAAGGATGCCTGCGAGCTCCCGGATCAGTCTTTAAATTTCCAAATCGTCAATAGACGAGACTTCTGTAAGTCATATTTGATTTTCAATAAATATATTTTCAATCGAATATCAGCATCATTAATTTTAATTCATTACTTTACCATGAATACTAAAGCTATTTTAAATTTAGTTTTGTTTATATATGCTCTTGTTATTAATCCTAAAAATTTTACATTGATATTAATCAAATTCTTTGAATTTCCAAATACATATATCGGATATTTCCGGCTTCATATGTTACCCTACTTCCGCACCCATTTGGTATCAGAGCCAAGTGTGGTTGGTTATACCATTAGTATCTGAATACTCTGTTTATACTTTTGATTTATTCAGTCTCTTTATAGTTATCTTTTCAGTTTAACCTTCTTAGTGTCTTTTGATCTCCATAAGGTCTGAGCAGTAAGGCGTCACCCAAACAGTAAGTCCCGGAGGTTAGGGCCTGAGCGGCGCGCATGACCCAGAGAGCTTGGGGTTTAGAACCACTAGTAAGATTTTCTGTTAAGGTTTCTGTATTTTGATTGTTTGAATTGATTGTTATGAGTAGATTGTTTAGATCTAATTCTATGGCCAGCACTAGCTCTAGATCAAATTTAGGAACTATACCTGATATTGTTAATGAAGAACAAAAATTTGAATTTCAAACAGACAGTAGTCTAGATTTTGCTGAGTGGAATATTCCAAAAATATCTTCAAAAAATATTTATAAAAAGAAATGGGCATTCGCCTCTTTTAAAACAGAACACCATGTCAAAACGGTTGAACAAGCTTATGCTCTTAGTAAAGATCATGAGACTTGCCAATTGTTTACCCCAGAACAAATTAATTCCCATAGGAAAGATGGTCATAATTATATTCATATAGGTTTAGTGCAAATTGCAGCCAAACCATTAACACGTAGAGGTCTTAATACCTCTATCCTCTTATGTCTCCGAGATGCTAGATTCACTGACTTCAGTGATAGTATACTTGGTATGGTTGAATCCAGCCTCTGTAATGGACCTATCCATTTTGACTGCTTTCCAAATCTTACCATAAGTCTGTCTGACCCACATATGTTAAAAGCACTTACACTAAATATCAAAACTTCAGGATATAAAGTCCTAGAAGGAACACAGCCTTTGGCTTTAATTTATAGAATTTATTATAAAGTCACTGGCACAAATATGAACTTTCAGGCTTTAACCAAAAGTCCGAAGGATCATACTCTCTTGATCCAGACTGATCAAGAGAATGCCAATATCAAAATACCTCGAACCATTAGGTGGTCAGAAATCAATCTGCCTTCAGATTGGTGTCTGATTAACGAGAGTCGGCCAGTAGCCATCCAAAATAGTCTAGTTAATTTAGACAATGTAGAACAATACTTTGACGGTACGGTTAAAATTAATTTTGATCGTCCTGCAAGGAAATCCTGTGATTCTAATCGATCACTCAAATCCTTTACTTCCAATAGGAATTCTTTCTCTGGATCTATGCCAACCGATAGGCAAGGTCGAGATCAAGAATTAATCAATTCCCTAGTTAATAGGAAATTAAAATCAGTAGATACAGGCTCATCTGTCACCCAACAAGAATTAATAAATGATCTTTTACATTTCAAACTCCAATCACTTGAGACAAACGCTCAAGTAGTCCAGCCTACCTATCATACCCCATCCATTCCTCCTAAGGAAGAACAAACATCCCCAACTGCTTCTGATTTTGATGCAGAACCAGTACACCACCAACTATTGGTTTTAACCAGACAAGAACCTTTTAAGTATGACCGTAAGAAACTCTGTAGAGACATCGAAGCCTTAGAAAATGTCCCTCGACGAAACATCTTCAGAAGTAAATATACTACTGAAGAGAAATTAGAAATCCATAAGGCATGGAAAGACTTCATGCAAACCAACAGACTTGAAATATTTTTCTTCGACTTCGTAGAAAAACATTATGAGTCTGAAAACCAAGTAAAGGTAATCACCAAAGAAAATTGGGTTAAAGAAGACAAGACAGTTGTCTCCTCCAGTCACCCTCCACAAGAAACTATACTTATTAGTACTGCGAATACGCAGGTCCCAGCCTCACCGTTCAAACTTCCGAAGGAAGATGCAGGTGTCAAACCTGTTATTGAACAAAACAATTTTACCAACCAAAGCCTACATATCATAGGAAAACAGTTGGATAAAATCGAAACTAAGGTTGACAATTTGTCAATCAAACCACTTAGTAAAGAAATACCTTTAACTAGTTTTAGAGAGTCACCCTCTTTAAAAACCTCAACATCTATTAAGATAGAACAAATGCTTCATAAGCTAGAAAAGGACAAATCAGTTCGTGTGATTAATAACCCACATGATTCTGAAACACCTTCCTCAATTCCAGATTCAGAAGATGAAAGTATTGATTCCATCATTCCAATGGAGCAAGCCTTTCAGAATCTTGAATTAAAACGTCTTAATACTAAAAGGACTAACCCTACATCCTTAACCAAAAACTGGTATCCCAGACCAACACCTCCTGATCTTCAATTTGAAGAAAGGAATTTCCAATCCCAATTCACTGTTTCATCTGATAAACTCTATGAATGGAATATAGATGGTTTATCAGAACAAGAGTTACTAAACAAACTCCAGCACATCTCCATGGTAGCAAATAGCTATATCACTAACCATGACCTTAGTCAAACCCAAATTGTCGACATCCTTGTCTCTGGATTCACAGGAATGCTTCATTCCTGGTGGGAGAAACATCTCACTGAAGACTCCAGAAATCTAATAAGAAATGCTGTAAAACAAGATGAAGAAGGAATACCTATCTTCGATGAACATCTAGGACGTGGTGTCCCAGATGCGGTCAATACCTTACTTTATACAATCATACAACATTTCATAGGAGTCCCTTCCAACATCACATCTAGAATCCATGACCAACTAAGCAACTTAAGGTGTCCAACCCTAAGTGATTTTAGATGGTATAAAGATGTATTTATGTCAAGAGTTATGCTCAGAGATGATAGTAATCAACCATTTTGGAAAGAAAAATTTATAAATGGTTTACCAAACCTTTTTGCACACAAAATAAGGAATACCTTAATTAACGAAGATGGTATTATACCATATAATGACCTTACTTATGGACATATCATAAGTACTATCCAAAAAGAAGGCCTAAAAATGTGCATAGATATGAAGATATCTAGACAAGCACAATCTGAAAAGGCTATCGCCAAATATGAATTAGGGACCTTCTGTGAGCAATATGGTTTACCACCCATAGCTCCTTCCAACCTTAAAAAGAGATCAACTACCTTCAATAGATCTAAGATCTCTAAACCACGAACCAACTACTCCAAGTATCATCAAGGCAAGTATGCCAAACCAAACCCATTTTATGAGAACCCCAAACAGAAAAGATGGAAAGGAAAGAGAAAACCCTCTGGAAAATTCCATTCTAAAGACAATAGTCATAAGGGAAAATGCTACAAATGTGGCAAAGAAGGGCATTATGCTAATAAGTGTAAAGTTAAGAAAACCATAAGTCAGTTGAAGATTTCTGAGGAAGAAAAACTTCAACTTATCCAAGCCCTAGAACTCCAAAATACCGACAGTAGTCATTCATCTGAAGATGATCTAGGTTCCACCTCTTCATCCTCATACCAATCTGCCTCTAGTAAGCACTCTACCCCAAACATCAAGCTCGGATGTCCTGATGCTTGTTGTAAAAATATATCAGTACTAACTAAACAAGAAAAACAAGAAGAATTACTCCTAGAACTAATAAGCAATGTTGAGGACACTGAACTCAAAAGGTTCTACCTCAAAAAGCTTAAGAACTTAGTTTCTCAAGAAGAAGTAGGCACTAGCCAATCTCAAATCCAAAAACCCCAAATCTCTCTTAGTTCTACTCTAGCAAAGTTTAGTAAGCCTAAGAAAGAAATTACGGTCAGTGACCTCCAAAGAGAAATCAATCAGATAAAAGAAGAAATTAAACTTCTAAAATCTGATAATCACGAGATTCATACACAACTCACTAGAGCCAATATTCCTCCAAAAGAAGAACAATTCAGTTCCTCTTCTTCCAGTAGTCACCATGAGTCAGAATCTGATACACATTCAGAACGCTTAGTTCTGAATCTTCTCCACAAAATTAGAATCCAAAAATGGTATTCTAAAGTAACAATAGTAATTGAAGATTTTCGCTTCGAAACCATTGCTTTAATTGATTCAGGTGCAGACTTGAATTGTATTCAAGAAGGATTGATTCCCACTAGGTATTTCCACAAGTCCAAGGAAATCCTTAGTGCTGCTAATGAATCTCCAATGGAGATCAAATATGAACTTCCTAAGGCGCATGTTTGCCAAGATGAAGTTTGTTTCAAAACACCTTTCGTCTTAATTAAGAACTTATATGACCCTGTCATACTAGGACTACCCTTTATAGCACTCCTTTATCCTTTTAAGACACATCATAATAGGATTACCTCCAAAGTCTTAGGACAGAAAGTCACTTTTGAGTTCTGCCTAGAAACAGACCTCAAAAAACTTAGGCATCTCCAAAAGGATAGCACTTCGCGATCCTTAAACATAATCTCTAATAAGACTAAACATCTTCAATTCTTGAAAGATGATATTCATCGCAAAAGAACTGAAGAACAACTCAAACAAGAGATTATATCTCAAAAAATCCTTAAATTTGAAGAACAACTTGTTAAAGAAGTATGTTCTGATATTCCCAATGCCTTTTGGCACCGCAAACAACATATCGTTAAATTACCGTATATCAAGGAATTTAATGAGTCAAAAATCCCTACTAAGGCCAGACCCATTCAAATGAGTCAAGAAGTAATGGATTTCTGTAAAGCAGAAATACAAGACCTTCTTAATAAAGGAATTATCCGCAAAAGTAAATCTCCTTGGTCGTGTCCTGCATTTTATGTTCAGAAAAGTGCAGAACTTGAAAGGGGATCTCCCCGATTAGTTATTAACTACAAACCTTTGAATGAAGTTTTGGAATGGATTCGATATCCTATTCCCAACAAAAGAGATTTAATAAAAAGGCTTAGTAAAGCTACTATTTTCTCAAAGTTTGATATGAAATCAGGTTTTTGGCAGATTCAAATTCATGAATCTGACAAATATAAAACTGCTTTTGTAACGCCTTTCGGCCATTATGAATGGAATGTCATGCCTTTTGGTTTAAAAAATGCACCATCTGAATTCCAGAATATTATGAATGAGATTTTTAATCAGTATAGTCATTTTACAATTGTTTATATTGATGATGTTCTTGTTTTCTCTAAATCTATAGATGAACATTGGAAACATTTACACTTGTTTGCTAGGATCATTAGATCAAATGGATTGGTTGTGTCAGCCACTAAAATTAGGTTGTTTCAACTAAGGATTAGATTTTTAGGTTATAATATTCATAGGTCTACCATCCAACCTATTGACCGTGTCATCCAGTTTGCAGATAAATTTCCAGACCAGATTACTGAAAAAACCCAACTTCAAAGATTCTTAGGATCTTTGAATTATGTTTCAGAATTTTATCCTCATTTGCGTCAACAATGTAAACCCTTGTTTGATCGCCTTAAGGAGAATCCTCCTGCCTGGTCTACTATTCATACTTCTATTGTCAAACAGATCAAAAATCATGTTAAGACTTTGCCCTGTCTTGGCATTCCAACTCCCAACTCTTTTAAGATTGTTGAAACTGACGCCTCTGACGTTGGTTATGGAGGTATCCTCAAACAGCAAACTTCCTCCGGATCACCTGAACAAATTGTTCGCTTCCATTCAGGTGTATGGAATCCTGCTCAAACTAATTATAGTACTATTAAAAAAGAAATACTATCTATAGTTTTATGCATTAGTAAATTTCAAGATGATTTATTAAATCAAAAATTTCTCGTTAGAGTTGATTGCAAATCTGCAAAACATGTTTTACAAAAAGATGTTCAAAATATTGCATCAAAACAGATTTTTGCACGATGGCAAGCCATATTATCAATCTTTGATTTTGAAATCGAATACATTAAAGGCAGCCATAACTGCATTCCAGATTTCCTAACCCGAGAATTTTTGCAGGGGAAGAATGTCTAATAAAAACACCGCTTCTCCACAAGGCAGTAGCCAACAGAGGAGGCTTCCCGCCTCATTACCACCACCAAAACAGGAACCTATTCCCGGTTCCTCGGCCTTAGCCATTACCAATAGATTTACTCCATTAGGATCAACTCTAGGAAGTATCCGACCAAATTACCAAACAGCGTTAGTAAACCAATATGATCCTTTCTCTTCTACCTACAGGCAATCGCCATCTCCCTCAGTAAGTTATACAAAAACATCCCCTTATATTATTAAACCCTCCAAAGAGTATCTCTTCAGTATCCCTTTCAATTTCAAACATCTGAAAACACCTGAGGTAATAGCCAAAAAGATGTTTCCAACCAATTCCCATTTTCAGCCAAGTGAATTTCACAAAACCCTCAAATACTATACCACTATTCTCAATGAGACTTCATCCATCACCATAAAACCTATCTATGACAAATCCTCTGGCAACCAAAACAGAATCCTGTATCATTCCCTTACCATTAATAAATTCTTATTAGAATCAGAATGGCAAGTTCCACTCTTCCAGCCTAAGCCTTTTAAAAGCAGTAGCTTTCCCAGTCACTCAAACCATTATACCTATTTTGATTACATTCAAGCTTGGACTAACATCTTCTTGCACCAATCCGAAGATTTTAGTCATTCATGGTTCATAACCTTTGACCGAAGTTTCAGATTGAATTTTCCTGCATGGTTTCCCAGATGGTGGTCAGAACATGGCCTTATCTCTGAACTCATGCCTGACGAATTCAAGCAAGTCTTATCAGGCACTTTCCAGAAGAAGTTCGATAGAACGCGTTTTGATGAAGGAATCCCTTTATTCGCCCTGTTCATGGCAAAATACAAGATCCTCTGGATCCTCCGCTGGAATTACGAGATTGAATCCAATCAAGTCTTTCGACAGAGAATGATCAAATGGTGGGACAAGTTCAACTACCAGAAGATCATTGAAGTTGTGCTCAGGGACTTCCCCATGAATTCCAGTTCAGTACCCGCAGTAGCAGCCTCTCCAACAACTGCTTTACCAGAACCAACCAAGGAAGAAATCGATTCATTATCGGACATTAGTCCTTCTTCCTCTCTCAAAGGCAAGACCAAGTCATCCAGATCTTCGAGCAGTTCGAAGAAGAAGAAATCATCAAAGCTCAAGGCTCTAGCCCAAATCCTCATGAAGGAACTTCAAGAAGAAAATGAAGATGGTTCGGACTCCGACAACTCTTCGGATGCTTCATCACAGTGCGCAGTAGCCACACAAGGAAATATTTTCCCGCCTGATTCCCAAGACCCTTACGAATTTTAAAATTGTAATAGCATGTATAGGAATTTCTAAATTCGTATAAATGTAATCTCAGTAGCATACATTGTATCTAGACTCAGTAGAGTATTTTGTAATTGCTGCATATGAAGACAATGCCAGCCGCAAGTGAAAACAGCAGTAGCAGGCAAGACACTATTCATGAATAGTAAAATCACTTTTACTATTCATCCACAGTATTCACCCTCGTGAAAGTCACAGTCTCCGACAGCATCTTCTGCTTTCGGTCTCTTTACAGCAGTAGCACATGCAGAGCGGAATTCCCGCTTCCATCCTTCAATCATTCCGGATCATCTCCTCAGCCTACAAGAGGAAAATCTCCAGCTTCATTGAAGGGGGCTTCTTTCGAAGAAGAGAACTCTGCGTATTCACTTCGAACAGAGTCTACAGCTTCTCAGCAAAAAATATTGTAATATAAATATATTTTAATTTTAAGAAATCAAGGATGCCTGCGAGCTCCCGGATCAGTCTTTAAATTTCCAAATCGTCAATAGACGAGACTTCTGTAAGTCATATTTGATTTTCAATAAATATATTTTCAATCGAATATCAGCATCATTAATTTTAATTCATTACTTTACCATGAATACTAAAGCTATTTTAAATTTAGTTTTGTTTTTATATGCTCTTGTTATTAATCCTAAAAATTTTACATTGATATTAATCAAATTCTTTGAATTTCCAAATACATATATCGGATATTTCCGGCTTCATATGAAAATCTCCAGCTTCATTGAAGGGGGCTTCTTTCGAAGAAGAGAACTCTGCGTATTCACTTCGAACAGAGTCTACAGCTTCTCAGCAAAAAATATTGTAATATAAATATATTTTAATTTTAAGAAATCAAGGATGCCTGCGAGCTCCCGGATCAGTCTTTAAATTTCCAAATCGTCAATAGACGAGACTTCTGTAAGTCATATTTGATTTTCAATAAATATATTTTCAATCGAATATCAGCATCATTAATTTTAATTCATTACTTTACCATGAATACTAAAGCTATTTTAAATTTAGTTTTGTTTATATATGCTCTTGTTATTAATCCTAAAAATTTTACATTGATATTATATATATATATATATATAGATATATATATGTATGTATGTATGTATGTATATTCCAATAAACTTGCTTATATCTTTGGAAATATGTACGTACCAACTGTCAAAGCATGTATATACCGGTGTCCAAGTTGAGAACAACAATGACACCCCATTCTATTCAATCTCAGTTATTGATACAGCGTTTATGATCTAATTCACCTATTTTCTCTATTGCGATTTTGTCTTATATCTCTTAGTTAACATTAAAATTTGGATGGGGGAAAAAGGTTTGTGGTTAGATCGGTATTTGTTAACCCATAGTGCTCAACCACATAAGTTAGACCTTTTTGTTGCTTTCTTTTGCTCTAATCCTGTCGATTTTTTGGCTGACATTTCACTTAATTAAAGGTTTTTATTTCCCACTAGGAAGTATCTGGGAAAATAAAAGGGCAAGGAAACAAGAGTCGAAGTAAAGACTGTTTTCTTTTCTTTTAAATTGTTTAACGTTTACGCTTTTTTTTTGTCGAGTTCGTAATTTAGTTCATTTATACCATGCTTTTGGCATGGTTTATTCTTTTAAGTGCAGGTTACCCTATAGACATTACAATTTAGGTCTTTAGTTGTTTGATAGAAAATCGCTTTCATTCATCATTTCTTATCGGATAGTTTAATCGTTATGCTCTTATTTTAGATCGTAACTCATTTTGGTTGCGAGTTTGTTCTGTAATTTTTTTTGTCCTCTGCTATTAAGAGCTTACCACATGTGATAGCAGAGTGATTGCATTGGTAGCTTATGTATACAAGTGAATTCAGATGACACAATGAGTTTGATATTCAAAAAAATGTCTGTTCATTTTTTGAATCTTTAAAAACTGTCGAATCAATTTGAATATGTAATTTTATGTTTATTGTTAGGTAAATTGCTGTGTTTTTTTTTCGCTGATAAAAATTATAGAGTTTGGTTGTGTAAATGTGTGTAGTTTTATACATTTCGCTCGGTTGACAATTTGATAATGGCTAAAGCGCATTCTTTAATCAAATGTGTTTTCTTTCCTCGATTGTAAATGTCTTTTTGGTATTTTGCAGATCAAAACAAAGTGAAAGCTTTTGACTGTGAATTTTGCAACCGCTACTTTGCTGCTTTGGTAAAGTCTCAACTTCTTGATAATATCAATTAATTTTCGCTGTAATGTTAGGGTATTGAGTTGAATGCATATGCTACATGGCATAGGTCTAAAATGATTAGAACTTTAATATCATGATGTGTGATGCTAATTAAGCACAATATGAGTATCTGTACCAAGAAAGACATGAGCATCTAACGGATCTACTTTCTTTGCAATTTCAATTTGGGAATTCAATTTATTTACAAAATTACGATCCTTTTTAAAATTTAGAAAAGAGCATGTTAAAAGACCAATTTTCTTTACAAGAACTTGAATACAAAGTAGACCATCAGTGAAAACGAACCAACAACAATTATGGTAATTTAGTAATTTAAACATAAACCATCTTTGAGTCATACTCACCCATTGTCAGTTTTCCTTGCGAGTATATTTCCTACCCAAAGTTTCCCAAACTGTGTTCTCAAACTGCTGCATTGGCATATCTTTCCAACTTCTAATAGTGTTTGGTCCCCATACTTTCCACAATTCGTTTAGGATCTTAATAATAGCTGCTATATTGCTTGCAATAGTCATGAATGGCAAGTTTACATATCTCGGACTCATAAATTGCGTAAAGTCTTTGTATCTATTAAAGGCATATATTATCAGGTTTGGTTATGTACTGTACACTGCTTATCAAATCTTCAACTGTGCATTTTATGTTATTGTGTTATTTGGGTATGAATTCTTCCATTGTTTGTCCATGCAGGCCGAGGTTAAGGGGCAAAAAATCACATGGTTGACCCCTCACCCTTTGCAGCAAGTTTTGACTGATGATATTGATTATATTTCGTACTTTGTATTTCTTTTTGTCCGTTATCAACCTCTGTTCGATTCTGGAGTGGGAGTTTGATAAAGAATGTGACTTTGAGATGACAGAGTTTTTGAAATTGTGTTGTGGCCATGTGTGAAGCTGAATGATGCAACCTTTGATCTCTCCCATCTGAATAAAGCTAAATTTTTGTATTAACATGTAATAATATTTAAATGTATACTAAGTTTCTCGGTAGCCAAAACAGACCCTTTACATGATTCTGTTCATAATTCGTTTAAAGATTTAAAAAATTTCTTCACTCTGTTAATGGGTTTGATTTTTCCCCATCTGTTTTGCAGTTTGAGTCTACTGAGTTCTGCGGATTCACTCAATTGCAATCATCTCTTCTGCAAGTAATCTCTACCTTCATTGTTATTCGCATATGAATGTTAGGTTTTATTTGGATGTATTAATACTTGGAATGTGCTTGATCATATTGCCAGTGTTTGCTTATTTTTTACAGCACTTGCACCGTGAAGTCGATGAAATTGGTTTCCATTTGTCCAGTTTATAAAATTCCATATCGACGCAGAGGTATGAATCATGATAATTTTATGTGTGCAATGATCAATTGGTGATGGATACATCAATCTTTTGTGTTTCAATTTCTTTTGTGTTTGTGTAACTGATCCTGGGATGTTTGTTGCAGGCACTGGGAAGACGACTCTGTCTACGGATCATAATCGGTATCTAATTGGAGATGATGAGCACTGCTGGGGCAACAATGGTGTGTCAAACATTGAAGGTGTTTGCTATGCCAAGTGCATTGATTTGTCAATGGACAAGGAACCAGATATTTGGAATGCTATCAAATTTGGGACTAGTACTTAACATCATGATTTAATTGAACGTTCTACTTTAAAAATGACAGTTAGCGCGAAATGTTTATGTTCTGTGTCATGATTGGAGTGATATTTCAAATTCTTATCAAATATGGTTGCATGTGTTTGGCAGTTTTGGAGAATGTTGTGTTCAATGACCATAATCGAGAAGTTGATTACTCAGAGAAATCTGTTACTGGTAAGTAATTTAAATTCTGGGGTTATTCAATTGAAAGTTTTAATTTATAGTTTAGTTTAGTTTTTTATTTATTTATAATTTTGCTATTTTGTTTGTGTTTGATTATATTGAATTCGAATTTCAGTGAACTTATGTTTGGGTTTGATATTTTCCTACAGGTCGTGATTGAGGGAGCTTGAAATGGCAATTGGATTTCACGTCGTTGGTAAGGAAGACCCTTCCAACGTCTGCCATTTTGTTCCATCGCTTTTCTGCTTCTCTTCCTCCTTCTTTCTCTCTCCCTCTCTCTGCCTCAAATTCAATCCGATCATCTAAAAACGTAGTTCTTCTATTTTTCTCCGCCGTTTTCCAGAAACCGATCAGGCGTTTCAGATTTGGATTTGGATTTTGGGGATTGTATGATTATATCTTTATTCATTTGGGCTGTCTCAATCAATAATTTCAATCTTCAGATTTGCAAATGCCCTTTGCTATCTGCTCGATTGGAAGTGCTCAATATCTTTGAAAATCCTCTCACTAATACATGTGCATCTTGCCTCTCCACTATCTTGGAAAATTGCAAGGGTAAAATGCTTTCATTGAAGCTCAAGCATTTAAATTATTCGTTTTTGTTCTTACTGATGTTTAGTAGCATTCCTCAGTCCCCTGGTGTTCATTTATTTGATTTTTTTTTTTTGTTTTTTAGATTAATTATTGATATTTTGTTGACTTTAATTGATTGAAGCTCTTCGTTTGGTTGTAGCCATCCGATTACGTAACTTACAGCCCCAATTGCTCGAGGGGTTGTGAATTTTGAACTGTTTTGAACGAAATGTTGTGGAATTTGAATTGTTTTGAACAAAGCCAGGTATCTTTTCATCCATTTTACTTCTTTTATGGAGACAATTGTTAATTTGAATTTGGTTGCTGATTTAAGAGGCATTTTTTTTCTTAATTGCTTGAGGGATTTGCTGCATATTTGCGTATTTCAATGTATTTATTATGGTTTGTAGTTTCTCTATGTTTCGTAATGGGAAGAGATTGTTGATAATTTTAATTCATGATAGCTCATGTCATATGCTATTTTTTTCATCGCTTCAAATATAGATTGATTACTAAAACACATATACTGACCATCTTCCTTTTCGCATGTGATGGTGGATAAATCTTCATGCAGGTCTATCTGGGGGAGCAGTATGTATCCTACGCTGCCCAATGTCATTTTCTTAGTCAAAGGTTTAACATCTCAACCCTAGCAGCCAGAACCCCAAAGGTTGCATCTTCCAAGTGGGGAATTACGTTAGGGTTTCAAATTGGGAGATGTGTATTCGAACTCTAATTCATGATTTGTGTTTGTGATCTTTGCGATTCGTTCGAGGAACCAATGTTTCGTCATCTAGATGTTAAGGTACGCATGCTATTGAGTTGATTAATTTGAAATTTGATGTGATTTTTGTTGTTTTTACTGGCAATGCTAAAAACTTCTTCAACCAGATGGACTCATTAGCTTCTTTGGAAGGCAATAAGCAAGTGCTAACTTCTTTTTTTATTGAATTGCATCTCCAATTATTTTCCATTTGTTGTGCCTTGGCTCGTTCGTTAGTGCGGAAACGAGATTCAGATTACAACCTCACCAAATCACACTCAGTTGAACATAATAAAATACAAGAAATAAAAACATCGAGAAATTTATGAGGTTCGGCAAAAACATGCCTACATCCCCGGAGAGATATTGATCTTCACTATGAATAACAGTACAAGTACACATAAGTTAAATCAACATAACTCAATCCCAAATCCCTTGCACACCCACTCATAGAATTTTCCCAAGAGCCTCACTCTACCCCAAGAGTTCTTTCACTAGAATACTTTTCACTCTAGCTCTCTTGATTTTCTCTCAACCCATGTTCAACCTTTCCCATGGGAGAGCCGGATGCTCTCCCCTTGGATGCTTCTATGATGCTTACCTTCCCACTTTCTAAACATTACTAAATGCACAAATATTGCATCTAGTTATAGGCATACACTAGCAACTATGCCAACAACCAAGACCAAAAAGTCTTAAGTTCACATGACATAATCATCACCTAGCCTACCTAACATGCACCAAAGTCTATACCTAGTCTATAAAGTATAACTTTGCTTGTGGTAGTCACCATGTCTTCAATTGTTGTCAACACATGACTCATAATTACTCACAAATGTACGAGCCAAACACAATACCATTGTTTGGTGAGAAAATGTCTTTTAGTTATGAGATCCGTGTTCCTATTATACACTTTTAATGTTGATTGCACATTCTTCATTTATAGTTGCTGCTCTTACTTTTTTCTAAATGTTGATGCTGGTATTTATTTAATTTGCTCACTTTTCCGGCGAGTTTCTTATTTAATTTTCATTGTTTTTGCAAGGATCCTTCCCGCCTCTTCCATACTCTTAAGTTCGCAACCTCTGCCGCTTCCAGCTCTGGACTCGGATCCGAAGCCCTCATGTGTAGATTCCCTCACACTTCTCCCTCTCTCATTTCCATGTTAATAATTCCAATTTTCATTTTTGTGTCGAATTCTAAATTTTAGAATCAGGGTTTAGATTAGAATCATGTGTTACGCATTTGGGATTTTGAGTACAGTTAGTATTTCATGTTTTCCCTCTTTTTTTTTTAGATAATCAACTGTTATTAAGCTGTTTTGGTAGTGATTAGAACTTCCTTTAGAAATAATGAATCAAGTGATAGAGAGATAAGGTAATCGAAACAGTTCAAATATGAAGGAAAAAAGGTTTTGCTTTTATAAGGTTTCAATTTTTTTGAAGTTTGGAGGCTTATGTCAATCTACAACAATTGTTTGAATGGTTGTATCTAAGTATGCATTATACATTCAATTGAGCTGATGATGCATGTGTGCCAATGAATTTTGAAGAGTTCGGCTTGGTTTTCTCTCTTTGGTCTTAACATGAAAGGCGAGGCACCTGTTCGTTGACTAATTGAGTCCATTCTCCAAGTTTTTAGTATATATTGGGTCACTGTAATTTGCTTTTATGAGCACATCTGTGACTAAAGAAAATTTAAGCTGTCAAGTTCCCAAAATGTCTAAGGGTATATCAAGTTTAACAAGGCACGAACTGTGATCAATTGAAATGCAGTGAAATTAGGTATTTTACACTAAAAAATTCAGTTAACTTTAGACCATAGGATTAGCATTTTGCACATGTGAGTATCATTAACCTGCTCATTTTATTTTCCTGAATAAGAAACAAACTGTCATTGAAGGGAGAAGACTATGTACAAAAACAAAGTTTATGTAAGATTTATATACGTGAGATCTTTTCTGCCATAGTTTTTACTTGCTATATATATTGGGTCATAGTGGATAGCTGGGATAACCTCACAATAAGTATGTATTCTTCTTCTACACAATCAATTCTATAGCTGTTGTTTTTTCCTGATCCATATTTGCATTCTACATGTTATCTTTATGACCGACTTATCAAGTCACTAAGCAGCAAGCGTAATCAAAGGTGAACCATTTCATGAAATTATGATATTCTGAACAATGAATTTGTGTTTCAGTTAAACAAGAAGCTAAAGTGTAATCAAAGGATTTGTCGACCTATTGTGGAAGGTGAGATGCCAACTTTGTTTCCCAATACTTATCTTTTATGGAAATTTTAATATTTTATATTTTGAAACTCAAAACTGATTGTCCTTTACATGTTTTATGTAAATAGTGACACATCTATGCACAGATGCTTACAATCAGTTCATCAAAATCTTGGTTATTTAAATTCTTAAGAGATGCCTATGTTGATTTGTGATTTTGTTCCCCCATGTTTTACTTTCTTTGTTGGCAAGAAGCATGTTCAGTTGATTCAATTTATTCTTTTACTTTCTATGACAAAGCAATCCTTCGCAGTCCTTTGGTTTCAAGGTTTTTTTTTTTTTTTGAATCTGGCGCGCTACATGCAATTACATGTGTGAGAGACTTTTTAAATTAGACGCATTACACGCTTCTTATGGATTTTATAACGTCAGATTTTCATTCAGTTGCTGTTTTAAATTTGGGCTTCCATTTGGTTGAGCATCCTTTTCTCCAAAAGGTAACATTGTTTCTAATGCCTAATCAAATTTTGATTTCTTGGGTCATTACAATTTATTTAGTTTTGTAAAGAGAAATTGTTTACGAGTGCAAACAACTGCCAACTTTTATTTTGAAGTCTGAATATGCCAATAAAACCATATAATTATAATAGTTGGGACAGTTACTGTAAATCTTTTTGTGACGTTTTTTAATGGGTATATTATTCCATTGTTTTCAGGGATGGACAGAAGTCCCAGGCATCAATCTCTTTGTGATCATTGCTGGGAAAATATCGTGGTCATTTTGAGTTCGGATTCAGCTAGCATGTGGTAAGCGTTTCTTTTCCAATTACTTTCATTTGTTTATTTGTGAATCAATAACTTTTTTAGGAATAATGAATGTCACAATTGCTGATAAATTGATACTTTATTCGGAGCTTGAATTGTAGATCTGTGCAAGCTATCCATATATGGATCAATGCTATGGACTCTTCTCAACCTATGGACCTCAAATTTCAATGCGTCTTCCATCATTTATCCTACCTCACTATGTATGGACCTATTACATTTGCAATCATATTAATTTCTTGAAAACAATATTTATATTTCTCTATAAACTGCTAATTTTGGAATATACTATCGTTTCCTTGCTGGTACATTAAAATGAAAATATGAAAAGTAGTCTCAATCTCACCCGGGGGTGTTGTAGGCCAATTCGATGCTACGAGGCACTTCGTTTAGGGCTATCTGAGGGTGAGAGGTGTTGGGTGTCTGAGACAAGGGGTTTCAATTTAGGGAACCAAAACATTCAGTTTCGTCCTGTTCATTGTACAATGTCTTTTCATGTTAGTTCAGTTGAATGTATATAAAAACAAAGTTGCATATCTTACCGACCCCATTCACTCATCTATTCCTCTCTTCATTCATGATTGTGTTGAATTTATTCAGGTGAAATGTATTTTATTCATGTAGTTCAAGGTGATGCATTTAAGTCTCGCAGCATCGTGCGGGCACATTTTCTAGTTCAATCTAAATCAAGCATAAGCGGCCAATTTTTGTCCTCCAAACACTACCTTTATAGATGTATTATAGTCTTCGGAAATTTTTAATAATTGTTTTAATGTTTATTAGGTCAAAATATCTAAACCCTTATTTTCTAGGAACTTTAACGAAAAATTCTCAATATTGTTCATTTTAACAAAAAATCACATTTTTACATTAAAAAGTTAATCATGGTACTATTCATTTTACCCTTTATTTTATCTTTATCGTTAACACTTAAAGTTTTCAAATCATTTTCATTAGTTTTCTTATTTTCTAATCTTAAAACAAGGGTTCACCTAGTCTTAAAAAGCAGCTACGTACTATTCAAACAAAACACACGTTTCATTTGTGGTTGGGCAAAGCAAAACGACGTCATTTCTGGTTTAGGGCATTTTAATTTTTTTCCCTTTTTCCTCCTACCGCAACAACTTTTGCCTTCCAAGCCGCACTGATGATTCCAAGTTGCTCCTCAACCATTTCTAAGCAGTGTCGAGCCAGTCCCAGGCATATCTCTGTGAATCCCACCGCTCCCGCTCACAGAGCGTGATTTGCCACGAATCTGAAGAATTGGTGATGACTCACTGATACTATAGTAGTTGATTTTCGGTATATAATTGGGATTAATCTAATTTTAATAATTAAATACGCAATGAAAAATAAATAAGAATTGTGATTTATAATTCCAATTACATATAGGGTTGGTTGTAAATAGATAATGCAATAAGTGAAGAAGACCAATGAATTAGTACTTATGTGAATTCTTAGTTGTGTGTGCACCACTTTGTATGATCATTCTTGTGCTTGTATTCACGAAGATTCACGAGAAAACTTCCCAAGTGTTGAGGAGTATCTATATTGATAAATCAACAATGAAAGATGGAGTGCATACTCAATTGTGCTAGCATGATCTCTCACTTGGAATAATTATGGTCGGCACACTAGGGAATTTTGGCTAAGGTTTCTCTCTTTTCTTTGAGGGACAAATCTTAACGGTTAGGGACATATATGTGATTTCCCGTCTTGAAATTTATTCTTATATAGTTTACAATTATGAGAAAAATGATTTAAAGGGCACTTTGATCATTTTAAATTTTACTTTGATGTTTCGAGATTGGTTTATAATAGATGAATAGAAATCGATCCAATGTGTTGGCGCAAACGAAGCCCAATTCCGAGTTAAAACAAATAACTTAGAAGTGGTTTAAATTGGAGGGCATTTTGATTTTTTTGCCAAATACTACAGATACAAAGTTGAACCTCATAATCAGAAAAACCTTGACTTTCCGAAAACATAAAGTTTGCCCAGCCCATATACATTTTCAGGCAGCGGGGTCAACCATACCCGTTTGTGACCTGACTTTTGACTCAGTTGTTAGGATGGTATTATATATATATTTTATACCTCTTATACCTATAACTTAGTAATGATTTTATAGTAAATTGGTGAGTTTGATGTGTTTTTGTGCGATTTTTGTAGAAAACATAATTTGTGAACAAAACAAAACGGGGAATTGGAGGTTTAATTTGGAGAAAATCAAAGAATTGCCAAGTGGGTTGGAGCACCGAGCAAGGAATGGAGTGGTGCATTGGACATTAAAGGCAGCCCAATTAAGCAGCCCAACTAACTAGGCGGTGCAGGTTTGGGGATGTGAACCATTCCCACAATGAATTGGAATCAATTCCTTTGTCGTGAAATTAAGAAAATAATAATAATAAAAAGAGACATATAAAAGGGAGGAACCTAGCACCGCAAGAAAGGGAGGAGAATGAGGAGATATCTCGCACACACATAGACTTTCAATTAGAGAAATTCATAGAAGGTTGCAGGTTCCCAGGGCTTATTGCACACAGATACAGAATTGGAGTTTTGGGTTTCTTTATGTCATCGAATTCATCCATGTTTGTCATTAGTTTAATCATGAACTAAGTCCTTTTGCTAGGACTAGGGTGTACTCTTATCATGAACATCTAATTCTTGTTATTTTATATTAATCTCAGTTAATTTTCATGTTGAGTAATTGTTATTGTGCTTTATTGTTATCAAATAATTGGTCATTATTTGCATGGAGATCTAAATCGTGATTGATAGGTTGAGTTTAGTAGATTGCTTCTCATAACAATTACCATGAATTACATAATTGAGTAGACATACTGGTTATGATTTGTGTAGTATTGTGTAATTATCCATTTAGCGTAAATGGTTTCGATTATCTATAACTGTGGCTAGACATAGCATGGGTAGATAGTTAGAAACACGGTTAGTATATTCTAATAGGAAATATTGACGAATCAAGGGATAATTGCTAGCAATATGGGAACAATTTGATGTTAATATGAATAACGGGAATAGATGGATTGAGGAACCTGATGTTCTAGTGCTTCAATATATTAATCTTTCATAATTCATTCACTTTTACTTCGTGTTCGGTCAATTGATATTATCACTTTTGTTTGGTTTCTTTGCATATTTGAATTTGTCAACGTAATCCTTCTTTTATTTACGTTTAGTTTGGAGTCAATCTCAATATTAAATTTAGGTTAATTCGATCCTTGTTTGAACGACACTCTACTTATCATTATATTACTTGGACGATATTGTACCCTTGCAATTATCAACAACATCAGTCATATCTCTTGATTCCAACCACCGTTTTGGGTGATATTGTTTTGACAAAAAGTTCTCGATGAGACTGACTTCATTGTGGTGCCCTTGGATCCATTGTATTTTTTGAAGTTATCCCAAGAAGCTCGCAGGTCAAAGCGTTGGAAGATTAGGTAATGAGGTGAAATCATTTAATAGTTAGAAACGAAAAGTCATGATTTAACAGCCGTTTTAGCTTTGATTTTGATGATTTTTTATAAATACAATCCTCAACCTTAGAAGAAAACGATGAACGAACTCGATCATCAATTTAAAATATCTACACTAGTGGCTACAAGAAAAGCTTACGTTCTACGTAATGAAAATATAGAATAAACTCTAAGGGGGCATTTGTTTGCCTTCTCTAACTCTCATTGGACTGGACTCTAGTTCCATGTTTGTTACCTACAGAGATAGGGTTTAACGACACAAAATTTCACTCACCTCGACTAACCATGGGGCTAGCAGTTCTTAGTGACACCCCCCAAAAATCATGGCACTAGCTAAGACCGACCAATTTTCAAATTCGTTTCACAACCAGTTTTCACATAAATACCAAATTGGAGCTGGAAGTTAGGGGATTATACTTGAATTAGTACCAAAACGGAGGTCGAAGGTGGCCGAAAAATGGCCTGGAAGTCTCGGCCAGTTTGGGCTTCTTCGAATCCGTGATAGATTCGAGTGTGCAAAGCTCAAATCTAGGTCCAGAGATGGTGCGGAGTTTGTTGGTGGATCTAACTTCGTCCAATACGACAAGGTTTGACCGAGGAAAACATGTTGGGAAAAGAGGTTTGGCAATGAGGGTTCTGTTCGAATAGCGTGTAGCTAGGAGAAATGGAGGAAGGATAGAGAGATAGAGAGAGGAATCGATAGGGAGTTGACATGAAAATTTCCGAGAGTCCAGTCCGGCAAGGTTTGATCTGGGGAGGAAGAGGGAGAGAGTGGGACAAAGAAGTGAGAAAAAGAGGGACAAAGTGGGACATGGAAGGGAGAAAAAAGGGGATTAATAATAAAATATTAATAATTGTGAATTAAATAATACAATATTGGAGTTTGTAAACTATGCTACTTCTTAGTCCGACACTATACTAGACATTTCTATTTTAGTCTATTCTAAGTTAGTCCAGCTTAGTTCCTGAAGTTAGTTCAGTCCAAGATAGTCCAGTGCAACAAACATACCATAAGTGTTTTGGGATCTGATTTTGTACTCATTTTCTGTACTTTTCTTTTCCTGCAAGTAATATGGTTGTTTCAACATTTTACAACTTGCTATGATGCTAAGGTTTTACAAATGATTTGAGTTTTAAATTTTAATGTTGGTGAAGTAACTTCGTGTTAGGATGCCATATGGCATCATCTTGTGGTGACAGTGATACAAACCCACACTCTGCCTCTGCTCAATGTACAGAGAGATGTATTTTTCTTATTACGATATCAACAATTACAACAACAACCTCCTTCTTACAGTATTTCCTTTTTTATAGTGACTAGGTAGCTTCCTCCCTAAGACACTCACTAACCACCTTAACAGCCAACAATTCCTAACTAATTCTTGTTTGTCCTAGTCAGCAATTGCCAACTCATCTCTACAATCCTGCCCAATTGTCACAATACACAGCAACCTATCAGAGAGTTAAGAGTTGGGTATTAGCATAAATAGTACATTGTAAGAGAAGAAATGCAGTTAATGAAATATTCGTTGTTTGTATGGTTGTTCTGTTATACTTCTCCGTTGTATAATGCGGCAAACGACGCGCAAAACCATGGAATCGAGAGTTTCTAATTTGGAAACCAAGTTCGATGAATTCAAGACTTCTCAGGCCAAATTTCGGAACGAATGCAAAGCACGCCAAGCTGTGATCTTGCAGCAATTGCAGTTGCTTACGGCGAAATATGGTGGTGAATTTTCTGCAGCTACACCGGTGCATCAGCCGTTCATTAAAATGACATCTCCTGTCTCTCGTGAATTCGAATCAAGTCGTGCTCTCGTTCTCAAGCTTCAATCCTTCCGCGAGGAAAAGATTCGGGCCCGTGAGAAAGCAGACAAGTTTTTCTCTCAGTTTCGTCAGAGATACAAGCCTAGGAGTCCTCATTGTTTGCGACCAAAATTGAAGAAATTCAAGAAGGTTCGCAACAAACACCACAACGACAAGCAGCGCGAAGCCTCTGTACCAATTCTTGGCTTCCAATCAGTGCTACCAGCAACAAGGCTACTTCTTGATTCTACGAGCATTCTGGGTTCTGCATTCGTTGTATCTAATGTGCAAAAGTCGAATTTCATAGATCATGGATACGAAAGGGTTGGTTCTGTCAAAGAAAGATTCAACTCTCCTAATTTTTCTATATCTGATGGAATTGTTATAGATTTTCCGATCCGTTTCGATGTGTGTTTCATTCTTGATGCGAAATAGATGATAATTCCAGCAGAAGTAGTTGGCTTTCACTTGGGCCACAACGTGTTCGACGAATTGCCGCACTCAACAAATAATTGTGTTCTTCAATTAGGCTATCATATGTCGATTTCTGATTCGGGAGGTGCACTTATTACTGGGCATTTTACTTCCAAATTTCAGGTCAAAGATGCTTACAATTTGAAATTTCTTGTTTGTAATGGTGAATTCTTGCAAAATGGTACTACGGATCTTCGGGACGAAATTGAACTGGTTGTTTCAAATTTTTGTGATAAGAAAAGTGATGAATCCAAGATAGTGGCAGTGGGTTTCTGTCAGTTTATGAAAGCACAGCCATCAATTCTTGAGAATGAATGCCAGAAAAATTGGTTGGAATGTATGGCCACCATGTGTTTGTTGGAATGCAGCAAACAGTCAAAACTGTTTCTTTGAAGCTTGGCTTCCATGTGTCCATTCGTGACAAAGGCGGAACAACTATTCAAGGGCTCTTTAATTTGAAATCTTCAAGGGAAGTTGAAACCACTTTGGTGCAAACAAATGCTGCTGCTCAACTGGTTGATGCACTACAATTTTTACGTGGTTTTTATAACGATGCAATTGTTGTTGCTGGTTTTGAATTCTACTACCTTATGGGAATTCGAGACAAGGGTGGAGGGTACTTAATCATATCTGAGTATAAGATGGTACTAAGGTTTGTTAGGACAAAAGTGGCAAATGCTTTGATCATACTTGGAACTCCAACTTTTACTTGTACAAGCTTCCGATGGCCATGAGAAGTGGTTACTTGAATCGACTAGTATTACAGAGAATTAGTGTAGGGAGAGATGCCAGCCCTAGAATCCAGCTAGACAATCTTCCAGGCGGAGCAAAAGTTTTCGAATCTGTAGTCAAGTTCTGTTATGGTTGGACGGTTGATCTAACCGCTGCCAACATAGCTCTGCTATATTGGGCTGCACATTTCTTGGAAAGACACCTTCCGGATTTTGAGAGGCTTTGAATTGATCTCTTTGCGCGCTAAAGAGTTGAAAATCTCCAAACGGAGCGCGGAAGCCATTGCTTGGAAGGCTTGTACAAACCCTAATGCATTTAGTTTTGAAACTGAAGAAATACAGTGCTTCAATGTTCTGCCAAACAATGCAGAGAACTTGAGGTTTCAAGATGCAGCTGACATTTGGTGGTTTGAAGATGTCTGGTTCCTTGGTATAAATCATTTCATCGAAGTGATCCAAGCCTTAAATTGTAAGGGGATGAGAGCAGACCTGATAGGATCATGTAAAGCCCATTGGATAGCAGAATGGAAAAATGTTGTGCTAAAAAGGAAAACTAAAGGTTGATTGATTGATAAATACAACCACCCATTCACTGCCCAAAGTGTTTTGGTTGGTTTCCTGAGGAGCTATCTGAACTAATCAACCTACGTAAAACAAGCCATATATATACCTCTCCGGTGGACTGAGACAACTTTCGTTACCATCATGAGACTCAAGGGGGTCAGATTGACTCGTTTAAATCCAAATTGATCATGTTCCCTGGGTACCCTGTCAACACAACTCAAGCACCTGGGCATGTATTGGTTTTTCCTTTGACGAATATGCATGCGTAAGCTGCTATGGAAGAAGATAAGCATTGGAAGATAAGTTCGATGTAGAAACAAGACAAGGAATTGCCCTCGGTCCTTCTTTTTGTGTTTCATGCAGTTCAGTCAAACCAACAAAACACTCCCCACACAAAAGTAAGACAAGGTAACAACACATGGAACAAGGCACGAAACAGGAAACAGGGTACTCAAACAGGGCAGGAGAAAAACAAAAGAGTCTGTACCGTTACAATAGTCACAACTCTTACTGAAAAAAAATGTATAATAAAATCTTACCCTACCTTCTCAGGCTGGAACGATAAATGAATGAAAATGCAATGGGTTTTCTACTTCCTTCTAAAGTTCTACATAACTAATTTTAACAGAAACTCCACCTTTCTGCTTCTCTAATTGTCCTACGATCAAAACACAGCCATCCACAATCAAATTTTAAAGTGATACTGGGAAAGCTGCTCAAGTCAACATACCGTAGGCTGTTCACCTCACAATCTGTCATGCAACCACAAACCCAGGTGAAGTTCACGATAGCAATGACGTGAGCTCGAATACTCTGCAGAGTTTGACAGTGTTGGCATGGCCTGACTGGAGAATGACCTGATTAATTTCAAGAGAACAAACTTCCCAAAGTTTCATTTCATGTTGAACATACCCCCAATGAACATGCCCCACCATGAAGCTCGTGTTCAGCCATGATGGACACTTCACTTTACAACTCGTGCACCTCCTCCTGTACAACACAAGGCCAAATACAGGGGGAAAATGATTATGCCATCGTCAAAGTGTCAACTACCACTACGATTATCGCTACCCATTACCGAAGTGACCAGCCCATGGCTCCATTGCTATCAGAGAACTACCCGCACTACATCTTTGTAACTCCTACTTGTCATATTAAATCAAGCATAGCACCTAGTGGCTAAACTTCCTAAAGCATCTAACCTTCACCAAAAAATAAACAGAAAATAAAGCAATGATAAGATGTCAAACAACAGGAATACTCAAATGCAATAAAACCAACATAGATAAAGGTTATATAGCTACTTTAGCTTTGACACTACGACCAAAATGGTAAATGCAATTCGCAGCAAGTAGACAATTATAAGCACGCCAATTTAACACCACTCAGAAGCAAAACTTAAATAGAAGCATCTAGTGCGCACTAAAATACTACTTATTATAGGCTACCAAAATAGAAACTGCAAACTACTAGAATTTAAGCAATCCAACCAGTCCCAAAGCATTGTCATCCAACTTGAGCTGTTCCTGCTACTGCCGCTGGTCATGAGAAACCATTACTACCTCATGCATAAAGAGATACAGATCCATAAAACAGGATGCAATTTCAATTGAGACAGTCGACCATCAAAATTACTGCTGCTGGGATTGCCGTGCCTGAGCACTGCCATATCCACCACCATAACCAACTTGTCCACCATTTGCCGGACCACCATAATTTCCAGAAGCTTGTGATGGATCAGATCTCCAACCAGCATTTCCATAACCTGCATTTCCATTTGAATCGCCATAGCCACTTCCACCGTAGCCACCAGCATTACCTTGCTCCCCACCTGGAGCACCAACATTGTTATTTGGGACACTCCCCGAACGTCCTCCAACAGCACCGTATCCAGATGGATTTGCATAGGATGCATCTGTTGCACTGTACCCACCATAACCATAACCTTGAGTTCCATACCCAGCCACTGCACTAGGTGATTGACCAGCAGGTGCAGAACCGGGGCCACCACTTCCTGTACCTGCACTGCCACCTGAAACACCCCAAGGAGCAGTATTCCCATAACCCATAGCACCATATCCAGAGGGAGGTTGAGAGCTCCATGCACTTCTAGGGGCACCTGGTGGACCACTAGCATAAGCAGCATTTGCTGCATTAGGGTTTCCGTATGCAGCAGCTGCTGGACCTCCATAACCGGTATTAGTACCTCCATAACTTCCATAACTGCCATAGCCAATTCCATTACTGGTAGGACCATACCCGTAACCGGGTGCACTATACCCAGAAGAACCATA
Organism: Malus sylvestris; assembly: GCF_916048215.2. NCBI lineage: Eukaryota > Viridiplantae > Streptophyta > Magnoliopsida > Rosales > Rosaceae > Malus > Malus sylvestris. Next base: position 20,337,202 of record NC_062272.1, read on the forward strand.
AGGTGGAAACCCACCTCCAGTACTCTGCGATTGCATGTACCTGTTGGAGTCCATTCGACCATCATATGAATTTGGGTTACCAGCAGATGCCCCATAGCCTTGATAACCACCTCCAGCAGCACCTCCGCCACCTTGACCACCACCCATGCTACGGCTACCCCCACCAGGGTTGGCATCTTTAGGAAGAGCCCGCTTAACTTCCACTTGCTTCCCATTTAAATCATGAAATGTCTTGTGCAAAACCCTATCAACAGCTTCTTCAGTGTCAAATGAAATAAACCCAAACCCACGAGGACGTCCAGTACTTTGGTCATACATTACTACTACATCAGTTACATGGCCATAAGCTTCAAAATATTCACGGAATCCTTCCTCACTAAGAGTGGGGGGCAACCCTCCAACAAATATCTTCTTGGTCCTAACATTTCCCCCACTTCCAGCACTTCTAGTAGGATTAGCATTTCCAACTCTCCCGGTGGTTTGCTGCTCCTCTCTTGATAGGGCTCTCTTAGCCTCAACCTGAAAATTAAAACCGTTATGCAGCAGAAGTAAAAATACCTTGGTGTCAAGTGTGTGGATCTAACATAACAAGCAAGAGCCACAGAAACTGTTTACAAATAATAATCAAAGCTTCAATAGTGTCCATATATCAATGGGTATCATAAGCTACACTGACAAGAAAAGAATACGTCCCTAAGGACCATTCTTTAAATTAGTTACCGACCAGAACATGTGCAGCCAGTACACAATGGTTAAAAGGTGACTAATAGTGGCATGACTCATACAAGAACCACTATTTTTATATATAACTTACCAACACTGCAGTTGAACAACTAGGTTAGCATTTCCTCTTTTGAGGCGAGAAGGAATACTCTTTAGAGGCGAGAAAGAAACATCATCTTTGGAAGCCTAACACATTGAAGTATAAAACAATTTCTATTTCTACACAAGTTTCTTTATAAGATTGATATGTTATGTCCATACTAAAAACCTTATTAGTCCGGAATGATCTAGGAGTTGATCTACAATATATAATCACAGTCAATTACATAAGTCATTAACAGTCATTAAAATTATGTTGTTGATAGGCATGGCGAGTCGCCAACTAAATCTTTCCATCCATATTTTCATATCTCTTCTCATTCTTTTTCCATCTATATTGTCCTCTTTTCTCCTCATTTTTCTTTTGCATCTTTCTAATTTCTATGGAATCACAGCAACCCAAAACCATCTTCTTTTCTCTATAGTTCTTCTGATTACTTAAATTCCTGCCATCTACAACCAACTATAACCATAGAAAGCACCCACCAGTTATACATGAATGCTATCCCAGGGATTCACCCTCAGCAACTGAAAAGTGGTACAAGAAGACCATACAATCTATAAAAAGTTTCCAATGGTACTAGCAAGCTAAAATGTTAGCAACATTATCATTGTGGTTGTATAACACTCGACATGCAAACAAGTCATAAATCCTAACCCCTAAAGCCAGTCACATACATAACAAAGAATGATTTCATAGCATGAAAATAAATACACATCCAGACATTCATTCACAAGAACAACTCTATTACTCACTACTGCAAACCAATAAAGGTACAATGGAACAACCTCTACACCATCAACTCAGAAAATTACATTACCAAGCTTCATTACAATCAGACTCTTGCTCTTTGGTATAAATACAGTGAACACAAATTAATCAAAGACGTCGAATTTTTAAAGTTCTTAGAGGGAACAATCAAGAAAACGTTATGTTATATTTCACATCCACACCATATATTTACAAATTCAATCAAACTTCAACTTCCAAACATACTAGCAACCAGCAAACCAGAAACACTGCAAAATGTCTAACAAGATAAAGCTCAACACAAGAACTCAACGAATACGTACACAACAATACTAGCAGAATTACAAAGCCTAGAAAATAAATCTCAAAAAATAAAATAAAATAAACAATGACCAGCTTAAGCACACACAGACACAGATGCCCAATTACTTTAACACCAAATTAAATAAAAACACACTAAAAATAAACTAAAAAAAGGAAAAATATTGGGAATCTGAATCTCACCGTTCTACCATCGATGGTGTGCTGATCCTGAAGAACCCTATCGAGAACAGCAGGATCTACAAAAACCACAAACCCAAAACCCCTGGGGCGGCCGGAGATCTTATCCCTCATGACCACCGTCTGCAAAACATCGCCGTAGTTGCTGAAGTACTCTTTAAGCTTATCCTCCGAGGTCTCCCATGAAATCCCACCAATAAAAAGCTTCCCCCGATCGGAATCCATGTGGGTTTTCACTGCCTCTCCTTCTCACTGCGTGTGAGAGTGAAAGCCTCGATCTTTATTTAATTTTGGAAGTGGGTTTTTGGATTTTGGGGGTTTGGGATTTGGGAGAAGAAGGAAGGAAGGGTTTGTGGTCGACTAGAGAGAGGAGAGACAGATTGGGGGGGCGAGTGTGTATGTGATGTATGCTTCGAGATTGGGGGGAAGTTTGGGACTTGGGGAACGGAAGTACGCGTTTGGACGGATGAGATTTGCTGGATTGGTTGGTCGGGAATCATTTTGATGTTTTGTACGGCTTGGATTTGATGTAAGTAGAAATCCACCAGAGGGTTGGCTCTCTGTCACGTGAGGTGCACAGAGAGGACATATGGTCTCCTTCTTTTACTTTGTTGAGCTAAAAACGTCCCCAAAAGACAATACTTCCTCATTCTAAGGATAAGCAAATACTCATTGGTTACAGACAAGGAAGAAAATATCGGTAATATCGGAAATATCGGTAGTCTGAAAATACGGAAATATCGATGGAAATATCGGGATAATATCGATATCGATAAAAATTACATGGAAACCACGGAAATTGTAAGAAAAACTTGGAAATTTTTATTGAAACTTTGCAGGATGTTTATTTAGTCAATTATCTATTAGTTTATCATAAAAAATTGGAAGGAAATGCATTGCATGATGGATTTAACATTATCAAGTTGATTATATAGCGAGCTGGCAAATATTGTGAGTCTAGAAAATATGTAGTAATTAATGAAAAAAGTTTAAACACACCATAATCATTTATATATAATGAATTAGTACAATATTTTACACTTTATACATTGTACCATTCTTAAAAGATGTAAAAGTTGAATTATTTACCATGCTTTTCTTTTCTCACACCGTTACACACCACCTACACACACACGCCACCGACACACACACACACGCACACACAGGGATCACACACGCCACCACACACGCACACACGACTTGTCTCTGGATCCTTCTCTCTTCTCCCTCTCCCTTCTCCCACAAACACACACACAGATCGACAGATCTCTCGAATTCTCGATCCTTCTCTCTTATCCCTTCTCCCATACACACGCACAGAGACCTTTCTCAATCCTTCTTCCACATGGCATTCTCCTCCTCCCTCGCCTTCCTCCTCGTCCGCATATTCCGCCTCGTCGGCGAACCCAGGAACTCTGAGTTCTCTTGATCCTTCTCCGCCTTCCTCACCGATCCCACCGATAACAACCCCACATCTGTCGTTGACTCCAGCGACGACCACCACGACCCCCAATCGCCCCCAAACCCCAACCTCAACCTCCACAACAACCACCCATTCTCCTCCTCCCCCCGGAGACTGCCCCACCGGCGCCGGCGCCGCGCTCGCCTCCGTCTCTGTTCCACGTCTGCTTCAACCCAAGACCACGCCTGCTTCGCCGTGGGGACAGACCACGAGTTGTGGATCTACAACTGCGAGCTCGATCCGTTCTGGAGTTGTGGATCTATGCCTGCTTCAACCCAAGAGTTGCTTCAATCTGTTCTGCGAGCTCTTTCGCCGCGACTTCGACAACGGTGGGGGAATCGGCGTCGTTGAGGCGCAGATCTTGGGTTTGAGCATGGATTGCAGAGAGATTTGGGCAGCTGGGGGGACGACGCAGCCTCGGCTGCCTTTCCGACGACGGATCCACGACGACTTTTTCGATAATATCGAAAATATCGCGATATTATCGATATTATCGATAATATCGCAATATTTTGACGATAATGAGACGGATATGTGGGAAAATATCGGAACCTCTGAAAAACGATAATATCGGCGAAATATCGTCGATATTATCGATATTTAATACCATGGTTACAGATAACTGCAGTTATCCATCTACTTAAATTTTACGATAACGGTTATGGATAATTATTATGTTCCCTATTAGAAAAAATTTAAATCAATGTTATTGACTATAGTGCATGGTTTCTGTATATAATATAGACTCAGCATAGTTTGAGAATATATCTTCTCACTGCAAGTGTCTGGATATATGCTAGTGCAGTGCAATTTGAAAATTTTAATTTGGAGAAAAGATGAACCTGTTCTTGCTTTTCATCTTCTCTCTCATCAACTCCTTCGGATTATCATGTAAGCAACAAGCTATCTCTTCCGCTCTCACTCTAAGTTTTTTGTTTAATTCAGCTGTTCAAATTTTAGTGACAATTAATATATGATGCAGATGGGTATGATCCATTAGGTCCATATGCCAACATAACAGCCAGATGAGATTTTCTACAGCAAAGTGGAATATATTATATTTGTGTTGAAAAAACATGTAAACTCATCGATTGTCAAATGATAAATTTTTCTTTTTTAATTTTCAAGTTGTTAAAAAAAACATGTAGACGGGTAAAAAAAGGTAAATGGTAAAAAAGAAGGGAACTTTAACGAAAAGCACCCGGTACTGTTCACTTTAACGAAAAACCACATTTTTACACTAAAAAGTCAATCCTGGTACTATTCACTTTACCCTTTATTTTGTCCTTATCATTAAAACTCAAAGTTTTCAAGCTCTTTTCATTAGTTTTCCTTAAAAAGAAAGGATAAACGGGTCAAAAAATGGTAAATGGGTAAACAGGTACTAAACGGTTACAGTTAAATGGGTACGTAGTTATGAGTATGGTTAACCGTTTATAAATGATTATGGGTATGGGTATAACCGTTTAGGCAAATACCCAACAGGTAAACAGTTATGCGGGTATGATCATAAACGGTTATGGATAAATAACCGCGGTTACCCAACCGCCATTCCTAGTAAAGTAGTAAGCAGGAAAGTCTGTCATACAATGTGAATGTGGCATCATTTCAATGTAAAAACGTTATAATCATTTGACTTTGAAGATGGACCAATTTTATATGAATAAAGAATTTGGCGTTTCATTATGACGATGTTACTTGTTATTATAACGTTGATTTGTTCAACATAAGTGAATGACTAAGCAGTCTTTAAATTGAGTGATTTTTCTAAAGATGAACTTTAAGTGATGATAAAGAGACTTAACAATTTTAGTTGTGGCTTTTCTACCGATAAAATGATGTTCTGTTAGAGAAGAAGTATCCTCCTCAAAATATAGTTCATGCACCAAAATTAGTTTAGTCTTTTCCTGTATAATTGTTTGAGCTATGACATGACTAATAAATTAAAATGAATTTTATGTTTTGTTTTGTGGACCTGTAAAGTTAAACAGGGAGACGATGGTCGTCAATTTGTGATCGATTGGTCGATTCAGGTAGAAAATCTAAAAATGGCTCATAAATGTTGTTAAACAATGAATGTAATTCCTCAATTCTTCAAGACTCTGATTTTGCCCATGGATAAAAAATCATATTCATGGTTACATACATCCTTTACGTAGGCATATCATAGCAACGGTACCCCGTTTGATCAAGAACATATTCTATAAAGACAAACTTCGTGGCAAAGGGGTCTAATTTACTCCGTTGGTGCTTTGTAAACGTGTGCAAAGTCACACCCTCAAACACTCAAGGTTGAAAATTAAGATGTCGTGCAACTTCTAAGTGTTGATGGAGAGTCTAATAGAAGCTGGATGCAAAAGACACGGATTTTCCAACAACATCGATATCACACTCTAAAAAAAATATTATTATTAAAGGAAGGGAAAAAGATTTGAAACTATTACAATAATTTAAAGGAAAAAAATGTTCAATCTGGGACATATCCACTAGAATATTAGACCACATGTAAAACCATTATTGATGCCACTTTTAAACCAGCTTAATTTAAGGTATTTACATGATGTCAGTATCTTGTGACATAATTAAATTTCATATTTTTGCTTTTCTATTTTATCTCCACCAGCCTTGAAAGCTTGAACGATTGGTTTGTCACTATTCACACCACCCACTAAAGGGGTGAAGGAATAATTTGTCATGGATCACATGATTTTGTTGATAAAAAATCAATAATCCAAATACTAATATGTAGTGGTATAGATGAGCAATCTGAGGAAAGAAGAAAACATGTTCAGATATCAAGTAGATTTACATTTTTCGATTGTGTCGAGCAAAAGCACAAAAAGCCAACGGATAACTTGTTCAAACTACCAAAAAAAGAACGTGACTCCTCCCATGAACTCCCATGAAACAAAAAGGCACACAATTAAATAAGGTATGTGCTGTTGTCTCTGCTTCCTTCCTTTAGTAAACTCGTGCACCCACCACGTCCCTTTTCATCATAATTCCACTCTCTCCCAACGTCACTATTTTGAACAACCCTTTGGAGCCAAACGGATTTAAAAACTTCCTGTTCACCGTCACCTCCTAACCCCCTTTTCCTTCTATCTGTCTGCCTATATCAAACTTCACTCCTCCTGCTGCTACCTAGGGACTTCTAATGGGGTGTTTTCTTGCCTGTTTCGGTTTTTCTAAGAAGAGAAAGCGGCGAAACCCCGCTACAAAAGCCCCCTCTGGTGACCATGTACATTTCTTTATCTTCAAGCTCAATCCATGCTTTCAAGTTTCAGTATTTTGTTTTTGGGCGTGCTTGTATTGGTGTCACAGTATTTAACCCAAATTCGGGATGTTTGATTTTTGATTTTATGATGTTGTTGTAGAGACGTGTGAGTTATGTACCATTGGATTCATCTGTCAGAATTATTGGTGTTGATGGTGGAAGAGAGAGTCTCAAATCTGAACTACACAGGTCAGTTCTTACTTTTAGTCTCCTACTTTGTATTGAGATTTGATCTGTGGAATGGTTATTTACCGGCATTCGCTTTCATTGAATATTTGTTGTTTTAGAGATAGGGCCAAGGAGCAGAAGAGGTTGAAAACCCGAAAGAAAGTTAGCTTCAATCTGAATGTCCAGACATATGAGCCTATTTCGACCGCTTACCATTTCTTGGACAGCTATGAGGAGGAAGAAATCGGAGAAAAGAATGTCAAAGAAACGTCGAAGGGAAGACTTTCCACTTCAGCGTCTGAAAGGGATTCAACAACACTGAGGGTAGGACTATTTCCTTCAAACTACAGGTACCAAAATGTTGGGGACAGCTATGAAGAAGAGGAAAGTGAGTTGCATGACAATGATATCGACGTTGTTGATGAGGATGACTACTATGATGACGATGAAGACAGTGAGATTGATGAACAACAAATAAGCCGAGAAGGGTTTTCGGAGGAACTATGTTCTGCATCGCGAAATGGAGAATCGGAATATCCAGATGCTAGAGATAATATCCGGTATGTAATTTCTGTACTGAGTCCAGTAGAGAATCTCACACAGTGGAAAGCAGCCAAAGCAGCAGCACCAAAGCACCAAAAGGAGAATACTGCATTGTTTCAACAACCCCGGATGCCTTATAGCACCAGATCAAATTTTAAGCAGCCCACCAAACCTCTCCTGCAAGAAGTCCCAGTTCATGCCAGTCTTTCGAGTTGGTTAAATTCGCAAAGTACTAATTAGTCCGTGGAGACCGAATTGAATCTAGATCATCAAACAGTTGCTACAACTGGGACAATCTCATCCAGCAAATTAGTACACTGGACAGATTAAATTTCAGTCATGGCCAAAAAGATAATTTTGATACAAAAAGTGTGAATTTTTGGGGGATTGGTTGGATATGTGTGTGTATTTGTTTCTGAGTGTCTTGAATCTCTGGTAAAAGAGGAAGTCTGATAGATTTGTGCTTGTATTGGGGGCCTTGGTTGTTTGTGTAAGAAATTTACTGTAATTCTGGTAAAAAAATTGATGTGATTCCATATTAAAGAAGAACGGCTTTGCCTCAAAAGATGTGTTGGCCATTTTGGTCTTAGATGTCCTCGATTCGAGGGCAGAGCTTAGTAAAGTATGTGCGAGTTTAATGCTACGATACTAAACAAAACTTAAAATAAGCAAAACATTGTACGGATAAACTTTTTCTCCCCCAAAAGGCCCGGGTAACACCTTGTACGTAGCTCCATTCTTGCATCTCCATGTGTATGTCTCTCTCTCCATGTCATGTACAGAGACAGATTCTCGCCCTAGCTCGTAGGCTTCTCTCACATTTTTCTTGCTTATGTCAGAAGCTGAGTGGGCCAAGTTGGTGGGATGAGTTTTAAAATTCACTATACCTAATAATGCAAAGGTATGGCATAAGATATGCCCAAATAATGAGGCATATGGAGGTATAGAGTCCGAATAAAGATTTGATGCCACAGCAGAATCGACTCTTGAAAGAACAAGAACAATGTCAAACAATATATACAAGGGCAGTTGAAATTACATCTATAAAATCCACCACTACAGCTGTTTTCAACATTTTATCGGGGTTTCCAGGAACGAATGCATACAATCAAACAGGAAGACAGATATATTTACACTGTAGGATGGATGATATCTTTTCTCCCTTCTGTCAAGTGCTGAAGGAATAGAGAAGAAAAGGAATAAGCAGAATTGAAGCGCGTTTATTGAACAGGATATGGTTATCAAAGTATGCTGTAATTCTAATTACATACAAAGTACAACTTATGCATATGGTAAAACATAAAAAATCTCGACTGTGTTTGATATATTACATAATGTGGAAGCCAAATTGCCGTTATCTGTATCTGCTTTCATCCCCGGAAGATGGTCCACTAAGTTTGCGTCTGGTTATAGCGGCAGTCACAGAAACTTAACGCAAAAAATGGTACTATACAGTCTCTACTTAGATGCAAGACATGGGAGACTGGCTGTCTTGCCTTTGTCTCAGGACCTTGGGTCCATCCTTGACACAGTGAGTTATAACAGAGCCAGTAAAAATCATAAAAATCAGCTCGGAGAAATTTCATACTTGATTTACCCAGCAATCGTATCCAGGTAAATGGTGTACTGAACGATATCTACATAATAATACATATGCAAGAATCTGCATCTTCATCATCAGAATCACTAACATCGCTGCAGATGAACAATGAGACAGGGTTAGAGACTAGCAAATCAGCAATAAATACAACAGTGACATAATACTGGGGAAATTAACATCGCAAAATGTTACTCTATTTGTAATTTTGTTTTCCAATTTTAACGGGATTACAAGTAGATAAGTACGTGATGGGAGACTACTTCAATCTATGGAAATGCAACAAAGTAGACTGAATATCTTGAAACTGTTATGGAATTTAATAAAAGAAGTGCTAAACCAACAATTCTTCGTCCTGAATTGCTTTTCCAATTCCTTGCGTGCGCACGTGCGCACACCGACAAGCATACACAAACTAACATATGACGCACATGAGAAGTTACTTCCTGTATACAGTAAACCACAGAGTGCATTTATATTTA